>NC_089250.1:188315896-189721815 GCF_963930625.1 Muntiacus reevesi | reverse complement strand
AAGTGGTCTGCTGGATTACAGGCAGATTCATTACCAACTGAGCTACCAGGGAAGGCGGGAACTTGAGCTGTGCTTTAAAAAAAAAATAGGAGGACAACTTCTTTGGTGATTCACTTGTTAGGGATTCATCTGCCCATACGAGGGACATGGGTTTGATCCCTGGTCCAGAAAGACTCCACATGTCTCAGGACTACTAATAATCCAAGCACCACAACGAGTGAAGCCCGTGCACCCTGGAGCCCATGCTCCACAATGAGAGAAAAGGCCACATGCAGCAACTAAGACTCAGCGCAGCCAAAAACAAACAAATAAATAATTTAAAAAAACAGGAAAGGCTAGAAGACGAAAATCCACACTGAGACAACACAACTGCTTAATGGGTACAGGGTGTCCTCTGGGAGTGAGGAAGGTGTTTAGGAACTAGATGGACGTGGTAAGCGCATGACATTTCCCATGTGCTAAACTGCCCCCGAACTGTTTGTTTTTAAACAGTTCAAAATTGTTAACTGGCTAACTATTTTTATAATGCTTAAATTTCTAATTTCACAACTGTTCGTTGTTTTAATTGTATTAAAAGCATACAGGGTTTCACACTGTGATGGTGGTTTAGTCACTAAGTTGTATCTGACTCTTTGTGACCCCCATGGATTGCAGCCCGCCAGGCTCTTCTGTCCACGGGATCTCCCAGGCAAGAATACCGGAGTGGGGTGCTGTTCCCTTCTCCAGGGGACCTTCCCCACCCAGGGCTCCTGCATTACAGGCAGATTCTGTACCAACTGAGCCAACAGGAAAGTCCAAAGAAAAGCTTCCCTGACATTAGGGTATCTGAATTTCACCTCAATAAGAAAATATTTTGTGGGAAGGACAGTAGACAAAGCCCATTCGAAGCCAAAGGAGCCACCACATCAGGCGTCCCCTAGGGGTGGGACAGGACTCCAGACAGCGCCCAGCCCCCACGGAAACACAGGGTGGAAAAGTCAAGCTCACCCCTCTTTCAAGGCTCTGATTACACTGAGGGGAGGCAGTGTCTGCCTGATGTATCAGTCAGGCTCCTAACAGGAAGTGCCAGGCACTCTCAAGTGAGGGGAATTCAAGGCAGTTTACTTAATACAAGGGATCCCAGGTGGCTCAGTGGTAAGGAATCCGCCTGCAGTGCAGAAGATGCGGGTTCGATCCCTGGGTTGGGAAGATCCCCTGCAGAAGGATGTGGCAACCCACTCTAGTATTCTTGCCTGGAGAAGCCCATGAACAGAGGAGCCTGGCGGGCTGCTCGAGTTCATGGGGCTGCAGAGAGTCAGGCGCAACTTAGCAGCTAGACAACAATAACAACAGAGGAGGGGTAGGGAGAAGCGACTCTCAACCAGGATTCCTCCCCTTAAGAGGACACTTGGCAACATCTAGGGACACTTCTGACACAAGCAGGGGGCTGCTGCTGGTGTTCACCACACGTACAGGACAGCCGGACACAATCATCCAGCCCAGTGTCAAGAGGGCCGAAACTGGGAAATTCTGCCCTCACGGAAGTTTAATCATCCCATTGCACAGATAATGAAACTGAGGGTCCGAGTGGCGAAAACACATAAACCTCCACTTGTGCTCTGAACCCCACCTCCTCAAACCTGCTCCAAGACATACTGCAGCAACGGGTCCTCTTTCTCCTGCATCTTCAATTCCCTCTTCTCACGTGTGCAATTCTTGCAGCACACGGGGATGTCATAAGCTCTCCCCACAGTTTAATAAAAAACCATGCCTGGCTCCCTCATGTCGTTCCAGCCACAGCCCCACTCCTCCGCTGACAGGGCAGCACAGCTCTACCCTCAAGACACTGGCCAGGCCCTCAGCAAGGGCCTCCGCTTCCACGACGGCTGTTCCCCGCTCTGGCCCAAAGCTCCTTTGTTCCCACCTCCTCCTGCCCAAATTATCTACACTGGGGCCGTGACATTTGAAAGCACAGACGAAAACATCACAGATGACTCACTGATATTATACAACAAACACAAGTTACCTGCAATGCTATTATAGGATTTGGTCAACGTACCCTGCCAAACTGCTATGCACATGGCAAGGCTATGGAGCCCCGTATGTGGGGGACGTTATCTTGGGTGACTTGTGTTTCTGGTTCCCCTTCTCACAGAAGGAACTCAACAACTGCTGGATCAAGACTCCAGGGTTGAGGCTTCCCTGGTGGCTCAGTAGTAACGAATCTGCCCGCCAATGCAGGAGCCACAGGTTCAGTTCCTGATCCGGGAAGAGCCCACATTCCTGAGAGCACTAAGCCCGAGCCTGTGCTCTAGAGCCCAGGAGCTGTAACTACCAAAGTCCAAGCGCCCCTGAGCCCATGCTCTGCAAAAAGAGAAGCCACCACAAAGAGATGCCTGTGCATACAACTGGAGAGGAGCCCCCGCTCGCCGCTAGAGAAAAGCCCACGCAGCAACGAAGACCCAGCAAAGCCAATAAATACAGAAATCATTTTTAAAAGACTGGGGCTCAGTTCTCTGGTCCCCCAAGTGGCTGCTTTAAAATGAAGAGGTCTCAGGACTTCCCTGGTGGTCCAGTGGTTAAGACCCTGAGCTTCCACTTCAGGCAGCACAGGTCTGATCCCTGGACAGGGAACTAAGACCCCCACGTGCAGCGTGGCAAAAGACAGGAGAAAAAGGAAGGAAGAAGGAACGAATGGAGGGAGGGAGGGGAAAAGAGAGAAAGACAGAGAGACAGAAACGGGAAGAAAGAAGGAAGGGAAGAGGAGGGAAGCAAGGAAAGAAGGGAGACGACCCGAGCAGCCAGGACACAGCAGCAGCCTCGAGTGTGCAAGGCGCAGGGCATGAGTGAAACCCAGCTCTGGCTGCATCAGCACCGATCAGATAAAACGGACAGCCATTCACCCCCAAAGTCGGGGCGCCGATTCCCAGGACTGTTGGGCAAAGCGGCGCAGGTGGACGCGAACAAAAGGACAGGCTGTCCGCCACCACACAATGGAAAGAGGCAGGCTGTGCTGGGAGGCAGATGGGCTCAGCCAGCCAAGTGGACTTGTGATGCCTGAAAACAAAGACTGGGTCAACAGTGGACTCATAAACAGGCTAAGAATTTGCTCTAGAGCAGAGGTCGGCACATATTTTCTATAGAGAGCAAAATGGTAAATATTTTTGGCTTTTCAAGCCAGACGGTCCCTGTTAAAGCTACTTAATTCTGCCATCAGAGGGCAAAAGCAGCCAGAGGCAACAGCTAGAACAGGTGTGGCTGGGTTCCAATAAAGCTTTATTTACAAAACAGGCTGTCAGCCCAGTTTGCCAATCTTTGCCGTAGGAAAAGTGCAGCTGCAAACACTATGAAGAGAAACTGTATCTTCCCTCGTGGTCGGAGAAATGCAAACTGTAAGTTTTCCACGTCAGCCACCACGTGTTACCACTGTACACCTACTAAATTCACCAAGAAACGTTTACAATGAAATTCCCCATTTGCTGGCAAGTGAAGTGAAAGTCACTCAGTCGTGTCCAATTGTCTGCGACCCCATGGACTATACAGTTCATGGAATTCTCCAGGCCAGAATACTGGAGTGGGTAGCCTTTCCCTTCTTCGGGGGATCTTCCCAACCCAGGGACTGAACCCAGGTCTCCTGCATTGCAGGCAGATTCTTTACCAGCTGAGCCACAAGGGAAGCTCCAGGGAAACACAATGATCAGAATGGCCATCATCAGAAAGTCTACAAGTAACAGATGCCAGAGAGGGTGTGGAGAAAAGGGAAGCCTCCTACACTGTTGATGGGAATGTAAATTGGTACAGTGTGGAGATTCCTCAGAAAACTCAAAATAGAAATATCATTATGAACCAACAATCCTACTCCTGGGCATATACCTGGACAAAACTCTAATTCCAAAAGATACGTGCACCCCTATGTTCACATAGGGTGAACTATTCACAACTGCCAACACAAGGAAACAACCTAAATCTCCATCCACAGATGAATGGGTAAAGATGTGGTGCATATATACAATGGAATACTACTCAGCCATAGAAAAGAATGAAATAATGCCATCTGCAGCAACATGGATGGAATTAGAGACTATCATACTAAGTGAAGTAAGTCAGAAAGAGAAATACCATATGATATCAATTATGTGGAATCTAAAATCTGGCAAAGGACTCCCCTGCTGGTGCAGTAGATGAGATTCACCTGCCAATGCAGGGTACACAGGCTTGATCCCTGATCCAGGAAGATTCCACATGCCATGCAGCAATTAAAGCCCATGAGCCACAACTACTGAGCACATTATCCAGAGCCTGCGAGCCTCAACTACTGAGTCCGTGTGCCTAGAGCTTGTGCTCCACAAGAGAAGCCTCCACAATGAGAAGCCCACACCCTGCAGAGCAGTCCCTGCTTGCCACAACTGGAGAAAGCCCACGCAAAGCAACGAAGACCCAGACAAAAATAAAAATATCTATTTAACTATATCTACAGAATAGGAACAGATTCACAAAGAGAACAGACACGTGGTTGCCAAGCAGGTGGGGGTGGGCGAGGGAAAGACTGGGCCTGTGGGATTAGCAGATGGAAACTATTATATACAGAGAGTGCATCAATCCTACTCCTAGGCATATATCTGGGAAAAACTTAATTCAAAAAGATACCTGCACCTCTATGTTCACAAAGGCACTATTTACAACAGTCAGGAATATGCAAGCAACATAAATGTTCATCGATAGATAAATGGATAAAGATTTGGTACTGACTTCCCTGGTGGTCCAGTGGCCAAGACTCTGCACTCTCAATGCAGGAGGCAGGGGGTCAATCCCTGGTCAAGGAACTAGATCCTACATGCCACAACTGAAGATCCAACACGCTGCAACGAAGACTGATGATTCCATGAGCTGCAAACATCCGCCGCAGCCAAATTAATTAATTTAAAAAAGAAGATGTGGTACATATATACAATGAAATACTACTCAACCATAAAGAAGAATGAAATATTGGCATTTGCAGCAATATGAATAGACCCAGAGATTATCATACTAAGTGAACTCAAGACAGAGAAAGACAAATATCCTACGATACCACTTATATTTGGAATCTTAAAAAATGATGCAAATGAACTTATTTACAAAACAGAAACAGACTCACAGACAGAAAACAAACTTAGGGCAACCAAAGGGGAAAGGCAGGGGGTTCGGTTCAATTCCGTTCAGTCGCTCAGTCGTGTCCGACTCCTTGTGACCCCATGGACTGCAGCACGCCAGGCCTTCCTGTCCATCACCAACTCCCGGAGCTTGCTCAAACTCATGTCCATCAAGTCAGTGATGCCACCCAACCATCTCACCCTCTGTCACCCCCTTCTCCTCCTGCCTTCAATCTTTCCCAGCATCAAGGTCTTTTCCAATGAGTCAGTTCTTCGCATCAGGTAGCCAAAGTATTGGCGTTTCAGCTTCGACATCAGTTCTTCCAATGAATATTCACGATCGATTTCCTTTAGGATGGACTGGTTTGATCTCGATGCAGTTCAAGGGACTCTCAAGAGCCTTCTCCAACACCACAGTTCAAAAGCATCAATTCTTCAGTGCTCAGTTTTCTTTATGGTCCAACTCTCACATCTCACATGTACATTTGCTTGTATTCAGGTCAAGAACTGTTGCTTCTTGACCTGCTTACAGGAGGCAGGCAAGGCAGTCTGGTCCAACTCTCACACGTGTATTTTCCAGTACCTGACTACTGGAAAAACCATAGCTTTGACTAGATGGACATTTGTCAGCAAACTAATGCCTCTGCTTTTTAATATGCTGTCTAGGTTTGTCATAACTTTTCTTCTAGGAAGCAAGTGTCTTTTAATTTCATGGCTGCAGTCACCATCCGCATTGATTTTGGAGCCCAAGAAAATCAAGTTTGTCACCATTTCCATTGTTTTCCCATCTATTTGTCACGAAGTGATGGGACTGGATGCCATGATCTTCGTTTTTTGAATGTTGAGTTTTAAGCCAGCTTTTTCACTCTTCTCTTTCACTTTCATCAAGAGGCTCTTCAGTTCTTCTTTGCTTTCTGCCATAAGGGTGGTGTCATCTGCATATCTGAGGTTATTGATATTTCTCCCAGCAACTTATTCCAGCTTGTGCTTCATCCAGCCTGGCATTTCACACAATGTACTCTGCATAGAAGTTAAATAAGCAGGGTGACAATATACAGCCTTGACATGCTCCTTTCCCAATTTGGAATCAGTCCATTGTTCCATGTCCGGTTCTAACTTTTGGTTCTTGACCTGCATACAGATTTCTCAGGAGGCAGGTAAGGCGGTCTGGTATTCCCATCTCTTAAAGAATTTTCCACAGTTTGTTGTGATCCACACAGTCAAAGGCTTTGGTATAGTCAATAAAGCAGAAGTACATGTTTTTCTGGAACTCTCTGGCTTTTTCTATGATCCAACAGATGTTGGCAATTTGATTTCTGGTTCCTCTGCCTTTTCTAAATCCAATTTGAACATCTGGAAGTTCTTGGTTCACAGACTGTTGGAGACTGACTTGAGAATTTTGAGCATTACTTTGCTAGCATGTGAGATGAGTGCAGTTGTGCAATAGTTTGAGGGGGGGATAAATTAGGAGTTTGGGATTAAGATACACACTATTATATATAAAGTAGATAAACAACAAGGTCCTACTATATAGCATGGGGAACTATATTCAATATCTTATGAACTATAATGGAAAAAAGAATATACATATAACTGAATCATTTTGGTATACATCTGAAACTAGAACATCATAAATCAATTATATTTCAATCTATTTGAAAAAAAAAAAAAAAAAAAAAAACGGAATTCCCCACTGCAGGTAAAGCTTCAGGGAAACAGGAATGAGCTACTGGTAACGAAGAGTGGTTCAGAGTCCCAGAAAGCAAGGTATAGCAAACACCAAAAGCTACAAGAATATCAAAGCACCTTCCTGACCCCTGGGAACCTAAACTAAGGTGGAAAAGGGTGGAGGGGGTGGAAGGGGGTGGGGTGCAGCGCAGGCGATGAGGAAAGTAACAACACTCACATTCATCGCTCACTCTCTTTTTTTTTAATATTTATTTATTTATTTGGCTACGTGGCATCTTAGTTTCAGCATGCAGGACCCCAGCAGATTCCAACTAACACAGGCTTAGTTGCTCTGCGGAATCTCACTCTGGGATCTCACTTCCCTGACCTGGGAGAGAACCCACATCCCCTGCATTGCAAGTTGGATTCTTAACCACTGGACCACCAGGGAAGCAAGCCCCCATCACTCACTTTCATTTCCATCTTCTGATGAGGGAATTAAGAGTCAGAGAAGTTCATGGACTTTCCTGGTGGCACAGTAGATAAGAAAGGTCCGGGAAGATCCCACATGCCTCGGAGCAACGGAGCCCGTGGGCCACAGCTACTGAGCATGTGCGCCAAAGCCCTCATGATGCAACCAGTGAGCCCACAAGCCACAACGAATGAGTCGCTGTGCCTCAACCACTGAAGCCTGCGCGCCTTAGAGCCTGCAGGTCGCAGCGACTGAAGCCCCTGTGCCTGGAGCCTGAGCTCCACAAGAGAAGCCCCAGCAATGAGGGGCTCGCACACCACATCGCGAGAACAGCCCTCGCTCTCCACGACCAGAAAAAGCCCGAGTGAGGCAATGAAGCCAAAAAACAAAATAACATAAACCAATAAAGAGTCAGAGTTCAACAACCTGCCCAGGTTCTTCAAGTAGGGAGTTAAATGCAGGACTGCTTGAGCTCACATCACTTTCCACTGCAACATGACCCCTGTCTAAACCCAGGGTCACAGGCGCAGATTTTTCCAGCAGTGGTCTGGCACAGGGGTCAACAAATGACAGCCCCCAAGCCAGTCGGAACCACTGCAGTTCTTCTAAATAAAGTTTTATTGGAACACTGCCACGTCCTTCCACTTACGTATTGCCTATGCTGCTTTTGCACAACAGCGATGCGTAGCTGGGACGGAGACCAGATGGCCCGCAAAGCACAAAATATTTACTATCTGGCCCTTCACAGAAAACATTTGCCAGCTCCGTCCCAGAACATCAAAAACTGAATTTACTATCTTTTCCTGCACTAGGAGAAAGGTTAAGTAACTGCGGCACATCAACTTAGTGGAATGTTATGCAATTTTATAGAACTGTGAGGAGAAAGAACACGGGAAAATGCTATAATAAGTGGAAACACTAATTCAAGTGTAGATTCAATGCAGTTGGGTAAAGTGCGTGTGCTCTGAACACAGTCAGGCCTTCCCTGGTGGCTTGGATGGTAAAGAATTTGCCTGCAATGCACAGAGAGAAGTGAATGCCTAAAAATATAAACAGTTAATACGCTAGAAAGGTAAATATATTTATAGGCCTATTATGTTTTCATAATAGTCTTTGGTGTCATTTTGGAGTTTTGCTTAATTTTTTTAAGGAGAAGGAGGAAACGGCAGACTCCAAAATATGCCATTGCAGGTAAGGAGAAATGACATGCTGAGGACAAGTTTCCCCCCACCGTGGGAAGCAGGCGAAGGGTGGCGGGGCAGGGAGCAGAAGGCTCTGAGATGGACAGATGGACAAGCTGAAGTCAGGGAGAGGAAGGGTCCTCCCTCCCCCTGGGGGCCTCAGCTGCTTCTCCCACACCCCTTCCCACCTCTGCAAAAGGAATTCTGACCCGTCCAGCAGCTCAGGAGCCTCTCCCCTCCCTCAGGTCTCTGCTGAAACAGAACCTTCCGGAGAGGCCTTCCTTGAGCACCCCACTCCCAATTGCAAGAGCCCTCCCCCTTCAGTTCAGCCCTCATCCTTCAGATGACAGGTGGGACGGACGCCACCCTTGGGCTCTGGACTGGGCAGAGGACCCAGGCCTGGGCAGCTAGGGCCACGGTAACGGGTTGGTTCCAGGATGGCTGCACGACAAGCCAGACAGCTATGAGTGAGCCCCAGGATATCTGCTGGAGCAATTGGGAAAGGCCTGCCCTGCTCGGGTGTTGCTACATTGTAGGATGTGACCCAAGAGCTGCTGGTGGCCCTCTTGCCTCCACGGTGGGGAGGCTGCCTGAGGGTGAAGCCAACAGAGACGAAGGTAGTAGCCAGCTGGACAGAAAGGTAGTCCTGATGACTCTCTAAGCGCCAGCTGAGCCTGAAGATGCCTACGCTAGACCTTCCCAGCACAAGATGCTTTAAACTCCCATTGAGGACTCCCCTGGCGGTCCAGTGGTTAAGAATCCTCCTGCCAGTGCAGAGGACAGGGGTTCGATCCCAGGTCCAGGAAGACTCCACATGCCACAGGGCAACTAAGCTCATGTGCCACAACTACTGAAGCCCGCCAACCGCGATTACTGGGCCGGTGCTCGCAACTAGAGTAGCCCCTGCTTGTCACAACTAGAGAAAGCACGAGCACTGCAACAAAGACCTGGTACAGCCACAAATAATTAAATACACAGAATTATGTCCAGTTAAAAACAAATTCCCAGTGTCCGGAATCAGCTTCCGCCACATGCAATTAAAGAGTCCTGGTTAACACATGCACTACTCTAACACTTTGGGTACATTCATTCGAGTCCCTTCAACAAACACTGACAGTACAGCCTTTTGCTACGTGACAGGAGATGCGTCAAACTGTCACCCAATAAAAGGCTGCTGAATGCTGAACCCTGAATTTCCGGCCGGACTTTGCTGCAACTAGCACCTCACTCTCACTGGTAGCATTTTAAACAAGGCTTTGGCAGAAACAGAAATCAAGAATCATCAATACTTTCACGTTAAAGCTATTTCAGGGAACTTATCCTGAAGCCATCATTGAAAGGAAGGAAGACTACCTTGAACAAAAATGTTCACTGCATCATTACTTAGAGGGAAAAAGAAAAAGGGACTTTCTTGGTGGTCCAGTGGTAAAGAATTTGCCTTCCAGTGCAGGGGACACGGTTCAATCCCTAGACAGGGAATCAAGACCCCACATGCCATGGAGCAGCTGAGCCCGCGCCACAGCCAGAGAAGCCCGCATGCCGCAGTTAGTGACGCGTGTGCGCCGCAAAGACCCAGCACAGCCAGAAAAAGGGAAAAGAAAAGATAGAGGGGGTGGATAACGTTCCACAAGTCAGTGGGTTAAAAATTATGTCACATGCATAATGATGGATTACTGATGGATTGTAAAGTCCAAAAAAGCAATCGATATGAAGACCACATAGTAATATGATAAAGTTTTATTTAGAAATGTTAAGGGTAAAAGCAAAATGCGAATTTATGTGATAGTGCTAAAATTACTTCAGCCTATGTCAGTGTTTCTCAAGCTTTTTCTCTTTCCCTCCTAGGATCCTTCCTAGACACTTTTTTCTTCATCACTCCCGCCATGAAATCTCAATACCACAGATAATCTGTACATCACACAGATCTGTGCCTTAGACATAAGAGCAGATGTTTCACCTCCACAGGGGGTGATATCACCCACTGAAAACTCACAGCTGATGTGCAGGCAGGACAGGAGCTGCTTTATCTGGGATTTTGTGGTGTTGGAGAAGACTCCTGAGAGTCCCTTGGACTGCAAGGAGACCCAACCAGTCAATCCTCAAGGAAATCAACCCTGAATATTCACTAGAAGGACTGATGCTGAAGCTGAAGCTACAATACTTTGGCCACCTGATGCGAAGAGCCAACTCACTGGAAAACTCCTGATGCTGGCAAAGACAGAAGGCAAAAGGGTAACAGAGGATGAGACAGCTGGATGGCATCACCGACTCAGTGAACATGGATCTGAGCAAACTCCCAGAGACGCAAAGGACAAAGAAGCCTGGCATGCTGCAGTCCGTAGGGTTGCAAAGAGTCGGACATGACTTAGCGATGGAACAACAACAACAAATGCCACGTTGCCAGAATTCAGAGAATTCAGTTTCAAAATCAAGTCCTCTGAGTATTTGACTTCCTGTTGGTCACCCAGGCACAGATATGCAACAGGGAAGTGGGAGCGGAGGTCCAGGGAACTGAGCCCATTGCCACTTGCTTACAAGGGAGGCTGTCAAATGTCTGCTGACAGCAGGACACTTTCTTCTCACAATCTGCTGTAACAGGTCAGCCCAGGGCCTTCATTTGGGGGTGGGGGGAGCTATGCGTGTGATATCGTCACCTTTCCTGCCTTGAATGAAAATCACAGCTGTTCTCTTTTCCATTCGCTCATTTCAGCTCATTCTTTTTTTTAAAACCACTTTTTTAAATTAAGTATAGGCAATTTACAATGTTCTGTTAGTTTCAGGTATATAACAAAGTGATTCAGATATATATAACCATCTGAGCCACCAGGGAAACCCATATATTATATATTTTATATGCACACACACACACACACACACACGTTCTTTTTCATATTCTTTTCCATTATAGGCTCCTTACAGTTGATTAAAAGATACTGAATATAGTTCCCTGTGCTATACAGTAGGTCCTTATTGTTAACTATTTTATATATAGTAGTATCTAGCTACTAATCCTAAACTCCTAATTTGTCTCCCCCCAACTCTGCCATCAGCCAATCCTTTATTCCAAATACAAGCCACTGCTGGAGATGAGGTAGTCAATGCCAGAGAGAAAATCATGACCTTCAACATTCCAGAAAAATAAGAAAAAGCTGCCAGAATGTACCTAAACATCAGGCAAGACGCAGCAGTAAACTACCCACTAAGCCCCCAAACTCTGGTATTTCAGCCCCTTAGAGCGTGTCTGTTTCACTCATTATTTGACCTCTCTGGGTCTGGCTTTCCCCAGACCTTGAAGCCAGGATTTCAGGGTCTTTCTAATGTAAGAAGGATTCATGACAAAATAATTACTGATTGAAATGAGTCCGAAGGAGCTTCAAACATAAAGTCTTACCAAAGACAGTGTCTGAGAACCAGAATAATGACTTTCTGCCCCTACAAGTTCTACTTTTCCCAGTAAGAGCAAAAGCATTATCTGAAAATCAGAATGCCTTAGCTGATAGAGGCTGGTGATCAAGTATTCCTACCTACCAGATTCTTTAACGAGAAATAAGCAAATCATGACACTATTGTGCTGAGACAACCATTCACATCTGGCAGGTAGCCATCATCCTGGCAACCTGTCTCCTTCTACACACATACACGAATCCATACACACTACTTTACAAGCACATCTTAATGCACATCAAGGTACATACCTTAGGTATAATTCTGCACCCTGCGTCTTTTCAGAGAACACTAGCGTTAAGATATTGAAGAAGGCAATGGCACCCCACTCCAGTACTCTTGCCTGGAAAATCCCATGGACAGAGGAGCCTGGTGGGCTGCAGTCCATGGGGTCGTGAAGAGTCAGACACGACTGAGCGACTTCACTTTCACTTTCATGCGTTGGAGAAGGAAATGGCAACCCACTCCAGTATTCTTGCCTGGAGAATCCCAGGGACGGGGGAGCCTAGTGGGCTGCCGTCTATGGGGCCGCACAGAGTCAGACACGACTGAAGCGACTTAGCAGCAGCGTTAAGATATAGTCATGCTAATGTGTATAAATCTGTTTTATTCCTTTAACATCTTTGAGGTTTCCCACCATGTGACCATACCACATACACGTGTCCACTCCCCTATCAGTGGTCATCTTAGTTGTTTCTGGCCCCATGATGCCCATTTATCTTGTGCATGCATTACCTAACGATTCCACTTCCTGGTTATTTGCACTTAATGTATTGGGCCTTGTAGCCATCTGACCTCTGCCTCTACTGGAACATTTTCAACTACAAAAACACAGCAAACTCTAATTGCCAATTTACATGCTATGTGAGAGACTAAGATACATGTCAATGAACCACAGCAAAAGGATGCCATCAGCAAAATCCCACCAAAGTGTTTCCTTCAATAAAAATGTCACGGGGGGCAAAAAGAGAGAGATGAAAGAGGAATCCACAGTTTAAAACCAGACTTTGTGCTTCAAAGGATACCATCAAGAATGTGAAAAAACAACCTACAGACAGAAGAAAAAAAAATTGTAAAGATATAATAAGGGACTTGCAGCCAGAAATTATACAGAATTCTTACAGCTCAGCAATAAAGAAAAACCCAGTTTAAAAAAAAGAAAAATGGAGAAAGAATCTGAACAGACATTTCTCCAGAGAAAATACGCAAATGGCCAACAAGGACCTGAAAAGATGCTCAGTATCCACACTCATCAGTCAGCTCAGTTGCTCAGTTGTGTCCAGCCCTTTGCGACCCCATGGACTGCAGCATGCCAGGCTTCCCTGTCCATCACCAACTCCCGGAGCCTACTCAAACTCACGTCCATCGCGTCAGTGATGCCATCCAACCATCTCATCCTCTATCGCCCCTTCTCCTCCTGCCTTCAATCTTTCCCAGCATCAGGGTCTTTTCTAATGAGTTGGTTCTTGGCATCAGGTGGCCAAAAGTATTGGCGCTTCAGCATCAGTCCTTCCAATGAATATTCAGGACTGATTTCCTTTAGGATTGACTGGTTGGATCTCATCAGGGAAATGCAAATCAAAACCACAAAGAGGTATCACTTCACACTCACTGGAATGGCTATTTTCAAAAAGAGCACTGGTGAGGACATGAAGAAACCAGAACTTTCTTACAGTGCTGGATGAATGGAAAATGGTGCAGCTACTTTGGAAAATAGTCTGACAGTTCTTCAAATGCACTCAGCAAGACTTCCCCAGTGCCTCAGTGGATAAGAATCTGCCTGCCAATGCAGGGGACACAGACTTGATCTCTAGTCCAGGAAGATTCCACATGCCTTGGAACAATTAAGCCTGTGAGCCAGAACTACTGAGCCCACGTGCCTAGAGTCTGTGCTCTGCAACAAGCCACCAAACGAGAAGCCTGCACACCGCAACGAAGAGTAACCCCCACTCGCCGCAAGGAGAGACAAAGCCCACACAAAGCAACAAAGACCCAGCTCAATTAACTAATTACTTTTAAAAAGGCACTCAGCAATTATATTCTTAGATATCTACCCAAGAGACATGAAAACATACTATCCACACAAAAACTTAAATGTAAGTGTTCACAGCGGCATTATTCATAATACCTCAAAAGTGGAAACAAGTCAATGTCCATAAAATGATGAATGGACAAACAAAATATGGAATACCCACACAACAGAATATTATTTAGTCACTAAAAGGAATGAAGTACAAATACATGCTACAACATGATGAAGCTTCAAAACATGAAACTTAGTGAAAAGAGTCGGACACAAAAGGCCACCTATTGTATGATTTTGATTTACACAAAAAATCCAGAATAGGCAAATCCATTGAGAGAAAAAGTAGATCAGAGGTTGCCTGGGGCTGAGGAAAAGGAAAATGAAGAACAGCTGTTAATGAGTATGAAGTTTCTTTTTGGAGTAATAAAAATGTCCTAAAATTTATTATGGTGATGTTTTGCACAATTCTGTGAATATGGCAAAAATTTAAAGAAATAAAGAGAGAGAGAGATCTAAAAAAAAGTAAAAGACAAACCAATCTGCATTGTTTAAACTTTATTTAAACATTTAAATAAGAGAGAATTTAAAAATACACTATAGGAAATTCCCTGGTAGTCCAGTAGCTAGGTCTCAGCACTTTCACTGCTGGGGTGGATTCAATCCCTGGTCGGGGATCTAAGTTCCTGCAAGTAGCGCAGCTTGGCCCCCACTTCCCCCCCAAAAAATACACTATAAAATAAAATTGTAAGGCAATCATGGAAATTTGAAAACTGAATATCTGATATTAATGAATCACTGCTTATTTCTCAGAGGTATGATAATGGAATTGAGTTATGTTTTTTAAAAAGGATCCCTATAGCTTAGAGATACATATTTTAAAACAACTTACAGATGAAATGATACAGTATCTGGGACTTGCTTCAAAATAAACTGGGGAAGAAGGCAGGAAGTAGATAGGTATATGGGTGAAATGGTCATGAGTTGGTAACGGTTCATTAGACTATTCTCATCACTTTTTTTTTTTTTTTGGCCTTGAAATTTTCTTAAATTAAAAAAAGACAGGAAACAGTTCCAGGCCACATTTTTTTATGTGCCAATTAATCCCATAGGTGAAAAACACCTTGGACTTTCCCTTCCAATCATCAGCAACCACTTTTGCTATCTCAGTTACAATCTTTCCAAAAGAAGACTTTCATCCTTAATGCTTTTTCCTGAAAAAAAATCATGTGTTAGTTTCCTTCAATAATTTGTTTAACCTTAAACCTAATGGGGTTTTTCAACTGAATTTTAAAATTTCTTTAGTTTTGATACTAAGTTGCTCCTTGAAGGCTACACTGGTCAGTTTCCCTTCACTTGTCAATTTCACTGGCTCTCACAATGTAGGCAGCAGAGAGAAGGGTACAGGATTGAGAGTCTAAGGTGGAGACACCATGCTCACATAAAAAGGAAGAGATTTCCAGGGCTACTTAGCCCCAGCCCTTGTCCCAGAAGGGAAGCCAGAAAACAACCGGAACTGAACCCCACAGGGTCTTTACAGAAACAATAATAGCAGCTCCAAGCTCCTTACCATGTGAGAAGCACAGTACCAATCACTTTACCTGAGTAATGTTATTTAGTCACTGCAACAAGCCTAAGAGTCAGGTGCTGTTATTTATCCTCATTTTGCTGAGACTTCAGAATGTTTGAGCACCTTGCTCTAAATCACATGGCTTTCTGTGGCAAAGCTGGGATTTGAACCCAAGCTGTCTGCCCCCAGGGTCTGCACTTATTCCAGGCTACATTACCTCCTGGATGAACTCATCACATCTTTGTTGTGGTATCACTAATGTTCAAGGACCAGAAACCCTTAAGTAGACCAAAAATCATCTGACAACAGAAGCTGGACTACCTCCAAGGAAAAAGTCCCTCCCCAGTTCCCGCAACAGCATCATCAATTTCACAAACTTTACTCATGAAGAGCAAAACAAAAGGCACCTAAGTTGTTGGAAATGATCCACAGAGTTAACTTAAAAGTTAAAGATGAAGAGACACACAGGGCCTTCACTTTGCCCTGCCCCAACCTCCAGAAAAGCCTGGGTCTAAGGTCAGGGCCAGCAGCACTGGTTGCAAGGATTCTGTAGAGGCAATTCCACAGTGAGGGGAAAACAGGCAGAAGGAGGGTAGGCGGGTCCTCCTAAGTAAATCCAGATCCCAGTTAGGGGAGCTGGGAGGCTTCCCTGAGTCACTCCCGTCTCCACATACTACACCCAGGGATGACTTAGCACCAAAACACAACAGATCTCGTGAGTGGAAAGGGCTGAGAACACCCATCCAAGCCTAGGGACTCAACTTCAGAAACGCTGAGGACAGGCTGTACACACACCCCTCCCAGCTTCCCACCAAAACCACCCAGTACTCCAGTGGAAGGGAGAGGAACGGATGGGAAGGGCGGAGACCCCCAGATGGGCTCAATACTGGACAGCAGGCTGCAGGGCAGGTCTAGTGAGACCTCAAATGAGAGGGATAAGAAATGGAAGGAGCTGAAGAATGAACAAATAACCAAAATGCAAGAAGCAAGGCTCAGAGAGGGAAAATGAGAAACTGGGAACAACTGGGGACTGGAAGAGCAAAGAACTGGGGGGAGAAGGGGAGGAGGCAACCGCAGGATCGGGGAAGACAAAGAGGCTGAAGAACTCAGAGTCCTCTGGGAGTCGAGAGCTGGGGGAACGCGGGGCACAGGGGTCAGCAAACTAAGAATGACCAGCAAGAGAATGGTCAGCAACACTCTTTGCCCCTGCGGAGGCTGGAATGGCTGGGCACAGAGGCCTCGGGAGTGGCTGGGGAGCAGGGGGACCCAGGAGTGCAACCGAGATTCAGAGGGTCGAGGAGTTAGGAGGGACTGAGACACAGGATGTCTGAGAACTGGGGGTCTGGTAACTGCACAAGGGGGTCGGAGGATGGGGAGGGACTGAGGGATCCGGGGCACAGGTGGCCAGCAGCAGGCTGTGTAAGTGATGGACAGGAGTCAAGGGACTAGGAGTGCCTGGACCCGGCACTCCAGAAAAGTGCAGGTGACCAGGGGCCAGGACCCGGGCGTACAGGGGTCCGGAAACTGCGAGCGACGGGACGGGGTCCGCGAGCAAGCGGGACGCAGGGACTCGGGGGCTGGAGTGTGCAGCTGGAGCGGCGGGAGCCGGAGCGGCCGGGGCGGGTGACAGCGGCCAGGCCGCCACTCACCGCTCATGGTGCTGCTCCCCGGGCCGGTGCCTGCCGCGCCGCCACCACTGCCGCCACTGCCGCTGCCGCGCTCTAGACAGGCCGGGAGACGGCGCGCCCCGCCCCGCCTGCCGCCCCGCCCCGGAAGTGGAGCGCAGCCGCCGCGGGCCCGCCCCCGACCCGGAAGGTAAACACGGGCACCCGCGCGAGGCGGCCAGACTGAGGCGCGGCTTTGCTGTGCGGAGTCTGCCGGGCGCACCGGGCAGTCGTAGCCACGCCGGCTGGGGCGCCTCGTGGTTCGGTAGTCCCCGGGTGCGGTGGAGACCGGCTGGGACGCCTCCCCGCCAGCCTGAGTTCACACCTCTGTGGGGGAGCCAGGCGGGAAGGTGGCCACGAGACATGAAACAACACGGTCCCAGAGAGCCCTAGGAGCGGAACGGGGAAATTTAGAGGAATGGGCCAAAGCGTGGGGACAAGGGAGGCGGGAAGTCCCGGAGGGGCTCTCTATGCAGATGACTTTAGAGTCCTGGACGTTAAGAGGAAGGCGGCCCGGGAAGATTGGCAGGAAGGGTGTTCCGGAAGGAACCTCCTGCCTGGAGGGGTTGCCTGGAGCCAAAGGGTGAGCAAGAAAAGGGCTTTGAGAGAGGAGAAGGAAGATGTGGGTGAAGGGGTTGGGCTTTTCTGCCTCACTGTAAGGAGGTGAAAGTGAAAGCCACTCAGTCGTGTCTGACTCTTTGGGTGCCCATGGACTTTAACGCCAGCTCCTCTGTCCATGGGGATTATCCAGGGAAGAATACTGGAGTGGGTAACTAACTGTTCACTTCTGCAGGGGATCGTCCTAGCCCAGGGATCAAACCCAGCTCTCCCGCAATGCAGGCGAATTCTTTACGGTCTGAGCCACTAGGGAAGGGAAATAGGGAGTGGGAAATCGTTACAGGAGTTTAAGCAGAGGACTTGGACTGCAAGGAGATCCAACCAGCCCATCTTAAAAGAAATCAGTCCTGAATATTCATTGAAAGGACTGATGTTGAAGCTGAAACTCCAATACTTTGCCCACCTGATGCGAAGAACTGACTCATTGGGAAAGACCGTGATGCTGGGAAATATTGAAGGTGGGAGGAGAAAGGGACGACAGAGGATGAGATGGTTGGATGGCATCACTGATGCGATGGACATGAGTTTGAGTAGGCTCCTCTAGTTGGTGATGGACACGGGGGCCTGGGGTGCTGCAGTCCATGGGGTCACAGAGCCAGACAGGCCTGAGTGAGTGAACTGAACTGAAGCAGAGGAGTGACACAAGCTTAAGGAGGTTTTAGGATGATTCCTCTTCCTGGTTGAGAATGAATGGTAGTGGATGGGTCAGGGTGGAAGAAGGGGCTGCTGGTTAGGGGGGCACTGCAGTTGTTCAGCAAGAAGTGTGAGTGCCTGAGGTTAGGGTAGTGGCAGTGGCATGAATGTGTTTGAAAAGTTGTTACTGCCCCGTTTTACAGATAAGAGAAAGAGGGCTCAGAAAGGGTAAAGAAGCATTTTCCCAACTTGTTTGTCCCAAGAAAAAGAAAGTGAAAGTGTTAAATCGCTTAGTCGTGTGGGACTCTTTGTGATCCAGTGGACTATAGCCCTCCACCCAGAGTAAAACAACATTTTACACTACAACCTGTCACACAAATGCATACATTTAAGAAGCTATTTAACAAAATTCTGCAGGTAATGTATTCTCTTTGATTTTTTTTTTTCCCAGTGTTGCCTGAGAATGATTGATCCACTCCCAAGACTTGATCCACAAAACACTGAATTGAGGCCCCATGGGGACATGGAGCCAGAAGGCCAGCCCAGCTGTGTGTGACCTACAGCCCCGTGGTCTTCTGCCATTACCTTGCTTCTATACACGTCATCTCTGGCCCCTGGGAATTTACCTTGTGGACTCAGCAGAGGTTGAGAGATCTTTAGAAGGATGCGCTCTCTGCAGCACTGTTTATAATAGAAAGTGGAAAGCACCAAAGCCAGGTTAGAGAACAGCTAAGCAAATCATGGCCCACCTCTCAGTATTTAAAAATGCTAATTATAAAGGTAATGGAAACACAAGGAAAGGCCAAAGATAATACAGTAATTTTAAAAAGCCGTACAGTTGTGTCAAAATACAGTTGTGTAGGGACTGTGATAGAATGTAGAAATGAAAATTCTTGTGTTGGGGAATTCTTGAAAATTCTTTTCTTGTTAAGGTGGTTTTTTTACCATGTTCAAAATTGTACTTTATAGTTGTTAATTTGTTATTCTAGTTAAAGCATCAATGTGTCTGAATCCCTTCTCTTCCCCCCCCCAGAAAGTCTAGGTTAGGTCTGTCTGCCTCCTCTGTAACTTTGCTGAGACATCACATACCTGATTGATGGAGTTGTCAGGAAGTGATACACCTTCTTACAGAGCCCTGTACCTTGTCTTCTTGGCACTTGAAATGGGATATGTTATTGAACTTGTAGCGTGTACTTCACATCCTCCACCACCAGCTACTCCCTTTAAGTACGGTAATTCCTTCCTCCTGAGACGTAGCCCGGTACTGGAGAACCAAGAATCAAAAGCCTAAGGTCAATAGCACTTCTGGACTTTTGGAAAAATCTAAACTCATTGAGGGGAATGGAGCAGTAAGGAGAGAAGAAGAAGGGCTGCGAGAAGCTAGGAGGAATATTCCCAGGCCATATAACAGACAAGGAGTGTCCGCCTGCACTCGGAGAAACTAGACCTCAAAGCACTAATAAAAACCATGATGGCAATGGAACTAACACAAAATACTTATCATGAACCAGAAACGTATCATGGGAAAAAATAAATAATAAATGTACATGTGTGTATATTTTCATTTAATCTTCAAAACAATGTTATAAGTAGATACTGTTATTATCCCCATTTTACAGATGGGGAAACTGAAACATGGACTGGTTAACTTTCTCAGTCACTCAGTGTCTATAACTTCCTAGTAACAGAGTCAGGATTCAGACTCGAAGAGCCAGTGTCTTCATTGCTATGTTGTATCATCTATGGCCCTCAAGACCCTGGAATGAAGCCATGATGGGCCCCAAGTAGGTAAAAATGTCTCACCAAGTTTCTCCATATCCCAAACCCAACACAAAAGCCACAAAGCCCCAAGACCTCGAGGTTCTCTGATGTGATGCTAATGGGGCATTATCTTAACAACGATCAAAGTCAACAGACACCAGAGGGCATTGCCTGTTTCCATAACACCCCAGGACCTTTGCACAACCCAAGGAAGGCAACCCTCTCCCAATAATGGGTAACCCAACGAGATGAGAAACTCAGAAATGGAATTAAATTAATATGAGAAGAAGAAAAAGGGATAGATCAGAATGTCCAGATTTCACTTTGGCTCTGCATTTACCATCTATGTGACCCTTGCTCTGACTCCCTTTCTGTCATCGGGTGTAACAGGGAGATCGTTATGGTCCACCTACCTTGTGATTTGTTGTGTACATTAAATGCCTTAGTACAGTTAAAGCACTTGGAACAACTCCTGGCACATTAGAAAGGCTATATAAATGCTATCTGTCATTATTACTTCCTGCATTAACTGCAAAAATGACACTGAGTACACCTTTATCAGAGTTGGCAGCTACACGTTCATTTATACAATTATAATAATGCCTGTATGACTCCATGAAGCTGGAAGCTCCCAAGGTCAGGCACCAGTCACGCTCTGCACACTGAATCAGGGTGGCTGACTCCAGGCTTCTATATACAGAGAGTACATCAGATCACCTTGCTCTCCTCCAACAATAAAGAGAGAAATCCAGTCTGTCCTGAAATGTACGTGTGCATGTATAGGAGAGAAGCCACCTAACCATAGAAATATGTGACTATGGGATCTACACATTGCAGTGCTTTTTTTATTTTTTTCAGTGAGTCAGTTTAATCATAAAATCAAGAAAATTTCCAGAGTTAAGCTCCCAACAATAAGGTAGAAAAACATTGCTAGCATAAACATTTTCCAGAATTAGAGGATGGGAAGCCATATCATCCGCTGACAAGTACAATCATCTTAAAGAGATCTGACACACCATCCTTCCCTTAGGACAAAGATTTTCCAAGTAGCTCTATACTATTGACATGGTTAATTATCTGGTAGGAATTGATTTCTCCATCCCCATGACACTGGTGGTGACTAGCAGACTGTCGCAGTAGTCGTTTGTTTTCGTGGTGACAAGAATGGTCGCGCCTTCCTCCATGGCTGGGAGGGGGAAGAAATGGTCAGAATCGACCTTCAGTTTGCTCCTGACACAGTCTTCACACATACATTCTTCTACTGTGTACCCCAGGCCTCTCGAAAGAAGAGGTTCAGCCACGATACTGCTGTTATTGCTAACATCCAGGTCTGCGTTAGCATTCTTCTGGAGAACCGCTCCTGAATGCACAAAAACAGAAGCGTTATCCTAAATCTTTCAGGGTGCTTGGTTGTGCCGCACTTAGCAGCATGCATCAGGGATCAAAGCAACAGGAGACAAAAGTCTTTCCCCAGAAGAAGCGGGCCTTACACCCCAAGTCATAAGCTGAAAGACCATGGGCCACGCTGGGTTCAAAGACATGCTCACTTTAGGGCACACAGTATTTTTAAAGTGTTTGCTTATCTGTTTTATGTTGGCCCATGTTTGAAATTCAAGAGATTTTACATACAAATCTAGACAACTGGTCTCTCTTTTTTGTGGCCACACCTCATGGCGTGGGGGTGCTTCCCAGGTGGTTTAGCGGTAAAGAATCCGCCTGCACTGCCGGAGACACAGAGACGCAGTTTCAATCCCTGGGTCAGGAAGATCCACTGGAGAAGGAAATGGCAACCCACTCCAGTATTCTTGCCTGGAGAATCCCACGGACAGAGGAGCCTGGTGGGCTACTGTCCATAGGGTCACAAAGTCCAAAAGGTCGCAGAACTTCCCCCACCAGGGATCAAAGTCATACCCCCTGCAGTGGAACTGCAGAGTCTTAACCAGTGGACCACACTGGAAGTCCCTCTTTTACTTTATTTTTTTTAAAGACAACAAAATATGGCCAGTGGGAACTGACATTCCTACAGGAAAACACTTGGGAGTCAATCAATAGCTTTTGTCTCCTTCAAGCTGGGCACAGGCTCCCCTATCATGGAACCTCCACTGACCCACTGCATTCGTTTCTGACCCACTTGGCCCTTGGATGCATTAAATACCGACCCTTTTTATAACTGTGAAATGACAGATCAGCATGTGTTACAGCATACCAAAGTGAGTCTGGGGTGACACTTTACAATTCAAAGTAAAGATGTTGCTCTTACAGAGCATTGGGCAGATTACTTTTTTTTTTTAATGCATCTTTCATGATCCCATAAGGAAGGAGTCTGTTGTGTCCTCATTACACACCTGTGCAGGCGCATTTTAATACTTTCTCAACATTCCACAGTATACCTCCATCTTCCAAAATATCACAGTTAAAGTCACTCCCCACCTGTCTCTCAGGCCCCAGGCAAAAAAAGAGAAATGAGTAAATGATGTGGAACAGCCATCTACCTCCCCTTTCTGCACTAGAAAGCAGACGAAATGTTGCCTTATAGATTATGCACGGAAAATACACGCATAAAGAAATAGGGCAATGACTGCAAAGCATTTAGAAATTAGATCATGGGCAAAGGTGCTGAAATATTTTTCTCTTAAGAAACTCTTCAACAGAATATTCACTTCCCTGAGACTGATTCTCTACTGCTTAATAAAGATAAAGATCTTTGAGATGATTGTTTAAATAATCCAGGAGCAATTGGTATTCATTTCTAGCTTTTTTCTGCAGTAGAATGTTCATCTGAGCCAACAACACTTGTGTCTGTATGAAAATACAGCCACCAATCTTGTCAAATACACTTATTTCGGGTAGTACCAGACCCGGCTAGCTATTTCTGATACTGTGATGTTTAATCAATGTGCTGACTTTGGTCAAAGAGATGGATGTTTCCCAAGGAGGCCTCAGTACTTCAAAAGAGTAAATACCAAAGGAAGAATGTTGAGGAAGGCTGATATAGTATGACATCAACAAAGAAGGTGTAAACATCGGAAAGGAAACTCACTTCTCCCAAGAGTTTATTTAACCCAACTGTCTTCTAACATACTCAAAAGGGCACTTACCGGATGAGATACACAACATGAAAGAAGAAAAGGAATTGAAATTCACAATAGCCACCTCTTGGAAAGAGATTTCAAAGATCAACCATCAAACCAACCTGTGTTTTTAAGTTTGTCCTTTAATGGTTCGGAGCTCATCTTCCTTAGCAAGAACATCAATACGAAAACTGTCAAGGAAACTATCAAGCTCAGGCCCAAACAGGTCCAGAGAAATGTATTTGTTCCTTTCACTAAATCAAAAGAACATCAGAGAGAGAATGAACTTGATAACATAATATTCACATCAGGTCAAAATTATTTGCCATCCTGTTCCCCTAATTCCTCAGCTTTGACATTTAAATTCTAAGTTAACACTTAATTAGGAGAGATGATAAAAATCTATGTTGCTAAGATCACAGAATACAATAGAGTTGAGTTCTGAAAAAGTATCCATTCCTATTGACATTTAAATGATTGCCTTATTTTCTTTCTCTTTTTGATTCAGAAAATCTCACCACCTTCCCCATAATGTTTCTTCTTTGAATAAACAGTCAACTCCAGTATTCTTGGGCTCCCCTGGTTGCTCAGATAGTAAAGAATCTGCCTGCAACGTGGGAGACCTGGGTTGGGGAGATTCCCATGGAGGAGGGCATGGCAACCCACTCCAGTATTCTTGCCTGGAGAATCCCCATGGACAGAGGAGCCTGGTGGGCTACAGTCCATGGGATCACAAAGGGTCGGACACAGCTAAGCAACTAAGCGCGCGCACACACATACACACACACACACACACACACACACACACACACACACAGCAAATACTTCATACCAATGAGTAATCGTTCAAACAGGATTACTTACTTGTGTTACAGTAATGCTGACATCTTACAGGAGGGGTATTAGGACATCGAAGTTGACACGATTTGCAAGTATTCAGCAATCTGTCAAAATATTCATTTGGGGAGCACCGCTGAGCCATCTGGAACTGGATCACAAAATGAAACAAGGAAACCACAGAAAGGACGGCATGGAAGGACACCTAAACTCTTGTTGAGAATTCCCCAGCAAATGTAGTGACGGCAGCCAGAATGTCAAGGAAAAAAAAACCAGAACGTCACATTGATGACTTGGTTCTTAAGGGGGCTGACTCTTTGTACTGTGGCTAAGGATTTGAATACCAACACTAATTCCAGTTTCTAAGTTTGAGGCTTGCGTTGGGTAGGAGAGGGGGCATATGCAGCAAGAGCAAACCATACTTGAAACAGAAACTGCTTATTTATAGAGGAGATTTCTCAAGCAGGTGACAATTGCAGGATCGTCAACAAGCCCCAGACGTCAAGCAGGAGGTTCAGTGACCATTTCTGGAGCATCTGTTCTGTGATCTGTGCTGTGTGATGGGCCCCAGGGAGAGAGAGAAGACAAGGTCTGAGCCACTGAAGAACTTGAAATCTAACAGAGGAGACTGTGCATGCGTGCATCTACTCAGTCGTGCCAAATTCTTTGTGACCCTTTGGACTGGAGCCCACCAGGCTCCTCTAATTTTTCAGGCAAGAATACTGGAGTGGGTTGCCATTTCTTAGAGGAGATAGAAATGCACTCAAATAACCACGAAGTATAGTGGGAAGATAGAATGTGAGAGGGGGAGACTTCCCTGGTAATCCTGTGACTAAGACTCCATGTGCCCAAAGCAGGGGGCCCGGTTTGACCTCTGGTCAAGGAACTGGATCCCACCTGCTGCAACTGAGCATTCACTTGCTGCAACTAAAGATTCTGCATGCCTAAACTAAAACCGGTGAAGCCAAGTGAACAATTATTTTTTTTAAGATAGAAGAATGTGAGAAGAAAGGAGTATGAAGCATGACTACCAGGTTTTAAACCTAGGAAGAATCCCAGAATTCTGACAAATAGAGACTTATAGGATAAAAGAGGCAACTTCTATTTTTACTTCTAGGGTAAAAGAGGTTTAAAAAAGAGAGAGATAGGTAAAAGAGGGCTGGGGAAGACATATTTGGGACATAATAATAATATATGACTATTAATATAAGACTTTCGAATTGTGGTGCTGGAGAAGACTCTCGAGAGTTCCTTGGACAACAAGGAAATCAAACCAGTCAATCCTGAAAGAAATCAACACTGAATATTCATTGGAAGGACTGATGCTGAAGCCGAAGCTCCAGTACTTTGGCCATCTGATGTAAAAAGTCGACTCATTGGAAAAGACCCTGATGCTGGAAAAGACTGAGGGCAGGAGAAGGGGGCAGCAAAAGATGAGATGGTTGGATGGCATCACCAACTCAATGGAGATAAATTTGAGCAAACTCTGGGAGATAGTGAAGGACAGGGAAGCCTGGTGTGCTACAGTCCATGGGATCAAAAAGAGTCGGACATGACTTAGTGACTGAACAACAACAATAAATTAATATAATATTATAACATATGTCTATGTTATGTCTATGTTCCACTGTTGAACATCTATTCAATGTCTATTGAATGTTCCAATGTCTCTGTTCCACTGTTGAAAACTTTGAAAAAACAGTTGGGCATATAGCAAAATTATCCATAGTCGTAGCATACAGAAACAATCACCATTAATATTGGGGTGTATAAAACAGAATTTGCAAATAGGCCTACCAATGCGTTCTTTGCTGGTTTGTTTTTTTCTCTTTATATTGGAGTATAGTTGATTTATGATGTTGTATTATACAAAGTGATTCATGTAGCACATTTTTCCTTTTACATAAATGGAATCACATGTGTTTGCCTTTAACCATACTGAGAGATACCTGTATGGTAATGCCCAAAGAAGTCAATCAGAAATACAGGACTCAAGTAAAATGCAAGGATGGGAAAAATCTCAGATTAAAGACAGTGCATATCTCTCAGGGGGCAAAAAGGGGGCAAAAGAGGCTTCACCTATATTGGTCACATTTCATTAAGCTGAATGGTGGACAAATTGGCACTTCCTGTGTTATTCTCTTGTTTTATTTTTGGTTATTCTTTACACTTGTTGATATGAAAACAATGATAAATGCAAGAATTAAAAAGAACACACTTTTTTTTTTTTTTTATGAAAAGCTTGAGCCTAGAGGAAAGTTTGAACTCCGATTGATGAAAATCACATTCCTCCAGAGGTGAGGTCAATGGGTGTGACAGCCGGGTGGGACAACCAAGAGCTGAAAGGGCCGGCCCTGGAGGTCCCTCGCCCTCAGGCTCCTGCCAAAGGTGACCCCGGGAGACAGGAAAGGACGCAGGAAAAGCAGGATTAGAGATAGGCCGGGACAAAGGGTATCTCTCCTATCAGCCAAGCAAGGACAGTTTCAGAGAAGGGTAGGAAGCGGGATCAAATTCTGTGGAGAAGTCAGAGTTGATGCACTGGGGAAGGGGTCACTGGTGGCCTTTGAGTCTGTCAGTCGGTATATTGCGGGTACTTGAGAGGAGAGAAAGAGGAAGTGGCCAAACTAGGCCATGCCGGGGAAGTCTGGTAGAAAGCACTGCTGTTTCTGACAGATGTACTGGCTCCGGTGCCTGAAGCACCACGTGGAAAGACGTTCACTGCAGCATCATGTGTGGTCACACGAGCCTGTCCATCACCGGGAACCTCACAGTAGAATACTATGCAACCACGTAAAAGAATGAGACCAACGCCCTCTGACGAGAACAGGACATCACTAAGTGAAAATGCAAAGTACTGAAGAGTGTGTTTTCAATCTTCTTTGTTGTGTTTATAAATAAAATATGTAGTATTTTAAAAAGTAAAATTAAAAAAGACAAAGAAATAAAATATGTAGGGTCTATATAGAGATATAAACATATACTACATCTGAAAAGATGCTCAGGAGACTGATAGTAATCATTGCCTCTGGCAAGAGACAGAAAGTCCAGGGTGGAAAAACAATTTACTTTTCATTGAAAAATTTTGGTACTGTGTGAATAGTTATTTTTAATACTAATGATTATTTTTTCAATAGAATCATTTTTTTAAAGGGTGCTGTATTAGTCCATTCAGGCTACTATACAAAATTCCATAGACTAGATGGCTTATGAACAACAAAACTATACTTCTCCCAGCTCTGAAGGCTGGGCACTCCAAGATAAAGGTGTCAGCAGATTTGGTGTCTCATGAGAGCCCACACACAGTGAGCTGTCTTCTCACTAATTCTGTCTATAGTAGCTGGGGAGCTTGGAGGAGGGAAAAGAGTAGAGTAAAAGGAAAGTTACTCAAAGATGAAGATCATAGTCTAAAGGGGAAAGAATAAAGATTAAAGATGTCAGACCAGGATGAGCAGAATCTGAGATAGTGTGAGGACCAAAGCACCCTCCCTGGGACTCACAAGCAGTGAAGGCCCCCAGGGGTTGTTCTTTTTCTTTTTTTAAGTATTTGTTTATCACTGACTCAATGGACATGAATTTGAGCAAACTCTGGGAGATAGTTGAAGGACAGGGAAGGAAGCCTGGTGTGCTGCAGTCCATGGGCTCACAAAGAGTCGGGCACGGTTTGGCAATTGAACAGCAACAATAATTTATTTATTTGGCTGCACCAAGTCTTAGTTGCAGCACACAGGATCTTTTTCAGTTGCACCACTCACTCTTAGTTGCAGCATGTGGGATCTAGTTCCCTGACCAGGGATTGAACCTGTGTCCCCTGCCTTGGGAGCACAGAGTCTTTGCCATTGGACAGCCAGGGAAGTCCCTGCAGAGGTTGTTCTTAATCCCTTGTAGGCCTCGAGCATCCTGGAAAAGCCCAAGAATGGCTCCATCCTCAGAGAGGCCATGGCAATCGCCTCCTGACCTGTTGCCAAGCGACTCAGATGTGCTGGGTAGACTCCTAGGAACCAGGCTGGGGATCTTCATCTTACCTCACACTCTCTCCCCAAAAGCATCTTTCTCCAAGTCATTTCAAGCTTGAACCAGAGAGAGCAGACCTTGCAACTGTATCCCATCAGTGGATGGGCAGCCCAGAGAGGAGGGTAACACCAGCCTGCTGAGGCTCCCCAGAGCAGCTCTGGTCCCTCCCCTTCCCCAGGTTTGCTGTTCAGCTTGTTCAGCTTGCTCTGATTTTGTGGGGGAAACCTTCCAAAAAAGTGATCCTTCCAATAAAGTTCCTTTTTGGCTTATGTTGGCCAGAGTCAGTTTGGGTGGATTGCTAATAATCCAAACATAAAATTCTTAACCATATTCACCCATTCTTAACTGATTCTTCCACTCTTGCCTGAAATGTCCACAACAGACAATGACTGAGGTAAGCTGTGCCTTCCCCTTTGCTTCTCAGGATAAGGGGGACTAGTATAACATCTCCCAATTGCAAGGAAAATTCCACTCAATTAAGAGATCCTTTTCCCAAATTACTAAACAACTAGCAAGTTTTCACAGCACAACACGTGAATTCTGGCATCTTTGGGTTAGCTGATTCTCCTCCATGACAGCAAAGGAGATGGGGAAACATAGGAGACAGAGATAAGGGATTGGGAGATATTATGTTAGTCAGGACTCTTCCCATAGAAATAACATAAAAACTTAAGTTCAAAAAGAATTTACTAGTATTATAGCTGAAAAGTATAGTAGAATCAGTTATAGCAGCTGAAGTTTCTCTCTGTCACTTGCCTCATCAATGCCATCTTCTGACTCTTGGCTCCATTCCTAGATCTTTCCCTCATGGTCACAAGAGAGCTGCACCACTTCCAGCCCTCACACACTCATGCCTTCTAAACTCTCCTTATTCATCTCTTCTGTTCCCATGATATTAAATATTTTACCTTCCAAATCTGTATATTCAACTCCAACCCAGACCATGAAATCCAGACCCATCTACCAACTGCCTACTTGATACATACATTTCAAAATTTAAGAAGTATCTCAAACTTTAAAGTGAATTTGGGTGGACTTCCCTGGTGGTCCAGTGGCTAAGACTCTGTGTTCCTAATGCAGGGGGCCCAGGTTTGATCCCTGGTCAGGGAACAAGATCCACATGTCGCAACAACAACTAAAGACACAGTACGCTGCAACTAAGACCCAGCATAGCCAAACAAATAAATATTTTTTTTAAAAGAGGTATCTCAAACTTTATTAAAGTGCATTTGGATTCTTCAAAAGGGGGAGGGCGTGTATGCTGCCTTTTCAAACCTACATGGTCACTGAATCCCTTTTTTGAAGGATCACCTATGAAAATTTAGGAATAAATGCTTGTGAACATAATTTGGGAAAAGTCAGGCCGGATTCTCTCTACAATTCTCTCTAGTCCACAAAGACTGTGATTTGAGGATTTAGCAAAATAATAAAACAGAAGTAAATAGCATGTTTTAACAATAAGGAATTTTTTTTAAGTTTCCTGAACAAGTTTGTAGGTGTGATGATATCACCAAAAGAGTGCTGGATCTGACCTCACTTTACACAGAGAAAACAGGGAGGAAAACCAATCCCTGAGTCGATTTCAAGCTTCAGCAGTCACTCAACGCTCTAAAGAAGCGACAAGACGCTGCCTCAAACCTCCAAAGCCGTTAGCGTGTTCTGTAAGTATAACTGACTAGTATAACATCTGCCAATTGCAGGGGAAATCCACTCAATTAAAAGATCTTTTTCCCAAATTACTAAACAACTAGCAAGGTTTCACAGCAGAACACGCTGACCTTTAGCTCTTAACTCCAAACCAACAGTACACAAGTTTTTCCAAGGTTTTAGTAGATTTGTCTAGACTTATGTTTGTCAGGGTTCTCCAGAGAAACAACAAACAGGGTGTATATAGAGGGAGAAAGAGATTTACTATGAGAAATTGGTTCGCAAAATTAAGGAGGCTGGAAAGTCCTAAGATGTGTAGTTGGCAAGTTGGGGACCCAGGAAAATCAACAGTGATGGTGTCGTTTCAGTCTGAGTTTAAAGTTCCAGCTCAAGAACCAGCAGGCTCCAGACCCAAAAAGAGCTGATGTTTCAGCTTGAGTTCAAAGGCAGGAAAAGACTGGGGTTCCAGCTCAGAAGGCAGGCAGACCTTCCACTCTTTGGACGAGGGCAATCTGCTTTCCTCAGTATACTCATTCAGGTGCTGTGCCGTGCTGTTACTTCAGTCGTGTCCGACTCTTTGCAACCCCCATGGACTATAGGCCGCCAGGCTCCTCTGTCCATAGGGTTTCTCAGGCAAGAATACTGGAGTGGGTAGCCATTCCCTTCTCCAGGGTATCTTCCTGACCCAGGGATCAAACCCAAGTCTCCCGCATTACAAGCAGATTCTTTACCATCTGAGCCACGGGGGAAGCCCCATTTGGATGTTAATAAATCCAAAAACGCCCACACAGACCCACCCAGAATGTTTGACCAAGTATCTGGGCACCCCTTGGCCCATCAAACTGACATACAAAATTCACCATCACAAGGCCCTGGAGAAGGGACTTGCTTGGTGGTCCAGTGGCTAAGACTCCATGCACCCAATTCAGGGGGCCCAGGGTTCACCCCCTGGTCAGACAACTAGACCCCACATGCTGCAACTAAAAGACCCTGAATGCTGCAACTAAGACCTGGCACAGCCAAAATAAATAATAAATATTTAAAAAAACAAAAATCAAGGCCTTTTGTTAGGGAAAACACAGTGACTGAAACCGCCCACTCTGACCAGGCACCATAGTATCCATTTCCATGAGTTATTTTATGACAGGAGGTCCCGATAAGGAACATGGAACTAATAAGCCACCACCAACCAGATGAGTTCAGAAAAGCACAAAAGGAGATGCCATATGTCTTACCCCCTCTCAGAATCCTTTTTGCTGGAACCCATCTTGGCTAAGCAAGGCGTACGCCACCAGGAAAGACCCTGAGTCACAGTGATTGGCCAGAGACAACCCAGAAACTAATCCCATCACCATAAAAGCCCAGACTGCAAGCCACGTGGCCCAGGAGTTCTCCTGGGTTCCCTTACCCTCCTGCTCTCCACCTGGGGCGACCCTTCTCAATAAAGTCTCTTGCTTTGTCAACATGTATGTCTCCTTGGACAATTCATTTCCAAGTGTTAGATAAGAACCCGCTCTCAGGTCCTGGAAGGGGTCCCCCTTCCTGCAACACCTTAACTGCACACCCAGTCCTTGCCTTTTATTGACCACCTTGAGTAACCTCTGTGCTCTGTCGTCCTATGTCCCCTAGGTTTCTCTGGGAGCTGCATCTCCCAGCATCCCCACATGGTTCCAGGGCAGAGTTGACCCACAGAGGAACATGCATGAGACTGGGAAAGAGCATAGGAAGTGGCAGCTTCCTATTCTCCAAAGGACATCATTGTCACATGCATGGTCACAAAGATCACATGGGTTCAGGCACATCCTCATTCTCCTTTGCTCTGCATTTAGCTCTTCTTCGCACCTGATGCCATGCTGACCAACAGTGGCCCTAGCCACACCATTTTGCCATCAGCTTACCTGCTGATTCATGGAGGAGGGGGCCACACAGAGGCAACCTAGACGAATCTCACAAGCTTTACAACGCCATCTTAGCAACTGGACGTTCCTGACTCCTCAGATCAACTGGTCAGTAATTCCTCTGGTCTTCAGCTCCCCAGCTCCCTCCACAACTATGGAAGGTCTGATTTCTATAACATGTCCCAGATGCTCTACCACTCACGGTGGCTCAGCTCTCATGACCACCCCTGATTGATATACCTCTTTATTCTTGCTGTTGAGATATCTACCCAGGGACTTCCCTGGTGGTTCAGTGGTTAAGAATCCACCTACCAGTGTGGGACATGCGGGTTGGATCCTTGATCAGGGAACTCAGATTCCATGTGCTGCAGGGTCAACAAAGCCTCACACCGCAACGACTCAGTCTGAGTGCTCTGGAGCTCACATGCTGCAGTGAAAGACTCTACATGCTGCATCTACGACCTGACACAGCCAAATAAGTGAATAAATGCTTTAAAAGAAAGAGAGATTCTCTCAGAACTGTCCAGAATCCTGTCTGCATAGTGGCACAACATTATGATTAAGGCACAAGCTTTGGAGCCAGAAAAATCTAAAGCCCAGCTCCACCACAATGTGTGACCTTGGGCAAGTAACTTAACCTCTCTGAGCCTCAAATTCCTTATCTATAAAAATGTCCTTGATAATATATCAACTTTGTGGAACTGCTGCCAGGATTAAGTAAGATGGTTTCTAGAACACTTAAGTTTATGTGCAAATAATTTATGAGCACAGTTTCAAGCCCAGAGTGCTCAGCAAGTTTTAGTGATTTTGTTATTATTAAAAAGAAGCCCAGAGCTAATCAACTTCTGGGAAGGTTGTTTGCCCAAGGCTGGCTAGAGCAATATAACCAGGAGGAGACCCCACATAAATGTTGCTGTTGCTCAAGTCGCTAAGTCGTGTCCAACTCTTTGAGACCCCATGGACTGCAGCACACCAGGCTTCCCTGTCCCTCACTATCTCCCAGAGTTTGCTCAAACTCATGTCCATTGAGTCAGTGATCCCATCCAGCCATCTCATCCTCAGTTTCCCCCTTCTCTTCTTGCCCTCAATCTTTCCCAGCATCAGGATCTTTTCCAATGAGTCGGCTCTTCGTATCAGGTGACCAAAGTATTTCAGCTTAAGCTTCAGCATCAGTCCTTCCAATGAATATTCAGGGTTGATTTCTTCTAGGATCGACTGGTTTGATCTCCTTGCTATCCAATGGGATTCCCCAAACTAAAGCCAGGAAAACAATATCATTCATGAATTGCTGAAATTTCAAATAAATCAATTTATTAAAAAATAATAAATTCTAGAAATTCAAAGGCTGATGAAGCAAAGAGGCACTGCAAGGGTGGAGGAAAGAATGTACTTGAGTTTGAGAGATGGGTTAAAGCAAGGGGTTAGTACTAAAGTAATGAGTAGCAAGCAAAAGCAAGAGTTCTTTGTTTCTTTTTAAATATTTATTTATTTATTTGACTGTTCCAGGTCTTAGCTATAGCGCATGGGATCTTTAATTTTCCTTACAGCATGTGGAATCTTTAGTTGCAGCATGTGTAAGCTAATTCCCTGACCAGGGATCAAACTCAGGCTTGCTGCATTGGGAGCACAGAGTTTTAGCTACTGGACCACAAGGGAAGTCCCAAGAATCCTCTTTTTATAGGATGACTGATGACTCTGCTAGCACAGAGCTAGCACAATAGACCACAGGAAATCCACACGTTCAGTCCAAAACCCTTACTTTTTCTCAAAGTAGGAAAGCAGCTTCCAGAATTTCAAATATCATTGTGATATTATCAATGGCTAGATGCTTTTAATGTCATTTACTTCAGTAGATGTACATGGTATTTATTATGACACATTATTTTGATAATTATTACTTAGTGCATCCTTTTTATTAGAGAAGGTTAGACAGTCCTCACTACAGGACTTGCATTTGTATTAGGTGATTTGGGAGTAGGTTCAAGAAAACAAGGCTTAGCTCTGGACTGGATGTTGACAGGTTGAGGGGTTAATTAGTCAAGTTATTCCAGAAAGACAGAACCAAAAGGAGATAGATAGGGCTACCCTTGTGGTCCAGTGGGTAAGAATCTGTCTGCCAATGCAGGGGACATGAGTTCGATCCCTGGATCAGGAAGGTGCCTCGAGGCAGCTGCACCCGTGCACCACAACTCCTGACCCTGTGTTCTAACTCCTGAGAGCTGCAACTATTGAGTCCACGAGCCACAACTAGGGAAGCGCGAGTGCCCTAGAGCCTGTGCTCTGAAGCAAGAGAAGCCCACCCATCACAATTAGAGAGTGGCTCCCCCTCTCCTCAACTAGAGAAAGTCCTCTTGCAGCAACAAAGACCCAGCATAGCCAATAAATACAGAAATTTCAAATGGAGATAGATAGACAGATGGGTATTTTAAGGAATTAGCTCATGCAGTTGTGGGGGCTGCAAGTCCAAAATCATAGGGCAGCCTAACAGTCTAAAACTGCAGGGAAGAGCTGCTGTTACCGTATTGAGTCCAAAATCCAGAAAGCAAACCAGGCAGTCTGGAAATTCTAGGGTTTCCAAGTTGCAGGCTTGAGGCCAAATTTTTGGGGGGAAGAGCAAACTTCAATCTTTGCTCTTAAGGCCTTCAACTGATTAGATGAGGCTCACCCCCATTATGGAAGGTAATCTACTTTATTGAAAGTCCACTGATTTGAATGTTAGTCACATCTAGAAAATATCTTCATGGCAATGTCTAGACTGTGTGACTCTGGCGATCGCTGGAGCTGTTATCAGTAATACAGTTCTCAACTGAGCTCAAGTCAGGATTGTACTTTTTATGCCCCTCTTTGAAGTCACACATAGATGAATAACTTGCTTTTGAATGCGGGCAGAAGAGACACATGTCACTTGAAGACGGGGCCAGGGCTTAATTCAACCATGTTCTCTTTCCCTCTGCCATGCTGAATAGCAATGCCCCAGATGTTGACAGCTTCATGAACCTGGATTCCAATGGGAGGATGACAGAAACACAGCCCCAGATGACTGGCATGAGCTGAATGTTTGTACCCCAGATTCATCTGTTGAAGCCCTAATTCCCATTGTGATGGTATCTGGAGGTGAGGCCTTTGGGAGGTGATGAAGCTTAGATGAGGTCATGAGGGGGAAGGTCATTATGATGAGATTAGTGCCTTTACAAGAAGACACACCAGGGAACTTTCTTCTTAAAAAAAAAAAAGCTCTAAGCTTTTTATTTTATATTGGAATACAGCAATGAACGATATTGTGATAGGACTTCCCTGGCAGTCCAGTGGTTAAAAACCTGCCAATGCAGGGGTCACAGGTTCAATCCCTGGTCCAGGAAGGTTCCACATATCATGGGACAATGGAAGCCCATGCAAGCCACAAGTACTGAAGTCCTCGTGCCCTAGAGCCCGTGCTCCACAACAACCACGTCACAACTAGAGAGTAGCCTCTGCTGGCCACAACTAGACAAAAGCCCGCACGCAGCAGCAAAGACTCAGGGCAGCCAAAATAAATTTAAAAAGAAAAATGTTGTGATAGGTTCAAGTGCACAGCAAAGCAACCCAGTCAAACGTATACACGTATCCATTCTCCCCCAAACTCCTCTCCCATCCAGACTGCCACATGACGCTGAGCAGAGTTCCCGTCAGAGAACTTGAGAGCTCAAGTGCCACGGGAGAACACAGGGAGAAGGCACCCGGCTGTGAGCCGGGAAGGGAGCTCTCACCAGACACCACACCTGCTGACATGTTGATCTCAGACTCCCCAGACTTGGAATTTATTTCTAAACAATAGAAACAAATGTCTATTGCTTAATCCACCCAGCCTATGATATTTTGTGATGGCAATGCATGCATCCTGAGACATGTGGATGAATGAGACCTGGGTGATGTTTGTTACGGCAGCACGGCCTCATCTACCCTGACTGATACAGCGTCCAAAGCCATGGTGTTAACCATTGGGCTGCACTGCCTCTTCACTACCACTGAAAACTTCTTTATGAGCACTAAAGAGCTCCAAACAAGCTTTTGTTAGTGTTGTTGTGGTGGTTGTGTGGTCACTAAGTCATGTCCAATCTTTTGCCCCATGGACTATGTAGCCCACCAGGCTCCTCTGTCCATTGAATTTCCCAAACAAGAATACTGGAATGGGTTGCCATTTCTAACACCGCATCTCCCGTGTCTCCTACATCGGCAGGTGAATTCTTTACCATTGAGCCACCTGGGAAGCTCTTTGCTAGTGTACTGCAGTCCAAAACGAAAGAAACTTCAAAAGCACACAAAACTAACAAGAACAGAAAAGAACAGCAAACGTTAAGCCAGAAATTCTGGCCCTCTGGCACATACCCATAAATTGCAGACGATCTGGTTTCTTCTTCAACTTGAAACAGAGCCTGGGGGAGGCTGGGCTTGTGCTAAGAGGAGGTGGAGGAGATGGAACAGCTCAGAGCCAGAACCTGATGAAGCAACAGCATCTCTGCCGGGCAAATCCTGGGATGGCAGAGTCCCATGCCAAGGCCTTCTTCCTCCCGCTCTCCCTCATACTCAGACCTCTGCATCCCTCAGACACCTGTTTGCTCGTGAACACAAAAAGGCTAATTTGATTTGGGGCCAAGTCTCAAGGTCATCTGCTAGTTTTCCAAGAAGATTCCCTTTGAAGACCAGCCTCTTTGAACTCCTGCCTTTCTCTAATTATTTAACATCCATTAGGATGTCAAGTTCAACAAAAAATGATCCACCAATCCTACTCCTGGGAATATATCAAACAAAGCTATGATTCAAAAAGATACATGTTCATAGAAGCATTACTCACAATCGCCAAGACATGGAAGCAACCTAAATGCCTATCGACAGATAAATGCATAAAGACATGGTGTGCGTTCAGTCACTCAGCCACGTCCGATTCTTTGTGACCTTATGAACGGTAGCCCACCAGTTTCCTCTGTCCATGGAATTCTCCAGGCAAGAATGCTGGAGTCAGTAGCTGTTTCCTACTCCAGGGGATCTTCCTGACCCAGAGATCGAACCCATGTCTCCTGCATCTCCAGCACTGGCAGGTGGATTCTTTACCACTGGGCCACCTGAGAAGTCAAAGAAAGTGTGATACATATATACAACGGAATACTACTCAGCCATAAAAAAGAATGACATGTGCCACAACACGAGTGGACCTAGAGATTATCATTCTGAGTGAAGTAAGTCAGAAAAAGAAAGACAAATACCATATGATATCACTTATATTTGGGATCCAAAATATGACAAAAGTGAACCAGAAATAGAATCATGGAAATAGAGAACAGACAGGTGGTTGCCAAAGAAGGGATTAGAGGAAGGGTGGAATGAGAAGTTGGAGTTAGCAGATGTAAACTTTTATACAGAATGTAAGCTTTTACATAGGATGGTGCCGGGGTCCAGCCCTGGCGGAGTCCAGGGGTTCTCTTCGGATGAGTGGCGGCGGCGAAGAAAAGAAAGCCAGTCAGTCTTGGTTGAGTGCAGGATCAAGACTACTTTATTCTTTTACATCAGTGCTTATATACCCTAAAACCAATAATCCTTTAAAGAGGTTTAAGGAGGGGGGAATGATAAGATTGTACCAGGTGCATAATCATGGGTTACATCATAAATAACAGTCAATACCTACACATAACTTTTAAACAATTCAATGGCAGCCGCTAGTCAACTGTGAAAAGCCATCTACAAACCTTATCTTGGAAAGCTCAGCCCCAGGCGGACTTAGCTCTGGTATGTAATCCTAAGGGTCAGAGGTCTCATGAATTCCCTCCTGATAACACCCTAAGGAATCTCCTCAATCTCATAATGGACTCTATCTACTTTTGCTTATGGGATAGATAGGCCTGTTTATTGGGACCCATGTGCCCCTAGGGACTGTGTTGCTGCCATGCAAAGGTTTCAAGGAGGGATTTTAGGTAAGAGTCAGACTAGTTTTTAGGGAACATAGAAGAATGCCAAACATCAGAAGATGAAAGGACGAAGGCCTGGGAGTGGATGGTGGAGCAGTCCAGAGAAATCCCCGGAGGTCCGGACGCCTTTGCGTGCCAGCTCCTTGAACCCAGACCTTGTCACGGGAGGGGTTTCGGGAGGGGGTTCTCTCAGGATGGGCAAACAGCGAGGTTCTATTGTATAGCACAGAGTTCAGTGTTTCCCAAACATATCCGACCATGGACCCTTTTTCACAGAACATCTATTAACAGAATTGATGTCCTAAGGAATTCATTTCAGAAAATGCTATTACAGATACACACATCATAGACTAAAATGTACAGGCAAATGTGACTAATTGATATATTTCTCCAGCCAATAAATGATTCACTCCCTTTAATGAATCTCAATATTTGGGAGAAAGAGATAAATTTAATGGAAATGTTTACCTAGTTGAACTTCTGAAGGCAGCAGTGCCAAAAGTTAGGGATTTTTCAGATATACATGCCAATAAATTCCTTTCCTTTGAACACTTATGAGTTTCTTTTCTGTCTCTTGTGTTTTTTTTATGTATTTTTTAATTTATTTTTTTGGCCACACGGAACGTAGGATGTTATTTCCCTGACCAGGGATCGAACCCAAGCCAACTGCATTATAAGCACAGAGTCTTTAACCACTGGACCGCCAGGGAAGTCCCTGTCTTGCATTTTAAAGAGTCCTGACCAATACAATGAGCTACTTCTGGCTTTCTCTAATAGACACTCAATCCCATCAACGTGAAAATGTTAGCAACAAGGCTCTTTTTTATTTTATTTTAGACTGCATTGGGTCTTTGTTGCAGCATCTGGGCTCTTTGCTTCGGTATGCAAGCTTTCTCTGGTTGCTCTGAGGCATGTAGTTTCCCCGACCAGGGATCAAACCAATGTCCCCTACACTGGAAGGTGGATTCTTTACAGCTGGACCATCAAGAAAGACCCTTATCAGGCTCTTTAAAAATGAGAAGTGGTGTTGCCAACTGTGAAACATTGAAAACCCCTGAACAAGACAGTATCAGGCACGGCTTCCCTTTCCTCTCTTGTTATCTGTTTTGCCATAGAGATGGGTCATAACTAGAACACACTGTATTATCAGGTCTTAGAATATCTTCCTGAAATGTCGATTACTAGGGGAATGATTAAGCCAAATAAGATCTCCAGGGGATCTTCCTAACCCACAGATCGAACCCACATATCCTGAATCAGCGGGCAGATTCTTTACCACTGAGCCACCAGGGAAGCCAAACAGTAAATGCATACTAGTTAATAAAATGTGAATTTCCTCTGGTGGTGGTGGTGGTGTTTAGTGTCTAAGTCATGTCCAACCCTGAGACCCCATGGACTGTAGCCCACCAGATTCCTCTGTCCATGGGATTTCCCAGGCAAGAATACTGACGTGCGTTGCCATTTCCTTCTCTCGGGGATCTTCCTAGCCCAAGGACTGAACCTGCATCTCCTGCATCAGCAGGCAGATTCTTTACCACTGAGCCACCAGGGAAGACCGAATTTCTTTTAATGATCTCCAAGGACCCAACCAACTGGACTAATCAATACTCACCAGTCTATAAGATCAACCATGTGGGGCCCACAGCAACAGTATGAGGAGATACTGAGCTATCACTCAGAGGTGAACGTTTGTTCCCATTTGTTGAACTGCATGTTTATTCCAAAAGTTAATTGTCTGGGTTTCCAGACCTATTTATTTGTACTTGTTCTCATCATTGTTTGCATAAATATCACATAAACCACTAAAAATGTGAAAAATAAAAAGAGTTAGTGTGTATCTGAAAACTAATTTGAACACTCTGGAAAGACTTGATAATAGCACATCAATTTTTTTTTTTTTTAAATAAGCATGGTTTTTTGTTTGCTTGTTTTCAACTGTACCAGGTCTTAGTTGCAGCATGAGGGATCTCGCTCCCTATATAGGGATTGAACTTGGGCCCTCTGCATTGGGAACACAGAGTCTTAACCACTGGATCACCGAGGAAGTCCCAAAGCCCATCAATTTTTACTTAGGTAAATAATGTCTCTTGGTAGAAATACATTCTTGAGTTTTTCTATTTTTATACATTTTTATTTCTGTCAATATTGTGAGATATTTTGTAAGCCCCATGAACCCAAACCTCTCAGGTTGAGTGGAATAAGTATACCATACAAACTATCCACAAAAATGCCTAAAAGCATTAGACGTTTTTAAAGAGCAGCTTGCTATATATTTTCTTTGACACATTTAACGTCACATTAATTAAACATTAAACACATGTAATGTTTAATTAATGGGTTCCTTCATAGAATAAAGAAAATTACAATGATAATTGTCACTATGTAACAAAAAGTACATCCTACCTGAAAATTACTTTTCAGAAAATTCATTGTAGTGAAATCAACATTGAGATATATGATGACAAAGGTTTCCCTATTATGCTGAAATGCTTTAAACTTTTTAATTTTCATTTTGTTTTTGTTTTTATTTATTTGTTTGTTTGTTTGTTTGTTTTGGTTACACTGTGCAGCTTGCAGGATCTTGGTTCCCTGACCAGGGATTGAACCCAGGTCCTTGGCAATGAAAGAGCCAAATCCTAGCTACTGGACCACTAGGAAATTCCCTGAACTTTGTTTTGACAAAATTTCATACTTACAGAAATGCTGACATTTTATACTTGCTCCGTAATTCTACCTCTCTCTAGAGCATGCTCTCTTTGTTGTTCAGTCACTAAGCTTTGTCTGACTCTTTGAGACCCCATAGACTGCAGAACACCAAGCTTCCCTGGCCTTCACTATCTCTGGGAGTTTGCTCAAATTCATGTCCAATGAGTCAGTGATGCTGTCTAACCATCTCCTCTGTCGCCCTCTTCTCTTTTTGCCTTCAATCTTTCCCAGCATCAGGGTCTCTCTTTATGTATACATAACTTTGTCATTTTTATGAATGATCTAGGAATCAACTTGCAGACATGATATATCTTCACCCTTAAATATGTCAGTGTGTATTCCCTAAAAAACAAGGACATTCTATCACACAGGTACAGTATGATTGTTAAAATCAGAAAATTAATATTGATGATAATGAACATGGATACTATCATCTAAGACCTTATTCAGGTGTCACCAATTTCCCACGAATAGCAAAAGAAAACAGCATTTTTCCTGGTCTAGAGTCCAACCCAGGAACAGAGCAGCTCTCCTTGACTCTAGAACTCTTCCTCTGCCTTTGCCTTTCACTGTCTGGGCATTTCTCAAAGAGCACAGGCCCTTAGGGCACCCCTGGTGGTCCAGTGGTTAAGACACCATGCTTCCAATGCAGGGGACCCGGGTTTGACCTGTGGTCAGGGAACTAATAACCCATATGCAGGGCGGTGTGCCCCCAAAATAGAAAAAACTAATAAAAATAAATTTTAAAAAGATTATTCTTGGGAATTCCTTGGCTAGGATTCCTCGCTTTCACTGCTGAGTGTTATTCACTCAGTCTGACTGAGCGAATGTCTGTCTGAATGAATGAGTATCTGACTCCTTGAGACCTCATGGACTGTAGCCCACCAGGCTCTTGTGTTCATGGAATTCTCCAGGCAAGAATACTGGAGTGGACAGCCATTGCCTTCTCCGGGGAATCTTCCTGACCCAGGGATTGAACTCAGGTCTCCTGCATTGCAGGCTGACTCTTTACCATTTGAGCCACCAGGGAAGCCGCTCACTGCTGAGGGCCTGGGTTCAATTCTTGCTGGGAGAACTAAGATACCACAAGCTGCATGGCCAAAAGATAAATTTAAAAAAAAAAAAAAAAAAAAAGTGCACAGGCCCAGGGATTTCCTGGTGGCTCAGTGGTAAAGAATTCACCTGTCAATGCAAGAGACATGGGTTTGATCCCTGGGCTGGGAAGATCCCACATGCCTGGGGGCAACTAAGTCCATGCTCCACAACTACTAAGTCTGTGCTCTGCAACAAGAGAAGCCATTGCAATGAGAAGCCCGTGAACCACCACTAGAGAGTGGCCCCGGCTTGCCACAAACAGAGAAAAGTCCAAGCGGCAAAGAAGACCCAGCACAGCCATAAAGAAACAAATAAGTAATTTTTAAAAGAGCACAGGTCTATTCTTTTTTTTAGAATGTCCCTTGATTGGAGTTCATTGCATTTTCCCCCTGATGCACACGTGGTCAGAACACCACAGACGTGATATCGGTTCCTCTCAGTGCTTTGTGTCAAAGGCACAGGATGTCTATTTGACACATTGCTGGTGATATCCATTTGGATTACTGGTTAAGATGGTCTCAGCCAGGTTTCTCCATTCTAAATTATTACTTTTTAACCTTCCTGATTTATAAATATCGTACTCGGATTTATTTTGAAACTATGCAAATATCCAGTTTCTCATCAATCTTTCATCTACTAATTTTAGCATCCATTGAAGATTTTTGCCCGAAACACTTCTCACTGCGGTGGCTGCCAGATGGTGACTTTCTAATTCCATCGTTCCTTGTACAGTTGGCATTGTTCTGTAAGGAAGGGCTTTTCCTTCTTCCCCAGTTATTCATTCATTCATTTGTTAGTATCATTATGGACAGATGGTGAAGCAGGGGTCCAGGCACTTTCCCTCTGACTCCATCACCTCTAATATGTGGCCTCCAAAAGCACCACAGAGGGGAAAGAAAGACTATATAGAGGAATCCACCAGGGGCATTAGGGCAAGGTCAGCAAGTGACCTATCACATTGCAATAATACACAGTATGTGTCAACTTGACTGGGCCACAGGGTGCAGAGATATTGGTCAAATATTATTCTGCCTCTGTCTATAAAGATGTTTCTGAATGAGGTGAGCATCGAGTTCGTAGACTAGGGAAAGCAGATGGCCCTCGCCAGTGTGGGTGGGCCTCATCTAATTCATTGAAGACCTAAATAGAACAAAAAGGCTCAAAACTCCACCCTCTGTGCCCAACTGTTTTGGAACTGGGATATCAGCCTTCAGACTTGGACTAGAACCAAAGCACTGGCTTTCTGGGTGTCCAGCTGGCTGACTACAAATCTTGAGACTTCTCAGCCTCCGTGATCAATTCCTTATAATAAAATCTCTCTAAATATACCCTATTGGTCCTGTTCCTCTGGAGAACCCTAATACATACATTTACATATTTCACTTATCTTTGGTCAATCCCTGGTACACGGCCCCCACCCTAACTGCAGGGGAGCCTTCTTGGGAGGAAATAGAATAGAATAGAATTGGTGAGCTTTGAGCCACTCTTTGCCACTGTATGTCTTTCTTATGATTCTAATTTTCAATGAAGTATCGTGCGTGTTCAGTCGTGTCCAACTGTTTGCAACCCCATAGACTTTAACCTGCCAGGCTCCTCTGTCTATGGAATTTCCCACTCAGGATTCCAACTGGAGTCTCCTGCATTGGCAGACGGATTCTTTACCATTAGTGCCACATGGGAAGCCAAGTATCCAACAGAGAATGCCAACTGTTTCAGTTAAGAGGGTTTCTATGATCTACTCAACCATTAAAATAAGAGGGAAATTATTCACACCAATGGGGAGATATTATCAAAACACAAGGCTAAGTGGAAAAAAGGAATAATATAGAACAACAGTCTAATAAGACCTCTCTTACAGAAAAACTACAGATAATACCCATGTATCTTTCCTCAGAAATCTACTGGATGGGGTAATAAATAAACACACCAAGAAAGAGGAAGATCTCCAGGCAAGAGGAAACCCAGCTCAAGAGAAAGGAGAAGCAATCCCAGGGTGATGGAAAGAAAGTTCCCAGGGTAACATCTGTACATGGAGCTTAGAGAAAAGATAGTCCCAAATGGACCAGGTCAAAAGACTCCTGGAGAGTCACTCCGGGATGAGGCTGATGGAAAACCTAATGCATATAGCAGTGGGGACGATCTGGAGAGACAGCTTACAGCTTAATTAGTGGTGAGAATATAGAATGTGACACACATGGGGAAACTTAACAATTACTAATGTCAAGAAAGCAAATAAAAAACAGACCCCTGAACTCCATGGTATTCAACATGGCTCAGCTGTGACAGGCACATCCATGTTTATAATAATGCAGATACTAATCTAACCAAGATTTTGGTACCACGATGAGAGGAGCACAGAAGGGGTTTAAGCAATTGCTGGCGATAGCCTAAAACAGAAGCCTAAAGCCTCTCCCACCCTAGGAAGTCAAAAGACAATGCCTGAAGCTGCAAACATCTGAAGTAGACATCTAAGCACGTTATAGAGAGTTAGAGAGGGATCAGGAACAAGTTCAAAGTGTTCAATTCAGGGCAGTGTGAATAGGGAGCTAGAAACTGGGCCGGCTGGGCCTGCTGTTCCTCCTGCAGAACTTGTTTAATGATTGGAGCCTTCAACTAGGAGCACGTATAGCTTAGAATTTTTTTAAAATGTGAATTAGAAACCATATACAAACTCGGTTTCTCTATGCATACGTGTTTACAAATGCACAGAAAATACCTGGAAGGCAATGCACGGAAATGGTAACAGCGATGGCTGTTGAACTTGGAATGAGGAACCAGGGTCCCAAGTGGAGAGGGGGAGGGGAGAGTAAGAGGGTCAAGGGACACTATCACTTTATCTGTACTATTTTCTTTCTTTCCTTCTTTGTTTGGCTGCTCGGGTCTTGCTTATAGCACGTGTGATCTTCAAGCTTCGTTTTGGCATACGGGATGTTTAGTTGTGGTATGTGGGATCTTTTAGCTGCAGGATGTGGGATCTAGTTTCCTGACCAGGGCTTGAACCTGGGCCCCCTGCATTGGGTGCACAGGGTCTTACCCACTGGACCACCAGGAAAGTTCCTGTCTGTATTATTTTCATTGTATACAATGTGAAGCTATATGTGTTTAAGAAAAGACCATTTTAGGAGATTTTACTTTTCTAAAATAAGACAAAGGCCCGTCTAGTCAAAACTATGGTTTTTCCAGTAGTCATGTATGGATGTGAGAGTTGGACTATAAAGAAAGCTGAGCATCGAAGAATTGATGCTTTTGAACTGTGGTGTTGGAGACTCCTGAGAGTCCCTTGGACTGCAAGGAGATCCAACCAGTCAATCCTAAAGGAAATCAGCCCTGAATGTTCATTGGAAGGACTGATGCTGAAGCTGAAACTCCAATCCTTTGGCCACCTGATGTGAAGAACCGACTCACTGGAAAAGACCCTGATGATGGGAAAAATTGAAGGTGGGAGGAGAAGGGGATGACAGAGGATAAGATGGTTGGATGGCATCACCAATGCAATGAACATGAGATTGAGTAGGCTCTGGGAGTTGGTGATGAACAGGGAAGCCTGGAGTGCTACAGTCCATGGGTTTGCAAAGAGTCAGACACGACTGAGCGACTGAACTGAACTGAACTGAATAAAATAAGACAGTGGAGAGAGTTCTCCTTTTCTACTGGGCACAGGCCCAAGTCATGGTTCAATTTTCCATGGCCTGGTATACTCCCAGAAGACAGTTAAATCTCCGGTCTTCTTGTCAAACAGTCTTTATCTCTCTCAGTGATTCTAGGAAACCAAGGATCCGCAATGACTGAGATGGGTCCAAAAATAGATGCATCACAAAGCAGAAAGGTCATTAAACACACCACACACACACACACACACACACACACACACGAGAGTACCCTCCCAGTCTACTGTACTTTGGCCAAAAGCCTCTCTGTCTCGCCTATTAATTTTTTAAAGATTTTTTTCTTTTGATGTGGACCATTTCATAAAGTCTTAATTGAATTCGTTACAATATTACTTCTGTTTTATGTTTGGATCTGGGGGGCCACAAGGCATGTGGGATCTTAACTCCCTGACCCGAAATCGAAACCTATACCTCCTTCAATGGAAGGTGAAGTCTCTACCACTGGACCATCAGGGAAGTCCCTCACCTATTAACTTTTAAGATAATTTCTAATTTTAATAAAAAGTAGTAAATAATAATACTAGCAAGCCAGGTTCATATTTCTGTTTTCAATCATTTACTATCTTCCCTGCTGGCACCATTTTTAAAACTTGCCAAATCAAACAAAGCAGCTTGAAAAGAGCATCTGACCATATTACAGAACTGTTCAAGTCTACAGAAAGTCTGACTTTTTGAAAGAAAGCTTTTAAAAAAAAAAGAGAGGTTCTCACCAATTTAGCCTTTCAAATCAACAAGAACTTCCAATCTTATTAAAATTGCTAGTGCTTTAGTGAACATTCTGAGTTGACAGGAAGGTAGTTGTAATATTTAAATTCATTTCACTTATGGGCCTCTTTTAAGCTTCTCTTCACCTGGGCTTGGTTCCCCAAACCCGATATGCTATAATAAAATTATGAATATATGAATAATTTGCACACATTAAATTTTGGAATTGCTCTCACATGTGTTACCCTGTATTTTAAACAATTTCTCTTGGAAAATTTCCTGATTAAGAGGTTTTTAGAAATAGAGAGCATCAGTTCTGAGCCATGATTAAAATCAATTCCTTTATTCCCACATTTAAGATTATGTCTATGGTACAAATGATATAATTTTAATATAAATGTGAGCCTACTTTTAAGTTTTTCACTTAATGTGTTTTCACTGTGTGTTTAATGATATGCAAACTCATGCTTTCAAAATAGATGTCTTCTCCAAACTTTAACAGGCCAAAAGGCTAGACACACTCTGCTTTTTAATCACTTTGTTGGGCAAGCCAATTTTGAATGCCTGATTTTTAAAATGCTTTTCACCATCTTAACAAAGGACTTATTTTATATAGCCTCAGGTCTCTAGCCTCAATCCCACACAAATGCTGACCCACTGGTGAAAGCCAGCATTCACAGGGCCCCTGTGATGTGCTGGGCACTGTGTTCTGTGAGAATCAATTGATTCTCAGCTAATCTTCACATCAACTTGGTGGAAGGTAGGTACAATTATTACTCCCATTCCACAGATGAGGAAACTGAGGCTGAGGCTGAGACTTTATGGCGCATGCCCCAGGTCCAACGCAAGAGATGCAGGTTCAATCCCTGGGTCAGGAAGATCCCCTGGAGAAGGACATGGCAATGCACTCCAGTATTCTTGCCTGGAAAATTCCATGGACAGAAGAACCTGGTGGGCTACAGTCCATGGGGTCACAAAGAGTTGGACACAACTGAACACACACATGCTCACACATACCCACACACACAAGGTCCAACAGCTAAGATAGACAGCAGGGAAAGAATAAAGGGTTTAAAATGGGGAAGTGAGAAGATCGGATTTGTGTTAAAAAAAAAAAGAGAGAAAAAGTTAAACTGCAAGGAGACAAGATGGAAGGCTCCTGCAAAAATTCAGAGGGAGAGGGTTTCTCTGATGGTGCAGTAAAGAATCCTCCTTGCAATGCAGGAGACAAGGGGTCAGTCCCTCTTTGGGGAGGATCCCACATGCCCTGGAACAACAAAGCCCTTGAGCCACAACTGCTGAGCCCAAGAGCTGAAACTACTAAATCCTGAGCTCCCTAGAGCTTGTGCTCCCCAAAAAGGGAAGCAACTGCAATGAGAAGCCCACTTGCTACAGCTAGAGAAAGCCCAGGCACAGCAAGGAAGATAAACCCAGCTGCCCAAAAAAAACTCAGAGGGAGATGATGACCTAAAGTGAGAGTGAAGGACATGATACAAGGCAATGAACACAAGACAAGCTACAGTTGACAAGATGTTATGGCTGATTATGTGAGGGATTTGATTCATCTAAAAGTATGTGGCGAGTTCTTTCTATGTTCGACCCACAGCTGGGCACTAGGGATACAAGAGAGAATAAACAAATAAGAGTCTTGTCAATCGGAAGAAAAACCATAAGCAAGTAAGCAAACAAAATAATTAACCAACTGTATTTGTTTCCTAGGTAACAACTTTCACAACTGGATGGCTTAAAACAACAGAAATGTATTATCTCCTGGTTCCCAAGGTCAGCAGTCTGAAATCAAGGTGTTGGTAGGGTTGGTTCTTCTGGAGGCTCTAGAACCTTCCTCACTCCTTCCAGCTTCTGAACACTGCCTGCAATCCTTGGCATTCCTTAGCTCCAATATTTGCCTCTATCAGAAGCCTCAGATGTATTCTTCCAGGTGTCCGTCCATGTACAAATTTCCCTCTCCTTATAAGAAGGGCAAATTTCCACCATGTTGACATTCCACCGTTCCCCTGGTGGCTCAGAGTCCTGATGAGATGGGAAGAGAAGACCACAGCCCCAGCATCCCCACTTGGGCAAAGTACTCCAATCTGCAGGGATGTACAGGGCTATCCATTCAGTGACAAGAGAACATTCCAAAGCCCCCTTTGCAGTACATTGCAGAACTGAGAGGTCCACCACTCATCTCTAGCTATAATTCTGACTCCGTATTGGATCTGTTTCTTTTACTTTACCCTTTGTCTTCCATTGCTTTTGCTGCAAGTTAATCACCAAAGGGATATTGCCCATAAAATTAAATCATACGCAATGGCCTATCTCTGAGAAACCTGGCTCCCATATAATGAATGTTAAGCTAAAATACCTTTGTTACTTTATAGAAAACCTCCTGACCAGGCCCACCTGTGAACAACTGTAAGAAGGACGAAATTAAGACATCTCTTCCAGAATCTGACCAGAATCAGGACTTTACCTCCTCCCCTTTTGTATAAAGGAAGCCTGAATTCTAACTCAGGAAAGATGGTTCTTTGGGACACTTGTTGTTGTTCCATCATTAAGTCATGCCCAACTCTCTGTGACACTAGTCCACCGTCTTTCAGTTTTCTGGCTTTCTGAATAAGCTGCTATTCCTTGCCCCAACAACTCATCTCTCGATTTACTGTCCTGTCACGGGGCAAGCAATAGGAGCTTGCACTCAGTAACACAGACAGTAGCCCAAAGAGGCCAGAAGCCGTTATTTACAAGCAAACTTTCCCTCTGGAAGCCTCCATCTGGCAATCACTTACACCCAGAAAAGTGTCATTAGTGAATGTTCATGCCACCCCCAACCTGACCTTACTGCCCTTGGTTTCTCCAGGTTGGGCCTCAGAGGGGGATTTGATTGGGCAGCCTCTCCACTATGACCTCTACCTGCTTTGTTTTTAAAAAATGAATCAAAAGACTTCTCTGGTGGTCCAGTGGTTCAGAATCTGCCTTCCAATGCAGGGGACGTAGGTTTGATCCTTGGTCTAGAAACTAAAACCCCACATGCCAGGGGGAATCAAGCCCTTGAGCCGCAGCTAAGTGCCCCAAAGTGCCACAACTAATACCTGACACAGCCAAACAAACAAATAAAAATAACATGAATTTTAAAAATGAATCAAAAAGTTGAGGTCCTTAGGGGCAAAATTCCAGCTTAAGGACCTGGATTCAAAACTCTGGTACCAGGACCTGCTCAAGCTATATAGCTTTCATTGAGTCCCCTGGTCTCTCTGAGAACCTCTTGGGTAAAGTCGGAATAATGAAATGCCCGGCTGCAGGGCACTGGAGGCTTTCGTGAGCTAGGTAGGAAGGCCCCAGCACCACGGTGGCCAGCACTGGGTCAGGTCATTCGTGCAGACAGCCAGGCAGCCAGCGGCTGTTATGATACTGCTGCACCCCTATTGATTCCCTGCTTCCCAAATTCTGAGTGTTAGCAGCTGTCTCGGCAATAACTGGTGCTGTACAAATGAGCAGGCAGGCCTGGCTGACAGTGTCCACCCCAACCCCTTCAATGCCCAGTACCCCCTGGGTGAAGCCAACTCAGGATGGACATGGGGCATAACATGGGGCCACTGGGACATGGGGCATAACAACTCTTTCTGTCAGAAGCAGGCAGAGTTTTCAGAACATGGCCTGGAGGGTCCTGGGTAGGCTCTGGGCAACGCCCCAAGGCTCTGGGGCTCAGCCGTGGAACAGACAGGGCCCTCCACCAGCCAGGTGTCAGCACCCATGAAGTCAAGACTGCATGGACGAAGCGTCCATTCACCTGGGTGTTTTTCAAGGAAGCCACATCCAGATGGGAAAGGGCAGAGGAAAGATTCCTGCATGATTCACAGACCAATGGCAATTTCCTGCCTGCCCCTGGAGTGAATAAAAAATAAATGAAAACGTATGGTTGAAGCAAAGCTTTTGGGTCTGTGGGGATTCTGCAGTGAACTAAAGAGGCTTGAGGCTAGCTGAGTCATCCATGTGGGTGAACATTTTGTCCTGTCTGCAAAACAAGAGCAGAGCTCTAGAGAAGGGGCACGCCAATGGGATTCAATGTTCGCCCCGCAGCAGGCTCCAGGAGGAAGACTCTAAACAGCATCGTGGTAGCGTTCCATTGCCACTGTCTAGAAGAACTGGGGGGAGAGATGGTGAATTTCTCATCCAAAGATAGCATCTCTCTATATCCTTTAATCTTTATAAATGAAATGATTTGCTTCAAAATAATACAGAGCAACTGAAAAGGGGTAGGAGGATAGATTAGACTCACCACTCTGAGTGGATGGGCCATTGGGACACAGGGCATTTTTTTTTTAAAGCTACTAAACAATTGTTGTTTTTAAATAATAAAAAGAAGAACTTCCCTGGTGGTCCAGTGGCTAAGTCTGCACACTCCCAATGCAAGGGGCTTGGGTTCAATCCCTGGTCAGGGAACTAGATCCCACATGCCACAACTAAAGGCCACATGCCACAACTAAAGGCCACATGCCACAACTAAAGGCCACATGCCACAACTAAAGGCCCCGCATACTGCACCTAAGACCCAGTGCAACAACAACAACAAAATGTTAAATAAAATAAATAAATGCAAGATTTTAAAAATATACTATCCCAGGCCCAATATGTATCAAAAGGCTTTTTATGGTCCATATTCTTTCACCAGAGCTTCCCTGGTAGCTCAGTTGACTAAGAATCTGCCTGTAATGCAGGAAATCCCGGTTCAATTCCTGGGTCGGAAAGATCCCATGGTAAAGGGAATAGGCTACCCTCTCCAGTATTCCTGGCCTTCCCTGGTGGCTCAGATGGTAAAGAATTTGCCTGCAATGTGGGAGACCTGGGTCCGATCCCTGGGTTGGGAAGATCCCCTAGAGAAGGGCATAGCAACCCACTCCAGTATTCGTGCCTGGAGAATCCCCATGGACAGAGGAGCCTGGCAGACTACAGTCCATGCAGTCACAAAGAATTGGACATGACTGAGTGACTAAGCACAGCACAGCACTTTCTTTCACCAAGCAGTTCCACTTTTAGGAATTTAACATAAAGAGATGCACTGCAGATTAGTAGAAAGATTTATGTCATTTATAACAGCCGAAAACAACCAAGATGTCGAGCAAAAAGAGACTGCTTAAAGTTATTTATGGGATACTAAGCAGCTGTCTTTTTAAAAAGGATGATAAGAAAATAAATAATAAACTAAGAAAAAATATCTGTACTTTAAGTTACAGAAAGATAGTTTCTCTGACATGTAAAAAACCCCTGCAGATCAACAATTCAAAAAAAAAAAAAAGGAAAATAATATAAAAAAAGTGTGTGTGTGTGTATTTGCACAGTTAAGCAAAGATCACAATTTGCAACATATCTAAATATAGCTTCCATGAAGGAAATTGAACAGTATTCATATATATTATAATATTTGTATCTATAGCAATATATATTGCTAAATCGACCCAGCAATGCCAGTTACAGCAATTTATTCAACATACATAAAACAAAGGATGAGCAAGCTTTTTTACTACAGCACTGTTTGTGATAGGAAAAGACTGGAAATAACCTAAATGTCTAATAGTAGGAGATTAAGTAAATATATTGAATGAAATTAACAGAAGAAGCATAAACAGGGACCAAAAGTGACCAGGAGAACATGAACACCTGGCCCATTCAGAATCCTAACCTGACCCTGAGATTCCACAGGGAATGACTTTGGGTTGAAGCCAGTCTTTTCCAGACTCCAAGGGGCAGAGGGACTCCAAATAGCATCTTGCTTGCTTGCTTGCTAAGTCACTTCAGTTGTGCTCGACTGTGTATGACCCTATGAACTGTAGCATAGCAGGCCCCTCTGTCCATGGGATTTCTCTAGGCAAGAATACTGGAGTGGGTTGCCATGCCCTTCTCCAGGGGATCTTCCTAACCCAGGGATCGAACCCGCAACTCTTATATCTCCTGCATTGGCAGGCGGGGATGTTACCACTAGCACCACCTGGGAAGCCCAAATAGCATCTTGGGGACATGCAAATCCTGAAGTCGATTTTTATATTCTAACCTGGAAAGATGGCCACGAGACACTATTAAGCTGGAGTGGGGGGGGGGGGTAAATTACAGAATATATATATACATACATACATAGTATTAATGCATGATCTCATTTCCATCTAAAATTTAAATATCATGTATCGCGTTAGTATACACATAGGAAAAAACTGGAAGAGGCTACACCAAGCCATGAAAGCAGTTAAGTGCCTACCACGTGCTAAGTGCTGAGAACTTACAGACAAATAGGGAATCAGAATGTCAATTCCACGAAGGAAGAGAGATTGACTGTTCTGTTCTTTGTTTTAGCTCTAGTGTCTGGCACTTAATATGCATGGGATGGAAGGAAGCAAGAGAGAGAGGGAGGAAAGATGGGAGGGAAGAAAAGAAAGGAGGGAAGAAGGAAGGGAGGGAAGAAGGGAGGAAAGGAAAGAGTCCCAACTCCCCCATTGCCCACAGTTGCTCACAGCCTAGTGTACACACAGGTGTGAGCCGATGAGACGGGGCAGAGCAGAGAACTCTGGGAGAATAGGGCTCTGAGCTGGTAGGGCCTTTGCATAAACTGTCTCTTATCCATATATCATGCATGCGAGAATAGTCACTTCAGTCGTGTCTGACTCTTTGCAACCCCATGGACTGGAGCCCTCCAGACTCCGCTGTCCATGAAGATTCTCCAGGCAAGAATACTGGGGTGGGCTGCCATGCCTTCCTCCAGGGGATCTTCCCTACCCAGGGATGGAACCCACACCTCCTATGTATCCTGCATTGCAAGCAGATTCTTTACCCGCTGAGCCATCAGGGAAGCTTCACCCATCACCACACTTTCAATAACAGAGAAATTAGTTGTAAAGTCACAGGCACAGAGCCCGTTTTAGCTTATCCAGCTGCTGGGAACCTCTTCTTTAGGGGCAAGCTTGGTTCCGTAAATGAGAACCAGATTATCCAAACTGCTTTGGGGCCCGGGTGCTGGTAATGAATGCCTCCAAACTGGATTTTAGAGAGCGAGAAATTCTTGGGAAATGAGGCATTTTGTCAGTTGCTGAGAGACTGGCCTCAGATGACTCAAAGGTGACACCTAAAGTCACTATGGGGAACTACACAGGAATCCTAAATAGTGTTTCCGGGAAGAGAGGGAGCCTCCCTGGATCCTTGACTTTCATCCTTTTCTAGTTAGCTCTGTGAGGTTCTCAAAGGAGAAGACATGCTAAACAGGGAGAGCTTGCCAGGGTTGTACGAAAAGATCCTCTGACTCAAAAACCCGCCCGAAGTGAAATGAACACATCCTTGGCCACAGGGTGCTATAGTTTTTCTCTGTCCAAATAAGCTGGTGATGATTTCATGACTACATTCTTCTCTGATTCCTTTTTTTTTTTTTCAGAAAAATTCACATTACTATCAAATAGAACACAGAATTCAACAAGCTGTCAGATTATCTAAAAAGAATGACCACAAAAAATGTCACAAATAAGACCTTTTATTTGTCACCATTAAATGTTTGAACTTTAAAAAAATTCTTGGAGAGGTGGCTCATATCCACCAGTTTGTTCAGCTTTAGTACCTGTCTCATGCCCAGTAGCTTTTCCAGAACTGCTACCTTCACCGTGTAGCTCCATGAGTTTTTCTAACTCAAATTTGGGCTTCTTCCGCAATTTTACTTTTCCAACAGATACATCATGGAATGGAAAGGTTGGCACGAATTTTCTATGCTTTTTCCAGTGCTGTCTGGAATCAATGTATTTTTTAAATTATTTATTTATGTATGTAGTTTTGGCTGTACTGGGTCTTCATTGCTACACTCAGGCTTTCTCTAGTTGCAGCGAGTGGGGACTACCCTTCATTGCAGCATGTGGAGTTTCTCATTGTGGCGGCTTCTCGTTGCGGAGCAGAGGCTCTAGGTGCACAGGCTTCAGGAGTTGCAGAACGTGGGCGTCAGTAGTTGTGGCTTATGGGACTCCAGAGTACAGGCTCAGTAGTTGTGGGACATGAGCTTACTTGCCCTGCGGCACATGGGATCTTCCCTGACCAGGGATCGAACTGGTGCCCCTGCATTGGCAGGCAGATTCTTATCCACTGCACCACCAAGGAAGCCCTGGAATCAATTTATTGACCACCTTTTTCAAGTCTTTTATCTACACCACTCGGGCCGTGATTTCCATCAGCCTCTTGCAGGTCTGGTGGATCTGTTGGTGCTGGGCATAAGAGACTTCCAAATCTGATTGACGTGTTTTTTAGTAAAGCCCACACAGAACAGAAGATGCAAATAACCATCAACAGTCTTGACATCAACATGAGCTTCAATCATGATCTGCCATTTTTTTAACCATGGAGCATATTTTGTCACTGATGAAATCCAGGCCATGGAAATTAGGCAGTTTTTGCCCCGAACATCCTCAGTAATGAGCTTGAATTTTCTCAATGCAACTTCATCCTCCTACAGATCAACAAGGGTCACTTCAAAAACACAACCCTTGAGGCCATCAGATATGATTTTGGTTCCTTGAGGTCTTGTGACAAATGTTTCCCCAATATTTCTTACATTGAACACAGCTGGTGCTTTCACATCATACCAATCTTTCTTAAAAATGGGTCGGCCACTTTTATCTTGGTTCCCTTTTTACCACCTTTCATAAGGCTCTTGTTCTTGTCGACTGCCACGGTGCTGCTCAGAGAGCCAAGACTGATTCTTTTATGACAGTATTTGCTTAATGACAATTGCACTTGAATAGCAGGAACCTAAAACCTTTCTGGAGACTAACATTTGAGGAGGGCCCTTCAGTCAGTTACTGTGTTGGACCTCACAGAGTCCTGCTCCAATCAGGGCCACTATGGTGGAGGCATTTCCCTCCATAAACTGGAGCAACCTCTCTTATATTAAAGGTGGAAAATCAGAAGCCACCATATAAATACATATATATGGGTTTCCCTGGTGGTTCAGATGGTAAAGAATCCACCGGCAATTTGGGAGACCTGGGTTCAATCCCTGGGTTGGAAAGATCCCCTGGAGGAGGAAATGGCCACCCACTCTACTATTCTTGCCTGGAGAGTCTCCGTGGACAGAGGAGCCTGGCGGGCTACAGTCCAGGGGGTCGCAAAGAGTCTGACATGACTGAGTGACTAAGCACACAGCACTGCAGTCATTCAGATCCAGGTAGGAATCTGCTCAGTCTCTTACCAGCTGTGTAGCCAGGGACACACTCCCTCATCTCCCTGAGCTTCAGTTTCCTTGCTTGTAAAATGGAGATGATTAAACCTATTTTGCAAGATTGCTGTGTAGATGAAATGAGATGTCGTATGCTTGGTAAGTGTTAATATTATTTCCATTGTGGGTATTAATAATATTTACTGAGTCTTTATTAATTCTTACTAAGCCTTTGATACGCACTGCCTTTTTAATCCTTACAACAACCTTAAGAAGTTGCTAATATTTCTATCCCAATAGGACAGGAAAAACTGAGGTCTGGAGAGAATGGTCAAATCATGTACTAATACGTGGCCAAAGTGAGATTCAAATCGAGGCCACCAATAGCAGAGTGCCCACAATAAATCACTATTCTATAGTGGCTGCTGTATGCAATCATTTAGGAGACCCTTCAAGATTGAATATACTCATTACAAAATGGGCAAAGGATCTGAACAGATATTTCCCCAAGGAAGATATACAAACAGCCAATAAGCACAAGAAAAGATGCCCAACATCATTAACCGTCAAGGAACTGCAAATAGAAACCACAATAAGGGCTTCCCTGGTGGCTCAATGGTAAAGAATCCACCTGTCCGTGCAGGAGACATGGGTTCGATCCCTGCTCCAGGAAGATCCCACCTGATGTGGAGCAACTAAGCCTGTGGGCCACAATGACTGAAGCTCAAGTGTCCAAGAGGCTGAGCTCTGCAACAAGAGAAGCCACCACAATGAGAAGCCTGTGCTCTGCAACTAGAGAAAAGATCCTGCTTGCTGCAACTAGGGAAAAAAGTCTGCATGCAGCAATGAAGACCCAACAAGGTCAAATGAATAAACACATAATAAACATTTTTTTAATTTGACATATAAGTAGTTTTAAGACCTTTGTATTTGGCACATTAGCTCACACATATCTAGTAATCCTTACTGAGACACACATCACAATTTTTATTCTAAGAAAGCAGAGTTCATGGACCAGGTCCCAGGACAGATGACCGTTGAAAAACTAAGAACTCATCAGTGAATGACCCAACTCATTCTGGCCACATGCCAGACCCAGAGTCAGTTACCTGAGGGCTTGGAAGTTGAGTAACGTCTATCCGGACACATGGTGGTAACTCCCTTGCAAGGACCCCAGTTAAACTGCTCACAGGCTGTCTTTATCACTGTTGGCAGTGGTGCGTTACTATCTTGATGAGAGAAGGGCATGGCTTCCTGCTTTCCAGGAAGAGCGCACACTCTATCACGGTGGATGATCTAGCAGCCGATTTCTTGCTCTTTGAGCCATCCTGTCCTATTTCTAACTGACACAATTTCTCCAGGGCTCTGGGAAGTTGGAGGAGGGGGACATGCCTTCCCCCTTGCCACTTACCCCTTTTTAACCATCAATTTACCTCTCAGACCCTAAGCCAAAATTAATGCTAAGGGTCATAGGGTACACATGAAATGTACCAAATCATCAGAGTCTTAGTCCATCAGGGCTGCTATAACAAAAATACCACAGACTGGGTGCACTATAAATAGCAGAAATGCAGTACTCACAGTTCTAGAGGCTAGAAGCCCAAGATCAGAGGACCAGCGTGAGCAGGTAAGTGGTACAGAGTTGCTTGCTGCTGTGTCCTCACAAGGCCCAAGAGGAGAAAGGAGCTCTCTGGCTCCTCTCTTCTACTTTTTTTTAATTTTAATTTTTTAAATTTTTATTTATTTATGTTTGCCCTGGGTCTTCGTTGCTGCACATGGGCTTTCTCTAGTTGCGGCAAGCAGAGGCTACTATGCATTGCAGAGCACGGGCTTCTCATTGTGGTGGTTTCTCTTGCTGGGGACCACGGACTGTGGGTGTGAGGGCTCAGTAATTGTGGTCCACGGGCTTAGTTGCTCTGCAGCACATGGAATCTTCCTATACCAGGGACTGAACTTGTGTCCCCTGCATTGGCAGGCAGGTTATTATCCACTGTGGCGCTCTTTTATAAGAGCACTAATCTCATTCAGAAGGGCTCTGCCCTCGTGACTTAAGCACCTCCCAAACACCCTACATCTGATGCTGTCACATTTAGGGTTAGGATTTCAACATGTGAATTTGGGGAAAACACAGACATGCAGACCACAGGAATCTACAAAAGTAGAAAGCAAAGATGTCTGCTGATGTAGTGAAGAGATTCCACCTTGCCTTTCCCAAAGCTCCCACTTCCTGTGAGGAGAAGGTAGGAATGCTCTGTCACATACTTTCAGGAAACAACATTCCCATCGTCTTTCCTGGGAAGGTGGCCCCCAGAATCTGAGCAGGCACAGCCTATGACGTTGTACGCTGTACGCTGCAGGTCTGAGCAGAGGAGATACCCAGCGAAACAAAGGATCCTTACATTCATCTTCATATTCTCAAAACATCACCTTCACCTCTCAGGGCAGCATTGACCACTGCCTGGGGCTTCACGGACTGGTAAATGGTTCATTTCCCCAACAGTATTGTAAGCATTGAAGGCATGGAAGATAACTTATTTTTCTTGGAATCTTGGAATAGTTATAACCACATAAACAGTTACAAATAAAAACTTCAGACACATGGAGTGGTAGGCTGCATAAGGGCCCTCCAAAGAAAAGTGATACCTTACATGACAAAAGGCACTTGGCAAAATGAGTCTGCAGATTGAGTTAAGCATCTTGTGATGGAGAGATCATCATAGACTCTTCAGATGGGCTCAGTGCAGTCATAAGGGTCCTTATACAAGACAGACAAGAGGGTAAGAGTCAAAGAAGGAGTGATCCCAATAGGAACAGAAGTTGGAATGATGGGGGATCATGGGCCAAGGAATGCAGGTGATCTTTAGAAAGAAAGGGCAACCCTAGAAAAGGCAAGGCAACGGATTCTTCTCTAGAACCTCCGGAAGGAAGGCAGCCCTGCTGACCCAGTTCGGACTTTCGAACTCCAGAGCTATACGAGAATAAATGTGGTTGTTTTAAGCCACTCAGTATGTGGTAATTTGCTACAGCAGGGTAGGAAATACACCTGGCACCGTCTTTCTCCTCCTTTTCTCTCATCATCTTGGTGAACACTGAGTTCATTGATGTAATCCTTATTAAAATGGATACATGGAAGCTACTATTAGTACCTTCCATTACTTGACTTCCTAGGTGGCTCAGTGGTAAAGAATCTGCCTGCAATGCAGGAAACACAGGTTCAATCCCTTGGGGGGGAAGAGCCCCTTGAGGAGGAAATGGCAACCCACTCCAGTATTCTTTCCAGGACAATCCCATGAACTGAGGAGTCTGGCGGGCTACAGTCCATGGGGTTGCAAACAGTCAGACACAACTAAGCATAATTGCCCTAACAGTGGCAAGCTACTATTAACTCTATTTTACAGGTAAAGAAACTCAGGCTCAGGGAGATTATATAATGGAAGGTGTTTTTTTGTTTTGTTTTGTTTTTTGGTTCTAAACAGTAGAAAGAAACTCTAGCTAGCAAAAATGGAGAATAACCCCAAGCCACATGAATCATAGCGGAAGTACCCTCTGGGCAACATGGCAGCTACAGAACATGTGTCTTCCCTGGTGACACTTGGACCTTCAGGACACCTTCTTTATGAACTTCTAGTCTTTTCATTCATGAAATATCTGTTGAGATCCTAACTATACGCCAGGCCCTGGGCTAAGCACTGGGGATATAATGCTGAACCAAAAACCAGGCACGATTCCTGCCCTCATGATGCTGTGATGCTTATAACCAAGTGAGAAAACACATTTATCAGATCATCACCCTGAAAGATGATACACTGCAACTTACTAAATGCTGTGAATGCAAAATTCTGGGAGTGCAAAGGACAGGGGAGCCACAGGTGAACTGCTGTGTGAGAAATGAATTGTTGTTGTTGTCGAGAGTAGGAAGGGAATGGCCACTCACTTCTCAGTGGTGTCCCAGATGATAAAAAAAACTTTAAAAAATGCTTATTCCTGTTTCTCTGTATTTAGTACCATTCTCTGTATTTAGAGAAATACATTCTCTGTCTCTGTATTTAGAGAAAGATGCAGCAATACCACATGCAACTTCTTGCAGATGATAACATTTTTATGTTATTTCCTTACTGTGTTTATTGTGATAAAATGTATATAACATGAAAGGTACAATTTTAACCACTTTTAAGTGAACCATTCTGTGGCATTAATTATATTCAGCATGTCCTACAACCATAATCACTTTCTTTTTCCAAAATTGTTCACCACCTCTAACAGAAACTCTATACTCATTTAATAATACCTACTCATCCCCCCTTTCCCCCAGTCCCTGGTAGCCTCTGTTCTACTTTCTGTCTCTGTGAATTTGCCTCTTCTAAGTACCTCATATAAGTCAAGTCATACTAAATGTGTCTTTTTGTTAGCATTGTGTTTTCAAGGTGCATCCATACTGTGGCATGTATCAGAACTTTATTCCTTTCTAAGGCTGAATAATATTCCATCGTGTGGAGGTACCACTCCAAGCCTGCAACCATTCAAACACAGTACCAGGCCTTCAGGTGACTTTCTTCTTTGGACACATCCCTGTTCGTTTCTCTTATAGCTTCCCCATCTGAAAAATGGGAACATTTCTTAAAGGCAAGGCACCACAAAGAAGCAAGTTCTTCAGCCAAAGCTAGTCCACCATATCTTGGGACCACAGTGTAGGTGGAGCTGAAATGGATGAGATAAATGGAACTCCAGGTGTATAGTCATCCCTTGTTATCCAAGGGAGACTGCTTCCAGGACCAAAGGGCGCTGCCCCTCAGATACCAAAATCTATGGATACTCAGGTCCTTATGTAAAATGGTGTAGTATTTGCATCTAACCAATGTACATCCTCCCATATACTTTAAATGATCTCTCGATTACTTATAAAACCTAATACAACATGAATGCTATGTAAATGGTTGCCAAAGCACATGGCAAATTCAAGTTTTGTATTTGTTTTTTGGAACTATCTGGACTTATTTTTTCCCCCAAAATAGTTTTTTGTTTTGTCTTGCTTTTGGCCACACAGAGAGGCATGTGGGAGCTTAGTTCCCCAACCAGGGATGAAATCAACGCCCCCTGTACTGGAAGTGTGGACCACCAGGGGAGTCCCACCCCAAATAGTTTTGTTAGGGGAAGCACACTGACTGAAACCACCCACCCTGGCCAGGCACCATAGGAACCATTTGTTTTACGACAGGAAGTCATGGTAAGGAACACAGAACTAATAAGCTACCACCAACCAGGAGAATTTGGGGAAAGTCAAAAGAAGACGCCACATGTCCTACCCCCTCCCAGAATCCTTCTTGCTGGCATTCATCTTGGCTGAACAAGGCGTGCACCACCAGGAAGGACCCTGAGTCAGAATGATTGGCTAAAGACAACCTGGAAACTAATCCCATCACCATAAAACCTGAGACTGTGAGCCCCGGCAGAGCTGTCCTCCTGAGTCCCCTTCCCCTCCTGCTCTCCGCCCGGGCGCCCCTTCCCAGTAACCTCCCATGCCTTGTCAGCATGTGAGTCTCCTTGGACAATTCACTTCTGAGTGTTAGACAAGAGCTTGCTCTCAGGCCCTGGAAGGGGTCCCCCTTCCTGTAACAGTTTTGATCCATGATTGGTTGAACCCACAGATGCGGATAAACTGCAGATACAAAGGGCCAACTGTACTCCATCCAGCAGCTGAAACGCACCTAGGAAAAATGTTCAGAGACCCACAGTCCTCCAGTCCAGGCTGAAGCAGGGCTGCTAATCTTTCTGCCTCCCCAAGGAAGGTACACAGGAGAGATGACAAAAGCAGGCTGAACATCAGAGAAACAACAGAGGCCTGAGGATAAGTGGGAGACAGTGGGGAGCAGTGGGGACTATGGAGACCTGGGAAGAACACAGTCCTTATCAGCTCCCATCACCACCATGTGGGAATATGGGCCCAACGCTGCCAGAGATTTCTGTTAGAAGATACTGGAAATCTGGATTTTTATGTGAATTTACTTGATTTTATTTAATTTTTTTTTTTTTGGTTGCACACACCACAGCATGTGGGACCTTAATTCCCCAACCAGGGATCAAACTCACACCCTGCATATGAAATCCTGTCTCAACCACTGAACTGCTGGGGAAATCTCAGAATTTGCCTGATTTTAAATGCTATCAATTAATTTTGAATGTTAAGCACAATGCAGCCAAACAAAACTTATCTGGTGGCTGCATATAAGCTGAGGGTGCCCAGGTCCAAGAGATCATTACTGTGAAAAGACACAAGACCAGTGCCTCTCCCTCATCAGGACCAAGAGCCATTGGTAGAGGGTGAAATTCTTCTGTCTAAATTGCTGTGTAGTCTTGAGGGTCCTGAGGTCCATCACTTCTCCAGGATGAACCTCAGGACCCTTAATCTATGAAATGACATGGTAGACCAAATGTCCTCTAAGATCTCTTCCATTTCTGATATTCTAATAATGGACCTCCTTTAAGACTCTGCCCCAAAGGGAACAGGAGGGACAGTCTGTTTCTTTTTGTTTGTTTCTTATTTTAATTGTAGTAAAATACATATAACATGGGCTTCCCAGGTGGCATGGTGGTAAACAATTTGCCCACCAATGCAGGAGACATGGAGAAGGAAAATGCAACCCACTCTCATATTCTTGTCCAGGATATTCCATGGAGAGAGGAACCTGGAAGGCTGCAGTCCATGGGGTTGCAAAAGATTCAGACATGACTGAACAACTGAATGAATGGTGAATAAACACATAACATATAATCTACCATTAGTGGCATGTCATGCATTTATAACATTGTGCTGCAATTATCACTACTATATAGTTTTTTTTTTTTTTTTAAGGAATGATCAGTGCAGTATTTTTTATTGGGGGAAAAAAATGGAAATAACCCAAATAGTCAACCAGAGAGAAAATAAATACGTTTTGGAATATTTGCAAAATAGAATACAATGGAGCAGTTCAAATGAGTAAACTAGAGCTACAAATAGCAACAAGGATAAATCTCAAACACATATGATGAGAGAAAAATACAGTATGATACAATTTACACATAGATTCAAAACATGTAAAACAAAGCTATATAAATATATCTATTTATTGGTACATGTATGTGCTAAGTATAAAAACACATAAAGGAAAGCTAAACAGTGAATTCAGGATGATTGTTACAGATGGGGAGAGTAAAACAGAAATAAAACCAATGTGGAGTACTATATAGTTTTAAAACATTTCTTCACCCCAAAAAATATCTGTCTTCCATGCACCTGAGTTTCAAGGGAAAGGGGGCTCTGATCCTGAAATTTATTGCCTTCAGAAAAAAGTCAAAATCCCTTGTTAGGTGGGATGCTAGAGAGATGAGGAAGAGATGGAAAAAGGAGCAAGTCACAGTGTATGAGATGGTAGCTTAGGTTTCAGGGGCACAGCCAGGCAGCCAATGGATGCAAACAACAAGGCCAGCTCCACTCTCCTGAGGTCTCAGAGGAGCCCTCACCACAGCTGAGCACAGAGGGCCCTTGCGGCCTTGAGCCCAGCTGTTATTTTCCATTCAAGTACAAAGCATTTCATCAAGCAGAAAAGCCCTCCCTGAGTTTACAACTCCCTTTCCTCCCACAGGCACACTACTAGGATTCAATAGAAAGGGAAGTGCGTTCATGAGTTCCAGGGGACACAGTTTGGCGGGGGGGACCCTCACCTGAACCCCTGGAGAGGCTGAAGGTTTGAGAGCCCTACACCTGGTAATGACAGCAGCCTCCAAGTCCTTCCCTCATTAGCAGGAAAGAAGTGAGAGCAGCCGGCCCTCCAGGCTCCCTTTCTGTCCCCAGGGTGTTGATACAGCCAGTCTCAGGGTGAACTGACACAAGGTGGGCACAGAACAAGTCTGTCCATGAGGCTCACTGTGCCCAGCTGAAAGGCTGGACTCTTCTGAAATTATGCTATTGGTGTGTGTATGCTCTTCCTTTAATGAAACGATGCTGAAAGTAGATGGGAGTTTTAAATTGTTGTTTGGTTTTCTTTTCTTTTTTCTAACATTTTTTATTTGGGCTTCCCGAATGGCTCAGATGGTACAGAATCTGTCTGCAATGTGGGAGACCCTGGTTCAATCCCTGGGTTGGGAAGATGCCCTGGAGAAGGGAATGGCCACCCACTCTATTTACTTATTTGGCTGCGCTGGGTCTAAGTTGTGGCATGTGGGATCTAGTTCCCTGACCTGGGATCGAACTCTAAACCCCTGCATTGGGGACTGCAGAGTCCTGGCCACTGGACCACCAGGGAAGTTCCTGGTTTTCTTTTGTTTTAATTTGGCATACGGAAAAGCTGGCCTTGTCCTTCACCCAAATTGTTGGAAAATTCACAGAATTTTGTGAAATGTTAAATTCTGGTGAGACCCTGACCTACTTGTGACTAAAAGTAGCCCCCGAGCAGGGAGGGTTACATAGACGAGAGAAGAACACCATGCTGCTGCTTTTAATTGTTTTGATAAGGAACATGTCAACCCTTCAAAAAGTAAAGAGAACAGTATAACAACCCTCATATACCATCACATGGCTTCCAAAATTATCAACTACAGGCCAACGTGTCTTTAGTGTGACCCCCCACTCACTTCCTCCCAGATTATTTTGACGCAATCTCCGGACATCAAACCATTTTGACTGCAAATATTTCAGTACGTATATCTAACATGTAAGGACTTTTTTTGAGAAAGTTTAACTGCAATACAGTATTATACCAATAATTTTAAAAACTGAAGTGTATTTAATTTACAATATTGTGTTAGTTTCAGGTGTACAGCAAAATGATTCAGTTACACATATAAAGTTTTCCCAGTTCTTCTCTAATGCAGATTATTGCAAGATGTTGAATATAGTTTGTTGTGCTTTATAGTAAATCCTTGTTATTTATCTATTTTTTTTATACCAATAATTTCTTAATATCATCAAATATCCTGTTAGACATCTCATGACACACAGACACTCTCTTAATTTCTTCAAATCAGGATCCAAATAAGAACTGGGTGGGACTTCCCTGGTGGCCCAGTGGCTAGGATTCATTGCTCCCCATGCAGGGGACCTGGGTTTGATCCCTGGTCAGGGAACCAAGATCCCACATGTAGCAATTAAGACCCAGTGCAACCAAATAAATAAATATTTAGGGGAAAAAAGGATATAGGGACTTCTCTGGTGGTCCAGTGGCTAAGACTCCAAACTCCCAATGTAGTAGGCTTGGGTTCAATCCCTGGCCAGGGAACTATATCCTACATGCCACAACTGAGAGTTCACATGCCACAATGAAGATTAAAGATACCACATGACTCAACTAAGACCCAGTGCAGCCAAGTAAATAAATAAAATATTAAAAAAAAAATAAGATCTGCATAAGGCAATCAGTTGATATGCTTCTTAAGTGTCTTTTCACCTACAGATCTTCCCTCCATCCCTGTTTTTTCCCCTTCCAATTTATTCATTGAAGAATTTAGGTCATCTGTCATTTGTCCTATAGTGCCTATGTGCAGTCATTTCACATCATCCATGGTCCTCTGTATTTCCTATTAACTGATTATATCTACAGATTTCTTTATATTTAGGTTCAGATTTTGTGCCCCCCCCCAAAAAAAAACACCGTTTCAGAAGTGGTATTGGGTGTGTGTTCATCAGAGGCACACAATGATTGACTTTCTGTGGCATGTAGCCATGGATGCCGAGATTCATCAGTTCATTAGAAGTGCTTCAATATTGTATTTGGTGAGGTCATCAGGTGGCCAGCCTCTCTGTTTGCTTGTGATTTCCCCAGTGTTGGTACCTTAAGTCCTGCATCCCAGGAAACCACCCCATCCCAGGGAAACCAGGTCAGTTGGTCACCCTAGTTGAGGTTCCATGTTCTCAAGAAGTGATTCTTCCCATAACCTCTCCTTCCCTTTGCCATACCAGGCAGAGAACTCAGAGACCAAATGTGGTAACAGATCAGAGAACGCAGGGGTAGGGCCACCTTATTAAGGAGTCAGTCTTGGTTGTGGTTGACACCTTAGTGGCTGCCCACTCAGCTTTCATTCCTACCTTCCTTGCAATACTCTGATTTTTGTTTAGGTGGTGATCTCTCCCCACAGCCCACATGCTTCAGGTGAGCTGACCACAGTCCCAGCTCCAGGCATGCGCTTTCTCTTTCCAGAATCAAGGCCCAGTCAGTGCATCCCATTCCCTAAGTCACAGCTTGGGCCAATGAATCGAAGAAGTGGTTTGCTAGAGGCATTTGGGAAAACATTCTCTCTCTTTTATTTTCTTCTCTCTCTCTCTTTTTTCTAACATACTATGAACCATTTCAGGTACACGACTGAATGACTTTTAGTAAATTTACTTAACTGTACAACCATCACCACCATAGTTTTAGAACATTTTCATCACCTCAATAAGGGCCTTTAAGCTCACTTATAGACAACTTTAGTCCCACTCCAAGCCCCAGGCAAACACTAATCTGCTCTCTGTCTCTGTGGATTTGCCTCTCCTGAACATTTCATACAGATACAATCATACAATGCATGGTCTTTTGTGACTGATTTCTTTTACTTAGCATGTTTTCAAGGTTCACCTGCACTGTAGTAGATATCAGTACTTCACTCCTTTTTATCACCAAAAAACATTTCATCACGAGGATATACCACATTTTGTTTATTTGTCCATCAGTTGATGGACATCTGACTTGTTCTGACTTTCTGGCTATTATGAGTAATGCTGCTGTGAACATTCTTGTATAGGTCTTTATGGGGACATATGTTTTCTTTCCTTTCACTTGTAAAATACTTTGGCAACTGATGGATCAGATGGTAAATTTAGGTTTACATTTTTAATAAACTGCCAAAAACTATTTTCTGAAGTGACTACCCCATTTTATATTCCTACCACAAATGTTTGTAGCAGTGGTGGTTTAGTCACTAAGTTGTGTCTGATTCTTACAACCCCTAAACATATAAGGGTTCCTATTTCCCCAAATCCTCACCATTTGTTATTCTGTCTTTTTTATCATAGCTGCCCTGATAGAAATGAAGTGGTATCACATTGTGGTTTTTTTGGGGGGTGTTTTTGGTCCCACCGCATGGCATTCAGAATTTTAGTTCCCTGACCAGGGATCAAACCTACGCCCCCGGCAGTGGACGCTTGGAGTCTTAACTGCTAGACTGCCAGGAAAATACCTCATTGTGGTTTTAATTTGCATTTCTGCCACAAGGATTATTGTTTAGCATCTTTTCATGAAACATTTCCTCGTTCTAAAAGCAAGACGTGAAGAAACAGGAGTCTTGTTTATTCTAAACAGATGTGAGGTCCAGGACCTTCCCATTAGTCTAGGACAAAGTGATTCAGAGGAACAGCTTCAGAACACTGATGCAACAGTACTCCAAGTCCATCTAACCTCCAGACTTATTCCATCACAGAAGCCAAGAAATCCTTCCCATTGTTTAAGCCAGCTTGAGTTGCAGTTTATTGAACAGAGTAGAGAAGGGCACATTCCCTTATCAATTCTGAGGCAAAGACGGGGTATTTGGAGGCAGCTTTGCATGCTTGCTGAGGTGAAGACTAAGAATTCAATCCAAAGAACACAAAGGACTTGAAACAGGGAAGGAACTGCCTCCAGAAGAGACATCAAGGAATAAGAACAAAGGAAGGTACAGAGGGACTTCTCTGTGGTCCAGTGGCTAAGACTTCACACTCCCAGGGGTACTCTTTTGCCCCCATCTGATGCCTATGTCAGAAGCTTTCTCTATCTCCTTTATACTTTAATAAAACTTTATTACAGGCTGATTCATATCAATGTATGACAAAACCCACTGAAAAAATAAAAATTAAAAAAAAAAAAAAAACTTTATTACACAAAAGCTCTGAGCAATCCAGCCTCGTCTCTGGCCCCGGATTGAATTCGTCTCCTCTGGAGGCCAAGAATCCCGCGTCTTATCGTTCAGCAACAACTTTTCATCTTGGGGGCTCGTCCGGGATCCTTCAGGACAAGATGGGCCTGATAATCTATGTGAGCCTACTTTTGCTGACTCCAGAAATCCTGAGTCTGCCGTTTGATCCTCAAGACAATGCCTTCCTGTCCTGGGCTCACTCCTATTCCACAATCGGTCTAACTGCTGGGTCTGCGGAGCACTCCCCTCTTCATCAGTGAAAGGCGTCCCATGGTGGACATCTCCACTTCAAGGAAAGGACTTTCTCCAAGTCTGCAAATACCTTCAACAATCGCATGTGATGCCTCTTCTTAAACTGATGACATTTAACAACCTTAAGATGGACTGATGTAACTATGGACATAATGTGACTTTTCATTTTGATTTTAACTTGGTTTAATGACTATTTTGCCTTACATCTGTAACTGTATAATGGAGTTTTCTAACCGTTTAAAAGCTTTTAATTTACAAATAGTTGTCCGAGCTCCTATGAGTGCCATAGACTCCTCCAACTATTACTTGGAGCCCCTGGATCAGACATCCTCACTATGAGGATTAGGAGAATATGTTGCCTCACCAATTTAGGGACAACGCCCCTTGTCAGCTCGGAAGCAGTTATGGAATGAGAACGACGCCCCTTTTCCCTAGGCAACATAATTCTCCTAAAAGAAAAGGGGGGAATGAGAGAGTCATTTACTAGGCAGGTTGATAAGAAGTCTAGGGGTCCCCAAGGAGAGAGAGGTCTGGAATATTCAAGGAGGAAGAAAGGACAAACTTTTTTACTTTGTTTCCTCTACATTCCTTAGGATTCTATAGCAATAATGTATCCTGCCTGAGGACAGTCTCTGGATTAAACCTTCTGGCTAATTCTGTTATCTTAAAATGTAAATTATGGGAGTGGGTCTGGTGAGGTCTTTACAACCTCCAGACATTCTTTGGATTCATTGACGAGTATATAACTCCATTGCTAACACTAGCAAAGGGGGTACTCTTTTGCCCCCTTCTGATGCCTATGTCAGAAGCTTTCTCTATCTCCTTTATACTTTAATAAAACTTTATTACACACACACACACAAAAAAGACTTCACACTCCCAATGCAGGGGGCCTGGGTTCAATCCCTGGTCAGAGAACTACATCCCACATGCTACAACTAAGAGTTCGAATGCCGCAACTAATGAGATCCTGCATGCTGCAACAAAGATAGACCCCTCATGCTATAACTAATACCTGGCACAGCCAAATAAATAAATAATTTTTAAAAGTATTCATAAGTAAAATTTTTTTAAAAGGAAGGTACAGAGAATAGTGGGGATAAAAGAACACTCAACTGAACCACAACCAAAATATTATTTTAGCCCAAGCTAAGAGTGTAAAGTTTCTTCATGAGAAAGTACAATAAATTAGTATCAGAATGAAACCCATTGTATAGAACATTTAATCCATTGTGTGCCTTTCTATTTAAGTTATTAAAGTAGAGTTTTCATTCCAGAGTATAGGCTTCAGTCATTCTCTATTTATCCTTTTCTCTTCTTAACGAAGTCCCAATAGTCCAAATGCTGGCTAGACATTGGATAATTAATACCCAAAGCTGGATAGATTAAAAAAATTGAGAAAATTATATATCTTTAACAGCAAAATAAGAATCCCTTCTAAGGAAAGAGAACAGTCTTATTGGTGGTTGTTGTTGTTCAATTGCTCCATTGTGTCTGACCCCATGGACTGCAGCATGCCAGGCTTCTCTGTCCTTCACCAATTTCTGGAGTTTGCTCAAGTTCTGCCATCCAACCATTTCATCCTCTGTTGTCCCCTTCTCCTGCCTTCAATCTTTCCCAGCATCAGGGTCTTGTCCAATGAGTCAGCTCTTCGCATCAGGTGGCCAAAGTACTGGAGCATCAGTCCTTCCAATGAATATTCAGACAGATTTCTTTTAGGATGTACTGGTTTGATCTCCTTCCTGTCCAAAGGACACTCAAGAGCCTTCTCCAACACCACAGTTCAAAAGTATCAATTCTTCAACACTCAGCCTTTTTTATTGTCCACTCCCACATCCATACATGACTACTGGAAAAACCATAGCTTTGACTATACGGACCTTTGTAGGCAAAGTAATGTCTTTGTTTTTTAATATGCTGTATAAGTTTGCCGTTGCTTTTCTTCCAAGAAGCAAGTGTCTTTTAATTTCATGGCTACAGTCATCATCCACAGTGATTTTGGAGCCCAAGAAGATAAAGTCTGTCACTGTTTCCATTGTTTTCCCATCTATTTGCCATGAAGTGATGGGATGAGATGCCATGATCTTCATCTTTTGAATGTTGAGTTTCAAGTCAGTTTTTTCACTCTCCTCTTTCAGCTTCATCAAGAGGCTCTTTAATTCCTCTTCACTTAATTCCTTTCATTGGTAAAGGTGACTAAATAAGTGCATGGGTAAGAAAGTGAGTCTCTACTTCTTTCTCAGGCCTTAGGGTACTAAGGCTTTGGAAGAAGCAGAAGCTACTTAAAAAAAGAAAAAGAGAAGATGCTGGGGGTGAATCTTAGAAGGAGAGGATGGGGCAGAGACAGGAAGAGGAGAGGAGATGATAAGTCAGTAAGATGGTAGAAAGCTATGCACTATATGGCAGGACCACTCTCCATAATTTCCCCTAAAATCTCTGCTTTATTGGCTGTTGTGGAAACTGAAGAAGTTGAATTCACATCAGGTGCGACATGGTGTGGGAAAGAGAGGGCACATAGACAAACCAGAACCCCAAGAGGCAGGAAACGCCAGGAAAACGTAAACTTCCTGGAAAGAAACAGAAGATAACAGGAGGACTGTGAGTTTCCACACACCCTGAGGTGTGAGATGATAGGTGCTTCTAAGACAATTTCAAATGTCATCTAGCCCTCTTGTAGTAGGCAGGTCCCCAGCTGGTCTATGAGCTACCACGTGTGTGCATGTGTGCATGCTAAATCACTTCAGTCATGTCTGACTTTCGTGACTCTATGGACTGTAGCCTGCCAGGCTCCTCTGTTCGTGGGAATCTCGAGGCAAGAATGCTGGAGTGGGTCATCATGTACTCCTCCAGGGGATGTTCCCAACCCAGGAATCGAACCCATGGCTCTTGCATCTGCTGCATTGGCAGGCGTGTTCTTTACCACTAGTGCCACCTGGGAAGCCCCTAAACATGCACATACCTAGACTAGATGATCTCTTATTCAGCCATTACAATCAAATGGCTTGAGAGATAGATGAATTCCTAGGAACCGGCATGAAAAACGAATAGAAAGCTAAAATAAACTGATGAGTGTTAAAGAAAATGAAAAATCACCAAAGGCTTCCATCTTCCCAAAATTTCATGTCCAGATGACTTTATAAATAGATACTTTCAAGAAACTATCTGAGACAGGGAAAGCGAGAAAGCTGCCCAGAAAACATGAGACTGGCATAATCTTCTCCTTTTTTTGGCTGTGGTGGGTCTTTGTTGCTGTGCGTGAGCTTTGTCTAGCTGCGGTGAGTGAGGGCTACTCTCTAGTTGTGGTGTGCCAGCTTCTTATTGCAGAGGCTTCTCTTGCTGCGGAGCACGGGCTCTAGGCCTGCAGGCTTCAGTAGCTGCTGCATGTGGGTTCCATAGTTGTGGCACACGGGCTTAGTTACCTCACGGTATGTGAGATCTTCCCAGACCACGGATTGAACCTGTGTCCTCTGCAATGGGAAGTGGATTCTTAACCACTGGACCACCAGGGAAGCTCAAGACTGGTATAATCTTGATTCTAAAACCAGAGAAGATCAATATAAGAAAATTATAGGCCCATTTTATTTATGAATGTGGATGCCAAAATCCTACATAGTATTGAAACATTCTTGCACCCAAGGGACAAATTTCACTTGGTCATAGCATATGATCCTTTTAGTGCACTGTTGAATTTAGTTTGCTAATATCCTATGGAGGATTTTTACACCAATATTCATCAGGGATATTGGTCTGTACTTTTCTGGTAGTATTTTTGGTTTGGGTCTCAGGGTGATTCTAGCTTCACAAAATGTGTTTGGAGGTATTGTCTCTTCTTCTTTTTTTTTTTTTTAAGAATTTAAGAAGGATCAATAGTAATTCTTCTTCGAATGTTTGGTAGTGTTCACTCCTGCAGTCTGGGCTTTTCTTTGTTGTGAAGTTTTTAACTGAATTCCTGAATCAATCTTCTTATTGGTCTGTTAAGGCTTTCTGCTTCTTGATTCAGAAAATATGGTATATATCTAAATAACGGACTATTATTAAGCCTTTATAAAGGAGGAAATTCTGCTAGTTGCAATGATGTGTATAAACCTGAAGGACATTAGGCTAAAGGAAGAAGGCAGATGCAGAAAGGCAAATGCTACATTATCTCACTTGCGGAATCTAAAATAGTCAAACTCAGGCTTCCCTGATGGTCCAGTGGTTAAGAATCTGCCTGCCAACGCAAGGGACACAGGTTCAGTCCCTAGTCTGGGAAGATCCCACATGCCATGGCACAACTAAGCCCATGCACCATAACTACTGAAGCCCATGTGCAGCAACTGCTGAAGCCTGTGTACCCACAGCCCATGCAGGGCAAAGAAGGGTAGCCCCCACTCACCGCAAAGCCTGCATGCAGCAACAAAGACCCAGCGGAGTCAAAAGTAAGTAAATAAATAAGAAGACAAATAAACGTTTAAAAAATAAAAGTCAAAATAAAAAATAAAAAGTCATAGAAGCAAAGAGTAGAACGGGGACTGGCAAGGACTATGGGGAGGGAGAAATAAGATGTTGGTCAAGAGGTACGAAGTTTCAGTTATGCAAAGTGAATAAGTTCTGGAGATCTAATGTACAACATTTACTTACTATGCCGCACACTTCAAGTTTGCTAACAGGGTGTATCTTAAGTGTATTCACCACATTAAAAAAAAGTCAGAAGAAGGTGGTAAATATGTGAGGTGATTCACCTATTAATTAGTTTGATTGCAGTGATTATTTTATGATGTGAATGTTTATCAAATTATCGAGTTGTATACCTTAAGTATACAGATTTCTAATTGTCAATTACATGCAATAACGCTGGAAAAGGGAAAGAAAATTCTACACAGAAAATTAGCCAACAAAATCCAACAGTATATTCAGAAAATAGTATTTCTTAAGTAGGGTATATTTCAAGAATGCAAGGATGGCTCAACATAAGAAAATCTACCATTGTAATTTATCACATTGGTAGTCTAAAAGGAATAAATCATATGATTATCACAATTCATGTAGAGAAAGCATTTAATGTAATTCAACCAAGAATGTTACACACAATGGGGCAAAATTAACAGAGAAGTGCTCCTTCTAGAATTATATCATGAGGCATTTTCATTCAGCGCTTACTAGGTAAGGGACTACTAGTATCAGGCACCATTTACACATACTTCTTATGTGGTACCCTCTAGTTTTCATTACAGCTTCAGGCAGTGGATTTGATGATGATCCCATTTTATAGTTGCATACTGTAAAGTATGGGATTCCAAGGTGGCTTAGTGGTAAAGAATCTGCTTGTCAATGCAGGAGACACAGGAGATGTGGGTTCAGTCCCTAGGTTGAGAAGATCCCCTGGAAGAGGGAATGGCAACCCACTACAGTATTCTTACCTAAAATAATTTCATGGACAGAGGACCCTAGCGGGCTACAGTTCATGGGATCAGAGAGTCAAACATGACTCAGCACAAGCCAGATGTAAAGTATGCTTCCCCACAGTGAGCCATGTGGCCCTGAAACTATTATCTTTCTCTCTGAAAAACAGGACCCTCAATTCTGCCCTGGGTCACAGGCACAAAGAGTCTGCTAATCTATGATAGAGGCCTCTGGAGGGCATCATTCCCATTCAGTTTGCCAAGACACATGGATCAGCAGAAACCAGGCCTGGAAGTGAGCAAAGAGGAAGACTGACAGACTTTGACTGCCACCAGTGTCCTCTCCCTTGAGAATCTGGTTCCAGGCAGAACCCCAACTTTATTATTTATAGCTCTCCTTTTTCCCAGCTGGAGAGGGAGCTCTGTTTATGTACTTGGCTGATGGATGACTCAGCCAGAGACTGAAAAGCTGACGGAGCCCTAGTGAACTGTCAGGAAGAACTGAAACTGGTGACCTCAGCTGCTCTAGAAGCCAGTAAAGCCCCTGCCTCCAGACACTGGAGAGAGACTACAACAAACCCTGGGTCCCACTTTTAGAGATGCCTACGCCTGGGAGGTTCATTCTTCCCAGAGGAACTCCAAACATCCTCCTCATTCTCACTGCAAGACCACTACTGTTTTCCTGGCTTTCAGGCTACATCTATCCATTGCAAAAACCTGGGTTCAAGTCTCAACTCTGACAGTTACAGTTGTGTTACCTCCAGCAAGTTACTGATCTTCTTTCTAAGCTTCAGTTTGTTGCTGTTGTTCAGTTGCTAAGTCATGTCTGACTCTATAACCCCACGGACAGGGATTGCAGAACTCCTGCCAGGCTCCTCATCCTCCACTATCACCTGGAGTTTACTCAGATTCATGTCCATTGAGTCAATGATACTATCTAATTATCTTATCCTCTGCCACCCCCTTCTTTTGCCTTCAATCTTTACCAGCATCAGGGTCTTTTCTAATGCGTCAGCTCTTCGAATCAGGTGGCCAAAGTATTGGAGCTTCAACTTCAGCATCAGTCCTTCCAATGGATATTCAGCGTTGATTTCCTTTAGGATCAACTGGTTTGATCTCCTTGCAGTCCAAGGGACTCTCAAGAGTCTTCTCCAACACCATAGTTCAAAAGCATCAATTTTTCAGCGCTCAGCTTTCTTCACAGTCCAACTCTCACATCCATACATGACCACTGGAAAAACCATAGCCTTGACCAGATGGACCTTTGTTGGCAAAGTAATGTCTCTGCTTTTTAATATGCTATCTAGGTTGGTCATAACTTTCCTTCCAAGGAGTAAGCATCTTTTAATTTCATGGCTGCAGTCACCATTTGTAGTGATTTTGGAGCCCCAAAAAATAAAGTCTGACACTGTTTCCACTGTCTCCCCATCTATTTCCCATGAGGTGATGGGACCAGATGCCATGATCTTAGTTTTATGAATGTTAAGCTTTAAACCAACTTTTTCACTCTCCTCTTTCACTTTCATCAAGAGCCTTTTTAGTTCCTCTTCACTTTCTGCCATGAGGGTGGTGTCATCTGCATATCTGAGGTTATTGATATTTCTCCCAGCAATCTTGATTCCAGCTCGTGCTTCTTCCAGCCCAGCGTTTCTCATGATGCACTCTGCATATAAGTTAAATAAGCAGGGTGACAATATACAGCCTTGACGTACTCCTTTTACTATTTGGAACCAGTCTGTTGTTCCATGTCCAGTTCTAACTGTTGCTTCCTGACCTGCATACAGGTTTCTCAAGAAGCAGGTCAGGTGGTCTGGTATTCCCATCTCTTTCAGAATTTTCCAGTTTATTGTGATCCACACAGTCGAAAGCTTTGGTGTAGTTTACAGTTGACTCATCCGTAAAATGGAATCAGTAAAAGTAGCTACCTAATAGGGTTATTGTGAGGCATAAAAATGGTGGTGCAAGCAAATGGCTTAGCACAGTACCTCAAACACCATGTGTCCAGTACAAGTTAATTACATGTCAGCAGTTATTGTTATTACTATTACTATTGTTGTTATTACTATTGTTGTCCCATCTAAGGATAAAGGGGGAGGACAGCTGGTGACAATAGCTGTCACAGAATCATTTAATCTCTTAAAGTCCTTGATAAAGACTTTGCCATGTAGCCTGATCTCTCAGCTGATGTCTGATCTGACTAGGTTGTCTATAACACCATTCTCATCCATCAGGTGGCCCACTCTACCTTTTGGACTGTTGGAAAGTTCTACCTTGTTGCCAAGGACACATGGTGTTGCATCCTGTGCAGAATGGTTTCCACGTACTCATCCAGACCCACCCTCTACCTCCTCTACCCTGCTTTCTGCCCCAGGAGGCTGAGTAGTGTGGACCACATCAATGGTAGTTAATCCCTTCCCTCTAGCTCATAGCTGGGTTCAGCCAATTGAAGACACTTGCAGAAGAATAGGACACAGGAGGAAAGAGGCTGAGGTATTAATACCCTCTGCTCCCTCCCTGCCAAGATACAGCATGTTGGTTGCATTTCTCCACTACTGGCCACAACTCTTGCCAGGAAGACCTGTCCCACATCTACAGCTCCTTTCTCTGGATTCTGGGAATTGAGTCCTTTTTTTTTTTTTTTCATTCCTATTCACTATCTTGAACTTTCTCCATGATGCCTTTCTGGACTCCCTCCCCTCCTCCAATGCCATCCTGCAAACTGATAGCATCAAACGAATTTTGTTATTAATGCTCAAAAATTAAGAGGTTTCACATTTTAAAAATCTAAATTTCTAGTCTCTGTTAAAAATGTGGTCACTTTGGTCATCATGGGCCAGCACTGCCCTGTGGCAAGAAGGGGAAGGGGTATAAGGGGAAGGGTCTGCACTCACTACCTGGGTCCCTGACCCCTCAACCTTTTTGGCCTCAGTTTCTTCTTGAACTCTGTTCCAGCCACACTGTCCTCTTGGCTTTTGTTCAGACACACCTAGGACCTTCCCACCGAAGGTGGAGGTCCTGTCCTGTCTTCACTCTGCTCTTGGAGTCCTCCTTCCCCGGTCTATGCTGTCAACCCAAAAGAGCAGCGTGTGCCCCCCTCATGATGGGTTGAATTGTGCCACCCTAGAATAAGGTACTAAGAAGCCCTAACCCTCAGTGTCTGTGATGGAACCTTACCTGGAACCGGGATCTTTACTGATGTAACCAGGTTACATAAGGTAACCAGGTTAACATAAGGTCATTAGGGTGCCCCCAATCCAGGACTGCTGTCCTTACAAGAGGAGGAGGACTTCCATGGTGGTCTGGGGGTGACATATCTGCCTGCCAATGCAGGGTTTCACCCTTGGTCCAGAAAGATTCCACATGCCGAGGGGCAACTAAATCTGCACCACAACTGCTGAGTCCATGTTCTAGAGACCCTGTGTTCCACAACAAGAGAAGCCACTGCAGTGAGAAGACCATGCACCGCAACTAGAGAATAGCCCCTACTCACCGCAACTAGAGAAAGTCCAAGCACGCAGCAATGAAGACCCAGTGCAGCCAAAAAGTAAATTAATTAATTTAAAAAAATTTTTTTAAAGAGGGAAACTAGGACAGTCACACATGGAGCAAGCCATGTGAAGACAGAGGCAGGGATTGAAGTGATATTTCTACAAGCCAAGTAAGGCCAAGAGTTGCCGGCTATCCCCAGGAGCTAGCAGAGGCAAGGAAGGAGTCTTCCTTAGAAGAATTGATAGCATGCAGGGCCCTGTGGGGATCCTGGGCACAAGGCCTCTCTGTGTCCATTTCTTTGGTTACAGGAAGCAGCCTTCATTCAACCTCTATAGCCTTCCCTGAGTCCCAATGGGCAGTTTTAAGTAGTTGTTAATTAGTGAAGGGAGGGGATGAGAGACCAATGAGAAACAGTCAAAGGCAACCTCAGGGCAAGGCCTTGTATCCCCATCGAAGGATGCACACGACAATATCTTTGCAGATACTGGAACCCCCTCCAGGTGGAGAAGTTAACTATGGCATGCTGCCCACAAGCACAGAGACCTCAGACCAGTTGAACCTGAAGTTTGAAGATGCTGACTCCTACTTAGCTCACCACTGATCCATCAGAAGAATGTCCACGAGCCAATCACACCCTTTTTGAACAATTACTACAGAACTTCTATCTTTTCCAAGTTGGGACTCGTGGTTTTGAGGGCATTAGCCCACTGTGGCCCCCATTGCCTGGCAAAGTAATAAAGCTATCCTTTTCTATTTTACCCGAAACTCTGGCTCTGAGATTCAATTCGGCGTACAGAGAAGCTGGGCGTTCAGCACCAGAATGGCAGTTTCTGAAGCGGGTAGCCACCTTAGTCCAACCATCCATGGCAAGTAAGTGGAATAAACTAGAACAAACACAACCGTCTACAGAAAGCACATTGCAGGTACTTTCAAAGAAGAAGGAAGTCACTTAAAACATGGAGGAAGAGAGAGGAAATGGTGATGGTGTGCCCCAAAACACCTTTGACTAAATCCCTGGACTACAGTCAACAGGCATTTATCGAGCACCTACTCTATGAATGCACCAGAGTTTAAACTCAGTGCCAATGGCTCAACTATTCTGCTTAACCCACATAAAGACTATGAGTTGATAAGGCACATCCCTCACAGGAATTAAGAGCCCTGATTATGTTCAAAACAAGTTCAAATGTCTCTGGCCCAGGGAAAGTGAAAGTCATTCAGTCATGTCCGACTCTTTGTGACCCTATAGACTATATAGTCCATGGAATTCACCAGAATATTGGAGTGGGTAGCCTTTCCCTTCTCCAGGGGATCTTCCCAACCCAGGGATCAAACCCTGGTCTCCCACATTGCAGGTGGATTCTTTACCAGCTGAGCCACAAGGGAAGCCCAAGAATACTGGAGTGGACAGCCTATCCCTTCTCCAGTGGATCTTCCCAACCCAGGGAAGCTAGCACCCAAAATAGCATTAGCAGACCTGAAAAACATTTTATCACCAGAAGTACAGCTCTTGTTGCACCACTTTCTTCTCAAATGTTCTACTGCAAATTTCTGCAAGAAGATCTGGAAGGCATTATAACAATGATGCTAATAATGGTATCTAGTCCCATCACTTCATGGCAAATAGCTGGGGGAAAAATGGAAATAGTGTCAGACTTCATATTCTTGGCCCCCAAAATCATTGTGGGCAGTGACTGTAGACAGGAAATTAAAAGATGCTTTCTCCTTGGAAGAAAAGCTGTAACAAACCTAGAGAGCATATTAAAAAGCAGAGACATCATTTTGCTGACAAAGGTCTGTATAGTCAGAGCTATGATTTTTCCAGTAGTCATGTACGGATGTGAGAGTTGGACCATAAAGAAAGCTGAGTGCCAAAGAATTGATCCCTTCAAATTTTGATGCTGGAGAAGACTCTTGAGAGTCCCTTGGAATGCAAGGAGATCAAACCAGTCAATCCTAAAGGAAATCAGTCCTGAATATTCATTGGAAGGACTGATGCTGAAGCTGAAGATCCAATACTTTGGCCACCTGATGTGAAGAGCAGACTCACTGGAAAAACCCTGATGTGAGGAAAGATTGAGGGCAGGAGAAGGGGGTGACAGAGGATGACATGGTGTCACCGACTCAATGGACATGAGTTTGAGTAAACTCCAGGAGACAGTGAAGGACAGGAGAGCCTGACATGCTGAAGTCCATGGGGTCGCAAAGAGTCTGATATGACTTAGCCACTGAACAACAATAATAATACCTAATATTTACAAAGGGAAGAGTTTTACATTTCTGGTGCATGCTAGACATTTTTACAATTGTTTTATCATTTAAAGGGAGGCTATGATCATGATTATCATGGTGCCTCTTTATAGATGAACCTGAGACACACAGAGATTTGATTACTTACCCAGGCTGGTACATAGTAGAACCAAATTTCTCTGAGTCTAGGGCTTTAGGCCATTATTTCTTTTCTATCTTAAGGTTTAATTTAAATTTTGTGTGTGTGTGTTTTAAAATATATATATTAGTGCCATAGAATATGTTACATAATAAACAAATAAATAAATATTAGGCACACACTGAAGTTTGGGTTCAACCTCAGGATTTAACCAGAATCTTTTTGTTTGTGTCTAAGGTTTTGTTTGTTTATTTATTCTTGGTTGCCTGGGACCTTCGTTGCTGTGCACAATCGCTTTCTCTACTTGTAGGGCTCGGGCTTCTCACTGTGAAGGCTTCTCTTGTAGAGCACAGGGCGTGTAGGCTCACTAGTTGTGGTGCATGGGCCTAGTTGCCCTGAAGCACATGGAATCTTCCAGGACCAGAGACTGAACCGGTATCCCCTGCATTGGTAGGCAGACTCTTAACTACTGGACCACCAGGGAAGTCCTCAACCAGAATCTTAATTGACTGTAACCCCCTAGTTTTTATGCTATCTTCTTAGAAATGGACCACCCATTCATGGCAGGTCATGCAAGAGAAGAGCATAAATGTCAGGTAGACATAAAACAAGTGAGAGCTGGTTCACTCTGACAAAGACAAAGCCATTTTCATTTGAATATCATTGAGCAGATCTGCACAAGTCTTTTGTGTCCTTCCTACATCTAACACTGAAAAGCTATGGGCAAGTGGAAACAAAAACCAAATGTATCTTCAGAAACAAATATTCAACAACAAGGGTGCAAATATTTATCCAAGAAGTATCAGAAAATATCAGTCAAATTATCATTCTCTGATTTTATATTTAATTAGAAAGTGAATTATGGAAACATTTGGTTTATTATACACAAACATTGCAAATGAACACTATTTGTCTGGTTTGCTAATTGGAAATCAGCCAGTCTTTCCACCAAGCAATTATAAACAGACTCTAATCGCTTGGCTGGAAGTGAGACGCAAGCTTGCTGAGTCTAATGCACTGCTGCTGTTATTAGCTTAGTGACATTAATAGAGTTTAGTAAGAGCCGTGAGGATTAGCACCCACCAGCCGGGCTAATCTGACAAAGGCAATTGAAACCCCAAAGAAACAGGACATAATTATAACTTATGAGGGAGAAAGGCTTAAAACGTGTTTCTGAACACTAACTACTGCAGCGTCTCTCTCTCTTACAAAGTGGGCGGGAATGAAGGCAGTGCTCCTGCTTCAAGAGGCGTTAGGGAATGTCCGCTGAAAGATCTGAAAATATATACATCCTTTGATCCAGAAGTCCACACCCAGGAATTTACTTTATAGAATTATAACTTTAAAAAAAACTTTCAAAAATTTGGTTACAAGAATGTTCATCATCACATTGCTTAAAACTGTGAGAAATTGGTTTAGGGTATCTACCCTGACTATTCATTGGAAGGACTGATACTGAAGCTGAAGCTCAAATACTTCGGCCACCTGAAGCAGAGAGCCAACTCACTGGAAAAGACCCTGATGCTGGGAAAGATTGAAGGCAGGAGGAGAAGGGGGCAGTAGAGGATGAAATGGTTGGATGGCATCACCAGCTCAATAGATATGAACCTGAACAAACTCTGAGAGATAGAAGGACAGGGGAGCCTGGGGTGCTGCATCCATGGGGTTGCAAAGAGTCAGACACAACTTAGTGAACAAACACCAACAAACGAGAGTATCTACATGATGGAGTACTATGCAGCTCTGAAAAAGATGCTACAGAACTGGATACCCTGATGCATAAAGAAGAGACTTTATTCCAAAGAACATATGCAAATGGCAAAAAAAAAAAAAAACACTTTAAAAATGCTCAACATCACTAAACAGTAGAGAAATGCAAATCAAAACTGCATTGAGATACCACTCCACACCCATTAGGATGACTACTATAAAAAAAAAAAAACAAAAACAGAAAATAACAAATGTTGATGAGGATGTGGAGTGGAGAAACTGGAATTCTTCTGCAGTATATAACATGGTGCAGCCACTGTGGAAAACAGTATGGTGACTGCTCAAAAAAATTAACTTAGAAGTATTATGAGATTCTTTGGTGGCTCAGTAGTAAAGAATCTGCCTCCAGCGCAGGAGATGTGGGTTCCATCTTTGGGTTGGGAAGATCCCCTGAAGGAGGAAATGGCAACCCACTCCAATATTTTTGCTAGGAAAACTCTCAGAGACAGAGGAGCCTGGCGGGCTACAGTCTGTGGGGCCAGAAAGAGTCAGACACGACTGAACACAACAACTATGTGATTCAGCAATTACACTTCTGGGTATATATACAAAAGAACTGAAAGCAGGGACTTGAACAGATATTTGTACACCAATGTTAATAGCAAAAGCCAAATGTTCACTCACAATAGACAAAGGTAGAGACAACCCAAAGGTCCACTGATGGATAAATGGATAAACCAAACACGGAAACACATAGAGTGGAATATTGTTCAGCCTCGAAAAGGAAGGACATACTGACACTTGCTACAACATGGATGAATCCAGAGGACATTCTGCTAAGTGAAATAAGCCAAACATAAAAAAGATAAATATTTTATAAGTCCCATGTTCATTTTCCTGTATAGCAGAGATCTGCTTATCAAACCAGCACAGAATTCCAGTCATCTCAGCAGTGACATTTTTCTAGGTACATAAGTAAACTGACATTTTTCTTTCTATACTAGGTTCTTAAGATTTTCATACTTATGAATCAGTTTTTGAGTCTGATAACCTCTGAATGATTTGAACAAAACACACAAAGCCAACTCACTAGACTCTGGATCATCAGGACCATATGAAGGCATAGCTACCCTCCGAGGCTCATTCTCTGAGGGGGCACCCCTGGAATTCAACAAAAGGTGTGATATGAAAAAGGCAAACAGGTCTCAGCACAAGTGCCACAGCACCTTGCTTATCCATAAATAATGTTGAGATGAAATGTTGCAAGTAAATCCAACTAAGTAATTTAAAATGCATATAGAGAGGGGACTTCCCTGGTGGTCCAGTTGTTAAGATTCTGCGCTTCCAATGCAGGGGGCATGGGTTTGACCCCGGGTTGGGGAAGTTCCACGTGCCATGAGGTCAAAGAATAAATCAATAAAACCTTTACTAAGTTTAAAAAGTGGCTTGAAACATTATAATGGAACTTAGAAATGCCTTGGATCTCCTCATCTCAGGCACAGTCATCATAAAACGATTAAGGGTGAGGAATACAAGAGAGAGAGAAATAGAAGACAAGCACACCTTTCTTCTCTCCCCAAAGCCTTTCCAGTAACCTCTCCCCCCAACCACCCAAGCCATCTGTCAGTTCTGAGATACCACAACATCACCCTTGATTTAAACTCCCCCGGCTATCTCATATGAATTACAGCAAGCACATTTTATCCTCTGATATCACCACTCCCATCAGGCTCTGTAACTTAAGACTCCACGAGGAATCCTATAGCCTTTCCAGCTTCTCTCGATGCCCCATCCCTCTCAAATTGTAAACATTTTTGAAGCAGCAATGCCTTAGCACAAAGTGTTGAACATGTTTTAAATTCTATAAAACAATACAGTATATCTCTACAGAACTGTCAGGGTGAAGAAAAGGAGTACTGCAACAGTTACAAATATATCATATACAGGCATTTATTCAGACAGAGATCTAGCTAGGTGTCATTTTATACTTTTGCAGATAGTTGAAAACAGAATGCATTTGTAGCTCAGAAATGTAAAAAAAACACCAACAGTACATTGCCAATGGTCAGTGTATCAGGGTTAGCTCTGGGATTCTGGGTCAGTTATTTCACTTGTTTGATGGGATAACCAAGCCCACAGAATGGTCACGGGGATTAAACATGTAAGCACCACACCAAACAAGGCATCTGACTCATAAAAACAGCCCACTCAATGGACGCTGTATAGTCAAAGCCATGGTTTTTCCAGTAGTCACGTATGGATATGAGAACTGGACCATAAAGAAGGCTGAGCACCAAAGAATTGATGCCTTTGAACTGTGGTGCTACAGAAGATTCTTGAGAGTCCCCTGGACAGCAAAGAAATCAAACCAATCAATCCTACAGGAAATCAACCCTGCATATTCATTGAAAGGACTGATGCTGAAGTTGAAGCTCCAACACTTTGGCCACCCGATGGGAAGAGCGGACTCCTTAGAAAAGACGTTGATGCTGAGAAAGATAGAAGGCAAGAGGAGAAGGGGCAACAGAGGGTGCGATGGTTGGATGGCATCATCAATTCAATGGACATGAGTTTGAGCAAACTCTAGGAGATGGTGAAGAAGAGGAAAGCCTGGAGAGCTGCAGTCCGTGGGGTCACAAAGAGTCAGACACGACTGAGCGACTGAACAACAACAGTGGATGCTATTTTTATGACAATTGATCTGCCTACCTTTGGGCCACATTCTTGGTGTCTGGTAAACACTCAGAAGTCTGACCCCACAGGGTCCATTCCTGGCCACGTAAGCAACACAGAAAAGGCTATTTTTGGATGAGTCCCACACTGGCCTGGCATACCTGGCTGTTCTCTGTCTTCATCTCTTCCATGGTCATCCATCCGTGGGCTCTTCCAGCTCCTGACCACCTCTTCTGAGTGCCGACAGGCTGATCTTTTCATTTGTTTCTTCATTAACGGGACACGCTGAGTGCCTCCTAGGCACAGGGGTGACAGTCCTGACGTGGAAACTGAGGTCGCAGCTCTCAGAGCTCCTCCCCTGCCGAGGCCCACAGATGAGCAGTGATCAGCAAGACACAGACACGGGACAAGTTCAGGCAGTCTGTGTCCTGATCTCCTCCTGAGGACTCTTGCTTATAATGTGACAGCAGAACCCAGGCAGAAGATGGCCTTTCTCCAACTCAGCAGGGAAAGTGTATGTCAGATGATGTTATTTTTTTTCCCACTCTACACATGTCTGAGAATGACCAAGAAAGTGTTTGGAGTATTGAGTTGGGGGTTACAAATAAATTCTAGAATTTGTCAAGGAGACAGATCCGCAAATATCAAACCTGCAAGTAACAAGGATTGACTGGTAAATCAGTGTGATGTGATAGAGAGTGAGGAGGAGGGGGATTTCAACTTTAAGAGAGAAATCTCTCTGAGGAGGAGGTAACCTCTCAGCTGAAACTTGAATGTTGAGCAGTAGCCAGTCATGTGAGGTTCAGGGGACACGGCGTGCCAGGCAGAAGGAGCAACAAGAGTACAGGATGTGAGGAAGACGCAAGCTTGGTGAGCCGGGGAATCCGAAAGGAGCAGGTGAAGTGTACAGAGAAGCCTGTGATGGAGAGAGGCCGGAGACACAGTTGGAGAAGTGAGGCTGAGGGTAGGTTGGTCCCAAAGTCCACATAGATCCTGGCCCATCACCTTTATAAAACTCAGATCTTCCTCGAGACAAGGGGCTTCTTTCTGGGCACCTCCATGGTCCTACCCTCAGCCCTGAGATGGGTCTTCCCAAGAAGCTCTGCTGGTCCCTTTCTACTCTTCATCCTGCAGCTGAGGCCCTGCTCTCTAACTTGGGCATGTTAACAAGTAGAAAGTTCTTCCTCATGTGTAATCTAAATAAGTTCTGCAACAACTCAAATTCATTTTCTGTTGTCTTAAGTAATCGCTCGGGGGAGTTACCATCACAATCCTTAACATATTACAATGACCACTTTCAGAGCACAAGCAATATGCTAAGAGCTTTAAGGGAAAAGGCTCAGAAAGGTTAAGACTTGTCCAAAGTCAAACAGTTAAATGTGGTGGGAAGACTCAGACTCAGACCTGTCTAACTCCAAGCTGGACTCTTTATTATGTTCTATTTTCTTCCCCCAGCTCTTCTCAAACATACAGACTCTCAACACTTCTCTTAATGGATGGTCACAAATAACCCGATTCATCTCTATATAAATGACTAGTTGATTTATCAAGGTATGGGGACACACCTTGCCCTGTACAGAGTGAATCGAGAGTCAGTCTCTATACACGCTACTGTATATTAAATAAATAATCAATCAGGACCCACTGTATAGCACAAGGGACTATACTCAATATCTTGTAATAACTGATAATGGAAGAGAATATTTAAAAGAAGAATATATATAAACTAAATCAGGGCTTCTCGGATGGTAAAGAATCTGCCTGCAATGCAGGAGACCTGGGTTTGATCCCTGGGTCAGGAAGATCTCCTGGAGAAGGAAATGGCAACCTACCCCACTAATCTTGCCTGTAGAATTTCATGGACAAGAGGAGCCTGGTGGGCTACAGTCCATTGGGTTGCAGAGAGTCAAACACGACTGAATACTATCACTTTCACTTTTTTTTAAATAACTAAACCACTTCGCTGTGTATCTGAAATTAACACATTGTAAATCAACTATATTTCAACAGAAATAAATGAGTCAGTCTCTATGGCTTCTTGTTTTGTTTTTTTTTAATTTCAACCTTGAATTTAATATTTACTTATTTGTTTGGCTGTGCCAGGTCTTAGTTATGGCATGTAGGATCTTTAGTCTTCATTGTGGCATGTGGGATCTTTTTTAGTTGTAGCAAGAGAACTCTTATTTGTGGCATGCAGGATCTAGTTCCCTGACCAGGGATCAAATCTGAGCTCCCTGCATTGGGAGCTCCTAGTCTTAGCCCCTGGACCCCCAGGAAGGTCTTTCTATGGCTTATTCTTATTTGCAAAATCTGCAGTCAGCAAGAGTAGGTTCAGTGTGCAATCAATGACACATTAATAATATTTAAAATTTGAAAGTTGTAGGTGTGAAATAACATTTGCTAAATGAATGGTTAGCCAGGAAGGATCACATTCTGTTAGTTTGACTGAGGGGACAAATGTCCTGGCATTTGTCAGGCGGTAGCCATAACCTGTGTTTGTCATGCTGTATCGATGTTGGGTGGACGTATTCTGCTACCCGTCAATAATTAGATCACTCTAAATAAATAGAAACTTATTCTGCTTATTATTGGACCATATACTTCCCTTCCCAAAGCCTCTTGTAACTGAATTATGCATGTCATGCTGAGTTTATGTTGAGGATCATTTCCTCTGGTGAACTCCTATCTACCTGTCAGAACTCAGCTAAGGGGTCACCTTCTCACAGAAGCCTTCTGGGTATTCTCCTAATGAAGGTACTTATTCCCTGCTCTGCCTTCCCCTTAAACCTTGTGGAGAACCTGTTCATTAAAACAAAACTAACCATATGAGGTAATAAATGTTAAATTGCTTGTGGCGATCATTTCACAATGCATATCAAATCATCATATTGTTACTTTAAATATATTCCAGTTTTATTTGTCAATTATATTTCAATACAGATGAAAAAAATAAAATCCCGATAAACAGCTAGAAAATCACTTTGCAGAGATCTCTGCTGCTGCTGTTGCTCAGTCACTCCAGCCGTGTCCCACAGTTTGCCACCCCATGGATTGTAGTCTGCCAAGCTCCTCTGTCCTTGGGATTCTCCAGGCAAGAATACTGGAATGGGTTACCATGCCCTTCTCTAGGGGAACTTCCCCACTCAGGAATCGAACCTGCTTCTCCTATGTCTCCTGCATTGCAGGTAGATTCTTTATTCTGTGCCACCAGGGAAGGGCTGCATAGATTTCTATTGTTGTACAAATTAGATGTTTAAAAATTACAAAGTGTTTCAAACACAAAAAGTTACAGAGAAATAACTTCGCAGACACCTGCATACCCATCATTTAGAGTTAAATAAAAACATTTTGCAATATTTGTATCAGATATCTTTTTGAAACAACTAACTATCTAGTTACAAATATGGCTAAAACTATGTCCTCACTCCATTTCTTTCCCTCCCTCTTTGAGAGTAAAGAATAAGAAAAAAACAAGGTTGAATCAAGCTCAGAAAAGCAATCAGCATTTCTTGGTGCATCTTTTGCTAGTTCTCAGAATCCTGATGCCATCTAGAGGAAGAAACCCCATTACAAAAGGTGTCAGAGAACTAGATGACTGCTGATGAATCAACGAGGCAAGAATAATGACAGTGACTGACGGTAGGGACCATCTTTGAAGACCTGAGGGTAGAGATGGTCTTTGAAGTTTCTCATGTTCTGAAAGCTACATATTAAGCTCATGTTGAATTATACACTGGTAAATGTCTAATCTACCTTTTTGAACATGCTTGTCATGGCCTCAACAAAGTGGAAATAATCAAAGCCAATCAAATTTAGGAATGTTAGACATTGGGAAGGGAAGGGGGCTTCTCTGGTGGCTCAGCGGTAAAAAATTCTTCAGCAATGCAAGAGGTGTTGGAGATGCAGGCTTGATCCTTGGGTGGGGAAGATCCTCTGGAGGAGGAAATGGCAACCCACTTCAGTATTCTTGCCTGGAGAATCCCATGGACAGAGGAGTCTGCCAGGCTATGGTCCATAGGATCACAAAAAGTCGGATGACTGAAGCAACTTAGCCCACATGCACACAGGAAGAAAAGGAGAACCCAACATTGTAGGTTGTGCTAATGTCAGTTTCCAGGGGATGACACCAGGATCAGAAGGAAGTTTGTTGGCTCTCAGTAGACTCACAATGAACTGAAATAAAATGAACTAAATGCCCTGCACACTCTAGAGGCCATGCTCTAAAACACAAGAAGCCACTGCAATGAGAAGCCTGCATGCTGCAACCAGAGAAAGCCTGCATGTAGCAACGAAGACACAGAGCAGCCAAAAATATATATATTTTTTTTTAAAAAAATGAACCAATGAATGAGTGAATGAACTGTTGTGTACTCAACTACCAAAGAGAAGGACGTCGCTCACTGTCTCTCTTTACCCTCTGCTGAGGAACTGGAGCTAAGTCCATGTACCCATCCTCAATCAATAAATCTTGATAAACTTTCTCCCTTCTTCTCCTATTTTTATATTTTAGCTTCTGATTTTCCTCTTTTTCATGCTTTTTGATATTACTGTCCTTACAGTTTTATTATACAATCTTCTCTGGAAGTTGACAAGGTTCTCAGTTGTGGCACGCGGGATCTCAGATTTATGTTGCAGCATGCAGGATCTTTTAGTTGTGGCATGTGGGATCCAGTTCCCTGACCAGGGATCGAACCCCAGCCCCTCTGCATTGGGAGCACGGAGTCTTGGGCACTGGAGCACCAGGGAAGCTGCTGTGCAGTTTCTGATTGAGTTTCTATGCAAGACATATCAGTGACATTAGGATTATGTGTGAAGAGGTAGAGGATGAGCCCCAGCCTTGCAGTCTGACAGATCCGAGTTCAAGTCATTTAATTTCTCTGAACTTGAATTTTCTCCTTTTGACAAAGGAGATAAAACACATGGCTCTAAAACAACAACAACAACAACAAAAACACATGGCTCTTTGTGGCCGTTTTGACACTAAAGTAAATTTTTAAGTTACGTTAAAGACATCAATATAAGAAATAAAAAAACTTAAAGTGGTCCATTTTCAAGAAAAGCTAACTCTGGGTGACAGCTGGCTGATGTAATAATAGCTGATAGTCCTAAGAAAACTAGAAAGTCCGGGCAAACAAAGGGAGGGTGGGATGCCTAGGATTTTCACGCGGGTTCATTCTATTGGTGAATTCAAAACATTAAGAATGGGATTAGGGTTTTGTGCGGGTTCATTCTATTGGTGAGTTCAAAATGTAAGAACAGGAGTAGGTGTACAGGAAAGGAGAAAACAAGATATAAGGCAGGGGCCAGCCCATAAAAAGGGAGGGAACAGACCTAGGCAATATCCAGGAAGATTGTTCACCCATAGTGCTCAGCCAATGAGGAACTGGGAGAGGGACCTGTGTGCTAGGGATAAGGTGCTCAGTGTAACAACTCTGGGTGTGCCTGTCCACCAGACACCTGATCTTGCAAGACCAATACTAAAGAATCGCTTCTGGCTGCAGCTTGTTTCTCCAAGTCCATTCTTTGAGTTGAGGCCAGTGAGCATGTTTCTTGCATTAATAATAATCATAAGATCCAGCAATTTCACTTATGGGTATATACCCAAAAGAACTGAAAGCCAGGACTAAAAAATTCTTGTATTCCAATGTTCATAGCAGCATTATTCACAACAGCCAAAAAGTGGAAACCACCAAGAGGCCATCAATGGATAAATGGATAAACATAATATGGTATAAACCTATGACGGAATATTATTCAGACTCACAAAGGAATCAGATTCTGATACAACATGGATAAACCTTGAAAATGTGCTAAGTGAAAAATTAGCCAGAAACAAAAGGACAATTGCTGTATGATTCCACACATGAGGTACTTAGTACAGGCAAATTAATAGAGATAGAAAATAAAATAGAGGTTACCAGGGGCTAGGAGAAGGGAGTTATTGTTTACAAAGTTTCTGTCAGGGATGATGGAAAAGTTATAGGGATGGATGGTGGTGATGGTTGCAGAAAAATGTAGATATACTTAATGCCATGGAACTAAAAGTGACTAAGGGATTTCTCTGGTGGTCCAGTGACTAAGATTCTGAGCTCCCAATCAGGGGTTGCGGGTTTAAACTCTGGCCAGGGAACTAGATCCCACATGCTGCAACTAAGAGTTCTCATGCTGCAGCTAAAAATCCTGAGTGCCACAACCAAGGCCTGGAACAGCCAAATAAATAAATATTAAAGTGACTAAAATGGTAAATTGTGTTACATATATTTTACCCCAATTCTTTAAAAAATAGACATATAAAGCTAGTTATTTTTGTTAATAAAATATCATTGCTATTATTACATATTTGTATAGTATATACATGATTTCATAGGCTAGCTGTGCAGCTTAAAACTACTGAACCAAAAAAAAACAAAACAAAAAACTACTGAACCAAGTGGAGTTTTCCTCTTTCCACCTACAACATACCTTTCCCAGCAAGAGGTCTGTAGAAATGTTGGGAGGGGGCGGGGGAGTGGGGACCCTGGAATGAAAGGTTCGGGGCTCTTCGGTGTCAGACCTCACCAGCACTACGTTCATACCTCAGGAATCATGAACCCTTATTTCTGCAGAATGAATCAACTTTTCACCTGAGTCAGCGGATTACTATCAGACTTTCTCTCAGCTCTGCAACACAAGTCTTTTACATTCACAAAGGGGATGTGATGAGATAATCATTAGCACTGAGACAGCTATTTCAAATGTAAATCAATAAGCCAGTGGAACCTGGGGACTGCTGTTATGGAGATACCTTTTAATGGCCCCACTCTGGTAACACAGGGACAGTTGGGCTCTGCCGGCTGAGGAAACAGGCAAGAGCTTCTAGGGTGGTCCTGGGGGCTTCATTCTACTTCAGGGAGACAAACCCATTTAAAGGGACCCCAGGCGTTCAGCAATCATTAAACTTCCTGGATTGGATATGGTAGGCACCAGGATTTAACTAAGAGCTCTGAAAACAAGCATTTGCTTCAGATGAATGGGAAAAGTGACATACAAGGTTTACTCACAGAAGCATCTCTCTGAATTCTGGAGAAACCAGAGCAACAGGTTTTTGTAGCAATTCATCGGAAAGGCGGATAATACACAGGAGCAGAGAGGAAGCCAGTTTCACGACAAGAACCGATTTCAGGTTGATTGATTAAGACGGAGTTCTCAGGCTCAAAGTCGTAATCTCCTTGGCATCACCAAGTTTTAACAATATTGTAAGCAGGTAGGGCAGGGAGACCCTGGAGAAAGAGGACCAGGCATGGCTTTTGTAGACTAAAAAAAAAAAAAAAAAAAAAATTAGTCATAACCTGTGACTAAATAGAGAGTTAATTTCTTTGGTGGGAATGTTAAGGACTCGAGTCTGTGAGAGTCTCAGGTGACCCCTGAGAGAGCTGACTCTGAGGAGGTGGGGTAGGAGCCAGACTACATACAAGTTTGCAGTAAGGGGCAGGAAATCTGAATATCAAAAGATTAACAAAACTGAAGAGAATTAGTGATCTTCTAATTAGTATAGGAATATGAAAGCGTCCAGTCTTGCTGAAATCATTTCCTCCATATGCATCTAGCTATCTGGGGCCAAAGTTGCTTTCTTGATTGTTCACATCCCAGTTGCTTGTTTACCAGTAGAGCACAGAGCAGAAGACATTTCACAGTTTCTTGACATGAAGACATTTTTGGCCTAAGCCGTGTTGTGAAGTAAGCCTGGCCACCAGGCTTGCCTTTGAACAGGGCTCTCGGAAATGGGGGAGCACAGGAATAAAGGATAAGCAGTCAGGAAACCATAGTTCAGCGATAAGACAGAGTCCTAGTTCTTCCTCAAGGGAGGAACACTCTGATAACAAACTGAGTTCTGCAGTAATTTGGGTGGAGAACAGAATGGTGATGTGGACCCTTGTGACTTTGATCAACTAAAGCTTGGACTCTGTCGACCGTGGCTCCAATTCCATCCTGAATCCTCCTCTGCTCAAACCCTTAATGAATATGCATAAACCCTTACCATAAAACTTTCCCAATTTTGTTGTTCAGGGAGACATTGCTTAGGGAAAGATCCCCGGTGTCTTCTTTACTTGTGGCAGGTAATAAATCTTTTGACTTGACACCTACCCAGAGGTGAACCTAGTTTTTCAGGTAATAATGTCACCACCATCATCATCATTTGTAGTAATTCTGTCTTTCCTTACCTTTATATTGTGCACAGTGCAGTCTTTGTTTATGTATCTGTGACTCATTGAGACCCCTTTTCTCTGCTTCTTTTCTGCTTGATGTCAACTCTTAGGTAATTTCATTCCAAGGGGCATTTTCATTAATCTAGACTTTAAAAAACAGAAATACTATTAAATTTGGTGACAGTATGTCACAACTGAGAACAGACTAAAAACCACTGAACAGGACCCTTAATTTTATTTTTTGAACAGGACCCTTTAAATGGGCAAACGGTATGGCATGTGAATTAAATCTCAATAAGCTCTTAACAACAAACACAACACATAAAATGAGAAAGTCTAGCCAGAGTGCAGAACCAGTAAATTTATCACAGTGTTTGTTGCCAGTTTTGACAAAATGTTTGCTGGGTGAGGAAATTAAAACAAGCCATGTAGTTTCTGTTCATTATTGCTATCTGGTTCCAAATTTCTATCAATAAGTCAGAGTTGACTGTACTTAGCAAAACCAAAATGCTGGTGGGGGTGGAGGCAGGGATAAATTAGGAGTTGGGGATTAACATATACACACTACTATATATAAAATAGATAATAAAGGATCTACTGCACAGGGAACTAACTATACTCAGTATTTTGTAATAACCCAAAGGGAAAATAATACAAATATATATATATATATATGTAGATATAGATATACACACTCACACACTTGAAACTGACACTTATTTGTAAATCAACTATACTTCAATTTAAAAAAACTTTTTAGGAGGAGAATTCCCTGGCCTTCCAGTGGTCAGGACTCCGAGGTTCCACTGCAGGTGGCATGAGTTCAATCCCTGGTTGGAGACCTAAGATCCCACATGCCGCCAGGTGCCGCCAAAAAATAAATTTTTTTTTAAAGAACGAAAACAACTAGACCAGTGGTTCTCAAGCCTGGCCTCACAAGGAAGCCTTGCGCGGAATGTACTTAAAATGCATCAGTGTCCATGGTCCTACCCCAGACCAAGTATATGAGAATCTAGATATGGGTTGGGTTTAAAGTTTCCCCAGGTAATTTTCATATGCAACCAACAATGCAAACCACTAGTTTAAGAGATCCACTTTCCACAGTGAGATACCACTTCACACTCATGAGGATAAGTATTATTTAAAATAACAAAACCAGGGCTTCCCTGGTGATTCAGTGGTAAAGAATCCACCTGTCAATGCAGGAGAAACGGGTTTGATTCCTGATCCAGGAAGATTCCACAGGCTCAGGAGCAGCTAAGTCTGTGTCCCACAACTATTGAGTCTGTGCTCTAGAGCCCCAAAGCTGCAACTACTGAAGCCTATGTGCCTAAGAGCCCACATTCTGCAGCAGGAGAAGTCACCACAATGAGAAGCCCACACACCGCAACTAGAGAGTAGCCTCCACTCTCTGCAACTAGAGACAGCCCCACAAGCAGAAACGAAAACCCAGCACAGCCAATAAATAAAAAGGAAATAACAAAGCAAAAACAGAAAACTACAAGTGTTGGTGAGGCTATGGAAAAACAGGAGCCCTTGTGCATTACTGGTGAAAATGTAAAATGGTACAGCCACTGCGGAAAAAAAGCATAGCAGTTCAAAAAATTAAACATAGAATTACCATATGATTCTGCAATTCTACCTCTACGTATATACATAAAAGAACTGAAAGCAGGAACTTGAGCAGATATTTGCACACTCATATCCAAAACAGCATTATTCACAATAGCCCACAGATGGAAGCAACCCAGTACCTACTGACTGATGGATAAACAAAATGTAGTATATGGAGACAATGAAATATTATTCTACCTTAAAGAGGAAATTCTGAAAGGAAAAAAGGAAATAAATTTTAATATAAACATGAATGAAACTGGAAGACATTATGTTAACTTAAGTACAGTATTTGTCACTATAGGTTTCTATGAGGCATCTGTGTGTGTGTGTGTATGCATGTGTGTTAGTTGCTCAGCCAAGTCTGACTCTTTGCGACCCAATGCACTATAGCCCTCCAGGCTCCTCTGTCCATGGAATTCTCCAGACAAGAATACTGGAGTGGGTTGCCATTTCCTTCTGTAGGGGATCTCCCCGACCCAGGAATAGGACCGGGGTCTCCTGCATTACACGCAGATTCTTTCCCTTCTGAGCCACCAGGGAAGACCTATGAGACATCTAGAGTGTTCAAAATCATAGACCCAGAAAGCAGAATGGTGGTTGCCAAGGGCTGGGGGAGGGGAGGATGGGGACTTACTGTTTAATGAATACAGAGTCTCAGATTGGAAAGACGAAAAAGTTCTGAAGATGGATGGTGGTGTTGACTGCACAACAGTATGAACGTACTTAATGGCACTGAAATGTACACTTACAAATGGCTGAAGTGGTACATTTTTTATGTTATCTCTATTTTACAATAAAAAGAGAGAGATCTCCTTTTCAAGAATGGGAAGGTGATCCAAGTTCTGGCCAGTGACATGGGAGGAGATATCTCATAGACAGCTTCTGAAAAAAGTTTCCTCATTCCTAGAAGAGGGCTGAAGGGCAAGATGCTCTCTCTTACTTCTCTGGGAGTGACATCTGGAACTTGCTCTTATCTGGAACCCTGCAGCCATCTTGGGGCCGGCCTGAGAATGAAGTCAACACCCAAGGCAGCAGACAGATGGAAAGATGTAGGCCACTGGTGATGTCATCAAGCTCCCAAACCAATGGACTAAGAAGTCAGTCCTATCTTAGGGTCTACAGTTAAGTAAGAAAATACATTTCTTAAAGTTAAATATACTTTGAGTTGAAATTTCTATAACTTGGTTCTGAAAGGATCCAACACTTGTATAATTATTGTTGGTATAACAAGAAATTGGAAATAACCTAAAAGTTTAGGGAATGGGTGAATTAAAAAAAGATGTATAAACATAGATGGAGTTATTACATAGTAGTTAAAAGATAAACACATGAAGTAAAAGACAGATTTTGCATATTATATGTAAAATTTAAATACAGTGTATTTTTCATTGACTTATATGTATATATGTCTTTAAATAGATGGATCTCATAGGGGTTCCCTGATAGCTCAGTAGGTAAAGAATCTGCCTGCAAAGCAAGAGACCCCGGTTTGATTCCTAGGTTGGGAAGATCCACTGGAGAAGGGATAGGCTACCCACTCCAGAGTTCTTGGGCTTCCCTTGTGGCTCAGCTGGTAAAGAATCCACCTGCAATGTGGGAGACCTGGGTTCGATCCCTGGGTTGGGAAGATGCCCTGGAGAAGGGAAAGGCTATCCACTCAAGTATGCTGGCCTGGAGAATTCCATGGACTATACAGTCACATGTATATGTATATGTCACAAAGAGTTGGACACGACTGAGCGACTTTCACTTTCAAATATATAATAGTGGTTGCCTTTTTGGAGGGGATAGAATGGGACAGAGGTGGGAGTAAATAGGTGGTGCGTGCACTGGAATTGTTCTACTTCTGATTTTAAAACATGAAACAAGATGATATGCTAAAAATTGACAATACTGGGATTGTACGTAGGTACGTGAGTGCTTACGATTCTTTGTACTATTCTATACTTACAAAATTCTCAAAAAGAAAAAAAAAAATGCTTCCCTAATGCTACCCCTGGCCCAAACAAAATTAATTAAGGACAGAAAAAAAAATCTTTTGGTAAAGACTACGGAACTTAAACTAATGTCTGTATTAGCTTGAGTTCAGAAAATGTTTTTTGTTTGCTTGTTTGTTATATAAGAGGTTTTTCATTGGTTTTTGGTGGTGCCACACAGCATTCAGAATCTTAGTTCCCCAACCAGGGATGGAACCTGTGGCCCCTGCACGTCGAGCGTGGAGTCTCAGCCACTGGAATGTCAGGGATGTCCCAGTATGTTAGTCGTTCACCTTTTAACTTTTTATTTTGAAGTAACCATACGCTCATAAGAATTTGCAAAAACATCACAAAAGGTCCAATGTACCCATTACCCAGTTCTCCACCATGGCAACCCCTTAACATAACTATAACACACTATCAAAACCAGGAAACTTGTCATGGCCACAGTACAATTAAGCAGCCTTGACACCTTACTGGGACGTCCGCTGTTTAACCTTTCTTTTATTTTTAATGTCTTTAAGTTACAAAAGTAATTTGCTCATTGACAAATTAATGGATAAACAAGAAGTGGCACATCCATGTAATTGAATAGTACTCCATCATAAAAAGGGATAAAACACCAATACATACTACAACAAGGAGATCAAACCAGTCAACCCTAAAGGAAAACAACCCTGAATACTCAAGGAAGGACTTATGCTGAAGCTGGAGCTCCAATACTTCGGCTACCTGATGTGAAGAGCTGACTCATCAGAAAAGGCACCGACTCTGGGAAAGATTAAAGGCAAAAGCAGAGGATGAGATCGTTAGGTAGCATCACCAACTCAACAGACCTGAATCTGAGCAAACTCTGGGAGACAGTGAAGGACAGACAAGCCTGGTATGCTGCAGTCTACACAGTCCCAAAAAGTCAGACACAACTGAGGGACTAAACAACATACTACAACATGGATGAATTTTTGAAAATAGTTTGCTAAGTGAAAGAAGTCGGACACAAAAGGTTATATATTGTATGATTCCATTTATATGAAATGACCAGACAAGGCAAATCCTAGAGGTAGAAAGGAGATTGGTGAGTTTCAGGGGCAGTGGGGAGAGGAGATGAGGAGCAGGATCCTATGGGAATGGGGATTGTTCCCACAACAGTTATGGGTTTCCTTATGCCATGATGAAAATGTTTTGGAACTAGATAGAGGTGATGGTTGCACAACACTGTAAGCTCACTAATTACCGCTGAATTGCTTACTTATTTTAAATGGTCAATTTTATGCTACGTGAATTTCATCTTACTAAAAAAAATTTTTTTAAAGCAATTTGCTTGTTGTAGGAAAATCTAAACATAAAGGTATAAGTACAAAATTATAATTTCTTTTCCCAGCTGCTCGTCTCCATGTCCAATCCCATCCCACAAATATACCTTCCCTTAACTGTTTATTTTTTTAATTTTTTTTTTAAGTTAACGAGGGATGTCTTATAGGGAGGAGGTCTTTTATTTTTATTTTTTTATAATTGCATTTTATTTATTTTTGGGTGTCCTGGGTCTTCGCTCCTGCACTTATACTTTCTCTAGCAGCAGAGACTTGGGCTACTCTCTAGTTGCTGCGCCCAGGCTTCTCATTGCAGTGATTTCTCTTGTTGTGGAACACGGGCTTTGGAGCGCACAGGCTTCGTAATTGTGGCATATGGGCTCATTAGCTGCAGTTCTCAGGTGCTCTCGAGCACAGGCTCAGTAGTTGGAGCACATAGGCTTAGTTGCTTCGGAGTATGTGGGATCTTTCTGGATCAGGGATCGAACCCATGTTTCCTGCAACAACAGGTGGATTCTTTATACTGAGCCACCAAGGAAACCCTCCCTTAACTGTTTATATAACTCTCTTTATATATATATATATATAAACTCTCCAAACTAAAAAGCTTTATAGCACCCAGAGAGATATCTATGTTTCCTTCTCGCCTGGAGGTTTACTGAGGACTTTATACGCACGTGAGCCAATGGTTAGGTGATGGGAAACTCAATGGTGAATAAGACAGGCTGGAGGAATTAATTTTCTAGTAAGGGATGGGCAGTAAGCTTGGGAATGAATGCGATTTTCAGTTGTGGTAAACGCTGTGAAAAAATAAAAGTAGGTAAGATGGTAGAGAGTGATGTGGGTTGGTGGAGGGCCAAGGTGTCTAGGAGAGGTCTCTGAAGTGAATGACAACAGCTAGGGAGGTGAAGATCTAGGGAAAGAGAATTCAAGACAGAGGAAATAAAGCTAGATAACTTGGGATTTCTCTGGCGATCCAATGGCTAAGGCTCCACCCTCCCAATGCAGAGGGCCTAGGTTCTATCCCTGGTAAGGGAACTGGATCCCACATGCTGCAGCGTAGAGTTCACATGACACAACTAAAGATTCCAAATGTTGCAACTCAGACCTGGCACAACCAAATAAATAAATAAAAATAAATATTTTAAGAAGCTAGATATCTTTACATAAATAAGACTGTATACTAAGAACGGTGATCCATTACATATTTATACACATATTAGAAATCTTGCTTTCCCCCTTCTTTACCATTTATTACACATGTATTTCCAAGTTGGCCTCATAGCTAAATGTTATCTCATAATATTGAGACACCATCACTTATGGGCTTCCCAAGTGGCGCTGGTGGTAAAGAACCTGCCTGCCAATGCAGGAGACACAGGAGATCTGGGTTCGATCCCTGGGTCAGGAAGATCCCCTAGAGAAGGAAATGGCAGCTCCACTCTAGTATTCTTGTCTGGAGAATCCCATAGGCAGAAGAGCCTGGTGGGCTACAGTCCATAGGGTTGCAAAGAGTCGGACATGAGTGAGGTGACTTAGTACGTGCTACATACATCACTTACTTAACCATTTCTCTCTTCATGGACATTTAGGTTGTCTCCAGTTTGGAGCTGTTGTTATTCCACAACATACTCTATATTCCAATTCCAGGGCCCTCAGGGTGATTCCTCTTGTTGTCAACTAACTTTGTGTGTGCGTCTCAGGGACTGCCAGGATGTCCTTGGAAAACCAACTCTTAGAGTTGAGAATTCTGTGCCTCAATAGCCCCAATGAGTGTAAAAGGGCAGTATTGTCCCAGATTGCCTACTAATTTCCCTATTCATTCATCTAACATTTATTAAGCACATTTTCTATGCCAGGCATTATACTCAGCATTATAAATATAAAGAAGATGAACAAAAGAGTCTAACCTCAAGTTGCTCAGTCTTAGCACAACGATAATTATCAAGACATTGTAAATCAATTATTCCTCAATTTAAAAAAAGGAAAATAAAAAAAAAAAGCTTCTCCCTTTTCTGCTTGGAGCAGTATCTCTACCCAGGCAGGTTAAGGCTTTTGAAAACCAATAGAGTGGATTCTTTCCTGAATAATTATCCTATTCAGGGACAGTTAATGACATTAACTTTTCTAAGCTGCAGTCTTAGTAGTTTCTCCATCCCCAGGAAAAATACACCAAAGAAACTGCTGACTTAATTAGATGTGAAGAACTAACCTATCAGAGTGATCACCCAGTGCCCTCAGGGTGATTCTTCTTGAAGTGCGCTATCCGCTGACATGGGGTTGGAGAAGCACACTGTGGTTCACTATTTTAGTCAGCTGCTTGTGTTGACATTTTCTTAGGAGCAGGTTGGGGAGAGCAAATCTTGACTATGAGGGCACTTCAGGCACTTTATTTTGGATACATACATTGTATTTTCTTCTTCTTGTGACTCTGATTCAACAGCAAAGGTGGCCTCCTATATATAAAAGAAGGTCTGGTTTTTATATCAATCATTGATAAATTCTCTGTAAACCTGAGGACAACCCACTTAACACCAAGAGTAAAGCGGAACATATAAGATTCAGTGGGGTCTTCAGAGAACTATATTAATAGGCTGTAACCAGAACTTTGTATTAATGAGAGGAATAAATCCTCTGTTATGGGGGGAGGGGGGTAGGGAATTAAGGTTCAGAAAATTTCAGGGAACATGAACCACAGACCTGTCCAGAAGTTTAAATCCAGCCTCTTGATAATTGAGGTTTCTGGTTTCTTTACATTTAGAGGGCTCAATTTCCCAAGTGTTATATGTTAAAGAAACAAAGCAACCAGCAAATTTGCTAATTTCATATTAAACACAATTTCAAACCACTTTAGAGTAGGATTCCTTCTCAAAGGTAACTGACAGCTTTGCTTTTGGTTTGTCTCATTAGGCTGGGTTCTCTTTTATCTTTAAAACAGACATTTAAAGTTAAAATTAAAATCTAGATTTGGGATCTTCACATAAGGTTCTTAAGAAACATTCTGTGTTCCCGCTTGTACACGGTAATTTGTATTGAGCTGGTTAGTTGCACTCTGTCTAGACTTCTTGGAGAAAAACATCAACAATATGTTTTTCTCGGTCTTGGGCTCCGCAAGGGTGAATTACAGGAAAACTTAACAGGTACCTTCCTACTTCAAGCAGTTGGATCTATATATTTATCTTTTGCTTTTTCTGCCTTTTCCCATGTTTACCAAACGGCAACTGGCAGCAGTCAATAAAGTACTTCGGGAAAAAAAACTTCGGCCATTCAAAATAAAACCACTTCACCGGAAGGTGTATAATGAAGCACAAAAATAATCCTGTTAGGTGGGACTAGCTGGTTACATCATGCAATATGGTAATCCTCTATTTAATTTACAAAGCCCTTGGCCGAGAGGAGGAAGGGTTGGAAAAGTTTGAGTGAAGGCTTTAAATGACTAGTCATACAGACAGTGAGTCACTGTAAGTTTCCAGTTAATAATCCCCTCTGCCGGGCTGGGCTTTATGAGCCACAAAGCAGTTTAAGTGGTAATGGCTCACAGTTTTATGGTATCTTCTACCAAATGAATACAGAAAATGAAAGACGCCCTGAGTCGTCTTTGAAATGTAGGGCAAATTCTGACTGGGGGCAGGGAGGAGGAGGGTGGAAAGAAAGAGAACGAGGTAGGATTATCTGTGAGGCAGGGAACGCAGATGGCTGGTGAAACGAGAAGGGAACGATTTTCAGGAGTTGATGGCTTTTCTCTCCACCTTGGAACTGCTGTTCATTTTCCTGCGTTCTGTGCAGAACAGGACGGAACTGGCCACCCCCGCGACCTGAGAGGCTCGCGGTCCGCCACCCCAGTCGCGCCAGGGCTCGCTCCCAGCCCCGCCCCCACTCGGTGACAGGTGGGGCAGCCGTGCGGCAATCAGACCGCCGCCTCCTCGCGCTGCCTGCCGGGAGCCGGCGCCGCTTCCGGTTGCTCTCGGCCCCGAACTCCGACTCCCGTCGGCCCCCGGGAAAACCGCAGCGGGGTCGCGCGGGCGCTGCCGGAACTCGTAGTTCCGCCTTCTGCCGCGCTTCATAAGCGGAAACGGGGTCGCCCGGGGCGGAGAACTACCGAGGCGAAGGTACGGGTGGCGGCGAGGGGTCAATCAGCGCCGGGCGTGGGGTTGGCGCTGAGACGGTCGGAGGTGGTTGGGGCTGGCTGGGAGATCAGCGCGCACACACGAGGAGGGTTGAGTCGCCGCCGCCGCCGCCGCTGCTGTCGTCGTCGTCGCGAGTGCGGAGTCGGGACTTGAGCTGCCCCCGCGACGACGCCGGGAATTGTGCCGCTAGCCCCCGACTCTTCTGCCTTGCCGCTTTCCTGGGTCAGCGAGGCCTGCTCCTCCCCAACCCGTCGCCCCCGCCTCCATTTCCCGCCCTCTCTTCACCACACACACGGCCCCCCCGATCATGGATCCCGGCAGTGGTGGCGGTGGTGGCGGCGGCGGCGGCGGCGGCGGGAGCAGCAGCAGCAGCGACTCGGCGCCCGACTGCTGGGACCAGGCGGACATGGAAGCCCCCGGGCCAGGCCCGTGCGGCGGCGCCGGCGGCCCCTTGGCGGCGGCGGCGGCGGCCGAGGCCCAGCGTGAGCACCTCAGCGCGGCCTTCAGCCGGCAACTCAACGTCAACGCCAAGCCCTTCGTGCCCAACGTCCACGCCGCCGAGTTCGTGCCGTCCTTCCTGCGGGGCCCGGCTCAGTCGCCGGCATCCCCAGCTGGCGCCGCCGCCAACAACCACGGAGCCGGCAGCGGCGCGGGAGGCCCTTCGGGTAAAGGGCCGGGACGCGGATCAGCCCCCGGGACGGGAGGAAGCCGTGCTGCGAGGGCTGGGGCAGCTGGCCTGGGGGCCGGAACCCACCTGGGACGGGGCCCGGGGTGGGGCCGGGGGCGCGCCTCACCCGGCGGGGGACGCGTGGCCGTGGGGCCGGGAAGCACGTGGGGCGCTGACAGCGGCGCCGGCTGTCCTGGGTGGGGCCACCCGGGGCCGGGGAGGCGGCCTGCGTGGGGCGACCGTGGCGGGGGGGGGGTGGGGGGGGAGCAGGGTGCGGGGCGCACCGGTGGGGCCTGGGGTTCGCCTCTCACCGCCCCCCGCAGGGGCGCAGTTCCCCGCTGGGAAGTGGGAACCGTATGGGACGGAGAGGGGGTCAGTGCCACGAGGCCTAGAAGCCAGGACAGATGGAGCCAGGAGTCGGCCGGATGGGCGTTGAGAGCGCTGAGGAGTTGGGGCGGACGAAAGCTCGCGTTTTCCCTTCACCTTGGGCCTAGGCGAGAGAGCTTCCCCCGCTGCAATGCCTGTTATCGAAAGTGTAATTACGTTTTAAATGTCCACGGACCCGAACAGTCCCGAAGGAATCCCAGGATGCATTGCAGCCCTGACACCGGGCCGAAACTGTTGGCTGTCAATAGATCCTTAGCATTTTGTAAGGTTCTGAAGTTACCAGAGTGTCCCAAAGTTAGAGCACTTCACTTAACATTCAATTGTGTAGGAAATGACGTTGATCTGTGTGCCCTTTTTAAAGTGGGCCTTGGATTCTTCCCCTTAGTTGATGAGACACGTTTAGAATTTTTATTGCGTTAAAAATCGTTTGTCTCATTCAGGTTGCTTGGTGTAACTCATTCTCTGTGTTCTTGTGTCAGGAGTTAGTCTGTTCAGACACCTGAGCATTTGTTAAAACTTCTTAGGAGTCATATGCAGTTTTGACCATGGCTAGTCGAGTGACTTTCTGTGACTTCAAGTTAAGTCTTCAAAAATCTCCCTGTACTTAGGGGATGCTTAAGTGATAGCACGCTTTCAGATACTGATTTTGTAGGAATGTCAAGTGGGTGAACTTGATTCCTGTCTGAAGTTCTTTGTTGTCCTATTTCTTGGATAGGTAGACATTGTAAAAGTGCTCTAGGACTGCAGTTTTCTCTCTCAAGGCAAAAAGAGAGTTTGGGAAAATGCTTTTGGGCACACAGTTGGACTTAGTTATTTTATTGACTGGTATTTCTTTTACTTGTGTGAAGCCATTGATGTTTTCCCTTTAAACAGATGTTTTCCCTTTAAACAGAAGCTTAACTTCGCTTACTCCTTTGGTCTACATAACCTCGTTCACTTACCAACTCCTAAAAGTGCCTGTTTCCCAAACCTTCTCATGCAGTTTGCTCTTATCCGGCCAGTTTCTTTTTTGACCCTCCCTTGTAAATCAGGAGTTACTAGTATCACTGTGACTAGACCTCAGACTCCAATTCCAGCCTATGTAGCCATCAGCCAGTCATCAAGGGATGACAATCCTTAGAGCAGTGGTCTGGAAGGGTGGTCATTCTTGAATGAGTAGGCATTGCCTCTTATGAAGGACTGTCTTTTCTCTTCCTGATATTTATTTGCTGGTTTGAAGTTTTACTCTTAATCCTTTCCTCTGTGACACTGACAGAAGTTGGGATGTAGAATGTGTAGGGAAGTAGTTGTCCCTACCTTAGGGATCCTTACATTATGGTCAGTTTTTTCTTTCCTTTTTTTTAAATCAGAAACCTATTTTGGTGTTATTGACTCTTACTAGCTGTTTCTACAAAATGCCAGTTAATATTAAAAGAACAACAACTCGTCCATCCTCTGTAGGATGTCTATTTGGGAAAGAATGGATGGTCCAGAGTTAATGTGGCACTGTTGGATTGCATGTTCCAGCATATATTCAGGCCCATAGATTATACCAGCATAAGAGCAAAGAACTGTGTTTGGAAGAAGCAGGGAGAACACTAAAATGGCACTTAGGTTGAAATTTGTGAAGGGGAAGCGCATAAAGTGTGCAGGTTTTTTTTTTTTTTTTTTTTTTGCAGGTATTTTTTAGTGAGGAAATCAACTGTAGGGCTAGCATGTTTTCTTCTGTTATTAAGTCATAGCTAAAACTGGTGGTGGATGTGTTTTTAAACTGGATAGCAGGAGAGCTCTTGAAGGAGTCTAGCGACAGAGCATTGTCAGGAACGACTGTATTTCGTTATTTATGGCTGCGCTGGGTCTTTTCTCCTGCATACGGGCCTTCTCTTTTTGTGGAGCAGGGCCTCTAGGCCCTCAGGCTCAGTAGTTCTGATGCAGGGGCTTACTTGCTCCACCCCTTGTGGGGTCTTCCTGGACCAGGGATTGAACCCAGGTCATCTGCATTGGCAGGCAGATTCTTAAGCACAGGACCACCAGGGAAGCCCTAGAATTAACAGCTTTTAAAATGTGTGTAGGATGAATATCTGTCATTCTCCTGAAAGAAGGCTAGTTTTCTCTTTTTCTCTCTTCCTTTTTTTTTTTTCCCCCAGTGGTACTTGGAGCAACTGGTAAGGGGAGATCACAAAAAGTCATCCACTTTCACTGGTAGGCTGCTGGTTAATCCTTATATCCAGCTATAGGATATCCTGAGTCACAGCTTGGGATTCAGTGTTGACCTTGGATCTCTGAAAGTTTTTAACATAAGTTTCCAAAGAAATGATTAAGTAGAACCCATGTAAGTGTAATTACATGTAATTCGTTTAAGTACAGTTCTCTCCATATCCAAGTAAAATGGCTAAGTAATGGTCATTTAGAGTCCTTCAGATGAATGAAAATGTAGACAAGTGTTGTATGTGCCAGAACAAACATTTTCTATAATCGAATGTACTTATTTTCAGTTCCACTTTGCACCAAGTTCAGGCTTTTTTATTGTTAAATGAGAAGCAAGTTCAGCAGTGTTCATCAGGATTGCTTGGTGTCTTGGTCTGTTTGGGCTGCTATAACAAAATACTGTAGACGTGGTAGCTTGTAAACAACAGAAGTTTATTGCCCACAGTTTGGAGCCTGGAAGTCTGAGATCAGGGTGCCAGCCTGGTTGGGTGAGGACTCTCTTTCCTCTTCTGGGTAACAGACTGCTGACTGACTGCTTTCTGTGTCCTCCCAGGGCTGAAGAGGCAAGGGAGTTCTCTGGGGGCCTCTTTCATAAAGGCACTAATCCCATTCATGAAGGCTCTGCCCTCATGGTCTAAGGCCACCCAAAGACCCCACCTGATACCATTACTTTGGGCATTAGGATTTCAACATAGGAATTTGGGGAGGAACACAAACTAGGCCATAGAACTTGGCCAGAGCTTCTAAAGTAATGGTATAGAGTTCTATCATCCCTCCCTCATTGTCTCTCAAAACTGCCATTGTGAAATGGATATGGAATAAAACCAGCAGTCCTCAGTAAATCCTTGTTGTTTAGTCACTAAGTCATGTCCAACTCTGCGACCCTGTGGACTGTATAATCTGCCAGGCTCCTCTATCCATGGGATTTCCCAGGCAAGAATACTGGAGTGGGTTACCATTTCCTTCTGCAGGGAATCCAATATCAAATCCATGTCTCCTGCATTGGCAGGCGGATTCTTTACCGCTGATCCACCAGGGAAGCTAGTCAGTCCTTAGAAGGGGATTAAGTCGCTTGGTGGATGCTGCTATTCGCTGAATTTTCCCAAAGGTGACTGACCTCTTCTGGGCCACCAGAGTAGAGAAGATACAGACTCAAAGTAATAGTCGTTTTGTCCTGATGGGCTCTTACACTTTTTTATGTTAAAGAATACCAGTTGACTGATAGTTAAGTTTAAAGAGATGGTAGATATGGTTGCCCCGAGGCATTTGTTTTTCTTCTGACTGAATGCCTGCAGTAACAATTCTAATAGAAAAGACTTTTCAGATGAGACAGTGAATGGGAGAAGTGGGCTGAGGAGATCAGGGAAAGTATTGTTCCTGGAGTAATTTCTTTTCCTACCTTGTCATACTGATTATTAGAGATCATTCCATTTTGGCTCTTGTTTCATGATTTTACATGTGGAGTGGCTCAGATGTGGGGGTTCAGGGAACAAGTGAGGGCATCCACTAGGGCTGCACCATGTTGAGCAGCTGTTTCAACTGTTAGAAACTTTGGGAATAAATTTGATTTTGTGTTTATTTGGCCACGTTGCCGCATGTGGGATCTTAGTTCTCCCTGCAGTGGAAGCATGGAGTCCTGACTACTGCACTGCTAGGGAATTCCCATGGGAATTTTAGAGCAGGTTTTATTCGCTGCTTTCTTTTTTGTTTATTTTTTGTTTTTTTTCTGGAATTGTACTGCATGAAAAGATGATGAAAACATATCATGGAGTGTTGGGAAATATTGTAGAGAACATTTTAAGCCTTGTTTTGTTTGCTGGGGAGGAAATGTCTTAAAGTGTTAAAATAGTGTTGTCTTTCTGATTAGAGAGGAAGGAATGAAAAAAAGATTTTATTATCTTTCCTGGTGAGTTAGCTGTATTGGAATGGAATTTTTGGAGATGTGAATCTCTGGTTTTGCTCAGGTATGTGAATGGCAGTTAATGAACAGACATTGCCTGCCTGCAGAAGGCAGGATGCTGTGCTAGGCACTCAAAGTGATACCACCAAGATGGATAACTGATTCTCAAGGAGTCCAGAAAGGGATCAGAGACCCAGTCTACTCTAATGGAAGACCCTTCATGGTTAGAGGGCCATACACAGAGTACAGAGAGAGGGCTTTCAAAGCTGAGAAGCACTGTTCACAGGTCCCCTTGTGTAAATAATTTCACTTGTGTCACCCTAATCATAAAACCACAGATCTGTTTTCTACTGAGTGTTCTCTGTGAATATCCGAGGTATAATTAACATAAAATTCACCTTTTTTGTGTTTCTGAACTTGAAGTTTCCTAGGAATTTGCCAGAATACCAGTCATCTTTACTTGTAAGTGTTAGTCACTCAGTCATGTCCGACTCTTTTCGACTCCATTGACCGTAGCCTGCCAGGCTCTTCCATCCCTGGGATTTTCCAGGCAAGAATACTGGAGTGGGTTGCCAGTTCCTTCTCCAGGGGATCTTCCAGACCCAGGGATCAGACCTGGGTTTCCTGTGTTGCAGGCAGACGCTTTACCAGGGAAGCCCACTTGTAAGTAAAGATTTGTTTATTTCATATTAAACATCGGTGAGTTACTTTGATTCTGGCTCCTTATTTAGAATTTCATCATTCAATTCAGTTCTTAAAATTTTGAGAGAAGGCAGACTTTGGCTACTTGGTTGTTCTGAGGTCCTCAGGCTCCTTTTTAGCTGTCAGTTGATGGTTTATACTGAAGCTTCTTAAGAATTTTATTCCTGCTTTCTGTAGATTTTAACAAAGTGTGGCTGGGCCACAGATGTGTTGTTGGTTTTTTCATAAATGACTTTGTTCTAAGGAAAGGTAGTTGTTATATTACTCCTCCAAGTTAAACCAATCCCCATCATACTCTCTTTCCTAGGTGAGAAGAACACTTAGCAAGGATTTTTTGAGCTAGCCTTGTCTGAGAGTGGTCAAACCAAATTCCAGACCACATTCTAAGTAATTGTATTTCTCTTCACTTGAAATAAAAAAAGCATACCTTAGCAAACTACTATGTATAAAATAAACTACAAGGATATATTGTGTAGCATAGAGAATTCAGCCAGTGTTTTATAATAATTATAGAGTATAACCTTTAAAAATTGGAATCACAAAAAGATAAATTTTTAAAAAAAAATTGTGAATCACTGTGTTGTACATCCACAACTTATACAATATTGTGTATCAGCTGTCCCTCAATTTATTTAAAATAGTACATACCTTAGAATGTCGTCAGGTTGACTGTTTCTGTAGAACTCCAGTAGGAGTTCTTACAGTACTACTAAGCAGTCTGTGCCCATCTCCTTTGTGGTGTTTGGTTTCTCATGCATGTTATCTGAAATTAAATATCTCATTGGTTTTGCAGCAGATAGTATATAAATTATAAAGACTTATCTTTTAGCATTGTTTGAAAAATAGAGTAGAACTTTACTCTATGGAAAAGCCTGATCAGGTTGATATTGCTTTAGTGACTGAGTAAATAGGTTCTTTAGAATGTTACGACCAGAGATGACCTGGCAGTACTAATAAGAGATGCTGAGTGAATGCCTAAGGTCACTCACAGATTTAAGGACACAGTTGAGTCTCGAATCCAAATTTGCCAGTTGCTAATTTAGTGCTCTTGCCATGCTGTTTAATAATGGCAAAAAAAAAAAAAAGAGCATGCCCAGAGCTAATTACTACAACCAGCATGGATCTTCTGAGAGAGTGGCCCTGGAATTTGCCTTTCTTATATTTCATTCCTAAAAGTTTTTATGATCATTATGGGACATTGAAACGCTTATTGTGATAATAAATTTATTGAGCAGTTACCACTTGGTTAAAATGCCCTTCACAACAATCTCTTGAGGTATAGATACTGATGACCTATTTTTACAGATAAGAAAATTAAGTTTCAGAGAAGCTAAATAAATAGGGAACGTGACATCCATGAATAAATGGAGGAGTTAGAACCTAGATCTGATTTCAAAGCTTATTCTAGTAATAGTAGCTCCATTAGTTGTTCTTGTAATTGGAAGTTAAACAGTCTTGGCCGAGACCCTTTTTCAAAAACCGGGCTTGTGAGTTTGTGCACCACGGCACTGTCTCCCTGTTCTTCCTCGGCAGTAGCTGGGTACATGTCCTAAGTAGGCAGTGCTCTAATTTTAAAAATTTTATTAGTTTATTTTTTGGCTGTGCTGGCTTTGTTGCTGTGCAGGCTTTTGTCTAGTTGTGAGTGGAGGCTACTCCCTAGTTGCGGTTCAGGCTTCTGATTGCAGTGGCTTCTCCCGGCTCACGAGCTTCAGCAGCTGCAGCAAAGAGGCTCAGTAGTTGTGGAGTGCGTGGGCTTAGTTCCCAAGACCAGCGAGCAAACCTGTGTCTCCTGCATTGACAGGCGAATTCTTTACCACTGAGCCACCAGTGAAGCCCTGCAGTGCTCTAATTTAAAGTAACATTTGAAATTATTTCTTAGTACATTTTAGGAAATGATGTAAAATAAACAGCTGTGATCACCACTATCTGTAACATTGTGCCTTTTTATTTTTAGAGAGTCAGGTAGTTAAGGCAAAGCCATGGACCTTTGTACATGTTCTGCAGGCTTTTCTTTCTGATGTCTGCCTTTACTATTTTCCAGTGTCGTCTGGGAGAAAATGCCTCAGCTTTTGTGAGACTATGTGGTCACCTGTGTGCCAGAGAATTTTAGTTCCTTTCTCAAACTGTTCTTTAACATCTCTTGGATATTGTTTCTCTAACTCCCTTAGAAAATTGGCACATATAAAATTGTTCTGAACCCTACTGCTGAAGTTAATTCAGTAAAAATTAAGTGTGTATTTATTCTACACAGTACACTGTGCCAACCTGTGGAGACAAAGTAGAGAAAAAAGTCTCCATGTTTCAGAAAACCAGTCATTCTAGAAGTCCATAATCTCCTAAGGAACAAGAACTGAGCTGTGTGTGTGGGTGGATCTATAATTGAAAGAGGGTCATATCTGAGAGGAATCAAGAAGCCAGCTCTTTAGCCCTTCAGGTGGAGAGTGGTTGGAGAGTAGGGCAAAGTAGAAAACCAGATACGGCAAGTCCATAGGGCACCTGAGGTGACTCCTTCAGCGGAGCCAGAACCGTGCACATGGCGGTGTTTCATTTTAAAACTAAAATCCAAAATCCAGTTCCTCAGTCACAGTAGCTACCCTCAAGTGCTTAATAGCCACATGTGGCTAGTGACTATCATCACAGCACAGATATTTCTATCATTGTAGAAATTCAGACAGAATCGTCACACTATTTCTCAGATCCATGCAGTGTAGGACACTTGTTACTTCTGTGACAGCACTGAAGTTGTTTTTATTTTTCTTTAATGAACACACCATTTAGCTAACAGGAATAAGATATTTTAGTTAAGATGGCATTATAAATAGCTGTTTTAGTTTGTCAAGGGGATTAGAGACTGGTTTTATAGTTAAAGCAGTGCAAATTTAACTTACTGACTTATGAAATAGATGGATTAAGCTCTTTTCAAGAATTGGTCATCGTTTATGTTTAAAATATGTAGCTTAAATTAAAACATGGCTTTCATTACCTGCCACATGTATGGTCTTGACTAACTTGTACTGTCCTTACTATCAGCTGGCAAAATAGGAGTTGCCATGTTGAAGTCCTTTGATCCATGATTGTATCTTTAAATCTTTTTTATATTAAAAAAAAATCTGTATAACATAAAATTAACCATTTTAGAGTGACCAATTTAAAACATTCTCATTGTTATAAAAACTGTCACTTCTGCCTAGTTCCAAAGCATTTTCGCCCCCGCTTCCAGTCATTCCCCTTTCCTTCCAGCTTCTGGTAACCACCAATCTGCTTTCTGCCTCTCTAGATTTACCTATTGTGAATATTTCATGGAAGTGGAATGGTATAACATGTAACCTTTCATGATTGGCTTATTTCACCATGATCATATTTAACTAGCAGTTTTTTAAGACCCAGATTATCATCTGTGTTAAAACAATAGGCAGTATTGTTGCCTGGCTGCCTTTTGGTAAAAGCTTGTTTTAAAAACTGTAATAATTTCACCACAATTATTAGTTTCTCCTTTTAACTTAGGGTGTGGCAGTTTTAATCACTTGTACACTCTGATAACTTTCCTACTTTGCTAGAATTATCCCTTCGAATACTCGATAAGAATGTGTGTCTGAACATGGAGATACCATTGGAATATATGAAACCATAATTTCATTCCTTGGGAGGTTTTTCTTCTTTCACTGATAGGTATGAACTGTGCAAGACTTGAGAAATCAAGTGCTAATAATCCTGTTTGCTAACCATGAACAAATGACTTTAGGTCTACTAGAATTCTAAGCCCAGGATTAATAGTAGCAGTAAAATCTGATGTGATGTGCATTGTGAATCAGACCAGAGTAAAATGAACAAGAAGGGCTTGCATGAATGTGTAAAGCCTGGGTACAACAATATTGAGAAGCTTAAGTTTAAGGAATATCTTGTTATATGTGATTTTTCTGCTTCGTTAATTCCAAAAACATCAGTTTGCAAATGTCACTAGCATTACCAATAAGTTTATAACGTCTTCTGTGGTCTGAATGCATATCATTAGGTGTATATTAAGCACTTGATTGCTTTTGGTACTTTATAAACTTATAAAGTCTAAGCTTTATAAACTTAAGACAAACATTCAGTAAAAGTAAGATACCTTAAAAAATAAAACCATGAACAGATTTTGCATTATGCACCCATGGGGGTGAACTCATGACTGATGTCACTGTCAGGAGAAGTGCCTTACAGCCTAATGCATATGTTGTTTATTTGTAAGTTTAACAGTTGGTTCTAGAACTAGGTGGTCGGGTGTATGTACTATTTCATTTTATAAAGCTCAGTTGCAGTTTGGGTTATTTTACTAAGTGGCAGGAGAGTCTACTATACCAGTTATCTTAGTCTTTTTCTGCCTTAGAACATAACGTACATCATCATTTACTCAGTTCACTTTTTCTGAGTGATTTTCAACAGGGGCCATCTGAGGAAGGGCAGGATGGTACTTCTATAACTTGAAAGAGCCTACTTGAGTCTGATACCATCTGAATGTTAGATGGTGGTTGTCTATTTCATAGGGTTTTCAGGGGAATTAGAGGAGACAGCAGTTAGCACATAAGGGCTCAATAAAGGTTAATTGGAATTAGGGTAATTTGCCACCAACTCCCTCCCTACCTCCAGCACTGTATGGATTGGGGAGTGCTTCTTAATCCCTGTCTAGACCATAATAGACACTCAGTACATGTTATTGATACTGGTCCATGTTAGGAGGTGGAGACTCGTTTGTTGAATATCGAGGCGCCACAAGTTATTTGATAACTAAACAAATTATTCTTTAATCCTGTCTGGCAGATGGCATGTCATCTTCATGACTCCAGTGAAATAATTGTATCTGAAAACTAACAAATGACAAGCCAGGATTTCAAGCCAGGAATCAGCTCAGTTCTGTCCTTTTGCTACTACCCTCTGCCGCCTCTTCCATCCCTAGGGCGGTGTATGAACTTGACTTTTTCTGAAAATTGAGTGATTTTTCCTTATCTTACCTATAAACTTTTCTTAATAGGAAAACAAACAAAAAAATTAATCTATATTGTACCTCAAGTACAATTCCTTTTACTTTGGGGACTGAGTTCAAAGGATCCCCCCCCCAGTTCCTGTGAAAATACCCTGCTAAGCACATAGGGCGGGGTCACCTTAGACTTGCCATTCCTCTTCCCTGCTTGTCAGATCTCTGCCTCCTTCACCTTCGCACTGAGCTCCTCTGCTTGCACCGCTCGTGTGTCCTGACGGCATGCCTTCTGTAAGTGGTGGTGTGGGTCCTTCTGACCTGTAGTGTCTTTACCTCTCTGGTTCATCTGTATACTACCATAGAATGATCTCCCTGAGTCACACTTGGCATGTCACTTCCTTCCTCAGAAAAATTCGGTTGCCTGTGACCTTTCAGGGACAGGACTTTCTTTCTTTCCTTCTTTTCTTTTTTTGGCCATGCCATGTGGCTTATGTAGTCTCAGTTCCCTGAGCAGAGACTGAACCCAGGGCTGTGTCAGTGAAAGCCTGGAATCCTAATAGGCCACCAGGGAACTCTCAGGAATTGCTTTCTTCAGCACTTCATGTTACTGGAGTGCGGGCCCCAAGCTTTTTGTTGACTTATGGGTGTTAATACTTCCTGGGCACTGATTTTATGAGACTGATGTGCTGCCTACTGTGCTAAGGAGGCAGATTGGACACTGATTTTAAATGTGAGTCTTGCAGGTTAAGAATTCACTGTTCTTTATTGGCGTGCAGGATTCATGTGACTTCAAATTCTCTGATGTCTTTTTGCCTCTTGTAGATTCTTTAAAGCAAGAGTACTTAGGTACTGGATGGAGTATTTAGTATAAAAAGTAAACGTATGGATTGGGGTATTAGTGTATATTCCACATACACCTCTTCCAGTGGTGTCATAAAGTTTGTAATGTGATAGCTGTGGAAACTGGGTTATTGCTTGACCTTAGAATTCTAATTCTAGGACAAAACTAGCATCATTACAACCACTTTTTCTGAGATGATGTAAGGGGCCCGGATGCATTCCAGACACTATACATGAATATCCTTTTCATTTTATTGGCATTGAGTAGAATTTATTTAAGGATCTTGATGATAACATGTATTATAGAATCTTAACAAGGACTAATCATTGCTTCTTGGGCTAGAGAATCTAGAGTAGTAATGTGTATTTGTTGAGTAAAATCTAACTTGATCTGTGCTGGGCTGCAGGTTACTTTTACAGTATCTGTAAAGGAAAAGTTTAGGAAGTAGAGTCAGAATAAACATGCTTTTGTGAATACATTTCAATTACTGAAAATGTTTTAAAATTAGCTGTAATTGGTAGATTTTTTTTTAGATTAAACAGATTTGTAATTTGAAAGCTTGTGTTAGTTGTCATTGTTCTGAATTATTGAAGTTTTTGCTTTGTTATTGAACTTCTGTTTTTCCTGTTTCTTTCTTTCTTTTTTTTTTTTTGTTATCCCGTTTCTTAAAAGATAAGTAAAATGGATGTATAGGTCTCAATTTTTAATAGACCTTATTTCTGTTAAACAGCACCTGTGGAGTCTTCTCAAGAGGAACAGTCATTGTTGTGTGAAGGTAATTTTCTATGATGTGACTCTTTGAACAACTAATTGAGAAAGCATTAAATTGTCTATGGTGTGTAAATCTAGATAGTGTTTTGTAAATATATATTATATCTCAATTTCTTGTCTAGGTTCAAATTCAGCTGTTAGCATGGAACTTTCAGAACCTATTGGTAAGAAAATTTCTGACCATATTAATACAGTAATATGAAACTCTTTCAGTCTCAAGATTTAAGGTACAAATGTAAGTGTTATGATTATTATAATGCCTGCATTTTTAAAAACTACATTGAAAACTGAGTCTTTGCCATTAGGATTTAGCAAACAGAGCTAATGGGGCATTAACACTGCCATGATAAATTTAGTGATGGCAAATATAAAAGAATCAAATGGAGGAAATGCTAAATCAGTTTGAATAGGTGTACTTAATTTACATTTGTGAAAATTGTCTTCCTTTTTGTAACTTTCTTAAGGGTTTCATTTTCCCAAGGTGTTTAATAACATTGATAGTGAAGTTCTACTACTTTCAAAGGAAAAACAGAAATCTAAATCTTTTCGCACTTTTCTGTATTCTGATTTTGAACTTCCCCTTTTCTACTGTTAGGACATCTTGATGCCAGAATAATCGGGCTGCTAGGAGTGTTAGATGTCCTGTTCGTATTTTGTTCGTCCTTATGAAGATGAAGCTCCATTAAAATAGTCTCTCCTAATCTGAGTCAGAGCTCTGATGTCGCCTGTGAGGCCAGCTTGTCTGTTTCTGTTGAAGGAGACTTTCTTGCTAGTGTGCCACTAGATATTGGGATAGGGAACTGAATATGTTAAGTTCTGTTTGTTGTTTAGAAGCATCTGTGTTTTAATGTATAGACAGATGATAAACCTTTTTCAGAGTACTAAACTAAAATGTTTTATTTCAGTAGAAAATGGAGAGACAGAGATGTCCCCAGAAGAATCATGGGAGCACAAAGAAGAAATAAGTGAAGTAGAGCCAGATGGTGGTTCCTTGGGAGATGGAAGGCCCACAGAGGAAAGTGCCCAGGAAATGATGGAGGAGGAAGAGGAAATACCAAAACCTAAATCTGTGGTTGCACCGCCAGGTGCTCCTAAGAAAGAACACGTAAATGTAGTATTCATTGGACATGTAGGTAAGTGGTACTTGTAGCACTGATAAGAAATGACCAGTTATTGAATCCATCAGACAGAGAACATCTTATTTAGCTACTTGAAGTATTTAGTGAAACTGAACTAAATTTATCTAAAATGTCTTGATTTTTAACTCAGTAGATTTTTTTAGCTGGCAGAACATTGCCAGCAGTGTATTCTTGGAAGTTGTGGTGGCATGGTAGCTGGAAGAAAATAAGTATATTTGTATGTGATACATAATTGGTCTGTAGGCCATTGATGATGGCTCAGCATGTTATAACATCTGTTAATTTTTTTTTTAAAGTCTATTTTTTTGTGTGAGAAGAAAATAATAAGAATTATGTGCCCCTTTGTCTTTCCTTTCTCTTATCTCTGCCTTCTCTTGAATTTGATGATATACCATTCTGCTTTTTTTAGTAGCAAGAACTCCTTTGAAATGTGTAAAGGAACACCTATATTGGCTAAAAGTGCAAAGCAGACTGCCTAAATGTAGTTCAGGGGTCTTGGCTACTTTTGTTCTTCTGAGGCTCCCCTTGGGTAATTCATATTATCAGTAAAATAGTCCTAAGTCTCTATAAAGCTGCAGGGGGTTCTTAGATTCAAGGACAGAGGTAACTAACAAGAACTTCGAACCCAGATTCTATTCTTTGCAGTCACTTTTGCAAGCTGTAATTAGGTATGTTAAATGGGCTTTTGGTTGTGTTCCTATATAGGCCTTGTGTTTTGGTTTGATTACACCTGTGGTTTGCCTGTTGTTAATCATGTTGTTATTTTTAGATGCTGGCAAGTCAACCATCGGAGGACAAATAATGTAAGTATATTTTTTGTTAAATACCTTTTGTTATCACTATAAGACTCTCATGAAACCTTAATTAAATGTATTTCTAAAAACTGTCTTTTAGATTTGTTAATAAAAAGTAATAAAGAATCCTAGATTATAAGAAATTTTACTTTGTTTTAAATATAATTTTCTTGGGAATAATGAATCAGGGGGAACTGGTGTTTCCTCATTCATCAACTCCTTGAATATATGTGGATTTAATCAGAGTGTCTGGTTAACATGATTTTTTTTTTCATCATATATAGAATATATCTAGGAATGAAAATGCCATGGTTGATGTTTAGTGATGTGTTCTAGAATTGAAAAATATTTTAATTAAAACATCTTTTAAATCTCTCCTAAAGTAGACTCATTTCTTTAAGCTGTTATCTTAAAGGATAACAGAGGGTCTAGAGGGCATATCTTCATTGTCTTGCTTTGTTAAGTAATCTTAATCAGTAAATTTGCCAGTTACTGCTGAAAATTTCTACAACAGACCCTAAAGCAGGCTATTATACAGGAATTCCTACCTAAGACTCTATGGAAAGAAGTGGCAGGCCCATTTGATGATGTGTTTTAGGAGAGTGTATGTTTTTTTATTATGGGCTGGAATTTTCATTGACGTTTCACAAAGATTCTATATCAGAATGGTTAGAAACATGCACTATAAATGACTATTGAGAACATCCAAAGACAGAAACTTAGAACAGGATTTAATTTGGATAGAGTCAAGGGAAGCAGTTAGGTATTACTAAGGAATTATTTTAAAATTACAATCTCATTTTGACTAGTATGTTTTAAATATTAAATAGTAAGACTTCTTGGATAGCACTTAGAATTCCTTTCTTTTATGTTAGTATTTACATTTGCTTTTTTAAAAAAACATTTATTTTGAAATAATTTTAGACTTATGGAAAGGTTCCAAAAACAGTAGTGGAATTGTTAGACAATTTATGCAGCCTACCTTAATGTTAACATAATAAATAACCATTGTATAATCATCCCAACTAGTGAGTTATCACTGGTACAAACTAACTAAACTACAGATCTCATTTGAATTTCACCAGTTTTTCAACCAGTATCATTTTTTCTGTTCTAGAATTTCACATTACACTTAGTTGTTATGTCTCTTTAGTCTCCTCCAAGGTGTGACATTTCCTCAGTCTTGTCTTTCATGACCTTCATAATTTGAAGAGTGCTGTTTGGTTATTTTATCGGATGTTCTTCAATTTGGGTTTGACGATGTTAATAATTAGATTGAGGGTATGCGTTTTGGAAAAGACTATCTCAGAAGGTATGTTGTGCTCTTATGAGAACGCAGATGATCGCAATATTCAGTATGTTTTATCTATTACTGGTGATAATAGCCATGATTACTTGGTTAAGGTGTCTGCTGCCAGAATTCAGCACTGTAAAGTTATTTTTTTTCCCATTATCTTGGGGGAGGTAATCTGAGACTGTAAATGTCTTTTCCACTGAAATTTTCCATGATTTCAGCATCTACCCCAGTGGCACTTGTACTTTAAAGTAGCTTTTTTATGGAGTTCAGATTCCCTTTGAGAGCTTTAAAGATTTCCTAACTTCACAACTGAGCAATTCATGAGTAATTAAATGTTTGTTTCTCTTTTCTTTCAACGTTTCCAGGTATTTGACTGGAATGGTTGACAAAAGGACACTTGAGAAATATGAAAGAGAAGCTAAAGAAAAAAACAGAGAAACTTGGTAAACTTTTATGACACTAGTTACTTTTCAGGAAACTACTTATTTAATGCTCTTTGTAAATTCATGAGAGGAGACTTGTGGGATAAATTATAAAGCATCTATTTAATTAAGACATTACCTGGCCACACAATTTCATTCACAGAATTTATAATAATCAGGAACAGCTGTTACAGTGGAATTTGGGGAGAAAGCAGATAACATAATAGTACTTAAGGGTATGATCATTATGTGAGTAAACACTTGAAAGAAAAAAAGAATAGATGGAATAATATATTGACAGTGGTTGCCTTTGCATGGAGAGAGGGTCAGCTCTTTTCTTCTTTCTAACCTTATCTTTCCTTAAGTTAACAAGCTTTATCTCAATAGGACATTGGTGGTCTTTTTCTTTTTTTTTTCTTTTAATTGTATTTCTGTGTTAAGGGGAAAAGTTTCTAATCAATATAATACTAAAAAATAGATTACTTACTATGAAATACAGATGATGTGATGAGGTAGGTAAACAGCAAACACTGTTAAGGATGGTTCGAATTTATATATGTAATTTTTATATGGCAAAGAAATAGCAAAATAATTTTTAGCAAGTAACCATTGTTCCCAAATGGTGGGTTAGTGGCCTTCACTTTTGAAAGGTACCCTTAGACAGCCTTATTTGTATTATACTTTGTGCTAGATGATTTTTAAAATGAAATATAAAGGAATTCATTACTTAACTCATAGTGATATTGGCACTGGTACTAAACAGTCTTTCTTTGTATGTTGTCATCTTGTTATTATACATAATATTTGCTTACAGAATGTATAATTGACACTGGATATATATAAAAGCTCTTGAGTGTTTGAATCAGAAGAATATAAGTTTTAGTCATTTAACTTTTATTTCTACCCAGTCCTGTTCATGATTTAAATGTATGTTGAACATAAAATTCTTCTACCATTAATTACACATTTAATGGTAGAAGAATATTTTTAAAACTCATGTTCTTACCAGTATTGTTATTTTAAAATTATTTCAGGTACTTATCTTGGGCGTTAGACACAAATCAGGAAGAAAGAGACAAGGGTAAAACAGTAGAAGTGGGTCGTGCCTATTTTGAAACGGATAAGAAGCATTTTACAATTCTAGATGCCCCTGGCCACAAGAGTTTTGTCCCAAATATGATTGGTGGTGCTTCTCAAGCTGATTTGGCTGTACTGGTAAGGAAAGATGTTTCCAATTCATCCCTGTATTTGTTAGCAGCCCAACTTGAAATGCAAACACTTGGATTTACCTTCTAAAAGCTAGAATTTAGATTATAGTGAACTGTAAGATATACAAAGTCACAATTTTCACTTTGTTTCAATAATCTACCCAAGAAATCTTCATAATTTGATTTACTTATGAAAATGTTTCTGCTTTTCTCTACCATTGCTATTGTCTGTTACTGTGTCAGAAATTAGTGTCCACTGACTGCTAAACCTAATCCATTTTGTACTCAATCCTGTGAGTACAAAAAAGAGTAAGAAATTATCTGCTTAAGATCTTCAGTCATTTTGCAACTTGGGGGTAGTTATTGTACTAGCACTAAATCACATATATGTTTGAAATGTTAAATATAAAGGCATACTAGATTTTGGAGAATTGGGAATGAGAAGAAACATATACCAAAATTTTAAAGTATTTAGACATTGTGACATTCAAAAGTATATAAATGCTCAGACGATAAAAGAATCTACCTGCAGGTTCAATCCCTGGGTCAGGAAGATCCCCTGGAGAAGGCAGCCCACTCCAGTATTTTTGCCTACAGATTCCCATGGACAGAGGAGCCTGTCAGGCTATGGGGTCACAAAGAGTTGGACATACTGAATGACTGACTCACTCACTTCTATTTTCTTGCAAGATGCTTCTGATAAAACTGAAAAGAAAAATGTTGTATTGCTAGAAGAGTGTACTTGAATGTGTAAGAATAAACTATTGATTTCTCGGAACAGGTAATCTCTGCCAGGAAAGGAGAGTTTGAAACTGGATTTGAAAAAGGAGGACAGACAAGAGAACATGCAATGTTGGCAAAGACAGCAGGTGTAAAACACTTAATTGTGCTTATTAATAAGATGGATGATCCAACAGTAAATTGGAGCAATGAGAGGTAAGTTTGGATGTCTTACTGCTTTTTCGTAGATACTTTGTTTAATGTTGAAACTATAGAGTTCAGTTGCTTTACATTATAATTGAGTTATTTATAAATATTAATAGATATGAAGAATGTAAAGAGAAACTGGTGCCGTTTTTGAAAAAAGTTGGCTTTAATCCCAGAAAGGACATCCACTTCATGCCATGCTCAGGGCTGACAGGAGCAAATCTTAAGGAGCAATCAGATTTCTGCCCTTGGTACATGTAAGTAACCTTTTTAAAATTTTGTGTCTTTTTAAGTAACTTTTCTTTAATTAAGTTTTTGGCCACACAGCACGCGGGATCTTATTTCCCTGCCTAGGGATCGAATCCACGCCCTCTGGATCTCGAGGGAAGGCCCAGTGTGTTTATGTGTGTTAGTCGCTCAGTCATGTCTGACTCTTTACGACCCCGTGGACCATAGCCCACCAGGCTCCTCTGTCCATGGGATTCTCCAGGCAAGAGTACTGGAGCGGGTAACCTTTCCCTTCTTCAGGGGATCTTCCCCACCCAGGGACCAAACCAGGGTCTCGCATTGCAGGCAGATTCTTCATGGGCTGAGCTACCCAGGAAGCCCAGTAATTTAAGAAAATATTGAGTGTAACCTTGGCTTTAAAAATGCCATGACCTTTGTCTTTTAACTGGGTTTTCTTTTTGTTACTGAGTTGTTAGGGTACTTTATGCACTGGGTACAGTTTTATCAGAGACATGATTTGGAAGCATTTTCTCCCATTCTGTGGGCTGTCCTTTTACCTTCTTCATAGTATCCTTTGAAGTACAAAAAGGTCTTAATTTTGATGAAGTCTTGTTTATTTTTTCTCATAATTGTGCTTTTGGTGTCATGCCTAGGGAATTGTTGCCCAATCCAGTCAGAAAGAGTTAGACCTATTATTTTCATTTAAGCCTATTGAAGCTCTTAGGTGTGTGTTTCATTTTTGGATTAATTTTTTATAAGGTAAAGTCTTGAATACTTCAGCTTTGTGAGTCTTTAAATTGGGAAATGTGAGTCTTTGACTTTTATTCCCCCTCCCTGCCCCCCAAGAATATTTTGCCTTTTTGGGTCCCTTGAATTTCCATATGAACATTAGGATCAACTGGTCAAATTTCTGCAGAAAGGCAGTGGGACTTTAATAAGAACTGCACTGAATTTGTAGATCAGTTTGGGGGGAACATTGCGATCTTGGCAATATTAAACCTCCCAATTCACATACTGTAGTTTTAAAGGGGAAATTATAGAATCTTGATTTCAGAGCTGGAAAAAGTCCATAAAAAATTAAGTTATATAGAGTGGTTTCAGTTTATTACAACATTTGGGTTATCTGCCATTAAATATTTTTATAACTTTATAGGGAAGCTTTTTCATTATATTGATCTATTTTATTTTTTTAGAAAACGTTTCTGAGGAATAAGTGAGATGAACTAGATAAAGTTAGAGCCGTGTAATTTCTTAAAATTTTAACATTTATACTGATTCTTTAATTTTATTATATTCTCAGTGGATTACCATTTATTCCATATCTGGATAATTTGCCAAACTTCAATAGATCAGTTGATGGACCAATCAGGCTGCCAATTGTGGATAAGTACAAGGTACCCAAAGTGTTCAAGAAATTGGGTTTTATGGGAGGTGACAAATTATTTTGTGTTCTGTTTCAAACTGAAATAAATCAGTTTATTTTGGCTGTTTTTCTCTGAGCCAGTGATCATTTTTTGGTGAGAGATTCTTATACATAAAACTGCTGAAAGAGTTTGTACATTAAAGTTGATAGATACTGACAAATACCCTTCCAAAATACAGTGCTAATTGACATGACCACCAGAAATATATGAACGTGTTTACCATAGCCTAACCAACACTGGATATTAGTCTTTAAAAACTAAGCTTCAAATAAAGAAAAAAATAATAAGCTTCACTATTTTTAACTATGTTTTCAGCTTCACTTTTTTAAGTACTGCACTATCAATATGTAGTATTTTGCTTTTTTTCAAATACATCATTATTTCATTAGCTTCACGCTAAAGTTCTTGAACATGTAGTTTTTAAATAGGGAACATCTCAGACAGTTTTGAGAGAACCTCAATTTGAACAAGAAATTTAGATCTTCAGATATAAAATTCTGTCTCCTGCAGTGTGTTTTCTTTTTAAATCCTAGGCATACTTACTTATTAGTATTATATATGTGTGTGTGCTTTTGACACAGAGTATTTATTGTTTGTGTCTTAAGATTAATCCTAAGCATTCTACCACTTGAGCTAAAGATTTTCTTTTCTGAATAAGCCTTGCAAGATTTCACTTTGGGTTGTTGAACTCCTATATAGTAGTAACAGAAGTCTGACATTTGGTTTTTTACTTTCAATTTAAATAGGATATGGGCACTGTGGTCCTGGGAAAGCTGGAATCAGGATCTATTTGTAAAGGCCAGCAGCTTGTGATGATGCCAAACAAGGTAAGAATTCACAATGCTCTTGTTCATTTAAATTTTCTCTTGAAAAGTATTAGTAAGGAATCAGAACTTTTCAGTCTTAGGGATGTCACTAAAAGAAACCACTTTGTTGTTGTTGTTTTTGAAACCACTTTTTAAATCCAGCACTGGTGGTTGTGGTGGTTTAGTCGCTAAGTTGTGTCCTACTCTTGTGACCCTGTGGACTGTAGCCCGCCGGGCTCCTCTCTCCGTGGGATTCTCCAGGCAAGAATACTGGAGTGGGTTGCCATTTCCTTCTCCACGGTATCTTGCCAACCCAGGGATCGAACCCAGGTCTCCTGCATTGCAGGCTGATTCTTTACTGTCTGAGCAACCAGGGAAGCCCAGATGTAAGACTATTTTACATTAAAAAACTATAGGTAGGCAACCTACAGATTGGGGGTAAGAAATTGTATATCATAAATCTGATAAAGGGGTTATTATCCATAATATATCAAGAACTCCTACAACTCAACAATAAACAGAAAGAACCTGACTAAAAAATTAGCAAAGAACTTAAAGCAGGCATTTCTCCAAAGATGAACAAATGGCCAACAAACACATGAAAAGAAGCTCAACATCACTAATCATTAGGGAAATGCAAATCAAAGTTACAGTGAGATAATACTTCACAGCCATCCGGATGGCTGTTTTAAAAAAAGAAAAAAACAGAAAATAACAAATGCTGGTGAGGATGTAGAGATTTGGAACTGTTTCTGCATTGTTGGTAGGAACGTAAAACTGTGCAGCTGCTGTGGAAAACTTACACCCGACACGTGGAAGCAGGAGCAGACAAACAGGGTGTGTACATAAAAGGGCACGTCACTCAGCTTAGAAAGGAGGGTGTTCCAACGCGGGCTGCAGCATGGGTGGGCCTGGGGGCATTTTACTAAGTGAAACAAGCCAGCCAGTCAGACATACAGAAGTCATGTGTGACTCTCCATTATTGTGAAGTACTTTGAGTAGGTAAAATCTTTACTACCACTCAGAAAGTAATTAAAAAATTAATCTTAATTTTTTATAAGTATGGATCATAGATTTGACTTACTCCATTTTGTTTAGTTATAAAAGTCTTCATTTAGGGAAAGGAATTGTTACACTGGATTATTTGGGCAAAAAGTAGTAAACATACTTGTTTGGTTATATATGATGGAATTGCCAGTTTCTACCTCTTTATTCCATTACTCTAAAGAATTTGCTAGCAAATATGGCTGTACTACCAGTTTTGGAAATGAATTTCAAGACAGGTATCAGTAAGGTATAAGCTACCTTTTGGGAAAGAAAGCCATTATTTGTGTATGTGTATGGGTGAGAAACTACTGGAGTTTAGCAAATGACAGTTTGTAGAATTCTGGTATGGAATACAATGATTCTGGATTCTCTACTGTTTATCTACCATCCAATGAGAAAGTTAATTTTGTCTGGAAGGTTGTTGTTTTGTTTTCTGGCATGTGTTTTAAAAATATGAATTATCTCCAAGGGAGGAAATGGAGTAAAATAAGGGACTACTTTGTGGGTATTGTTTTAACATTTTCCCCCGTCTATCAGTATCAGTTCAGTCACTCAGTTGTGTCCGACTCTTTGCAACCCCATGAACCGCAACACCCCAGGCCTCCCTGTCCATCACCAACTCCCGGGGTCCACCCATGTCCTCCCAACCCCATGTCCATTGAGTCAGTGATGCCATCCAGTCATCTCATCCTCTGTCATCCCCTTCTCCTCCTGCCCTCAATCTTTCCCAGCATCAAGGTCTTTTCCAGTGAGTCAGCTCTTTGCATCAGGTGGCCAAAGTATTGGAGTTTCAGCTTCAACATCAGTCCCTCCAATGAACACCCAGGACTGAGCTCCTTTAGGATGGACTGGTTGGATCTCCTTGCAGTTCAAGGGACTCTCAAGAGTCTCTCCAACACCACAGTTCAAAAGCATCAATTCTTCAGCGCTCAGCTTTCTTTATAGTCCAACTCTCACATCCATACATGACCACTGGAAAAACCATAGCCTTGACTAGACGGACCTTTGTTGGCAAAGTAATGTCTCTATATGTCCCCATCTATATGCTTAAAAAAAAAATTATTGTAGTAAAAGACAAATTTTACACTATTGACATTTTGTACATTCACAGTATTGTGCAACCATCACCACGTCTAGTTCCAAAACATTTTCATCACCCTAGAAGGAAACCCTCCACCTATTAAACAGTCAGTGTGCTTTTAAAGCTTAGTTGTTCAAATAACCTTAGAAAAATAACATTCTTCAGATGTTTGGGGATTGATAGATAATAGAAGCTATGTCTCTTAACTCCTGAAATTTAAGAATAATAAAAGTTATATCTATAAAACTAAAATGATTTATGTTTTATTTTAAAAATAAAAAAGGCAGATGTTCTGTTTGGAAATTATTAGGATGTGATATTAAAAAGATGACAGATAAATCTTTTAATTGGCAGTTTGTAATTCTACAATATGATTTTCATTAAGTTCGTGTTATACAAATGTTACAAAGTTTTAATAAACTCAAAAGAATTATTTTGGCTAATCAACAACCACAGAAAAATGTGGCTTGCAGGTCTTCAGCAAACAGATCGTTTTTCCATCTATGATGTAGTGAACGTAACCAGTTTTCCCATCTTGGTTTCTTTAAGCACAATGTGGAAGTCCTTGGAATCCTTTCCGATGATGTGGAAACCGATTCTGTAGCCCCAGGCGAAAACCTCAAAATCAGGCTGAAGGGAATTGAAGAGGAGGAGATTCTTCCAGGATTCATACTTTGTGATCCTAATAATCTTTGTCATTCTGGTCGCACGTTTGATGCCCAGGTAAACCAGATATTGTAGTTATCATGATGACCTTCACTGTCACAATGAGACTAGGATTTAAATGCCATTTGTCCAGATTATTGGCGATATGCCTTTGTGTGCAGAAGGGGAACTAAAATAGGATAAACCATATATAGAGATCACAACAGCTGTGATGTACATCTCACACCCATACGGTCTTTGATGGTACAAGTCATGTGTAGAGAGTATGCATTTTTAGTTTTTATTTTCTGTTGATAATATATATTGATACTTAATATTTTGCTCAAAGTGTCTTTCACTTTAAGTAGAGCATAGTTGCCTTGGAAGTCATGGTTTGTCTGCTCATTGAAAGCAAGCAAATTTCCAGATAGGAAAACACAATTAATTTCTCTACATTGTTAGCAACCTGACTTCCCCAGGAGGATGACAGAGTAAGTAATTGGTACAACTCACAGAATTTTTTGAGTTGTTATATGATGATTAATCAAGTTAGATTTTTCTGTCAGATACAAGGTTGTTAACTTTGGAGCTTGGATACTGGGAAATGGATAAAACTAAGTTTGTATCAGGAGGGAAAATTCTAGCATGTGAGCAGCAGTGAATGCTTTGGTGGGGGAGCATAGAGCAAAGGCTTCCCAGAGAAGAAATCTTGTATGCCTATGTTTTTAAAGTTTGGGCACTTGCCAAGATCAGTAGGATAAGGATATTAAAAATTCATGCTTTGAGGTAACCCAATCTGACCTATCACTTCTAACACAAAAATAAGTTGGTGCCCTACTGAAATTGTGAGTTACACATTCAGTTCTTTTTTTACCTAGGGATAAAGATGATAATTTTTTTCTGTTTGACAGATAGTGATTATAGAGCACAAGTCCATCATCTGCCCAGGTTATAATGCGGTGCTGCATATCCATACCTGTATTGAAGAAGTCGAAATAACAGTGAGTTTTAAGATAATTGGGGTTTTTAAGACCATTATTCACACTCCTGGTCTTAAAGATTCTTTTATTAGGCAATATTCTAATCTCATCCTTTTTTTTTGGATAGGCCTTAATCTGCTTGGTAGACAAGAAATCAGGAGAAAAGAGTAAGACTCGACCCCGTTTCGTGAAACAGGATCAAGTGTGCATTGCCCGCTTGAGGACAGCAGGAACCATCTGCCTTGAGACCTTTAAAGACTTCCCTCAGATGGGTCGCTTTACTTTAAGAGATGAGGGTAAGCCTTTAAATTGATGTCCAGAGGTCTATCTAAGGTGCTTAGCTTTGGTAGTTTTCATCTGAGTACAGTGCAGATTAGAAGTTCATAGGAAACTTTGATACCTGTTTATAATATATGTCATGTTTTATGAGTTGAATGAATTAAACAGACTTGACCATACATTTAGTAGTAATGCCCTAGATGAAGAACCTTAATCTTGATATTTTGCAGGCAGTGGGTTTTAAGAGTCCTTTTATTTATTGCTAAATAAGACATTTCTGTGAAACTCATCTTGAAGGACTTTATTCAGTAGAGCAAATTTTTGCTAATAAGCAAACCTCTGAGGTAGACATCTTATTTTTCAGAAAAAAATAATTTTAAAATACAATATGATAAACTTTAACTGCACTGAAATGGGGGGAGATAAAGGAGTACATAGATTAATAGTCTTAATGCCTAATATTTTCAAGGTTTAATATTTATTATATTTTTATAAGTAAAAATAAAATATTTTTATTATATTTTTAAATATTTATTATTTATTTATTCCAAGGTTTAATATTCATGTTCTTTTGTGTTTATGTCCACTTCTGCCTGAGTGAATTGGAATAGCTGTAATTTTGCTATTTCAAACAGCTATGAAACTTTGGTATCAGAAACAAAATGACTTTGTGTTTAATAGAACATTTCTCTTATAGATTATTAATTTAGGTTACTATTTTAAGACTGTGGAAGACTTTACATAACACTTTATGGTTCACTTGAAATACGGAATAGTCAGTTCACATACTAGTTCCAATTTGATTCAGCAAAAACTTTACTGTATATCTGCTGAATGTCAGGAGTTGTGCCAAGCACCGGGAAAATAATGGATATGGTCCCTGAGCTTTATTTCAGAGGAAGCTATATAAAGATGGTATACATGTAAAATCATTATCTTAAAAGTCTTCTTGATGATGGTGAAACTGGCTATTGGGGCTTTCCTATTAATATAACAAAATTAGAATTTTATTTACCAATTAGAAATTAATGTAGCAAGAATTTTTAACTAAAGAATTTTTTTTTCCCCCAAAGAATAGCTTGGCTTTTAGGTTTTTCACAAGACCAAATGGATTTTGTATTTCTAATAATAGGGTCTGAGAGCCCTTTTTAACAGCTTTTATTGAGATAATCTATATACCATGAAATTGACCTGTTTAGAGTATATAGTTCAGTGAATTAGTATGTTCAGAGTTGTATAGTCATCACTAAATCCTAATTTTGTAACATTTATAACATCTGAAAAAGGAACCCAAATACCTGTTTACAAAGTTACCATCTATTATTCTATTATTCTACATACCTCTGGCCATTGTAGGCAACCATATGTCTACTTTTTCTCTGCCTGCCTTTTTTGGACATGACTTATAAATAGAATCATAGTTTGTGGCCTTTAGTGTGTAGTTTATTTCAGCATGTTTTTGAGGTTCAACCATGCTGTGATATGTATATAATTCATTCCTTTTTATTGCCAAATAATAATTCCACTGTATGAATATGTCCACACTTTACTTTTCAGCATAGGTATTAATTAGTAATTTACATTGTAAAATAATGATAAAGTTTTAATATCTAACATAGCCTTGCTGTTAACTACTGAAAAGGTTTCTTAAAAATTTCATTTCTAGGTAAGACCATTGCAATTGGAAAAGTTCTGAAACTGGTTCCAGAGAAAGACTAAGCATTTTCTTGATGACCCTGCACAATACTGTGAGGAAAATTGACTGCAAAAGCCTACTTCACACCGCCTTCTCTTATTTTCTGCCCATTGACAAACCTCTCCCCATATTTTGCAAAGACAAAATTCACAGCAAAAGTCCACATTATGTCAGCTTTCTCATATTGAGAGCTCTGCTATGCCACTGTTGAATTTTTCCCAAGATTTTTTTTCTTCCCCTCTCAAACTCTGCTTCCTTGGACAGATTTGGCAATAGCTTTGTAAGTGATGTGGACATAATCGCCTACAATAATGAAAAACCTACCAGGAATTTTTTTATTTTTCATTTCCCCTTAGGCATACCTAGTCTTTTTTCCCCCCAGGCAGATCATTCTGAGTGTGCGAGTGTGTGTGCACATGTTACAAAGACAACTACCATGTTAATAAAATATTCAATTTGAAACCCTTTTTGGTATTTGAATTGCTTTTGAATACTGTTTTTTATCTGGATGTAACATTGTTGCATTATTAGCTTTTTAACTTTACCAAGTAATCCAGTACATTTTATTACTTGGACTTTTCTAAACTCCCTCTCCACTACTTAAATGAGGCACTTACAAACCATGTTCAAGTTTGTATTAAAAGAAAGAATTAGATGGACCCCTTCTTTTGATGGTTAATGCATACATATAATATCTTTATGCAACTATGACACTGCTTTATTAGGTCACTCAGTTATTTTCTGCCAATTGATATTTTAACATGGTTTCTTAAAGTAAGTGGTTTTAAAACAGGAACAGCATATTGTAGTTTTTAGAAGTATAAAGCATAATGAAATTTTACCCCTACAAAAAATTCCATTAACTTGTTAAATTAGTGGAATTTACAATAAAGACAGCATGTTGAGACCTGGCAAAAATGCCTCCTTTAGTATTTATAAGAGCTGCATGCAACTAGTATGAAAACCGTATCAATTGCAAGTGCCGGTTCTACAAATTACTCAGCTTATTTATTGTTTCTATCAGTAATTTTAAAGACTGGATGACCCTTGCTGGCTAAAGCTAAGTCTCACCCAGTAACTAGATGAACACATATTTAGAGCCATCAGAACCTGCACAGACTAAAGTTAACAGTGACAAGTAGAATCAAGCACAGTATGTTTTTCTCAATTACTCAAAATTGTTTTCTTAAGTATATGCTGAAATTTGCTAAATTATGATTTGGATGGCCCAGAGTGCAGCATTGTGGTGGTTTTTAGGTTGAATCCTGACCTTCTGCTACAACTGCCATGATTTTGAAATTTTTAATGAGAGTAAATGGGAAATGGAAGGGATACTTTCAGGGATTCTTTCTGGGTTTATTGGAAGCCCCACCTTGATTTTGAGTGTTGCCGTTTATGGAAGACTTAGCCTTTTTTAGATTGGCTTAATCTCTAAATAAGATATGTTGTAATTGTGTATCTAATGATATGTCCCTTCCCTGTAATATTCCTGCCTCAGAAAAGAAAAGCCTCCTCTATTTCCAGCCACAAAACATAAAAATTAAATCTAATCATGTTTTCTTAACTGTAAAATTCCCATTCATTTCATGAATGAGGCTACATCTTATGGACAGAGCACAGTTACTGTCCTGCAGTTTCCTATAACTATACTCATGGCTATTAAAGTTGCATGAAATTTAAGTTATAGTATGTTTGCAAATCTGGGCTTTAGTTTTCTGGAGTATGTGGAGCTTTAATCAGTACATTATAACTTTTTATACTACTAAGTTAATAAGAACAAAATACTAGCAATTGCTTGGATTTTAATGAATCTTTAAAAGCTCAAGAGTCACTGAAATATTTCCAGAGATATATTTCCATTTTTAAATTGAACACATTTTTTTTAAAAAGTTATGTTTGCTATTAAAACAGTTACTTTTAGAATATTATGTGCATGTTGCCAAGACTCAAAATGACTTGGATATCAACTGTGAAGGGCCTACCTCTAAAAAAATAGAATAAATATAATTATGAAATAAAACTTTTGATGGATTCTTGCACATTTATGCAAGTAAGATTATTTAGAAGAAACCTCACTGTTAAATTGACCAACACCATACATTTTTGTGGGCTTTGAAGTTCTGTGGGAAGAATGCTTACTTGATGCATTTTAAAATCTTCACTACACTGCCTGGTTACTTGGACAGGCAGATGTGTCTGAACTGAACTAGCAGTGTGGGGAGATGTTAGACCTATGAAAAGCAATATACAGATTCCTATGCTGTCATTTTGTCTTCTGCAAGTGTGTTTATATTGTTGACAATGCAAAAACAGGGTAATTGGCTACAGACTTAGGATATTACAGACCTAAACATTTTTCTTTTCTGTCTTTAGCATAGATATGTTAGAATCACAATTTTCTTTGCATCTTTTTACATTAAGATGTTCTTTATACAGCTTTCATGTTAGATTATTTAATCATAGTTTTTTAAATTAATAAGATAATTGAAATAAACATTAAATAATTGCCATTTTTAAACCTTTTATTTCTTACTATGGGAGAAGGGGAGATACGTTTCTTGTTTTTAACTTGCAAACATAATTCATCCAGTGAAAATCTATGTATGTAAAGTCAAACTAAAAGAGATGGACCGAGTATATAATGCTATGAAATTAAGTGACAAATAGTAAGGTATTCTTGAATAATTAAGCCCATGTATATTTGTTTTGAATTGAGTCTTGAAATATGTGATAATTGAATGTAAAAACTTTGTGAATTGTAGAAGAATAAGGTTATTCACTGTAATGAGGTAGTTCATACTTGTCTGCTAGTTACATAAACTATAAGAACTACTTTTACAAAATAGGATGGACTTTGAATGTGATGCAATTGACAGATACTGGCATCCTCAGCTGAAGTGCTACAGATACTGGGGGTCATACATTCAACCAGCTGCAGTTTTGCAACCCAAGAAAAAGGTGAACTTATGCTTAACAACTGCTTTCATGATGAACTTTTGGGAAAAAAAATCAAGAAAACTCCCTGGCAATCTTCAGAAACACTAGTTGTGACTGTAATTACTCCGTGGTCTTTGATGGCTGTTCCATCTGACAGCACTCTAGCACCTTTCCTCATTGACGTGGACTTCTTATGCACTGCTGCTTCATGGATGACAGCTTCATTGGTTTGGGTAGGAAAGTTTCTATTACAGCTCTTAACATCAAGCAACTTTCAGCTTTTAAAAACCCTTTGTGAAAATTCTGGTAACAGCACTATAGTGCTGACTGTAGAATGATTAAATGTTCAGTGTTGGCCTATCTTATCAGAATAAACTGTGCCATTAATCCTCTCACAGACATACATACATAAGGTAGATAGCAATCAACAGAATTTAGGGGACGATTTTCTGTCTCCAAATAACATGGCTTATATTTCCTCCAGCTGATTTTTTCCATGATTGTAGCAGATGTCATCTAACACGTTTACGATCGTGTTTCTTTCCTCTAGAGATCTTGCCATGGCAGCAACTTAAGTAAATAAATGTACTTAACACATGCACAACTCAAAGTCTAGTAGGTTTAAATTTAGCAGTTATATTAGATTTCATAGTAAATGGAATAGGAAGTGTTTTTATTTCCCTGTAGTTCAGTGGATTCCATTTGAACCAATGTACTGCCAAATTTCAGATAGGGTAAATTTGGTTCAACTTATGATAGTTTTGGCTCTAGGATATTCTTAATTTTCAATATCCTAGGACATAACTGAGTCTTCCTTCAGTAAATACACTTTTCACATACCTCTAATCCTATGCTTCCTTGAAACAGTAATGTGCTAGCTGAGTTGTTTATTAAGAAGTGTTTTAAGGGCATGGAGGTGTGGGAATGTTGGGAGTGTTCTCCAAAATAAGGGAGAAGCAGAAAGGCACCATGTCTGATTAGGTGGAAAATTAGGCAGGATTTAAGTGACCCTCAGAATGGTGGTAGTCTTTTCTGCCTTGTCACACATGCCACTGTGCCCTTTACTACGTACCGTGGAGACCTCAGGTTTGTGGACAGCAAAGGCAGAATGACGTTGTGCTTCCCGAGGCTCCCCTCTGCCGGGCACTTGAGCGTAGTGCTTGTCAGCCCAAGTCCCCGCTACCTCCTTGCCTGCTGACTGGGAAGAGTGTTTGTGCCGAGCTGCAGCTCCCGCACACCTCAGGCGACCAGACCACCCACATGCGTTAGGTGAAACAGGTCTGAGCCCAGGTCTGCATTTTAAGGACTTAACATTTGGCACTCGTCCTCGTTAACTAGTTTCTTCTCTTTGTTCTAGAAGAAATGTGGCTCTCTCTCAGGCCAGGATTTAGTGACTAGTTTTCACTAGATGGCAGGTTAATACCTAGCTCTCCTTTCTTAAAAAACAGAATTGAAGGGAACTGATTAGGTTTGCTGGGTTTTTAACCTAATTCCAAAGCATGGCAGACTGCTCTAGGTAGGAATTATGGGAATCCAAGGTAAAGAAACCTTTTTCTTATGATTTGTAGCTACCTACTGTGCCTGACTTGGTGCCTGTGTGAGGATTAAGCCCTTAGTCTGCTCTTGCAATTATTCAAATGACTGAAGTTTAAAAATTTGCTTTTGTAATAACAATAAAAATTGTCATCTTCCCTTTTGAAGGATTTGTCCGTTTGTTTGTAATTACTGTATTGTGTCATACTCTGAGTGTATGTTTTCTTTACAGTTCTCAATGTTGTGTTCAGGCGTCAGACACACAGGCACTGCAGAGCAGTGTGTGCAAGACTGACAATATTTTTTATACTTTGTGGCCCATAGAACCAGTGTCAAATACAAAAGTTGTATCAACGCATCTTAAAGCAGAAAAATAGCATTAGTACCTTGGATGTTTTAGCTTTGTAGTGGATAATTTTATCTCCCAATCTAGAATAAATGATGACCAAATTACAATTAAGTTTTCCGAATTTTAAAAGAACCAAAATTTGATGCTAGCATGAAGATTTCGAAAAGTCATACATGGTCATGGCATCTTTTTGTGGTTCTTTGTATTTAATTTGTCCTCTAAACTCAACATTAGTCTTAAAAGTGAAATAAACAAGAATAAGCAACAAAAGAAGTTGTAATTTTATGATTTATATGCACCTATAATTTGCATGTCAAAGGCATTTTCACCAAAAGTTCTATGAGTTTAGTGAAGAGCCAGGCTACTGATAATTTCTGTTAGTACAACAGTTTAGCTAGAGCAGGCATAATGGAAGAAACATGTTGAATTTGCTTTACACTCTTGTTTGTCACTCTAGGTTGAGACTTCACCCCTCTGAATTGAGCAGTACAGTCCTCCTAAAGAACTTTGTGTTTGCTAATAAATCACACAAATTGTTATACTTCAAACAAAAACTATCTCCATGGCCATCTTTGCTATTTTCCTGGTAAATACACTTAGTTTTAGAATAAAAGAAATTTTGAAAGATTAGATTCTGAAGAGTAATTACTATTTATAAAGAAGGTCCAGCAGACAGAATGTGTACACAAAGGAGAATTTTTTTATTCAGATAAAAGTTGCATACAGAGAAATGCACAGATCTCAAGTTTTAACAATGAATTATCTGGTGTATACAATTATGTTAACATCCCCATCAACATACAGAACATTTTCATCACTACAGAAAGTTTCTTTCTGCCTCTTTCCAATCCATCCCTTCCTCCTGCCAAGGCAATCACTACTCTGCCATAGATCAGTTTTGCCTGTTTTTGAACTTGATGTAAATGGAATCATGTTATGCACCCAGTTGTCTTTTTTTTCCAGGGGTTTCAGAAATTAACCCACCTGTCTAATCACTAATTTATTCTCTTTACTGCTGGGTCATTTGTTTGAATTATCATTAGAAATGCAAATAAGTAAATAAGCCAGAGAGAAAAGCTTCACATCTCCTCCCTTTATCTGCTTTTATAAGGCTGTTACCAAACACAGACCACTTAGTATTACTCAAAGGTGGTGAAATAACTTGAGCTTCCCTCCCAATCTATCAATCTTGAGTGCCTGCCTCACTCTGTTCCCTTTGATGTGCCCTGTCAGTTCTAACACTGGATTGTCCCAGGACTTCCCTGATGGCCCAGTGGCTAAGACTCTTGTGCACCCAATGCAGGGGGCCTGGGTTTGATCCCAGGTCAGGGAACTAGAACCCACGCAGAAAACTAAGACTCCGTGCAGCCAAATAAATACTAAGAGAAAAAATATTAGATTGTCCCTATCAGACTTTCATGTTGTTACAGCCAAGTTCATCTGACTTGTACCTCTACTGATTAAATCTCAGGGCTAAGTCCTTGTTTTCTTTTTTTGGTAGATTTTTATTAAACTACATGTATGAATAACTTTTAGAAGTTCTTTTATTGATCCCTTATTGATGACCTATCATACTTCACAGAGACTATTGGAAGTCACTCAGTTGTGTCCAAATCTTTGTGACCCCATGGACTGGAATTCTCCAGTCAAGAATACTGGAGTGGGTAGCCTTTCTCTTCTCCAGGGGATCTTCCTTCCCAACCCAGGAATTGAACTGGGGTCTCCTGCATTGCAGGTGGACTCTTTACCAACTGAGCTATCAGGGAAGCCCAAATATTGAGGCTATTGAAAACCTTCCTAATTTAAGGAAAGATGCACTTTGACTATCAGTAACATTTACCAATTACATACTGTTATGGTTAAATGAACACAGTCCTCCAAGAAGTTGTCAGCTGCTTATCTTCAATAATAAAAGATGATCCATGGTGCCCAAAGTACCCCCCTACCAAATTTTAGGCCTAGAAATTACTTTTTTAAGAATAGTCTTGATGACATTTCTCAGGGAATATAATTCCTCTAAATTAAGGCTGATAGGATTAAAAAGCTGTCTTCCTATAGGTGCTCAAGGCACCCACATAGCTGTACAGATACAAGGAGAGAGCTAAACAGGAACAGCAAACAGGTTAATAGTTTCCCTACTGAAATTTTCTCTAGTTTTACTGTTTTCCTGCTTCTCATTCCCTAGGGCCTTCATTCCCTAAATTTTTTTTAATCAGAATCTAGTAATTTCTTATCAACCTCTTCTTCCCTCCTTGAGTTTAGGTACACTACCTCCCCTCTTTCAGACCCTAAGATGCACACTTCACTTTTCAATCCTTTTAAAATGATTATTTTCAGCAAAGGGCTAACCCTGTCCTATTACAGTCTGTGCCAGGTACTATGTACATATATATCTCATTCAATTCTCTTTAACAATTCCAATGGAGAACTCTTACACATTTAAAAAAAAAAAAAAAAAAGGCTTGGGAGATTAGCTGACTTGTCCAAAGCTAAATAACTACTATATTACTGAGTTAGGATCCAGACTCAGATCTTTCTGACCAAAAAGACCATATTCTTCCTATTTCCCTTATGTCACAGTCTGTACTGTTAGCAATACTGTTTCACCTCATGCCTAGATCAATATTTTCTAGCAAATTTCAATACCAAGATGGATCTTGAGGACACTGACAGAACATTTTAAAAATTGCTTTTAGATAACCCAGACATTGGATATTTAACTATATGGCTTGTTTTGCCATTTGTACTAATAATTATCCTAATTCTGTAGGGCTGTCTAGATTTACTAGTTGATTCTAGCAAATATTTATCTTCAAGTAACTAGAATTTGAGCTCCATTATTAAATTTGTTATTAAACTTTGTTTACCATCCAGCAACATCTTCATACATTCTTAGCAGGTAGTTGCATTATGATTTATTAAATCCTTTATATGATTATATACTACTTTGCATATAGTTGATGCCATTTTGTTAATAAGCAGACAGATTTTGCAACTACTAAAAAAATTTCAAGAATAAAGAGAGACCTCTTTGAGTACCTTCAGGGAAGCAGTAGTATTCAGTGAGCCTGGGTACTCAAAATGTTGACTGACTCTTACTTATGCTTACTAGAACAGAAACACTACAAAACTTAGTAATTGTTCCATTAGAAATGTACATGCTAATTACTTTGATCTCTTCCCCAAGATGTTATGTATTAATTTTTAAAAAGCAATTTGCACATATGGTTCAAGACACTTATTGCTTTTCCTTTAACTCAATCTCCACTGATAGAACTGCCTTTATTACTCCTTTTCAAGTATAATTTTCATTTTGGCTGGCGATTATCATATTTAATTCATTTAAAAGTGAATAAAGGATAGATGGGCATAAATAATGTAATTAAATAGGTGGAGCCTGGATAGAGTTTACAGAGTATTAATCTTGTGTGTGTTCAACAGTATCTTGAGTTTAAAAAGTTTTAAAAAGGAGAGGTAGGATTGACAGCAGTTTAAGAAGAATTTAAGTTACTTAATTTATGAATGAAATATCTACCCTCAGGTACTGAGTGAAATTTTATAGAATATGGATTAGTTTTTCAGGTTAGTTCTTTTAAAAGACTAATTGATAAGAGTAAAATATTTTCCAACATAAATCCCAAAGTTAAATAACATATTGTAGCAACTACATCTATACAGAAACAAATGAAGTACAATTCACATTTAAAACTAGTGCTCACTAATGGTTAATTCAGGTCTTAATAAATAGCAGGCATGAATATTTCGGAAGGGGTAAAATTCCTTGAGAAATTTCACTGAACATGAGAATGGTTTCAAATACAACAGAGCAAAAAGAATGAGGATTTTTTTAAAAATTATTTGAATTAAAAGGTCATTGGTGACTTTACAGGGAATAGTAATAGTGTGATTGAAATGATGGAGTTAGGAGAAAGCTAAAAGCACTTGGCTACAAAGACAAAAAAAGGTAGGGGAAAGAAACAGGATGGCACTAATTCTTTTTTTTTTTTGGGGGGGGGGCACTAATTCTTAAGAACACACATGAAGCACAAAGACAGCTACTGGAGAAAAGGAAAAAGGAAGACAATGGAATAGAAGGAAAATTAAAAGAGTAAAGCTTCAGAAGGTAAGAAGGGATTCACAGATTCAGTGTCCACTCAATACATGCCACGCAGACCCTGTGTATAGTAAACTTGAACGACAGTTCTGGTCTCAAAGGACTCAATCTAGTGCATAGAGGAAACACACTAATCAACAGTCACTATCACACAACAGTGAAAACACTAAATTTAGAGAAGAACTCTTAATATTGCTATTCTTTCAGTCTGTAAGTAATCTGAGTTCATGTGACAGCTTATAAAAATTACAGCATTGATCACATCCTGCCTCATAGGTCTTACTTCGCCCTGTTGCCCTGTTAAGCTGTAAACTCCTTGGTGATAAGTACATACATGAGTTGTAACCTATGGATCGAAAGTGAATAGGTTAAGACCACAGATGCTCAATCTGTGGAGAAATAAAAAATGCTAACTAGTAATTCAACAGATGCTATAGAAGTTGACATAGCATTTATATCTATATAAATCTATATTTCGATACATAATCGTGTCCAATTCTTTGTGACCCCATGGACTAGCCCGCCACGCTCCTCTGTCCATAGGATTTCCCACGCAAGAATATTGGAGTGGGTTGCCATTTCCTTCTCCAGGGGATCTTCCTGACCCAAGGATTGAACCCATGTCTCCTGCACTGCAGGCAGACTCTACCGACTGAGTCACCAGGGAAGACAGAGAGGTAGATAAGCAAATACTATTATGTACATTATCACTGATAGTAAGGAGAACTGGCAATATAAAGAATTCCCTGGGACACGAAAATATTTTCACTTACTTCATCTGCCTTAGCCTGGGCTTCCCTGGTGGCTCAGATGGTAAAGCATCTGCCTACAATGAGGGAGACCCGGATTCAATTCCTGGGTCGGGAAGATCTCCTGGAGAAGGAAATGGCAACCCACTCCAGTATTTTTGCCTGGAAAATCCCATGAACGGAGGAGCCTGTTAGGCTACAGTCCTTGGGGTCGCAAAGAATCTGAGTGACTTCACTTTCACTTTTACTTTCATCTGCCCTAATGGTAAATAAAAACTTAAAACATAACCAATGTTCCATTTTTTTCCTCTCTTACTCATATCTCTCATAATCCTTTCACTGAAATTGTTTTCTATAAGGTCACCATAACTTAACTGCCCAACAAATGGCTTTTCAGTTCTTCAGTATTTATGGTATTAACACATCCTCACTTCTCCATTCCTAAGCACCCTCTTGGTTTTCTTTTACATCCTAAACTATTTCTTGATTTTATAGGCTCTTTTTCCTCCTGTCTCCTAATTGAGGGTTTCTCCAAACCTCTATTCTCTCTGCTGCTTCCTTTGGCAATCTTATGTATTTCCAGTTTCCTTTTTTCTTTTCAGCCTTGCTGTCCAGCCTGTGGGATCTTAGTTCTCTCTGTAGTGGAAGCTTGGAGTCTTAACCATGGGACCACCAGGAAAGTCTCACTTGGTTGCCTAAGTAGTCTCAGGACTTCTCAAAGCTTCACCCAGAGCAAGTAATTTGAATAACAGAAAGAGGCAGGGGAAAAGAACACTTAAGGTTGAACCTATAGTCTTTTTATAACCTAATCTCCAAAGTGCCATCCCCTCACTTCTGCTCTATTCTATTTACTAAAAGCCAATCATTAAGTCAAGCCCTTACTCAAGGGATAGGGGAATGAAACTCCATCACTAAAAGCTTCAGTGAATTTGTGGGCATATGACTCTTTTAACCACAATACCACAGAAAGATCAACTTTCCTAAAGTCTAACTCATCACTAATTCCTCTTTTTCCCTGACACCAGTTCAAAAACCTTGTATCCGTATGGTTTCTCTAAAATATAAAACTTCAGCTTGATAATAAATTCCTTAACCTTCCTCATCTCTTTCTCCCCTCTGTGCATCCCCACTCCAGCCACTTACTACTTCCAAACACCACCATCCTCTTTTACCTGAATTCATGCTGTTCCCTAGGCCTGGAAGTCTGGTTCTTGACTTGAATTCAGGTGACAACATGTGGCAGCCCTAATGCTCTTTTCAGAATACTAGGAGACACACTACATGAAGCCTAAAGTAACAGCTCATGATCATGTTAAAATGAATTCCAATCTGCTAGCAAGTGAATCTGGAATTCTAAATGGAATTCTAAACAGATTCTAAAACAGGCAACTGGGAATGGGTGCCAAAGGTTTAGAACATTTTTCCTACAAGTTTTTGGTTAAAGACAAAATGAAAAAAAAAAGACAAAACGAGACATAATACTGTAAATTAACTGTATTTCAATAATTTTTTTTAAAAAAAGACAAAGTCAGTATTAGAGAACAGCAGAACTCCCCTTTTTTCAGCTTTGGCAATGGGGAAGGAGCATTTCCTTGAAAGCCACTGACATGGAAGGCATCCCACTCCCATTCTTTCATATTAAAATTTCCATAGCTTTTTAAGAAACATTTGATTTACAATATAGTGTTAGTTTAAGTGTACAACACAGCGATTCAGCTAATTTATCAGTAAATCTTTGCTGCTTATCTATTTTATGTACAGTAGTTTGTACTTAATCTTTTTAATTAAACTTTTTATTTTGTATTGGAGTATAGCCAATTAACAATGTTGTGACAGTTTCAGGTGGACAGCAGATGGACTCAGCCATATATATACATGTATCTGTAGCTCTTTGCAAAACGAGCCATCCTGAATATCCATCAAAAAGCTCCTTAAAAAAACTCTGGTTTACTTCCGTGGTGAAAGGCCATATGGCCGTTAAAAAAAAAGAGAGAGAGAGAGAGAGAGAGAGAGAGAGAGACAAAGCCTTAAGTACTGACTTGGACAACTTCTAAGATACTTTAAGAGAAACGGGCAACGTACAGAACGATGGGTATAGAGCCTACTAGTTGTCTTAAAAAAGAAGAAAACTAAATTGAAGCCCAACCATCCATAAAGAGAAAAAAGTTAAAGTCTTTCCTAAACATACGTAGAACATCCCTGGAAAGCTCCAGGAGAAACAGGTAGCCAGTGGTCCTCTGGGGCCGCGGGGAGGGAGAGGGGCCTTCTCTCGTTCTCCAGTCTGCACTTGCTCTTACCTCCCTCCTCCGTGAAACTCGAAGCTCAGGAGACAGGCCCCGGCTCACCGTTCGGGCCCCACACCGCTTAACTACTCGTCCGGTGTTTCCAGTGCACGGAACCGTCACCAGTCGGCGGGGAAAGGCCTGTGGCTGGGCAGCGGCGGGGGTTCGCCCCAGGTCACCCGGTAGGTAGGTGGTAGGGCCAGATTCCCCACGCCCCGCGCCTCCTGCTCCAAAGTCGGGGTCCACCCAGAGCGGGTGGACCCACCGGGTGGGCGGACTGGCCTCCCTTTCCGCTTCAGGGCGCTCGCCCGCTTTCGGGGAAGAGTGAGAGCCAGGCGTTGCCAGGCTGCTCCCAGCTCCTCACAGATACCGGGAGTTGAAGAAACTTGAGAGGCATCCATGCCCCTCGTCTTAGCGACTCAGGTCGCAGACGGAGAACCTACCTCAGTTTGCTAGAGCCCGCCAATCCCTAACGCCCCGACGCCGAAGTGCTCGACCCCGCGATCCTGGAAGTGACGCGACCATCCGGTTCCCGCCTCCCAGCTTCCGGCTACGGGCTTGGATCCGCGCGTGCGCAAAGAGAGCGAGCTCCCGGGTCGGCACGCGAGTCTCCACGCGGTGAGGGCGACATGGAGGCTTCGGCTTCTACCCCGCCGTCTACTTCAACCGAGACTTCAGCTTCGACTCCAGAGACCCCGGCAGGCCCGGAGCAGCTGGACAAAGAGCAGGTGAGTGGCCCCTGAGCGGGGAGTTTGGAAGCGGGGCAGCCGAGGCCTTGTGAGTCGCGGATTCCGAGGGCGGGCTCTGCGCCGTTGTGGAGGCCTTCTGGGCTTAGGGTCGCTCGTTCGCTGTGTCCTCCGCTCTCCTGCTGCCTTAAACAGCCGGCTAGACGCCCGCCGCCTCCAGCCCTGCGGCCTGGCTCTGTTGAGCTGATTTTTTTTTTTTTTTTTAATGGTCGCTCCGCGCGACTTTCGGGGTTCTAGTTCCCCGACTAGGGATGAAACCCGTGCCATCTGCAGTGTGAGCTCAGAGTCTTAACCGCCGGACCGCCAGGCAAGTCCCTTACTTTGGGTTGGATTTCAGGTATTCTTTGGGACCCTGGGGTGAGGCCCATCTGGCTGTGCTTCCCTGCCGTTTGCCCTTTTTTGCTTTTGTTTCTTCTAATTCATAAATCTCTCAGTTGATTGCAAATAATTAGCGCGGAACACAGAGTAACCTCCGAGGAGAAGTCCTGGGAGGAGGCGTCACAGCACAAGAAGCATCCGGGCAGCTGGTCTGTTAACAAGCCCGAGAGGGAAGCAGGCTCCTGCTGAAACAAGGCCTCCGGCAGTATCCGTCTGAAACAGCTCTCAGCAGCTTGGAGACGGAGCCTCCAGCGAGGAGACTTCACCTCTCTGGGCTCCGGGGTCTCTATTTGAGGAGTGGTGGTAAAGAACCCACCTGCCAGAGCAGGAGACATAAGAGACGCAGGGTTTGATCCCTGGGTGGGGAAGATCACCTGGAGAAAGAAACAGCAACCCACTCCAGTGTTTTTTCCTGGAGAATCCCATGGACAGAGGAGCCTGGTGGGTCCATGGGGTTCCAGAGAGTCAGACACCACTGAAGAGACTTGGCACACACACAGTTATTACAGGGGAGTGGGTCATGGCTCTATCAGTTGCTTCTTCTGTTCCACACACGTTGCCCATCAGATTTCTCATCTAAAGTAACACTCAGTTTACCACTCGGAGACACTTGCAGTCTTACAGCAGGTTTTTAAAAAATATTTATTTGACAGATCTGGGTCATAGTGGCCTCATGTGGAAACTCTTGGTTGCTGCATGTGGGATCTAGCTCCCTGACCAGGGTTGGAACCCAGGCCCCTGCATTGGAAGCACAGAGTCTTAGCTACTGGACCACCAGGGAAATTGCTAGCAGATGTTTTAAAACAACTGATACAGAAGTTCATGCTGGCCACTGTGACTCCATTTTGAACTGCCTTACAGAGTTTTTGTTGCTCCATCGCTAAGTCGTGTCCAGCCAGAGCATGGAGGCTCCCCTGTCCTTCACTGTCTCCTGGAGTTTATGTTCATAGAGTCAGTGATGCTATCCAACCATCTCATCCTCTGCTGTCCCCTTCTCCGAGTTTAACATTGCTTAAATATTTTAAGTTTTTTGCAAGATGAGTAGGTATCAGAACACAAAAGGAATCACCTTATAACAGCAATACAGTGGGGCAAGAGAAAAGGAAATGTCTCTAAAACAGGCCCAAATTATACCTTGAAAACCACACGACTGATTTGACTCCTTCTGGGTATTCTAAAAGAATGCTTTTCTAAGTTCCTATCAAGTTTTCCTTTTCAGTTCAGTCATTTCAGTGGCTCAGTCGCGTCCGACTCTTTGCGACCCCATGAACCGCAGCACACCAGGCCTTCATGTCCATTGCCAACTCCCAGAGTTTACTCAAACTTATGTCCATTGAGTCAGTGATGCCCTGCAACTATCTCATCCTCTGTCGTCCCCTTCTCCTCCTGCCTTCAGTCTTCTCCAGCATCGGGGTCTTTTCCATTGAGTCAGTTCTTGCCATCAGGTGGTCAAGGTATTGGAGTTTCAGCTTCAGCATCAGTCCTTCCAATGAATATTCAGGACTCATTTCCTTTAGGACGGACTGGTTTTCCCTTTAACATTCTGAAAATTAGGCTTTGTTAGGAATAAAGCTGCAAATTAGCTTAATTTTTTGTTAATTTTTATTGCCGTGTAGCTGCTTTACAACGTTGTATTAGTTTCCGCTGTACAGCAAGGTGAATAAGTTGTGCGTGTACACATACCCCTGCAGTTTGGCCAAGTCGCTTGGTCCTCGGTAACTTCCTCGCATTTAAAAATGGGCTCCGCTCTCCAGGATCAGAGAAGGTGATGCAAACAAAGCAAGGGGGCCGGGGGGGGGGGGGCCTGGCGCATAATAAGCACTCAGAAAATGTGAGATGCAGATGTATTGCGCTTTTATGGGGTTTGCTGCCTTCATGGTTGAGTGCAGGGGAAGCATGCTCCCACTTGATGTTTTGTTTTGGCCTTGCGGGAACCTGTGTCTCCTGCAGTGGAAACTCAGAGTCTTGACCACTGGACTTCAGGTGACTGCATTCCCCTGATTATAAATTGCACATCCTTCATGAGTATGGTTGTGGAGATTACTTGTGAAAATAGAAATTGAAGCAGGGCAAATTCTGGGGAGGGGCTAGATTCTGAATTTTGCTAAATTCGATTGAAATTTGACTTACTTGTGTATCTCCACTTTGCAGGTTAAGAAGGCAGTGGAGGCTCTGTTAGCACATTCCAGATCCAGGAAAAACGCGAATGGATTACTTCTGAATGAGAATGAAAATTTCTTTTTAATGGTGGTATTATGGAAAATTCCAAGTAAAGAACTGAGAGTCAGATTGTAAGTTCTTGTTTTCTACTTTTGCTGGTCTTAACTGGTTGGCTGTTTTGTGCAGCTTTAACAACTGTCGACTTAGTTTTTGGTGGAAACTTTGCAAACTCAAAATACCTGGTTTGAAAACCATCAGATTTAGACATGCTTAAATTTTCTAAAAATTCCATCTGTTTTCTGAATGGTTGGTGGATGGTTTGACCAAAGCCAAACTCAGTTCTGTTGAATTGAAAACCTGGTTTTTGAGAGGACAAAGGTTAGAATAAATGAAGCAGCTTTTGTATTTTTATAGAATCTTTTATCTTTCCATGTCAAACTAGTTCTAGGCTAAAATTACTGAGGCGCTAAACTCATTCCTGTGTACAGAGACTATTAAAAATTTGACCGTGGTCGTTGGCTAAGAGGAGACTCTGCCTTGGACCCACCAGTGTAATAAATTGCACTCCACTATCTAAAAAAAAAAAAAAAAAAAAAATTTGACCGTGAATTCCTTACATAAAAGAAACCCATGAAGATTACACATTCTTATTGCTATAACTCTTAGGTCAAAGGTGCCAGACTTAGCAAATAAAAATACAGGGGAATTTTTTTGTTAGTATAAGTAGGTCCCATGCAGCATGGGGACATAATTATACTTAAAAAAATGTTTCAGGTTTAACTGGGTGTCCTATATTCTGTCTGGTAATCTGCCTCTCTGTGAAATCCTTCATTTCCAAAGCTAACTCTTGTTACAGAAAGCAGGGTGTGGGATAGCTTTTCTTTCCCCCATAAGGGTGGAGGATAGGGGTTATGAATAACTGCAATTGGAGATGTTACCCCCAGATGTCCAGTGGTTAGGGCTTCACTTTCTAATGCGGGGGGGGGGGGGTGCAAGTTCGATCCCTGATTGGGGAGCTGGGATCCCCCATGCCTTTTGGCCAAAAACAAAAAACAGAAACACTGTAACAAAGTCAATGAAGATGTCTAAAAACAATTTTTTTTTTTTAAAGAATGTTTACAAATTGGGAAGACCCTTTTAACCCTCAGACTCTCTCAACCTCATCCCCATGAACAGCTCTAGCCATGTTGTTTTAGTTACTGCTTTACATATCCGGCTGTGTCTTTCTTTATTCCACACTTTTGCCCTCACATTCTCCAGGTTACTTTCCCAGCTGCTCACCTCTTGGTGATTTCTGCCACTTGCCATCTCATTGTCCAAGTCCTGCTGCTGTGGCTTGCTCTTCTCTTAAACTAAGGAAATGTTTCCTCAGGACACAGACCTAGCACCCGAGCTAAGCGTTTTTTTCCCTTTTTTGAGACTCAGCATAATGCATGTTTTGCTGGTCCCTGTAGGTTTGCTGGGTTTTCTGTTTTAGCTCTTTAAGAGTTATGATTATGGAGCCCAGAGATTTCTGCAAGGTGGCATTCTGAACCAGAACTGCCATTAGGAAACTGGATTATTCTAGCACTTTGTAGTACATATGTATATATAGCAAACATATAAAATAATGATCAGACTTCCCTAGTGGGCCAGTGGTTAGGATTCCACCTTCCAATGCAGGAGGCACAGGTTTGAATCCTGGAAGGAACTAAAATGCCATGTGTGTTGTGGCCAAATAATAGTTACGTTTGTACTATTTTGAGTGTCCTTGATAAAAAATGCCATGTGTGTTGTGGCCAAATAATAGTTATGTTTGTACTATTTTGAGTGTCCTTGATATCATTTTAACTCTTAATCGTATCCCAAATGGTAATGGTATTTTGGTCTGTGGATATTTGTGGTGATTTAGTATTTGAATCTTAACTTTTCTGTACCATTGAAAACCGTGTATGTGTGTGCTGTGCTCAGTAGCTTATTTGTTTAAAAAAAAACATGAATAAAGTTTATTGAAATGACTGGATTTATTGTGTATTCTGTGGAATATAAACATATATATGATCAGTTATAATGCCTTATTCCTTGGTCTGTCTCATGTATTTTGCAGGTCTTTGCCTCATGGTATTCGATCAGATTTAGCAGATGTTTGTTTATTTACCAAAGATGAACCCAATTTAAGCTCTGAACAGACAGAGCGTTTTTATAAGAAGCTTCTAAACAAGCATGGGATCAAAACCATTTCTCAGGTAGGGAGCAGGTTAATATTTCAAGACAACTAAAGAGTGGATTCAGTTAAAGTAACAACAGGGTCTTCCCTGGTGGTCCGGTGGTTAAGATCCTGTGCTTCCCCTGCAGGGGGCCTGGGTTCGAGCCCTGGTCGGAGAACTGAGATCCCTCATGCCTGTTGGCTCTCCCTGCTGCCTGGACCCCCCAAAAAAAGATTTCAGTTGAAAAGACAAATAATACCTTACCTAGTACATGTTCCTCTCTTGGGAATTTAATTTTTAAGTTAATTTTCCCTTTTTAACTCTCATTGGCTTTGGGTAGGGCATAGTCACTCTGCCTTGTAACGAATGAGCTGTTGAGGTTTGTTGGCCTAAGAGCTCTACATGTGCATCAGTGATGTTTCTGTCTTGAAGATTTTACACAAGTTGCTCCGTTAAATTGCTCCTTTCTCCTTCGGGGTGTCCTGGGTTTGCCTCTGGCTCGGCACTTCCCGCCCTGCCTGTAGTTGGTGGTGCAGTGTCTTTAGCTGAGGGTCCCGCTCATTCCTCTGTGTCCCCAGCATTCATCCTAGTGCCTGTGCTGTTTCAGGCACATTCGTGTCCACTCAGCTGTGACTCCAGGGCATTTTAAAATCTAAACACTGTATTTCTTCTTCTTTTAATCAAAGTATAGCTGGTTTACAATATTGTTTTGTATCTGTTGATCCCAAACTCCTAATTTGTTCCCCCCCTCCCCCTTGGTAACCATAAGTTTGTTTGCTCTGTCACTGAGTCTGTTTCTATTTTGTTTATTCATGTTTTTACATTTTCTTAAATTTCCTAGATTATCCCCCTCCGAACTTTAAAAAAGGAATATAAGGCCTATGAAGCCAAGCTCCGCCTCTTGGGTAGTTTTGACTTCTTCATTACGGATGCCAGAATCAAGCGGCTCTTGCCCTCACATCTGGGGAGGCATTTCTACAACAGAAAGAAGTAAGTTTCTCAGCTGTGACTGGACTTGAGTAACGTGGCGTTCACGGCTGTGCGTGTGCTGCGGTAAAGAGCCATTGTGTTCTTCTAGGGTTCCAGTGTCTGTAAACCTTCAGTCCAAGACTTTATCTAGAGAGATCAACGACTGCATCGGGGGAACGGTCTTAAACATCTCTAAGAGCGGCTCTTGCAGGTAGGTAAAAGGCATGAAGGTGCGCCTCTGTTTAATTTTATGTTTAGAAATGGTTTTATTGGGGTTGCAAAGAGTCGAACACAACTCAGTGACTGAACGGTAACAGCGGTGGCTGTGTAAACATTTATAAGATGGTGTGAATCAAATCAGACTCTTCAGCTAAAACTAAAATTCATTCCTTAGAAGCATTCAGTTCTCTAGAACGGTGCTGCCTCCTAGAACTTTCCACAGTGCTGGAGATGGTTTGCGGCTGTGCAGTCTCATAGGAGAACAAGCCACACGTGGCTGCTGAGCTCGTGATGTGGCTGCTGAGCTCGTGATGTGGCTGCTGCAGCTGAGGAACCAAATTTCCAACTCCTTGATTTTAGCTGAATTTTAAAAGGCATGTCTGCTGACTTTTACTATATTGGACAGGGCACCTCCGGATGTTCAGGAAAACAGGAGAATAAGACCAGTGCTTAGGGAACATTAGTAGTTCTGGGCTTCTGTGTTGACTGACATCATTTATCCTTTAAAGTCCAGGCCCACTTCAGTCTTGCTTTAACTTCTTGAGAAGTGAGTTCCCCATCGCCCGTTTCACCAGCCTGTCTTATATCGGCATGGTCTCATGGAGCTTCTCTTTCCTGGAATGCTGAGCTGGGTGGAATCCCCTCACCCACCAAAGACCTTTTAGGGCAGTGACTGCATCCCAGCCTTCAGGTGGACAGATAGCGGCTCAGCCTTTTGCTTTTTTTTTTTTTTAATTAGACTGAGAAGCAGGTTGAGTTTGCCTGCCTGAAGGGAGAGTTATGTTTGAGTTGTGTGGAGGAACATAATTCAACATCATTTCATAAAATATGTAATCTGATGACTGGGACATCTGGTGTGGGGCTGGGCGTCTGCCAATAGGGCAGGGCTGTGGAGCCTTCCCACCCAGAGATTCCCCGGAAGCCCGTGTGGGCCCAGTGGTCACATCCATAACAAAACGGGATGTCTTGGCTCTGCTCACCAGGGAGGCCAGCCCTCAGCAGTGTCTCTGGGCGAGTTAGAGCAGGGCATGGCTGGGGAGACTGGTGGACTCTGGTGTCATCTTCTGCCTGCAGGTGGGAACCCTCCTACTTGGGTGAGTTAAGCAGCTCAGTAGAGTGGATGGTCAGGCCTGGACCCCCCACTCTATAGACTATAGGTTGACCTGAAAGTGGCGGTTCATGGGAAGTAGTTAGCTTGAGGGTCAGAGGCCTGGTTCAGGGTGCGCTTCAGGTCAGTGCCAGTGGGCACACAGAATGGGCGACTCCTTCTTTGGTTGGAGAGAGGTGGGATCACCAGTCCATGTCACCCTCATTCTGCAGATAGCCCACCAACAGCCAGCCTGCCTGTCAGCTCCCCTGGTAGGGAGAGTGGGAGCTGGCAGGACCAGGGGACCTGGTGGCTGAGCTGTGGGCACTTTCGGGCTCTCCACTGGTCCATGGGTACCCTCTGGTTCAGCTGAGGAGATAGTTTTGCTCTCAGCCAGAAGATGCTATTCCACGAGCAGCTGATGCTGCGTCAGGGCAGTGGGGCTCTAAAGATAGCAAGCGGACCTCCTGGGAGTGGGTCCTTTCCAGAACAGCCACTCTTGGGGGTTATCACCCTCAAAGCTTGAGGGGCTGGCCTGGGGACCCGTGTTCTCCAGAATGCAGGTGGGATTCCTGGCAGCCCTCCCCACTGACCCTGCCAGCCTCTCGCTCACTTCCTGCTTTGCTGGCGGAGGTATGGTGACCTCACAAAGCTGCGGTAGTCTCTGCTGTACCGTGAAGTGACTCAGCCGCACCCATACACGGACCCCTCCCTCCTGGGTTCCACCATCTGGGTCACCAGAGAGCAGCGGCTCATCACCTCCGGATATTTCAGGAGGAGGGCATTTCTTCTGGAGCAGGAAAGATGACCATCTTCTCTTAAATAAATGGAGGAGCTAAAGATCTTAATGTTTCAACCCTAAAAAAAAATGTTTGTGTTGTGTACTTCTGTTTCTCATTTACCAGCCTATGCTTTATTTTGAGAAACAAGTTATGTTTTCATATCTCTGTGTCGGATGCTTTTTCAGCACTATCCGCATCGGTCACACGGGGATGCCGACTGAGCACATCGTTGAAAATGTCGTTGCCGTTGCAGAAAGGCTCTCGCAGAAATTGCCGGAGGTACGGTCTCGCAGGTGTCTCGCAGTCCGTCCTTCATATCAAGGAAGCAAAACCCGTACGGGTGACGTTGCTCTTCTCTGTTTCAGAAGTGGGAGAGCGTGAAGCTCTTGTTCGTGAAGACTGAGCGGTCAGTGTCCCTGCCTGTCTTCTCGTCCTTTGTCAGCTGTCAGGGCGAAGCCCAGGGACTCCACGCACGAGACCTGTTGAAAAAGGTTAGTAGAAGTTCATATCCTGGACAGGCTTCATCACGTCTGTAAGCACAGCTCAAGAAGAGAGAACAGAGGTTCAGAAGAGCCTGCAAGAGAGGTTGAGAGGAAGAGGAAACCCAAAATCTAGGCTGTTGAGTACTTGGTTTTTCATGGGCAAAATGTAAGACTGCTTGAGGCTGACATGCCTCTTGGTTCTGGTTTGTGGGTTTTAAGTACTGCTGGTACTACTGTAAAAAGTGGCAGGAGAGAAAATGGAACCTTTTGTTATTGGTTGGACCAGTCTCCTAGTTGATTCAGTCTTTCTTCAGCCATGTTCATCCATGTGTCCAATGAGTGGTTTTTTGTTTTTTTTTTGTTTTTTTTGTTTTTTGGTTTTGTTTTTGTGCCTGAAAAACAATGTCCCGTATATAAGTTAAACTACACACATCCTACCGTATACTTTAAGTCATCTTTAGGTTATAATACTGAATGCAGTGTGAATGCTATGTAAACAGTTGCCAGAGTGCAGCAAATTTAAGTTTTGCTGTTTGGAGCTTTGGGGATTCCCCCCCCCCCCAGAACATTTTTGATTCACATGTGATTGAGTCTGTAGATATGGAACCCTGCATGTATGGAAGACCAGCTGTTTCACAACACATACTGTACAGTTCTGGATCATTCGTAACTCAACCTATAGACAAAGTTGACTTCCACACAGCCGGTGACTACACGCTTCACATACTCAGATTCTGGATAGAATTTACCACATAAAATGCATCTTTGGCTGTGGATTTGAGACAAAGTGAAATTGGGTTTCAAGTGGTGGCAGTGGGGCTCATTTGCTTGGATCTTGTGCAGGTCTAGGCCCTTAGGAGCTGATGACAGACCTGACTGCACGTGCTAAGAAGATTCTGCCCTTAAAATTATGCTTGGTTGTTTTTGGAGGTATCAAAGAAAAGCCGAAAGAAGAAGTCAAGAGCTCTTAAAAGACAGCAGGAGAAGAAAGAGAAGAAGCTTCTGAAGCAGGCTGGAAAGGCCAAACCTGCCCCGACGACTGACACGGCAGCTCCCAAAACCGGGGGTGCTCCAGCCCAGGACCCTGCACCCCAGAAGGAGACCGGTGGGGTGAGCGCCCTGCCTAAAGCACAGGACGATTCTGAAGATGAAATCCCGTTGCTGGTGCCATTGAAGGAAACTCCAGCTGCAGGAAGCACCAAGGTATTTTCATTAATATTGGTGTCCATTGTGGATGGTTCTGGGGCCCACGTGTGCCAGCAGGCACTGCCGAGGGACAGGAAGTGCTACACCTGGGAGGCAGCTCTTGTAAAAATTTGTGAACTAAGGGATGAAAAATACCAGGGTGAAAAAAAAATAAAAAAATACCAGGGTGAGCCCCAAGAACCTTTGACGGACTCTGCCTCCCTCCTTAAATATTGGAGTGACGTGTAGTCAGCCAAGGCTTTCTTCATGTACCTTGGAATCAAGGGAGACTCAGCCATATTAATAATGCTAATAATTCAACCATGTTGCTTGTGGTTTTGAAGAACAGATTCAGTTTCCGAAGGTGAGTCCTCAGTCACCACATTATTCATCTCAGAAAACTTACCTGAGAGGAAACCTGGGTGCTGGGTCCTGCCTCTGACACCTTTTCAAACACTCGGTCCTGCATGGCTCTTAACAGAAGTCTGACTTCATGGGTTTCAGAGGAGGTGGTTATAAGGAACTGAAGTTTTATTTTGGGGTGCTTTGTTAATGTTTTCACTCAGAGTATCCATCCAGCTACTGGGGAGAGACTCAGAGGGGAGCAGTGGGTCCTTTTTAAGAGATTGGAGGGTGGCCCTCATGATGTGTCTGGGAGACTCACAGTGTCTCTGGGCACAGCCCATCAGGGTCGTCCCATGGCTGTCACTACACTTTACATGTTCTGTGTATTTTTATAACAGTAATCCTTAAAATCTTCAACAAAATTATAATTTTCCTCTGTTAGTGAAAATATTCCTTTTTAAAGTCTCCCCAAAGTGCTATTGAGATTTTTTTTAATATACTTGAAGTTAATGTTGGTGATCAGTATGTTTACTGTAAGCAGCGTAATTGTTTCTAGAAGAAGTAAGCTGTATTTGTTTTAGTGTGACTGGAAGGTGGCATGCTGGAGATTAACGAGGGGAAGCATCGCTGCTGGGTGACACGGTTCAAGAGTATTCAGGTGTCGGCAGTTCCCTGGAGGTCCAGTGGTTGGACTCGGCGCTTTCACTGCCGTGGCCCTGGCTTCGATCCCTGGTTGGGGAACTAAGATCCCACAAGCTGTGCGGCATGGTTGGAAAAGAGTGTCAAAGTGTGTGTGCCTTTTGAACCACCTAGGAAATTTGGGGAAAGATACAAAAGTTTCATCATATTTTTAATGTTTTTCAAATTTTCCACCTGTTGTTTTATATTGTCAGAAACAAAGTCCTGTTGGTGGTTTTGTCTATATTGTCTCTCTGTGTGGGACACAATCCATTGCTGGAATGTTATCCTTGGATCATCTAGGCTGCTTGGAAAATCCAGGAGTCCCAGCCTGGAGTCCTGGAGTGCAGTCCCCGCTTTTTTCTAACATGCCCCACAGTTGATTTTCACTGGGTAACCAGCCAACCAACCTGGTTTTCAGCAGGGTAACCCACGGCCCTAACCCACATATAGGGAATTTACTCCTGGGGGTGAAGAAGAGTCAGGATGAGGTCACAGGTCTCCCTGCCATGCTCCCAGCGCGTGCTTCCTGGACCCTTAGCCCCAGCCATAGGAGATGTTTTTTTCTCTGATTGGACCAAGAAGATGCTAGGGTCCTTTCTACAGTTGTTAATTATGAAGTGCAGCTGCCTTCCAAAATGTTTGCAAGTCACGAGGAAAAGGCCGTTCCTTACTCTCTCTGCTGCAGTGTGCCTTTTAGGGGCTCTCTAAATTTTAAGAACAGAAGCTCTTTGGGTTATGTTGTCAGTAGTCTGGCCCACATTCACCACCTGTTTCTTTTTCTTAGAGAAAAGCTGCCGCAGGAAAGAAGTCTCCAAAAAAGAGTCCTGGTCCCAGCACAGCTCGTGGGAAGAAGAGAAAGGCCTCCCCAGCCCTGGAGACCCCAGTAGCTGCAGAGGCCAAGACCCCAGGGAAAGGCCCAGGGAAGAAGGCCAGAGTCAAAGAAGAGGTAGAGAAAGAAAGAAACTCTTCACTGGGGAAAAAAGACCCAAGACAGACTCCCAAAAAGCCAGAGGCCAAGTTCTTCACTACTGCTAGTAAATCTGCGAAAAAAGCCCCCCGTACCCTGACGCAGCGACCCAAAAAGCCCAAAGTACGCCAGTCAACCTAACATCAGAGACTTACCAGCAGGAGATTCAGCTATCCGAAGGGCTTGTAAAAAAGTCCCTGGGTTCTGACTGATCCCTGCTGCAGCCTCAGAGTGAGGCCTGCCTAGACTTCAGTGTATTTTTTAATACATCCACAAGTAATTCTGATCCATATTCGTGGGTGTATAAGAACCAGTAGTTGAAAGTAAGTCCATTTATTTTGTTGTTGTTCTGTGTATGTACTAATATAATAGAGGGAAAATACAGTGCTTCTTCGTGGTTGTGTTTTTTATTATTAAAGTGTCACATTTGTTTCACGATACACTGTTGGCATTCCATATCTTGTTGGTGTTTTATTTGAATGCCTGTGAGATAATTCTTATCTTCATCTGCTTTCAATCATTTGTTCACTTGACAGCTCCATTACAGTAATTTGTGCAGATGTATCCAGAGCTTGTCTGCAGGCCACTGGTGGACTTGCATGTGAATCAGCCATGGAACTGGTGACCAACTCCAGTTTCATGGCCCCCATTCTGAGTTGGGTCTTGGAAAAGACCCTTGAATCAGAAATAAAATAATTGATTCCATGGCCCAAGATTCCAGATCACTGAATTAGCATACATTTGTTGAGGGAAATTAACCATCATCATTTAGAGAAGCCCTGGATCCAATCTTGCATGCTGGAGGCAAGAAAATACTTATTTCCCATAGCCTTTCCTTATTCCTCCAGATTACTCCTCACCCTACATAGATTTACTTACCTAGGGGAGGAAGCTCAGGAGAAAAGACTATAAAACTTCAGGTCATTGTCAAACATACCTGAGGCAGTAAATTGACTTTGCAGTTACTTCCGCTGGATTTGAACTGGAGTATACGTCTCTAGTAGTAAGTGATGTAGGTACTAGTACAGAAAAGACAAAGTGAAGCATGCTTTCAAAATCATGTCGTTGATGAATAGAACAACTAAAGGAATAAGAGCTTTAGGTGGTTCTCCAGGTTTTTAAATCATGAAAGCTTTTGAAACAAAGTGACTCCATTCAAAATGAATGGAGTCATTCAAAAATGACTCCACTGTTATTTTAGACTGTTTAAAGTGAGTACACTATGTTTAATGTAGGGGTTTAGCATAATTGATTTGTTTACCATAGAAAGTAGATTCCATGGAAAAGTGTATTTAAGACTATAAACCTATAATTCAAAAATAAAGACAATCCAATTTTTAAAATGAGCAAAGGGTCAGAATGGACATTTGCCCAAAAGAGACACACAAATGACCAACAAGCACTTGAAAAGATGATCATCATTAGTCATCAGGAAAATGCTAATCAAAACCACAATGAGATATACCACTTGACCCTAAAGGACAAGAGAAATGTGAAGAAATTGGAATGCATTGCAAATGGGAGTATGAAATGGTGCAGCTGCTTTGGAAAACAGTCTGGCCATTTCTTCAAACGGCTTAAAACAGTTACCCACATCCGTTCCTTTGTATACACCCAAGGACATTAGGAACATAAGTCCACGGAAAGATTTGTTCTTGAATGTTTACAGCAGCATTATTCATAACAGAGAAGTAAAGCAACCCAATGTCCATCAGCTGATGAATGGATAAACAAAATGTAATCTATCCATTCAATGGAATATTATTAAACCACAAAAAGGAATGACTTACTGATACATTCCACAACATGGATGCACCCTGAAAATACTATGACCTGTTAACCTCCAAGTCCGAACTTTCAAGGTGGGAATGTGTGTTTGCATGTGCAGTCACGTAAGGTGGCTCACGTGTCTGGCATATATTGTCACGTGTGCATCTTCTGTAAGTAATGCTTTTATAGTACTGTATAGAGATGGTATCTTTATTTCAAGCCCAGGGTGTCTGGAAGCAAGAGGGTGGATAGAATTGAATCTAGCAAGGAACCAGAACCTGTGCCAACAACATCAGGGGTGAGTGAAATTGCAGCTCGCCCTCCACCTCCTATTGCTGGTGATCCTTCAATGTTACTGTCTTCTCCCTCCTCCATCAGTCACTCTTCTTGCCTATTCACTCAATGCCAGCCCCTTAATGCCAGCTGTTGTACTGTCCTAGGTCCTGTACCATAAGATTAAAAATATTTTCCTTGATTTTTGTGTTTGTGTTTAATGCACTATTTGTGTGAAAAGTTTTATAGACCTACTACAGTACAGCACTGTATCAGTTGAGGCCGATTGCTCAGTTGTGTCTGACTCTGCAGCCCCATGGACTGCAGCACGCCAGGGTTCCCTGTTCATCACCAACTCCTGGAGCTTGCTCAGGAGTCCATCAAGTCCATCATGTCCATCAAGTCAGTGATGCCATCCAACCATCTTACGCTCTGTCGTCCCCTTCTCCTGCCTTCAGTCTTTCCCAGCATCAGGGTCTCGTCCAATGAGTCAGGTCTTCGCACCAGGTGGCCAAAGTATCAGAGCTCCAGCTACAGCGTCAGTCCTTCCAATGAATATTCAGGACTGATTTCCTTTAGGATGGACTGGTTGGATCTCCTTGCAGTCCAAGGAGACTCTCAAGAGTCTTCTCCGACACCATAGTTCAAAAGCATCAATTCTTCGGTGCTCAACTTTCTTCATGGTCCAGCTCTCACATCCATGGGTGACCACTGGCAAAACCATAGCTTTGACTAACAGACCTTTGTCAGCAAAGTAATGCTGTGCACGCACAAGTCCTTTTGAAGGAGATGGCCATTACAGTCATTACCGTAACATAGTCTGGCCTCAGGTCAAACAACAGGGAGGCAACACAGCCCCACCCATTGGAATAAGACCCAGTTTCCCCAACAGTCACTCTCTCCTATCAGGAAGCTTCCATAAGCCCCTTATCTATCAGAGGGCAGGCAGAATGAAAATCGCAATCACAGAAAACTAACCAAACTGATCACATGGACCACAGCCTTATCTAACTCAATGAAACTATGAGCCATGCCATGCAGGGCCATCCAAGAAGGAAGGGTCATGGTGGAGAGTTTTGACAAAACGTGGTCCACTGGAGAAGGGCATGGCAAACCAGTATTCTTGCTTTGAGAACCCCGTTAACAGTATGAAAAGGCAATAAGATAGGACACTGAAAGGTGAACTCCCCAGGTTGGTAGGTGCCCAATATGCCACTGGAGAAGAATGGAAAGGTAACTTCAGAGAGAATGAAGAGATGGAGCCAAAGCGAAAACAACACCCAGTTGTGGATGTGACTGGTGATGGAAGTAAAGTCTGATGTTGTAAGGAATAATCTTGCATAGGAATCTGGAATGTTAGATCCATGAATCAAGGTAAACTGGAAATGGTCAAACAGTACTATATAGCTGATTGCATTAGTTGGGTACCTAACTACATTGGACTTAACGAAATTGCTCTTGAAATGGAATTTGTATGTAGGGAACTTAACTGTATTAAGTAAAAGGAGTCAGACACAATGACCATCTATTGTAAGATTTCATTTACATAAAACATTCAGAATAGGTAAAGCCATAGAGACAAAAAGTAGATTAGTGGTTGCCAGGTTCAGAGGGAAGGAGGGTATGGGAAGTAACCACTAATGTGTACAAGGTTTCTTTGGGGATGATGAAAATGTCCTGTAATTCATGGTGATGGTTGTAGTCTTGTGAAAAAAATACTAAAATCTTCTGAACTGTACACTTGCAAAGGGTAAATTGTATGTTACATGAATTATATCTCGAACAGCTTTGATAAGAACTAGTGTTCACAGAAGCAAGTTCAAACTTCTCATTTATAAATATAAAAACCTACTATTGAGGAGTTTTATAAAAATTCAATCTTTAGTTTTTCCTAATAGGGTGTACTTTAATATAATTCCAGATTACAGAAAATGTTTTGCATTTTCCCCACAAACTTCAAATAGAAAGTGAAAGAAAGTAAAGATGCTCAGTCATGTCCGACTCTTTGCTACCCCATGGACTGTAGCCTACCAGGTTCCTCCATCCATGGGATTTTCCAGGCAAGAATACTGGAGTGGGGTGCCATTTCCTTCTCCAGGAGATCTTCCCAACCCAGGAATTGAACCTGGGTCTCCCACATGGCAGGCAGATACTTTACCATCTGAGCCACCAGGGAACCTCACAAACTTCATATAGATGCCTCTAAATCACTTCCAGTTTCTCCCTGAGTACCACCAGATACTGACATGTTCTAGAGACTTCTCTGGTGGTTCAGTGGTTAGCACTCTGAGCTTCCACTGCAGGGCACACCAGTTTGATCCCTGGTCAAGGAGCTAAGATCCCCATACGTTGAACCCAGTGGTCAAAACAACAACAACAACAACAAAAACTAAACATTGCAAGAAAATAATATCCCAAACCCCACATCTCAAACACATGAGAATAGTGTATTTTCTATTGTTGTTTTACACAAATAGAATTTTTCATTTCCTTCTTTTTTTTTTAACCATTTATATTTTTCAAGTTTCACTCATAAAATTTCTATTCTAATGAAAAAAGAAAAGTTCTCTTTTCTTAATTATACTTCAGGTTGCTGCCTGGATGGAAGGGGAGATGTGGATTACCAAGAGGTACAAAGAAACTTTGGGAGGCAATGGATGTGTTTATGACCTTACTTGTGCTGATGCTTTCATCGATATATGTATACATATGTCAAAACTCATTGAACTGCACTTCAAAAACTCATGAATTGGTGCAGCTTCAATTCTGGTCAGGAAGCTGAGATCCTACATCCACCATGGCCAAAAAATCCAAAACATAATAGAAGCAATATTGTAACAAATTCAGTAAAGACTTTAAAAACGGTCCACATGAAAAAAATCTTTAAAAACAAGGGTCCCAGGCTTCTTAAACTCAGGGCAGTTGGAAACCACTGGTACCAACTAGCTAAGGAGAGAGACTTCCCTCATCTTGACCAAATCAAGTGAAGCCAAATGAAACCATGACTATCAACATCCCAGGGATAAATAAACCTATGATTTCCTAGTGTTTTACATAAATGCACGATCTGTAATCAGTATATGATACGTGAGTGTCCCACAAGGTTCTCAGCCTCTCGCTATTTTCTATCACTGGATTAATTGGGATGAAAGCTGACAGGTGATAAAGGCTCTCCATAGAATCCACGTTATTGCAATTATCCAATCAAGATCCTGTCTCCTATAAAAGAAACGCAGTGAGGTAGCTGTGATCAAGGTTTCATCTTGAAATGTGTTTGCCTGTTTGTTATTAAGGAGATTCATTTAATCAGGTAAAGGGAACTCTATTTTTAAAAAATATATGTTGTGGTGTGTTTGAAAGTCATCTAAGATTTTTTTCTCTTGTTACTAGGTGAACTCAGGTATGTCTAAAAAAGATTCACTGATCATTGCAGTTCCCCAGATGTGTTCCTTGTTTTGCCTTTTGTCTGTTTTCCCTTACTTGTCGATATTCTGTGTATATGTGTCAGTAGTTTCTGACTCTTTGAGACCCCATGGACTGTAGCCTGCCTCCTCCATCTATGGAATTTTAAAAACAGGTAAGAATACTGGAGTTGCCAGTATTCTGGTTTGCCATTTCCCATTCCAGGAGATCTTCCTCACCCAGGGATCAAACCTGAGTCTCTTGTATCTCCTTCATTTGCAGGTGGGTTCTTTACCACTGTGTCATCTGCTAAGCCCTCTGCATGTCTTTATTATCTATGCATGTAAAGTTTATTTCTCCCAACTAATCATTTACAGCTTGTCTGTAATGCCTCTTGACAGTCAAGGAAATTTTTTTCCCCCTTTGAAGCACCTGTTTCACTTTTTCCAAGAAAAACTTGAAAGCATATATTTATTTAGCCAGAAAAACTAAAACATGCCTTCAATGTAAGGCTCTGGAGGAAACAGTAATAAAACCAATAGAAATTAAAGAGGAGTAGTTTAATAAGGGAACAAAATAAATTGGAAAACTGAAGCCATGCCTGGTAACACTCAAAGTTAGTTGCTGAAGAAGGTGACAAGTAGCTAAATGTGGCAAGCCAAAAAAAAAAAGTGAAAATTGTATGAATGAGGCAAGAAATATAGTCAGATAAAAGAAGTTATAAAAAAGCTCACGTAAAACTTCACGGCAATATACTTGGCATTTTAGGAAAAAAAATATGGTTTTCTTTTTCTTTCTCACCATTTATTTAAACAAATGCTAATACATTAATTCTGTGTCTGGCCTTATTTAGAGAGTTTTTATAATTGAAATATAACTGATGTACAATATTATGTTAGTTTCAGGTGTACTGTTGATATTTGCATTTTTATTATGAAATGATCAGCACAGCAAGTCTAGTAACCATCTGTCCCAATACAAAGTTAAAATGTTATTGACCATATTTCTTTTGCTGTATATTTCATCCCTGTGACTTATAAGTGGAGGTTTGTACCTTTAATCCCTGTCACCTGTTTCACCCACTCACGTCTCAGCCCCCACCCTTCTGGCAATGACCCATTTATTCTCTGCATCCACGAGTGTATTTTCATTTTGTTTGTTGTTTTATTTTTTCAGACTCCACATATAAGTAAGGTCATGCAGTATTTGTCTTTGTCTGCCTTATTTCACTTGACATAATACCCTAAAACACAAGGTTTTCTTAAATAAGTCACCAAAGAGTGTTACTACAAGTTACCAAAATTGAATCAAGGAGAGTAGAAACATCAGAATAAACCAACTTTTTTAGAAGAAATGAGAAAGGAGGTCGCCTATCTACCTATGCTGGCTTGAAAAGACAGTTCTAACAGTTTTGTAGTCATCTTACAAAAGCAGTGTTACGCTAACCTCAGCACCCAGAAAAATCCTCTTGACAAAACTAAAAATATAATGGAAAAATTCTTAACAATGTGAGCAAATCGTGTCTTTTAAAAACTTTTAATCATAATTTACAAACATTTAGACAAGTTTTAGAAAGTCCCTACTCTCCACTGTGGTGCAAAAGCTTGTTAATGTTTTTAGTGGTACATAGGTATATAATTATTTGCTGAATCATTTGAGAATTGGCTGATAGTTTAATAAGACACAACCATGTCCTCTAGCAAACCTCAGGTCTATGGTGTTCCCCGGTTCTGTAGTGTTCTCTGGATATAATCTAGAAGTTTGTGACAGATGATTTCATGGAGGATACTGAAAGAAATAGTGAAAGGAAATTAAGAATATGTACTCATCCTCCTGAATTTTCTGTCAGTCTTCTTTGGAAGTCAATTCCCAGGTCATCCAGAAAGAAGTCCTTTGTTTTATACCACCAGGACACTTAGTAATTCAGTGAATATAATTAAAAATTTGATCCAAAAGTACTGTCATGACAACTGGAGAGATAGGTTCCTGATCAACCTTTTGATTTTTTTTACCCTTAATTTTTAACTTGGGCTTCCCACTTGGCTCAGTGGTAGAGAATCCGCCTGCCAATGCAGGAGGCACGGGTTCAATTCCTGGGTCAGGAAGATCCCCTGGAGAAGGAAATGGCAACCCACTCCAGCATTCTTGCCTGAAAAATCCCATGGACAGAGGAGCCTGACAGGCTATCATCCATGGGGTTGCAAAAGAGTCGGACGTGACTTCATGACTAAACAACAAACAACAATTTTTCCCACCTCTCATCCTACAGATAAGACTCGTCATGATCCCAGCTACTCAAGCTCATGGTCAGTGGACCTGGTTTCAAAGACTAAAGCAAGAATTCTGCAAGCCTATCTGTTGGTTCCGTATCGGATTAATAATTATGCTCCTCAAAATTGCTGTGGTAGCCTTCTTCGGTAATCATTTACCTTTCTCCCTCTCAGTGACAATAATTGCTTCTGGCATCATTTTAATCCTCATTTCTGGAGGGATCCTCTTGTATGGATTATGCCAAAACTCAGACTACACCTCTCTTGGATCAGAAGAATTAGGGAGGCATCGAACTGCCCACAGTCATCCTGAGGGTTTTGAAACAGAGGCAGCAACTATCTGCACCTCGCTATGATATATATTAAACCCAGATATCACTGGGTCTTTTACCCTTCTGAAAGTTCCTTGAGTATAATTAAAGTAGAAATAAACTCTGACCTCTAAAATGTTTTGTTTTCTGAGTTTGGAATGTATTTTTTCTCTCTTGCCTGTATGAAATCGTTCTTCTTCAGAAGTCCTCTCTCTCTCAAATTCATCTCGAAACTAGTTTTGTCTTGCTTGCTTCTGCAGCTCCCAACCTTCTTATTCTCTTCCTACCATCACTGGTGCTGCTTCTCTCGGTCTTCACTGTCAACTCAAGCAGATTTTAACCTGCGATGGCCTGTTCTTGCCTCACCATCCTTGGTCATGTTTTGTACCTTGTCATAAACACTACCTGTGAGACCCCTAGAACATCATTGCAGACACCTCACTGGCTCACCACACTTCCCTCAGGGAAGTTCTGAGCTGCTTCTTGATGTCTAAGAAAACTAGAGCCAGCCAGTAGTGAAAGTAATAAAATTAGATTTTACTCAGGAAATATTGCAATGGGAAAAGAGACTTCAGCGTAGAACTGGGCTCAATTTTTCTTCTTCTTTTTTTGATATTTATTTATTTAACTGCACCCAGTCCTAGTTGTGGCACGCGGAATCTAGTTCCCTGACCAGGGATCAAACCCAGGCCCCTTGTATTGGCAGTGCAGAATGTTTGCCACTGAACCACCAGGGAAGCCCCCTGGGCTGAGTTCTGCCTACAACATGTTCAAGTGGGAATTTATGGCGCAGGTGAAGTTTGGGTATCAGTCACTGGGTAGAAAACTACTGAGGAAACATTAGGGGTGTGTGGAGGGGGACATGGTGAATCTGGCTAAATCAGCCTAACAGGATTTTTGCAGAAGGCAGGTCAAGGTGACATCACCTGAGAGCTGGGGTGGGGAGAAACAGGAATCTGACCAGCCATCAGGGGTGGGGGTTTCTCACTAAACCAACTTAGCAAGTTTCCAGCTCAGATTGGAAGATGCAAAGACCAGCACAGAAGTGCAGAAGTTGAGTCCCAATTGGGATGAGGACTCAGAGGAGCCGGACTAAATCTGAGTCAAGAAGAGACACTTTGTCCTTGAAAGTACCCCCAATTTTCTACCATTTATAACTCTCCAGGCCTGGGCACCTAGGAAGCCCACTGAAGTTTGCCACTGTGGACATGAATCTATAGACCCAAACATCTTAGAGCAAGTCATGCTACAAGACTGAGTGACTTCTTTGAAAATCATGATTATTGCCTCAGAGGAGACTCCCTATATCTATTCCACCTTTTGAGATTGTTCCCCACTCCTTCAGTCCTAATGGTCAGTGGAATCTTTTTTTTTGCCACACCATGCAGATTGTGGGATCTTAGTTTCCCAACCAGGGATCAACCCCAGGACTGGGCAATGGAAGCATGGAGTCCTAACCACTGGATGGATGGTCAAGGAATTCTCAAGAGTGAAATCTTGTCTTTTAATATAACTGACCAAATGTCTTTGCTTCCTCAACACATGTGTGTGGGGTTTCACAATGAAATGATGACTTCTTATGCCACCAACTCACCTAATCACCCTACAGATCCCACCAGTGCACCAACCCTACCCAACAGCCCTACGTACCTCACTGAATATGAAGGGAGAGTCCAGAAACTAAGACCTTTGGGGAAGGTTTCTGTTATGGTTGGTGGCTCAGAAGGTAAAGAATCTGCCTGCAGTGCAGGAGACCCTAGTCTGATATCTGGGTCAGGAAGATCCCCTGGAGAAAGGAATGGCTACCCACTCCAGTATTCTTGCCTGGAGAATTCCATGAACAGAGGAGCCTGGTGGGCTACAGTCCATGGAGTCGCAAAGAGTCAGACACAACTGAGTGACTAACACTTTCACTTTTCTTTCTGTCATGGTTGGTAAACTCAAAGGTCTTTAGAGGATGCTCAAACAGTCCAGAGAGCAGCACACAGAAAAAACATCTTTCAACCTGCATCTTTAACATTTCAGACACGTAGAAAGCAGCATATAAATGAAGTAAGTATAGAGTGTCATAAAGGATCCAGAAAAAAAATTGCAAGAACTCTTGAAAATAAAAAATGAGGGCAAAAATACAAAATCTAAAACTGTTGTATCATACAAGTGAGGGGATAAATTCAAGACAAATCACTTCCAGTGGAAAATACTGAAAACAATGTTTAATACTTTGTGAAAGACGCGATAGAATAAGACAAAGAAACATTTACCATCCCTGAACTGATGTCAGAAGGAAGTAAATGTAATAGGAAATCACCATTTAGGTGATGGTTTCTCAGTGAGGTAAATAATGAACTTTGTTTCTAGTTGAATTTTTTTGGATTTTCCCAACGTTTCACTAAGACTTTTTTTTATTACATGGCAATAAAATGGACAGGGAAGCCTCATGTGCTGCTGTCCATGGGGTTGCAAAGAGTTGGACACGACTGAGCGACTGAACAAAAACAGAAATAAAAAATACTAGTTTAAAAAACAAAATTGCACATATATGTATATGCATGCATACACACATATTCATTTATAGATAGATCCATCCATCTATCTGTGTATATACGTATCAATAGGTATGAATGGATGTCTCTATCTATCTCGGTGGCTCAGTGAAATATTACAGGAAATGAAAATATATTCCTCCCAAAACTGGCAAGGAGCTGAAAGACAGTACTTAGCTTGTCTGCTGACATCGCATACAGACCATTTCTTGGTATTGTCTTAAACATAATCATCAACATTTTGTGTTGGCTTTTCCACTACTGGAATGGGGAAACATCCCCATGATACCTTGGAAATATCTTGTGCTTCTGAAAAGTTCTGTAAGAAAAGATATTCAAATCCAACAACTTCCAAGCATAAGGATGATTGGTTTTCTGATCTTCTTTCCCCAAAATATATAAGGCTTTTAATTTTTCATCTATATTTCCAGTCTATATGTTTTCAAGCGTTTGTCAAAACAAATTTCCTTTTCAATAAAGAAACAGTAAACTGGCATTTATACTCTTTAATGTCCTAAATTGTTTGTAATGACTCCAAACTGGAAACAACCTAATGTTCATAAACAAGAGAATGGATTAAACCAACAGTGACATATCCATACAGTGCAATATTACTCAAAATAAAGAGGAACAACTATAGATACTAAAAACAACAGGAATGAGTCTCAACATAATTATCCTAAGTGAAAGATGCAAAAGAGAAAGGAATACATACTTGATACTATTTACATAAAGTGCAAAATAATCTTTAGTAACAGAAATCAGACTGGATGGCTGCTTGAGTCTAGGGAGGGAGGCATGGGCTACAAGAGGACATCAGGAAACTTTAGAGGGCAGCGGACGTGTTTAATGATCTTGTTTGTCTGATGCTTTCACTGATATGTCAAAACTCACTGAACTTCACACTTTAAATTTGTGCTATCGTTTGTATGTCATTTGTACATCCATGAAGCTGTGAATAAAGAAGTACAGAGTAAATAAATTTAAGCAGAGTCCCCCCGCAGGCTTAGCATCAGTGTTCTGATATTAAGAAGCCTCCGGCGCCGTGGGAGGTCCGTACTCCTGGTCCCAGCGCTGGAGCCTCCATGAAGCCCCAGATGAGCTGCGCTCTCAACAAGGGTCCAGGGAATTCTCAAGCTTGGGGCAATTGGAAAACCCTGGTACCCATTGGGTGGCAGCTCTTATCTTGACCAAACCATCATCAGGTGAATCCAAATGAAACAACTACCATTAAAATCCCAAGGGGAAAGCAAATGATCATTTGTCTTATTTATGCCACATTACCCTTAACCATCAAATAACAAGTGTTTGTCACCTGTCTCTGCTTTAAGAAGGTTTTCAGTCTCCCGACACCTTATATCATTGGATGAACTGGGAGAAAACCAAACTGATGAATGAAATAGTTCTTTATAGAATCCGTGCTATTGCAATTATTCAATCAAGATCCTGTCTCCTATAAAAGAAACACAAAGAGCTGTATTTAGCATTTCACCCTGAAGGGTGTTTGCTGATTTCTGTTGAGAAAGAGCTGCTTTTAATGCCAGGTAAAGCGTGACTTTTTTTTTTTTTTTACATTGTTGTAAAAGTAGTGGTGTGATTGGAAGTCACTAAGAAAGCTTTTTTTCATGACTAGGTAAGGTCAGGAATATCTTTTGAGATTCACAGAGCATTGCAATTCCTGAGATGTGTGTTTTCTCTCATGCCCTTTGTCAGTTTATTTTTTTCCCTTTAATTTGTGGTGTCCTTTGTTTGTAATGGATTTTAACTCTTTGTCTTCTCACTGTTGAAAATACATTCTCCCATCTGTCACTTTAACTTCGTCTCTAGTGTCTTTTTTTCTTTATGGCAGCTGTGCTAATTTTTTTCAGTGAAAACTTGAACTTTTTTCTTTATTTAGCAAGACTGAAATTACATAAAACGTGCATTCAATCTAGGAACTGAGAAAAACTCTCTTTAAACATTGGAAATGAAGAAGGAATTTAATATGAACATCTAAAATTAGTCAACTGGAGAGCAAACATTATGGTTGATGGATATAAGTAAAAGCTGGTTTTGGGGAAAGGAAAGTATTTTTCTTTTTGGAACCCTGTCAAATCAACTAAAAACTTAAAGTTTATTATGAATAAGACAAGAAATATTGGACAAAAAATTATAAATAAGACAACAGACAACTTCATACCTATATGCTTGACATGCTAGACTACATGACTAGTTTTCTGGAAACCGACATTACCAAAATTAAATTTAGGGAGGACAGAAACTCCAAACAAACCACTTTCTTCAAAGAATTTTAAAAGTTTGTCACACATTTATCTAGGGATAGCCTGAGGAGCTGATTCCTTTGAGTTGCTGAAAGCTTTGCAATTATTTTACCAAGGTAGATAGATTTACCCTAGTCTTGGCATCCATAAAAATTTCCACAACAAAACTGGGGCCTTAAGTTTAAAACATATATGTAAAAATTCCTAACAAAACAAGAAAATTAACCCCTGTGTTTTTTTTAACTTAGTCATAATATTTACAAAAATTTAATCAAAAGGTGGCTTATCTATACTTAGATTTAACAGATTATTTGGTCAGAACTGGTACATGTGTATATAATTATTATCATTATTATTTTTATTGGAATGATTTGAGAGTAAGTTGTAGACTTCATGACATTTCGCCCTTAAACACTTAAATTTGCATCTTCTACACGTAGAAACATTCTCCAACAGTAACTCACTTATGTGCAGGAAAATTACTAAATAATTTTAATATAATCAAGACGGTTATGAGGGTTTATTTCAGGACACAAAGATGAATCCAAATTGGGGAAATCATCAAATATCATTGTACTAATAAAAGAAAACTGAAAGTCCCATTTATCAACAAATACTGAGAATGTGTTTGAAAAAACTCCCTAGAAATTTTCATCACAATTTGCCACAGAAGAACAGAAATGTTCTCTAAATGTGCAAAAGAGAATCGGCACTTGTCCAAGAGCATGAGCAACAATCAAAGTGTTTCTGAGAAATGTAATATACACAGCTCTGTAGTTTCCAGTATGTCTGAGATATTCAATTTCCTTGACCCAAGAACCATAACATTTTTGGAGGAAAATTGTGTCCTTCATTATACATTAAGTTGACTTCTAAAACAATTCATTGTAAATTAATATAATCACAAAAGATACACTGACATATTATAAATGATGTTTCAAAGTAACTGCTATACCACTTTTAAATGCATGCATTGAATTTGAATCTGTAACTCCATCATCCGTTTGAAAGACATATGAACTGAACTCTTCATTAAAATTCAAAATTTCATGTTCTTCACTTCCTTTTTCTTCAACTTCCTTTTTATTCCATGCTCTCTCAACTAGAGGTGCTGTCCTAATGTAATATGTTATGCCTTAAATCTTTTTTTGATCAATATATCATAGTTCTCTGCAGTAAGAGTATCAGTTCAGTTCAGTCTCTCAATCATATCCGACTCTTTGCGACCCCATGGACTGCAGCACTCCAGGCCTCCCTGTCCATCACCAACTCCTGGAGTTTACTCAAACTCATATCCGTTGAGTCAGTGATGCCATCCAACCATCTCATCCTCTGTCGTCCCTTCTCCCGTCTTCAATCTTTCCCAGTATCAGGGTCTTTTCTAGTGAGTCTCTTCTTCGCATCAGGTGGCCAAAGTATTGGAGTTTCATCTTCAGCATCAGTTCTTCCAGTGAATATTCAGGACTGATTTCCTTTAGGATGGACTGATTGGATCTCCTTGCAGTCCAAGGGACTCTCAAGACTCTTCTCCAACACCACAGTTCAAAAGCATCAATTCTTTGGCACTCAGCTTTCTTTATAGTCCAACTCTCACATCCATACTTGACTACTGGAAAAACTATAGCTTTGACTAGATGGACCTTTGCAGTAAGAGTATACATAAACCTAAATTGTAAGAAATATTTTTGACTGCAAGACTCTAGGTGTTAAATTTCTTCTAAGTTAAAAATTCAGTTAGTATACTTCTGATCAAAATAAGATAGTGCAAATCATATTTTTAACAGGAAAAGGAAACTGGTAAGGGCTTCATCTCCAATAATGGAATAATATGTTCTTTTCTCATTTTTTTCCCTTTTCAAAATGCATATGTAGAGAATTCTCATTGCTAGAATGAGACCAACTTCAGCATCATTACACTTCTTTTATTTTTCAGAGACAAAAGAAACTCATTCACAAACATAGAGATGGGCATGTACAGAGATGTTATTTAATATTTTGGACTCCTTCAAGGTTACATGGAAAAATCACAAAATGATCTTTTATTGAGTTATTTTCCTGAACTGAAGCTTCCATTGATTCCTTCAGCTTTTGTTAACAGCAAAAAATAAGTGACTTCCTCTTGTAAAACTGTTACATGGTTATTAGTCATTTATTTTCTTAAGATAGCTGCCCACATTTCTAATTGTTCCTATATTTGATGCCTCAGATTTTTTTTTAATACCTACCCTAATGCAATGCACCATAGCAAGATAAATACGAATGAGATGATTTTCGTTTGAAGAAGGTGAAGGGCATCTGCCAAAGGGATACCCTACCTGCAGGCAGAGCAGCTGTAGGAAGGACCACAGCTGAGGTTGTAGAGCCTGATAAAACTTTCCAAACACAAACCACCTGGGTGGACTTTGCATCCCTTGAGGGTACACATGGGTTCATTTGAAGATCACTGTTCTAGATGATGTAATAAAATAGGAAGATGCAATAGTAAAGTGATTGGGGAAATTATTCTTATGGATATAGTTTTATACCTAGAAAATCCAGGATTTAACTGAAGAGTTTTAGAATTAGTACAATAAATTTAAATGTCTAGTGATAAGAAACGGTTTACAAATCTAGCAGTTTTCCTTTGTGATGGTAATTGCCAATTAGAATGAATAAAAATTTCACTTACTAAGTTAATCATATGTCATTGGATATAATTGTAATTTTGTGTTATACATAGAAATAAAGGAACAGAAATGTAAATATTAAATAAGAACTGAGCATAAAGCAGTAATGAAGACTAGAAAGATGAACTCAGTAGAGAACCCTTCCTGAAAAGGAATTCTTATTATTATAAAATGCAATGTCTTTCCAAGAAATGGTTAGTTACAATTTCAATTATAAGGCCCAACTTATCTCTGGCTGTTGAGGGTAATACCAAGAGATGTCTAACAGACAGGTTTTGGGAAACACTTTGAACAGGATCACAAAAGGGAGTCTAAATCAGTACAAATTGGGACTGGCAAAAGACTAGACATAAATAGAAGATAGAGTGTTGAAATACATCCTATGGTGTAGTTATTTAATATGATAGAGGTAGCATTTCAAAACAGTGTGCAAGGATTAAATATTCTGTAAGTGGTAGAGGACTGCTTGGCTATACATTTAGGAGGGAATCTAGAGTTCCTTTTCATCAAAAGTACAAACATGGTCAATGGATTAAAATGAACACTTGTTAATAAAATGTAACACTTGACAGTGTTGATGTGGGTTATTGCTCCTTAAATATTTCTTGAAATGTAACAAAATGTGCTAGTACCAGGATTTGTTGATCAAATGGAGTTTATATCTGAGAAAGTAGAGATTAATAATATAATGGAGAGTAAAAAATCCTGTGATTCAGTTGAGATTGTTGTGGCTCTTTTTTTAATTTTAATTTTTTTAAAGTATAGTCGATTTACAATGTTGTGGAGACTGTGGCCCTTAACCACGCTAATTAGAAACCCTGTCCTTCATCAGGTGGGTCCTGAGACAGCAGGCAGCCCATCTGTCTGATAAAACATCGATCAAAATAGGAGTTATCTGCTGACCCTTCCTTAACTCTGCCCTCCCAAGTGGCCCTGGGAAGCCTGGTGAACTCAAGACTCCTCTTCAGTCCACTCAGGCAAGGACAAGGGCATCGGTGGGAATTTCCTTCTGGAAGCTTCCTTCTGTCTTGCTGGTTAAACCTTGCAGCTGGGTCTTCCTACTGGCAGAGGAAGGAAATCACAGCCTCCTGGGCTGCAGGTCAAATTTCCCTTGTTATGTTTTGTCGGGAGAGTGTGTTGCTTTTAGCATGCATTCCATTCCATTATATCTGTATGTGTAATTTTTTTAAAAAATGTTATTTTAAATTTTAAGACTTTTGGCTGTGCTGGGTCTTCATTGCAGCACAGGCTTTTCTCCAGTTGCTGAGCTGGAAGCTACTCTCCAGTTGCAGTGTACGGGCTTCTCGTTGTGGCTTCTCTTGTTGCGGAGCATGGGCTCTAGAGCACTCGGTCTCAACAGTTGCCACTCCTGGGCTCTGGACCACAGGCTCAGGGGCTTAGTTGCTCCGAGGCAAGTGGGATCTTCCCCAGCTGGCAATCAAACCCGAATCTCCTGTGTTGACAGAGGATTCTGTACCTCGGAGCCATCTGGGGAGCTGTACAACTGTATCTAAATTAAATAATGAGGCCCTTGTTTTGTGTTCCATTTCGTTTATGTCTGATGAACAATCTAAGATATATCTCCAAGTAATGTTGATCTTGCCATAAAGAGCAATGTGTGTTCTGAGTCTTTGCATGTCTGCCAGCAAACCTCAGGACAACATGATATACCCAATCCCTAGTGGTCTTTCTAAAAATGACCCAGAAGTTGGGGACAGACAAGTGTCATGAAGATATTGAAAGAAATATTTAAAATAAATATGGATTAAAGACCAATCTTCCCTGATTTTTCTAGCAACATTCCTTTGGAATTCAACTCCTAGGTTGTCTTAATTACTAGCCCTATGTATTATATCACCAGGACACTTGATAATTAGCATGAATGCATGCTCAGTCACTAAGTCATGTCCAGCTCTTTGTGACACTATGGACTGTAGCCCACCAGACTCCTCTGTCCATGGGATTCCCAGGCAAGAACACTAGGGTGGGTTGGCATTTCCTTCTGCAGGGGATCTTCCCCACCCAGGGACCAAGCCCTCATCTTTGGAGTCACCTTAAGATAACTTAGGGTGAATGGAATTTGAAACTTCATTTAAAACCAAATCCCCATCAAGTTAACCTTTTGATTTATCTGACCTTCAATTTTTTCTTTCTTCTAATCCCTGTAGCTAAAACTCATCATGATCCCAACTTTTCCAGCTAACAATCAGTGGACCTGGTTTCAAAGAATCACGCAAGAAGAAGTTTCACGTAGATGCTGGTTGTGCTTCTATATGTTCTACGCTGTGACATTAGCATTGTTACTTGGTGGCGTTTTCATCACTTTGTTCTCTGGTCATCCAGCTTTCGCCCTTGTAATGACAATGATTGTTACCGGCATTGTGTTTTTCATCCTCACTGGATTGATGTACTTGTGTGAAGCAAACAAAGTATCAGCTTTCATACAAGAAAAATTTTCAAGAAGAATAGCTCAGGATCCTTGCAAGTCTTTAGAAATGGAAAAAACCAACGGTTGCCACCTGACTGTAATATCATCTTAAACCTGGAAATCCTTGGGACTTGGATATTTTAATGATTTAAATAGAAATAAACTCTGGCTTTTTTAAAAAAAGAAAAGCTTATTTGATTTTGGAATGTTTCTATTCCGTCTTGCCTCTCTTCAGTCTTCTTACAGAAGCTCCTGTTCTTTCCAGTTCCAGCCAGATGAACGGACCAGGTTCCTCTTCCCTGTTGCCACAGCATGCTTCTAACCATCGCCGAAGACCCAGCCCCTGCCTCTCACTCTGGCTTTTCACGTGGACTCCTCCAGATTTTAGTTGACCCATCCAAGACCATAGGTGCCCAGCTTATGGCCAACCTCCCTGGCAGTGCCCTGATCTTGTCCATTGTCCTGTCCTGTAACTTTTCATCACTGTTGCCTGTGAGTCTCCAAAATGATCCTCCAGACACCCCTTCCTCCCACCACACAGCCCTTATCATCCTTGGTCAGTTCCCCTGGCATCCCTCACCTAACCATCCTCTGATGTAATGGTGTGGTCCACACTTTTGATGCTAAGTTCTCCTCACTCTCTCACAGTGCCTCGACTTTTTATCTCTTTGGGGCTTCTTTTTGGAATTACCTTCTACTTTTCCTCCCCTTATTCTTGCCTTATACATTCCCTTCTACATGCCTGGTGACATACGGACATGTGAACCTGCTTGAACTAAGCTATCTCCCTGTGTACATGAATCCAAGGAGATGATCACTCAATAAAGGTGACCTCTTCCTTTCTTTTTCTTAAAATTTTATTAATTTTTTTGGGCTTGCTGGGTCTTCACTGTTGCCCAGGCTTTTCTCTAGTTGTGGCAAGCAGGGGCCACCCTCTAGATGTGGGCTTCTCATTGCGGTGGCCTCTCTTGCTGCAGAACACGAGCTCTAGGCATGTGAGCTTCAGTAGTTGCAGCACATGGGCCAGTAGTTGCGGCTCCTGGGCTCTAGACCACAGGCTTAGCATCTGTGGCTCATGGGCTTAGCTGCTCCTAGGGATGTGGGATCTTCCTGGACCAGGGATCGAACCCATGCCCCCCACACTGGCAGGGGGATTCTTTATCACTGAGCCACCAGGAAAGCCTCGGTGATTTTAATTCCTTTCAATCATGATCATTCACCAAAAGGATCACCACTGCTGTCCTGCTTTTCTGAGTTGTTTCCAGTCCTTCAGTTCAGGCAGGAATTGGAAGACTCTTTCTGAAGTTTACTGGCCAAAGAAAAACTGTCCCTTCTCCCCTAACTTGTAGGGATCCCATAATAAAAACACTGCTCAACCTACTCTAAGTTGAGGGTTGGATGGCATCATCCACTCAATAGACATGAATCTGAATAAACTCTGGGAGACAGCGAAGGACAGGGAAGCCTGGTGTGCTGTAGCCCACGGGGTCACAAAGAGTCAAACACGGCTTAGTGACTGAACAACAACATACCCACCAAGGAAACCCTATCCTCCAACAAGCCCTACCCAACAGCCCTGGGGTCTTCCTTCTGAAATGAGAAGGGAGAGTCCAGAAACTAGGACCCTCTGCGAATGCCTCCGCCATGGTTTGTAAACTCAGAAGACGTTACAGGACATAGAGAGTGTAGGGAGCAGTAAACTGACCTAGCTTTCAACTATGTAACTGACATTTTCAGACACTTAGAACATACTACATAATTGAAACAGCAATAGGGTGTTATAAAGGATTCATAAGAAAAAAGCAGGAACTCTTGAATTATGAGTTCAAACCATGTTATGGGCCAGACTGGATGGGAGGGGAGTTGGAGGGAGGATGGATGCATTTATATGTCTGGCTGAGTCCCCTTGCTGTCCACTGGAAACTATCACAACATTGTTAACTGGCTATATTCCAATACAAATTAAAAAGTTAAAAAACTAGAGGGTGGGAGGGATATTTGAGAAAAAGGGGACGTATGTATACTTATAGTTGATTCATGTCATTATACAGCGGAAACTAACACACACTGTAAAGCGATTATCCTCCAATTAAAAAAAATAAAAATAAAATTCTTTTTAAAAATGAGAGCAGGACTTAATTCAAAAAGTCGGGTACAATAAATGTAAAAAGAAATATTCAAGAAGAACAGCTTACAGTGGGGGAAACTGAAAACAATGTCCAACAATGAAGAATTTTTCAAAATCTTGATATAATAGAACAAGACCACAAAATATCTTACCATCCCTAACTGATATCAAAAAGATAGAAACACAAAAGGAAACCATCATCAGTGTTGACTGTCTCTGGGAGCTGGAATAACTATTGATCCTATTTATACAAAAATATTTCTTTTATCTTTCCAAATTTTGCAAGATTCTGTAATTTAAAAAAAATCAAATGTCAAAAAATAAAATTGCGATTTTATTTTCCCAAAGTTCTCAAGATTCTGTCATCAAAAAAAAAAATCAAATGTTGAAAAATAAACTATATCCAGGTGATCTGGTTAAAGAATACATGACATGAAATTACATTTCCAAAAGGGAGACTTCCTGCGCCATCCAGTGGCAAGAAGACTGTTGTGTGCTCCATTTTAAAAACAGCTGTAACTCTTTGCCTTGACTTTTCCGTCCTTGAACTATGGATACATTTCCTAAATGTTTTTGAAGTATCTTGCTTTAAAAAATATATATTTATTTATTTATTTACTTTTGGCTAAGCAGGATCTTTGTTGCTGTTGAGGGCTTTTCTCTAGTTGTGGCGAGTGGGGGAAAACTGAAAACAATGTAGTGAATTTTATTGTGGAGTGCGGGCTTCCATAGTTGTGGCACATGGGCTCAGTTACTCCGAGGCACGTGGGATCTTCCCCGATCAGGGATCCAACCCATGTGTCCTGCACTGGCAGGCGAATTCTTTACCACTGAGCAGTCAGGGAAGCCCTGTCTTGCACTTTTGAGACCGAGAATTTATAAGAAAATAATATTGAAGTCCCCACCTCTCAAACAGAAGGATGGTATGTTTTCTGACAGTCTTTCCATGTGCATAGGGTGTCTCTCTTCTCTTCTTTATGACCATCTGTCATATTTAACTTTTTCCTAGCGAGTTTTTTCAAAAGAAAAGGGAAAAGCAATCTCTCCTTCATTGTACTTCTTCAAGTATCTAAAATTACTTGTGATAGTCTCAGCTGGAACCAACTTACAGATCCATCCACAGAGGGAATGGGTTTATCCTGGCAGTGGAATTGTGGTTCTTTGTGACCCACACCTCTTCCCTTCATTCCAAGCCCACCCTGGACTTCCCTGGTGGCTCAGCTGGTAAAGAATCCGCCTGCAATGTGGGAGACCTGGGTTCGATCCCTGGGTTGGGAAGATTCCCTGGAGAAGGGAATGGCTACCCACTCCAGTATTCTGGCCTGGAGAATTCCATGGACTGTATAGTCCATGGGGGTCACAAAGAGTCAGACCCGACTGAGCGACTTTCACTTCACTTCACTTTGCAAAGGAATACTACTCAACACGAAAACAACAGTCTGTTGATACTCAAGACAACATGAATTAATCTCAAAATAATTATGCTGGGGGAACAAGCCAGACAACAGAAAAGTACATACCAGATAATGTCATTTATATAAAAATGTAAACTCATTTTTAATGACAGGCTGTAGATTGGTGGTTGCCTGGGAATGAAAGGGAGGAGGTGTGGATTACAGAGAAGCACAATGAAACTTTGGAGGTAATAAATATATTTTTTATTTTAGTTAGACTGATGCTTTTATTGGTTCATACATGCCAAAACTCAATGAATTGAACACTTTGAATATGTGCTGGTTTTGTACCTCACTTGTACATACAAGTGAATAAAGAATCACAGAGTGAATTATTTTACACAGTGTTTCTCCAAACTTTGCTGATATTAAGAAGCTCCTATTACCTACAGTTAACATACTCAACAGTGAAAAGCTGAAAATGTCTCCTCTAAATTCAAGAGTAAGACAAGAATGCCCACTCCCATCATTTCTGTTTAACATAGTATTAGAAGTACTAGCTGGGCTTCCCGAGTAGCTCAGCTGGTAAAGAACCTACCTGCAATGCAGAAGACCCCAGTTCAATTCCTGGGTTGGTAAGTTCCCCTGGAGAAGGGGTAGGCTACCCACTCCAGTATTCTTGGGCTTACCTGGTGGCTCAGATGGTAAAGAATCTGCCCGCAATGTGGGAGACCCAGGTTCAATCCCTGGGGTAGGAAGATCCCCTAGAGGAGGGCATGGTAAACCACTCCAGTATTCTTGCCTGGAGAATCCCAGGACAGAGGAGCCAGACAGGCTATAGTCCATGGGGTTGCAAAGAATAGGACATGACTGAATGACTAAGCACAGCACAGCAGTATTAGCTACAATAATCAGTCACAAAGAAGAATGAAATTCTGCGGTTAGCAACAATATCATAGACCTGGAGAAGGATTTCCTAGTGGCTCAAATGGTTAAGAATCTGCCTGCAATGCAGGAGACCTGGGTTCAATCCTGGGGTCAAGAAGATCCCTTGGAGAAGGGCATGGCAACCCACTCCAGTGTTCTTGCCTGGAGAATCCCAGGACAGAGGAGCCTGGCAGTCTACAGTCCATAGGATTGCAAAGAGTCAGACACGACTGAAGCAACTTAACATGCACTCATGCATGGACCTAAAGAGGCTCATGCTTAGTGAAATAAGCTAGATAAAAAGAAGACAAGTTTTGTATGTTTTCATTGAAACATAGAATCCAAAAAAATTAGACACTTCCCTGGTGGTCCAGTGGTTAAGATTCCATACTTCCACTGCAGGGGGTACAAGTTGGATCCCTGACTGCATGGGGAACTAAGATCCCATGTGCCTTGTGATGTGACCAAAAACAAAATAAAATTCAAAAAACAAAACAAAACAACACATTTTAAAAAAAGAAGCCCCTGGTGCTGTGTAAAATCCATACTCCTGGTCCCACTGCTGAGTACTGCATGAAGCACCAGGTGAATTGTGCTTTCAGCAAGAGCCTCAGTGATTCTCAAGCTCAAGGAAGTAGGGAAACTCTGGTATAAAGCGGGTGGCAGCTGAGAAAGAATGACCCTTCCCTCACCTTGACCAAACCATCATCAGGTGAAGCTGAATGGAAACCACCACCATCAACAAGCAGGGGGAAAAACCTATGTGATTTCCTAGTGTTTTCCACAAGTATATGACCCTTAACCACCATTATAGCAAGTGTTTGTCACCAGGATCTCCTTTAAAGAGCTTTCTCAGCACCCCCAGGATCTTATATCACTAGATGAATTGGGAGAAAACTAAGCTAATGGGTGAAATGGCCCTCCACAGAATTCATGCTGTTGTTATCCAATCAAGATCTGTCTCCTATAAAAGAAACACAAAGAGCTGTGTTGGATGTTTCATCTTGAAAGGAGTTTGACATTTCTACTTTTTCAAGAGCTGCATTGTAAGCCAAGTAAAGGAATCTACAATTTTTTGCACGTAACTGTAGTGGTATGTTTGGAAATCATTATAGATGCTCTTTTCATCATTACTCAGTGAGGTGACATATATATATATATATTTTTTTTTTTTTTTGAGGTATCTTTTTAGATTCACTGACCATTGCAGTTCCTCTGATGTGTTTACTCTTTGTCTGCTTTTCTTTTTTCCTTAATTTGTTGATGTTCTTTGTTTAGGAAGGATATTAACTCTTCTACGTGTATAAAATAGTGACTTACCAACACTCTGTCTGTGATGTCTTAATGCCTTTCAGGAGTTTTCTTTCTTCCTTTATTTCACTTTTCTGAGTAAAACATCAGTGCCTTCCTTACTTAGCAAGACTGAAAATATGCATTCAATCTAAGAAACTAGAATAAATAAAATCAATGGAAATAGAGGAGGAAATGTAAAAGCCTAAGTTAAACTTGAAACCAAATACATTACCATGCCTGAAGGGTAACACTAAAAGCTTGTTCTTGTAAAAACAGTGACAAGTAGATCAATTCTGTCAAAACATTTTTTTTTAATGAGTATTTGGTGAGCAATAACAAGAAATAGTGTCAGGTAAAAGGTAATGTACAACTGCATATCAAAATACCTGATAATTTACGTGAAAGGGATAGTTTCCTTGAAAAGTTATAAAAATGGATCAAGAAGTAACAGATACAGCAGACAAATCACTCCAGAAGAAAAATTCACACCTCCTCCTAAATAGCCTGATTGGCCTATTGCTCTGAGCTCTGGAAATTTGTCAAAGGCACCTTTCTATAAAGATAATTTTACCTCAACCCAGAACCCACAAAAACCTTCATGATGAAACTGGGGCATAGTCTAACTCAAAAACCTACTTGGTAAAGTTCCTAACATAATGAACAAATAAAATCTTACTTTTTAAAAAACCTTTAACCACAATTTTAAGTCTATTTATTTTTAATTGATGGATAATTGCTTTACAATATTGTGTTGGTTTCTGCTATGCAGCAGCATGAATCAGCCGTAAGTGTATATATGTCCCCTTCCTCGTGGCCCTCCGTCCCACTTTCCACCCCATTCCACCCCTCCAGATTGTCATAGAGCTCTGGTTTGAGTTCCCTGGGTCATGCAGCAGAGTCCACTGGCTATCTATCTTACATATGGTGGTGTATATGTTTCCATGCAACTCTCCCTATTTGTCACACCCACTTCTTCCCATTCTGTGTCTGCACATCTGTTCTCAATATCTGAGTCTCCATTGCTGCCCTGCAAATAGGTTCATCAGTACCATCTTTCTAGATTCCACGTATATATGCATTAATATGATATTTGTTTTTCTGACTTACTTCACTCTGTATAATAGGCTCTAGGTTCATCTATCTCATTAGAACTGACTCAAATGCATTATTTTTTATGGCTAAGTAATATTCCACTGTATTTATGTACCACAGCTTCTTTATCCATTCTTGTCAATAGACATCTAGGTTGCTTCCATGTGACCACAATTTTCAAGTCTGTAAAATGTTAAAACACAATGAACACTCACCTACCCTCCTTAATGTTAACAAATTAACACTTTGTTGTAACTTTAGCACATGTTCATAACATTTGTTGCTATTGCTATCATTGTTGTTGGCTGGATCACTGAAGAATCAGTGGCAGACTTTATGAAATTCTTGCCTAAATGCTTGAACCTGCATCTCCTGTTTAAAAAAAAAAAAGGAGGGGGCATTCTCCTACAAAAATTGAATGCCACCATGAGTTAGAAAATTACTTGCACCTTTGCAGCCAATTAAGCCGACTGTGCGCTTTTCCCCATGGGGGCCCAGTGTGCGATGGCTGCAAACAGCAGCCTCCTTGGTAGTGTATGCAGCCTCTTGCCTGTACAGGTAGCCCTAAGGGACCTTGGAGACAGCTCTTCCTAGTGGGCATTCATGACTGGCCTGCTGTTTCTCAACCTAGACTCCAGACAGGTATGCGCGGTGCCTTTGGAAAGCCCCAGGGCACAGTGGCCAGGGTCCACATTGGCCAGGTCATAATGTCCATCCGCACCAAGCTGCAGAACAAGGAGCATGTGATCGAAGCCCTCCGCCGGGCCAAGTTCAAGTTCCCTGGCCGCCAGAAGATCCACATTTACCAAGCTCAATGCGGATGAATTTGAGAACATGGTGGCAGAAAAGCGACTCATCCCGGACGGCTGTGGGGTCAAATACATCACTAATCGTGGTCCCCTGGACAAATGGCGGGCCCTACACTCATGAGCATCAGCTCTGTTCCCTCCTTAATCACGCTCACCAATAAATGCTATTTCCTGTCAAAAAAAAAAAAGAAAGAAAGAAAGAAAGAAAATTACTTGTACCAGTTAATAAAGATGGCCATGAGTTCAAGAACACAAGGATAGGTCCAAATTAGGAAAACTGATAAACCTCATCATACAAATGAAAAAAAGCAGAAAGTCACATTTACCAACAAGTGCTGAAAATGCATTTGACAAAATTCCCTGCAATTTCTGATAAGTTCTCAAAGAAGAATAGAAATGCTGATTCTAAAAAAGAGAATCTGCCTACACAAAGAATGTAAAAAATGGTGAAATAACTAAAGCATTTGAGCTAAAGGCAATCTACAAAGTGAGGCAGTTTTTGATGTTTTTCTCCCTAGGTTTGAGTTCTTCAATTTCCTTGATCTCATGCATCATAACATTTTGGGAGAAACACCATAGTTAATTATACATTAAGTTGACTTCTAAAGTTTTCCATCACCTTAGTGAAAGTGAAGTGAAAGTGAAGTTGCTCAGTCGTGTCCAACTCTTTGCGACCCCATGGACTGTAGCCTACCAGGCTCCTCTGTCCATGGGATTTTCCAAGCAAGAATACTGGAATGGGTTGCCATTTCCTTCTCCAGGAGATCTTCCCAACTCAGGGATTGAACGCAGGTCTCCTGCATTGTAGACAGACCTTAAATAGTCACAAAGAATGCATATTGTAAACGCTGACCCATCAAAATAACTGCTATATCACTTTCAAATGTATGTATAAGCCTGAATCTTCACCACCATCATTCATTTACACATAAATAAATTTTTCTTTGTCTCAAGTTTTGCTTTATTTCCTTTTCTTTAATCTGTTCTTCCGTTTCATTCAATCTCTCCTGAAATGTGTCTTAATATAGTATGTTATGCTTTAAAGTCTTTTTTGATTACTCATATCATTGTTCTCTGCAACAAAGATATACATTAATATGTATATGTATATGCTTGGGTTTAAGGTAAATTCTTCTGACCATGATGTTCTAACTGTAAAATTTCTTCTGAACTGGGTTACAGTTATGATTTGTATACATATGATCAAAATAACACTGCTATGTTCTGAACATTTGTGTCCCCAAATTCATATGTTGCAGTCCTACCCCTTTAGGTGATAGTATTAGGATGTGGGGCCTTTGGGAGGTGGTTGGGTCAAAAGGACTGAGATCTAATGAGTGAGATTAATGCTCTTAGAAAAGATCCCACGGACCTCCTTTTCCCCTTCCCCAAGGTGGGGATAAAAGGAAAAACCCAGGAGAGGTCTCTCTCCGGTGATACTGGCTTCCTGATCTCAGAGTTGCAGCCTCAAGACCCTGATCACTATATTTCTGCTGTTTATAAGTCACCCAGTCTGTGGCATTTTGTTAGGGCAGCCCAAATAGACTGAGAAAATATATTACAACACAGAAATATATTAAAGACAGAAAACTTTTTTTTTGTTAGTTGGAGGCTAATTACTTCACAACATTTCAGTGGGTTTTGTCATACATTGACATGAATCAGCCATGGAGTTACATGTATTCCCCATCCCGATCCCCCCTCCCACCTCCCTCTCCACCCGACTCCTCTGGGTCCTCCCAGTGCACCAGGCCCGAGCACTTGTCTCATGCATCCCACCTGGGCTGGTGATCTGTTTCACCATAGATAATATACATGCTGTTCTTTTGAAACATCCCACCCTCAACTTCTCCCACAGAGTTCAAAAGTCTGTTCTGTACTTCTGTGTCTCTTTTTCTGTTTTGCATATAGGGCTATCATTACCATCTTTCTAAATTCCATATATATGTGTTAGTCTGTAATGGTCTTTATCTTTCTGGCTTACTTCACTCTGTATAATGGGCTCCAGTTTCATCCATCTCATTAGAACTGATTCAAAAGAATTCTTTTTAATGGCTGAGTAATATTCCATGGTGTATATGTACCACAGCTTCCTTATCCATTCGTCTGCTGATGGGCATCTAGGTTGCTTCCATGTCCTGGCTATTATAAACAGTGCTGCGATGAACATTGGGGTGCACGTGTCTCTTTCAGATCTGGTTTCCTCGGTGTGTATGCCCAGAAGTGGTATTGCTGGGTCATATGGCAGTTCTATTTCCAGTTTCTTAAGAAATCTCCACACTGTTTTCCATAGTGGCTGCACTAGTTTGCATTCCCACCAACAGTGTAAGAGGGTTCCCTTTTCTCCACACCCTCTCCAGCATTTATTGCTTGTAGACTTTTGGATAGCAGCCATCCTGACTGGCGTGTAATGGTACCTCATTGTGGTTTTGATTTGCATTTCTCTGATAATGAGTGATGTTGAGAATCTTTTCATGTGTTTGTTAGCCATCTGTATGTCTTCTTTGGAGAAATGTCTGTTTAGTTCTTTGGCCCATTTTTTGATTAGGTCATTTATTTTTCTGGAATTGAGCTGCAGGAGTTGCTTGTATATTTTTGAGATTAATCCTTTGTCTCTTGCTTCATTTGCTATTATTTTCTCCCAATCTGAGGGCTGTCTTTTCACCTTACTTATAGTTTCCTTTGTTGTGCAAAAGCTTTTGAGTTTCATTAGGTCCCATTTGTTAAACACAGAAAACTTTTAAGAACCGCACGTCCAGTCATAGAACATGTATACCTTTTTCTTTGGTTTGCTTTAAAAAATCTTTTTGTTTCTGTTGCAGTATAGTTGATTTATGATGTTGTGTTAGTTTCTGCTGGATAGCAAAGTGAATCAGTTATACACAGCTCTACGCTTTTTTGAAGTCTTTTCCCACATAGTTCATTAAAGAGTATTGAGAAGAGTTCCCTGTACTATACAGTTGTTGTTAAGCTGCTAAGTCGTGACCAACTCTTTTGTGACCCCATGGACTGTAGCCCATCAGGCTCCTCTGTCCTTGTGATTTTCCAGGCAAGAATACTGGTGTGGATTGCCATTTCCTTCTCCAAGGGGTCTTCCCAACCCAGGAACTGAATCCATGTCTCCAGCATGGGCGATAGTTAGTCAACCTTTCGGTTTATCTAACCTTAATATTTTTCTCCTCTTATTCCTTCAGACAGGATTCATTATGATCTCACCACCTCAAGTTTATGGTCAGTCAAACTGGTTTCTGAGAATAACTCACGTCAAATGTTCATATCAATTATACAAACAATTCTTTTTGTTCTTTGCTGTATTCATTGTTTTGATTTTTGGAATTGCCATGGCAGCTTTCCCTCTGGATCGCAAGACGTTATTCCTGGAAATCACAATAATTATTACTGCCATCGTTTTTCTCATCATTATTGGAGTGCTCATTTTTTATGAAGTCTGTCGAAAGCTGGAGGAATTTATCCCTCCCCAAGTGGAAGAATCATGGAGGTATAGAATTGAACACATTGAAATTTAAGCTTCAGCAATAGATTCCAAATGTCAGCACCTGATTATCACCTTATCTGAAATCTGAACCTCCTTAGGACTTTGGACCTTTTTAAAGTCTTTTGAGCATTTTAAAAGGAATAAACATTGACTTTTTAAAAGGTTATGATTTTGGAAAGTTCTTGTTCCCTACTGCCTCTGTGAAATCTCTTTCTGGGAAAGCCGTTTTTTTTCTCGAATATGTGACAGATAAATGTACCAGTGTTCTCACACCTGCTTTTATTTTATTTACTTTTATTTTTGGCTGCACTGGGTCTTTGTTGCTTTGCGTGGGCTTTCTCTAGTTGCAGGGAGCAGGGGCTACGCTTTGCTGCAGTGCAGGGGCTTCTCCTTGCCGTGGCGTTGAGGAGTGCGGGTCTCTAGGGTGCTTGGGCTTCAGTACTCGCAGCTCTCAGGCTCAGTTGCTCTGTGGCATGTGGGATCTTCCCAGACCAGAGATCGAATCTGTGTCTTCTACACTGGGAGGTGGATTACTATACACTGCACCACCAGGGAAGTCCTTCTTCCAAGAAGGTTTTGCTTCGACCAACTTCTTGCTCTCTTCCTCCCATCACTTACGACCTACCTCTTACTCTGGCTTTTCATATCAGCTTCTGCTAATTTTAACACGTACGGAGGTGACCCTCTGAAGACTCCAGGTTCCCAACTCATGACTCCTCACTTGCAATGTCCCAATCTTATCTCTGCTATTGAAGAGGAGCAGGACCCTATGGCCCTTGGCCTGCATGTCCTCAGCCTGCCTTTTGTGTGTGAAAAAAACTTTAGCCAAAGAATAACTTTAATCAGAAGGGAGAAAAGGCGGAAGCTAAGAACAGCAGTCAAATAGGACAAAACAATAGTCAGTAAGCAAAGTCAAGGACCTTTACTTCCTTTTCAAGGATTATAGATAATATTGTGAACCACACTCTGTGGGTTGTTTTGTAGAGACCAAACCCAGGTGGAAGAAATTAATGACATGATGATCAGATCGCAGCCATGACATAAGCTGCCACAATTCCAAGAATTTTCCCCAAAGAAATGAAAACAAATCAATCCTGGAACACACACACAATGTAACATGACCTTATTTTACTGTTCCTAAAACGGATATCAAAACCATTTTCAAAAATGGTTTTGTGTACTTAAAAACCTAAGAGAATAGATCTCATGTTGTATTCTTACCAAAACAAAAAAGCCAAGAAACACAATAAATGGTTTGGAGGTGAAGGATATATTTATTACCTGATTTTGATGATGATATCACAGGTATAGGTATATGTCCAAATACATCAAAATGTATATATCAAATATGTATGTTTTTTTATATAGTAAGTATGCCTCAAAAAACTAAACACACTGGAAGCCACTGCTAACGGGAATTGGTTCTGCATGGTGGAATACTTCTATTTGGATCTTACTTATTTTTTTCAAAGTCTCCCAAACAACATATGTGTTACTTTGTAATCAAAACCCAGCAAATTCTTAAATTTGCTGGACTGCCATGCAGCCCACCATAGATGATAATATAGGCATCATACTTAAAAAAAAATCCTAGATAATGTGTAAGTTACATCTTACAAAAAAATGTCACTGAAATTGCCTTTGAACTGGACTCTCGGCTTCCCTTCCTCTCATAGCCCTCTGTCATCTCTTGTTAACAGAGAGCATGATTTTTTTTAAGTTTATTTTATTGAAACATAATTGATTTATAATCTATTAATTTCTGATATAAAGGAGGCAGTTACACATGCATGTGCATACATACATACACATTCTTTTTCATATTATTTTCCATTATGGATTGTCACAGAATATTGAATGTATTTCCCTGTGCTATGCAGTAGGACCCTGTTGTTCATCCATTCTATATATAATAGTTTGCATCTGCTAATCCCAAACTCTCAATCCATCCCACCTCCAACCCCCTCCCCCGTGGCAACCACAAGTCTATTCTATGTCTATGAATCTGTTTCTGTTTCATTGAAAAATTCATTTGTGTCACATTGTGTTTTTTATTTATTTAAAAAATTCTTAATGTAAAATTTTTATTGGCCATGCCACATGGCAGGTGGTATCTTCCTCAACCAGGGATCCAACCAGTGCTCCTGCATTGAGAGCAGGGAGTCTTAACCCCTGGACCACCGGGGTCATATTTAAGTATGACCACCTGTGACATATTTCAGATTCCACCTTTAAGTGAAATCATATGATATTTGTCTTTCTCTTTGTAACTTACTTCACTTAGTATGACAATCTCTAGGTCTACCTATGTTGCTGCAAATGGCATGGTTTCATTCTTTTTTAATGGCTGAGTCATATTCCATTGTGTATACACCACATCTTCTTTATCCATTCATCTGTCGATAGACACTTAGGTTGTTTCTATGTCTTGGCTATCCTGCATAGTGCTGCAAGAAACAGGGCGCTTTTTAAAAAATAATTATTTTTGGCTGCATGGGAACTTCGTTGCAGTGTGAGGGCTTTCTCTAGTTGCGGTGGTGATCGGGGGCCTCTCTTCCTTGTGGCATGAGGGCTTCTCTTCCTGCAGACCATGGGCTCTAGCGTGCTCGGGCCCAGTAGGTGTGATGCATGGGCTTAGTTGCCCCGTGCCATCTGAGATCTTCCCAGATCAGGGATCGAACCCTGCATTGCTGGGCAGGTTATTAACCTCTGGACCACCAAGGAAGCCCTAAGGAATTCTTGAGTCTGTCCTGCAGAGCAACAGATCTGGTATAAGGTGGGTTGCAGCTGACAAGGAAACTTTCCTCAACTTGGCCAAACCATCATCAGGGTGCATGTGCGCTGAACCGCTTCAGTCGTGTCTGAGCCTGTACAACCCTATGGATGCAGCCCACCAGGCTCCTCAGTCTGTGGGATTCTCTGGGCAAGAATACTGCAGTGGGTTTCCATGCCCTCCTCCAGGGGGTCTTCCTGACCCAGAGACTGAACCCGCAGCTCCTGCATTGTCACCTGGGTTCTTTACCACTAGCGCCATCTGGGAAGGAAGTCCAAACCATCATCAGGTGAAGCCAATGAAACAACCACCATTAATAGCCAGGGGGAAAATAAAGGATCATTTCCTAGGTTTTTCCCAAGACACATTATTCTTTTTTTTTTTTTAAATATGGAACGCTTCACGAATTTGCGTGTCATCCTTGCGCAGGGGCCATGCTAATCTTCTCTGTATCGTTCCAATTTTAGTATATGTGCTGCCTAAGCGAGCCAAGACACATTATTCTTAACTACCACATAGCAAGGGCTTCTCTGCTGGCTCAGTGGTAAAGAATCTGCCTGCCAATGCAGAAGACGTGGGTTTGATCCCTGGGTCGGGAAGATTCCCTGGAGGAGGGCATGGCAACCCACCCCAGTATTCTTGCCTGGGAAACCCCAGAGACAGAGGAGCTGGGTGGGCTACAGTCCATGGGGTTTCGAAGAGTCAGATATGACTTAGTGACTAAACAACAATAACAAGCCATACAGCAAGTGTTTGTCATCAGTCTCTCCTTTAAGAAGGTTTCTCAGACCCCAGCATCTTATATCATTGGCTCAACTGGGAGAAAGCTAAGCTGAAGCATGAAAAAGGCTTTCCATAGAATCCATGTTATTGCAGTTATCCAATCAGGATCCTGTCTCCTATAAAAGAAATAGAAAGTGCTCTGCTTAGCATCTCATCTTGAGGTGTGTTTGCTGGTTTCTGTTGTGAGCAAAGCTGCATTTCATGCCAGGTAAACCCCACTATCACCTCTATTTATTTATAAAAGCAGCGATGTGTCTGAAAGTCATTAAAGACGCTCTTTTTCTTATTTCTAAGTGAGGTCAGGGATACCTTTTCAAGTTCACCAGCCATAATTCTACAGATAGGGGTTTCTTGTTATACCCTCTGTTTTTCTACTGGTTTTATTTCTTTACTGTCGATGCTTTGTGTATATAAGGGACCCTATGCAAGAGTTCAGGAGGGTGTAGAAACACACAGGTATTTTTACCTGGAGAATCTCATGGACAGAGGAGACTGGCAGGCGACAGTCCAAAGGGTTGTGAAGAGTTAGACATGAATGAAGCGACTGAGCACTCACCCATGAATGCAAGAGTTCAAATTACCTTTGATGGGGTTTGTCTAAAGCACATGCTGCTTTCTGCCTCTACTCCATTAAACCTAAATTAATAGGGGCTTTGCTTTGTGATCTGTATCACCCGTACTTAAAATAGGATAACAGTTTCAAATGATGCATTTAAGTAATTCTGACACTTCCTTAAAATGAGATCTTGAGTCTCTTCTTGTCCCCAAGCAAACCTCAGGACTATGAGCTATGCCCAAGTGCTCTGTGGAAATGTTCCAGAAGTTTGTGATAGTTTCATTAAGGTTATTGAAATAAGGATTTAAAGAAAATTAATATACTTATATTTCCTGACTTTCTGGTAACCTTCCTTGGTCATCCTAGACCCTAGCCCTTTGTTTCACTCGATCAGGACACATTACAACTTAGAGAGAATAGAATTCAAAACTTTGTCTAAAAGCAATGTCATGGCAAATGGAGAGATGGGTTCCCAGTCAACCTCTGATTTATTTGACCTCATTTTTTTTCTTCTAACTTCTGCAGATAAGATCGTCATGATCCCAACTTTTCAAGCTCATAACCTGAGAAGCTAGCTGCTGAGAATACAGTTTATACAAAAGTATCTGGCTTTTTTATTTTGGAGTAATCACTTCGTTCCTGGAACTTTTTGCAGTGGCTTTCTTTGCTGATCAGATACATTTTCGTCTAGCAATGATAACAGCTATTTCTGGAATTGTTTTTATTGTCATTACTGCAATCTTTGCCTCATATGAAGCTTGTCAAAACAAAACCCAGAAAATTCACCTTTAAGCCTAGAAGAATTATCAAACCTTAGAAACCCCCAGAGGCTTAGAAATAGCTATTTTGAAATGGGGGCACCAACCACAAGCACCGGATTTATAATTTGATGTTAAACCCCAAATACCTTTGTACCTTTGGATGTTTTTAAAAACCCCTTGAGCATTGTTTTAAAAAGAAATAAAACTCTGGTTTCTAAAAAGCTTACTATCTGATGCCGGGGTCCAACCCCAGCAGGATCCAGGGGAACCCTCAGGATGAACGGCGTTGGCGAGAGAGAGACACGTAGGACTGGCCTTGATAGGGCCAAGTCTGCTAGGGAGAGAGAGAGAGAAAGAAAGAGACCAGACCAGGATATGCAGCAGAGTCTGGCAGTTGCTTTATTTTTCACCATCGCCTTTATACCCTAAGTTGGTACATTTCTAAGGGGCAGATAAACACACAGACTTAGTTTAACATTACATCACCTTGTCCTTCACGAAACCAGGTGTGCTCTGTATATTTTTTGTTTATGAGAGTATTTTCCCATAGATTTTTTGTACATTGTCTTCTGGCCTTGAGGTTAGCAGAAAACAGAAGGTTGGCAGTCTCATGGTACAGCAAGTTGTAACATAATAGAAATACAATCCTGTTAACATAAAAGTCAGTCTTTTTGCAGAAATTCTCAGCTAAATTTATCTAAAAAGTTTAACACACAAAGACTCTGGCTCTGAAGAGGCAGCCCCTGTTTAGCACTCCTGGTTAAAATTAACAATTATCTTACTGTTTTTACATTAGGGCTAAACTCTTATTTTACTAGATCTTTAACTATATTAACAATAGTTGCCACTGCACAACCTCAGCACATTAACATCAATCAAACGTTGATCTAATAACCACTTTTAAAACAATATTTTTTGTATTCTCTGATAGGGCTTCTTCACCCCCTAAAGGGCTCTGTGCTTATTAGGGCCTTTTTTATGGTTAATCTCTATGTATAATATCTTTTGGCTTTCAGGCCTGTTGACAATTTATGGTTTGCACCTGGTGCAACTTTAAGCAACTTCAGTAGCTGACCCTGTCTTTTTTGTGGTTAATCTATTTTCTTTCTATTAGGTGTCATCTCCAAGGGAACTAGATAGGATTACATTTTCACAGAACAGAAATGCAAAGGATTGCAAAAACAGCAGATATGGCACAAAACAGGCTCCTAGTCTAAAAGTTAATTACCTGCAAGAAGTCACCAGCTAATCTCTATCTAAACTATTTTCTATAAGGCACCTTTGTGGCTATAATATTTGTGGAGCTTTTCTCACCCTGTGAAGGGGCCTATGCTTAGTTTCTTTTGTTAGCATACTGTACTTAGGATGTTTAGAACAATCATGAGCATTTTGTGCAATGAGAGCACACGTTTATCAAACAAGCCAGAATGCCAGCAAAAGAGTTTGAATTGAAGCATTTCCTTCATCCCTGGCCACTTCATAGGGTACCAGTGTCCAGGAGATTTATTAACTAGCTTTTAAGTTGGTCTTTATTCAGTGAAAGAGGAGCAGGAGAGCTCTCGGCAGGCAACACAAGAATCTGCAGCAGGGCAAATAAGAACAACAGCAGAAAAGGGGGGAGGATATAGGGTAGGGTAGAGGCCGAGGCCAACCTGGAGGGTCCCTTATCCTAGATGGCCTTGCCTGTCAGGTATTTTCCTCGTGACCTCGTCACGGGCGGGACCTCCCATAATGGCTCCCGACAATCTGATTTTGGAATGTTCTTGCCTGTATGAAATCTCTTTTTGCAGAATTCCTTGTTCTTTCAAATTCACGTCAGATGAAGGAACCAGGTTCTGCCTCTCTGTTGCCATGACTACCAACCTTCTTGCTCGTTTCCAACCATCACTAAGATCCAGTTGCTGCTTCTCACTGTCTCTTCACATCAATTCCTGTGGACTTTAACATACACAGAGGGGACCTTTCCAGGCCCACAGGTGCCCAGCTCACATCCCTCCTCACATGCTTTGTCACATTCCTGTCCTCCCCAAGAATTATCTACCTCCATGGTCCCATCCTGTGCCTTGTCAGAATCCCCAAACATCACTGCAGACCCCTCATCCTCTAACCACACAGCCCCCTTGTCCTCACTAACTTTCTCTTCTACCCCTACTTGACAATCCTAGATGGGATGGAGTTCTCCTCTCCTTTGATTGCCATGGTCTCTTTGCTCTCCTGAAGTGCCTTTTTTTTTTTTTTTCCTTTTAGCTTAACATTTTGTTAAAAAACAACAACTTTATGTTTTGTGTTGGGGTATAGCTGATTAACAACGTTGTGATAACTTCAGGTGGACAGCAAAGGGACTCAGCCACACATACACATGTATCCACTCTCCCCCAAACTCCCCGCCCATCCATAACGAGGGACATAGTGCCATGTACCTACAGTAGGCTGTACATCTTACACTAGTAACTTGTTGGTTATCCACTTAAGATATAGCAGTGTGTTCATGTCGATTCCAAACTCCCTAAATATCCCTTCCCCCTGGCAACCATAAATTCATTCTCTAAGTCTGTGGGTTTTTTATTTTTATTTTTTAAAATATTTATTTATTTGGCTGTGCCAAGTCTTGGTTGTGGCCTGTGGGATCTAGTTCCCTGACCAGGGATGGAACCCGGGCCCCCTGTACTGCGAGCAAGGAGTCAGCCACTGGACCACCAGGGAAGTTCCTCCCATAGCGCCTTGACTTTTTTCTTGTCCCTCTTGGGTTCTAAATTTTTCACCCTCTCTGATCCTCCTGTATATTCCGGGCACTTCTACTGGCCTATCCGCGTAGTCCAGAAACCCAAGAAGCCACACCTCCTGGAGCAAGTGACACAAGAAAGTGTCCTTCAAATCATGATCACAAAGTTCAGTCACCCGCACTGCGGTCCTTCTGTTTCATTGTATCTTCTCCTTTGCTGCCAGGCTGGGAACTAGCAGACGCCTCTATGAGAACAGTGCCTCAAAAGAATATCTTCCTTCCCTTTGTCTGACGTTTTTGGGTGCCCCCTCCTCCCACCACCATTGAGAAATGGACTCACCATGCCACCTACTCATTCTAGAAATCTCACCAGTCAACAGCGCTACCCAATGGCCTGTGATATAGGAAGACAGAGCCCAGAATCAAGGACCTGGAGGGAATTCTCCTCTCATGCTAGAACAGCTAAAAGTAATTTGCAGAGGGAGCTGATGCAGATAGTAAACAGAAAACAATTTTTTTCTTTCAACATATAATTACTATCCTCAGGTCTGGGGTAGTAGGCTGTATCACAAAATGAAACAAGAATCAGATTGTGTGAATGATCAGTAACTAAGGCAAGGACACCTGGAAATTGAAAATGAAGGCAGAAATTGAAAAGTGAAAAGATTTGGAAGATGAAGGAGAGAAGCCTATGAGGTCAGCCATTTGTGATGGGGACAGTGGAAACAATGTTTAAACACACCAGATTTTTTTAAAAACTCACATTCAGTTTTGCAAGATGCAAGAAGTTCTCTGGATAGAGTGCACTGACAACGTGAATGTACTTAATGCTACTGAACTGTCCACTTAAAAATGGTTACAGTGGTAAATTTCATGTTACGCCTGTTTTACCACAATCAAAAATCATTTTTTAGAAATGGGATATGGCAGAAGAGAATATGATTCAAATTGATATGGGAAAAAAAAAGAACTTCAAATGAAAGTTCCCACCAACATATGACTTGAGGGTGGTGCAATAATTGATAACATAAAGGAAGGGCTATAGAAGATATACTTTAAATTGCAAGTGATAAAGAAGATTGAAGTTGGTTGTTGAGGCTGAAGTCCTCAGGGGGATTTCCTAATCTGTAGGACTATGAGTCATCCCCTAATAACCTTCTAGACCATTCACTGGTATTTTGTGGGGGGGGGGGGTGCACTGCATCTTCGTTTTTGCGAGCGAGCTTTCTCTAGTTGGAGCGAGCGGGGGCTACTCTTTGCTGTGGTGCACAGGCTTCTCATTGCGCGGCTCCTCTTGTTGCAGATCAGAGGTGCTCAGACCTCAGTGGTCGACGTGCATGGGCTTAGTTGCTCTGTGGCATGTGGAACCTTCCTGGACCAGGGATTGAACCCGTGTACCCTGCATCGGCAGGTGGACTGCCATCCACTGCACCACCAGGGAAGTCCCTGTTGGTCTTACTTTTAATATCTGCTAGAAACAACACATATGCACTGGAAATGGAAGGCTGACCAAATCCAGGATTCGTGAGTTCACAGCAGCAGAGTTCATGTGCAAATGTGTTTCTTGCCTCTTCTGTTGATGTTCCTCTTTCCATTTTTTTCAAGAAGTACGAGGCCATGAGGAACTCCATACAGCAATTTTTTATCACAGCTCTTCATAGAATCGTTGGTGCCAGTGAGATTTATGGTGCCCCAAGAGCCACACAGTTCTATAAATCCCTAGACACCTGACAGCATTGGTTTTTACCCTATCTTTCCATTAATGCATACTCGTACCTCATGATGAGAAAATGCAGACTGTACCAACAAATCAAATTATTTGAGCCTATTGTTTTTAGATGTAGAACAGAATCACCTGATGAAAAATTTAAAAGAAAATTCTACTTGCCAGGAAAATCTAATTCTGACATGTACATCCAGCTGAAGATCATCAATTTAGTCTGAGCGGGGGCACTTCTGATTTTATCGATTTGATGAGGTTTCAGTGAGTAGTTCTGGCTGATGAACTGGGGGTGTAACCGAGTAGGACCTTTGGGGGCCTTCCCAGGACAGACTACCCCCCACACCCAACCCATGTCCTCCAGCAGCCTGTTGTCTGTAGAAAACTTTGGCTTCCTAGGCCTTCCCCAAGCTCCAAAGAATAAATTTAATCAGAGAATTGAGAAAATGTAGAAATCAAGGAAAACAGTCAACCAAGACAATAATAATAGTTTAGCCATTAAACAAAGTCAAGGACTTTTAGTTCCTCCTCAAGGGCTACCAGTTATCTTTTAAGCCTTTTGCAGGTATTTCAACTCCCATTAAGTGGAAGAAGTTAACTGCTTGCTGACCACAAGCACATAGACCCCAACCCCAAGAAGGTTGATGATGTTGACTCCCCAGTTACCTCACCATCAACCAGTCAGAAGAATGTTCATGAGCTGATTATGTGTCCACAACCTCTCTCCTTTATCTTGAAAGCCATTGGGGAGTTTGGGTGTTTTGAGCACTAGCTACCTGGACTCCTTGCAATAAACACTGCACTTTCTTTCACCAAGACCCATTGTGAGTAGATCTTACTGCATGTGGGTAAGCAGATCCAAGTTTGATTTGGTAATAGAAAAAGCAGTAGACTCCTGCTTTTAATTAAATACTTTAAAAGGATCTTCTTTCCTCATCAAGAAATCTTTCTCAGTCCCTTCTGAGATTCTTGGTTATTCTTGGTGTAGTTTTCAACTGGGAATATCAGATATATAGATGTACAGTCTGCTTGGGAGTATGCAAAGACAGAGGTTTCCTTTCTTTGTATGAGGAGTTCCAGGCATTGTGGGGATGGCCAAACAGAACTGAATATCTGAAACAATCACTTTTATTTTTTAATATTTATTTATTTATTTGGCTGCATTGGGTTTTAGTTGCAGCACGCAGGATTGCTGATCTTTATTGCATGTGAACTCTTAGCTGCAGCATGTTGTATCTAGCTCCCCAACCAGAGATCCAACACCAACCCCCTGAATTGGGAGTGCAGAGATTTAGCCACTGGACCACCGGGGAAGTCCTTGAATCAGTCATTTTTAAACTTTTCTGTTGCTGTGTAGTTGCTCAGTCATGACCAACACTTCTGCGAACCCCTGGACTGTAGCCTTCCAGGCTCCTTGTCCACGGAGTTCCCCAGGCAAGAACCCTGGAATGGGTTGCCACTTCCCTCTCCAGGGGATCTTCCTGACCCAGGGAACGAACCCACATCTCCTGCACTGGTAGGCAGGTTCTTTATCGCTGAGCCACCAGGGAAGCCAATAGAGAGGGCTTCAGAGTCTCCTGAAGGGTTTACTGAAAGCCAGACTGCTGGATCCCACCCCCGAGAATTCCTAATCTGGTAGATCTAAGTTGGAGTCTCCAGAACCTGCATCTCTAACAAGATCCCAGGTGATGGTGCTGCTGCTACATTGGAGAACTCGTTGAGAAACTCTGACCTATTCCACCTGCTCAGGCCTGAGAGGGAGGTATTACGAAATACCAAAGGTGTTAATGACTACTCTATGGTGCCAAAGAGACCATAGAAGGAAAGCAGACTCCGAGTTGAATCCTAATTCTGCCACTTCCTGCCTGAAAACTCTGTGCAAATTATCTAACTCTCTGTACCTGGTTTTCTTGTTGGTAAAATATGGATGATAATACCTGCCTCACAAGATTCTGTCTGTAAAATAGTTGGCCTAAAGTAACATACAGGAGAGAGCATTTCTGCTGATGACCTTTCTCATAAGTAGTTTATAAATTTTTCACCACTCTTCTCAGTCCTGGCTGCATATTAGAGTCATCTGGGGACCTCTTGAGCCCCAAACACCAGCCCCAGGCGTGTTAATATAGTAGATGGGATGACACCATGGATGTTTTCACTTTCATTGGGGTATAATGGCTTCCCTGGTGGCTCAGACGGTAAAGAATCCGACTGCGGGAACTGGAGGGGCGGGGGCGGCGTGGAGGAGGCGGAGGCCGGCCATCAGCTCCGCTCCAATGTGTTCGCCATGTCCCGGCAGGCGAAAGACGACTTCCTGCGGCACTACACAGTCTCCGACCCCCGGACCCACCCCCAGGGCTACACTGAATACAAAGTGACGGCGCAGTTCATCTCAAAGAGGGACCCAGAGGATGTCAAAGAGGTGGTGGTCTGGAAGCGGTACAGTGACTTTCGAAAGCTGCATGGAGACCTGGCCTACACCCACCGCAACCTCTTCCGCCGCCTCGAGGAGTTCCCAGCCTTCCCCCGCGCCCAGGTGTTTGGCCGGTTTGAAGCCTCGGTGATTGAGGGGCGGCGAAAGGGGGCCGAGGACTTGCTTCGCTTCACTGTGCACATTCCCGCGCTCAACAATAGCCCCCAACTCAAGGAGTTCTTCCGGGGTGGGGAGGTGACACGGCCCTCCGAGGTGTCCAGAGACCTGCACATCCTTCCCCCGCCCCTGATTCCCACACCACCGCCTGACGAGCCCCGGGCCCAGCCGCGTGAGACTTGCTTGTCGCAGCCACTTCCAGCAGAGAGAAGGGGCCTTGAGGAGTTGGAGGTGCCAGCGGACCCGCCACCATCCAGCCCTGCTCAGGAGGCCTTGGATCTCCTCTTTAACTGTGGGAGCACCAAGGAGGCATCCAGTTCCCCTGCCCGAGGCCCCCTCACTGAGGCTGAGCTTGCCCTGTTTGACCCCTTCTCCAAGGAAGAAGGTGCAGGACCCAGTCCTACCCACATAGGGGAGCTGGCAGCGTTGGAGGCAGAATCTGGAAGACTGGACCAGGAACCCTGGGAGCCAGGTGGACAAACAGAGGAAGACGAAGAGGAAGGAGAGCCCGCCCCTGCCTATCTGAGCCAAGCCACAAAACTCATCACCCAGGCCCTACGGGACGAGAAGGCAGGCGCCTACCCTGCCGCTTTGCAGGGCTACCGGGATGGGGTGCACATCCTGCTCCAGGGAGTTCCTGGTGACCCATCACCTGCCCGCCAAGAGGGTGTGAAGAAGAAGGCGGCCGAGTACCTGAAGCGGGCAGAGGAAATCCTGCACCTGCATCTGCCCTAACTCCCACCCCGAGATGGGAGTGGACCTGTTCCCAGGACTCCGGCTCCAGCACTGCCAGCCACCCTCTTGTCTCCCTGGTGCCTGATCACCTGGTCCTATAACTGGCCATTTCTGTATGTAACTGGACCAAGAATGAGAAAAATAATGGATTCTCAGCTGCCTGACCACACCTGCCACCTTGGAATCAGGGACTCACATGTCTGAGCCTGCCTGTCTCTATCTTGATATGGGAGGCTGCAGCTCTGGTCCGTAAGCCATCTGTTATCCATCTAGAATCGGGGTCTGCAAACTACTGCCCACAGCTGGATATGCCCCACTGCCTTTTTTTTATAAGGCCCATGAACTAGAAGAGTTTTTACTTTTTTTTTAATAGTTGAAAAAATTCAAAATAATAATATTCTGTAACAGGTGAAAATTATAATGAAATTTAAGTGTCTAAAAAATAAAAGTTTATTGGAACACACACACACACACACAAAAAAAAAGAATCCGACTGCGATATGGGAGACCCAGGTTTGATCCCTGGGTCAGGAAGATCGCCTGGAGAAAAAAAGGGCACTCCATTTCAGTATTCCTGCCTGGAGAATTCCATGGACAGAGGCGTCTGGGGGGCTACAGTCCACAGGGTTGCAAAGAGTCAGACATGACTGAGTGACTTTCACTTTCACTTTCAAAATTGCTTTATAAGGCTGTGCTAATTTCTGCTGTACAAGAAAGCAAATCAGCTAAATATATATATATTCTCTCTTTCTTGGACCTCCCTTCCACCCGCCCCCATTCCCACCTATCTGGGTCATCACACAGCACTGAGATGAAATCCCTGTGCGATACAGGAGCTTCCCACTAGCTGTCTATTTTACACCTGGTTGTGTATTTATGTCAAGCTCCCAAGTGAGTCAGATAAACATCAAGAGTAGAGAACCCCTAACTTAGTAGTTAACAAACTAGTAGAAGACGAAACAATAGAAGGACCAGGTTTAGCTCCTCAGTGGAAGACATGATCCGTGTGAAATAGACCCATGATGCCTTGAGAGTATTCAGAGATACCTGGGTGTTCTCTGTGCTAACATTAACAAGAGTAAGCTCACTACCAGTCCCATTAATGAAGTCCTTCACAGCCCTCCGGAGAGGGCAAATTACTGTGCTAAGTGGGAATAAGTGCTCATCTGAGGCTTAATAATGGCATCCCCGGAAAGTTCACATTATTGTCATTATCTAATCAAGATCTTCTCCCTCTTAAAAGGAAAAGGAAAGGCTTCAACTCTTCTCCGAAGGTTATGCCAGTTTGGTTGGAAAGCCTGCTAGCTGATTTCTTGAAACTCCTCCTTATTTTTACTGGGTAAAAATAACTACTGGGTAGGTAAAACAAGACTGTCTTTCATGAAAGTGTTAACTTTTTGCAGATATATGCATTGAATTAAGAAAATTTTGTTAAAAAAAAAAAGAAAATTTCAGTTACCATTTTGATAAGTACTTTAAAAAATCATGAATGGCTCTGAAATTTAATCAAATGACTTATCGGTACCTATTGCAATACTCATATGGGCTTTTTTCATATGCTTTTTAAATGTGGTGTTGTGTTATAGTGAGATTTTTGTCAAGCTAAGCCATCTTTCCATGCTGGGATAGCCATTATTTGTTGGCTATATGTGTGCATGTGTTTTGTTTTTAAATACGGATACCACACTCAATGGGCTTTCCAGGTGGCGCTAGTGGTAAAGAACCCGCCTGCCAATGCAGGGGATGTAAGATACGCGGGTTTGATCACTGGGTTGGGAAGATCCCCTGTAGAAAGAAATGGCAACTAACTCCAGTATTCTCACCTGGAGAATCCCATGGACAGAGGAGCCTGGTGGGCTACAGTCCATGGAGTTGCAAAGAGTCGGACACAACTGAAACGATTTAGCATGTACACACAATGCTGAATGCTGAATTTAAACTAGAGTATTTCTTAATTATATATGAAGCATGCATATTTCTGTATAGCTAACAAGAATTTGTTGATAACTTCTTTGTAACTGAGAAGATTGTTTAAATCTGGGAAATGGATGCATGAACGAATAGCTAATCTGATGTAAAAATGGATGCCAGAATATTACCTGCAGTGCCTGTTATTGTAATCCCATCCCAAAAGACAGTACATTAGTTGGTAAGTCGTGTCCAACTCTTGTGACCCCCAAGGACTGTAGCCCACCAGGCTCCTCTGTCTGTGGCATTTCCCAGGCAAGATACTGGAGGGGGTTGCCATTTCCTTCTCCAGGGAATCTTCTCTACCCAGGGATCAGACTGGCGTCTCTTGCATTGCAGGTGAATCCTTGACTGCTGAGACACCAGGGAAGTGCATCTAAAAAGGTATATGAGACTGTAACTTCTGAGGGATCTTCATGGAGGACAAAAGGACTGTCTGAAACCTAGCCTTAGGGACTTCCCTGTGGTCTAGTGCTTAAGACACCGCACTCCCAGGGCAGGGGGCTTGGGTTTGATCCCCGGTCAGGGATTTAAGCTGAAGGAGGAAATGGCAACCCACTCTAGTATTCTTGCCTGGAGAACCCCATGGACAGAGGAGCCTGGCAGGCTACGGTCTATGGGGTCGCAGAGTTAGACACGCCTGGGCAACTGAGCACACACACACAGGGAACTAAGATCACACGTGCTGTACAAGGCGGCGAAAAATACAAAAGAAACAAAAACCCAAACCTAGCCCTTTACGTTATCTTCTAAGAGTATTAGATTCAATAAATAGTCTAACAAGTCGTGTTCACAGTAGATTTTAGATTGTATCTAAATAAAATGTCATCTCAAATAGAGAGACATATTAATATTTTGCATATCTAACACATTACTTTTTTTTTTTTTTGCAACTGCAGCAGCAAAAACTCGCCATGTTTGAGCCTCATAACTGGAGGATAAGGCTACCAAAAAGCATGCTGCAAAAACCTTTTCACATTCGCTACCGGGATTCCCTCATCCTCACCAGCCTGGGATTCGTGACTTTGGCTCTGGGAATTGCTATCACAATCGGAGCTTTTAACAATGTGGTTGTCCTCCTTGGGATGATGCTTGATTTTCTGGGTGTCCTTCTTGGTATTTCTGGGGGTATAAACATGTACACCACGTACTCGTGCTTCCAGAACTCCTTAGGAGCACGAGAGGCAGCTGAGAACATTCATCTCGTGTGCTGTCAGGTTCTACATCAAAAGCCTGAACTCTTGGCCAGCACCTGCTTGTAATCTCATATTTAACCTGAATATCTCTAGGACTCCAATTTTGTTTTATGCACCATTTTCAAACTTGAAATAAAATTCTGAAAGCTACCGTGAAAGAGATTTTCAATGTCCCTTCTTACTTTTTTTTTTTCCTCTTAATTTGACCATGCCAACACATTGGATTTGCTATAGAAGTTCATGACTGTTGACTTCTGATCTCTGGTGAAAGAAGGGAATGTAGGAGTACAGGTGATGATGTTAAACCTTTCCATATAGAAGAGATACTGACACGAACTTCTACTGTAGAATTCAGTCTTTCCACTCATCCACAAAGACTTGTGACCTCTGTTTTGGGCCCCTGAATCTTGGCCTCAAACTGCCCAGCTCTCCAGAGATGGACCTGGAGTCTGTACTGTGATCTGTTAGGCTCAAGCCTCAGTTCTCATGTGGATCCAATGATTTGGAATGGAAATATACTGCCTGCAACCCACGTTCCTGTCTGAGCCACCAGCGAAGCTTAAGAGGTGGGTGCTAGTTGTGAAGAACCTGCCTGCCAATGCGGGAGATGTAGAAGATGTGGGTTCAATCCCCAGGTTGGGTAGATCCCCTGGAGGAGGAAGCAGCAACCCACTCCAGTGTTCTTGCCTGGAGAATCCCATGGACAGAGAAGCCTGGTGGGCTACAGTCCACGGGGTCACAAAGAGTTGGACACAACTGAATCGACTTAGCACACAACCCATGTTCCCATCATAACTGTCAGCCAACACCAATTGTCTTGTTGGGTCTTCTAGTTCTTCACTCACAGCTGACGTCATTCACAGTGTGGCACATGGGTCCCTAGTTCCCTGACCAGGGATCGAACTTGCACTCCCTGCACTGGACCACAGAGACTTAACCACCAAACGGCCCGGGAAGTCCCCCCTCTGCCTTTGAGCTGGCTATTTCCTCCTAATGAAATGCACATTCTTCAAAACTCGTGCCATCTCATGGTAGCACACCTCCCCTGCCCGGGGCTGTCCTCTTACGGTCCACCTGTCCAGGGGCCAACATCGTATTCCTCATCCCTCATCAGTCGTGGAGAACTTCTCCAGTCCTACCGTTTTGTTCTCATTCCTATTATTCTTGAGGACAGGGATGACCCACCAGCACAAAAGCTGCTTGGTTCTTGTTGGAATTTAAAAAAATAACTTGATTGCAGGGACTTGCCTGGTGGCCCAGTGGTTAAGAATCCATCCTACTACAGCAGGGGGTGTGGGTTCGCTGGTTGGGGAACTAAGATCTCACATGCCTCTTGGCCAAAAAACTAGAACATAAACAACAGAAGCCATGTTGTAAGAAACTCAATAAAGATTTTACAAGGGACTTCCCTGGTGATCCAGGGGTTAGGACTCCTTGCTCCCAGTGTGGGGGGCCTGGGCTTGATGACCCAACGAAGCCAAATAAATAAGTGATTTTTTCTAAAAAGACTTCACAGATGGTCCACATTAAAAAAAAATCTTTTTTTATTAACAAATTTTATTGAAGTATAGTTGATTTACAATGTTAATTTCTATTCTATAGCAAAGTGACTCAGTTATACACATATATTCTTTCCCATTATAGTTATCACAGGACTTTTTGAACTTTTTATTTTATATTGGAGTATACAAACTTAAACAAACTTTGGTGCTCAGTCGTGTCCGACTCTTTGTGACCCAATGGACTGTAGCCTACCAAGCTCCTCTGTACATGGCGTTTTCCAGGCAAGAGTACTGGATAGGGTTGCCATTTCTTCCTCCAGGGGATCTTCCCAACCCAGGGATCGAACCCGGGTCTCCAGCATTGCAGACAGACGCTTTACCGTCCGAGCCACCAGGGAAGCCCCATATTGGAGTGTAGCCGATTAACAAATGTTATAATAGTTTCAGGTGGACAGCAAAGGAACTCAGCCATACATATACATGTATCCATTCTCCCCTCCCATCCAGGCTGTCACATAACACCGAGCAGACCTCCCTGTGCTACGCAGTAGGACCTTGTTGGTTATCCATTGTAAATATGGCAGAATGTACATATCTGTTCCACCCATCGTCCCCCCCTGGCAAACGCAATTTCCTTCTCTGAGTCTGTGAGTCTGTGCCTGTAAATAAGTTCATTTGTTTCATTTCTTTTTAGATTCTACTCATAAGCAGTGTCATAAAATATTTCTCCTACTCTTTCTGACTTACTTCACTCCATAAGACAATTTCTAGGTCCATCTATGTTGCTGCAAATGACATTATTTCATTGTTTTAATAGCTGAGTAATATTCCATTGTATATATGTACCATATCTTCTCTATATTCCTCTGTCAACGGCCATTTAGGTTGCTTCTGTGACTTGGTTATTGTAACCAGCACTGCAATGAACATTGGGGTGCATGCATCCTTTTGGATCACGTTTTTCTCCAGATATATGCCCAGGAGTGGGGCTGCAGGATCATATGGTAGCCCTACTTTTAGTTTTTTAAGGAATCTCCATACTGTTCTCCATAGAGACGGCACCAATTTACACTCCCACCAACAGTGTAGGAAGATTCCTTTTTCTCCACACCCTCCCCAGCATTTATTATTTGTAAACCTTTTGATGATGGCCCTTCTGACCAGAGTGAGGTGTTATCTCATCATACTTTTGATTCCCATTTCTCTAATAATCAGCAGTGTGGAGCATTTTTTCATGTGCCTGTTGGCCATGTTTATGCTTCTTTGGAGAAATGTCTATTTAGATCTGTGCATTTTATTATTATTATTTTTTTATATTGAGCTGCATGAACAGTTTGTATATTTTGGAAATTAATCCCTTATTGGCTGCATCCTTTGCAAATATTTCCTCCCATTCTGTAGGTTATCTTTTTGTTTGTTTTATGATTTCCTTTGCTGGGCAAAATCTTTTAAGTCCCATTTATTTATTTTTGTTTTTAAACCCATGCATTTCAAGTGTGCGGTTTAGTGGTTTCCAGTATATTCACCATTGTGCAATGATCAGTAACTGTAGAACATTTTCCTTGCCCCACCCTCTCCAACCTCATAACCTACTTCCTCCCAAACATGTGTGTGTGTGTGTGTGTGTGTGTGTGTGTGTGTGTGCACGTGCGTGCAAAGTCATGTCCAACTCTTTGCGACCCCATGGCCTATAACCCACCAGATAATCCACCAGGCTCCTCTGTCCATGGGATTCTCCAGGCAAAAATACTGGAGTGGGTTGCCATTTTCCTCTTCCCTTTCTCCCCGACATAGGCAGCTACTAACCTACTTTCTATCTCTACAGATTTGCCTGTTCTGGACATTTCATGCACATGTAGGTTTTTGCAGCTAGCTTCTTTCACTTAGCATGTTTCTAGGCTCACCCATGTGCACCTTGTATCAGTATTTCTTTTTTAAATTAAAAAAAAATTTTTTTTAATTTTTTATTATTTATTTTATTATTATTATTTTTTTTAGTACTTCATTTTTTTTTTTAGTTTCTTTTTTTTTTTTTTTATTAGTTGGAGGCTAATTACTTCACAACATTTCAGTGGGTTTTGTCATACATTGCTATAGTTTCATAATAAAAACCACACCAATTTGTATGTGTGGCCAAGGATGGAGGTGTGGAAAAAGAAAAGAATTGAAATTGAGGTAGAAAATAACTCTTTGCCTATTTCCTTCGAGTCTTGTTTGGAGAAGAACCTCTGGAAAACCATGAGTTAAGGATAACACTAGTCTACTAGCATGTCAGAGGTAGAACCAATATAATCTCTTTAAATATAGATATGTCATTCCTCCAGGTAACTCCTTTAAGGTGGTTTGGTTCCACCAATGAATAAAGTTCCTAATTCTACACTAAGTTCATCCTTTGGGACGTCAATATCATCTCCTGCTTCTTCCCCAAGCTTCTTCCACCAGGGTGCTTGTATATGTTTCAGGGTGGTGAGATGGGCCTGGGTTGGCTTTGGCTGCCACAGGCCTGGATCTACTTAGGAAGAGCTCAGGATCTTTTCCTTCTGCCTCCTTCAGACTTGGTGCTTTCATCAACTGTTCAATGCTGGTGCTGATCTGAGCCATCAGCGCCTCCCTGTGCTATTGAGCTCTCTCTTCTAGAGCCCTGCCCATGAAGTAGTGTTGCAGTTGTTTTTGTGGTTGGGAATGGAGCTCCTTGCTGGTCACATCTGATATCTGAGAACCGGGATGTCTTCTGATATAGTCATCCACTTGTTGTTTCAGTTCAATTCTGCGTGCATCAGTGAGTTCTCTGAGTCGAGGCCAAGGAGCAAATAGTTTCTTTTTCTTACGGCATTTTGCCAGGAATTAAAGAGTTGCTCTCTGAAGTATGACAGCTGCTTTATATTCCGTAAGAGATGGCCTCTGTTGGCGAAAATTTTTCCTTTCCCTGTACCCTTTCCAATGTTTCTGGATAATCAGTGCTGATTTCTCTTCTATTTCCCGGTTATGTTTTTCCACCTGACCTGGATGAACTATTTCAAGCATACTCAGCCGAATTTCTCAGGAAAGTCTCATGGCTCTCTCCCTTTGAATTTGCAGCTGTAATCTGTGGTCCTCTTCTTCTGTCTACTTAGCTTCATTAACATCTTTATTCGTTTAGATCTGAAACTCCTCTGCAAAGTAATCACAGCAGATGGAAGCTTCTTCAATCTCTTTCTAGTCTGGAAACCCTTCCAATAAACTTGAATCAAGCAAGCTGCTTTATGTTGTTTCTGGTCTTTTACTTCCTGATAGGCCTTAGGGCTTAAAAGACCAATGAGCTGTCTAAGTTCTTGACTAAACTCTGTCCCAGGTTCTTGTTTATTTAGTAGACTTCTAAGTCTTTTGCAGCAGGCACTCAGTCTCAGTAAAATCAAAATTTCCTGATGGGATTCAGCCATCAACAGTAGTAGCTTTGTAGCAGTACCTCTTATGACTGGACTAGGAGTTAATAAAAGTTTGAAAACAACTTCATCTAAAATTGAATGCAGTAGTACTTCATTTTTGGTTGCCAGATCATATTCCATTGCATGGAGAGACCATATTTTATTTCTTCATTCACTACTTGATGGGCAGCAGCTTGGTTTTGGGCTCTCTGTCTAGCCAAATGGCCTTTCTGCTACACTCCATTCTTCATCATCCACAACAGTACCCTGAATTCTCACTTTTAATCATTCCAACTTTTTAGGTTCTTTTTTTTTTACAAAAGTAATTAACTTCTTTATTGTGGCCACACTGGGTGGTCACTGCTGTGCGTGGGCTTTCTCTAGCTGTGGTGAGCGGAGGCTCCCCTCTGGTTGCGGAGCTCAGGCTCGAGGGCGCGTGAGCTCAGTGGTTGTGGCACACAGGCTTAGTTGCCCCTCAGCAGGTGGGATCTTCCCAGACCAGGGATCGAACCTGTGTCCCCTGCATTGGCAGCTGGATTCTTAACCACTGGACCACCAGGGACGTCCCTTTCAGGTCCTTCATGCTATTGTTCCCACTGGTGAGATTCTTTTCTCGTGAGACCACCAACACACAGACAAACACACACACACAAAACTCCCAATTTTCTCAATTTCCATGAATCCTCTAATGTCTTCATTTCTCCCCTCATCTGATTTAGACCCTGTATCCCACCATGATTGCTTCCTTTCAAATGTCTCCAGCTCTCCTTATCTCTCCCCCTCCACTCTCTCCTGCTTCTTAAAATACATGAAACGTGGTCAGTATAAGAATTTACTGGGACTTCCCTGGTGGTCCAGTGGCTAAGACTCTGAGCTCTCAGTGCAGGGAGCCCAGGTTCAAACCCTGGTCAGGTAACTAGATCCCACATGCCTCAACTAAGAATTTACATGCTGCAACGAAAGATCCTGTTGCAACTAAGGCCTGGTGCAGCCAAATAAATAAATAAAATAAGTAAACATATTAAAAAAAAAGAATTTACTTCTTAGATGGCTGTACTGAGGCAGTTAAACGTTATGCCTAAACTGACATATGTTGATCTAAAATCAAGTTCACCCACATCAGCTGGGCATCAGGCTTCTTGTCCATCCTTATTTCCAGCCCCCAACTTCTCACGGGAGACTGGGAGACTCCTTTCTCAGGAGACTTACCACTTTAACACAGCGACCTAGGCTTACTCAGTGAAAGTTGGCCTCTTTATGCTCCTTCTGCAAATTCACCAGTTGAAAAGGCTGTTTGAAGAGATCCTGAAGGGTTTTTTGATGTTTTATTCTTAACACAGGCAGTAAAGAATTACCAAACATCTGAAGAAAGCTCTACGATGAATGAGTCACCCAAGCAAGAAGACAAAAAAGGAACTAGGGAAGAATAAAACAATGCAGGATGCCTTCCCATTCCCAACAGAAGAATAATTTCCCGCCTAAGAAAAGCCATACTCAGGAAAATTATCAAAGGTGAGGTTAGGATAGAGATATTTTCAGACACACAAGGTCAGAAACATTGGCTTGACCTGTAATCTTTCTCAAGAAGCCTAACAGGAACTTGCCTGGCGATCCAGTGGTTAAGATTCCGAGCTTCCAATGTGGGGGGTCGTGGGTTTGATCCCTGGTCAGGGAACTAAGATCCCACACGCTGTGCGGCCACACACACACACACACACACACACACATGCACGCCCTACAGAAACAAATTCTTAAATCAAGAAAGAGAAAGCTTTTTTATAGAGATATAAGAGTTATGGGGAGATTACAGCTCTCTTGAATCAAACCAAGAACTAGAACCTGAGCTTTCTGGTTCTCAGTCCAGTGATGATTTTACTATGTTACACTGTTTGCAATATTTGTCTCAATAAAACTGTGAGTTTTAGAATGCAAGATTCACTTTACGTTGCCACAATGCTAAGAGAGAATTTCCAGTTGGTCTTTGAATTTAATATTATTTAAGCACCAACATGGAGAAGGAAATGGCAACCTTCTCAAGTATTCTCACCTGGAAAATCCCACGGACAGAGGAGTTTGGTGGGCTACAGTCCATGGGGTCGCAAAGAATCGGACACGAAGTAGGTGACTAAGCATGAAGCACCAACATAAAGTAATCTTACAGGCCTACTGTGGTTTCCTTGACCTGTCAAAATGCTATTGTCACGAATAAGTCTGTGCATAACTGATGAAATCTGGTCAGTGTCAGCCTCCTGGTGTTGATAGTATAATACACTAACGCTGGGAGAGGCTGAGGGGAGGGCACACGGGACTTCCCCATACATTTCTTAGCAATCTCCTGTGAATCTGTAATTGTTTCAAAATAATAAGTTTTAAAATTAAATTGTATGAAAACACAGATTATTGAAATTTACAGACTTGGTGACTGTCATATGGAGTAACTCAGAGACAAATACCATGTATTAATGTTTATATGTGGAATCTTAAAAAAAGATACAGATGAACTTATTTGCAAAGCAGCTATAAAGACGCAGATGAAGAGAACAAACTTATGTATACCAAAGTGGGAAGGGGAGGGGCGGGATGAATCGGGAGGCTGGGATTGATGGATATATACTATTGATATTATGTATAAAATAGATGAGAACCTGCTGCATAGCATGGGGAACTTTACTCAGTGCTCTGTGGTGACCTAAACGAGAAGGGAATCCAAAAAAGAAGGGGTCTATGTGTAGGTATAACAGATTCATTTTGCCGCAGCAACTAACACAACACAGTAAAGCAAATACACTCCAATAAAAGTGAAAAACAAAACAAATAAAAACCCAATGTCAGTGTGTCTAATTTTACATTGAAAAGTAAAAGTGAAAGTGTTAGCTGCTCCCTTCTGTCCGACTCTTTGTGATCCCATAGACTGCAGCCTGCCAGGCTCCTCTGTCCATAGAATTCTCCAAACAAGAATACTGGAATGGGTTGCCATTCCCTTCTCCAGGGGAACTTCCTAACTCAGGGATTGAACCCGTTTCTCCCACATTGTGGGCACATTCTTTACCACCTGAGCTACCAGGGAAGCCCCCTACCAAGAAACACCCCCAATGCTATTGTAATTATAAGGATTGACCACAGGGTGTCACCAGTGGCCTGTCATAGCCCTCTGAAAGTTTGTTTTTAACTCTTACTAAACAAGAGTTGTCATTAAGGAAGAAAGGAGTTGTTCATCTTAAAGGATAAAGAATATAAATTCAATATATTTGAATATGTTCAAACATAATTTTTTCTAACTGGGTGCACTAGGAAGTCCCAGTATCTCATTCTTTTTTTTTTTTTTTTTTTTTTTTTTTAAGGTGAAAACACAGAAAACCCTAAGAAAAGGAAGAGTTTACCCAAGGCAAATAAGACAGGTTCTAGAGGAATCTCACTTCTCAGAAGCGTGGCCCATGGACCAGTAGTGTTGGCTATGAATTTGTAAGATGTGCAAAAAGCTCAGGCCTCATCCAAGGTGTACTGAATTAGATTCCTAACAAGCTCAAAAGTCCACCCACCACACCGTAAGTAGTAAAAATCTAAAAGAGACCTGGGGGTTCAGGATGGTGGGACATATGTATACCTGTGGCTGGTTCATGTCAATGCATGGCAGAAACCACCACAAAATTGTAAAGTAATTAGCCTCCCATTAAAATAAATTAATTAAAAAAATAAAAATAAAAAATTCAAAACTAAATTAAAAAAATAACTTCATTGAAAAAAAAGAAAGAGACTTAAGAAAATGAATGCAAGCATGGAAAATACCAATTGCTGCCAATACAACAAAACTGTCCTAATTTGGAGCTCACTGAATCAGAATTACAATTTTAACCTGGATTGGATTAAATATTGTTACTATGTGTGCAAATGCATAATTATACCTATAAAGTAATGTTTGCACATAAATGTGTATGTACATAAATATGTAAATTATATTCCATGTTTATTATACATCAAACTTCGGTCCTGATTTTGCAAATAAAACATTTAGAGATAGCTTGTTTTATAAACTTAGACCAAATCATCAATATGGTTTACACTGGTCTCGTGATTTTTTAAATGAAATGATATATTCTATGATCACTTAATAATTACTGAATTTGAACAAGATACCATGTCACTTCCTTCTTTGGAATTGCTAATAAAATCAGATAATCAAATGTCAGCAGGATGCTCTCAGAGTATTGTGAAGTAAAGCTTTCAGAGTTTAATAGGGGAAAACTTTTATCTCCTCTAGCAAATTTACTTTTTAATCTCTTGATATTACGGTTGTGTAAATTCACCTTATTTACTTCCTGCAGCTCGTGAATGCTATTCACTTTCCCCATTTCCTTTCTCTTAACTTTTGCATTTGATTTTTTTTTTCTTCCCCTTTCTGGCCCCCCTGCATTTGATTTTAATATTTTCATATTCCTCTGCAGTCTTTCACTCTCAGGGGACTTTCCTGGTGGTCCAGTGGCTAAGACTCTAAGCTCCCAAAACAGAGGGCCAAGGTTTGATTCTTGGTCAGGGAACTAGATCCCACATGCTTTGAGTTAGAGTTCACATGCTGAAACTAAAACCCAGCACAACCAAAATAAATAAATACATATTTTTTTTAAAAAGGAGAGGTTCTTATTATGATAACTATTGTCTATAAAATTAACAGTTCCTCACTATTTTAAAGCTATTTTACTTCACAGCCTTCTAGTAATCTACTTCATTGCTTTTATGGGGCAAAACATTTCCAGAGCTGCCACTTTCAAATATTTTAAAAAAGCATATAACACAAAAATTACCACCAGAATGGCTACGGTTGTTTATTAAACATGGTGAACTTTGTCACAGAGCTGACTTCCTTGAAGGACACTGTGCTCCCTGGCTGATGGCATCTTATGGTGGACTTTTCCTTCCCTGTCTGGGTTTCATTCCTGACCTTTTCTCTGATCTTATCAGTCTCTGCTTAAGTTCCTCCTGGGCTGATCACTTCTAACATAGGGACATCTCAACCATAATGGACAGAATGCTATTTAATAATAGCTTGATTTTCATAACTAAATATAAAATGTTATAAAATACAAATTCAGAAAGATACGTGAACCCCAGGGTCCACAGCTGCATTATTTACAAGTGCTAAGGAATGGAAGCAGCCTAAGTGTGCATCAATAGATGAATGAATAAAGATGTGAGGCACACACACCATGGGATACTACTCAGCCATAAAAAGAATGCCGTTTTATTTGCAACAACATGGATGAACTTGGAGAACATAAGTGAAATAAGTAAGACAGAGAAATACAAATAATTTATGGTATCCCTTACATGTGGAATGTAAAAGTGACAACAAGCTAGTGAATAAAACCCCAAAGAAGCAGATTCAGAGAACAAACCAGTGGGGAGAAGTAAGTGCAGAGGGGCCACAGAGGGGTGGAGAGATAAGGGTTATTAGGGGATCGCATGAAATCGTGTGCGGGAAACATCTGAAAACTATAAACATTATAGAATTTAAAGAATTTTTCACTCAATAAAAATTTTAAAGCTTAGGAAACTTAATGAAAAGATTATAGCATTTTCATTGTAATAAAAGCCCTATCTATAACTTTAGAGAAAAATATGAATGCTATATACATTTTAGAGGAACCCAAATGTAGAACTGAATAGATTTGCTTTATTGTTGAATAGAAATATAAATGCAATAAAAATATATACATATATGATGTTACATGCAATCTTTTTTACATTCGTGTCTTCTGAGAGCCCTCATGCCCTTGGAAATCTTTCAAGGTGGCCTTTTAAATTGGCCTTAGGAGATCTGTGTTGCAGGGCAGTGGGTGTTAAGGAGTATGTATTCATAATCAATATCTTCCTACCCACTACCACCCATCTGGTCTTCTGTACTTTGGATTAATTTCTGACTAGCAAACTGTCTTTTTTTAGGGGGTATTCATACAGTAGTGGGACACATTTCTCAATAAATAATTACAGACCAATAAATAGTAATATAAAAAAATGAAATGTTTATTGAATATCTGTGTTCCAGTCTCTACGGGATACGATGTTATAGAAAAAAAATACAGTCACTACCCTCATGGGGCTTCAGTCGATGAAGAGAGACAAATATGAATCAAATAACATGCAAACAAATGCAACCTTGCACTTGTGTCTAGGGCCAAAAGGGAGGTACCCCATACACTGAATGTCTCTGCTGGCAGACTTGATCTCCTTGGGAAAGTTAGGGAAGGCTTCCCTAAGAAAGTGTCATATGGGGACAGGGAGGCCATGAGTTCAACCTTTTTTTTTTCTGCCCCTCCCAGTGCCTGACAAACGGAAGGTTGGAGGGGGGAGGGATGCCATTCCCTTCACTGGGCCTGGAGCTGAACTACAGGGGGAAAGGCTTGTAAAAGACATAGGAGCCAAGAGGTTACCAACTCAGGTAGAAAAGTAGGATGACGGTGCTGAGAATGTGGCGGTAGGAGGGCTGTTATAAAAGGCCAGAGGAAGTCACTCGTATCTTAAAAACTACAAAATAAGACAGAGAGTCACAGATGTAGAAAATAAAATTTTGGATACCAGGGGGTAAAGGAGGAAGGGATACATTGGAAGATTGGCTTTGACACATACACACTGCTGTATATAAAACAGACACCTAAGAAGGACCTCCTGAATAGCACAGAAGACTCCACTCAGTACTCTGTAATGGCCTCTATGGGAAAGGAGTCTGAAAAAGCGTGGATATATGTATATGCACATGCATAGATGAGTCACTTTGCTATAAAGCAGAAATTAATACAGCATCGTAAATCAGCTACACTCCAATAAAAACCATCTAAAAACACAAAATAAGAATTATAAAACTCATCCCAAATGGCCCGAATGGGGATCATGCACACAGAGGAAAAGTGAAAAGGAAGGACATGTACAGAAAATCTTCCCGAGCTCTCTAGCTGCCATGGGTCTCCCTCCCCTTCCTCCCCTCCCTCTCCTTCTTCCTCCCCTTCCTCTCCTTCTTCCCTTCTCTCCCCTCCCTCCCCTTCCTCCAAGTTCAGCTTTTGAGATGTGGTGTTGGAAATGCTTCTGAGCTGTCCAAGAAGAGAGGTTAAGTAGGCAGTTGGATTATTTATTGGGCTGGGACTCAGGACTGATCTGGACTAGAGACCTACACGCAAGAGCCACCAGTGCATAAACAACAGTGGAGGCCAGAACCATCAATGAGATTGGCTAGATGGTAGAGAACTGGAAAAGAAGAGGACCTATATCCATTTATTATCTTCCTTTATCAGCACTAGAGATACAGTCTTTGTTTTGGAAAAATGTGCCAGCCACTTATAATCTTCTTTAGGCATCTTCTTTAGTACTTTTCCTTGGAGGAATAATCCTTTGTCCCTTTCTTGGCTGAGTTGACAGAGCTCAACCAAGAAAGGGAATTACATACTGACCCCCCAGCACCAGGGGGGAGTATATAATTGAAGCCCAAGCCATTAGTTTCTAACATGATACTGTCAATGGACAACAACTCAACTGTGTGACATCCCCCAAGCCTCAGTGATTGATTCGGGACGGTCAGACGCTGACCTGGTTCTGGCCAATGAGACTCAGGCCTTGAGTATTTGTGGGGGTTGCTGAGAAGACGCCCCAGAAGCCTGAAACTGCTAGCAGCTCTTTGGACTCCATAAAGGGAGGAACTGCCTGAAAGTAACAGGGTTGAGTGATGGAGAAAGCTTGGGTTTTGCTGACATTGAAGTTGGCTTTACCTGGGTAGGTGAATTTACATGTGATTAAGTTAAACTTGCTTTCTGCCTTAATCTAGGCTAAGCAGGGCCCCCTACTTAAAGATCATTGCTACCAAAAGATTCTTGATATACCCATTCATAGACTTTGAAGAAAATGCCAGTAGAGAACTCCCTGGCGGTCTAGTGATTAGGACTCCATGCTTCCAATGACAGGGGTTGGGGTTTGATCCCAGGTTGGGGAACTAAGATCCTATAAGCCAAGTAGTGCAGCCAGGAAAAAAAAAGAAAAAAAAAAAAAACCAGTAAAGGGTTGTCCTTAAAAAGGATCTTGCCCCTGAAACGGTAAGTAAATCACTAATACTGTGGGTTCCCCTGGTTAGAGGGACTTCTTTGCCAGAACTTGATGTACTCCCAAGGTGCCAACTACTGCAATGTTTACTCGAGATGAATTAGCCAACTTAAAACCTGTTCCTCTGATCAAAGCTGAAGAAAAGCAAGACAGACTTTGCTGATACTGTAGATGAGGTGAGGAAGAGTAACATTTGAATTGAGGAGCAAAGAGAACTCTTACAAAGTCATGATGAGCCTAAGAATGTTTAAAATCTGGTTAGATTTTTAAAAAATATATAACTTTATATTTTTGGCCACGCTGTGCGGCCTGTGTGATGCCAGTTCCCCGACCAGGGATTGAACCTGTGCCCCTACAATGGAAGCGTGGAGTCCTAACCACTGGACTGCCAGAGAAGTCCCTAAAACCCAGTTAAATTTTGCTCTAGAAAAGAAACAAGAGATTTAAGCCCATCCTATAATAAATTTGTGTGGAATATACGAATTTTGGGGGGTTGCAGCATATATACATATATACAAACACACACACACACACACACGCATATTCCTAGAAAGGTCTTTTCTAACGAAAACACATGCCTTAAATAGCATGCCTGAAGGACGGACGCTGAATTAGCGAGCAGAGCTGGCTCAGGCTTGTTTTTTTTTAATTGATATTTAAAATTTATAGCACAACCAGATGACTATGATTCAGATTTAGAGTTTATTCACATTTATTCCTTTTTTGCAAATGTCTTTAAAAATACATTAATTTAAAATTTTGCTGTAAATCAGTCTAGAGCAGCAGATGTAGATTTGTGCTAAGTACATTTTATAGCAACTTCACAGAAGGGAAAAATGACTTTGGACATGTTGTTAGAAGCATTCACGTGGTTACTCAAGGGAGAATTTGTACATTTTTTATATCTATGGCTTCTGCAATTTCTTAATAAGCCTTGGCACTCTGCCAAAGGCTATAAAAGACTGAGTAAAATTTATGATCCTTGAGCATGTTAAAAAAAACAAACACTCTATTGTAAGTTAGTTGGATTAAAAGAGCCTGCCGGCCATTTCCTTTAATTAAGGCAGTAAGTATCTTTTAAACTGCAGTGTCGCTGGTAAGTTTTCTTCTGATTTCATGTTAATCCTCCTCGTGTACACATGTCCTGAGAATTTCACATGTTAAAAGACAGAGATCTTGGACCCTACATCCAACAGATCACGTTCGCTTAACCTACACTTTAGGTTCATCATAGGGGCTTCACTGATGGCTTGGTGGTAAAGAATGCACCTGCCAATGCAGGAGACTAGGGTTCGATCCCTGGGTTGGGAAGATCCCCTGGAGGAAGAAATGGCAGCTCACTCCAGTATTCTTGCCTGGAGAATCCCACGGACAGAGGAGCCTGGCGGACTACAGTTCGTGGGGTCACAGAGTCTGACATGACTGAGAGACAGCATGCACGCCCAGGGGCACTGGGCTCTTTCCTGTTCTAACTGTCTATTTCTCAAGTCCTCATCTTCGAGGATCTTCAAATAGCAAGTATAATTTTAAGCATCTTGAGTGTAGGAACTCTGACTGTAGGTTTCAGAATTCAGCACACGGAATGTAGTTGGCACTTACATTTGTTGAACAGATGAATGGAGCTCCCTGGATCCCATCCACTATTCCAGAAGGACCATTTCCAGGTGGTTTGAGTTCCAGAGGCTGGAGGCAGTAGAAATCACGGGCTGGATTAATCAGTGGATGGGGGAAGAAAAGTCAGCTGGGAATAGGTATGGAGGGGAAGACAGAACACAGGGAAAGGGGACCCTTGTACTTCCAACTTTGGGGCAGAAAGAAGTAGGAGAAAGAATTGAAAATAATTCCTGCTGTGAAGACAGCACTCCTGAATTTCTCTTGATCCTCTTTTTCTAAATGTTAAATGTATCTCCCCACATAAAAGCAAGGAACTGTGTGACACATTGTGGCACCAAACTTAGTATCAAGTCCACGCTAAGAATCAAGGGAACACACTTTGGAGGCAGAAACCTGCTTTCCTACCACTGTATCCTTTTTGGGGAACTCCAAAGAATTCCTGGAAAAATGCTGACAAGTAAAACGTAAAGTCTTTCATCTTATTCCAATTATTTATTTATCTGCTTCTTTTATTTTCTTGGATAATTAGGGCTCTTTTACTCTATACTGGGCTTCCCTTGTGGCTCAAATGGTAAAAAATCTGCCTGCAACACAGAAGACCTGGCTTCGATCCCTGAGTCAGGATGTCTCCTCACCTGCAATTAGTCACACATGTAAGTTGATGTACAGGCCACCAGCCCATGGGTGGTTTTAGCAAGCTATCTTCAAAGCTGAGTAACATGAGATAAATACCAAGAGAAAGTGGAGAGGAAGCACATGCCTAATCCATATAATACCTACAAAGCCAAATAAAGGAATCCAGTTTATACTTTTTGTATCTTTCTTATATTTTAGCATTTCATCAAAGCAGAATGTGGAAGAAGTATCAGTTCAGTTCAGTTGTTCAGTCGTGTCCGACTCTTTGCGACCCCATGTACCACAGCATGCCAGGCCTCCCTGTCCATCACCAACTGCCGGAGTCCACCCAAACCCATGTCCATTGAGTTGGTGAGGCCATCCAACCATCTCATCCTCTGTTGTCCCCTTCTCCTCCTGCTCTCAATCTTTCAAATGAGTCAGCTCTTCGCATCAGATGGCCAAAGTATTGTAAGAAGTATAGTCCCAGTGATTTACTTTGATTACGCAGTTCATATGACTATTCAAGACGGAATATAATAACATTACATTTTAAAAAATGCTGAACATGTAGGTTCCAGCACAGGTTCCCATAGAAGCACTGACATAATTTGTGCGTGTGGCTTGTTGAAGTATCATGTGGTCATTTAGTAAACATTTAACATGTGCCTTTCCTGTTCTGAGTCACCATAAAATTGAAGGTTTTCCTTTTCTGGAACACGTATATAAATTGATGCTTTCAAACTGTGGCACTGGAGAAGACTCTTGAGAGTTCTTTGGGCAGCAAGAAGATCAAACCAGTCAATCCTAAAGGAAATCAGCCCTGAATATTCATTGGAAGACTGATGCTGAAGCGGCAGTACTTTGGCCACCTGATGCAAAAAGCCAACTCATTGTAAAAGACCTTAATGTTGGGAAAGATTGAGGGCAAGAGGAGAAAGGGGCATCAGAGGATGAGACAGTTGGATGGCATCACGGACTCAAAGGACATGAGTTTGAGCAAACTCAGAGAGGGAGTGAAGGACAGAGAAACCTGGCATGCTGTAGTTCATGGGGTCCCAAAGAGTCGGACAAGACTTAATGACTGAACAACAACAACAAATATAATTTAATATTTGCAAACAGATTGTTTCTATTTTCATTCTTATTTGAGGCTGGCCCTGTGGTGAATCCATTTCTGTAGATAATACATTGACAATAGCCTCAAGATGGTGGGTTTATCTTTAAATAATTTTTTAAAGATTTTTTGATGTGGGCCATTTTTAAAGTCTTTACTGAATTTGTTACAACATGACTTCTGTTTTATGTTTTTGCTTCTTGGCCAAGAGGCATGTGGGATCTTAGCTCCCCGACCAGGGATCAAACCCACACCCCCTGCAATGGAAGGCGAAGTCTTAATCATGGGATCATCCAGGAAGTGCCCTGAGGTTCCATTTTCAAGCCAGTGACTCAAGCATTTTTCCCCTTCAGGATGCCTAAGAGATCTGTCACCCTTCCATCATGCCCCCCTCAGGAACAGTTTTTCCAAACGTAGGGGGACTAGGGAGCATGCTTCATGGTGTCTGGAGGTGGGACCCGGTGCAAATGCCCCTCCCCACCTCCAAGATTGTGGTGGCAAGTTTATTCATTAGTCAACACCTTGAGGGAAATGTACTGCTAATTACTGACCATTCTCTGTGCCAGGTGCCTTACGTACACATTATTTAATACTTACTGTGAGAGAGGGATTATCAGCCACATGTTAGGACGATGAGCTCAAGAGTGAGGTGTAAGAAACGGGCCCCAGGCCATCCATATGGGTAAGGAGCGAGTTGGGATTTAACCCTTGTTTCCCAAACTCCAAGTTCCCTCCCCACTGTGCTATCTCCTACTAACAAACTGCTTGTATCTTAGATGTTCACTGTCTCAGTTGGTACCTGCTGCTCTCACAAAATAACCATAGATTGGGTGGCTTAACCAAGAGACATTTTTTTTTTCTCACAGATATGAAGGCTGGGAAGTCCAAGATCAAGATGACAACTGATCCGACATGTGCGGGGGTCTCACCAGATCCCCATCCCAGCTTGCAGACGGCTTTCTTCTCCTTGTGTCCTCACACGATGGGGAGAGAAATCATTTCCCTCATTTCTCTTTTATAAGGGCACTAATCCTGTTCAAAACGTCTGCACCCTCATGACCTGATCACCTCCCAAAGGCCCACCTTCTAATATCATCACATTGAGGGTCTGGATTTCTAACATAAGAACTTAAGAGAGGGGACACAAACATTCGTGCCACAACATTCACTTCATATTTATTTGGAGGAACTTGAGTCAGAGAGAATGGTGGAACTTGAGTCAGAGAGAATGGTGTTTATAACATTATGAACATTTTTTTTTTTCCTTTGGAGGGGACTTAGGACGTGAATATACAAGACAAAACCCACTTTTGTCATGTGTGCATGCCAGCTGCAGCTGAGAATCTTCAGAAACTTTACACACAAAACAGAGCCATCAGTGATGTTACTGCCAGGGCCAGGAGCTGCTGGCCAGAGATCCCCCCAGTCCAAGAACTCACTCCCACACTTCCAGATGAGTGCTAGCAGATGAGGTTCTTAAACGACCACTCCTAATTTGGTGCCCTGCTGAAAGGAAAACCCAAGGCAACCAAAAATAGACATATACTGAGAGAATTTTGACAGGATAACATGCAGAGGAGTGGAGAATTCAAGGTGGGTAGAAGACTGGGATCACAAACTAATGCAACACACCTTAGCAAAAACAAAACCCATCTAAAAAGAACAGGCCAAATAAAATAAAAAGAAGAGGCCTTGGGACTTCCCTGGTGCTCCAGTGCTTAAGAATCCACCTTGCAATGAAGGGGACTTGGGTTCGATCCCTGGCTGGGGAACTAAGATCCCGTAAGACAGTGCAACTTAGCCCACGCATCACAACGACTGAGCCTGCACACCACAGTAAAGATCCTGCATGCGGAAACGAAGACCGGCATGGTCAAATAAACAAAATAGATTAATTAAAAAAAAGAACAGGCCTGGTTTGCCTTCTCTTGCTTAGCAGAATACACACTTCTGGTCATAAGAACTCTCCCATAGATAGATTAGATAGATGTGAAGATCATCCTACATGATCTGGACAGGCTCCGTGTCACCACAAGGTACTTACAAGGGAAAGTAGAAAGCAGGAGAGCCAGAGAAGATCTGACGTCGGAGGCAGAGCCGGGGAGGTGCATCCTGAGAAAGGCTTCCCTCATCACTGCTGGTTTTGAAGACGACGGGAGGTACCGTGAGCGAAGGGAGACTGCAGCCCCCAAAAGGTGAGAAAGGCAAGAGAACAGTCTTTTCTGGAGCCTCCAGAAGCAATCAGCCCTGCCCATACCTTGACTTTAGCCCATGAGACTCATTGTCAGACTGCTAGGACTGTAAGATAGTAAACATGCATTATTTTAAGGCACTAAGTTTGTGGTGATTTGTTACAGCAGCCAAAGGTAACTCATACAATCCCCCCAAGTTTTCTCCTGTACTCGCAAAACGAAGCCCATCTTCATATAGCTTTACAACACCCTTCAGGGCCTGGCCCTTGCTCATATCCTGTCTAATTTCCTGGGACCCCACTGAGGTGTCTGTGGTCCAGTCACTCTGGCCTTTCGGCATCTTCTTCTCCTTTCTTTCTTTCTTTTTTTTTTTTTTTTTTTGCTGTGTCAACACATGGGATCTTAGCTCCCTGACCAGGGATCAAACCTGCACTCCCTGCATTGGAAGTGCACAGTCTTAACCACTGGACCACCAGGGAAGTCCCTTTTCAGTATCTTCTGACTTAAGTTTCCTCTCTCCAAGCACCCCTGCAGCCAGTTACCTCTTGCTCATCCTGCACACTTTAGCTCCTAGTTACCTGGGGACATCCATTTGAGAAACGTTTATAGGGTGCCAGCACTATTCTAGGAGCTGGGAATAGAGAACAGGGCAGAAAGAGTCTCTACTGTCCTACGGTGGAGGAGGAGGACCACAAATAAGAACCCAAATGATCAAGCAAGTTCATTCCAGAGAGGGATGACCAAACAGAGCGCTGAGTCAATGGGCACTTTTAGGTGGCGGTCAGGGAAGGTCTCTCCAAGAGAAGATGTCTGAGCTGAGACCTGAGTGATGAACAGAATCCCTTCCTCAGACGGTCAGCTCTCCTTGAATGCTCCTGTCACAGTGCTTACCTGGTGTTACAGACTGAACTGTGTCCCCTCCAAATTCATATGTTAAAACTTTAACTCCTGACATGACTGTATCTGGAGACAGGGCCTTTGAGGAGGTAATTAAGCTTAAATGAAGTCAAAAAGGGTGGGGCCCCAAGCCAATATGATAGGTGTCCTCCTAGGAAGAGAAAGGCTTGTACACAGAGGAAAGACCACGAGAAGACACAGAAAGGTGGCGGCCCTCTGCCGGCCAAGCAGACAGTTCCCGTCAGAAACTAACCCTGCCAACACCCTGATCTTGGACTTCCAGCCTCTAGAACGCTGAGAAAATGCATTCTTGTTTAAGCCTCCAGGTCTGTAGGTATCTTGTTATAGCAGCCTGAGCTAGTACACCAGGTTTATAAACTGACATCACCCAGATCACTGTCAGAGCCACCCAGCAGCCTTATGGTTCCCTTTCTTGTTCCTCCTACTACGCCAAGTCTCAGCACAATAGCCCTAGAGAACTTCCTGAAATGCAGATCACATCATGTCACTCCCAATTCAGACTCAGCAGTACCACGCAGGTAAAGCTCCAAATTCCAAACAGTGGCCCGTTTCGGTTACTCAGACCTGACTGCCCTCAAACACACCAGCCAGAGTTCCCTCCTGTTCCCCTGAGACCAAGCTCCAGCCTCCCTCTGCTGGGAGCACCTTCCTCAGCTCTGCAGACGATCACCTTCCCAGAAGCGTCCCTCCCCATTTTAAGAGACTCTCCCAGCGCGGTCTCTTTATCCAGACCTGTCTCCTGGCTTTTCACCGCCCAGAACCGTCTTTTCTGCATCTTGGCGGGTTCCCACTGCCACTCCGCATCCCATGATGGGGCAGGGACTCGACCTTGTCCACCGCTAGAGCCCCGAGCACTGCTGGCTGTTGAAAATACAGGTGGATGGGGGACTTCCCTGGTGGTCCAAAGGTCAAGACTTTGCCTTCCAGTGCGGGGGCTTCAGGTTCTATCCCTGGTTGGGGCGCGGAACAAAGACCCCCGCATGACTTGAAGCCGAAAAACCAAAACACAAGCATTCTAACAAATTCAAGACTTTTTAAAAGGTCCACATCACCAGGATAGGGAGGTACCTATTAGAAGTTTTAGATTGTTGACGACAGATTAACAATAAAGTGATGCTCTGGTGGGAAAAAAAATTAAAAGGTGCACATTAAAAAAGAATCTTAAAAAAGGAAACAAGAAAATACACGTAGAAGAGGTGTCATTGGGGGAGAGGAGAAGAGATGTGAAGAACGGGAGCCAGGCCCTCTAGCCGTCCATGTCAGAGTCGCCACTGAATTCCGTGCTCTTCCTCATCTGCAGGAAAGAGGACAACGACGTCCACAGGCTCCAAACAGTTCACAGGCCGGAGAGTACGGAGCACCAGCTAAGGACTTGCTAAATAAACAGTGTCTCGGGGGAGGCACCTCCCGACACGCGAAACGAGGTCAGTTCCCTGTGAGGCGCTGTTCTAACTCCCCGCTAGCCTCTGCTCCGGGGCCGCGCGGTCCAGAAAAACACACGTCCGGCGCGCATCCATTTGAACCGCACGTCCACCCCCAATCGGCTCCCTGGACCGCTGCTTCCGGGAGCCACGCGGCCGCTCCAGTGGCTCCGCCCCGCGGACGCAGCCCGGCGCGGACCGCACGCCCGCCTCGGAGGCGGCCCCGGAGGCCCGGGCTGAGGGTCGCCGCCTCCCGGTGCCGCCGCCGCCGCCGCCCGGCCAGACGTGGCGCCGCCACCGCCCCCGGCGCCGACGCTCGCGGGCGCAGCCAATGGCGGCGTCTCCCGGGCGGCGGGCGCGGCCTCCGGCCGCCAGAGGGCGCCGCGCGAAGGCCAAGGAGCCGCTGCCGCCGCCACCGCCGCCGCCGCCGCCGCCGGGTCGCGGAGGGAAGCTGCGAGCGAGCGCCCAGGCCACCGCTGCCGCCGCCGTCGCCCGCTCACCGCGCGCTGCTGCCCGCCCGCCGGCGCGGCCGTCCCCGCAGGTAGGTGCGCGCCGCCCGCCCGCCCGCCGGCCCGCGCGCCGCCCGGCCCTCGCCCGCCGCCGCCTCGTGCTCGCGCGCGGCCGGTAACGGACACGGGCGGGGGAGGGGCGCGCGCTCGGCCGCCCCGCGGCGGAACGGCGGCCCCGGGGCCGCGGGGCTCGGCCACAAAGGGCGCGCGGCCCCGGCGCAGGGGCGGCCCGAGCGCGCGCCGCCGCCCGGGCCCCCGCGGGCGCGCCGACGGGGGCGGGCGGGTCCCGGTGCCTCCCTCCCTGGGGGTCGGCGGGGGGGCGCGTCTCCGCCAAGTGGGGCGCAGGGGCGCCGCCGCGCGCCCCATTCCCGCATGTGTTTCGGTTGACAAAACACCCCCTCTCTGGATATTTAACTAAAAAATATACATTTTCTCGTACTATTTGTGTCTGTTCCGGTGATCGAGGACCCCCACCCCCCACCAATCCAGTACCTTGGGTTTGGGGGCGGGAAGGATGCTCGCGGGGCCCTTGGCTCATTAATTTCAGGTCACTTTCCCTCCCCACCCCGTTATTATTATTATTTTTTTGGCGCGGGGCTCACGTCTAGGACGCGCACGAATGGTTTCCTGTCTTTATTGTGGACACCGAGACGGCCCGGACTGGAGGTTTCTTGTCCCCACCCTTAAAGAATGAAGACCTGTCAGTTCCCATTAGCGTGAATTTCCTGTCGGCGACGGTCACTGCAGGGGTGTGGTCCAGCTGGAAAGCTCTGGCTGGTCCCGAGAGGTCGCGCCTGCACCCTGATTGGGTGAAATTTTCTGGACTTGGGTCTTTCCCCCCTCCCCCGTCCTCCGATACGTAGTTAGGTATTTTAAAGACCAACCGTCAGCCTGAAGTTCGTGTGAGCTGGCCCCGGAAGGTGGCCGCTGAGTGCCGGAGCGCTTGCAATGTGGCTTGACCTACTAGAGATGCCCTCTTCGGTGAAAGAAACACACCTGATTTTAAATCACTTAGGAGAAAACAGTTAAAACACCCCCATTCGTCATTTTTTCCCTGCTTAAATTATACAGGTTGAGATGTTAATGTTTCGAACATGTTGGGTTAACTTAAATACATTCTTAATGTCACTGGTTTCATTTTGCTCTCCCTTCTCGTTTTAACATGGCTACTTGAAAATTTAAAATTAGATATGTGACTGGCATTATATTTCTGTTGGACAGCGTTCAGCCAGAGCCTTGGAATGGGGCAGGGGTGATTAGGAGCCTGTGCCATCTGCTTATTTTTGCCTGCTTCTGTGATGGCATGTGGCCTCCTTCTCTGCTAGGCTCTCAAGGAATCCCCTGCCTCTTCCTTCTCACCCTCAACTGGACTGCCCAACTGGTTGCTTAATGAGGATCTTGTCCTAATTTGCAGAATAATTCAAATTAGTGGACGGAATTTTCTTTGCTGAAAAAATGTTTTCCATCAGCTGTCTACTGGAGTCTGCAGTTTCACTTAGAATCAGACCGTGAACTATCGAAGCTGAGTAGTGTGTGTGTGTGTGTGTGTGTGAATCAATTAGTATAGAATCTCAAGTCCAGTGACTCTTGGAGAGTTGTGAGCATTCCAGTAAAGGACAAGGTAGCTGTATTCTGTTGCCTTGGTTACTCTAGAATGGCTTTCAAGAGAAAGTATAATGTGTGGAGATTTGATTTCCAGATAATATCTTGAAGTGTGTGTGTGTGTTAGTGAAAATACTTTTTCTCCAGAATCTTAGGGTTGAAGGTGAAATTTGTGTTCTCTAAAGTGTGAAATGTTTGCCAATCAACAGAAAAACTCTAGATAGTATTTTTAGGGTGGAGAAATAAGAAAATATTAATCCAGAAGTTTAAAATATATACTTGTTCCAAATATTAATTTAAAAAATTTAATTCACATACACGCACACACACAATAGAAGCATTTTAAGTGAGGTGAAAGTTTCCTTTGATGCAAAGAAACAGGGTCATTTATCCTTACCAGGTTTTACCCAAATAAGCTTGCTTTTTAATTTTGTTACGAGTTTAGCGATGTGTTGTTTAGTTAACTGATTACTATTAATTTCACAAACTGTGAAGCCTTGGGAACCAGGTAATGGATACAGTAAAAGAGAGGCAGAAATTTTTCCGTTGCACAAGTGAGAAAGTGGAACCTTTGTGTTTTATAGAATACTTGAGTCTGGAGCAGGGTGGTAACCTGGCAGTTCACGCCTCTGCAGTCCTGGGCATGTCACTGACCCAGGGCCTGGGAGCCCCTGGGCAAGCTGCTTGTAAGATTATTTGTCTTTCTTGTCCATTCCTCCCATACAGGATTCCTGTGTCACGCAAGATGTTCCCTGGGCCTTAGGAGGCCTGAGCCCCGGAAGGGGCACCTGGCACATATTACATCTGAGCGATCTGAGAGCAAGTTCAAAGTGAACAGCTCTGGGTGGGGAGAGGGGTTGGGGGTGGAGTAAAAGTGTGAAATTTCCTCCCTGGTGTTGCTTAGCACAGCCTTCATCTTGGGGCTTTCATTTTCAGTAGAAGGGGCAAACCGCCTCATAAGTATATCCAGGAGGAGATTTCCCTGTTCCAAGAAGGTGCCGGAACATCTGTGATAATGTTTTCCTCCCTGGGTTCATGGTCTCTATGGGATGTGATGTATCCGCCTGCTTTTGGTGAGTGTTTCCATAGTGTAGGAACACTGTTGCAAGCTGGGGTGACAGGGAGCAGTTAACTTTAACTACTTTGCCTGGTGTTTGCGCCTTGACCCAAAGAGGCTTGAGTCTGAGGACCGCATTGACTACAGGCTGATGATTATAATTTTTCACTTGCAACTTAGGAATGCCTTTTTAGGCAAAAAGTCAGGCACTGTGCTGCACATTCCCTGGGGCACCTTCTCTGGTCCTGTGTGAGGATGTCTTGGAAGTACGGCTGTTTAATAATATTTACCCCCTTCCTAAACACATGATGTTGTGGGTGGAGCGTATTTCCACTTGCCACTCGGCCCTGGAGTACTGTCCTAAAATTCCCTGTGTCCACACCATTGACCCCCTCTGCTTCTCTTGAGTTGCTTTAAATTTCATCCCTTGCCAACGTCATCCTGTGTGCCTGAGTGTGCAGAGGGCTTTATTTATTCGGTTCCTCTTGAGTGGCACTGAAGTGCCCACCTGTCTGTGGCAGCTGCGTGCGTCTTTCAGAGCCCAGCCCCGGCGCCCTCGGAGCCACGCTGGCCCTCCTGGCAGAGCTCCTCGGATGGGAATTCAGGCCCAGGGCCAGCCCGGGCGGCGGGGCCGCTTCCTGGCTTGTGATGCTGGCCCGGCCGTGTCACTCCTGTGTGCTTCGACTTCCTCTCGCTACCTGCCTCTCAGGATTCTTAGGATTAGATGATTTCATACTCAGAAAGCACTTGGAGCAATGCCTGGCATCCAGTCAGAGCCGTCAGTGTTAGCTGTGATTTTTATCTCTGCCGAATATTGTAGTCACATTTCGTTTCCTCCGTGTCTTCTGATAATGGACTCTGGTTCCCAAAGTTACCATGAAAGGCCACAGTTTCGCGTTTCATGGTTTAGTGATAGCTTTGTACTAGGCTTCGATGTAGTGGGTGTCACCTCACAGGCACAGAATAAATATGTAAGGAATTATACCGGAGAGCCAGGGGACCTTGCCTCCTGTGAAGCTTCAGAGTGAGTAAGGAACTTAAAATCAGCTGGTTCCAGGAAGGTGATGTGTGTTCCGGTTTACAGGAGGTTAGCTAATTAATGAATTGTTGTTGTTCAGTGGCTCCCTCGTGTCCGACTCTTCCCGGGCCCCCTGGACGGCAGCATGCCAGGCTCCCCTGTCCTCCACCATCTCCCGGAGTTTGCTCAGACTCCGTAATTGAGTTTCTGGCTGATTCTGTTTATTTATTTTTACTGTTCAAAGCTCCCCCCCTCACCCTCCCACCACTTCCTTTCCGTTTAAGGAGAAGAGGGTGTGGCTGACTGGCTCTTCCCCTGTTGGTGATGAGTGAACTCTTTCAGGAGTGACTTAGGGTTTCAGGGTTTTCCTCTGTTGCGATCCAGTTGATTCCCACCCTATTGATTCACTCCCTTGTTTGTTCCCTGAGGACGTGGGGTCCCCCTCAGCCAGCCCCGCTGGCATCCCGTCACAATCCTCTTTGGCCCCGTCCTTTGGTTTATCACACCTGCCTTGACTGAACCGCTGTCCCAGGGACTTTGAATGGAGTGTTCTCTTTACACTCGGTCACCTCATTCATTCTTCGCTCAGGTTGACCTGGACCCAGGGAGTGTGAGGTGATCGTGGCTAAGAAAGACAGGGTGTCTCTTGGCAGGGAGTGAAGGGGGGGACAGCCTCTAAAGCTGACCCTGAAGCCCAGACTCAGGGCTGAAAGAGCAAGCTCAGGGCAGATCTGAGAAGGGTGTCGTGGGCAGGGGGAACCGCATGCATGAGCTGCCGGAAGCGTGGAGCCCTTGACTCACCCCAGGGACCCACAGGAAGAGGAGCAGCGTGAGCCAGGCCGGGTGAGGGCGGGGTCGCCGTCAGGAGTCTAGATTTGGTTTGGGGTGCAGAGGAGTTTAAGCAGGACCGCAGTACTCAGCTTGTGTTTTTAAAGAGCATTCCTATCAGTGTAGTGAGGGGGTGGGACAGTGGCGAGGCGGGGATGCAGAGCGGAGATGGGAAAGGAGGGAGTTGAGGCACCCCCTGGCCGGGGCTGGGTGGCCCCAGAGGCCTGAGCGCTCTCAGATCTGGGTGCCCGGCAGGTGCTTGACAGTGGGACCACTGTGGCTTTGGCGGTGGATTGGTTGGATGTGATGAGAGAGAGGTTTCTGGTTTGAGCCGTTGACCAGGAGGTGATTTCAGTACTGGGAAGGGCAGAGTTAGGCTTGGGAGGAGGAGGGTATAACATTAGGGGCCTTCCAGTTAGAAATGTTGAGTAAAGGTCACACACTGGCCCAGAATTTTCTATGGGTCTTACACATGTCAGTGTAGGATAGATGGCCTTTTGGTAAATGGCATTTGGGCAACTGGTAGCTATTTGAGAGGGAGTATGTATATATATACATATCACTCCTTAGAGTAAACTGGTAGATCCGGTTTAAGGGAAAAAAATTTTTTTTTAATGAAACAGTGAGACTACTAGATGAAAACAAGGAGAGTTATTTCATAATCTCAGAGTGGTGCAGACATTTCTTTCTTTCTTTAAATAATTTTCTTTCTTTCTTTATTTCGGCATTGTTGGGTCTTCACTGCTGCGAAGGCTTTTCTCTGGTTGCAGCGAGCAGGGGCTACACTAGTTGCGGTGCATGGTGCATGGACTTCTCGTTGCGGTGGCTTCTTTTGTTGCAGAGCATGGGCTCGAAGGCGTGCAGGCTTCAGGAACTGGTGTGTGGGCTTGGTAGTTGCAGCTCCCGGGCTCTGGAGCACGGGCTCAGTAGTTCTGGCACACAGGCTTAGTCGTTCCGTGGCATGTGGGATCTTCCCAGATCAGGGATCAAACCCTTGTCGCCTGCTTGACAGGCATTCTTAACTACTGAGCCGTCAGGGAAGCCCAGGCATTTCTGAGTATGTCAAAATCCAGAAGCCATAAAAGAAAGTATTGAGCTACTTAAAAATAAAACTTTTGCTGTCAGAAAGTACCATAATCAACATCAAAAGTTTGACATCATGTTGGGGAAAATAATAATAACATCACAAAGGACTGCTTTCCTCAACACATAAAGAGCTTCCATGAATCAAAACAATTCAGCCTGGAAGAAAAACGCTTGAAGGAAATGAAACAAGTCAGTTCACAGAAAAGGAAGTACAAACGGCTCTTCAATCTTAATAGATGTTCAGCCTCACTAGTGATAGGAAGGCTGAAACAAACAAAGCCCCAGCCACAGTTGTCACACTGTCTGTCATCTCCCTGACGGTGATGGAAACGTCCGATAATTTCTTGTGCACTGGTGGTGGGTAGGGTCAATTGGTAAAACTTGGCAGTAGCTGGCAAAATAAAGAAATGCGCCTACCCTTCATCCTTTGGAAATTCTTTGAAGATATGCACATATGAAATGTCCTGTGTTCCTGGTGAACTTTTAAAGGTTGGAAACAAGCAAATTGTCCTAGGAGCCTGGTGACTTTACGGTGCAGCCATGTCACGGAGCACGCTGCCCGGCTGTTAATGCAGCTTGATGTGTGTTGACGTGGACTGACCTTCAGGACGAGGTGCCAGTCGAGAAAAGTAAGGTGCGGACACGTGTTAGGAGCCCCGGTTTTTATAAAAAATAGCGTATGCACAGGATATTTTTAACCCTTTATTTTGAAATAATTATATACTCACAGGATACTGCGAAAGTCATATATTGAATCCCATGAACCCTTCGTCTGCTTCCCCCAGTGGTGCCGCCTTGCCTAACTGAAGTGCCGTAGCCATGCCAGGAAACTGACCTCTGTATGATACTGTTAATCAGACTACAGACCTTACTCAGTGTGTGTGTGTTTCTGGGCAGCTTTATCCCACGTGTAGATGCATGTAACCACCTCTGTAGTCCAGGCACAGCTTTGTTCATAGAGTGTCTTTGTCAGGATGCCTAACAGATCAGTGTCAATGATGGTCTGTTGATTGATTGCCCTCAGAGTGCTTACGAGCAGCTGAATGATCGGGCTGGGAAGGCGACGTTCCTTTTCACTCTCATGGTATCATAAAGCCCTGCTTTCTGAACAGCGGGTGGCATCTGGACATCCAGGTGGAACTACCAGGTAGAAGGTATCTGCGAGCTCTGCCAGGGGATAGACACGGGGCATTGTCGGGCCCTCGATGAGAATATTTCACATCTGGGCGGGGCAGGAGGTTCCTGATGGGAGAGGGTGATGGTGGGGTCACAGGCAGAGGGGTTCTGGTGCACCCCAGGGCCCTCACGTTTAGAGGTCAGCTGGAGATAAAGCCCCCCCCCCCCCCACTTCAAAGAGGGAAGGGACCCCTCTCATGTGCTGCTGAATTTGAAGAGAATTGGTTATTGGATTAACTTTATCAAGTTTCCTTCACTTTAAAACAGGCTGGATTCTGTTGACTGGATCCCAAAATAAGATGGTGTGGAAAGCCTTTATTGTTTTATTTTAAAATGAGATGTGGGGGGAGACTTCATTGCATAGGTAAAACTAGCTACGGCGGGAAAAAATCAGAACAGTGATTGCCCTGGGTGCGGGGTAGGGGAGGATTGGCTGGAGAAGGGGCCCGAGGGAACTTCCTAGAGTGAGGGCAATACACCGGTGTGTCTCAAGGCCAGGGTCTGGGTTACACGACTGTATCATTTGTCAAAACCTGCCTTAACGTGTGTGCGTTTTACCGTAAAAACTGCAAACAGATGTTGAACTCCACATAATGCTGAGGTGTTTTGCGGTGAGTTATAATTGATGTCTGCAGCTCACTTTGCAGTTTACAAAATTGTGTTGGTGGATGGACGGAGGGTGGGCAGACATCAGTAAAGATGGGCAGATGTAATACACATACCAAAATATTAATTTTAGGATATAGGTAGTATAGAGGTATATGATATTCAAAATAAAAAAAAAATTAACTTTCCTGTGTGTATAAAATTTTTCATAGCAAAATTGAGGGGAAAATTCTACAGAACACGAAACACTGTGTTATCTTATATTTAATGTCGCTTCATGCTATGTTCCCCAATCTTTAAACATGTAAAGGTGGCATGGTATTTCCTGCTGTTAAGAATCTACATCTTACTTTCTCTTAATCACTTGCTTGAGTCGTCAGCTCTTTCTCTGCTGCCCTTTGTCCTTAAGAGGCCAGGGTTCAAGGTTTTCGAGCACTTCCTGGGGAAGCAGCTCTAAGGCTCTTATCTTGGCGGATTATCCTAACCCCGGAGTCCCTTCTGAGTCCACAGATTTGCTTTTTTTGTTGTTGTTACATAAATGAACCCATTCATTATAGGCTAGGCAACGTTATCAAATGGTGGTGCTTCTCCTGGTCCTTAATTCCTTCAGTCTTCTTTCTGATGGCAGCCTTGAGTGTGAGGCAGAGGTGGTGGTGAAGGTCCAGGCCCCACCAGCTGCTGTTCTCACGCAGGAACCGCAGTGCCAAATGCCCACGGCTCGTCCCTTCATCTTGGTTTTGCCACAGAAGGAGCAGGTGTGCTTGGCACGCTGGCGGTTTCATTTTCTTCACCATTTTCCTGGGGGAGGCACCATAATGGGCCCCGTGTTTGCCCACGATTCCAACCTTGTTAGTGTGTTTTGCCAGGTGGCCACCACCTAGGTCCGAGCCCAAGAGCCAGATTTACTTTTCAGGCGAACCTCAAACTAATTCCCCACCTCGCCAGGCAAGGGTGGGGAGAGGCCCGTCGTTCCCTGAAGGAGAAGGGAGGCTTCTTGCCTGCAGCTTCTTTTCTTTGATCCCAGTCCCGCCAGCCTGACCACCCTGGGCCCCCAAGTGCAGCCCTGGGTGCCTTTGAGCTCCTAGGTTCTGACTCTGCCTTAAGTTAAAGGAGAAAAAACTCGAGTGGCCCCAGAAGGGCTCAGAAGCCGCATAGGCTTCTTTGAATACTTTCTTTTTCCAGAGGTCATTTATTCACAAGATTTAAAAACAATTTTTTTTAAAGGTTTGCTGTGAAGAAACTGTCTTCCCCGCTCCCCGCCCCGGGTTTCTCTCACTGCTGTTGCTTCTGTAAATCCATCTGGAGTTATCTTGTGTGTGGCTCGTGCTCAGCTGCCTCAATTGTGTCCACTCTTCATGACCCTATGGACTGTAGCCCACCAGGCTCCTCTGTCCGTGGCATTTCCCAGGCAAGAATACTGAAGTGGGTTGCCATTTCCTTCTCCAGGGGATCTTCCCTACCCAGGGATCGCACCCGTGTCTCTGGCATTGCAGGTGGATTCTTTACTGCCAAGCTCCCAGGGAAGCATGAACGTTGTTGAGACAGTAGAGGAAAAGTTCTCATCACAAGGAAAAAAAATATTTTTATATTGTTTTAATTTTGTGTTTATATGAAGTGATGGATGTTCACTAAGCCTGTTATGGTAATCATTTCATGAAGTTTATGTCGGATCATTGTGTTTTATACCTTAACCTTACACAGTGCTGTATTTAGTGGTATCTCAATAAAACTGAAAAGGGAAAAAAAAGTAAAAAGCCTTAGCACCAGTTCCCAGGTTTCAGGGGACTCCAGCCTCCATCTCACTCTACATTTTGAAAAACGGTAGAATTAAAAATAAAACTTGCTTAACACATGGTAAGCAGTAATGAAACTAAAACTATTCAGCTATGTATACTTGAAACTTGGGTGCAGATTCATAGTTTTTGTGACACAATGTCCTCTTAGAATTAACTCTCAGGAGTCCTTGTCCAAGGGTGACTGTGTGGCCCTCCCAGCCCCTCCCCACCCCACCAGGGAGCATTTAACAAAATCTGGAGATACTGGTTTGTCACAGCTGAGGGGAGGAGTGCTGCTGGCCTTAGTGGGCAGAGGTCAGGAAGCTGCCAGCGTCCCACGGCACACAGGACAGCTCTCCATGCTAGAGAGTTTATTGTCGTTATTTAGTCTCTGAGTCACGTCGGACTCTCTGCAACCCTGTGGACTGCAGCACGCCAGGCTTCCCTGTCCTTCACTATCTCCCAGAGTTTGCTCAGATTCATGTCCATTGAGTTGGTGATGCCATCCAACCATCTCATCCTCTGTCATCCCCTTCTCCTTTTGCCCTCCAATCTTTCCCAGCATCAGGGTCTTTCCCAACGAGTCAGCTCTTCACATCCGACCAGAGTATTGGAGCTTCAGTGTCAGCATCAGTCCTTCCAGTGAATATTCAGGGTTGATATCCTTTAGTATTGACTGGTTTGATCTCCTTGCAGTCCAAAGGACTCACAAGAGTCTTCTCCAACACCACAGTTCTAAAGCATCAGTTCTTCGGTGCTCAGCTTTCTTTATGGTCCAACTCTCACATCTATACATGAGTACTAGAAAATCATAGCTTTGACTATACGGACCTTTGTAGGCAAAGTGATGTCTCTGCTTTTTAATATGCTGTCTGGGTTTGTCATAGCTTTCCTCCCCGAATGGCTGAGTGACCCTAGTTTAGGATGCTGGGAGGTGACGTTTTATCCCATTTCTCTTCTCTGTGGTTCTCCTGTAGCTTTCTGGGAAACACATCATGAACAATGGCCAGTCAGGGTAAATACCCCCGGTGTTGACATCAACCTCAGTTACATTTGAGGTAAACCCTTACCGTCCAGAAAATTCCAATTAAAGTAACTTCACTTAGATCCACATTCTATCAGTTGTATCAACAAGGATTGTTTCAAAAGTCTGTGTAACAAAATACGGATCAGGCTTAGACTCTGCCCACAAGGAAGTCAAAATCCCTCAGAGGCAAGCGGATATGAAACCTTTTTGCTCCTGGAAGGTTTCCAGAAGCAAAACAAGGCCAGGACTGTTCACAGGGCTGCTTCCGTGAGCGTAGAGACAGGCCAGAAATAAAACCCGCAGTTGAAGGAGGGTAGATGAGAGGGGGCGAGAGAGGTGATTGGTGCGTGGTGATTGTTTAGGAGGGGCCTGCCCAACCTGCCCAGCTGTTCAACGTGGAGCGGGGAGAGTGTGGGCACCCTCTGCTCGAGGCACGCAAGACAGTGGGGACCTTGGGCCCCCCAGCGTCCTTGGCCTTGAAGACCCTAGTCAAGCTGGGGGAGGTGAATGTGTCCACAGTTAATTGTGCGACATGACCTCGATCCTGAGTGTTTTAATTGGGGTCCAGGAGCCCCATGCCTTGTGTAACTTGTTGCCTGTTTCTTTCCAGATTTCTCCTTTAGAAAGTGGATGTGTGGGATATCATGTCCAGTGTGTCCGAGGAGAGAAGAAAAAGGCAGCAGAACATTAAGGAAGGACTACAGTTTATACAGTAAGGGCTCCCTGCACACTGTGTCCTCGCCACGTAGCAGTTCCTTTTTGCTGTGGCTCTGCATTTACCAGGGGATAGGAAACTTTTAGTCCTATTCACTTGGGTTAGAAATCAGATATTTTTTGTCCCAGCAATGCTTTCTGTTCCCGGAACATCAGTCCCTTTGTGTTCCGAGGCCGTCACTGGTATTTCAGGGTTAAAATCCTGACGTAGCTCCCGAAATGTTTGACGGAGGAATTTGAACCTATTTCACTCTGATGAGGGAGAGTCACAGCGGTCAGCACCAGGGCTTTGTGGCCCCAGTCCTCCTGTTGAGGAGCCCGCTCTCCAACTGGCCTTCGTGACGCACGTCAGCAGCAGGGCCGCAGCCCGGGTGGCCGTGTCCAAGCAGAAAGACTTCTTTGTCCCTCCTAGGAAGGGGGTATTCTTTCCCTCTGTTCTGCAGTGAATTGGAACAAGTAGAACTAGTGTTTCTGTACTATTTTAAAACTTTTTCGGCACGTGAAGAATTAGGCCCTCTTTTAGTAGAAGTAGATTTGAAAGGTAAATGTTTACCCTAAAGAAAGTACAAAAGAATAGTTTTAGATTTTTTTCGTGACTACAGTTACATGTGAATCATGGTCATAGAGGACAAATAGGTCTTTCAAATGTGCTTTGAACCAGTGGTGAGCTAATGAGAACCGCTAGTTTTAGGGTCACTCCTGGATAAACAAATCCTGACAGGGACCTGATCATCAAAATTAACTGGTTTCTTCTTCTTAGGTCACCGCTGTCGTATCCAGGAACACAGGAGCAATATGCGGTAAGGAAAAGATGTGTTTGAAAGTAGCCTGTGGACTGTCACATGTAGCCCAGCTTGGCAAACCCTGATGCGGCCTTCTGTCTGTCTTTGTCAATAAAGTTTTATTGGGACACAGCCATGCTCATTTGCTGGTGTGTTATCTGGCTGCTTTCACGACATGGCTGAGAGGGACCGCATGGCTCACCAAGCCTCAAATCCTTATTGTCTGGGTATTTATAGCAAAGCTTTGCCAGCTCGTGTATATAAGACAAGGCTGAGTTTTTTCCGACATACTCGGACAGTTGTGTATTTTCTTTCCTCTGGCAATATAGTTTTGAAGTAATTTCTTTTGAGCCCCTTGACAATTACTTTTTGCCTTTCATTTCAGAAAGAATGAGAGGGACAGACTGTGTTGAGAAGGAGAGTACAGAGAGTCTTTTGGTTTTTTTTTTTTAGCAGAGAAATTGTCACAGTGAAGGGGTGACTGGGTAATCAAATGAAAGAGCTGGAGATGACTCTAGCTGGAGAGGAAGCCCAGTGGGCTAGGCCTGGAACTAAAGACCCTCATCTCTGCAGGCCGTTAGTTCCCTGTGGCTTTGTGTCTCTGTGGGTTTTGGTGTTTCTGAACGTCACTTCTTTCTCTCTGCCTCCCTCCTTCTCTGTTCATTTCAGCCTCTTCCTTCCTTTTCTCCAAACAGACATAGAACTGTAACGTATGAGAGCTAGCAATCATGTGGAGCAGTCCTTTGATTTTACGGGTACTCGGGGCCAGAGAGGGGAACCAGCCTGTTTCTCAAGTCACCTCAGTCATTAAAGATCGATCTGGACAGTTTCCTTTGTCACTTTCATCAGCTTAGATGTGAATTCATGAAACGAGATGAAGAGCTGCATGTTTATCTGTCCACTTGATACGAAAGGATTACTTATTAATTTATTTTGGGGGCTGCACTGGCTCTTCACTGGGGGCACAGACTCTCTAGTTGAGGTGCACAGGCTTACTTGCTCCAAGGCATGTGGGATCTAGTTCTGTGACCAGGGATCGAGCTGGTGTCCCCTTCGTTGGAAGGCAGTTTCTTAACCACTGGGCCACCAGGGAAGTCCTGGAAAGGGACTTTTAAAATCTTAAAGCAATGATAGTAATCCTGAAGGAAACTTAAAGAACCTTTGCCCCTACCAAAAGAACATGTATACTAAAAGCAAAAAAAACAAAAAACAAAGATTTTACATCCCCTGGAAGAAAAACTGACCAATCTAGACAGCATATTAAAAAGCAGAGACATTACTTTGCTGACACAGGTCCGTCTAGTCAAAGCTATGGTTTTTCCAGTGGTCATGTTTGGATGTGAGAGTTGGACTGTGAAGAAAGCTGAGCACTGAAGAGTTGATGCTTTTGAACTGTGGTATTGGAGAAGACTCTTGAGAGTCCCTTGGACTGCAAGGAGATCAAACCAGTCAGTTCTAAAGGAAATCAGTCCCGAATATTCATTGGAAGGACAGATGCTGAAGTTGAAACTCCAATACTTTGGCCACCTGATGCGAAGAACTGACTCATTGGAAAAGACCCTGATGCTGGGGAAGATTGAAGGCAGGAGAAGGGGATGACAGAGGATGAGATGGTTGGATGGCATCACTGATTCGACGGACATGAGTTTGAGCAAGCTCCGGGAGTTGGTGATGGACAGGGAGGCCTGGCGTGCTGCAGTCCATGGGGTTGCAAAGAGTCGGATACAAGTGAGCGACTGAACTGAACTGAACCCCCTAAATCAGTAAGCCACCTGAACATTTACAAAAGAAGAAATACAAATGATCCATTAAAATGTGGAGTTCAACCTTGCTGGTAATCACATATGCAAATAAGTAAAGGATACCGTTTTTCCCCTAGAAACTGGAAGATTTTGTGTGCGTGTTCACGCACGTGTGTACACATGTTGGCAGGGGTGCTCTCAAGCAAGCCACTAATTGCATTCATCGTTACTGCCTTTTTTGGAGGGCAATTAGAAATACCAGTTAGAAGCCTTAAAATGCTCATTCCACTTGTAGGAATTTATCCTCAGCACAAAGTTGGCGATGTCAACAAATATCGACAGGCTGCTTTTGCAGCACTTTTCTTTGCATTCACTTTCTTTGAATTTTTTCTTCAAAAAAGCAAGCAGGATGAAACCCTAGCTGAGATAGTAGTGACTTGGCCTAGATTTCATAATTTCTTACAATAATGCTTGTTGCTCTGTCAAATTATTTCCTCTGAAGTTTTAGATACAGAAATTAAAATTTGCTTGTACTCTGACTTGTTTCTTAAAGAGTTTCAAGGGGTAACATTCTTTTTATTTTTTTTAAAGGTATATTTACGTGCTCTTGTGAGAAATCTTTTTAATGAAGGAAATGATGTTTATCGTGAACGTGATTGGAACCACTCTATAAGTCAGTATTCAGAAGCTTTGAGTATAGCTGATTATGCAAAGTCTGAAGAAATTTTAATCCCTAAAGAAATCATTGAAAAACTATATATAAATCGTATTGCTTGCTATTCCAATATGGTGAGTTGTGATTTGTAAAGTACATTAGCAAAAGTCAGCTTTCTAATTTCAGTTTATAGGAAAGATGTATTAGCTGCTTTAGAGAGGCCTCAAGCTTTGAAAAATCAGTTTTGGCCAAATACTTTTGAATTTTTAAAAATAATTTGTTTCTTTGATACTGGTCCTTGGAGATTCCCTTTTGAGTATGGCTTTAGGGGAGAGGGGGTGTCTGCTCTTAAAAAAAAATAAAGTCAGCCTAGGAAGATACAGGTATTCACAGATGGGTGTATCAGGTGTCTCTGCTGACAATTTGCTCCTTATGTTTCTCTTAGGAGTTATTTTTATTTTTTTTAATAAAAAAAAAAAGTAGTGAGCCTTCAAAAGAATTAACACAACCTCTTCACTTATCTAAACTTAAAAAGTAGTATTTTGATGTTCTTACAGTTTTCATATAGACATTCACGCTTAGGACCTCAGCTATACCTGGACAGCTTTCTTTCTTGAAGATCTGGGGTCTTTTATGGCCAAAGGTCTGGGTGGTGGTTACATAGGTAGCCATGATATTCTTTCTATTTTTCTGTATTTGAAATTTCATAATGAAAATAATTTTAAAAAGACAAAATGAAAACCACTAACAATCCATTTGAGAGGAGAATCTGAATTTGTTTGTGTTTGCATCATTGCAAGACATGAATTGATTGATACTTTATTTGGTCTCACTCACCAGGGTTTCCATGATAAAATTTTAGAAGACTGTGATACAGTCCTCAGTTTAAATGCCAGTAACTACAAAGCTCTGTATCGGAAATCTAAGGCTCTAAGTGATTTAGGAAGATTCAGAGAGGCTTATGATGCTGTAGCAAAGTGCTCCTTGGCAGTGCCTCAGGTATGGTATTTATGTTCTAGTTCATTTGTTTACATCCTAGCCATTTTATTGCTTCTGTGTAAATGAATGGCATCAAAAAGTTACGTTTTCCAGCCGGCCGTCCACCTGCTGCAGCTGGGAGTAATGGCCCATAAAGCAAGTGTCTTGACAGAGGATAAATTAGAACTGTTTTGTCCCTTCACCTCTATGGTTAGTAAATACAACCCTCTGTTAATCATATATTCTGACTTTTTTCAGGATGAACATGTAATAAAACTAACTCAAGAACTAGCTCAGAAATTGGGATTTAAAATAAGAAAAGCATATGTTAGAGCCGAGGTAAGCTGGAGTTCTCACCATAAGGTATTTTCATTTTGTTTTGAAACTTGGAGGCAGTTCTGGTTTTAAATTAGCATCTTCATTTTCTTTCAGCTCTCACTAAAATCAGTTCCTGGGGATGGGGCTACAAAGGTAAGGTTATTACTCTTGTAAGAATCATAATTTTTTAAAAAAAGAAAAGATAGAAGTATTAACAGTTCTGCTTTTAATATTTTTGGGTTTTGTTTACTTTTGAAACCTTTTTATTCCTCATACACCTAAGTGGCCAGAGCTTCCTGCCCTATGAAAAGAAAACAAACAGCTCCAGTCATATCTTTTGCTCTCAATTAGCATTTCCTGAAGGCCCATGGAGCATTTTACAGAATGTTCATAGACATTAGATGTTATTAGAAAAAGTGGGTTGGGGCCACATACTAATTTTAGAAGTCATTGAGTTAAACACAACTAACAAGGTTTATCTTTTTTAAAGATAAGTTTTCTTAGACCTGTTAGGAGGCCACTGTGAGTTGGGGAGGGTGTAGTGGTTACACTGGTCCCTCTGGAACCGGAAGGCTCCTGAATATCCTTGGAGAAATACTAAGCCACATAAAACTGGTGGCAAGAGGCCCACACTGTTTAATCCTACGTATTACAAAGGTTGGGCTTCCCAGCCAGGTGGCCTGCAAATGCAGGAGACGCAAGAGATGCAGGTTCCATCCCTGAGTTGGGAAGATGCCAAAAAGGAAATGGAAGCCCGCTCTGGTGTTCTTGCCTGGCAAATTCCATGGACAGAGGAGCCTATTGGCAACAGTCCATGGGTCACAGAGTCAGACACGACTGGGCATGCGCTGGACTGCTCCACACGACTGAGTGTGCACTGGACTGGCCGTTACGAAGGTTTACACATTCTGTTTGTCTCTATCTTAATTGGAAGGAGATCAGATGTGAGAATCGGCATTGCTTTCTTGGAATGAGTTTTATAGCTTGCTTTATCGTCTAGAATCCTGAAAATACTATGATCTATTATTTGGTTCAATTTCTAGGCTTTGAACTGTTCTGTGGAAGATATTGAACCAGGTACGTTTTCACACACATGTCCTCTTAATCTGAAATGCCAGCCCTGGGGACTTCTGGTGGTCCAGTGGTTAGAACTGCACGCTACCAATGCAGAGTGCAGGTTTGACCCTGGTCAGGCAACTAAGATCCCACATGTCTCACTGCGCACCAAAGAAAAAGAAAAGAAAAGTGCCCGTCTTAGATGTTATGCACATACAGTGCTGTCAGTTAGGATTGCTGGGTCGTTAGTAGTATTAAAACAAGAGTCATTTCAGAACGCGCCTCTGTGCCTCGGGCTGTGTCAGTAGTGACTGATGGTACTGACTGTCAGCGAGCAGCTCGGTGTCCACCATGGTGTCACCACCCTCTCGTAGCTCCACCCGAAAGGAGCCCAGGCGTTTTGAGAAAGGAGGAAGCGTTTTCACAAGTGAATATATCTGTTCCTGGGCAAAACAAGCTCTTCTTTTTAGAATTGCTTTTACTCTTTTATTTGAATTGCTTTCACTGTTGTATCTATCTGTTTATAATTGCTTTCATATTTTGACCTTGCTCTTCATTTTCTATTGTCATTGGCTATTAACATTAGTATTATGTAAATATACTGAAAATAAGTGAGCACATGTCCATTCATGTTACAGATTTATTAACTCCGAGGCAAGAAGCACTTTCTGTTGTTTCTATACCCGCATCCAGTTTTTCTCACCAAGTTGGAAATGAGCTGGCTTCAGTTTCCATTATGCCCTTGACTTCTGTTTTGCCACTGCAAGTGGAAGAGAGTTCTCTGCCATCGACGGTGTTGGCAAATGGAGGAAAGATCCCCTTCAGCACGCCAGAAGCGTTTTTAGATGATGGAGATATGGTCCTTGGAGATGAAATAGATGATCTCCTGGATTCTGCACCTGAAACGAATGAAACCATCATGGTAAATTTCAGTCTGACTCCTTCTTAAAACCTTTCTTAAAAAATTGTGATATAACCTGCTAGATATTTTCAGTATTGACTGTAGGCTAAACTTAGGCTTTCTTGAAAATTACTTTTGTCCTTTTCCATTGGTAACTGGTTAATTTTGTCATTTTTTAAAATTAAAAAAGCAGAACAGGCTAGGAATCACATGTTATGGGAAAGGGAAATTTAACTCCCTGGCAAAGGATAGGCATTTGGTGTGTACGGAAAAATGAATCGATGGATTAAGGATTTCTCATTCCTTAAGGATGATTCTCCTATAGCTACATAACCATGAAGCAAACTTGGGTCCACAGGCCACATCTGGCCTGCTGCCTCTTTTGTACGGCCGAACACTAAAACTGGTTTTGAGATCTTTATGTGGCTGGAAGAAAGGGAGAAAAAGAACAATGTTTTAAGATGCATGAAAATATCTCATAACACTGCAGTAACAGACTTGAGTAGTTGCACCAGAGACCGTGTGATCCACAAAGCCTCCAATATTAATAGGGCTGTGTTATTATCACCGACTCCTGCTGTGAAGTATACCAAGATAGTGGCAGCAATGATACTAGAATGATGATGCGGAGAGGCAAACTCAGAGCTGGTTTCCGGGGAGAGTAAATCCAGTGATGTCCTTGTGGAGCTGACAAAGAGAAGACGTAAAAGGCAGACAGACGCTGTGGGGTGCGGGTGGGGGAGTTGGTTCCTTCCACTTTGATCTGGGGCAGGTTATTTCACCTCTCAGTCCCTCGGTTTCCTCATCTGTACAGTGACGGTCCTCATAGGATGCGCCTCAGAGGGTTAGGAGAATTAAATGGACAGTATATCCTGCCCTTTATAGAAAAGTTAGCTGACTCCTGCCGTGAAGTATATTAAAATAGTGGAAGGTATTTTAATTGATACAGGAGGCTCTTGAAAAGTCACCGTTGTGTGGGGGAGGGGCAAGGCATTGTTGCATTTGTTCTCCTGAGGTTGTGCATTGACGTCTCCAAAAGGATGGTCCCCAGTTCTCCAGACTGCTGCAGCTCCCTTCCCGCGACCACCTTTCCTTCCGCCCTGGCCCCATACATGCCCTCATGGTTCCTCCTTGAGGAAACCTTCTGATTGGCTCAGAGTAGGGAATGTTAGGAATCCTAGGAAGCTTGGGAAATGAAGCAGGGACTTCTCTTTTAGGTCACGGTGGTATTAGAAGTCACATCTCCAGACTTTTCAACAAGTGGGCTGGAGAAGAAGTCAGCTCTGTCGCTTGGATTCTGCCATCTTGATTTTGACTCCCACTTTGTTACCTAATAAAATCACCCAGCTGAGTAATTTGTTCTTACGTGCTGATATTAAAAGCAGTTTGGCCAGCTTGGGACAGAGTTTCACGGACTTCATTCCGGTCTTGTTTCCTCCGCAGCCGTCAGCCTTAGTCAGAGGCCCCCTCCCAGCTGCCAGCGTTGGCCCGAGTGTCCCCTTCTCGGCGGCGTCTCTTTTGGGTGCCTTGCCCATCGGGGCGAGGTACGCACCTGCGCCCTCCTTCTCGGAGCTGTATCCACCGTTGACTTCATCCTTAGAAGATTTCTGTTCTTCTTTAAATTCATTTTCAATGAGTGAATCCAAACGAGGTAAGACTCAGCTGCTTATGTAAACAGTTACAGTCCATTTTCTAAAAAAGACAGTCTGTTTAACTAACACTAGGTAGTTGGTACTTGAGTTTTTTGTAGCTGAAAATACATTGTAGTTCTAAAACCTGAACCTTCCTGTTTTAAATTCACCTGGACTTAACTGTGCCATTGTGGAGATCAAGAAGCCAAGGCCTAGAGTAGGAATGTACGTGGCACTGTTTGTTTGTTTTCTTTTGTTTTAATAGGATAGCTCGTTAAGGTGGGTGTCTGTTGTTTGTGGGGGGGTGAAATGACTTTTAATGTTTTCTCTAGAAAAGGGATAACCCCCTCTTAAAGGGTCTTAAAAACAGGTTGTCCTTTTAAATTCTGAACTAGGCAATACTTAGTTAAGACTAATTTAAAATCAGTGTTTAGAATGATAATAGAACCATGTATTTTTGGCTTCATCCATTGAGCTCAGCAAACTATGGTGCTTTACTTTTGCAAGGGATTGCTGAAGTTTGGGCCTGACTCCTGTTTTTGTAATTCTAGGCTTAATGTATCCTTTAAGTAGCCACAAGAAAAATCTTCATATTTTTGTCAGGCATCATTACAGTTAAACGAATCAAAACTAAAATAATTGATTTAAAGATTGGCAACTGAACAAATGAAAATTTGTGGAAAACAGAGGGCAGAGAGAAAGTAGTAAGTGGTAGACTAAGAAAAAGAAAGAAATTGAAACTGACTGATTCTCTTAATGTTTTGACGAGCTTCATACTTTCAAAAGGAGAGAATCCTTTCCCATTTTTAATATGAATTATCTTCTTAGTCTTTTTAACATTCCCATTTGATAGTCCCTGCCTTAGCTCATGTCTCTGAAAAATTGCTTTTTATTGAAATTTGTTTGTCTAAGGATTATTTATGTCCTTGGTTTCTGGAGGAGAGGAGAGACTCCTTAGCCCTCTTTGGGTGTCAATAATGAGCAAGAAAGCTTCTTGGAACTGGGATGGGAAATAAGGTGGGAAGCCATAGTGAGCTGCTAAGCCCTGATGTTCTTACTACGTGATTAGAATGAAAAGGTCTGTTGAAGTTTTTTTATTATTTTAGATCTGTCCACCTCAACTTCTAGAGAGGGAACAGCGCTTAACAACAGTAATTCTTCCCTTTTACTTGTAAGTGCCACTTCCTCTTTTGTAACTACGTCGCTTAAATTGCAAATAGGTCTTTTACTTAAGTAACTGAGTTATTTGAATGAACGGTACCAGCTCCCTGGAATTTTGTGTGTGCTGTGGGAAAGAGTGCTAAAATAAGACTCTTCTGGAACATCCAGTAATAAGTGCTCTGTGTTTAAGGCTGGATCTGTCATGGCAAATTAATCAACAGTGTAAGAGGCTTTAGCGCAGCGTGAATGACGAAGAAATGCAAGATCAGGGCATGAAAACCCTGTTGGCTGATGAAGCAGAACAGTTACCCATCGCTTATAACAGCTCATGGAGCATCCCAAAATGTGGGGGAGGGGCCTAGAGACCCCAAAGACAGGAAAATGTATAAGGAAATGGTTTTTAAATAGAGACGTACGTAGTAAGGACAGAATAGTCCCACCTCTAGTCTGTGCAGAATGTCTCATTTTTCAGATGCGTTTGTTTTCTTCTTTAGTGATAGTGCAATATTTGTTGGCTGTTTTTTGTTTTTTTGTTTTTTGTTTTCTTATGCTTCTTGCAGATGAATGGACCAGGCAGTCTGTTTGCTTCTGAGAGTTTCCTGGGAATTTCAAGTCACCCTCGGAATGACTTTGGAAACTTTTTTGGAAGTGCAGTAACTAAACCTGCTTCTTCAGTGACCCCAAGACATCCCCTTGAAGGAACCCATGAACTGAGACAAGCTTGCCAGATCTGTTTTATAAAATCAGGTCAGGACCAAACCAAGGAGCCCGTCAATAACCTGAGAGTTCTTAGGAATTTGTAAATCTATGTGACTCTTGCATCTTTATTTGAGTTCCTTCTAAAGAAGCAGCAATTATTGATTAGGAGCCTTTAGAGTCTAATAGGATAAGTCTCCGGAGAAGGCAATGGCACCCCACTCCAGTACTTTTGCCTGGAAAATCCCATGGATGGAGGAGGCTGGTAGGCTGCAACCCATGGGGTCGCTCAGAGTCGGACACGACTGAAATGACTTAGCAGCAGCAGGATAAGTCTCGGTTCTTCTTTGATATAATTTTATGTATAGAATCATTTGGAATACAATATTTACCTGATTTTGAAAATTCTTTGTATTTTAAGTATATGTTTAAGAACTTGATCATTTTCAAATCGAGTGAGAACTAGAAAAAAGCATTTTAAGATGAGTATGTGATACAGTGTTTGTGAAAATTAGAGTACTTTCTGTTGGATTATTTCATATCTTTACCCCTAAGTCAAGTGATACAAACACAGTTTATTCTAAACGGGGACCAAATTCATTTTCTTTCTTAGTTTATTTAAGCACATGCTTTACCTTTACTCAGTTGGTAAAGAATCTGCCTGCAATGCAGGAGACCCTGGTTCGATTCCTGGGTTGGGAAGAACTGCTGGAGAAGGGATAGGCTACCCACTCCAGTATTCTTGGGTTTCCCTCATGGCTCAGCTGGTAAAGAATCCACCTGCAATGTGGGAGACCTGGGTTTGATCCCTGGGTTGGGAAGATCCCCTAGAGAAGGGAAAGGCTACCCACTCCAGTATTCTGGCCTGGAGATTTCATGGACTGTAGAGTCCATGTGGTCACAAAGAGTTGGGCATGACTGAGTGACTTTCACTTTCACTTTACCTTTAGAAGCCATTAGAATTCCTATTTTAATAATTAAATAAGGGTTATATCTTGGGAGCACTGGTGTTTTTGTTCTAATCTTTGTGTTTTGTCTGACAGTACAAAAGGCAAAAATTACTTTCCCTAGCTTGTTTATACTTGGGGATTATGAAAGGACTTTTTCATGGGAATTTAATAATCATTATTCAGTTGCTCACATCTGCTTATAACTGTGCCTGTAAAATGAAATGATACTTCTTGTGCATATGAACAATCCTTTTTATATCTTTTTCAGGCCCTAAGCTAATGGATTTCACTTATCATGCTAATCTAGACCACAAATGTAAGAAAGATATTTTAATTGGTAGGATAAAGAATGTAGAAGATAAATCATGGAAAAAAATACGTCCAAGACCAACAAAAACAAATTATGAAGGCCCTTATTATATATGTAAAGGTATGTGCTATAATTACTTAATTGGTGTACCATGGCCTAAGTGAGAAATAATTTGCTACTTTTATTGCAATGGTCCCAGTATTACTGTTACTAAAAATGTTTAGAATTAACAGCAAATTCCTTGGTTTGAAAGATTAGTATTTTTTTGTATTATTTTTTACCTTTGCTTTTAATTTGCTGTGTAGTGGGTGTTGTATAGTTATTTATTAAAATGGGGTTTCACCAGGTTTTTTTTTTTTCCACTAGGTTTTAAACAGAAAACTGTCTCAAAACTTTGGGTTCTCTGACATAGTCTAAACAGAATCAGAACACTGAACTAAGGCTTTGATAATGTTACTCTTTTAATATATTTTTGAGAGAAACATAGTATTTTCATTTTGTCAGACTGCTTCACCTAAATGAGCTTTCATTCAGTTGAGTTGCTCAGTTGTGTCTGACTGTGACCCCATGGACTACAGCACACCAGGCTTCCCTGCCCATCACCAACTCCTGGAGTTTGCTCAGACTCATGTCCATTGAGTCGGTGATGCCATCCAACCATCCCAACCTCTGTCGTCCCCTTCTCCTCCTGCCTTCAATCCTTTCCAGCATCAGGGTCTTTTCCAGTGAGTCAGTTCTTCACATCAGGTGGCTGAAGTATTGGAGCTTCAGCTTCAGCATCAATCCCTCCAATGAATATTCAGGAAACGAGCTTTGAATGTCCATAAATGATAGAATGGGAAAGACTAGAGATCCCTTCAAGAAAATTCGAGATGCCAAGGGAACATTTCATGCAAAGATGGGCTCAATAAAGGACAGAAATGGTAGGGACCTAACAGAAGCAGAAGATATTAAGAAGAGGTGGCAAGAAAACACAGAAGAACTGTACCAAAAAGATTTTCACGACCCAGATAATCACGATGGTGTGATCACTCACCTAGAGCCAGACATCCTGGAATGTGAAATCAGATGGACCTTAGGAAGCATCACTATGAACAAAGCTAGTGGAGGTGATGGAATTCCAGTTGAACTATTTCAAATCCTGAAAGATGATGCTGTGAAAGTGCTGCACTCAATATGCCAGCAAATTTGGAAAACTCAGCAGTGGCCACAGGACTGGAAAAGGTCAGTTTTCATTTCAATCCCAAAGGCAATGCCAAAGAATGCTCACACTACCGCACAGTTGCACTCATCTCACACGCCAATAAAGTAATACTCAAAATTCTCCAAGCCAGGCTTCAGCAATACCTGAATCATGAACTTCCAGATGTTCAAGCTGGTTTTAGAAAGGCAGAGGAGTCAGAGATCAAATTGCCAACACCCACTGGATCATCGAAAAAGCAAGAGAGTTCCAGAAAAATACCTATTTCTGCTTTATTGACTATGCCAAAGCCCTTGACTGTGTGGATCACAATAAACTGTGGAAAATTCTTCAAGAGATGGGAATACAGACCACCTGACCTGCCTCTTGAGAAACCTATATGCAGATCAGGAAGCAACAGCTAGAACTGGACATGGACCAACAGACTGGTTCCATATAGGAAAAGGAGTATGTCAAGGCTGTATATTGTCACCCTGCTTATTTAACTTATATGCAGAGTACATTATGAGAAATGCTGGACTGGAGGAAGCACAAGCTGGAATCAAGATTGCCGGGAGAAATATCAATAACCTCAGATATGCAGATGACAACACCCTTATGGCAGAAAGTGAAGAAGAACTAAAGAGCTTCTTGATGAAAGTGAAAGAGGAGAGTGAAAAAGTTGGCTTAAAGCTCAACATTCAGAAAACAAAGATCATGGCATCCGGTCCCATAACTTCATGGCAGATAGATGGGTAAACAGTGACTGACTTTATTTTTCTGGGCTCCAAAATCACTCCAGATGGTGATTGCAGCCATGAAATTAAAAGATGCTTACTCCTTGGAAGGAAAGTTATGACCAACCTAGACAGTATATTAAAAAGCAGAGACATTACTTTGCCAACAAAGGTCCATCAAGTCAAGGCTATGGTTTTTCCAGTGGTCATGTATGGATGTGAGAGTTGGACTATAAAGAAAGCTGAGTGCAGAAGAAGTGATGCTTTTGAACTGTGGTGTTGGAGAGACTCTTGAGAGTTCCTTGGACTGCAAGGAGATCCAACCAGTCCATCCTAAAGGAAATCAGTCCTGACTGTTCATTGGAAGGACTGATTTTGAAGCTGAAACTCCAATACTTTGGCCATCTGATGCGAAGAGCTGATTCATTTGAAAAGACCCTGATGCTGGGAAAGATTGAAGGCAGGAAGAGAAGGGGACGACAGAGGATGAGATGGTTGGATGGCATCACCGACTCAATGGACATGAGTTTGAGTAAACTCCGAGAGTTGGTGATGGACAGGAGGCCTGTCGTGCTGCAGTCCATGGGGTTGCAAAGAGTTGGGTATGACTGAGTGAGTGAACTGAACTGAAATGATTTTTTAAACTTAGGTGGTGAACATGCAAACATCAGGGCATTTTTTGCCCTGTCTGAAATAAAAGTAATTTAGAATTGTGCTGCTTTTTTTTGTTTGTCCATTTGTTTGTTTTAAGTGTTAATACCATTGGGACTTCCCTGGTGGCTCAGATGGTAAAGAATCTCCCAGCATTGGGGAGACCCAGGTTCAGTCCTGAGTCGAGAAGATCCCCTGGAGAAGGGGATGTCTACCCACTCCGGTATTCTTGCCTGGAGAATTCCATGAGCCTGGCAGGCTACAGTTCATGGGGTCTCAAAGAGTCAGACACAACTGAACAACTAACACTTTCATGCTTTTAATACACCATTCCTGCGTAATAATATGAGTACCATGGTTTGAAGCTATTCATGAACTGTTACAAAAATTTAAACAATGCTCTTAGTGTGTTTAATATTCATTGGCTTTGAAAACACAGCGACCCATGTTTTAAATGTCTTTTAATTCCCTGTCTCCCCCCACTCTTTTTTTTTTAATTTTATTTGAAAATCTTTTTTTTTTTTCCGTTTTTCAGAGGATAGTTACTTTACAATGTTGTGTTAATTTCTGCTCTATAGCAAAGTGAATCAGCCACACGTATACATACATCCCCTCTTCGTTGGATTTTCCTCCCATTGAGGTCACCACAGAGCATTGAGTAGAATTCCCTGTGCTGTACAGTTGGTTGTCCTTAATTATCTGTTTTATTCATATTAGTATATGCATGCCAATCCCAATCTCCCAATCCATCCCACCTCTGTTAATTTCCTGTCTTTCTAGATGTTGCCGCTGAGGAGGAATGTAGATATTCAGGCCACTGCACATTTGCTTATTGCCAGGAGGAGATAGATGTGTGGACGCTGGAGCGGAAGGGGGCGTTCAGCAGAGAGGCTTTCTTTGGTGGCAATGGAAAGATCAGCTTTACCGTGTTCAAACTGTTCCAGGAGCATCTTGGAGAATTTATATTCCTTTGTGAGGTACTGTCTCCAAATCTTCTTTCTAATGTGAAACAGGTGGTGGTTTCTGACCCAGTAGTATCAAGTACTTAGGTCTGGTCCTGCTGTATGCTAAAGCATTTGCTTAAACAATGGTAGCCACTATTACTATCCAAAAGAATAACATTAAGACGTCCTATTTGCCAAGTGTTAATTGACATGTGCTTGTAATATGTAAGTATGAACGTCATCAACATCACACAAAAGTTATCATCTTGTATTACATTTTTATGATAATTGTTCTTCTCTGTTTCAGAAATGTTTTGACCATAAGCCTAGAATGATAAGTAAAAGAAACAAAGATAATTCTACTTCATGTTCTCATCCGGTTACAAAGCATGAATTTGAAGACAATAAGTATGTTGGTATTTTCTAATATTTTTAGTGACAAAATTAATTCTCTTTTTAGATCCAAATAAAACCAGAGTAATATCTCCCCAGGCATTCCCCTCTCCTTTTGTTGTTGTTTTGAAAGATGGTGACTATTTTTAAGTGGCTAATAGGTTTTGCTGAGAATTTTAAAATGAATTATTAAGATTTAATACAGAAAAGCAATAATGATTTATAGCTTCTCATGACATGGATTTAGGTATTTTAATATAGCCTAACATAATTATCCTCTCCTCTCCCCAATTAATCCTACAGTTGCATACAGTGATTTGTTTTTTTCTGATAAAGATTTAAAATGTATTTTCAGTCTAGAATTTTACATTTTGTATGTGTATATGGACTTCTTGTTCACTCAGATGGTAAAAAACCCACCTGTAATGCAGGAGACGTGGGTTTGATCCCAGGATTGGGAAGATCTGCTGGAGAAGGGAATGACAACCCACTCTAGTATTCTTGCCTGAGAATCCCATGGATAAGAGCCTGGCGGGCTACAGTTCACGGGGTTGCAGAGTCAGACATGACCGAGTGGTTAAGCACACACACACGTGTGTATGTACATTTTTGTAAAAAGCTATGGTGGAACAGTAGTAAAGTGTCACTCCATTTCCCTCTTAGGTGCCTTGTCCACATTTTGCGAGAGACAACAGTCAAGTATTCCAAAATACGTTCTTTTCACGGCCAGTGTCAGCTTGATTTATGCCGACATGAGGTTCGATATGGCTGTTTAAGGGAAGACGAGTGCTTTTATGCCCATAGTCTCGTAGAATTGAAAGTCTGGATATTGCAAAATGAAACAGGTGCGTTTGTGTGAGATTGAGACAAGTCCCCTTGAGAGCAGTCAGGGTTTACGAAATGGTGTCAAAGGCCTTTCTCCACCAGTCTGGTGTGGCGGCACTGTTGATTTTATCCTGAGTCTTAAACCTGAGTCACTTCATGTTTAGAGTGGCCTGTTTTGAATGTGGTCTTCTTTAAATAATTGCTGATACAAGTTCATGTATGCAGTATGGATCCGTGAGGAAGAAAGACTCTTTGGAAGGCACCAAGAGCTGTATTTGCAAAGATTCCATTTCAAAAGAGTAGTATGATATTCATCCTTGGTAACAGATTATGCCAAATGGGGGTAAAGAATTTAGTCTGACTGTGCCTAGACAGGTAGCCTGGTATTGCATAAAGAACCTAAAAAAATATCTTTGGCATTTCTCAGGTATCTCACATGATGCTATTGCCCAAGAATCTAAGCGATATTGGCAAAATTTGGAAGCAAACGTACCTGGAGCTCAGGTATGTGTTTCCTTTGTCCTTTCTGCATTTGGGATCTTTTCTGGAATGGCCTGATGGACGTGAGTAGTTGGCAGATGCAGTTTATACTTCCATAAAATCCAGTTATTCTCTTGAGTTTTCTTGAGTTTACTGAGTTAAGTGGGAAAAAAAATTGAGTAAATGTGAAAAAAAATTTCTGAATTTTAGTTGATTATCATAAAAAAAAAACAAACTAGGCATCTCATAACACCTGCCAAGAATATAGGTTAGGGAATTCCCTGGTGGTCCAGTGGTTAGGACTCTGTGATTCCACTGCGGGGGCCAATGGGTTTGATCCCTGGTCAGGAAACTAAGATCCTGCATAGCCAAAGAAGAAAAGAATATAGGGTACAATTTTCCCTAATTATTTTGTCTTTTGGCCACACCACATAGCATGTAAGATCTTAGTGCCCCAACCAGGGGTTAAATCCACATCCCCTGCAGTAGAAAGTGCAGAGTTCTAACTACTGGACTCTCAGGGAAGTTCCAGGATACAGTTTTCTTATTCAGTTTATTTGACAAAACAGTTGGGGTCTTGGGCTATGAGGATCCTCAGAGTAGGGGAGTAGACTATGTAGTTTTGCTTACCACTGAGCCAGACTGCTTTATCCAACCATCTTCCTTCCTCTCTCCCCACAAATCCTAAACATTAACACCAGAGCTGACTTTGATAAGTTGAGGTTTGGCATCTTTCATCATATTCTCTTATATTTGGGTAGAGAACTGGAGATTTAGTTATCAGGTCATATATATAGTGGTCAAATCATCAGACCAGACAAAAACAGAACTTGTGTGCTGTTATATTAAAAAAAAATAATAATAGCACACAGTTGTGCATGGTGAATGAATGTGTTCTCAGAGAATGGTTTTCTGTTCAATTACAACTGATCTCTTAATTACTTAAGGTACTTGGCAATCAAATAATGCCTGGATCCCTTAATATGAAGATAAAATTTGTATGTGCTCAGTGTCTGAGAAATGGCCAAGTCATTGAACCAGACAAAAACAGAAAATATTGCAGTGCAAAAGCAAGGCATTCGTAAGTAGTGTGTGTGTGTGGAAATAGTGCCTGTTTCTTTTCATGGGCGTAAAATCGTACATATAAGAAAGAATATTAAGACTGTGAGGAGGGCAAAGGAAAGTAGGCAATTTAGGAGTAATTGCAAAGCGAAAGGAAAGAGATTTTTAGGATTTAGTACTAAGAATTCAACAAAATTCAATAGTGTTTTTCCTGTATTTTGCCATTTCCTTGTGTAGGATTTATAGGGAATGTCTGTTTATAAATATCAACAGGAAGTGAAATGACAGAATCATAAGGCATTTCTTTTAGAAGGGTTGAAAAAAAAAAAATCTCTGGTCCCTTAGGTACAGACTTTGGACCTGCCCATTTATGTTATGCCTCTGCCAGTGTGTTTTTGTTTTTTCTGAACTCCATTTTTCTTAGGTGGACCAAAGATCGTCGTGCGATGAGAGTGATGTCTATTGAACGTAAGAAGTGGATGAACATCCGTCCTCTTCCCACAAAGAAACAAATGCCTTTACAGTTTGATGTACATACGTAATTTTTAAGCCACTTTTTTTTTTATTAGGCATTTCAAATCATTAGAAAGTAGTAGTAATTCAGATGGAAACTGGTACCCTTTAAATAATGCTCACCGTGTTACTAAAATCTAAGTGGTCCTTTTGTTTTCCTTCCCCTTTTGTGTGTGTGGCTCTGGCGCAGTTTTTAGGTTGGTTAGAATGAGTTACTTAGGAGACATTGAAAATGAACTAGAGAAAAGTGATGGTCTAGACTCAGCTTATTTTCCAGATGAATGACTGTGAGCAAATGGGAGAGAATTTCATCTATATTTAATTCCTCAGCTTTGCTATCAAACCCAAGACTTTCCGTATTATTATTAACTCTGTTGATGAGTTTTTGGTGTGTTTTTTTTTTATTTTATCACACCTGTTTCTTTCACTGAAGCAATGGATGCTCACTAAAGGATACCTAACGTTACAGGATTTTCTTGAAGTAACCCAAAGGAAAAATGCTTCCTGTTAGAGCAACATGTTCCCCAAAAGCCCTTACATTGAGAACACCAAACTGACTTACAAGGTGGCACATTTCAGCTTGGTCCCTCTGGCCCCTCATGATCTTAAAGATGGTCGTCTGGGCCAAGCTTGGAACTGGCCCGACTTTCTTGTTCACAAGAGAGTGTCTGGTGGGGTTTTACCTGAGCTCAGGTGAGGGGCGCTTTCTGCCCCAGTGGAGGAAACATGGAGAGAGTCTTTTGCCCAGAGCAGCAGTGCAGATGGGCTGCGGAGTCCCCAGTAACGAGGCTCCTTCTCCAAACTGCCAAGGAGTTGAGGAGGAGGCGGGTTCATTTCCCATCACCCAGGGCACCTTGCAGTTTGTGAAACTTAGCGCAGGTTACAAGGCCAGTCTTTGAAGGAGGTGATGTGTATGTGTTTATCCACTGTGGTTTCAGCCTCATAGATGGGGTGATTGATTAGCGGGCTATGATAAGAGAGGAGGAAGGCTTATTAGAACCAGTGATTATCTTGTGCTTCAGTAGATAGTGGAGATTATAGATGTACTTCTCAAAATTTTGCCGAAACAAAGACCACTGGGAACAGTTTTAGCTCATGAGGCAGCTGCCTAGAACCACTGATTGTTCTCTCATCGCAGACGTGGTGTTCTACCTGTAATACTTACAGGAGCCCATTTCCTCTGTTTCCCGACCCCACTAGATATTGCTAAGGGATCCTTTTTCTAAAAGAAGAAATAACACTCTGCGTGTGTGTATGTGCGTAGGCAGTGTGGTGAGGTGGAGAGAGGATGGGCTTCAGGGTCTGCCCAAAGGGCCAGTTAGCCTCAGTCTGCTCATCTGTAAATGGGAATCATTGCATCCTAGGGAAGATACCTGAGATGGTGGTGTGTAAAAACCGCACAGAGCGACCTTCTCCTTTATCTTCTCTTCTCCCTGCTCCTTATCACTGAGCTTTGAAAGACAATGGTCAGTGTCTACCCAGTAATACCTAAGTACTTCCTGGGGCTTGACTGGGAAAAGAATATAAGAAAATCCATCACAAGAATGTTTTGTTGACTATTGACTTCCTGCAAAAAATTGTCAAGGGGTTGGGGGGTCTCTGACTTTGGTTCAGGGGAGGAAAGGAGCAGTGTTTAGTGTTAACTGTTTCTTGATTTTTGGTGAAAGTCAATGCTAAGCATTTACTGTTATATAAACTAATACATAGAGCCAGCTCCTGTTGAAACATGGATAAACAAAGACAAGCTAACAATGAATTGTACTAGGATTTATGCTCCATAAAGACAAGTACATTGATGATATTTACGAATGAGTTCTCGGTGACAGTGGTATTCCTAGTTCTTAATAGTCACAGGTCTTAGGGAAATCTGTGTTCTGCTGACTGCTCTCACTTTATTTTTCCTACGAGTATCACTGTATTTACTCTGTAAAATAAAAATGCAAATAACCACAAGAGGTATTACTTGAATGCTGTATAACTGGATGGCCTGGTTAGTGGAATAATTGTCTTCTGACACTGCAGAGCTAGTGAATGATGGCTGAGATTAGCTGCCAGTATCGGTGAGAAGTAAACATCAGAGGTTTTCTCTGACCTTGTTTATTGGAGGTGTCTGCAGTTTCTGTCCTGCTTCCCAAGGGCTGACAAGGAGGTCTCCTGGGTGTCAGGCAGAGGAGAGTAGGATATGTCATATTGAGGGGGCCAGAAACTTGAACTGCAGAGATACAGTGCTCTGCTGTGTTAAAAGCAGATACTCTGAATAAGTGAATCTGTTGACATTTTCTCATAAGAAAGTGTTCCATATTCCAGTTCCATACTTACGCTCTTTTAAAAAGTTTTGAGACAGAAAGCTTGATAACATCTCATGTCTTTGGGGCTTATAGTCAATTTGAATAGGAGCAAATTAATCTCATTTAAAAACTATGTTACTCAGCATTAGCATGGATAATAATATTGATTTTGCTTAAATGTAAAAATTAGGCCGTTTTACCCAGTGTGCTCTGTCTTAAAGCACATTCATGTATTTTTTACACAGCTGTGCAATCATATTGCTTCTGGGAAAAAATGTCAGTATGTTGGAAACTGTTCCTTTGCTCACAGTCCTGAGGAGCGAGAAGTGTGGACCTACATGAAGGAGAACGGGAGTAAGTTGATGATTAACCGTGGCCTTGACACCCACGGAATCCAACTCGCCTGGAAGTCCCTTTCCTCCCTGTAAATTGCCAGCTTACAGGGAACACAGAAGGCAGTCTGTGCTCTAAACCATTATCTCATTTTATCAGTGAAGCAGAGTCTGACCACCAGTCGTGTTTGCTTAGGTCAAATTTGGATACAAAAACATAGGTCAGCATCCTCTGACATCACAGGCATGTCCCTGGGTCACTGTCTGGGGAAGTTCAGTCCCTCCACGAGTGCTCGGGTCAGATCACCTGCTCCTGGTGTGAAGAGTCACCCCTGAATTCATCAGGTTGGAACTGGAGGTTTCATCCGGGAACTCTTAGGGGTAGAACAGGCCCAGACACAAAGGCCCAAGGAGAGAATGTTTGTCTTGGTCAAGCGTCAGTTTTACTGTGAGAGCCTTGGAGAGAAGCCTCAGGCAACCTTTCACTTCTGACCAGAAAAGGTTTTGCTACCAGGATCATTGTTCTTCAGTTTTAAGTAAACTGATCAAAATTTACTGATGGCTTAAGATCTGCAATCTGGGGATTACAAGAACCAATCTGATTTAAGCACATCACCTATCATATTTCAGCCATGTAAACATTCAGTGACTTGTGTGAGTGGGACTCCTTGCTTGGAGTGAGTACTCGAGGTTGGCCTTCCTGAAGGTATCCTTGCAAATCAGGGCTCTTGCAGCAATTCCTGAAGGAATTGGCCACTACCACTGGCCTGAAGGAAGAAGGATTTCCTATTTTTATCTCTAATCTTAGCTGGAGGTATATTGTTAGAAACACTTAAGCAGGCAGTAGTGCCAGGTTTTGACCTGATCCTCATTTACAGCTTTTTTTTTTTTTAAACTCAGTGCCTCTCAGCTGGGGATGAGTTTTGCCACCCACACCCCTCTCCCCTTGGGGACAGCTGGTAGCGTCTGGGCCTTTCATTGTCATGACCCGTGGGGCAGTATTACTGGCAGCTAGTGGGCAGAGGCCAGGGAGATTGTTAACCATCGTACATGCACAAGGCTTATCCAGCAGCAAAGAGTTGTCCGGCTCAGCACACAAGCGGTGCTGAGGCTGAGAAACCTTAGTTTTATCAGTAGATGGTAATGCCGGATACACTTGTTCCTACTGTAAGCAGCAGCTTGCAGCCACAGCCCAGGACCTGGTCATCACCGTGCTGTTGTAAATTGCACCCCTGCATGTCCGTCCTCTGGGACAGTAGCTGGACTGACGGAACCCCATCGGGGTCAGAATCTTGGTCCCTATAGTAGGTTTCTCACCTTTCTCAGTAAACAGTGAGGAGCTGCATAAGTTGCCTGTGTGTTTACGGCACTGATAACGAGTGTTTGACGTGGGCCATTGTGAAGCTGTGGCTTTCCTTTTCAGCAGTGCCCTTGAAATGGCTTCTGAATTTTATTTTTTGACTGCACCGTGCAGCATGTGGGATCTTAGTTCCCTCACCAGGGATCAAGCTTGTGTCCCCTGCAGTGGAAGCTCAGAATCTTAACCACTGGACCACCAGGGAAGTCTTGGGTTTCTGAATTTTAAACACCTACAACGTGTCTTGCAAATGCAGGGAGAAGTTCATCAATCTTGAAAATTAATGTTTGTCTGCGTCCTAACGGACCTGAATTTGGTTCTTACCCTGAGCGTCTGGAACTGGCCTGTCTCTCGTGTCTAATAGATGATCAGTCTCTGTTTGTTTCTTGATTTTCTTTTGAAAATTACGCCAACTGTTGCAAAAAGAATGCATGCTCTTGTATTTAAATGGTGTCTTTAAATATTTGCCACTGAAAGGAGTTCATTTTTCTTTAGTACAAGATATGGAGCAGTTTTATGAACTCTGGCTAAAGAGCCAAAAAAATGAAAAAAGTGATGATGCAGCCAGTCAGTCCAGCAAAGAGAATGGAAAGCAAATCCACATGCCGACAGATTATGCGGAAGTTACTGTAAGTACCGCAGGTTGGTTCTCTTGCCTGTGCTTCCAGGCCTTTCTTTTCTTTCCCACCTTCTCCCAAACCTGGCTCCCTCGCTCCCAGCTGGCCTACCCGCCTCCCTCCCGGTGTCTTCATTTGCACTGGCTCCCCACTGTGAGTCTAAGCCTCTCTGTCCTAAAAACTCCTTTCCTGCCTCCTTTTTCTGACTCTGGAAGCAGGAGCTGGTGAGTCACTAGCTTGAGACCCTGGGTAGCTTACTGAATGCCTCTGTAAGAGAGATGCGAAGTGTGATGAGCCTGTGGGTGTATCCCACTGCTGGGCCACGGCAGGTGTTCAGGAACCGAGGGCTCCCCACCCCGAGGTCCTCCTTGTTTTGGATGGGATGCTACACAGCATGTGGGATCCCCAGCCAAGGACTGAACCCGTGCCCCCTGCGCTGGAGTCTTAACCACTAGACCATCCCAGAAGCGCCCACCCCGCCCCAAGTCCTCTTGTTCCCTTATCATCCTCCTGCGGTCTGACCTCTGTCTCTGGGTTCCACCCGGACATAAGTCACCTGTGGTGTTCCACTGGGCTTTCTTTAACATGTTTCAGAAAAGTAAAGGGGTTAATATAAAGAGTATCTTGAACCAACCATCCCCACTCAACTGATGTTAACAGTTTGCCGTGTTTGCTTCTGTTGGGTAAATAAAATGTCCCAGATGAGGTTGGAACCCCAGTTGTCACCCTTCCCAGAGGGACCAGATCCAGTGTGTCTTTCTCCAGGCCATGTCTCCATGTCTTGGACTGTCGATTGCTAATCTGTAGTTCTGCCCAGCGTGGTTTTTTAAACTGACACAGACGTACGCGTTAACTCTGCTCCTTGTTTCCAGTTTGTTTTTTTGGCCTCTCTCTGAATTCAGTCAGTCAGACCCAGGTCAGGGACGTGTCTCCGCTCATCATGAGCCCTGTGGACTCTGCCCTCTCTGCCCGGGCTCAGCACAGAGTGCCTCGTCACCTTTTCTTAAGTACTGCTGGGGTTTCCAGAGCAGGGTCACCCCGACTTGCTGGGTTATGAGAGTCACCTGTCTCTGTGAGCCTGTTCTCTCTACCCCCTTCCCCCCCACTCCCCAGCATGTGAAGTCCTGGTTCCCCCACCAGGGATCAAACCCACATCCCCTGCATTGGAAGCACAGAGTCATAAAGGCTGAGCCGCCAGGGAAGTCCCTCTGTAAACCTGTTCTTACCCAGCGTCACACCAGATTCTGACCCAGGGCACTTGGGAAGTACTGCTCAAACACCGCAGGCTTGCATCTGTGGCAGCACAGGGTTCCTAATAAAGTTCGTGGGTCTCTGCCCCCGGGGCAGCGTCTTCCCAGCACGGGTACTTCCCCGGCCCCCGGCACAAATCTGGGCCCGCAGTAGGGGCTCAGTTCATGTGCAAGAGTGGAGTTACTGCTCCTTGTTCTTCTGCAGGAGGCGAGCCCTGGGCTTTCGCAGCCTCTCTGATTTTCCTCATGGTATTTATCCTCCCCGGGACCCTGGTTTGAACCTGGCCCCCCATCCTCCCGACAGACACCCTTGTTGGCAAACTGACTTCTTGCCAGAGAGTGCCTGGACCCCCGGCCCAGCCCATTGCCCTGGCTCTCTGCTTCCTACGTGCTGGGGGGACCCTTGGCCCATCTCTCCCCGCTGGACGGGCTCCCCAAGAATAGAATGTGGGCCTTAGGTGGAGTTGTTTTTAGTCAGTCTGGGACCTGAACATGGGTGACCCATCAGGGCCCCGCCAGACAGCAGCTGCTGACGCGATGTGTGTCTTCTTTGCGCTGCAGGTGGACTTTCACTGCTGGATGTGCGGGAAGAACTGCAACAGTGAGAAGCAGTGGCAGGGCCACATCTCCTCCGAGAAGCACAAAGAGAAGGTCTTCCACACCGAAGACGACCAGTACTGCTGGCAGCACCGCTTTCCCACGGGGTATTTTAGTATTTGTGATAGGTATGTGGGTCTCTGCAGCTCCCCACGTGAACTCTGCCGATTGGGCTTGAATTGCACAGTCATTGTATCAGTAGACAGGGTGCAGGCTGAGTCGCCTCCATTGTCAGACTCTGTGCAACCCCATGGACTGTAGCCCTCCAGGCCCCTCTGTCCATGGGATTCTCCAGGCTAGAATATTGGAGGGGGTCGCCATTTCCTTCTCCAGAGGATCTTCCCGACCCAGGGATCGAACCAACGTCACTCACCTCTCCTGCTTGGCCAGGCAGGTTCTTTGCCGCTAAGACTACCTGGGATGCAGCAGACAGGGTACCTGGGTGGCAAAGTCTTCTAGTCCTGGGTGTTGGCATTTGGGCTCAGTTTTAGTTTCTCCTTGAACATTTTCTTCACTCACCTGTGTTACCTGAAAAGATTCACTAGTTTGCCTGCACTGGAGTGAAACATCTTAAGATAACCAAATAGGGAAGTAAGTTCATTCAGGCTTGCACAGATGGTCTGTGAGCCGGCAGTGAGGATTCTCTGACTCTTCACAGCCCTCTTTTCGTAGTAGATGTAAGTGTAGTTAGAAAATTTTTCAGTGAAAAGCTGCGTAATTTTGAATTGCTCCTTATTTTGTCGTTGCTGTTTCTGTTTGATTTCCCCATTTAGATCCATGTGATACGTAGAATTATTGAAGATACTTTCTACTTCCTGTCCCCTCTGACTTCTTTCTACTGCATCAGGAAGGAGTGGAGTGTTTTTTTTTCCCCCTGGCAATCAGTCTTTTTCATTAACTAGTGCATTTAAATAGTTTAAGGTACTTTTTTCTCTATTCTAGATGCCAAGGCAATAAAATACTCATTTTTATTGTACTCCAATATAAAAGTTTTAAAAATATTTATTTTTCTAGGATTGTTAGCTTGAGCTAAAAGTTTAACACAAACCATAAAGGTAGTGAAGAGCACATTTTAAAGATTGTTATAAGCATCGGGTGGACACTTACCAAGCTGACTTGTCCTAACAGGTATATGAATGGCACCTGCACGGAAGGAAGCAGCTGTAAATTTGCACACGGCAACGCTGAACTTCACGAATGGGAAGAGAGAAGAGACGCCCTAAAGATGAAGCTCAACAAAGCACGAAAAGATCACTTAATTGCCCCCAACGATAATGACTTTGGAAAATATAGTTTTTTGTTTAAAGATTTAAACTAATATGCTGGCTTTTATGTATGTTACCTAATCAGGGCATTGACCAGAAAAATTGAAAGTGTTCTAAGGCACGTAGCAGAGGAGCTGCAGGTTTTCTGCTTGTATTGGCGTCTCGTCCCTCCTGAGCAGCAACCCACAGTAGGTAGGAAAACGGGCTGTTGGACAGGTCTGGCCAGGCTCAGGGCGTCACCTGGTGAAGTGACCGCTACTGGTTGCCATCTGTTGAACAGACTTTTGGATGAATTGTGTTGGGGAAGAGGTGATGTCTAGGATGACTCCTTGAGTTGGTCCTTCAGATAAGAACCACGATGGTGAGAGAGAAACACTGTACTAGGATCAGAACACATGATGGATGAAATTCTTCACGTGTTTTTAAGAGGAACGAATTTGTCTAATAAAGTTCGCTACTTATCTGTACGTAGGTTGCTAAAAAGGATTTTCTTAACTCAGATTTTAAGCCAAATAACCATTTAACACTAGTATATGTTAAATGGGGTATTTTTCTGTATTTGTATGTTTCACTATAATAAGGGAACTGAGGATAATGTGCATTGAGACTATTTTGAAAAATAATCAGTTGACTCATTTTATTTCTTGGTCTTTTGCTGTTTAAATGATGATTTTGAAAGATTAAACTTGTACTGTTGGTATTGTGTAGTGTATGGACCAATATTGCCTGTAATAAAGATTTTATATATAGATGTCTTTCATTTTGTGGTATGGTCCTTGCCTCACAAAGAATTGTTAAAACTGGGTACTAAAATCACAAGGTTAGGTCTTTCTTTTTTCTGGCCACTCCATGCAGCTTGTGGGATCCCAGTTCCCCAACCAGCGAACCTGGGCCCTTGGCAGTGGAAGCATGAAACCCTAACCATTGGGTCACCAGGGAATTCCCTAGATTTTTTAAAAACACTTTTCTTTAAGCAATTAATGACAGAAGGTAAATTAGAGCGACACGGCAGCAACTTCCACTCTCTCCCACTCTCGTGATTTGGATTGCTAAAAGGCTTCTCTTCTTGACCGACATGCTAACCCCTCTACGAGCTCTTCTGTGTTTTCATTTAGATGAACACTCAGCAAGGGGACACATTGTCAGTTAGGACATTGGCTGTGGGACTCCACAGAGATAGCCGTCTAGGGTCGTTGTGGTTGTTGAAAGGCCACTGAAGACATGGTCAGCGCAGAGACAGAAAGGCACTGTTGTCGTTCTGCTAAGTCTCCCTAGTCTGACGGCCTTCATGACGTTTTTCTTTTCCATCCTTCCAGACTTCTTTTGTGCTCTTTCCAGGGAGAATAGATGTTAAAAAAAGATATCTCTGGTGCTCTGTTTCAACCTGCAGTTTAAATAAAAAGTTGGTTGTTTTAACATTGGAAATCTAGGCTTGAAACCTAGTTTGGAATCCTCTGACTGGTCAAGAGGAGAATTTTTTTGATTTTCACACCCCACCTCAAAATCTTCTGTGCCTCGGCTCTCTTGAAGTTCTCTGCTCTGAACCATCCCACTTCTGCCTAAGTCATCCAGTTTGTTGCTCTGGTTTCCACCTAAGAACCCTGCAGGCCACAGCCTTGGTCTCAGCACCAGGATTTACGGTTGTTCAGTCACTAAGTCATATCCGACTCTGCGGCCCCCCGGACTGCAGTGCACCAGGCTCCCCTGTCCTTCACTGTCTGACGGAGTTTGCCCAGAAACATGTCCATTGAGTCGGTGATGCTCTCTAACCATCTCACCCTCTGCTGCCCCCTTCTCTTTTGACTTTCTTTTCCAGCATCAGGGTTTTTGCCAGCGAGTCAGCTTTTTGCAGCAGGTAGCCAAAATACTGAAGTTTCAGCTTCGGTCCTTCCAGCATCAGTGAATATTCAGCATCAGGAAATCAGTCTAATTATGCCATGATGAAGTCACATCCCCATCCTAGAAATGAAGAGAAGAGAGTAGTATTGGGGTGAGGGGAGGTAAGGAAAATAAGGTATAAAAGAGCAAAACTGCAATATTAACAGCATTGGTAACTAATAAATCAATGTGTCTACTTGGACAGGTTTATCTGCCTACCTCCTCCAAAGTGGATTTTTTGTTTGTTTCAGTGTTTAACAAATGGAGATACAATTTTAAAACCCCCAAATGTTACCATTTTAAAGTATAAATCCATGGCTTTAGTAGAATCCAAATGTGCTACAATCACAATGAAAAAGTGTTTTACTCCCTAGAAATAAAACCTACACCCTAGTCTACCCACTCCCCTTGATTTTCAAGCTGTCAGTCAAGTCACTCAGTTGTGTCCTACTCTTTGTGACCCCATGGACTGTAGCCTACCAGTCTCCTGTGTCCATGGGATTTTTCCAGGCAAGAGTACTGGAGTGGGGTGCCATTGCCTTCTCCAGAGGATCTTCCCGACCCAGGGATCGAACCCGGGTCTCCAGCATTGCAGACAGATGCTTTACTGTCTGAGACACCAGGCAAGCTGTAGGTGACCATTAATCTGCTTTCCTTCTTATTTAAAAAAAATATTTATTTGGCTGCCAGGTTGTGGCATGTGGGATCTAGTTCCCTGACCAGGGATTGAACCCAGGCCCCCTGCATCTTGAGCTCAGAGTCTTGTCTAGGGTTGTCTTAGACAAGGACAGGGAAGTCCCTAATCTGCTTTCTGCCTTTGCTAGATGTTGCATGTACGTGGAGTTATAGAATATGTGGCCTTTTCTGACTGGCTTCTTTTACTGAGTGTAATGTTTAAGAGGGCAGCAGAGGATGAGATGATTGGATGGCATCACTGACACCACAGACATGAGTTTGAGCAAACCCAGGGAGATAGTGAAGGGCGGGGAAGCCTGGCGTGCTGCACTCTGTGGAGGGCATGACTTAGTGACTGAACAATAACAGTGTTTTCAAGGTTCATCTGCACTGTAGCATGTCATCACTATTTCATTCCTTTTAACTGCTGCATCATCCTTCATTGTACAGATCTGTTACATTTTGTTTACCCATTCCTCTGTTGAAGGGCATTCAGCTTGTTTCCTCCTTCTGGCTCCTGTGAATAGGAACATTCATGTGTAAATTGTGTTGTCTGCAATGAGCTGCTCCCATCAGTCCTGAAGACGTGTTGGGAGGTGGCAGGTAGATTTTCCTCTGCCCAGTTCTTCCACCTGTGTTGGACGTGCCTGGACAGTAGGCCAGGGCTGGAAGTGCTCACCCCTCTCCATCTTCCTCAGCCTTCGTGGGTCTGCTCTTTGAGGGCTGTTTGCCTTTGACTGAGTTCCAGCGATCCCCACTGGGAAACTGAAGGACAGCATGTTCCCTGGGCAGTTAGTGCAGGTTCACACACTCCTTGGTTGACCTGCAGAGATGAGAATATGGGTTTCCTGTCAGTACTTGTTGCAAGGGAATAAGGAGTGCCAATTCATGGGAAGACAGCTCTTCGATCTTGATATAAAGTCTCTAAGAAACAGCACCATTGTCCAGCTTTACCTAGTAGGCTCAGGGTGTGGGCTCCCTCCTGTGTTATCTGCCAGCCTGTGCCTTGTGAGGCACATCCTGTTTAGTAAGTAAATGCTTCGAGGCTTTAAAAATTAAAAAGCAAAACAAAAACCAAGCATTAGATATTTTACACACACACACACACACACACACACACACACACATAAATACACTTCTCTGGTAGCTCAGCAGTAAAGAATCTGCCTGCAATGCAGGAGACATGGGTTCAATCCCTAAGTCAGGAAGATTCCCCCCAAGAAGGAAATGGCAACCCACTCCAGTATTCTTGCCTGAGACATCCAAGGACAGGGGAGCCTGGAAGGCTATCCATGAGGTCACAAAGAGTCGGACATGACTTAGAGACACTAATCAACAACAAATGTGTACATGTTATATATATATGTATGTAAGTATATATGTATACATACACACACATATATATACATATACATACAATGGAATATTAACTCAGCCATACAAAAGTGAAATTTGTAGCAACTAGGATGGACCACAGTATATTATACTTAGTGAAGTAAGTCAGAAAAAGATACTATATGATATCCATTATATGTAGACTCTAAAAAGAGAATACAAATGAACCTATATACAAAACACAAACAGATTCACAGACATAGAAAACAAATTTATGGTTACTGAAGGAGAGAGGGAGGGACAAATTAGGAGTATGGGATCAACAGATACTACTATACATAAAAGAGATCAACAACAAGGATTTACTATATCTTCTACATAGTACATGGAATTACTGAATACCTTGTAATTACTATACCTCGGTGAATACCCAATATCATGTAATTACTTATAATGGAATGTAATCCACAAAACACTGTGCTGTATATCTGAAATTAACATAACACTGTAAATCAACTATACTTCAATTTTTAAAAAATTTTGTTGAAACTACAGGATGTAAAATATGGGTTTTCTTGTGCAAGAAACACTGACAGAATACCAAACCAGAGACTCAGATTTAAGAAAGCTGATGAAGGGACAAAGTAGAATAAAATATTTGAAGCAAGTGATAGCACTGCTTTCTGAGTTACCATAGTAACTCATTTTTTAAAATAACCAAATTTGGCTTAGAAACAATACTAAGGAGACAGTTAAAAAGACAGAATTACAAAATTTTGGGCAGGGGAAAAGTTGTGATTATTTGCACACACACATAAAGAGCTCTAATTTTAAAAAAAATTAACAAGGAATTATTTCTCTTCAATTCTAAGACAGGATTAATACCTGGGAAAAATATATGTCCCAGGTGCCACAGTGGTTAAGAATTCGCCTGCCAACACGGAGACAAAAGAGACATGGGTTTGATCTTTGGGTTGGGAAGATCCCCTGGAGGAGGAAATGGCAACCCACTCCAGTGTTCTTGCCTGGAAAATTCCATGGGCACAAGAACTTGGCAGGCTACAGGCCATGGGGCTGCAAAGAGTCAGACACAACTGAGCACATGCACAAAGAAAGACATATATGTAATCTCCCTGCTGCCTATGCAAATGCCACCACCTTGATCATGGTATGAAAAGTGGCCATAAAAGCATAGATACTGGTTGACATGGACTAGTTAAGGGTCACACAATTTAATGACTGAACAATAAGAACAAGCCTTGAAGAGGAAGAGCAGTGCAGCCTGGCCCAGATGGCCTGGTGTCACCTGAAATGAATTTCCCATTGTCCATCATTGCTGGAGCAGCAATGTCTGGAAAGAGAGGGGTAAAGGAAACATACTTTGGTCTCCTGGCTTGTAAGACACCGCCCTGCATGGTCATAAGATATAGTGGGTCTCATGAAATAGCCTACAGGCAACAAAAGCACTTTGAACTTTATAAAGGCCTGTGCAAAAGACAGGTGTCTTATGAAAGAGTAGGGTGGATTCTGCCCTAGTGGCCTACAGTGAATGAGTACCCATGACTTTGGACTGCACTTGTTTTTTTTAGCAATATACCGTGTTAACTCAGATCTAAATAAATCAAGGGAACTAGAAATGGTAAGTAAAGTTAATATCTTTTTAAAAAACTAGAAATGAATTTTAAAAAATTTTCTGCTTCCAACAATATTATATAAAACAATAACATAACACTGTATTACTGGGTTTGTAGTAGATTAAAAAAGAGCAATAACAGCATAAAAATGGGAGGAGGAAATGGAGCTATACTGGAGAAGTTTCCATATCTTACTGGAATTAAGTTAGTGTAAATCTGAAGTAGATTCAGAAAAAATGTATACTGTAATCTCTGAAGGGCTTCCCTGGTGGCTCAGATGGTAAAGAATCTGCCTGCAATGGGGGAGACCCAGGCTGGATTTCTGGGTCAGGAAGATCCCCTGGAGAAGAGAATGGCCACCCACTACAGAGACTTATCTAGAGAATTCCAAAGACAGAGGACCATGGTGGGCTACAGTCAGTGGGGTCACAGAGAGTTGGACACGACTGAGCAACTAACACACAATCGCTAAATGCTGCCGCTAAGAATATAAACTGGAAAAAAATAAGTTTTAAATCATTAAAGGAATTAACGGTGTTTTAGAAAAGAGCCACTTAACATAAAGGAAGGAAGGAAAGAGCAGAAAAATTGGGATTGTGAGAGGAGGTACTTCCCCGGTGGCCCAGTGACTAAGACTCCGCACTTTCAATGCAGGAGGGCCAGGTTCCATCCCTGCTCATGGAACTATATCCCGTATGCTGCAACTAAGATCTGGTGCAGCCAAAAAAACCAATATTAAAAAAAAAAAAAAAAGATGTGCGATATACAAACCAAAGAGCGAAATGGCATGCGAACATGAGCTACCAACATGTTGAGCCTCCGTGGTTAACAAACTGAATGCTCCGGGCCACTCAGGAAGGTGGCCATTCCTAGAACCCTTTATCTCCCTGGAAACCTTGCACCGGGGTTAGCACGCTGGCTTGTGGCATAAGTGACTTCTCATCTTCTGGGATTTTTGTGTTTGTTTTTTTGTTTTTCTGTGGCATCATATTGCCTTAGTTCTCTCCGCGTTTTATTACCAGGTTTGTAGTTATTGACAACGTAAGTCTAGTCTTCCGCTTTGGCCCCAGCGGTTGGGTAATTACGGACATTCTCTTAGCTCCAGGGACACGGGCGTCCCAGGTATACAATCCTTTTCTGTCACTCTCAAATCACATTTCATTCTTCTCCGACTTGTCGTTTTTAATCACAAAAACTTATTTAGAAATGACCTAACGTTTAGAACATTTGGGGCTCCCCCTGTGGCTCAGCGGGTCAAGAATCCGGCTGCAATGCGGAGAGACCTGGGTTCGATCCCTGGGTTGGGAAGATCCTCTGGAGAAGGGAAAGGCTAGCCACTCCAGTATCCTGGCCTGGAGAATTCAAAAGACTGCATAGTCCATGAGGTCGCAAAGAGTCGGACACGACTGAGCAACTTTCACTTTCATTAACATTTAGAGTCAGAGAGCATTTACAGTCGGCAGAGGATCGCTGGAGCGGCTTGTTAACCAATCTGCTTTTCAGTCTACTCCCCTATTAGCCTTGTGGACGCGGTCAAGGGGTTCTTCCAAGCCTCGGTTTTCCCATCTCTAAAGCGAGTACAGGATGCACAGACCGTTTTCCCAGGGCTGTGGTGTAGGGACGTGGTACCGCGGCGCACAGCACTTCACTGTGCAGGAAATGGACACTGGGAAAGAACAGTCCCTAAAACTTATTTAGCATTCATGATGGGCCCAGCAGTTTCCATTAAGGACCTCAGTTAACCTTCAAAGCATCTCCGTGAGGTCGGTATGCAATTCCACAGATGTGTCGCTGACACAACTGCTGCCACAGCTCTTTTATTTTACTTTTTTTCATCACAGCTCTTTTAAACTCCCGGAGCCAGGTGGGGGCTCTCCGCAGCTGCTACTCTCCGGGGCTGCTTTAGGGAAGCGCTCGATTCAACCCGTGGTAGGAGCAGCGGGACACCGAGCGCCGGCGCCTGCGCAGACTCAGTGGACGGACGGGCGTAAACGGGGCGAGCACGTGGCAACGGCGGCGGGCGCGCAGACTCCAGGGACGGGGCGGGGCCTGTGGGACTAACACGCCTCCGCGGCGGCGCTGGCTGGGGGTGGGGCCGCGCAGAGGCCACGAGAGAGGGGGCGTGGCCACGAGGGCGGGGCTTCCGGGTGGTGTCCGGCTCCGCCCTCTGCACGGAGTGGGCGGGAGCCGCGGCGGCGGCCGGGCTGACGTGGAGGTTCGGGGTTAGCGGGCGCGGCCAGCTGCGGGATTGGGGAGCGACGGGCCGGGCCGGGCCGGGCCTTCGGGCCCTTGGCGGCGGCGGCGGTATAAAGCCGGCGACGGGGAGCATGTAATGTCGGAATGCGGAGGCCGCGGCGGCGGCGGCAGCAGCAGCAGCGACGACGCCGAGGAGGAGGGCGGCGGCGGCGGCCCCGCGGGCTCCGGCTCCCTCAGCCCGGCCCCGGCTGCGTCCTCGGAGGGCCGGCTCCGCCGCGGGCTGCGCGGCGCCTCTCTCATGGCGCGCCGGCGGCCCGAGCTGCTCTGCGGGGCCGTGGCACTCGGCTGCGCGCTGCTCCTCGCCCTCAAGTTTACCTGCAGGTGAGGCGGCCCGCACCCCACCCCGGCCCCGGCCCCGGCCCGGCGCCCCTTGGCCCGGCCGGCGGCACGTGGCCGGCCTGGGGACCTCAGAGTCGAGGGTCGAAGCGGCCTCCGGAAGTCGGGCCTGACTTTGCCCCGGCCGGTGGACTTGACTCTCCTGCCTGCCGCATGCGGCCCTGCCCGCCGCTTTCCCTTCTCGGCGGCCAGCGAGCCCTCAGGCGAGGCTCTGAGGTGCTTCCCGGCGCCCTTTCCTCCCGTTTTCGTGCGGAGGAAGGGTGGGCCAGGTTCTCATGTGCTTGTCACCTGTTGAGATTTTTTGGGGGTGCACCTGTCACTTCTGCCCATGCTGTAGGGCCCTCATTTATCAACCCGTTTTATTTCCCTATGCCTCGGGTAGGCGTAGACGACCATTAGCGTCCCGGACGTTGAGAGTTCATGCACTCATGGATCTAACGATTATTTATCCGCACCTACTGTATGCGGACGGCTCCTCGAGGGTGAGTGATGAATATCAGAAGTCCCTGTTCTCCATTCCAGGGGGTGGTGTACAGGCAGTAAACGAGTAACCTTAGCATAATTTTAGAGGGTTTCAGTAACTGCTGTGCAGCGAGTAGAAGCGATGAGGGTGGGGCCTAAAGACCTCCCCCGGGGAGCTACATAGGAGAATCACCCGAGAAGGTGAAGGGGCCAGCACTGGGGAGATCCGGGGGTAAATGTCCAGGGAAGAGCAAACAGCAGGTGCAGAGGTCCTGGGGCAGGACAAGGCTGGTGGACTGGTGTTTTCCTGAAACTGGAAGAAAGGCCTGAGTAGGCTGGAGCTAGTGGGTGGGGTGGGGGAGGGAAAACCAGTTAATGTGTCTTGCTTTGGAAAAGGACACATACAAATTTTGCTTTGTGTTTTAGCGTGTCTAGTGTGTTTTAGTATTTTAGTGTGTCCACAGTGTGTCTCCTGGGACTCCAGTTTTTTTATAAGTCTGTGGTGCCACTGACTGGCATAGCGGCCACTGGGAAGATTTCAACTTGAAACATTTTTATGGAGTCTGTTAAGGACAATACGTGACCCCTGTTGTCAAAGAGATGTCAAAAGATTGGAGATTTTAGTGGAAAGAAGAAATTATAATAATTATCGCTGATGAATTAGGAGATGGGGATTGACATATATACGCTAATATGTATAAAATAGATAATAATGAGAACCTGTTGTATAGCACAGGGAACTCAACATAATGCTCTCTGATGACCTAAATAGAAGGGAAATCCAAAAAAGAGGGGATCGTGGCTACATATGGGCTTCCCAGGTGTCTCAGTGGTAAAGACTCCACCTGCCAGTGCAAGAGATGCAGGAGATACGGGTTTGATCCCTGGGTCAGGAAGATCCCCTGGAGAAGGAAATGGCAACCCACTCCAGTATTCTTGCCTGGAAAATCTATGGACAGAGGAGCCTGGAGGGCTGCAGTCCATGGGGTCGCAGAGAGTTGGACACGACAGCGTGCATGCGCACACACACGGAAGTATATGTATAGCTGATCCATTTCTCTGTATAGCAGAAACTAACACAGCACTGTAAAACAACTATAGCCCTGATTAAAAAAAAGTCATATAAAAACCAAACCAAACAAAAAACGTTATTGAGCATTTGCCGTTGTGCCAGGTGCAGCCTGCCCGCTGGGTTTCTCAGCCTTGGTACTGTTGATATTTTGACTCAGATAATTCTTGTGGTAGGGGGCTGTCCTGTGCATTCCGAGATGTTCAGCGGCATCCCTAGCCTCTACCTGCTACCTGCTCTTACCCCCCACTCCCCACAGTGTGACAATAAGAAATGTCTCCAGATGGTACCTGATGTCCTCTGGGGAACAGAGTCACCTGTTTGAGAGCTACAGATTCCATGAATGCATTTATTTATTTAACACGTGACCTGAGAGTCTGTTATGGATCACTTAAGTCACCCAGTAAAGTCTGGAGAGAGATGTGCATGTGTGTGCGCGCACACACACACACACACACACTCTCTTACCCTTCACACACACACACTCTTACCCTACACACACACACACACACTCTTACCCTACACACACACACACACACACTCTCTCTCTCTCTCTCTCTCTCTCTCTCTCTCTCTCTCACCCTTCCAGTTTACACAGGAAAGAGTGGAGCTTTGGCCATGTTGCAAAACTTGCGCCATTTCACTTCCACCTAGTGAGTGGCTGAGCTGGAATTTGAATCCTTTATTGTCAGAAACTAGGCTCTTAACTGTGTTCTATATCACGTCCTGCACAAGGGAATTACACAAAGTATTTTACAAGGTAGAATATGGCAATGTGGTATTCGAGTTCAGATTAGGAAGAGAGGTTCTCTCTCCTCCAAGGGTAGAGAGCTTACTTGCATCAGTTTGTCCATTTATAGCAATAAAATGTAGTGTTTTCCCTGAGAGAACGAGACTTAGTAGATAGGAAAATCCTTTGAGATTTCAGGAAGAAGTGTAAGTCCAGTTAATGGAGCATGCTGAGCGAGATCCCACCTGCTTCAGGCAAGGAGAATGAGCCAGTGAACAGTCTGTTTGCCTGTCCAGCTTCTTTCTGTGCTACAAATTTCACAGTCTTTTAATAGACTCAAACTGATTTTTTGATAATCTCCTTTGATTGAATGGTGTCATGATACTACTTTATTGTTCTACAACTGACTCTGACATTTCTGCCGCTTTTTTCCGATTTTGCTTTTAAGATCTTGTGTGTTAATGAGGACAGAGGCTTAAAGGAGAGTAGAACTTTTTTTTAAGTTATTTTTTATTAATAGCTCCAGACCTGAAATAAAGACAACCCCCTTTAGTGTCCTATTGCTTATTTTTTAAAAAAGAAAAAAAGTTGATTTGGGGTTGAAACACTATTAATAGTTAGTTGTGTATTTCTGAGCACTTAATCTCTGTCCTATGGAAACACAGTGGAAACAGTGGCTGACTTTATTTTTCTGGGCTGCAAAATCACTGCAGATGGTGATTGCAGCCATGAAATTAAAAGAAGCTTACTCCTTGAAAGGAAAGTTATGACCAACCTAGACAGCATATTAAAAAGCAGAGACCTTACTGTGCCAATAAATGTCCGCCTAGTCAAGGCTGTGGTTTTTCCAGTGGTCAGGTATGGATGTGAGAGTTGGACTATAAAGAAAGCTGAGCATCGAAGAATTGATGCTTTTGAACTGTGGTTTTGGAGAAGACTCTTGAGAGTCCCTTGAACTGCAAGGAGATCCAACCAGTCCACCCTAAAGGAAATCAACCCTGAATATTCACTGATAGGACTGAAGCTGAAGCTGAAACTCCAATACTTTGGCCACCGGATGTGAAGGACTGACTCATTGGAAAAGACGCTGATGCTGGGAAAGATTGAGGGCAAGAGGAGAAGGGGACGACAGAGGACGAGATGGTTGGATGGCATCACTGACTCGATGGACATGGATTTGGGTGGACTCTGGGAGTTGGTGATGGACAGGGAGGCCTAGTGTGCTGCGGTTCATGGGGTCGCAAAGAGTCGGACACAACTGAGCGACTGGACTGGACTGGACTGGACTGAACTGAATCTCTGTCTTAGCTGCCTTTCTATGCATTGAATGTCCATGACTTAATCCTTCTCTTTTACGCTGCATTGTGGGTATGTTTTTGTGGGGAAAAGTTATAAGTATGTCTTTGGGTGTCTGTCTCTGTTATCTCTGTTGTTCAGTCGCTCAGTTGTCTCTTGACATTTTGGGACCCCATGGACTGCAGCATGCCAGGCTTCCCTGTCCCCCATTATCTTTCTATGTGTATATATTCATTTTCCTTTATTTTGTTTTGTAAGCTCAAAGCTGCCTTAGATCCCTTTTGGACGGAGGTATAGAGCGTGATTCTTATATAAAAATTGGGAGTTGCAACAGGACTTCCTTGTTTGCAACCAGCTCTTTGAGTTTTTTGGTACCTGAGACTTTGGCTTCAAAGCTGCAGGAAATCTTTCATCTCCTATAGTTTCTCAAAAACTGTAGCAAGTTTAGGAGTTAAATGGCAACTCATGAATGCTTCTGATGGGGCAGAGGCATTATGGGTTTCTCTGACCCGGTTAATGTTTGCTTTTTGCTGGGCCACGCACGGCCTTGTTTGGCTCGTTTATTTGAGGAGCTGGCTCGTCAGTAGTACTAGGTTGATGATTGTCCTTTGTTTGATTTGTCACAGACCTGCATTTCCCCTCCATTTGCGTAATTAACTCTGACCACCAAATTTGAAGAGTAGAAAAATAATACCTCCAAAGACTTTTGGACTTGCCGAGAATGTGTCAGCTTGCCTCAGGGCCTTCCCTCTGGGTGACTGCCTTCCTGTCACTCACATCTCAGCTTAAAAGACACTACCCTGAGCACCACCCCATGGAGGAGCTTCTGGGTGCCCTGCCGCATCTCCATGTTGAATTCTGCAGCGAGCATGATCATTTTGTATGGTTTTATGTCTGTTTACAGGTTTGTTTGTTTGCATGGCGTCTTCCCTGAGAAAGGAAGCCCCTTGAGAACAGGTCCCTGCTCCTATAGCCTTAGTTCCGAGACAACAGTGCCTGAAGCCCAGTAACATTTGCTCGGTGAACTTTTTTTTTTTTGAATTATTGTGTAAGTGACTGAGTTTTTGGGGTTATGAAGATGTTTTACTTAGACAAAGCTCCCTGATTGCAGAGTTAAAATATTAGCGTGAGTGCGTAAATAGATTTGCTCTGACTTTTTAACTTTATGATGTTAATAATTTTTGGTTAAAATGAGGAAGCAATATATTTAAAACTGTCTTAATTCAGGAAGCTGACACCTTCTAGATGTAGAGAAGGGTTTGTACTCTTTTCCTTAAACTAAATGACCCAAGGCTCTTAAGAGTAGCTTTGGCCTTGAGTTTTTTTTTTTTTTTTTTTTTGGCCTTGAGTATTTGTAGAATTTCTTTTTTTTTTTTTTAGTTTATGTATTTGTAATCGAAGGACGATTGCTGTACAGTATCGTGTTGGCTTCTGCCATACGTTAGCATGAATCAGCCACAGGTACGCACAGGTCCCCTCCCTCCGCAGCCTCCCTCCGCAGCCTCCCTCCCACCTCCCACCCATCCCACCCCTCTAGGTTGTCACAGAGCCCGGGTTGAGCTCCCTGCGTCACACAGCAGATTCACACTGGCTATCTGTTTTACATACAGTAATACAGGTTTCAGGGCTACTCTCTCAAGTCATCTCACCCTCTCTTTCCCCCACTCTGTTCACAGGTCTGGTCTCTGTGTCTCCATTGCTGTCTTGCAAACAGGTTCATCAGTACCATCTTTCTATATTCCATATATATGTGTTAATCTTTAGTATTTGTTTTTCTCTTTCTGACTTAACTTCACTCTGTATTATAGGCTCTAGGTTCATCCACCTCATTAGAACTGACTCAAATGCATTCGTTTTTATCGCTGAATAATCTTCCATTATATTACACTATAACTTTTTTACCCATGCATCCTTCAGTGGACATCTAGGTTGCTTCTGTATCCCATTACTGGGCATATACCCTTGAGAGACCATAGCTGAAAAAGACACATGTATCCCAGTGTTCATTGCAGCACTATTTACAATATCTAGGACATGGAGGGGCTTCTCATAGCTCAGCTGGTAAAGAATCTGCCTGAAGTGCAGGAGGCCCAGGTTTGATTCCTGGGCTGGGAAGATCCCCTGGAGAAGAAAATGGCGACCCACTCCGGTATTCTTGTCTGGAGAATCTCATGGACAGAGGAGCATGGCAGGCTACAGTCCATAGAATCGCAAGAGTCAGACTCGACTTAGCGACTAAACCACCACCAAGACATGGAAGCAACTCAGATGTCTGATTTCTTTTTTGGTTCTAAGTATCTGTCTGTCTGCTGCATATCTCAGAGCTGGCAGCATGTTCCTACCTGTTCCTGCTTCCTGCTACTTTGCTTGTACTGAGAGACCAGATGATCAAGTTCATTTGAACACATATAAAGTTAGAACAGAATAAAATGGTCCTTAGAATCGTTCCTTGTAATGCAAGTGTACTTTCTGACATTTTTGATTCAGATTAATAATATATGTCTATGGATTTATGTTTAATTTGCTTTCACATATATTCAGTTGAGGTGAGTAGGGTAGGTTTCTTCATTTCACAGATCACTGATCTTTGCAGTCCTGGGAGCTGCTAAACAGTGAGGATTTATCAGTGAAAAAAAGAGCCAGGGTCCTTACCCTTAATGGAGTTAATAAGCAGGTAAATAAGTAAGTCACAGATTATGGTGAGAGCTGTTGAAAGCAACTAATAGGATTCCGAGAGAAAAAAAATGGGAGAATCATCGGAGCAGTCCTCACCAAGGAGGTGACCATCAGCCAAACTTGTTTCTCATCAATGCCATTGTACTATAAGTTACATTTGGTAAAACTCACACATTTTACGTACGTAGGTCCGTGGCTTTTGGCCAGTGTAACCACCCCCATCCTTTAATTCCTTGTCCCCAGAAACTTTCCTCAGTGCGCTCTGCAGTCTGTCTTCCTTGCTCTGCTCCCAATTCCAGCCCACCGCTGATGTGGTTTATTTCATTATAGATTAGTTTTGCCTGTTATGGAATTTCATGTCAGTGCATTCATATTATATGTACTCTTTAGTGTCTGACTCCTTTCAGTGTATTTTGAAACTCATCCAGTTATAGTATGTATCGGTTTTTTTTTTTTTTAATTACTGAGTAACATTTAATTGTAAGAACACACAAATTAGTTTATTTGTCCTTTCACCTAATGATTTATTACAGTGTTTCTGTGCTTACTGTGTATGTGGTTTATCTTCTCCCATCCCTGTGGTTTCATGCTATCTATGTCTTTATGTTTAAAATGCTTTTAGAGAGCATATGGTTAGGTTTTGCTTCATTATCCAGCCTGGCAATCTCTTCCTCTTAATTGGGTGGTTTAGTCCTTTTATATTTAATGTAATTGTTGATGTGGTTGGGTTTGTGTTTACCACCTGGCTGTTTGTTTTCCATTTATACTTTCTGGTTTTTCTTCCTCTCTCGGTCTTTTTTCTGCTCACCTTCCCGCCTACCTCCCCCCACCCCCCACCTGGTACCACATGGTCTGCAGGAATCTCACTTTCCCAACCACGGACCAAACCCAGGCCCTCAGCAGTTTGAAAGCATGAAGTGTCAACCACCGAACATCTAGGAAATTCCCTGTTTTCGGTTCATTGAATTTTCGTAGGGTTCCATCTTTATTTCCTTTCTTCATTTCTTAGCTAAGCTGCTCTAATGGTTTTATACTGTTTTAATCCAGATGTGTGGACAGCTCAAGAGTGTTCACTGGGGCCCATTAACCTGATGGGATGCTGCTTCAGCCCAGACCTTGTTGTCTTTGCTCTGGCCACTTGTTTAGTTTTATTTTCTTTCTTCCCCTGACCTTCTGTGAATCTTAAGTACATACTTAGGAAACCTGTTTTCCAGTTAAATGGGCAGTTGCTTTGCTATTCATCTGTATTAACCTTTGTATCATGGTACATACATACAAATGGAGACATCTACATTATTATTACGTTTACCTGAGTGTCCTAAGTATAGGCCAACCGCAGCTAATGAACTTAATGTGAGTGGACTGTAAGCATTTCCCATGCCTGTTAGTGGTGCCACGTATGCTCCCTCCTCTTGATTCTGAGCAAACTCACTGGTGGCTCTGAAACCCTGGACGTCAGTGGCTTTTGTGGAGAGCAAGGCTGCAGAGAGATAAGGATGGAGTCTTTTGGGTGGGGGAGGCAGGAGTCTGGATTATTCAAAGACATTCTTCTCGTCTGCTCTCCACTGCCCTCCCACCCCACACGCGGGGCAGACAGTGTTAGAGAATGTTTTTAACATGTCATTTGAGTCTTGCATTCTCTCAGTCAAATCTTGCCTGCGCTCAGCACAAAGTGCTGCTTTTATCCTCCAGGCCAGTGTTTGGGGAAGTCCCTTTCCTTATTTAAGAGAAGACTTTTCTTTTAGCCTTTGTTCTCTTTCTACACAGAGCTGTTGTTAGAAGAAGATAAACTAAACAATTGTGTCTTTGCTCTTTTTTTAGTCGAGCAAAAGATGTGATAATTCCAGCAAAGCCACCTGTCAGCTTTTTCTCCTCGAGGTCTCCGGTTCTTGACCTCTTCCAGGGGCAGTTGGACTACGCAGAGCACATTCGCCGGGATTCGGAGGTGGTGCTGCTGTTCTTCTATGCTCCATGGTGTGGCCAGTCCATTGCCGCCAGGGCTGAAATTGAACAAGCAGCGACTCGGCTTTCAGACCAGGTAAGGTGGATAGTTAGCCTGACCATCAGATGACTGGCAGTCCAGGTGCATGGCAGGTTCTGCCCACAGAGACACCTTTCCCAATGGCTGATTTTGCCAGGGTGAAGGCCAAGGGCCTTATTTGGAGCCTAAATCGTAAAGCCCCTGTGAGCAGAGGCTTTCTGATTGTGGTTGTCATAGTTGGTTAGAGGCAGGAGCGGGAGGAGATGCCACGTTTTCTCTTGATGAGGCCAGTGCTCATCTCAGGGTACCACGCTGTCTGGTTTCAGTGGGGAGACTGAAAATCCTCATTGAATATACTGTTGATATTTGCTGGTTACTTATTTTACGTAAGAGAAATTTATGTGTCATGATTACAGTTCAACTAGGCAGACCTTTCAAATACCTAGACCATAACTACATTCAACAAATATTTAATGAACGCCACCTTCACGCTTGGTAAGAGGAATATATAGACAATTGATATATAGGCCTTCTGTCTGACAGTGGTTTTCAATTCAGTGGATCCCAGTTGACCTTTATAAAACAAGTATTTTTTGATGTCCCTTTTTCTGTCCTCAGAAGGTATTCATAGATGATAAAATTTCTCTATACATATAGTTTCAATGTAGCCAATCTAATGCAGTAATTGTAACATAAAGATAAGGGGAAAAAGAAAAGTGATATATAATTAAACGTGTGTTTTAGTATGTAAGTGCTGGGGTAGGTTAGATCCATGTACCTTTATGTAGAACCACTGTGTGTTATAAATGCAGAAACAGTTACAAATGCAGCCCCATAAAGTAGGATGTGTTGGCCACACAGGGGCCACGAGGGCATTGCTGTCAGTGACTTGATTTTTCTAAATGGTGAACAGCTCTTGGTAAAGTTCTGAGCCAACCAAAAAGTCCTTTCTGCCCTCAATTAAACAGAAGTTGCCTTCTTGAGAAATTCAGTGAACGTAGAAGCCATGCTTTGGATTGACGTATATAAAATGGAGTCGAGTTCTGAGTCGAACACTAATAAGCAGATTTCCCTCCACATCAGTGGTGGCAGGACGTTTAAAAGTGTGGAGGATCGACCACGTGCAGAGCGGCTTGAAGCACTGCGGGACGTCCGTGCCACGGCCCCTGCCCACCAGTGCCCTCTAGTACCTGCCGACCGATGCAGTCAACCAAAAAGCATCCCACAGGTTTCTAAGAGACTACTGTCCAGACCCATTGATCTGGGGTAACTTGTGGCACAGTTGAGTTTCAGAAGTTCATTTAGACCTCTCAGTTGGATTTTCTTGGAAACAATGTTATAAATGGTGGCTAGACTTCCTGCCCAGCCTAGCAAAACCTTTTTAATTATGTTATACCCCTGAACGTGATACTAAGTACTGTATAAATACATTGATTGTTGTATTGATAGCATTGATTCTCAGAGGGTGTGATTTTGTGTTCCAGCTTTGGACCCATGGAATCAATCTATTCCTTGTCTCCCCCCTACCCGCCCCCCCAGCCGCCCACCCCGCAACTCCCCTTAGGAGTGGCTGATAGTAATCAAACTGGGGGCTCTTGTGGGAAGAAAACCCCTAAGGGAGCTCTGGGAGGCAAGCTTAAAGGAAGTCACCCCTTTGTCAGTCATTTCTCATTTAGAGCACTTGTGGGGGGGAAATGTGAGAGTCTGTTGTATTGTAGGGTAAGTGTCAGCCACTTGTTATACTACTGCCAGCCTGAGGAATGTGTCCTTCAGAGTGACTGTGGGGATCGTGCTCGTGTGCAGGCCCCTGCTCCTTAGAACAGCCCGCAAGCTGGTGCTGGTTGCCCTGAAGCACGAACTGGGGTTCAGAGGGCAGAATAGTTTGTTAAAGGTCACAGGACAAGTGGTGGAGGTTACAGGCCATCCACAACTGATGGGCTCTGCTTTCTTTCAGAAAAATTTTTCAGCTCCTTCTAAATTGAGAGCTTATTGTTCTATGTTCTCAGTAGGGAAAAGGAGTGGATTTATTTTTGGAAACAGGCAAAAATTTCTGGAGCCACATTACTTAATAAAATTAGCAAATGTGGTAGATTTTGCCCTATTTTTGAAGTGTCAGCCTTAGTAAAGGTATTGTTATAAAGTATAGGTAGAGTATAAAAGGAGTTCTTGAGAGTTTACACTAAGTTTTGAGCGGTACTGCTCTCTGGTCAGTATAAGGCATCTGAAAGTGACTTTTCATTTGTAGTCTTCATATTTTTCAGTACTTTATTACAAAGATTTTTAAACATAATATCAAAGATGAGCTGTGTCTGCCACTTAACTTCTAATAACATTTTATTAGGCTTGTTTTACCATGTATCTGTTCATCTTATCATCCATATAATCAGTGGTTCTCAACTAGAGGCAGTTTTGTCCTCAGGGGACTTTTGGGACTGTCTGGAGGGGTTTTGGGTTGTCACTACTCGGGAGGGGAGGCCAGGGATCCCACAGCATTCGACATCCACTGTGTGCCCTCCCTACCCCTGCCCTCAGCAAAAACAAATAAAACAGCAGCAAAAAACCTGTATCAATTCATGCCCTAAATGTCGGTAGTAACAAAGGTGAGAAACTCTGCTCCAGTCTAACTATTAATCTATCCCATTTTGGGTACAGTTCAAAGTCAATTTCAGGCACTGGGATACGTCTCCTTAAATACTTCAGCATCTGCCTATAAATACATATTTAATCCATATTTTTGCTACCTGATAGTTCATTTTAGACTATAGTGCTAGTCATCTGTTATCTTTATTAGTTTTTAATATCATTATTAAAAATGATCCTTTGAAATTTTTGGTATGTCAACTGTAGGTAAGATTGTGTTTATTCTCAGATGCTCAGTTTGACTATCAAAAGACATATCCTACTGGTAAGTTTTACTATAATCATGCTTAGAAAAAGTTTTTTGGTGTCATTCACTTCAGGATTTGAAGCAATTCATTTTCCTCTTGGCCCAGACTGCAAAATATTCAGAGTCCCAGCTGGACATTGTGGACTAGAGTCTTCCTTTGTCCTTGTCAGGGTAAATGATGCCCCTGATTTTTGAACACCCAAATGATTTTTTTAATGCTTTCTGTTTCAGAGAGGGATTGCTTCATTTCTATAATTTTGTTTTTTAAATCTTGGTGATTTTTCAGTTGTTATTTATAGTCATTTGAAACCTTCTTTGACTTGCAGGTGTTGTTTGTCGCAATTAACTGTTGGTGGAATCAGGGGAAATGCAGAAAACAGAAACACTTTTTTTATTTTCCTGTAATATATCTGTATCATCGGAGGTAAGAACTTTCAAATAGTGTTTCTAATCCAATTCAGTTTATCAGTTTCAAAGTGAATTTTTGTTTTATCCTGTTTAAAAGTATCCACTGTAGAAAATTGAGAAAATAACAAATAAGCAAAAATAAGTAAATAAAGGATCTGTAATTTATCAACCATCCATAATTACTTTGTGTTTTTTTTTTTTTTTACTTTGTGTTTTGATTTATATCCTCCTGTGACTGTACATATCCACACCCCCCATTTTTTACGTAAAAAATGGGGTCATGTATTGATAGTAGTAATATCTCCTCAACTGCTTTTTTTTTTTGTGAACATTTTTTCATGTCATTACGTATTCAGTAGCATTGTTTTCAATTGTACTGGTTACTCCACTGTGTGGCTGTGTGTTTCAAATATTATAGAAGTATTTTATGGAATAAAAATGTACTAAAGTCCTTATCCCATTATCTAGCAGCATAGCATAGTCAGGATATCTAACATCTTTTCAAATTGGGAAGGAAAAAACTACAAGTCTGCAATCCTGTAATCTATCATTCTGAAATCCAGAGAGCTTTGAAGACCTGAAAGAGTTCTGTGAACATTGTCCCCAGATGCATTCATCTGGCCTAAAGTACCAAGAGGCCACCTATAGTCCTTGTACCACATCAGGTGCCGCTGTACTCATTTTACTGCAGAAATACTGCTGTTTGATTTTGGAGAACTGCCCAGGCCTTGCTCTGGGTTGTTTAGTTGCTCAGTTGTGTCTGACTCTTTGTGACTCTATGGACTGTAGCCCTCCAGGCTCCTCTCTTTATGGGATTATCCCAGCAAAAGTACTGGAGTGGGTTGCCATTCCCTCCTCCAGGGGATCTTCCTCAACCCAGGGACTGAACCCATGTCACCTGTGGCTCCTGCATTGGCAGGTGCATTCTTTGCCACTGAGCCACCTGGGAAACCCCCCTGTGGATGTTAGGTCTAATATCTGACTTGAAGGATTTGGGAGACAGAAGATGAAATTCTGGGCTCTGTTCAGTGCAGTTGGCTTGAAGTTTGTTACTGAAGGGTTAAGAAGAGTTGACCAATAAGAACTTCACTTTTTAGGCTTTATTACCTCTCTCTAAAATTCTTGGGCCTTAATCAATGGAGATTTCTACAGATATCACCAGACTATCATTTGTGGATTATCTATCCCCTTCAAGCACATTCCTGTGTCTCTAACATAAAACTTGTGTGGCTCAGAGTGTTGTTTCTCGGGGGCTATTAAATAGTATTTGGGCAGAAACACACATTCCTACCCCATCTCCACCCTCAAATTTCCCTCTGGGTATAAACACAGTTTCTCTGAGTAACTTTCTGATGGTCACTTCTTTTTTTTAAGGTAAGTATATGGTGTTGTACTAATATTTGAAAGTGCTAAACCTCGGTAGTGTGTAATGGGCGATGAGCTTGCCCTGAAGAGATCTCTGTGTTTCTTTTTTTGGAAATAGGGCGCAGATGGCTAGCAGGGAGTGTAGGCCTTGCAACTGTGTGTAACCAAGCCCGCTGCCCAGAGGTAGACTTAACTTGATGTGACATTAAAATCACAAGAGTTCCCTTGAATTGAGTACAAATGTCATTTCAGGATATGTGGGTGTGCAACATTGTCTTACGCTATTGGTTTTCTTAGTTTTATAGAAAGATTGAAAGGACATGAAAGGAGTATCAAATACTTAGTCCAGCCCTCTTATTTTACAGATGAGGAATCTGAGGCTAGTATTCCTTAACGTGCTTGCCCCTCATCTTGGCTTGTTAAACCTTTACTTGTTTAAGTCACTTCAGAACCATTAATACTCATTTTAACATCTACCATTCCCATTGTACCAAAAATAAAGTGCTATGGCCAAGGCACCCAAAAGGTAGCCTTTTTGTATTCTGTGCTGTTTGTGTAGCAGCTTAACTAGTAGTAGCTACCTACAGAAATTAACAGGCTTTCCTGTTTTGTGAAAGCAGACTCCATTTTTTGACTTGTTTTGTTGCCAGTCACAAAGGCAGTTTACCAAAGTCTCTGAAGCAAGGAGTAGTTTTCCCAAACCACTCTGCAGAATTCAGCTGCCCTCAGTCAGCTTGTGCGAAAGCCGTGGCCGTGGTGTGCTGGCAGAACGTGCTGTATGACCTGCGTCTGGGCGTCTTCTCGTTACACCGGGTTCCTGGGACCCTCCTAACGGTACCTGGGAACCTCAGCGGAGCCTGTGTGCTTGAATAGACGAGGTTTCCAGGTCCCTGGCCCACTTTCTGCTAAGCAAAATAAGTTATCAGATGATTTTTTTGATTTCTTCCTTTAAATTAGAAATTGGTGGTGGATGATGAGGTTGGTGGTGGTAGTAATTTAAAAACAAATTAGTTAGCAAATGAATTGTAGTAGGACTTGAATCGATAGAGTTGCTGACCCAGTGTCTCCGCTGTGTGTGCAGAATGCTATTTTTGCCTCTTTCATGCTGATGTTCCTGTCTGCTCTCATATTCTGCAGTGCACACTAAAGGTTGTGTTTATGTCATTACATTATATGTATGTGTATTAATTTCTGTCATCATATATAAATACCATGATCCCCATTTATATAGTTCTTTTTTGTGCTCTGTTGTTGCTATTAACAGGAAGCTTAGTGTCAGTTTCTACTCAGAGAGAAGAATGGGTATAGATTTGCTGAATTTCGCCATACTCCCCCATCCTCTCCACATTACCATCCAGTTATATTTGAGCAATGTCTATTGTGCAAGAGTGAAGAAAGCCCTGTGAGCATTCTGATTAGCTTAGGAGGATAACTCGGTGTTGGCAGTATTGCTTATTGGTCTAAATAAAACTCCTGTGTGTCCCCAAGCACAACTGTCTGGGAGAGCAGGGAAGATCATTTGTACCGTTCCCTAACTTCATACCTTCATGTAATTTTTTGTTGTAATAAAGTTATAAGTAGGTTTAAGGTTTATTTAGTGATCGTTTGTGTAAGTGCCTCTGAGAATATTTAATGACTACTTGTTAGTAGGCCAAGGACCAACTGCTCAACTTGTTCCTTATTTCACAGTGACTTGAAAAGGAAAGTCTACTCCTCCCCACTTCTTCCTCCCCTCCTCCATCCTGTAGCAGAATTGTGTAAAGATCCTGCAATCCTTTGGCATTTGGTTAGTTTTCAGAGTTGCCTGTTTTTTGTTTTTTATAGAAATGTTACTGTGAGAATTAATTTTTTTTTCAGAGACTAGAATGAACTTTGCTCTGAAATTCAGTTTGCAGAATTAATTTCATATTAAAAGTAATGGCCAGTTGTACCTCCCCTCACATAAAATGCTTGCTCTTAATTAGGCCTCCAGTTACCCTCCTGAGACAAGGAAGGCTACTGACATATGAACCAGTTGGGATCCTAAAGCAGGACATTTTCATTTTGTGGTGTTGATGATTCAGTTATATATTACAGGTTTAATGCATGGTGTATTTTTATTTTTTTGGTACTAGTTTTGGACCAATCGAATACAAAGGCCCCATGAGTGCTGTTTACATTGAGAAGTTTGTCCGCCGGGTGATGAAACCAGTTCTCTACATCCCATCTCAATCAGAATTACTAGATTTTCTCTCAAACTACGAGGTACCTGTCTTTCCTATCTTCTCCCATTTCCTCAGGCTTCACTGGGTTGCATTGGATTGTTTTTATTAGAAGAGTCTTTATACCTCCTGATATGCAGCAATTAAAAGATCACATTATAGGTAAGCCCCAATTAAATGCTTTTGGAGATACTTAATTATAGGGATGATTTGACCAAGTGAATTTTTAGAGAACAGAAAACTTGTGAATACTGTTTTTTATTCGGGAATTTTAAACAAACTTTCAGTTTCTCTCACAGTTAGCTTAGAGTATGTAAGAATTAATTTACAATTTATATGCAATTGTAGATTTCTAAAAATTTTATATGATGCACACAGCACTTTTGGGCATCCCAGGTGGTAAAGGTCCTGCTTGCCAATGCAGGAGACATGAGACGTGGGTTCGATCCCTGTGTCAGGAAGATTCCCTGGGTTGGGAAGATCCCCTGGAAAAGGGCACAGCCACCCACTCCAGTATTCGTGCCTGGAGAATCCCATGGACAGAGGAGCCTGGCGGGATACAGTCCATAGGGTTGCAAAGAGCTGGACATGACTGAAGGGACTAAAGCACATAGGGCATAGATTTCTAAAAATTTTATATGATGCTGACAGCATTTTACTATGAGATATCTGGTTTTTCTTGTAAGTTGTAGTTTAGTTTAAAAAAAAAAAACTAGAAATATGTTCTTTCTGTTTTATTAAATGTGTAAAAATTTCAAGGTTTATTAACAGAGAGTTTCCTAACATGGCATTTCAACTGTTTTCCTATTGCCAGTCAACCCCTGATGGATTATTTTGTTGGGATCCTCAGTGTGTGTTCAGGACAGGTTGTTATTGAGAGACCAATATAAATCTTAAAATAATCTCAAAAATTATAAAAATAGTTCCACAGAAAAATTCACTGGATCAAATGTAAAATCATACTTATAATGTTAGTTGCTGAGTTGTGTCTGACTCTTTTGGGACCCCATGGACTGTTGCCCACCAGGCTCTCTCCATGGAATTCTGCAGGCAAGAATACTGAAGTGGGTAGCCATTGCCTTCTCCAGGGGATCTTCCCAGTCCTGAGCCTCCTGCGTTGCAGGCAGATTCTTTACCATCTGAGCCTCTTGATCACAAGTAAAAATGATACTTAGCTACAAGAAAATCAAGACTGTAAGTACCCAGTAGAGATAAAAAGCATATGAATCCACCTCTCACTTCTTGAGAATTTAGTAACTGTCATTTGGTTAAAATTTACCTTTTGCGCTGTATATATTTTATGTAGGTGGGATATGAATTTCTTTCCCCAGAACCTCATTTACAGCTTTTTTCAGTTGTGTTGGAAACACTTTGTGTTAACTGTGAGCAGATTCTCTGGCAGCAGTGTTCCTCCCCAGTTATTCTGCTTCCAGGCCCCAGGTGTGCCTTAGGGTAGATGCCGCCCACCTCAAACGTGAGTAGAGGGTAGGTTTCCGTGCCCCTCCTGGGCTTGCTCCTGTTTGCCTGGGAGGCTGGTGAGCGGACCTGCAGTGGGAGGCAGGGCACCTGGGCCCCATCCCTCTGGCAGCACCAACTGGATCTGTGACTGGGGCACATCACTCATCTGCCAGGCTCAAGGTCTGGGAGCAGGGTTTTCCTGAGACTCCTTTTAAACTTTTAGGTGTGGTGATTGTGTGATGAGGGTTTTCACGTAGATTTTCAGTAGATGACAGTCAGTCACTGGGGGTGGTCCATCAAGACGGTGAAGAATCAGGACTCAGGCAAACTTGAATCCAAACTCACCTCTGTCTTCTTAGCTCTGTGGCCTCCAGCTAGTATTTAACCTCTTTAAGCCTCCATTTTCTCATTGGTAAAACAGGGATTAAATGAGATTTAAAAAAGGAAATGCCAGCTAGGATGTAGTCATAATAAATGAAAATCTTATCAGTGAAAATTACATTGTGGAAAAATCCTGGGTAGTTAGCACTACTGAGAGAACTTAAAATGTGCATAACATCTGCTGGAATTCCCTACTTATATAAAAACCTTTTGTTTGTTTTGTAACTGAGATGATAAAAAATGACCTGTATAGGCCAAGAGGTCTTCCTTCAGGTGAGCTCCGTTGAGACTTCTGTAGAACACTGGGCCTGGATTGGTGCCCTCTCATTTTCCCTTTACGTTTTCACTCAGTGTCCTCTAGAAAGTAAAGAAATGGGAGAAGAGCTGTGGAACATCACATAGCATACAGCATGTACCTACCCGTCCCCAAAAGAGTGTGGAAAAAAAACGGAGATTATTTGGCTTTAAAGAGCACAGAGAGGTGACTTTATGATTATATCCAACTCTATGAGAGATTTGTGCACAGAGAATTTTGAGCCAGTTCTTAAGCAGAGGTCGCGTGATAAGATAGACTCAGCTAGGACTCTATAGGACTGGGTTTTAGCCCTGACATCTAGCTCTGACAGAAATCTTTGATTTCTGCGTTTTATGCAGATTTCTCATCTCTGAAGTAAGGGAGATGGCTCAGATAATCCCTCCTGTTTTGGCTTTGGTGAGTTTAGAGGTTGGAAAGAGACAGACAAGATTCATCATTTTTGGTTGGGAAAATATTTTTGAAACCGTGCCTTTGTGCATGTGTATCAGAGATCTTTCTAACCCTTTTTTATTACTGTCTCTAAGATGTTTGTAGTGTCTCTGCAGTTGGATCTGCAGGAGAGAGACGAGGGCACAACTGTGACTGAGCAGCAAGGATGACTCCTGACCTTGAGCTTCTGCATTCTTAGAACCCGCTTTGCAGCAGCAGCTTTCAGTGATGGTGCTCCAGGTCTGATGTTGAGTTCACGTCAGACTCGGTGTGTGCCAGTGACATTACTCAAGTTGTTTGTTTGTTTTTGGCAGCCCACTTAATTAGAAAGATGACAACAATGGTTAGACTACCTTTAAGATGGGACCCAAGAGAGTGCTGCCAAGATGGAACCCTGTAGAGCTTCTCTCGGCCTTTCAAATGCCTCCTGAAAGCTGCAGATGGCTTTTATCTTATTAGAATCGTCTTTGCTGGGCTTCTGTTCACTGAGATGAAGCCGTTGGGTTGGCAAGAGACAGTATTTGATTAATTGTGAAAGAATTTCGGAATCGAGCCCAGCATGGTTTCAAATGGGAAGTCTTTTATCTTACGAAATACGCCAGATACTGCCTTAGAAGCGATATCAGCTTCATTCACTCTCCGTAAGATAGCATAAAGACACAATTTCAGATCCAGAAGTGAAACTGCTGTCATGGTTTTGATAGTTGAATAAATAAAAAAGTTTAAAGGAATTTTTAGAGGCCCCACTCTGAAGCACAGTAAACTGTATAGGCATCCTCTAAATTAAGGTTTCTCAGCCTCGGCATTGCTGACATTTGGAATCAGGTAATTCTGTGCTGGGGGGGTTGTCCCGCGCTCTGCAGAAGGCTCCGCAGCATCCTTGGCCTCCACCTGCTAGATGCCAGTGGCGCCGCCCCTCCGCCTGACGTGTGCCGACCAGCAGCACCCAGGCGGCGTCCCGCGTCCCTGTGGCGCGCGGAGACACCCTGGCTGAGAGCCGCTGCTGAGTGACTGTCCCTCAGATGAGGCCTTCAGGACGCCTCACGGCCTGAGTACAAACACACATTTTTTTATACAGCACACAGAAAGCCACAGTCTAATTATTACAAGTGTCTCTGCTTATCACAGTGTCAGTAGAGAGATGAAAATTAAGCAGTGCCTTAACCAGAAAATTCTGGAGTATTACCCGTGGGGAGCTAGAGCCAGGAGTGAGTTAGTTTTCATCTACAGATGTCCCTGATGCTCAGCATTTTACTCAGTTTGTTTGTACCACACCCTCCCCCCACCCAAAAAAAGCATGCATCCTAAGTATGTTAAGGGTATTGCTGATTTAAAGAAGTCTTAGTATGACAGATACTTGCTTTGATCAAATATGGATTTCAATATCAAATCTGTATTTGGATTACAATATCCAAATGTTGTCTTTACAAATATGGATTTCAATATCAAGTGTGTTTAATATGTATTTAATATCAAAATCCATATTAAAAAATATGGATTTCATATTCCATGAAATTACAAATATGGATTTCAATATCAAGTGTGTTTAAATTTAGGTATACTAAAATTGGGCAGAAATAATTATTTAATGTTTCTGTGGCACTTCTAACGTTTGTTAGGATGGCATTGCTTCTATCTCTAGACGTGTCTGTGATGTGTTACAGGAATGCAAATTTGATAATTTCCTTCTCATTTAAAAAAAAAAACATATTGGTTACTTATAAGTTTGTCTCTAATCTAGGTATTTATGAACAGTGTGGATCATTGTAAGATTGTGTAGTGTTTGTTACTTGGGAAGTGATGCTACCCTGCAATTAACAACTTTCTATATTGACATAAACTTCGTCATTCTATGTATACTGAACTCTATTCACATATGCTTCTAATGCTGTTATAAACAGAAATGCTCTAATTCTAGGTTGGTTTGAATTTTTATAAGTCGGACAGATGAATCCTTTTAAAAGCCTATTTCGGATTATTTAATAATTACCTAGAAGAGCGGAAGTTTTTAAAAAATGGAGAAAATATATATGTGTGTGTGCATGTGTATATACGTATATGTATATAGTTTTGACAGCGTTGTGCAGCTTGCTGGTTCTTAGTTCCCCAGCCAGGCATCGAACCCATGCTCCCTGCAGTGGAAGCAGAGAGTCCTAAACATTGGACTGCTGGAGAATTCCATAACCAATATTTTATTTGACTTAGAATACCTCAGACCTACCCAAATCAGATTGCTCATTATTCACCATGCTTTTATGTTTGTAAAATATGACACTAAACTCAGATGCTATTTTTGGGAAAACAGTATTGCATTTAATTTACTGAACATTGCAGAAAGACATTGAAGGGTGAGTATTGTAAGTCCTTGACTCTGTAAATTCCAAAATACCTTAGACGTTATCAGCAAACCAAGAATGAGTAAACTGTGCTTGGGTAAGTGACCAGCAGTTTTCAAGTGCTTTTACTTCTGATTTTCCCAGCAGCCATGTGAGGTAGATGGAAACTGTAGATCCTTTAAACAGATTAAGAAGATAAAGGTACAGAGAGGCAGAGAGGGTATGATTTACCCTAAGTGGAGATTGGACTACAGTCCAGGTCTTCTGGCTCCCAAGATTCCTTCTTATATACAAAGGAATGACTAAAGTCTCTGATTTGAAATTTCATTATGTAACTAGAGGTTAAAACTTTGAATATTTAATTATTTTATGTCATTTTTGATCCTTCTTCATGGAAGAAAAAATTTGAAATAAATCTTGACTGTAACTTTTTTCCCTTCATCTTTAAGAATGGTTCTAAGAATAATTAGTGATAAATGATGGGCCATGGCTATTGACTATTAAAGAAGCAGAGTTTTATTAATTAGGTCATTAGCATTTGTTCTGCAGAACTGGGAGTGTTCTGTGTATGAAAACCACAGGATTGACGCTTGGTAGAGTCTAGAGTGTTCTTCACAGATATGCACTAAAATCATACCTGCCGTATAAATCATGAATGTAGCTAAAACTAAATGGACTTGCAGGTGGACCCTGCAGGCAGAGATCAGGAGCTTTTATGTCATCTTGTTGCAAACCATGTTAAGAAATTCTGCTTTCTTCATTTACTCTTATTGTATGATAAAATTCCTCTTCCTTGAAAGTTCTTCCTACATATTTAAGATACAGACAAGACAGTTTATTACTTGGGGACAGCATAGTCAAACATACCCCAGTGTCATTTTTATTTAGACATTAAGTTGATTGGAAAGGAAATAGGACTGAGTGTGGTAATGTCACTTCACAGTCACTAATTTTATGACTGTCGGTAATTTTCAGACATCGTTTGTCTTAAGTATCAGTAGCTTCTATGTCCGTAGTGCTTACTTGTTAATATTTTAAAGCATGTGACAGAATCATCTGATTTGTACCTTTTAGTCTACTACCAGATGCCAACAGTGTTATTTAAAACTCATATCTGTAACCAAAATATTTTCAAAATCTTTTCATGAATTTCTATAATATTATCTTTTTAAGAGTAATGATTTAGCATACCATTCATTTATTCTTAGAAGTTTTGATAAACCAAGTTGTTTTAAATTTAAGTGGGATAAGAGAAGGTTTGGAAGGTGTTTGGAGAGAGAAGCAGGTCATTGGGTAAATTGCCAGTTGACAGAAATCTGAGCACTTGGAGACAAACCTAGAATGCTGCATGGTACCTGCTGTTATCCTGTTGTTTGTTAGTAAAATGTTGTTTGTACTCTCATGTTGCACAAAGAAGTAGATGCTGTTTCTGTTAATTCATAGTTCTATACAACTGTGAGTTAAGCAGCTTTACATTTTCTAAGTGTGAGTTAACATTATTTGAGAAATACCGTTGCCATTGAGGAAAGCAACACAGAGGGAACAGTTCTCATGGCCACTAGAGGGCGTGCACACCATCTGCTGAAATTTATGCCACACCACAAATGGTGCTCTCGTAGGAAAGACATATTTTATGCTGATAAGGTTCGGCTGGCCTCCTATAAATACCCCATTTATTTCCAGCCTCATTATAGCAGGTACTGAATATACTGTACATCATGGAATGGAGTTGAAAACCCACAGACTGGGTTAGGGTATAATCTGGTACTCTTTGTGTTTTGTTCTTCACCGTGAGAATAAATTACTGTTGGTTTAAGCCACCAAGTTTTTGGTAATTTGTCATGGCAAGCCCTAGAAAGCTTAACACTGAGGTAATATCAGAAAACCATTGCTACCGACAGAGACAACTGACAGGACAGATGTGAGAGCAGAGAAGGGGTGTGAGTGTCTTAGAAGGCAGAGAAGACATCTCTGAAGATGTGACATTCAGACAGAGACTTAGAGTGAAGCCTGTGTGATGTGATCCATCCCTGAGGAAATGTGGGGAAAGTGCTCCAGGAGGCAGAAACAGTGAGTGCAGAGGTCCTGAGGGAGGAATTGGACTTGGGGGGCGGTGACTAGAACAGAGGGGAGAGCGGTGGGAGTTGAGGGCACAGAGGTGTCTTGTGACTGCAGTGTGTCCTGATTACACCTTTGATGAGGTGGGCAAATGAAGGAGAGGGGAACACTGGCAGTTAGGTTCCTGTGGGCTGTTGGGTTCACCTGTCAGCTGTCCTGGATCAGGGAGGGACTGATGGAAGGAAACACTGTGGCTGGACCCTGAGGTTGGACCATCTTTACACACTGATGGGCATCAGAGTGAGGAGGGGCAGCCTGCATGCCAGCAGGCTTCCGCCCCAACCTCAGCCCAGGGTTCTGCTGCCCCACGTGCTTGGCCTGCTCATCTGAAAGAGAGCCTCAAAAGTATATGAGGCAGGGGCCCCGGTGTCTGCTTTGAACCAGCCCCTGGGTTGATATGCCGCCCAGCAAACGGGGTGTAGACCCGGCATGGTCGTGTATGTGGAATGGCATGTGTTTTGTTTCCCAGACTTCCGTTTTTGCAGATTGAAGAAAGAACTGTGGTGGAAACTCTGAAAGATATAATTATTTCTCAGATACAGCTTTGGTTGGAGAGACATTGAAACTTTGGGGAAATGGTTGTGAAATTTATTTTACCTGAAGCATAACCAGAGCCAGTTTAATAACTTTTAAATGGTAATTTGCAATAGAAATAAACAGATAATTGTCACTTTATTTCCTTTTTATTATTTTGAAATGTTAGCTTTAAGGGACATTCTGAAACATGCCACTTTTCAGAATTTAATACACACTGTCACACTACTATGAATATTTGAAAAATAGTACCTAAGATAGTTAGAAGTTGCTTGTTTCTTTAAAATAGCTAGTATTTTCTGATTTATGCAACCTTTAATCCTTTGATATGATTGTTGAATTTTATGATCTTCATATTTTTGGCAGTAAAAAAGTAAAAATAATTTTACCTATGGGTTTTTTTTGTATTATTTGTGGAATTTCTTTGGAAATTTCAGTACCAGGTCTTCTGAGAATAGAGGCTCCTTCATTCAAGCTGCATAGCCCCTTGGGAAACCACAGCAGTGATGCCCTCAGCAGGGATAAACCCTTAGGCTGTTGAAAGGCCTACAGAGGACCCCTGCAAATGGTTTAACCTTTATTCATTTTTAAAGGTTTAATCTGCATTTCTCATGAAGACGTAGAATTCAGATAGTTTTTATTTCCATTGAGGTGTGTTTACATAAACACACATATAATTACATACATGCATGTAGATAGATACGTGTTTATGGGCCATATGTCTTCTCCTGTGAAGCCACCTGAAATAACATGATGGGAAAGAGAGTTTGAAGCTCACTTCATATAATTTTTGGCCATGAAACCTTTCTTAATATTTAGAATGACTTTATTCCAATTGGTTTTGATTTAGGAGATTGAAAGAAATTTAAATGGGTGTATTTTTTTCCCATCACTTTTCATTTTATCTTGTATTACCCAGTATTAACTGACTGAAATCCTGAAGGTCTTGTTTTCCTTTGTTCATGGTAGAAAGGCTGATATACCATCATAGGTTGGTTTAAAACATAGGGACCCAAACACTGTGTCATTCTACTTTGAGCCAATTCTGGATTGGCTTGTTGGAAACATTTAAGGAAATTTAGCAAAAAAAAAAAATCCTGTTTCAATAACTTTACTTTCTTATTTCCTCAGTTGTCTGAGAAATTAGTTATTTGTTGGAATTTTTTTTTTTTTTGGATATTAAGATTAAACATTGACCGTCTCAGTCTCTACCAGAATGAAAAGCAGTTAATTTATTTAAAATGAAATCTTATTAGACTAAACAAGTGCTTTAGATTTGAAAAACAGCATGTTCCATTACAGATTAGAAATTTCCATTTTTATACAACGTACTGATTTTAAACTTTACCAACAGGGTAAATTTCTATTTTACTATTTGGGTAAAATAGTAAAATGATCACATCAGCTCCAAAATTATTTATTAAAAACAGTGTTGTGTGTTTTAGGACTAGAAAGGACTCCTTACCTTTGCTAGTGCTTTATGTTTATCACGCTCATTCTTCTCAGTAACCGCAGGATGAATGGTCCCCATTTGCCAGTTAAGAAAGCTGAGCTTCACATTGAAGGGTTCACCCAATATCACTGAGCTGGCAGACTTGAGCTTAGGTCTTCTGACTCTAAGCCAGCACTCTTTGCTCAAGGATCTCACAGTTGGGCTTCAGAAACATTTAGTTACAGAACAAAGTCAGACAGAATGGTGCCTGTAGGGCCTTCTAAGAAGGAAGAAATTATTCTGAACGTGAAAGCAGAATGTGTCTGGTGGAGCACAGTTAATTGGTTCGGCAGAATGGAGGGGCGTGGTTCTAAGCTTAGAGGAATGGAATGAGCAGGTGGAAGCTGGGGTGGAGGACCAGGAGAGCTCTCCGCAGGTTGACCTGACAAGAGAGGAGCGTTGCCCGTGAGGAATGCTGGGCTCTGAGTGGGCGGGGAGGAAGGAGCCCCTAGAAGGATGACCTTGAGCCTTAGTGGGGCCACTCAGGGGTAGCCTGATTTCCAGTGAGCAGGAAGGCATTTGGAGGGAGGAGAGGAAGAAGTTGAGGAAGAAATGTAAGAAAGGTTGCAGATATTGAACTGGTTTGCCTAGAGTTGCTAAACAAAGGCACGTGAGTACTTGAACGTGATGGTGAGGTTTCAAACCAGGGACCAGGGGTGTAGGAGAACTGTCCACAGAGGGTGAAAAGATCTGCCTAGGATGTTTCAGCTCTGAACTGCCCCATAAAAGTTGCTGCAACTCAACTCGATCCCTTACCCTGTCTGTCTAAATGGAGGGAAAGGGTCAGTGCTAACCGGCAACTTTTTTCATGGACTTCTGTTAGGTTTTTTAAAAAAGGAATGCAACAAATTGAGATTGTTAAGTTGTAATGGCATGTCTTTCTTGTTTTGAAATATTTCTCTTTATGCAGCGACCAGCGATACCCCAGTCACCTAATTCTGCTCTTGTTCTACAGCCTGGAGTTCTCGGGTACTTTGAGTTCAATGGCTCACCCCAGCCCCCGGGTTATTTGACCTTCTTCACCTCAGCACTGCATTCATTAAAGAAAGGTAAACAGGATTCATATTAACACATTAGTGCTTTAACCAAAATATATGTATATTGATATCTACTTTTGCGTAGGTTATCTTTGTGATTATATATTTTTGTTCTCTTGATTTTTTTTCTCTGTATTACATTGTTTTATGTTCTATTGACAGAATTTTTTGCTGTTTCAAGTATAGTCTCTTAAATGTTTAGAGAACTTTTTAAATGTAGCTTGATCACACAGTGTCTATAATGGTGTGTTTTGTACTTTAAATATTATTATATCATATTCTCTCCTTTTTTGTGGAGTTAGACCTTTTGATCAAAGTTTTTAGTGGTTGTATTGTCAGTTGTGTGAAAGTCATGTCATATTACAGCATCAGCCTACTTCCAGGTTCACTGTTCTCAAATCCATACATACATATTTTTTACTTAGCTAAACCATATCCTGTTTGAAGCCCTACTTTGTAGGTTAAACATTGTTTCCTGCCCATTTTTTCATGTTGCTCCATTTTCTTTCTCTGTATCAGCTGTGACCTTTTATCAGTTCTCTGTTAGATAGTTTCATCTGCTCTTCATCTCCTCATGACAAGCCGTGGTCCACGCCTGTTCCTGCCCCTAGACTAGACCAGTGGGCACTTAACTGGTGCCCAGTATCGACACTCCTTCCTCAGATGGGGGCCGCTGTGCCAGTCCTGCCTGAAATGTGTCTTCTCCATCCCCAGGGCCCAGGGCCTGGCTCTCCACCTTTTAAACCCCCTGTTTATCCTCCAGATTCCCCTCAAGTAGCACCTCCTCAGTCTCCCACGCTGGGGAGAGATGTGTTGTTTTCTTTCATAGCACTCAGCATCGTTTATATTTATGTGTCTACTTCTGAGATGATTTGTTTACTGTCTGTTGCTTTCCTGGGACTGGGAGATTTTGAGGGTGGGGACCATGTGTCTTCAGTTTAGTGTTCTTTCTCCAGCATCTGGCACATAGCAGGGGCTCAATCACTATTTGCCAGATGAGAGATCGCATTGATCCTTTAGTAGGTCAGCCAAAATATGTAGCCATCCTCCTGTTACTGTATATCACATTGCTTCAGTATTTGGGGGGGTATTATGATAGTATACTATTAATACGTCAAGCAGTTACATTATTGGCCATGTTAGTGTGTACATTGTCTTAAGGTTCGATGCATAGAGAATCTGCTGTGTGCATGCTTTTCGTGCAGGGGACATTGGGAGAGGAGCTCAGCCTGTCACATTAGGTGTCTCTTCTGTCCCCGTGAAAGACTGGGCTGCACAACTTCAGGCGACTAAGGAGGCTCAGTGAGTCAGAGTTTGAATTTTGAAGACAAAATACTGCCAACTTAAATATGCTTAAGCAGATAGATGTTCAAAAATCCTCTTAGAAAAACTAAATGAAGTCCTTTGAAAATGATGTATAAAAGGGCAGCCTAGAGTTAGCCACTAGAGTAATGGCAGCATTCAGGTTCTTGAGTTGGAGAAGCTGTTTCAAGATTTGAAAGGTGTGTTGTTATCCAGCTAACTTAATGTGTGTTAATGTTTCAAATTACCTTTTCATTCAGAGGTTTCAAAAACATTGCTTCTTCTGGAAAAAATCTTTCCAAATATAAGGTAGTAGCCTTTATTCCCATTTTTCTTTGAATATAGTTGTTTTTTTAAGAAGTTTTTTTCCTGTTCCTTTTTTTAAGCAAGGAGGGTAACAAATGGGTTAAGATTACCTGAAGGTACAAAACAAACCTTTTGGTCAAATCACTAATTTTGACAAATGATTATATCAGATTTCTTCTCGGAATAAATCTAGCTCAGTAAATTTACAACATTTCTTCCCTCTCTAGTTGGGTCTTGTAAAATTGTGTTGCCTATGGACTTTGCAAGAACTGAGTTCATTGTCTTTAATAGTTTTTCACTCTGTTTTTGTGGCTAAGATCCCACCTAAGCTTTAATGAACCATTTTTAGAAGACAAACACAAATTTGGAAGGATGAATTTCTATGACATATGTACTGTGAAGGATTACCTAAAGTAAATCTTGGGCATCTGGGTGTTTTTCACCTTTGCTTTCTCCTACGCTGAAGTCAGATGGTATTTTACTTGCTATTAATAGCCGATGCCCAGTAACAGAAACCCATGCAGGCTTTTTTTTTTAACGGGAAAGTTTGAAATGTAAATTCTGGGTCATTGTTGCATTTCTGTCATGTACACAAATTGAGGCCTGAGGAACATTTGACCCGTTTAACATTTGGTTATGAAGAACTTAACTGATGAAGTGTTTAGACTGTTGTGGTAGAAAGCAGATGTCCTGGTTCACCAGGCCACGAACATATATAAAATGCACTTGTCTTTCCGTTGCCTTATGGTTTGTTTTTTTTAAAAAATTGCCTTAGAGTTAGCCAGGACACTCTCTAACGTTTGTTTAGCTTGCCATTGGTCTACAAATATTTTGAGAATGTACCATACATGAAGCACTCTGCCTGGGTGTTGGGGGGTGGCGTGCTGAGAGGGGCCGTCTCAGTCACTTGTGTCCTCTGCCTGTTGGTCTCCGTCTAGGTGCCGATTCGTCAGTTTATGTTGGCCCTGCTGTTAGATGGTTATGGGCAGTAGCCCTTCGTTATATTTCTGTCCATTGTTTTCTAGCCATTTTACTTTTATCTTTTTTTTATATAGCAGTTCTATATTTTCATGTAGTTAAATTTGTGGTTCTTTTTCTTGATCTATTTATTTTTTTAAAAATCTGATCACTAATTAGTTCACTTTCTTCTCTTTGGATTTTAAAATTATTTAGCACTTTGTGGTGCCTGAGTTTACCTTAGCTTAAAATACAGAGCACAGTTGATTTTCCTTACTTCTTACTGGCTAATCAATTAGCACTATTTACAGAGTAACACTTCCTTTATCCTTCATCTTGATGATGCCTGCTTAACCAAAAAATATTTTCTTAATGTAATTGGGTCTATTTTCTGTGTTTTCTCTTGGTTTAGAACCCTCTTTTTGTATGAGTAAATATAATTTCATTTATTGCTCTGTAAGTAAGTGCCTGGTGAAGTCTGGGCTCTGCTTCTTTTAGTTCTTGTGTTTTATGAAATATTCTTTTATATCCATCTACGTTTTGGGCTGGGAATTTTATTAAATGTTTATATTGACTTAGAGGTAATTGACATTTTCATAAAATTTAGCTTCCCTTTCTAGGCTCACAGCATAATTATTCATTTATTCAAACCTCCCTTTCAATTTTTTGTAAATGGTCTTGGCATGTGTGCATGCTCAGTCACGTCTGACCAGGCTCCTATGTCTCTGGGATTTTCCATTCAAGAATACTGGAGTGGGTTGCCATTCCCTCCTTCAGGGGATTTTCCTGATCCAGGAATCGAACCCATGTCTCTTGTGTCTCCTGCATGGCAGGTGGGTTCTCTGCCACTGCACCCCTTGGGAAGCCCCAAAGGTCTTACACACCCTCATTACTGATTAATCCTTTCAAAGTGCTGAATGATTAACTGTGGGCTGGCATTCTGGGTGTGTTTCTGGATCCTGGGGATGCTGATCCCTTGTACTTTTCCTCTCTTCCTAGATTGCCAAGTCTTTCCTCTAAGCCTTTTCACCGTGATCTTGGCAGACAGGCTCTTTCTTCGTTTGCTTAAAGAAAATTTGATAGAGGGGTTGATATTTTTAGGGTGCCTACTTGATTTTCTTCTGTCTTATGATTATTTATTTACTGTAAAGATGTGTTCTGGTAAAATGTTGTTATATTCTGCTATGATTCCGTGCCCTTTTTAAAAGAGAAAATTTGCAAGAAATTTCATCCATTTGACCTTCAGAAGGGATGCAGTGCTTCCTGAGGGAAAGCAGGGGCCTGGGAGCTGGTATCTGGTCCTTAGCCTTTGTCTGCCCCGGCAGGGTCTATACACTTGAACAAAACATTCAACTTTTCTGTGTTTGAGTTTCTCTGCCATAAAATGGGAGAGATGGAGGTAAGGGTAAATGCTTGTTTTTCAAGGCCGCATCAGGTGTGAATTATGTTGTATGTGAGTAAAGTAGTAGTCTGAAAATCTGTAGCAGTCTAACGGGAAGGCCGCCGACTGAGGGCGCCTGAGGTGAGCTCTGGGCCTGGTCTCTTCAAAGCGTCTACGCCAGGCGTGCTGCGCCCGGACCAGCCAGCAGCTCCTCCTCTTCCCTACTCCTGGAGCTCTCCATCCTTGCCTCTTATTGTGTAGTTAGCCCTCTGTGTCCACCTGTGGATTCAGCCAACCCTGGAATGAAAATATTAGGAAAGTTTCAGTAAGTTCCCCAAAGCAAAAATTGAATTTATCACACATCTGCCATCTAACTGGCATAGCATTACATTGTATCTACAACTATTTATTGAGCATTTACACTGTATTAGGTGTTATAAGTAATCTAGAGGTGACCTAAAGTATACCAGAAGATGTGTGTAGGTTACATGCAAATGCTGTGCCATTTTGCGCAGGGGACTTGAGTATCCCTGGATTTTGGTATTCAAGGGGAGTTGGCAGGGGGCGCGGCTGGAACCATTGCGCTGTGGACACCAAGGGATGACGGTGAGGCATGGTGTTCTCCCCGTGGGGCTGACTGCATCTCTGTCCCCCCAGAATGTGAGCTAGTTTGTTCAGACAGTATTTACTGAGTGCCTTGAGGCCAAGGTTTTGTCATCGGGCCCTTGCACTTCTTATAGTTTAGCTAAAAGTTTGAATGAATAACTTGTGAAGAACACTTTACCTTGAGATTGCCGAGGTGGGAGTGATTTTCTCAGTGGGATGTTGTCACTTTGGATCTCCTGCCCACCACCTCCATGTCCCCTCATGTCTGTCCTTTCAGGTTCCTTAGACCAATGTTACAGGAGTCACTCAGCCTGGGCTGGACTGAGGCCCAACCTGGCTCATTCTTGGCTTCTCACTGTCTCCTCATACTAGAATCCTAATGGATTGAATTGAAATACACATGATATTTTGGAGAAGTGAATGGCAACCCACTCCAGTATTCTTGCCTGGAGAATTCCATGGACAGAGGAGCCTGGTGGGCTACAGTCCATGGGGTCATAGAGAGCCGAACATGACTGAGTGACTAACATCCACACACACACAGGATATTTAAATGTCATCCTCAAAATACACTGAACTGTTAACTGAAGACCCACTCCCTTCTTTTACCTTTAGGAATTCCTGAGTGTAACTGACAACAAACTTTGTGGCTTCAGTCTTCTAAGGAACACTTCTGGAAAATAACTGTTGCAGTGAATTTTTTTTAAATAGAAATTGAGCAGAGGAAGTAATTCCAGTGTAGGGTCCCCCTCCTCCACCAGGTGGCGTGTTGTGGTGCTGCGATTTGCTGGGACAATCCTGTCAGGACACAAAAAAGTCCCTTCTCCGTATTTTTACTCACGAATAAAGCTTTTTTGGAGCACTTTTCTGTTAGATTATGAAACTTTATACAACATTAAGAGATCTGAAAGGTAGGATTTTCTTATCCTGTAAGTGACATTCTTAAAGTAATTGAAAAAACAAGGAGCTGGGACTTCCCTGGCGGTCCAGTGGCTAAGACTCTGCACTCCTAATGCAGAGGCCCAGGTTTGACCCATGGTTAGAAAACTAGATCCCATGTGGCTGCAACTAAGAGCTCACATGCCATAACTAGCAACCACATAAATAAGTAAGTAAATAGTTTTTAAAAGACCAACAACCATTAAAAAAACAACCCAAAAAGCAAGGGACTGACTTCTTAGGCAAGGTTGACTCTGAGGTTACTGTATTTCCTCAGGTTCCTGGGTCTAACTCTTGGAACTTTGGACCAGGCATTGGGTTTAACAGTTCTCCGTGAATGGAACAGGTTCTTGATCAGTTGGTTTCTCAGATAATCTTTTTGTTGAGATTATTGAGGATTAATGAATATTGATTAGTGAGTATTGTTGTCACTATACTCACTTGCAGAGGGAAATCTTTTCTAACTTGTGGTGATCTGAGGCCCTCTGGGTACTGATTAATACACATTAGAGTAAACATATTAGGAATTCCATACTTTATTCCCATTTAAAAATGACTTTTTAATTATGTTGCTATTATTTTAGCAAGGATATGATCATATTTCATAGGAAATGCTTTTATTCCCATTATGACATCTCCTCAACCTTGTAAGTTCTGTTTAGTTCAGTTCAGTTCAGTCGCTCAGTCATGTCCGACTCTTCATGAACCCATGGACTACAGCACGCCAGGCCTCCCTGTCCATCACCAACTCCCTGCTAGATAAGCAGTGCTGCTAGATAAGTACTAAGCCCGAAACCAGACATTCCTGTTCTTGAGTTAGATTCAGAAGCATGACTTATTAATTCAGAGAACTTTGGAGGGTCCACTTTGTACTCCAGCTGTAAAGAAGAGTAGCACTTCTTACCATCCACAGTGCCCCCATAGGGTGGCCCACAGGTGGGCTTGTCCACAGAGCGAGCGCAGTAACACGTCTGTGACAGGCTTTGTCGGAGCACGGAGGTGTGGGGTGTGCGCATCAGAGCAGGGAAGACTGGAGGTGGGCGGCGTTTCCCAGGAGATGAGGAGTCCGGAACAAGAGAGTGAGGATGAGGAGCAAGAGAGCGGGAGACAGGTGGCGCTGAGAGAAGCAAGGTGTGCAGAGAGCTCAGAAACAAGCTTAGTGGTCACTTGCAGACACTCTGATTTCTTGGACCCGTGTGTTTGAAAAATTATACTGTCTTTACTTTCTAATTGTTTTGTGGTATTTTCTACTTTTTTGAAGTTTACCTGTTTTATGAGTGTGTATGTATATGTGTTTTTGTTGTTGTGTTTTAGGGGTTTTCTTTTTGGCCACTCTTGGCGGCATGTGGTATCCCAGTTCCCAGGTCAGAGATGGAACCTGTGCCCCCTGTGGTGGAAGCATGGATTCTTAACCTCTGGACCACCAGGGAAGTCCCTGTCTGTGTGTGTTTTGATTTTTCATCCTATTTTTTCAGGGTTGTTGGGGGTTTTTGGAGAGGTTTTTTGTTGTTGTTGTTTTAAGCTGAAATAAGACTCCTAGGCAAAGAACCCAAAACATTAAAATCTTGAAAACTTCTCAGGGATCGCCTTCTATGATAAAATCACACACTTACAGTGAAACCATTTGGTTCAGACAAACCCAGTTCTGGTCTCCACTTGACTGCTTGTTATGTAACATTGAGCATGATAAATTGATGCTGAACAGAGCACTTTACCCGGAAGATCCAATCTTCACTGCCACTCTTTGAAGTAGGATGTTACCTTCTCAGTGTTACTGTCTCAGGGGAGGAGACTGAGGCTTCGGAGAGGTTGTTAACAGACCCCAGGTCACTGTGAGGCAGAACAGTGGCTCCCCAGAGATGTCCACATTCTAATCCCAGGACCTGTGAATATGTTACATTGCATGACAGGAGGAAATGGAGGTTGCGTGTGGATTTAAGCTGCTAATCAGCTGACACTGACAAAGGGAGGTTATCCTGGAGTATCTGAGTGGGCCCAAGATAATCAGTACAGTTCTTAAAAGTGGAATTGAGAGGCAAAGAACAGTGTCAGAGTGATCCAGTGAGAGAAGGACTTGTCTGGCCATTGCCGGTTTTGAAGACGGAAGGGGCCACAAGCCAAGGAATGCAGGTAGCCTCTGAAAGGTAGGAAAGGCAAGGAGATGGATTCTCCCCTGCAGCCTCTGGAAGGAACACTCCCTGCTGTCACCTTGATTTTAGCCCAGTGAGGCCCGTTTTGGACTTCGACCTCCAAACTGTAAGATATTTTTTAAAGCTACTAAATTAGTGGGTAATTTGTTACAGCAGAAACAGCGACTTAATATAGTCCTGTCCAGTAAGTGAGGAGTGCTGCAGGAACCGAGCCCACATCACTCCATCTGCCTCTGTGCTCCTGGAATGAGGCCGGCCACCCAGGATGGTGATCCCCACCTCCAAGTCTTTGCTCATGATCTGCTTAAAATGCAGTGCCTCGTCCTGGTTAGTGTCTGCCTTCCTAATTTTTCGGGGCCTAGCTGAAGTCCTGTGGGAGTTGTAGATGTTGCCCAGTCAGCGTGACATCTGGCACTCTGTAGACATAGAGTGGAGATTTCCATCCACTGGCTCCTTTCTTGGAACTCCTGTTGCACTCCTTGGCTGTGTCTCCCACTTAGCAACCAATGTTGTTTTCTGACTTTTTCCTGGACTTTAGTGGCATCTTCTTAACTTGTAGCTGGGGACTGACCCTCCTGATTAGTTATGTTAGTGGCAGGTGTCCTGTGTGACCACGACTCACCCAGTCTCCACTTCTTACTCTTCAGGTTCCCCATCTGCAGCATAAGGGAGCTTTGCCCTAGTTGCCTCTAAAGCAAACTTCAGCTTGAAAATGCTCTGGCCCATGGCCTGATTTTTTTTTTTAGATCTGGCAGCTAAGAATTGTTTTTGTTTTTGTAAAGCATGATTTTAAAAAAATATATATATGTATATATATATATATATATATATATATATATGTGTATGACACCAATGCTAGACCCTAAGTGCAGCATAAGAGGGGATGGAGGAGGAATTTCTAAGGAGATAATGTTTCTTTAGTGAAGTCTTTCCCTCCCTGAGGCTTTTTTTTAAAAAGGAAACTTAATTGAAATACATACAAGAGGTGTATTCAAATTGATCATTTTAATATTGTGCTTTGGCTAAATGAGAACAGTGGTGGGAGGATGTTTATGGTCATGTTAGTGTATAGGACAGGCCTGTTTAGCTCTATAGTTTATGTTCCCCTCAAATGATGAATTTGGAATGATGTTTTTCTTTCTCTCCTTCCTAACTTACAAGTAAAGGAAAATCACTGCTAAGAAGTTACATGTTTACTTGGGGTTCAGCAGTATCTTGGCAAGCATCAGCATATGCATACTGTGTCTGTGGTGCCCAAATGCCAGACTTTTTTCTACGGAATTGCTTTGTGTTTTACGTTAAGGATTTTGAGGGAGCTGCCTGGTGGTCTGGTGGTTAGAATTCTGTGCCTTCGTTGCTGTGGGCTGGGTTCAGTCCCTGGTTGGGGAACTGAGATCCAGTAAGCCATGCCACACAGCCAAAAAAAAAAAAAAAGAAATTGACAATGTAACAAATCTCAGAGTCACATTTCTGCAGGAAAAATGCCTTCCCTAGTTATAGTTCATGCACTGAAGACAAACATTTCTATACAGTTGCATTTCTTTGCAGATTGTTTTATTTTGATGAATGCGTGTAGCGTTGGAAGTGCGTGAAGTCATCATCTGGTGGCTGATGCCGCGTCACTACAGTGGAGACGCTAAGTAACCTTGGAGGGGCTGTTGTTACAATCCTGTAGTCTTCCTTTTTTTTCCTTGTCCAAAGCCTTGGAAAGAAGAGTGGGAAAGCAGAAGTTAATGAAATTGTCAGAGCATAGAGTAAAATGAGAATTGTTTCTGGCATGGGAGGAACCACAATACAGATTTTGCCTTTGGGGTTGTGACCACCTCCCAGAGTAAAGAATTGAGAGAAATTTTCCCAGGGAGTAAATAACTTCTTAGCCATGTAGGTTAAAACCTACGTGACTTAATCCAGTGGTACTCAGTTTTGAAGAATATCATGGTTTATTTGTTAGCAGTGTTCTGTATCAGTATTTCTCTCGACTTGATGTTCCATTTTGCCCTGAGGTCCCTGAGAGATGAGCTCATGTAGAAGCCTCCTGGAGAGCAGATGGCCAGTCCCAAAGTGAAAATTTCCATTCAGTTCCAGCATGTCTGCTCGTTCGTTCAGTATATCCTTGGGTACCTTACTTTGTAGGACACCAAATGCTGTTTAATATAGGCCTCTGAGAGAGAATTAATTTCAGAAGCTCGGCCGTTTAAACCCAGAGCCACAAGGTCTAGAGCCCCACCTTTTCCTTTCTGAAGGAGAGAGTGGGACACATTCTTAAAAATAACCATTCTCTAAAATAACGATTTAGAGAGGTTTTCACGGAAAAACATCTTTGTCTTATGTGTCCTTCTCAGGTAACTGTCCATTATTAAGGCTTACTGGCTGCTGGACTTATCTGAGGCTAATCTTCTTCCTGAATTACATGAATCTTGCTTTTTCATCATGGTCACCTTGGCATAGTTCAGTAGAACTTTTAACATGAACCACAGAGATATTTTAAAATTTTCTAGTAGGCCTTAAAATTGAAGAAGAAATAGGTGAAATCAATTGAATAATTTATATTTTATTTAACCCAGTGTACCCCAATTGTTAGCATTTCAACATGTAATCAGCATAAAAACTGTTGAGATATTTTACATTTTTTTAACCAAGTCTTTTATATGTAACAGCACACTTCAATTCAGATGCTAAGTGTTCATTGGAAATACTTGATCTGTATTTAGATTTCATACAATTTACAGCTGAAAAAATGTTTTACATACCAAATAGTTTTATATTGTTTCATTTTGTGTATTTATTTTTATTGAAATATAGTTTATTTATAATATGATATTAGTTTAAGGTTACAAACTCATCTTTTGAATGTTTTCTTATAACTGAGTTGAGTATCATTTTCAAATTACATTAAATAAATAAAGTAAAAAATTTAATCCCTCAGGTGCTCATATTTCAAGTGCTCGCTAGCCACTTGTGGTTAGTGGCTACCACCTGGGACCATGCACTTAGGACCTAGGCCTCATTATCCCGGTGTCCTGGGAAAAAGCAATTATATCCTAAGATACTGAGTCTCCTGCAGGCACCTCCTTGAGCTAATGCTTCAGTGTCCTGGTAGTCTATTAGTTGGTGAGTGTGAATTGTGTAGCTTTGCTTCTGGCAAGATTTTTATTACTAATTTGAAAGCAGTTAAACATCTATTAATGGAAAATCTAAAAAATATATATATATATATATATATAAAACTGAATCATTTTGCTGCACACCTGAAACTCATACTGGCTTATAAATCAACCATACTTCAATAAAAAGGGAAACAAAAAACCTTTTGCTAACAAAAGGAACTAATTTTTATTATTTTCTGGAATGTTTGAGAATTTTAATATTTTGCCTCACTGAGGTCTTGCCTCAAAATGCAGTTTACCTTAATACCGAACTGAAGTTTTAATGTTAAAAATTGAATTTAAAGCTATGGTTTTAAGCAATAAAAGTAGTCTGATATTAAAACATTATGCAGTGACCAAAACCAAAAACCCTTGATGCACACCAGAAAGATCACAGTGAGCCAGATGAGTCTGAGTGGAAACCAGATGGAATTTCAGATCTTTCCATTCTCGATGTGTCCTTGGTGGTTGCCAGGAGGTAAATGGTGAAGTGGTGTGTGGAAGGTCAATGAAAGCTCCACCCAGAGGGGTGAGGGAAGCAGGGGTAGAGCATTGTCTGAGTGACAGAAAAGAACCCTAAGCTCCTGAAAGGTAGCAAGGGGTAAACCTGCAATAAGTGCTGAAAATAGACAAGGTTTCATGGATCAAAGCAAGGCCATTTGTTTCTCAAAGCACACGAACAGCGAAGTGCCATGATATATTCGTTCCACTCATCGCATGTCTTGTGGGGAGCCTAGTGGTGGCTGTGTGCCCAATAGGTTGCCATGTAGCTAAGGGAGACCAGGCCAAGGACTCAACAGCTTTTGTAGCAGACAACAGACAAACCAGTCTTCTTGCTGTGGTCACCTTGATGTCTGTGTGACCAGCTACAGAAACTGCTCAGTAACTCCTGCTTTCACCGAGATGTTCTTTCAGGATGTCATTGCATGTTGCAGTAGTCTTTCTGACACCTTTCCCTGGATGGTTAATAGACTGTAGCCGGCTGGTTACCTGGCTAACAGAATTTATTAAGATTCTATTATTATTGTTATTAATTGAATAGGATCGTGTCATTGTTGGACCCACTGATGGGGGAGGGGAGAGCATGGTTCTGAATTTGTTTTTTATTATTCAGTACATTCAGAATCCTCAGTTAAAATATTGAAGCTTCATTCATTTTGGGACAAAATTATTCGTTTTATAATTGACAAAGACCCCTATTGTGGAAAGCCCTGGAGCCCTGCCTGACAGAATGTTCTGGATATGGAGATGAGAAGTGTTATTTTCGTGTGTCATTCTTACACTGTGAACTTCGCCTGCTAATTCAAGTGCTCTTTATATACAGGAGACTGCACAGATAAACTGCTTCCTGCAAGCTTTCCACTATCTGAAGGAACTTTTAAAATGTGTGATTTTTGTAAATTTCTGTGTGAAAAATATAGTTTTGAAATTATAGTATGTTTGGGCATGTTAAAGTCTGCCCCGTGCAGGCGGCTGTCCATTCTTATGAATGCAGTTAAGCTAGGTTTTGAATGGTCCCTTTCAGCTTTTGAGTCAGGCTGTCACTCCTGATTCCTCTGCTCCAGTAAATCATGTTGGTGATTTTGGCGGACTCACAAATGAGTTTCCTACTGGCTGCTTCTCCTTCACCGCGCTCTCTATTGGTGGCGGCCTGCCAATATTGAGCCTACTACTCGATGGAGGGTGATGTGTTTGCTCCTACCAGTGCATTTTCCCTCCTGGGTCCTGCTTTTCTTCTGGCAGCTTTGGAATCCGAACTTATATGTTATGCCTTTTTTTTTTTTTAATTTCAAATTTGAACCAATTTTAGAGCTGCAGATATGTTGCGCGGATGGATGGATCTGGAGTTTCCTAACGCCCTCCCTTCACCCAGTTCCCCCCAGTGTTAACATGATTTAACCACTTGTGGTGGTGCTTTTGTCAAAACTAAGAAATTAACATTGGTCCAGTGTGAAGGTCTGTAAACTGCAGACCTTATTTGAGTTTTGCCATTGTTTTCAGTAGCATCTGTTTTCTGTTCCAGGATTCAGTCTGGGATCCTGCATTGCAGCTAATTATTTTTTCTCCTTAGTCTCCTCCTATGACAGTTCCTCACTCTTTTCTTACTCTCCATGACATGGACACTTTTGAAAACTACTGGCTATTTATTTTGTTGCTCAGATTGTTCCGGCTTTGGCCATTAGTGTCTTGGGTTGGTGCCTGTGTCCCTTGAACAAATTCTCCTCTTTTTATGAGCACTTTTTTCCTGACTCAACAAGATGTTTCAGGCTCATCTTGTACTGCCTTTGCCCCAGCTCTGGGATCAGCTTCTTTTCCAAGAAGCCCTGGTTTCTTTTTATTGGAGAATGACATTTAGAAACCCAGATCTGGGGCTTCTTGGTATTCAGTGTCATTACTTCTAGGCCCTTTCAGCAGGTAGAGAGCTCAGACATATATGTGTTTATTCGTACGCGCATGCATGCCTCTGTTCTATCTATTATCTGTGTCTTAAGTCAAAAGTTTATACTAAAAGTTGAAAGTTTACTCTCATTTCCTCTGATTCCAGTCTAACACTGCAGAGTTTACTTTAACTTTCCTCTCTTCATATGTAACTTCTTTGTCCTTCCCTGAGAAGCCTGGCTTTCGCTGTCTTGACGGTATCCAGTCAGGATGCTGTTTGCAGCTCTTCTCTGGTTCAGTTCTTTGTCCTCGCCCCCCCCCCACCCCCTCACTGAGGGGCGTGGTGTTTGCAGCGCCGTCAGGCTTATCTGTTCGTGCTGTGTTCCACGTTGGATCCCCACATAGTGGCTGGTGTAATGAGTCTAGGTTTTGATTGTGAAGGCTGCGAAACTTTGCTGTGGTTCTTAGTTTGGTGCTGAGAGGAAGGTTAGGCTGCCCCACTCCCATTCTCTGGCTCCCATTGCCCACCCCGCCCCACCCTTTGCCATCCACCCTATATATAAGGCTTTCCTGTCATTTTGGGCTTATTCTTCTTGTGTTTCTTTGGTTCAATGCCATTTTCAGCCCCTCAGATTTGTGTTAGATTGTCCAGCCTGGTGTGAGGGACACGGTCACTCTTGCCTCAGCCTCAGTAGTCACTCCTCCTCTGAGGAGGAGACCACTGGAAGGTGGGCTTGTGTGAGTAAGCTAGAAGCTTCCTGTGTTTACTTAGATATCACTTGGTAACATTTAAAGTTTTTTTTTTTTTGCTCTGTAAGCAATGATGCAGTGAACATCTCTGTGCACAGGACGCTTTAAAGTGATTTTGACTTATTTTCATAAGATAGAGTCAGAGCTTCCCAGGTGGCGCAGTGGTAAAGAATCCACCTGCCAATGCAGGAGACACGAGAGACCCAGGTTCGATTCTTGGGTCAGGAAGATCACCTGGAGAAGGAAATAGCAACCCATTCCAGTGTTCTTGCCTGGAAAATTCCATGAACAGAGGAGCCTGGTGGGCTACAGTCCATGGGGTCACAGAGTCAGACGTGACTGAGCGACTGAGTGTAGCGCACAGTGTTTGACTGATGTTTACTTAACACCTGCTAGTAAAGCAGAAAGGGGGTAGGAAAAAATGTACCTTCTCCTACCTCGTTTTATCCACCCTCTTTTAATACTACATATTTTAGTCAACTTTCAATCACACAAATATTACATTAAATGTACTCTTTGGGGGGAAAAAGAAAGCTTCACACATAAGGATCAAGTTCCCTTTGATCTCCAACCCCCAACACAAAAACAGTTTTTATTATCCTTTCAGAGTCTGTATACATTTGTAACCATATGTGCCTGTAGGAGAAAACATACTTTATAAGTGTGAGGGATTTTTCCACATAAAAGGTACACTGTGTCTTGGCTTTTTTACTCACATGTGTCTTAGAAAATCTATTCAGGCTGTATAGATTGCCCCGCTCCACTGTTTTCAACATCTGCAGGCAATTCCTTGGTGACTGCCCTTGGGTATAACACTCAGGGCTCACGTGTAGGCACGAAGAAGTGGATCGGGGGCTGCGGGCCGTGTCCGGGCTCCATCCTGGACAGCACAGCAGATTGCTCTCCCAGGTGGCTGCCATTCTGCCTTTTCCACCAGCTTTGCAGCAGAGCACTCATTTCTTTACTGGTCATCAATATCTGGTACTTCCTCTGTCTCAGATCTGGGAAGTTTTGAAGGTGAAAAGTGGCAATTGTGTTTTCATTTGCTTTCCTCCGAAATAGGTTAAGTGCACAGTTAGCCACTTACATTTCCTTTTCTGTGATTTGCCCATTTTTACCTGTTTTATTTTTCTTCCTAATTCATATGAATTCCTTGTATATGCTAGATTGATTCGTGTAACTAACATTTATTGCTCAAGAGATCAATACACATATGCCCAGATGCTGCTGTAGATGCTGGGGTAAACAGCAATAAACAAGGTTTTAAGAGGAAGTTGGACCAAAGAAAATCTAAATAAATCAGTAGGATTATGTAAATGTTAGTAAGTGCTATTAAAAGCTTAGAGTAACGGTAAAGAGAAGGCTTGAGTTGGGGGAGCCTTGGTGTCCCCTTACAGACCATCCTCTCAAGTGTTTTTGCCTGGAAGCAGGTGGTCAAGGAAACCTTCTCAGAGAAGGTGGGGTGGGAGCCGAGATTTGAATGTTGAGAAGGAACTGGCATGGAAGTGTCCAGACAGAGAGAATAGCATGTGCCTGGGCTCTCAGTGAGGCTCGTGAGTAGGGGAACAGGGACTGAAACAGCGCAGGTCCTAGTCAGAGGCAGGTACCTGGAGGAGACGTATGATCTGTTTGAGGAGGTGGCTTCTTCAGCTCCTCCTTGTCTGTCCAGGCTAAGTGGCCAAAAAGAGCTTTGCTCTGGGGAAATTTGTGTGTCAAGATTTGATCACTGGGTTTTGTGGTTGTTTTAAGGCATAGGCTTTTTCTTTTTAATAAAGGAAAATTTTCTGTTTCAGATTACCTAGGAACAGTACGATTTGGGGTTATCACAAATAAGCATCTTGCGAAACTGGTATCCTTAGTACACTCTGGAAGTGTGTATTTACATAGACATTTCAACACATCACTTGTAAGTATCTTAAAATCACGTTTCTATTAGCGCAGTGGTTCTTAACCTTGTTTAGATCACAGGCCTCTTTGACAACTGGGTGAAATCTGTGGACGCTGTCTGTAGGAGAGTGCACATGGTTTTATATGCAAATTGAGTCCCCTCAGCCCCTTCTAGAGCCCATGCCCCAGAGCTCTCGGATTTAACAGCTAGAAGTTCTGTTTATATTCTTAGATTTTGATGCAGCCTTATTAGCTTTCCTTCTTGGATGAAATTGCAGAATTGCTGTATTGGAGAAGTATTCCTCTGGGACCATGTTGTCAAAGGTTAAGGATCCATTGGGCGTGTTATCCTTTGTTTATCTGTTCCATTTATCAAGAGTAGTCACATGACATGCTTTTCTCCTTTAGCTGATGAGGTGGACTTGGAAGTTCTTGTCAAGTCACGGTGAGACGCTGGTGGCTCCCTGCCCCGAGCGCCGCGGTTTTCCATCGTTGCCTTTGTTCCCTGACTCGGTTGCTCGTTGGTGGCCTGGCCCCAGCTTCGCTGTTTCTGAGCTGCCGACCTGCGTTGTGCCTGGCCCTGTGCTTCTGCTCTGATACTGCTCCCTGCTCAGGCCCCGCGCTGAGTTTATTTTCCTCAGCGTCCTCTCTCCGACTCCATTGACGGCGGCAGTGACTTATGGGTTGGGTGAGGGTCCGAACCCCGATACCCAGGGTGCCCAGCCCTTAAACCCGCGCTCCCAGCTCAGTGTGCGAGGCTCTGCCTGTGGAGGGACTGCTGGGGGCGCCCCCCGCGGCCCGTCTCCCTGGCTTCTGCCTTTCTCTAGTAACCCAGATGGCTTTACTTCTTGCAGTCTATACTCCCAAAGTCAAATACATTCCATGTTTTCCAGATAGAAGTGTTCATGAAGACAACTAACATTTTTTTCCACCTCCCACCATCCTGCTCTGGGAATCAAAATCTGACGGTTTCTCCTGCCGCCCGCCCATTCTCCTTGTGCCTCTGTCTTAAGTTTCTTTGGACCTCATCTGCTTCTGCTGTCTATCATTTTCCTTCATCCTTCTTTTGTAACATGCTTTACAAGCAACGTATATCATGTTAATGTATAGTAACGGGTACTGAGAAAGAAATTTAAAATAGATGGCGAAAAGAAGATAGGACTATGAGAAAGATACTGAAAAACATAATGAATTCATGGTGTCAATTCCATAGTTTTTAAGAGTGACTCATTGATAGAGCAGAATTCCTTTCAGCAAATGAAATATTAATGGGTTACCAGTAATTTTTTTTTAAAGTAAAAGCAGTGGACATCTTGTTATAAGTCAGTTTAAACCTCTATTTGGGAAAGTATAAAATATCTCATTTTCTGGAACTCTCCAAGCATTTTGGAGGGAGTTTTGTTTGAAACCCTGTAATTTATATAATTGGAATTTCAAAAATAATTTTATGTTGACATACTTTGTTAGAGAAAAACCAAGCAGAAAAAATCTAGGCGTATCTCTCCTTAATTCTGTACACACAAAGTATGATCCGTGGCCTTGTATACAAGTTCTAGGTCACTCAGGATTTCATGCAAATATTTCTTGAGTTCCTGCTCTGTGCCAGGTATTCTTGTCCTTGGGGCGGGGGATGGGGGTGGGGAGACAGGTGAGCAAGGCAGATACAAACTTCTGCCCTAACAGAGAGTCCCCAGGGACAAGGGAAACATGATTTTCCCAAGGGTAAAATGACCCCCGACTCCATCATTTCTGTTTCCTTAGCAATCGCTTTAGGCAGGAAGGTAGAGGCCACTGTTACCAGCAGCAGGCTGGGAAACTTGCTGATAGACAGCCAAATTCATCTTTTCTGCCTAAAGGGGAGAAGATGAATCAATCACATGATCTGAAAGTCACCTCTCACAGCAGCTTCTGCTTTCCAAGCCGCTTGTGGGAAGCGCCCTGTCTGGAGGGGCAGAGGCAGAGTGTAGCCGCCCAGGCCGCTCCGAGCCTCGTTTTCCTCACCTGTGAAGAGAGGGCTGAGGCCGGGCAGGGGTGGTGCTGCGATCCCGCCTCGCCTCTCATGTCTGTGCATTTTTCCTTCCCAGGTCTTTCCCAGGGAGGTCATCAACTACACCGCGGAGAACATCTATAAGTGGGCCTTAGAAAACAGAGAGACGCTATTCCGATGGCTGCGGCCGCATGGCGGCAAGAGTCTCCTGCTGAACAACGAGCTGAAGAAAGGACCAGCACTTTTTGTATTCATACCTTTTAATCCCTTAGCTGAGAGTCACCCTTTGATAGATGAGGTAAGAGCCACAGTGGGAAGAGGTGTCTCAGAAGCAACAGGCCAACCTCATTGACTTAGAGACTTCTCTCGTTGCACGATCAGAGTGCTTTCCCTTACTCGCTAAGTGGCTGCTGCGTTCCGTGGTGTCACTCCTTCCTGTAAGTGGGCAGGAGAGTCTGTGCCTTCTTGGTGGGGACCCACCATGGCCTCTCCGGCCACATTACTGACAGTGTCTCAGGTCTGGGTGAGGCAGAGCAGACGGGGCGGTCAAACCAGGCCTCTTTGGAAACGGGCCAGGTTCCCTCTTCCTGTGGCAACTGATATTCTGGAGAGGTGGGGGGAGTGGACAGCACAGGCAGGGTTTACTGTGGCCTTGGGGGTGCTGTCATCACAGGCATTTGGCCAGACTGGTGGCCCTGACCACGCTCAGTCCAGCAGTGGCAGGGTGACCTTGGGATCCCGTGTTTTCCTAACCCTTCTGTGGCTCACAGAGCTGATCGTCATCAGAAGTCAGCCCATCCCGCCTGCCTCTGCTGCGTGTCTTGCCTGTCTCTGGGTGTGAGTTTATTTTATGTATGGATCGTTTGAAGGTACTTAGAGAGTGCAATAACAATCAGCAGAGAGCGCCTGGGATTGCTCAATTGGGTTTATTGGGGGTTTAATTTTTTCCTTCCCTCCAGGATCCCTTAATTGGCCAAAACCAATTTCAGAAAGTCCGTGAGCCACTGACCAGGCTCACCAGATGCTGCTTCTCTGGGGCCCTCTCAGGAGCCTTCCTGAGGGAATGGGGAGGCAGGACCCTCGCCAGGCCAGGGCCCTCCCGAGGCTACTCTGGAGCCTCTTTGCTTATATGATTCATCACTGCTGGGGGCCTTCTGAGTGGGCGCTGCTCCTGTGGTTTAGAGGAGGGAAGAAGAGGAAGTGAGATGGCTCTGTCAATTCTGATTAGAGAGGACTTGAAGTAATGACTTCATTTCTTTGGAAAATCTTCACTACACAGTTGTTTTATGAACTAAGACACTTTGACTTTACTAAGATGCTCTAGTATTAAGAGTATTTAAAGTTGTTTGTAGTAAATGTGGGGTTTTCAACCAGCCATCCCCTGGTATCCATGGAGGTTTGGTTGCAGGACCCCCTTATATCCCAAACTCCAAACATGCTCAAGTTCTGTATTGTAAAATGGCATAGCATTTACATATAACCTATGCATGTCCTCCTGTGTATTTTAAATCACCTCTAAGATTACTTACGATACCTAATACTATATAAGTGACAGTGTTAGTTGCTCAGTCATGTCTGACTCTATGATCCTTTGGACCATAGTCTGGAAGGCTTCTCTATCCTGGGGATTTCTCAGGTAAGAATACTGGAGTGGGTTGCCATGCCTTCCTCCAGGGATCTTTTGACCCAGGGATCGAACCCCCATCTTGTCCGTCTCTATGTAAATAGTTGCCTGAGTGCAGCAAACTCAAACTTTGTTTTCTGGAATTTTTCCCCCCAATATTTTTTTTTTTTTTCCCCCCAATATTTTTGATCCATGTTGTTTGAATTGCAGATACAGGATATGAAGGGCTAACTGTACTTGAATTTTTGTGGGTTTGGTGGGGGCCTGGGGGTGGTGATCTGTTATGTCTTTGAATATAAAGTAGTACCAAGATGAGGCAAGAGGGCAGCTGGGCGCTTTATTAATCACATAAGCTTGAACTTTTCAGTATAATGTGCTGTTGGAGCCTTACCCTTTTAAGAAGGACTGAGATGTTCTTGTGTGTACATGTGTGTGTGTGGGAGGGGGGGGACCAAAACACTGGTTTTATCATTTAAAGTAACCTTTTTTATGCCCAAGAACTATTCGAATAATTTGTTTTTCTGTACAAACACATGTCTTAAATTAACTCTGTCCATAAGTATCATGTGTTATAAAATATGGGTTTTCTTTTAAATTGGAAAAGCACGTACTAAATGGTTTTTACACACACACGCACACACATGCAGCCTGTTTAATGAAACAAAATCCTGAGTGACTTAACACCCTTTAACTAACCATGGCGGGATTTGACTTAAGTTAGTACAGTTCTGTTTTAGGGAGTATGAGTGCCTCTGGATTAGAATGTCTTGCTCATCTTTTGCATTAAACTGCGGCAGTGTTGGGTAGTGAAAGGTCCTGAGTTTGGAAACAGAAGAGTCCTGGAATGAAACTTGAATCTAAATGGCTAACACTGATCTCAGGGTAAAGTGGATCATCTCACCAAGAAGTGTGTACATTCCCCTGAGATGCCCTCCGTTCACCAGGTGTTTATCGAGCCTTTGTTACGAGCCTGGCTCTGGGCGAGGCTCGGGGGGACAGCAGGATAAATCAAGCCCAGTCCTGCCCATGAGGACCCCTGAGCCTGTGGGGAAGAGCGGTGTCTCGACAGACAATTGTGAGGCTTTCTGGGAAAGGCTTCTAGGACCGGAAAGATGCAGAACCTGCCTCTCCCCAGGTTGGGGTGGGTTCGCCTCCACTGGTGTAGGGTCTTGGGGAGAGTGTTGTGGCTTTTCAGGTAGAGGAGGCCCTGACCAACTGGAAAGGCAGACTCGGGTCAGACTGTATTTGGTTTTACCCTCCAGAAGGGAAGCCATTGAATGTCATTTGGCAGAGGAGCCTCATGCTCCTCTGAAATAAAATAAAGATAAGGGGTGGCAGTGTGGAGGCTCAGTGGGCGGGGGGAGAGAATGGCGGTCTGTGAGGAGTGAGGCCGAGTCGAGGCAGTGGCCAGGAGGACGCAAAAGAGATGCTGCCTAAGTCAGTGCTGGCTGGACTGGAGGCATGGGTGATGCGAGGAGAAACTGAGGGCTGGCTGATGTTTCTGCTTTGATGGTGCCGTTTTCCAGAGAGGGTGGTGCAGGAACAGGAAGGCAAAATGGAGGAGTATGGTTTGGAACAGGTTGAATTCGTGGACTCCTCTGGTGCGTGAATTTATTTGGAAACATAGATGCCGTGAAATAGTTGATCTACTTGTTAGGTGCTTGGCGAGTTTTTTAGGCTAGACTGTTATATTAAGAGGAAGAATGAAGCCCTCCTCTGGAGGAGTTTCAGGATATAAAGGAAGGTGACTCAGCTGGGGGCTGAGACTTAGATGCTGTTCCTGGTTCTTCGACAACCCAGACGTGTGTTGTGGGGCGAGCGGCTTCACCCCGTCATGTGATAGGCTGAGACGTCTCCCTCTAAGACCCCTTCTGTCTCCAAACAGGTGGTTCGGTGTCTGTTAACAGAGTGACATGATCTGAAATGTGACCCAGACCTCTCTATTAATAGCTCTAGGTGTGACAGCTTCCTGTTTATTGCTGTTTCCGGCCAGGGCTCTTCCTTCTGAATCAGACAGGATGCTCTCCAGGCCTGTGAGCCCCGGGGTCAGTTCCTTGGTCCCCTGCCCCACCCCACGCCTCTCACGCACTCCGCCTTGTGTTTCAGATCACCGAAGTGGCCTTGGAGTACAACAACTGTCATGGGGACCAGGTGGTGGAGCGGCTCCTCCAGCACCTGCGACGAGTGGACACCCCGGTGTTCAAGTCCCTGGCACCTGAGCCCCCAGCCCGGCTCCCGGACCCGCCGCTGATAACGGCGTCACCCTGCTGCAACACGGTGGTGCTGCCTCGGTGGCACTCCATCTCCAGAACCCACAATGTGTGTGAGCTGTGTGTCAACCAGACGGCCGGCAGCCTCAGGCCGAGCTCGGTCACCGTGCCCCAGTGCAGCTTCTTCGAGATGGCAGCAGCTCTGGATTCTTTCTACCTCAAGGAGCAAACCTTTTATCATGTGGCATCAGACAGCATGGAATGCAGCAATTTTCTAAGTTTCTACAGCCCTTTCAGCTACTACACTGCATGTTGCAGGACCATAAACAGGGGCGTAGCAGGCTTCATTGATTCTGAACAAGGTGTCTTTGAAACCCCGCCCATTGCATTTTCTTCCCTGGAGAAGAAGTGCGAGGTTGAGAGCCTGGGCTCTGTTCCTCACATTGAGGAGAACAGGTATCTCTTTCCTGAGCTGGAGGCAAACAGCTCGAGCTTCACAGGCCTGAGCTGCAGAACCAACAAGACCCTAAACATCTACCTTCTGGACTCCAACCTGTTCTGGTTGTACGCGGAGAGGCTGGGTGCTCCGAGCACCGCTCGGGTGAAGGAGTTTGCCGCAATCGTTGACGTGAAGGAAGAGTCTCACTATATCTTGGATCCAAAACAGGCTCTTATGAAGTTCACTCTAGGTACCGTGGGCCATTTCCTTCCCCAAGTCTAACACTTTGCTTAACTTTCCATAGGTGACTGTTATTTAGGGATCTCATGACGGTTGGCTCTTACTAGCTCATTTTAAATCTTCACACTGCAGTCGTAATTTTAAAAGAAGCTAATTTTGTCTTAAATGAAACAGAAACTTTCTAACTCTGAATTCTGGATAAGTTGGTCACTTAGCCCTTGGGGGCTAAGAGTCCAGCATCTCAGATTGGCAGTGCCTGCCGCATTTCCAAGGTGGGAACCTGGCCACAGTGACAGACAGGGTGGTGCCAAGTGGGTCTTATGGTAACTCCCCCGGGGCTGATGAACAGCCCTGCCAGGGGCTTCACAGAAAGCAGCGGAATGACAGAACTGCCTGGCCCCTTCTGTGTTTCAGGTTTATCTACATATCAGGGCCCCCAGACCTAATTTGTTCTGCTGCTCTTTTTTAGCAAGTTGAGGAATACTGCTATGACCTTGGGTGCCTAGATGGTAACAAGCAAGTGTCAAGTGCAATAAACAAGTGTCAGATTGCAAACCAGCAAGACCCACTTTGGGGGCGGGGTTGGGAAGGGGGTAAAATCACCTTTCTGGGAAAGCCCCACGAGCTTGCCCTTAGAGCCTGGCAACAGCAGTGACCCAGCCCACACGTCCTGTTCCCAGGGCTTCGCTGACATCCTTGATGTGCAGACAAGGAAGTGCGAATTCAAAAGCTGTGTTAGTTCAGCCTCGTTGGAACCATGGGGGAAAGTCGGCGTTTGCCAAGTGGAGACAGGAGGAATGTGGTGGGGAGGGCAACCTTTCATTTTCAAGTTTTGGAGAGCATGAAAGTAAGAGTAAACTCAAAACCCCTAAATATTAGTCACTTTAAGTGCTGTCTTTTAAGTCCAGATGAAGCTTGTTTCCTACATTACACACGTTTGAAAAGACTTATGTAAATGGTGATTTATTTTTCCTACATCAAATTATATTCTAGAACATGAAGCCTCCTGAGTGTGTAGAGAAACCCCGTGAATAGTCACTTAATGAAGTGCGTCCACTTTTGATATCACACCTTGCTCCTCATTCATGTTGCCTGAAGTTACCTTTTGGTGTACTGAGTTTTCTTAAAATGAAACAAGCCTGTATTTTTAAAGTAAGCGTTGATTGGATTTTCCTGCCTCCTGTGCTGACATTCAAGCATCCAGTGAGGTCGTGATGGCTGCACGCTGAATTAAGGGTGATCTAAAAGAAGCCGTCTTCTGATTTCTTTTCATCTTCTGTATCTACTCTGAAACATCTAATTCTGTTGTTCTCTGTCCTGTGGTTGGTGACAAAATTTGTCAAAGTCTTCATACAAAAACATCCAACGTGTTGTTTTGGAGAGGTGACTCTCAAGTCAGCCGTCTCTTGGGGCAGTTTCAGAATTCAGCCCTCATTCAAATTAGTGAACAGTTCTGGGTTTTATGTTTCAAAAAGCCATCTAAGTGTCATTCAGATGTTGATGACTGATTCTCTTTAGTATTCACTCTGCCTTCTTCCATTCCTCCTTCCTCCGTGGAGCCTGTCATTGTTCACTAGGACCTCAGAATGGAGAGAGAAGGGAAAAAAAAGAAATGAAATTCAGATTAGTGCTGCTTCAGATGAAACAAAGGAACCTGAAGACATAGTCATCGGTGGGGAGGGTAAAAATGTTGGTTCAAGTTAGGGTTTTGGATTATTTATGGGCCTTATTTATGCTGTTTTCCCACTAAATATAGTTGTTTATTTCTCTTAACCTTTTAATTAAAGAAGAAACTTGAGGAACTTTAGTAAAGGAAACACAGACCATAGCTCCTCACCCTCAGATGAATGAGTGAACACCTCCCACATTACAGTCACTCGTGCAGTCACTGCATCGGTAGTTAGGCTTAAAGGTCTTGGTATTGTAGGTTGAAATCTCAGTGGTGACTTGTTGATGTCTTACCCAGTCTCTGGTGTCTTGTGGACCAGTGTTAGAAAAAAAGAGCGTCGGATTCCTAGCCCACGCACGGTAGACCATGGAACTCCTGTTAGCTAAAGTGCTGTCTGCTGAGTTACTCCAGCCAATACAAACCCCCTGTCCCCTCCTGTGTGGATTTGTTCAGAGTTCTGCCTGTACATAAAGTGTTAAAAATGTGGGCCTGTGAAGCCAGCCCACTTTTTAAAGTGTAGAGTTTAAAGTGGGCCAGCTACTCTCCTTATACCAAAAGAAGAGCTGATCTCATTTTCTCTTTATTTTTAGAGTCTTTCATTCAAAACTTCAGTGTTCTCTACAGTCCTCTGAAAAGGCATCTTATTGGAAGTGACTCTACCCAGTTCACTTCTCAGCGTTTAATCACTGAAGTGACGACTGATACCTTCTGGGAAGTAGTCCTTCAGAAACAGGTATGGAATCGAGTGAGGCAGAAATCAAGCCATCTGTCCCTATTAAAACAATTTCCAAAGCTGCAATCATGGGTGGAGCAGTTGGTGCTGATGTACAAAAGACTGACCACATAACAGCCTTATTGCAGAACATGCGTGAATTACATGGTGCTTTTGTGATTGCAAAGCATCCTTAAAAAGCACATAATTGAAAACACCAAAAGACCAGGAACTTCCCTGGTGGTCCAGTGGCTAAGACTCTGAGTTCCCAGTGCAGTGGGCCTGGGTTCCATCCCTCGTCAGGGATCTAGATCCCGTATGTCACAACTGAGAGACCCAGGGAAGCCAAGTAAGTAAATATTTTTAAAAAATACCCAAAGATCAAGGTTTCACTGTACTTTGTGCATGAGCAGCATTTGTGGAATGCCTGCCGGGCTCTAAGGACAGTGAGGACCCCAGAAGCGCAGTAACAGCCAACTTCTTCCCACAGGACGTGCTGCTACTTTACTACGCACAGTGGTGCGGCTTCTGTCCAGCCCTCAATCACGTCTTCATCCAGCTAGCTCGGCTCCTGCCCTCAGACACGTTCACTGTGGCGAGGTAAGGAAGCCCATGCTGCTGCACGCTGGGCTGGGTGCCTGTCATTACTCTTCCTTCCAGCTTAGCCACGTGGCTTGTAAGGGTCTGCCAGTTTTCTGTGGACTTGGATAAGACAGGGTTGATTGTCAGCGGGAAGCTGTGAGCAAAACCTCATTGGCGCCAGAGTCTTCTGGTGAATACTGAGTGTTCCTTGCATAATGTTGAGTGTGTTCTGCCCTGATCAAGTTCATCGGAGCACGAGGGTCTTTCTGTGGGAGCAGTGCTGAGCTGTTTGCTTAGACAGCCCCCCAAGTAGCCAGCTTTCTGGAATATACATCACTGGGGCCTTGGCCCACCTAAAGGGGGCCAGTCTCTGACATACTGTCAACCAGCCCTGGGACCTGGAGCCAATCTCTCCACCAGGCCTTGTTTCCCTCCTTATCCCTAAAAGGAAAAGGAAAGATTGGCTAATACCCACATGGTATTCTAGTTGTGTGATTCCGTGGCACTGTATGTAGGATCTTCAGTAAACAAGTGAATTTTACAAAAACAATGCTCAAAGAGTTTTTGGATACGGTAGTAGGCAGTTGGGAGGGAAAATTATTTAAATTTAAGCTATATCTTCTTTCTCCCTCCTCCCCAAGATAACCCCTTCAGATAGGTAGAATTAAATATAAAAGATCAAATCAGAGAAAATGACAGAAAATAGAATATTGGATTTGCTGGTTGCTTTGAGAGGTGGAAACTTGCCAAATAGTGAAAAAAGGATGAACAGATTTCACTAGGAAAATGTGCAACGAAAATACAGAAGACCAACTTACAAAAGGACAAGAGCTGTATTTTCCAGCACATATGTCTTTCCTTTTGTGTATACTGTAAATAATGATTTAGAGCCACACTAGAGGAGTTACTGTGCTGTGAAACTTTTATATAGACACGTTATCTGACTTAATCCTTAGGACAGTCAGTGGAACAGGTGTGATCACCACTCTCTTTTTACTGAGGATGAATCTGAGACACAGAAATATCAGGCAGGATGCCCAGAGTCAAGCGACCTGTAAATAAGGGATCAGGATTCAAAATCAGGCCTTCATACTCCAGACCCTGAGAAATTAAAGTGGTTTAAGAGAACTGCTGAGAGCAAAATGTGGTTTGTATGTATAGTGGAATGTTATTCACCCTTAAAATTTTTAGGAAGGACGTTCTGTAACATGGGTGCACCTCGAGGATGTCCATGCTAAGTGAAAGGAGACACAGAAGGACAGACTCCGGTTTCCATTGCGCGAGGCCCCTAGAGTAGTCGGAGTCAGAGAGGTAGAAAGCAGAATGGTGGTTGCCGAGGGGTGCAAGGAGGACGGGAGTGGTTGTCGAGTGGGGTCAGTTCCTGTTTTGCAGGATGAAAGAGCTTGAGACAGGTGGTGGCAATGGTTACACAGCGTTATGAAAGCACTGTGCACTTAGAAATGGTTAAGATGGTACATTTTGTGTTATGTATATTTTACCACAGAGGAAGTGGGGGATGGAGGGAGAAACAGCTGAGAAGGACTGCAGTGTGAAAGAAAGGTCACAAAACAGACTTTCCACCTAAGAGGAGAGAGTGAATAAACAAGTAGGGAAATGATAATCTAGTAAATATAAATTAAAACAATAACAAAATGTCATTTATGTTTATTAATGAATGCTCTTGAGTGGTAGAATCTTTTTTTGTTTGTCTTTGTTTTGGCCACATCATGTGGCTTTCAGGTCCTGGACCAGGGATCAAACCCAGTCCCCTGGGCAGTGAAAGCAGAGTCCTAACCACTGGACCTCCAGGGAATTCCCATTGGTAGGATCTTGTGTTGATAAAATCAAATGAAATTGGCACAGTCAGATGTAGCTAATAGAGAAAGTAAATTGGCATAAGCTTTTTGGAAAACATTTTAGCACCATTTGTAAGAAGTCACAAAAATGGTTATGTACTTTTGACCCAGTTAGTTTCACTTTGGGGAATTAAGGAAATGGGACTCCCAGAGAAGCGTGTGCTCATCATTACAGTGTTATTTATATCTGACAGGAGAAAAATGGTTACATAAATTATGGTTGAGCATTTGATGGGATTTTTTACCTCTTCATTAGAACAATGCTTTTCATACAGTTAATTTTGAAAAGAATGGAATATGAAATATGACTGCTGGTCTTCACAGTATGTAGGCATAGACACCAGAACTTGAATGAGAATGGCAGAAAGAAGTTCCTGATAAGCCCAGTGGGATTCTGAGGGAATGTTTACAAATATATTTTTTTGATTTTACAGTTTAGTTTTTCGTCGAAGTAAAAAATCAGGAGAATTTGATTATAAACCACTTGCTTAAAAAATAGGACTGATGGTCTCTGTAGCCTTTCACAGGGGGAGGCAGGAGTGCTGTTTTGTTAGTGAAGCTATTTAAAACCGTTATGGTTTGGTTATGTCATTTTTTTTAAGTGAATTTCATCCTTCTGGACAAATGCATGGCACTGATTTCTCCCGCTCCTAATTATACATTCTGAAAATTTCTGTCGAGTTAATGATTCAGAACATTTCCATCTTTTGTACGTGCTGTTTGTGAATACTGACACCTGGCCTAGGTCCACTTCCTCCTTCTAGGATGTTCCTTTTGTTTCAGCTGAGCAGTCCCGGGGGCGAGTGGGCAGGCCCTCCTGCAGGTCCAGCTCAGTGCCGGCTGAAGAGGTGCCTCCACCTAGTTCAGCAGAAAGCAAGCGCACAGGTTGGGTAATTTAGCCCAGATAGCACTTCCTGTATTAGAAAATTAATGTAAAATCTGCTAAGAAAGTACAACTTTTTTGGTCTCTGTCTAGACTTACAAAATATAGAGTGTTATCTTTCATTCCCAGTTTTCTTAGATTTTCAGAACCTTGATGTATTTTGCACAGTGATGTCCTTTTTCCAGAGCTGATTCACAGGTTACGTACTTGCCCACGTTTGTCAGTTAGGTGGACTACCTGTCAGGTGTCAGTGAGACTTTTTTTTTTTTTTTGGAATTCACTTTTACTTTCAAGACGTTATTACATTTCAGGACTTCCCTGGTGGTTTAGATTTCACCTTCCAATGCAGGGGGTGCAGGTTTGATCCTTGGTTGGGAAGCTAGGCTCCTACTTGCCTCCTGGCCAAAAAACCAAAACATGAAACAGAAGCTATATTGTAACAAATTCAATAAAAGACTTAAAAATGGTCCACATCAAAGAAAAAAAAAATCTAAAAAGCACCCTACTGCGTTTCCCTCAGTGAGTCGGGTGAGCAGTTGGCTGTCCCGGAAGTCTCGGAGTTTCTCCCGGGCGCTGTGCCTGCCAGGGGTGTGCTCACTGCCCGGGGTCCGTCCATGTGGCGCACACGGTGCTCCTGGTCCTTACGTTATTTGAGAAAATGCTTTCAGGTTCCAGGTTGGAGTTTCCTGGGCTACTCTTTTATGCTTTCTGTTCTTTCCCTTTGCCAGGATCGATGTATCTCAGAATGATCTTCCTTGGGAATTCATGGTTGATCGTCTTCCTACTGTCTTATTTTTTCCCTGTAACAGGTAATGCTGAATTTTTTTTTTTTTTTTTTTAGTATTTGGGCAGATGGGATTCTTTTGCCGAAAATGAAATGGGTTTGAGGTAATTCACAGAAGTGAAATGTAAATCATTATATATTACTAAAATGTTTAGAATAAAATATATTGTTTGAAACATGTTCCCCTAGGGACCAAGGGGAAAAGGGCTTTGGTGCTGCGGAGTCAGGTGTAGTGGTTTTAATCAATGTGCCCCTCCCGGAGTGTGTTTGACACAAGCACGAGTGTGGCCACTGGCACTCGTTCACCTTCTTGGCCTTATGAGCACACAGTGTGTGCTGAGATGGACAGCAAAGAGCCCCAGGTTCAAGTGGGCAAAACAGTAGCTCATGGCTGGGCGCTCGGGGACTCGGGCCCGACTTGCCCGCTTCCATGTGAGTCATTCATTTCTCATTGAGCGCTGCGGATGGCTTCCTCAGCTCCCTGGTGCAGGGAGGAAACACAGGCTCTCCCACCTACTGCACCCCCATTCTAGGGCTCACAGAGCCTTCTCCCCGTGAATGTCACTTCAAGGGCTGTCACCTTGACCTCTTCACATTTGTCTAAGGGCGCTGCAAGGTCAGCCATCAGGGCACCCCGCCTGAGAGCCCAGGCACAGGGATGGGCTGTTAGGTTAGCAAAAGGACGCCGACCTGGCGGTCAGCGAACATGGATCCGGATGTTTTGGTAGAAAGGAAATTAACTCTTGGCCTTTTAAAGCCTGACAAACCACATGTTCTCTTTGTATAAATCCCTTTTTGTTTTTAAAAGGATGGGTCCTGAGAGACCCAGTCACATGGCTTTGACAATATCTTCTCAGGAAAAGCACTCACAGGATGAGTTTAGTAATGCTGTCTCACTCACGTGTTTTGTTTTCCGGCACTCGATTTTACTATTTATTGCAGCCACTGTCGTGCTTCGCGTGTTTCTCTAAGGAGAGTGCTTCCTTCGTGTGTACTGATTCATTTCCTTGGTTTTTCCTCTCTATCTCAAAGAATTTTTGCTGGTACACTTGCTGTGGTAGTAGGGTCTTGTCTGATCACGCACTAAAAACAGAGCGTGACTCACCCCATTCCACCACTGTGTGGTGATGAGCCTTTTTCTTTCTAAGAAGCATCTCAAGTGCCACACAGTCCAGGAAACGTGGACAATGACACAAGCAGTTTCACCTTGTGTGAGACAGAGGTGGGGTGTGGAGTTTTAACGCCTCATTTTTCAAATTTCAAGCCCAGTTTGAAAAAGCAGTGAAGTCAGAACCACCAGCACATGCCTTTGCACGAAGGCAGTCCCAGCAGCTAGATGGTCTCGTGTTTGGGTTGGGCACTTTTCGCTCTGAGGCTGCCCAAGGGAGTCGCTCTTGCCCTGCAGGGAGGGTGCTGCAGCCCCTTCTTGTTCCCCTGAATTGAAAAGTCAAGGAAGTAGGTACTGAATAGAGAAGACCATCCAGCTCTAGTTCAACAGCGAGCACTTGAGAACTAAAGTCCTACTGCCCTGGGATGGAAATTTTCTTTTTTATAGAAGATTTATTTATTTTTGACTGTGCTGGGTCTCTGTTGATGCATGTGCGGTTTCTCCAGTTGCGGCGAGCAGGGGCTGCTCTCTAGTTGAAGTGCGCAGGCTTCTCGTTGTGGTGGCTTCTGTGGCAGAGCACGGCTCTAGGGCACGTGGGCTCGGTGGTTGGCGCTCCATGGCTCTCGAGCACAGGCTCAGTAGTTGTGGTGCTCGGGCCCAGCTGCTCCACGGCATGTGGGATCTTCCTGGATCAGGGATCAAACCCATGTGCCCTGCATTGGCAGGCAGGTTCTTACCACAGAGCCACCAGTACAGCCCTGGAACAGAATTTTTTTCTTATTTCCTAAAAAGAAATGGTAATCAGAAGTGAATAAGCTCCTTTTTAGCTGGTCCAATGTGAATGTTCAGTTTACTCAGAAGGTGGATGGGCAGAGAGCTGACAACTCCCAAAAGAGACCTTCCTCACAGTCACATGCTTATGTTATTTTTCGTGAAGAGAATGTAAAAGTGCATATGTGTTTTGGTAAAATATAAATTTACACATGCACTGGGTTAAAATGAGTGCAGAAGGGAAGGTATCAAGGCGTTGATGGTGATGGTTTTGCAGGAGTGAGGCTTCCAAGTGGTCTGGTGAATGCCTCTTGTGTGCTTTTTACACCCTTTGCAAATTGCCCTCAGTGAGCACGTTGGATTTAATATCATGAAAGTGAAACCGTAGGAGAGAGCTTGCCATCTGCTGCAGTGTGCAACGTGGGCCTCCTCTTTCTCCTGCAGGGCCACCTTCCCACTCAGGGGAATCTCAGAGCCACTCTTGTTCCACCTTGTCTTCTGTGTGACCTTTCACAAGGCAGGTGCTCTGGCCTGGCCATGGGCAAGCACATGAGAAGTAGAAGGGGTTTGTTCAGTCTAGCGTGGCCCCTGGGGAAGGACCTTGCTTCTTTAGAGGAGCAGCCTGCCCTCCTTCTGTAGTACAGCCCATTGGCCAGTTTGCATTTGGCCTTTTATTATGTGCTAGAGGTGCATACGCGTGCTCTTGGTGAACTTCCAGGAGAGTCAGATAAACAGTGGAACCTTTACCACCACTCCTGCAAAACAGTTACCATTTGGGAAGCAACTTGTTGATGCTCTGTGTCCTTGATGCTTAAGGAGTTCAAAACTATTTTAGCACACCCTTCAGATAGGTTCATGGAGATTGTTCCAGACACTGAAAAACAGCATGCTTACCAGTGTCATTTTCTGTCCTCTGTCCCCAGATACACACACTAAGCTCTTTGCTGGGGACGGTTCACATTTGCTGTGTCCTCGAAGACCAGGTTGTGCTGCAGAACTTGGGGGCAGATCCAACCTCTGCTTACCCGTCCTCGCCTGCTCCTCACAGGGGCCAGGGAGTTCTCAGTTGTCGATTGAATGGCTGGGAGGCGCCAATGGAGAAAGCTTACACATTAAGGAAACTATGCTTTAAAGGAAGACATGGTTATGTGCTTACCCCCAAAGTTTTAAAAAAATTATTCCATTTACCTGAAAGTTTCCATAAACATAAAATGGGGCATATCTGGTTTTAATTTCCCTGTGATTTTCTTTCATAGGGAAAGGGCTACCCTCTGATAGAATACCTTTTGTCTTTTCTTAGGGCTGGGCAACTTTCTTTCTTCAGTCTGTTTGTCAAAGGTGGAGCTCCAGTAACACCTTCCCCATCGTGACAATAAAATGTATCTCCAGGTGTTGCCCAGTGTTCGAAGGGTTGGGGTTACAGTCACTCCAGTTGAGAACTCTTGCTCAGATAATGTGTAATAAATGCTTGCTCAAGAGCCAAGCTGAGTGTTGGAGGTTTTCCCCATCTCACCCAGCATTGCTGATGGCCACAAGAATGATATGGTGCTGATCTGGCCCCAGGACACTCTTCCTGACACACCACTGGCTTTAGGCCTGGGAGCTCTTATCTTTCCTGGAAGGTTGTGAACAGAGCCTGAGCTCTTTGTCCTCAGAGGCAGACACACCTTTGAGATAAACCACTTTAATTACAGAACCAGCACAGGGGACATCCTCAGCTGTGTAGAACATTTTTTTCCGGATGACATTTTCCGTGCGGACTTCCTTTTGGTAGGAAACAGCAGCTTGACCTTCGCAGGCACCCTGGTTTTAGACTAAGAAAATAGGCGCTGCTGTGTGATCTTTCATTCCTTCCCCCATTCTCCCCAGAAAGGACCTAAGTGTGAAATACCCTGAAGACCTTCCCATCACCCTTCCCAACCTGCTGCGGTTCATCCTGCATCACTCAGACCCGGCTTCTGCCCCCGGGAACCTGGCTGGCCCTCCCACCGCAGAGTGTCTTCAGAGCGAGGCGGTCCTGCAGCAGGGGCACATTGCCCACCTGGAGAGAGAGGTCCGGAAGCTGCGGGCAGAGATTGGCGCTCTGCAGCGGGCGCAGGCTCAGGTAGAGGCCCGGTTCGCCAGCGCCCGCAGGGACGAGCACCGGCTGCTCCGGCAGCAGCACACGCTGGAGCGGCAGCATGACCTGCTGCGGCTGCACAGCGAGCAGCTGCGGGCCCTGTACGAGCAGAAGACCCGGGAGCTCGACGAGGTGGCCCGCAGGCTCCAGGAGCTGGCCGACGCCTCGGAGACCCTCCTCACGGAGAACACGTGGCTGAAGATCCTCGTGGCCACCATGGAGCGGAAGCTGGAGGGCAGGGACGGGGCGGACGACCGCAGGCCTCCGAGCAAGGCGCGCTCAGAGCACCCCGAGCCCCCAGGCGCCCCCCGGCTGCCCACCAGCACCCCCCCGCCTGCCAACGTCAGCTCCACGCTGGCCTCCGAGAGGAGCCCCGAGAATAGGACAGACTGACTTTGGAAAATGACATGAAGAAATCAAAGGAGAAAACTGTACATTGGGAATATATTTATGCAAATTTTATTGAAATTTATTGTAAATAAAGATTTTCTCAGTGGTCTAGAAAATCAACTTGAATGTCATTCAGCTTTTATTGAACAGGGGTGACATCCCCTCCACTTATTGCACAAACTTGGTAGCTTTGAGACAAAAACAGTAGCAAAGTCCATGTGAAGATTCGTCAGAAAAGTTAGTCCCTGTTTCAGTGGCTCAGTGTCGGAGTTCCCTCCCCATCCTCCTCCTGTTGCTCTGCCATGACACACAGGATGAAAGGCTAACGTCCTGACTGACAAGTCAGGAAACTTGGAAGCAACAGTTGGGCTATTCAGAAAGAATTCAATGAGAGGTCATAACTTAACTGAGCCATTGGAGTGGTGGCTCTGGTGTCTATGCTAAAAAAAGTAGCTATTGACAAAGAAGAACAGTGAGAGCTATTGTGTGGTTGGTCACCAGTCCTATGGGTCCTTCCACTTCCCCCAGAGACCCCGCTCGTGCCCCACTGTGCCCCTGACCCGGCACTGACACCATGCTGATACGCCTGGTGCAAGAGGCGTAGACGTCAAGGGATAAGGACCCTCCAAGAGTGAAACTAAGGAGAAAGTGATGCTTCATCTTCTCAAAACTGAAACCGCACAGGCATGGTAAGAAGCTCGGGGCAAACCAGACAGTCAGGTGGTGGTCGTTTTCGGGGTCAGGCTCAGGGACTGAAAAGGCAAGTGCTTCGGTTACTTGGGGGAAGGACAGACAGCCTCAGGTGCTGACTGCCAGCTGCAGAAAGTAGAGGTAGAAAGCCCGAAGCTCCGAAACGCGAGGGGAATGGATCAGACACCCCCCACACCTGCCCCAGTTTTCTTATGTCCTCCATTAGAAAGCACACCTCCCTGACCTTCCAATTGACCCCTTTAGAACCTCTGACACCCCCCTCCAGCCCACACCCTGTGAGCTGTCTTTGCTGGTCTCCAGTCTGACACTTGGCCATCCCCATTTGGGGACCAAAGGCAGCATCTCCCCTTCTCTAAAGCCTGGCCACCTTCTAAGGATCCCTTAGTAGCCTCCTGTGCTGTCTCAATCCTGCCTTCAGCTCAGATTGTCTTTTAACTAACTACCCCTCCCCCCCCCCCACTAGCTATCATTTAAGGTTGGACCCTTAATTAAGGGGTACACTGCTAAAAGAAGTGTTCCCTAAGCTCCCTCCTAGGGGTTCTAGAAAGTTGGATTAGTTTCACTTTTTTAGGGGAGATCTGGCTGGGGCCAGAGGAGCTGCCTTCAGCATGCCCAGGAGGCCAGAGCTCTGCGGGGGAGCTCTGACAGGGCGGGGGCAGCCTGGGGTTAGCCAGGTGCTCCCCACCTCTGCTGCCGCAGGAGGCTCAAGTGCTGGGGGCCAGTGTTCTGCAGCTCCACCAGGGCTGGCCTCGTTTATTCCCGAGGATGCGGACACAAATCACCATCTAATCATCGTTTAGGATTGTTTACAGTGGTGTAATTAAAAACCCGAGTTCACTGAAGTCCACACAAGGGACACCGTGGAGGGGTGGGGGGTGTCGATGGCCATCCAGCTCCTCATCTTTGCAAAACCAAGTCCTGAACCTTAAGCCCCTTCTCCCCTGACCCGCCCGCTTAAGTACAGGCTGCTTGGGGCTCCTGCTTCCTCAGGCACCCAAGAAACGGCACTGGGCACTCTCAGCAAGGTCAGGTGACCCTCCTTGTCGGTGGCCCTCTGAAGACAGTGAAATCGAGCAGGTGTGTGGGAATCTGAGCGGAAAGGAAGCAGATCTGTGAAAAGGGCAGGAGGGGGAAAAGGGGGCAACTAAGCCCCGCCCCCTCCAGTGCAGAAAACATTAAATACAACAAACCAAAACCGCCATTGTCTCCCCTTCCTGGGCCACTAGGGTTTGGGATACCAGGTGAAGGCGGCAGCTCTGGTGTTTTCTAGCGAAGCCAGCGCTCTTTAAAGCTGGGTGGGGGGCGGGGCGCCCAGCATGCTCAAGACCACGCGGAGGGGGCGAGGGTGTGTGTCCAAAAACTGCTCTGCCACTGGGACCGCCTGGCAGCCTCGGGACTCGGGGCTCGTGCCCTGACTCGTCCTTCACCGGCTCCCAAGCAGCCGCAGCAGCTTCCTTGCAATCGCTCCACCAGCAACAGGGAACAGGCATTTAACCTCATCTACCAGGAGTTAGGGGGGCGGGGCACGGGGGCGGGTCGTGCCGCCGCTCCCATTCCTCTCTCATAAAGCAAACCACCAAGGCACCCCGGAGGGTCGGCTGCGAGGCTTAACACCGACATGTCACGTCCTCTGCGCACACACACGTGTATCAGAGGCCCCTGCCAAGTGCCATGTGGGTCTCACACATCTAAAGCCACCCTTCCCCACTGCCTTGACTCAGCTCAGCCTTAGTTCGGCCAGTCCCATGTGCTCTATGCGCAATATTTTTAAAAATCAGCAAAAGAGGCTTAAGCACGTGCTTCTGGGGCCTATTTACAGTTCACAGGCTTGTGAGTTCACGCGTTACAGTAGTAGTAGCTCCATCAAAAACAGGCTCAGCTAAACATTCAAGTAACAAAAGCGCTGCGGGGCCAAGAGCCCCGGCTAGGTCAGGTCTGCCCACTGCCTGCAATGGGCAGTCCCACCAGGACGCCGAGGGGTTGCCCAGGGCCAGCGAGCCCCGGATCGGGACCGCTGGGGCCCCGGGAGTCAGTGCATGCGATGATGAAGCCTGGCGAGGCCATGCCAGCAAGTATCAACCCTTCCTCTTAGGCGGAGGCATGTCTGTGGTTTCGCCCCTCCCACGCCTCTCCCGGCTGGCTACACATGGGCCCAGGAGCCTCCGCATCCTGGCTCAGCCGTGGACTTCAGGGCCGTTGGGGGTCAGCTTGGCCTTCCTCTCCACGCACGGTCCCTTGGCTGAATACTGCACCAGCAGGAAGGGCTCCTTGGTCTCGCCATCCCCTACGATGCTCTCCTCGTCCTCCGACTGGCTGATGCGCTGGAGTCGCAGGTAGCACCAGCAGCCCAAGATCAAGGCCCCCAGGGCCGCGATGGCGATGAGGATGACAATGACCGTGACCACTCCCGTGGTGGGGCTGTGGTCCATAATAGACATGGTCAATGCTTGTGGGGGCAGGGGCTGGCTCCGCAGGAAGGTCTCGCGTGGGGACGGCTCAGCAAGACTGGACCCGAGAGCCCTGAAAGACAAAGCAAGACGATGGGACACTCTGCTGGGGACCCTGATGGTTCACAGGCTCTCACTGGGTCTATTTTTAATCAGTTCCTAAGCCTGACGGGCCCGCCCTCATCCTAGTGAAAAACAGGCCGGTTGGCGTTTGCTGGTTTTTTTGGCTCATGATGCCACCGGCGTTGTTTGCTCACCCCAGCTGCTTCCATTTAATACCTTCAGTGCCTCTGCTACCAGCCAGCCAGTCCCTCAAGCAGGAAACCTGAGAGGCAGGAGAGGCAGCACCTGAGACCTGTGACCCCACCGCGGTGGAGGCTGAAAGAGCATCTGTTCCAGGTGAATGAGTGTTCTAGAAACCCAGCACCACTGGGTGTTTAGCAAGCGCTCACAGATGAAAGGAGCCAGTGCTTTGAGACAGCCAGAGACGAGGGACTCGAAAGCAGGGAAGTGACATCAGCCCCGACCAGGGAAGCATATGGCTCAGCAAGCCTTCCGGTACACCTGTGAGAGGGTGCAGCCGGTGACAGCCTTTGCTCCCAAAGGAGCTGTCGCTGCCCTGGCTCGGGAATACTTTGAGGAGGGCACAGGGGAAGCGGGACAGACTGGCCTCTGCCCTCACCGGGCTCAGCATCTAGTGCAAGAGCCAGACAGGTCAATATGCCACACACCTGTAGCTACAAATGCAGGAAAGTCACACTGGGAACATAGGGGTCCAGGTGCCACCAGGCTAAACTGGGCAGGGCAGGCAACAGACACCTGGGAGGTGATGCTGGGACATGCGGGAAGGTCAACCCTTGGAGAAAAGCGTGCCTGGCAGCGGGACACCATCTGCTAAGGTTCTGAAGGCAGGGGGGTTCGCTAGCAAGCATGAGGAGCTGAGGGGGTTTGATCCCTGGACCGGGAAGATTCCACATGCAGCCAGTGGAGATCAGCTGGCTTGGGTGGGGGAGAGGAGGGGGGAAGACAAGGACAGCCCCCTGAGGTTGGAGGTGGTGGCTCCTCTGGGTCCCAGACCGAGCCCTTTTTAACGTCTGACCACACATGGAACAAATAATAGTAACAGCCAGGTGGTCATGAGAGTGCAGGAGAGCCCAGGATGCCTTGGGCACAGGGCCGGCGCAGAGTCGGTGCTCAGCTGTCTGAAGCTGCTGTTTTTGGAGAAGACTGACATCAGGGTAGGTAAACAGTGCTGGAAGGGGAAAGTGTCCCCTCCAAACAGGATGGAGTGCCGCCCTTGAGCAATGACAGCCTTAATTAGCAATGATTCTCCTCCACACCAAGGAGTTCCCCCCAACGCCACCCCAGGACCATGTTCTGGGCAGCAAAGTCAATGTCCCTGAGTCTGTCCAGGGACCAGGCCCTGAGAAAATTCCTGCCCTGCTCCCACCCCCACACTGGCAGAGGGGTCTGGGGCTGGAGGGGGCGACACACCTGGAGTCTGTGCCCTTCTTACCACCTCCAGGGCCAGGCTGCTGTCATCACTCTCAACGGGCTCCCTGGTCCACCTGGACCACTGCAGCCAGTGCCCCGTCACTCAGCAGAAAGGCCCCAGGTGCTTACAGTGACCTTCAGGATCCGATACGGAGCAGCCCCAGCCCCTGCTCATCTCCCACTGACCCCACCTGCCTTCTACCTCCAGGCCTTTGCCCAGCCGGGTCCCTCTGCCCAAATGCTCTGCTCCCCTGGCTCAGTGGTTCTCAAGTGGGGACAGTCGTGTCCCCCAGGGGACATCTGGCAATGTCTGGAGACATTTTGGGTTATAACTGGTATGGGGGTGTTGCTATTGGTACGAAGTGGGTAGAGACCTGATGTGCTGCTAAACCTCCCCCACTGCTGGGGACGGCTCCCCAAACAAAGGTCCCAAACAAACATCATGTGGAGGCTGAGAACCCTGCCCCGGTTAGTTCCAGCCCAGGCAGGGAGCCTTCCTGACCCCTCAGTCCAGGAAGACCCCGTGGTCCTGCGGCTTGCACTCCCTCCCTCCCTCCCTTCAGGGCACCCATCTCAGTCTGCTGCCCTGGCTTCAGTGTCAGCACCAGGCTGGCATTACTTGCTCCAGGGGTGGCCCTGCTCACTTCTGTGCCGCCATCAGGGCTGCCATCAGCTTCCACAGCTCTGCTCAGCCCGTTCTCTGCTCAGGCCTCCAGGTAGGACAGGTGACCCCTCCCCCCACCCCACCCCACTAGAGCCTGCTGGCAGCACCAGGAAAACCCGTCCCCACCCCCATGCTCTCTTCCCACTTGGGAGCACATGGAGCTGCCAGTCTCTTTCCACCCGCCCTCCTGGGTGTCCAGCGCCTGCCGGGGTGCCTGCCCCCACCTTGGGTTCTTGGACCGGAAGGGAAGTCAGTATCAATTCGGAAGGGGAAGTGTGTGTGTTTGGAGACTGGGGGGTAGGGAGCGGGTTCAGGGACAGGAAGTCAGAAATCAAACAGTGGCAGCAAGAACTTGGGGATGGGGCCCCCCAGGGGCCAAACCAGCTGGGCAGCCCCAAAGTGCCCCCAGAGTTCTGGGGGAGAACCAGCGGCCCCAGGACGGATGAAAAAATGGACGCAGAGGCAGCCCCAGCTCCAAGGGACCCTCTGAGAGGGGCGGTGACCTCGAAACCCTGTCTGCTCCCCCCACCACCGGCCCCGGCACCCCAGGCCAGGAGGAGGGGGCGGAGCCAGGTCTGGGCATCTCCCTCCAGGAAGCACAGAGCCCGGTGACCAGGCCACAGTCACACCTGGCCGCAGTTCCCACCCCCACCCCCAAAGTGTGTTTATTACTTCACTCCCTCCGCAAGTACTTCCTGAGAACCCATCTTTTACAAAATTTGGTCACATCATCTCCTGCTCAGAACCCTTGCCGGTACTGGCAGAGAATCCGAATTCCCCTGCCTCCCCAGCTTCTTCACACCCTCCTGCCTCCCACCTCCCTCCCCAAGGCCTCTGCACTTTCTGTTCCTTCTGCCTGCAGTGTTCTTCCCTGCACGTCCCATGACTGGCTGTTTCCCATCAGAGGGAACTTTCTCAGGAGATGCCTCTCAGGGGGGTGGCCTCCCCAGACCCCCCAGGCTCCAGACGCCCCCCACCCCCCGCACGGACCACTGGCCCCGATCTTGTCTTACTTCCTCTTATTTCCCGGTGCTCTTTGCCACCTGACATTCTCTTGGGTCAGGAAAGGTGCTTTCCTGGCTGCCTACTCCTTCCCACAGTAGACTCTGGGCCTGGAGGAGGGTGCCATTCATCCTGCCCATTGCTGGAGCCCCAGCCCTGTTACCAGCACACAGCAGGTGCTCAATATTTGTCTGCTGGCCCACCACTCCAAGTTCCGGGGGGAGCAGCAGTCCTAGGCAGCTGGCCTAGGCAGCCCCTACCCCTGAACACCCCAGAATCTCAAAGCTACCACGGAGGAAGGACAGGCTGCAGCCTGAGCGTGGAGGTGGGAGTCACGTGTGCAAGTGGGTTCCAGGCAGGCCTGACCTGAGCCCCCAGAGGGGCAGCTGTCCCCACAGGGGCTGTGGGGAAGGGAAGATGTCACCGAGATGCAGATCCCAGAGCAACCTGAAGCCGGCTGGTTCCCCCCCGCAACCCTCATGGCCTGGGCTGGACCCTATCGATGGCTCCATCTCTTCCGGGCTTCCCTCCTGCTAAGCTAAGATGTCTCCTGCAAGTCAGTTGACCCCTCACCTTGAGCTAGGAAAGGACACAGGGCAGGACAGGGAGGATAAACACCCAGGCTGGGTAAATGCCCAGAATGGTACATGGGAAACCCAGACCCCTTCAGAACACTCATCCAAGTGGTTAACACTTTATTCCACACCACCGTCTGATCCTCCTAACAAGTTGGAGGCTAGCGCTGCTTAGGGTTCCCATCTGAGTTTCCCAGGTGGGGAAACTAAGGTGCGGGGAGCTTGAGCGGATTATCCAAGAGTGAACCTGGGCAGAAATATGGGGGATGGGACCCAAAAGTGGGGCCCAGCAGAACAAAGGGCAGAGGCTTCCAAGTGCAGGGGGAGAGGGGCAGGCCAGCTTGGGAGCCAGCGCACAGCTGAGGCACTCTAGGGGTGGGCGGCGGGCCATGCTCCCCACAACCTCCGCAGCAGCTCCTTGCCAGCTCCCTTAGTCAGGAGGGAGGCTGGCGCTGGAAGCCCAAGGCCATTTGGATCCCCAAACACAAGTGCCAATCCTCCGCCCTCCCTCCACCCTCCCACTCCGCCTCTCTGGGATCTCACTCACTGCTCCTGGAAAAACAAGATGTAAATGCCCAATGCCTGCAAACACCACCCCTCTGAGCTTGCCACCCCGGACCCCCATCGTCCCTGCCTCGGCCACCAGCAAGCCAGGCATCTCCCACTATCCTGCTGTCCTCAGAGGCCCACCGCTTAGGTCTTCCTCAATGTAAGGTTGGCTGTGTCACCTCTGCCTCTTCAGGGGACCCCAAAATGAAGCCTTAACCCCACTCTGCAGGTCCCTTCACACACCCCAGGCCCAGTGGAGCCTCAACCTCCAACAACAGCAGATTGAATTCGAGTCCCCTTCTTCATCCCATTCCACCCCTCCACTCAATATCTTGAGTTACTATGACCCAGCCAAGCAAACTGCCCCTAACGGCCTCAGTTTCTCCGCCTGCAAAATGGGAATGAGACCCTGGCCTCACCAGCCAGGCTGTGGGGAGGCTGAGAAGTGATCAGAAATGTGACAAAAGGACTATGGAACCACCAGGTTTGTAGTCGCCAGGCCCCACACCTTCCTGGGTGTCAAAGGGAGGACGGCGAGACCCCAGGGTGGCCCCTCACAGCACCCCCTCTCCAAAGGACCTGCTCCCAGGAGGGTACAAAACCGGGTCCAGGCCCAGTGCCATAAATAGCACCTTTCTCAGGGGACGTGCTGCCACCTTCTTCTCGCTTAACTGGGCACATCATGAGTGTCATCCGGCCCAGTTGGACACCAGTTAGCTACCCCCGCCCTGCAGCCGCTACCTTCTGGGACTGTCATGCTTACAGGGGACCAACCACCTCCACACAGTTAAGCCATGCCCCTTCCCCCAGCAGAGCCATCTGTCAGGTGTCCCAACAAACCCCGCATGGTCTCTTCGGGGGACCCCGAAACTGGGGTCATTTCCTGCCCAGTTTCTGATGAGGAACACAGGACTGTTGGGGAGGGTGGGGCCCGTCAAGGGGGCAAGTGAAATATCTGCTCTGTGCCAGGCCTGGGCCAGAGTCTGGACCCAAGGGAGCATCACATAGGCCACTGCCCTCGACGAGTCAGGGCGAGGACAGTGGCGATGCGGATGAGAGATTAACTGTGCTGTGCCCAGCTCTGCGTCCAGTGTCACCTCACCTTCCACCACCCACCCATCACACCACGGTCCTCCCGAAGAGGAAATTCGCACCAGAACCCTCTAGGTTCCCCTGTGCAGAAGAGGAAGCTGGCGCAGGCAGAGCCCCAGGGACTGCCCCAAGGTCAGTCTCAGTCTGCTATGCCCGCGCCCTGTGAATCAGCCACTGGTCATTCTCACAGGCTGCCCCAGGGTAGGCCCACTTGCCGGACAACTTTGGTAATAACAGTAGATGCCTGACAGAAGTTGGCAGTGATTACTCTGTGCCTGACACTGGGCTAAACACTTCACACAGATCATCACCTCTCAGCCTCAAGAGTCTGTGGCTCAGAGAAGTTAAGTCAATTGTCCAAGGTCACACAGCTGGAAAGTAACTGCGAAAACCCATGCAGCCCGGATCCAGAATCTGGGATTTCAACTCTGACACTCAAGTGGCATATTATTTGACCCCTACTTCCCCCGCTCCCATGCCTGAGGGGCCAAGGGATACAAGTGAAGCCCAGTCCGCCCCCATCAGAGCAGTCTGGGTGACTGGGGCTCTATACTGGGGACACGGGGATGACAAGCGCCCGGGCAGCTCCCGCGTGCCAAGCGCGGGCGACGTGCAGGCGCGATGCCAGGCGCGCTCCACGCACCCTCTCATTTAACCCTGCCAGGCAACTCCGTCGTCTGCCCGCCTCTACCAAAGAGCTAAGAAGAGGCTGGAGAGAGGAAGGGACGCGGCCCGGGGTGGGGGGACAGCTGGAGGGAGAACGACAGCTGGAGAGGCAATTCCAGTTGGCTTGTCTGGGGGAGGAAGCTTGAGGGGGCGCGACCACGAGACCCAGTCATGCCCACGCCGCGTAGTCACCGCCGACGGAACCGGGCACCAAACCTCGCAGCCCGTCCTCAGTTTCCCCACCTGCGAAGTGGGCGCCAGACGTCGCCAGGACCTCCTCTCCTACCCCCCGGATTCCTCCTAACCACCCCGAAGGCTGCCAGGATCCCCGCCTCCTGTTAATTTTTGAAAATCTCTAAGTGTCCCGAGGAGCCCCGCGGCCGGCCTGGGGCGCCGAACTGCGGGCCGCGGTGAGGGGCACGCACTGCGTTGGTGGGGGGGTACACTCGCTCCCTGCAAAGCAGCCGCCGCCGCCGCCCCCCGCCTCCTCCTTTGTCCCGATCTCTCCGCAGCGCAGCGGACAAAGAACCCCCGCCCGCGGGCGCGGTCCCCCGGAACAGACCCTCCCCCCGAAGCCGCGCCCCCCGCCCAGGTGGCCCCTCCCCCGCCGCAGCGACCCCCAGCCCGCCACCGAGCCTCCCAGCGCGCGCCCCAACCCCAAGCAGGGCCGCCCCTTCCCCTTCTGCAGGGCTCCGCCGGGCCCAAGCACCCGGCACCCGCACCCCCCCGACCCTTCCCGGCTCCACTCACCATGGCGCCGTCCGCAGCCCGGCCCGATCGCCCCGCAGTAGCCCCGGGGGCCCGGCTCCACCCGCCAGCCAGCCCGGTCCGGTCGCCGCGCACCGTCCGGACGCAGGAGCCCCGCTCTGCGGCGGGCGGGGCCTCTCCGGCTCCGCCCCCGGACGGGGGCGGGGTCCTCCCTGAGTAGCCAATGGGAACCCGCGCTTGGACGACTGGGCGGGGCGGGCCGGGGCGGGGTCACGTGCGCGCGAGGCGGGCCGCCCGGGCGGGGCGGGGGCTGCGCGCAGCTGGCAGGACTGGGGGTGGGGGGCGGGCTCGGCCTCGGCGCACGGCGATTGGGCGCGGGTGGGTGCGGGGCCCCCGTGCCCGGAACCCCCGCCTCCAGCCCCCAGAGGGTTCCCTTACTCCTGCCAGCAAACAGAGGGGAGAACTGAGGCGCATAGCAGGTAAGAGTGTGGCAAGCTGACCGGGCAGGACAAAAGACAGGCAGGACCCCTGAGTTACCTGTCCTCCCTTGGAGCGGGAGCTGGTCGTTCACTCGTTTATTAATTAGTTCATTACTGCATCATCCATCCATTCATTCGACGTTTGTGGAACGCCAACCCTGTACTCTGGGTGTACCAGTGGTCGCCGGAATAACCACGAACAACACAAGCAAGGACCCTGACCTCAGCAGAGCTCCCATTCTGCTGCGGGCTGAAACAGGATTTGCAGCCTTTTTGAAAGCCTCTTTTAATCATGGTTATTGAACGTAATAGCCCCCGCGATTAGGCCTCACCCAGGGCTAGGCCCTGTACTCGCCTCTCAACACACTACATGGAGAAAACTGGGAAGGGAGGAGCTGCTCATTTTGCAGTTGATGTTCCAGAAAACTGAAGTACCACAGCCCACATATAATAAAGACAGAATTGGAGGCCAGGCCTGTTTGCCCTGGGAATGACTGCCGTCAGTCCACTTGTCCACCCAGGAAGGCAGTCAAAGAAGAGGACACTCCAACCCCCTGTGGCCAGCTGGCTGTAAGAGGGGCAAGGATGGGTCCTTCAAGGCCTCTGCGGCCCAAGTTCCCTGGACCACTGCCTCTGGCTTGCAAGGTAGGAGGGGGCAGGTGGAGCACCTCATCCTGGGAACTGGTAATCTTGTCTGGAAATGTCTTTTCCAGTCTCATGTAGAGTCCTTGGAACTTCCCTGGTGGTCCAGAGGTTAAGCATCCACCAACCAGTGCAGGGGACAGTTCAACCCTGGTCCCGGAAGATTCCACATGCTGTGGGGCAATTAAGCCCCCTCACCACAAGTCCTGAGCCCATGGGTTGCAATTGCTGAGCCTGTGCGCCCTTGAGCCCATGTTCCACAACAAGAGAAGCCACTGCATTGAGAAGCCCAAGCACAACTAGAGAGTCTCCCCCACTCGTTGCAACTAGAGAAAACCCTTGGGCAGCAACCATGACCCAGCACAGACAAAAATAAATTAAAAAAAAAAAAAAGCAGAGCCCTCTGGGAGAAGATGGAGGGCCCCACTCTCAAGGCCATAGTCACCACGCTCTTTCTGCTCCAGCCACTCGGGGTTGGTGTCTCCCTGCTTCCAATGCACCGTGCCGTTTCCCACCTCTGGGCCTTTGCCTGTGCTGTTTCCTTCAGCTGAAATGTTCTTCCACTCCATCTTTCAGAGGGCCCTCCCTGATTTCTACCCAGTGCTGTGTGTTATGTTCTAGCCCATGCACTGCAAAATTGTACATTTACAAAAGCATATGATACGTGCTTGTCTGAAGGAAGGAAGGAATGGGCAGACTGCAGACCTCCGGGTCTGACCCCGCTGCACCCTAGCCAAGAGGCTAGGCCCAAGAGGTGAGCTGGGGGTTAAGTTAGAGTGGGCGAAGAGGCAGAGGGGCATTCAGCTCCAGGCCAGCTCCCCAGAGGCCAGAGCCAGACAGCTCAACACAGCTCCTACTTCTGAGTTGGCCCAGTGCCACCCTCAAAGGCTCCTGCCGGGTCAGACACACCTGGAAGCCCCGGTGAAAGGAGCAAGTTCTTCCCACAGAGTCAGTTTCAGCGGCCTCTGTGGTCCCAGCCTCAAGTGACCAAAGACCTCATTAGTGGTGAGCAGGTGGGAGGGACAGGCCCAGAACCCCAGAGCCAGGGTTGGCAAAAAAGTGACAAGGGACTCAGGGACACTTTGAGGGGAAAGATTCTGGGAGGAAAAAATAGTGATGGGGGTATACAGCATAGCATGTATGATGAGCCTCAGACTGGGTGCAATGCAGCCTTTCCTGCAAGGTAGCTTGAGAAAAGCAGCCTGACCTCTCTGACCCTCAGTTTCATTGCCTGAAAAATGGGGGTGACAGCAAGGGCAGTTGTGAGCACCACAAGGGTTTAGTACAGAGGAAACAATTCCATTCACTCTCTCTTTTTTTTTTTAATACTTATTTTTTTGGCCATGCCACACAGCATGTGGGGTCTTAGTTCCCCTACCAGGGATCAAATTTGTGCCCCTTGCATTGGAAGCATGGAGTGTTAACCACTGAACTGCCAGGGAAGTCCTCCATTCACTCTTAACATTAGTAGTAGGGTTGGATGGGTGTGGGAGTGAACCTGGGCTTCCTCATTTAGATCTTAGGCAAATCACTGCCCAATCACATTTCTGTGAGCCTCAGGCTCTTGGTCTTCACAAGGACAACCCACCTCTGGGGTGCTGAAAGGTAGGGGGGCTGGGAATAGCCCAGCTATCTGTCTTGCCCAGAGTGAGTTTCTTCAACAATAGCAATAACAACGAATAAATAATAAGAGCAGCAAACCGTGTTCTAAGCACTACTACATATACATGAACCCATTTTAATCCCCATTTTACAGATGGGACAACTGAGGCACAGAGCAGCGCATGTGCACAGAAATTACCTGCGGGGGGGGGGGGTCTTGTTAAATTGTAGATTCTGACTCAGTAGGTTGGGACCCAAGTTTCTGCATTTCTCACAAGCCCCCAGGTGGTAGTGATGGTTTGGGTACCACGCTTTGAGCCACAAGGGACTAGTGCATTTGCTAAAGGTCACAGGTGGTGCGCACCAAGCCTTGATTCAAGCCCTCCCAGTAGACTGCCAAGTCGCGAACTTAACCGCCACCCTAACTGTCTGCCGCAACCCTAGCTTTCTCCCCTGCAAAGAGACAGGAAGTATAGCTCCCCTCCCCAAGCCCATTTCTTCTCTCCGGGAAGTGGGGGTGCTAATACCTCCCACCGTTGGTGACATCTGGTCCATAGAACTGCCCTGCCCCCAGCATCCCAGGGGTCCTCCTGACGATGACAGGGAGGTTTTTAGATGCTCATTAGCCAGGAAGATAATTAAGGGCGAGGGCTGAGCTCGCCGTGACTCCCTGGGGCTTGCTGGGGCTCAGCTGGGCCTGCCCTGTGCCAACCTGGCCCTGTGCCCGCTTCCCTTGGGGCTCAGGAGGGGCTGGGACAAGGGAGGGGCTTGCCAGGGAGTAGAGAGGCCTCGGCCAGCCTCCGGGGAGACTCCAGTGGGGCCTCCTGCCCAGCCCCCTGCTCCTAGGGTTCCAGGCCTAAACATGAAGAGAACTGCTGGGCCAGAGGGCAGTTCCACAGGGGGTGAGAGGTGAGTTCTGCAGGGCGAGGTTAGGTGGGACACAGACAGGGTGTCACCTAACTCTGAGTCACCCAGCAATCTGGGTCAAGGAGAGAAATCGGCCCTTGCTGGTCGGTGGGTATAACATCTCTCTGGCCTCTCTCTAGCGCTGGCTCGGCCGCATTATAACCTTATAACCCAAGGCTGACAGTCTTGGGCAATCCACACTCCCATCTCGAATTGAACAACGTGTTGTTTTTCTGCAGTTTATGTTACTGTCTATTTTTGGCCCAGATATTGCTTTTCCGTTTACGATAGTGACATATCCATCCCTTTTTATGTATTTATTTATGTTGGCTGTGCTGTGAAGCTGGTGGGATCTTAGGTTCCCTGCCAGGGACTAAAACCCAAACCGTAACAGTGAAAGTGCCTCGTCCTAACTGCTGGACCCACCAGGGAATTTCCCCCATTCCTTTTTTTTAAAAAAACTATTTAAAAAAATTTGCTCTTGATTTTTATTTTTGGCTGTGGTGGGTCTTCGCCGATGTATGTGGGCTCCCTCCAGCTGTAGCACGGAGCAGGGGGCACTGTCTAATTGCGGTGCACGGGCCCCTCACTACGATGGCTTCCCCTGCTTCGGAGCATAAACTCCAGGGCACACAGGCTTCACTAGTTGCGGTGCACGGGCTCAGCTGCCCCGTGGCGTGTGCGATCTTCCCAGACCAGGAACCGAACCCATGTACCCTGCATTGGCAGGCAGACATCCAACCACTGGACCACCATCGAATTCCTTCCCCTACCCACTCCATTCCTTTTTAAAGCAGTTTCTTCAGGGAGAAGAAAAAAAAGAAGTGGGTTAATTTAAAGCAAAGTGTAATAGAAATAACTAGAGATGGTTAGGGGAGCTAGCAGCGGTGAAGATGGGGGCAGAAGGAAGGCTGAAGTGGGGTACGTGCCAGAGCTGAACCCCACAGCGGCTCGAAGCCCGGTGCTCTTAATTCAGTGCCAGACAAGAGCCCCCAGCCAGGGCAGAGACATCCCATGGGCTCCTGTGTCTCCTGGAAAATTCCAGCTGGGTTGTCATGGGCTGAGAGGAACCTGGGTTGGTTCTGGTCTTCATTTCTGGGGTCTGTTAGCAGCGTGATGAGGGGCAGCCTTGGGGAGTGGGGAGGGCATGGCTGTGCCCACGTGCTCCCTGCCTGAAGCCTGTCCTGTATTTCCACGTGTGGTACCCACCCCCCACCCCAAGCACACACGTACACCTGAGCACCAGAGCCCCTTAATCACCCATTCTTCAAAGCCTTCATTTATTCACTCAGTTTTTTTTTCATTTATTTAGCCGATCTTTATGGAGAACCTCCTCTGTGCCAAGCACTGTGCTCCCTCCTGGGGAGAGAGGCATGAATCAGATGGAAACCTCAGCCTTCCTGGCGTTCACAGCCTCTCAGAGGGAAGACAGATGATAAACGCAGAAATGAGTACTTTGTAGGACTTGTCAGACCGTGTATGCGCTGGGGAAGAAGGGAAAGACAGTAAGGGGAGAGGTGTGGGGGCTGGGAGGGGGCAGGGGAGAGGGGCACTCTGTCACAGACGTGGAAGAAGGCAGTGGTGCAGGAATCCCTTTTATTTTGATTTTAAGTAATTTTTTGTTGTTGTTGATTTTAAGTCATTTTCTTAGCAAACTTCAGGTGCAGAGAATGATGGACTGATCATAACCCAGATTGTGGTGTATTCTCTTTGGTCCTTGCATGACCTGATTTTCTTAAAAATTTCCACAGTTATTTTAATCATGTGATTCACACCACGTAACCCATTAATCAAAAGCTAGGACCTTAACAATGGCCAGTGTCCATCCTTGAGGTTTCCCCATCATGTCCCCCTTGTCATCCCCACCACCTTGGGTCCTGTCTTCATTGCTCCCGACTTTCTTTCTTGGATGGTTTTATCCTCCAAGTCTATTTTTATGTTGTTATTGTTCAGTTGCTAAGTCATGTCCAACTCTTTGGGACCCCCATGGACTGTAGCGTGCCAGGCTCCTATCTCCTGGAGTTTGCTCAGATTCATGTCCCCTGAGTCAGTGATGCTATCTAACCATCTCATCCTGTGCCGCCCCCCTTCTCCTTTTATGTTTTTTTTTTAATGTTAGCTTCTTTTTACTAACTTTATTGAAAGGGTCTATTAGCTTCCCAGGGAAGAAATTCCCACAAACTGGATGGCTTAATACAGTAGAAATTTATTCTCTCACAACTCTGTAAGCTAGAAGTTCAAGATCAAGGTGCTGGCAGAGCCACGTCCCCTTTGAAGGCTCTAGGGAAGGACGCGTTCCATGCTTCTCTCCTGGCTTCTGGTGGTTGCCAGCAATCTTTAGCAATCCGAGGCTTGTAGATGCATCACCCTAATCCCTGCCTCTGTCTTCACATGCCTGCTCCTCTGTGTGTCGTCACCTCTCCGTTTTCTCCCCCAGCTTTATTGAGGAATAATTGGCAAATAAAATTGTATGATTTAAAGTGCACCGTGTGAAACTTCAAATATTAATACACACACATTGTGGAATGATTACCCAGATCAAGATAATGAACATGTTCATCACCTCACATGGTTAACTCTGTGTGTGTGTGTATATGCACCTACGTGCATGGGGTGAGAATGTTTAATACCTACTCTGCAACTTTCTGGAGAAGGAAATGGCATCCCACTCCAGTGTTCTTGCCTGGAGAATCCCAGGGACAGGGGAGCCTGGTGGGCTGCCGTCTATGGGGTCGCACAGAGTCAGACATGACTGAAGCGACTTAGCGGCAGCAGGAGCTGCAACTTCCAAGTTATTAACAAATTGTTAATTATAGTCAGCACGCTGTACGTTAGACCCTCAGAACTGATTCTTGTAACTGAAAGTTTGTACCCTTTGACCTTTTAATCTCCTTGTCTCTTCCTCCCCCACAGCCCTTGGCAACCACTGTTCTATTTTCTGTTTCTGTGAAATTGGCTTGCTTCCCTTCCCTCTCTTTGATTCTCGGTCTCTTTCCCACTTCCTTTCTTCTCCACATGTAAGTGATAACCATATGGTATTTGTCTTTGTCTGGCTTATTTCACTTAACAGATGGTGGAATAATATTATATTGTGTGTGTGTATGTATATGTGTGTGTGGCCAGTCACTCAAGTCATGTCTGATTCTTTGCAAGTAGTCTGCCAGGCGCCTCTGTCCACAGGATTTTCCAGGCAAGAATACTGGAGTGGGTTGCCATTTTCCTCCTCCAATGTGTGTGTGTGTGTGTGTGTGTGTGTGTATTATATTACATATATTATATGATATGTTACATATATATGTGTGTATATATATGCCACATTTTCCTTATGCATTCATTCATTGAAGGACATATAGTTTTTTCCCCTATGTCCTGGCTATCATGAAGAATGCTGCAATAAACATGGGAGTTCAGATATCTCTTCAAGATACTGATTTCATTTCATTTGGATATATATCCGAGAGTGATTGACGGATCACGTGACAGTTCTATTTTTCATTTTCTGAGAAATTTCCATACTGATTTCCATAGTAGCTGCCCAATTTGCATTGCCACCAGTGTGCACAAAGGTTCCCTTTTGTGTGAAGTGGTATTGCGATTTTGATTCCCTTTTCCCCAATTATTAGTGATGTTGAGCACCTTTTCATGTACTTATTGGCCATCTGAATGTTTTCTTTGGAAAAATGTCTATCTGGGTCCTTTGCCCGTTTTAAAAATAGCAAATTCTTTTTCGCTATTGAGTTGAGTTCTTTGTATATTTTGGATATTAACTGCTTGTCAGACGTATGGTTTGCAAACATTTTCTCCCATTCTGTAGGTTGCCTTTTCATTTTGTTGATTGTTTCCCTTGCTTTACACAAGCTCTTTAGTTTGATGTAGCCCCACTTGCTTATTTTAGTTTTTATTGCCCGTGCTTTTGGTGTCTTATCCAAAAAGCCATGGCCAAGTCCAATATCAAAGGGCTTTTTCCTGATATTTTCTTCTAGTAGTTTTATGGTTTCAAGTCTTACATTTAAGTCTTTGATCCATTTTGAGTTTGTGAGTGGTCTAAGACAAGAATTCCATTTCATTGTTTGCCATGTGACTATCCAGTTTCCCCAGCATCATTTATTGAAGGGACTGTCCTTTCTCCATTGCGTGTTCTTGTCGCCTTGTCAAAAATCACTAGGCTGTATTTGTGTAGGTTTAACGTCTGGGCTCACTATTGTTTTTCACTGGTCTTGGTGCCTTTTTTATGCCAGTATCTTTTTATCAAATTTATTAATTTGACTGCGCAGGCTCTTAGTTGCAGCACTCAGGATATTCAGTCTTTGTTGGGGCATGTGGGATCTAGTTCCCTGACCAGGGATAGAACCGGGGCCCCTTACATTGGGAGTGCCGGGCCTTAGCCACTGGACCACCAGGGAAGTCCTGATGCCAGTATGTTTTATTAAAGCTCTGTAATATAGCTTGAAATCAGGAAGTTGTGATTCCTCCAGCTTTGTTCTTTCTCAAGATGGCTTTGACTATTTGGAGTCTTTTGTGGTCCCATACAAATTTTAGGGTACTTTTTTATTTCTGTGAAAAATACCATTGGAATTTTGATAGGAACTGCGTTGATTCTATAGATCACTTTATATAGTATGAACATTTTCACAATATTAATTCTTCCAATCCGAGAACACAAGAGAGCGTTCCATTTATTTGTGTCTTCAGTTTCTTTCATCAGTATCTTACGGGTTTTTTCTTTCTTTTTTTTTTTTTTTTTTTTGGTTTTGTGTTTTGTCTTATAGTTGTCAGTGTACAGGTCTTTCACCTCCTTGGTTAAATTTATTCCTAAGGATTTTGTTGTTTTTAATGCTATTGTGAATGTGATTACTTTCTTAATTTCACTTTCAGATAGTTCACTGATAATGGATAGAAACACAAATGATTTTTGTATGTTGATTTCTATATCCTGCAACATTACTGAATTCATTTATTAGTTCTAATAACTTTTTTAAAAAGTTTTTTTGGCCACAATGCATGGCACGTGGCATTTTAGATCCCTGCCCAGGGATGGAATCTGCTTCCTCTGCAGTGGAAGCACAGAGTCTTAACCACTGGAACACCAGGGAAGTCCTCTAATAGCTTTTTGATGGACTCTTTAGGATTTTCTGTACATAAGATCATGTCATCTGCAAACAGATAATTTTACTTGTTCCTTTTCAACTTGGATGCTTTTTACTTCTTTTGTTTGTCTAATTGTTACTGGGACTTCTTCCCCTTCTTATAAGGAGACCAGTCACTGGATTTAGAGCCTACTCTAACTCATGTGACCTCATCTAAACCTAAATAATACCACTTCCCTGGTGGTCCAGTGGTTAAGAATCCGCCTTCCAATGCAGGGGACACTGGTTCAATTCCTGGTTGGGAAGATCCCATATGCCATGGGGCAGCTAAGCCTGCACGCCGTATCTCCGGAGGCCATGTGCCTAGAACCCGAGCTCTGCAACAAGAGAAGCCACTGCAATGAGAAGCCCATGGACCACAACTAGAGAAAACCCATGTGCAGCAACCAAGACCCAGCACAGCCATAAAAAATAAATAAATAAAAACTGTAATCACATCAGTAAAGGCCCTATATGAGTTCAAATAAGGTTATATGTACCAGGGATTAAGACTCCAGTGTATCTCTTCAGCAACACAATTCAATCCATCAAATAAAGGGAAGCCAGATAACCAAAAAAAAGTATTCTCATATATGTACCTTATGAGACTTCATTTCATCATTTAATAGTCTACATATAGCTAAGATTGGCCCATACTGGGATTTACTTATTTTAACTGTTGTGTCATATTTTCCTAGGTCAACGTATCATGACTGACCAGTCTGGATTCCTGTGGACAACCTCTTGAATGGTGTCCAGGTGTCTGCTAATTTACGTGCTGTTTGAGCATTCTTTTTTGTTTTTTTTTAAAATATTTTTTGGCTTTGTTGGGCTTAGTTGTGGCACATGAGGTGTTTGTTACAGTGCACAGGCTTCTCTCTAGTTGTGACCTGCGGGCTCCAGAGTGCACAGGCTCAGTAGTTGAGGTGCTTGAGCTTGGTTGCCCTGCAGCGTGTGGGATCTTAGTTCCCTGACCAAGGATCGAACCTTTGTCTCCTGCATTGGAAGGCAGATTCTTAACCACCAGACCACCAGGGAAATCCTTGGGCATTCTCATAAGTAGCTCTTGATTATGCATGCAAGAGTTTCTCTGGAGTGTTTACCCGGAAATGAAATCACTGGGATTTTGAATATATGAATATTCAATTGTGAGAGATGACAGCAAGGTACTTTATGAAGTGGTTGCCCTAATTACATTTCCACCGACAACATGTACGATCCACATCCTCTCCAGCACTTGGTATGATTCGATTTAAAAATGTTTTCCAGTTGACTGTGAAATTGTTCCCAGGCAAGATCTTGATTTGCGTTTCTTGATTGCTAATGATGCTGAACATCTTTGTTAATGCTGAGGTCTAAAATATATTCACCTATATTTCCTGCTAAGGTTTCTGAAGCTTAGTTTTTGACATTTAAGTCTATAATCTATCATCTTTGCATCATTAAGTTCGAAAGGATTATTCCTCTCATTGCTGCCAAACATTTTTTAAGGTGGGTTTTTTGTTTGTTTTTGGTATTTAAGTCCTTAATCTGGAGTCGATTTTTGTGTAAGGAAGGATGGATTGTGTAAACTGAGGCGCTTTTGTAGGGTAACAAGTGTAGGACAGTGGGGCAGGATGTTCCACTGGGACTCTTGAGTGTTTTGGAAGTTGTTCACTGGTTATTGAGTTCAAATTCTGCTCCTCTCATGGACTGCTTTGTGATCTTCCACTTAATCTCTGTGATCCTTGGTTTCCTCATCTGTAAAATGAGAATTATAGCAAATACTGTCCTTGGGTGCCACAAGGAGTACATGAGACAAAGTATGCAGAAAAGCTTCCCACATTGTGGGTAAGCAACCTAAGGAGCATTTATTGAGTACTTACTATGTGTCAGATGAGGCCAAGCACTTTTAATGTGTTATTTATTCATTTAACCCCTGACTGCTCCATGAAGTCGATGGTATCTTCCACACTTTACAGATGAGGAAACCGAGTCTCAGATAGGATGAGTGAGCCCCCTAAGGCACAATGCTGGCATGAGTCAGAGGACTTGAACCCTGGCAGTTGAACTACAGAGCCCTCATCCCTCAGCCATCGTGCCATTGTGCTCAGTTGTGTCCGGCTCTTTGCGACCCCATGGGCTGTAGCCCACCAGGCTCCTCTGTCCATGGGATTTTCCAGGTAAGGATACTGGAGTGGGTTGCCATGTCCTTCCCCAGGGGATCTTCCCAACCCAGGGATTGAACCCAGGACTTCTGCATTGGCACGCGGATTCTTTACCACTGAGTCACCTGGGAAGACCATCCAACTGCATCACATTTCAAAGCCATTCCTTCCCTCCCTCATCCTCCAGAATCTAGTCCCTGGGCCTTGCTTCTCCAGGCGGAAGGGTCTCGAGGTGGAGATGGGGGAGTAATAGGCAGTGGGGTTGACCCCTGATTCTCCTGTGGCCCCTGCCTTTGACTCTGAGGCTGAGGAGAGGCTGGGGAAGGAGTGGGGAGCCTGAGCCTCTTGCGGGGAAGTCCATCCATCCTCCCCTCCCCGCACCAGAGGCAGTTGAGCATCACAGTGAAGATGAATCACCAGCCACAGAGTTCTCCCCAGTGTCATCCATTATTCACAACTACCATCCCAGGCATGGGTGGCTTTGGGGTCAGGCAGGAATTATTCCCAAGGCCCAGCTCTTAGGGACTTTTATCCACAGCTGAGCCTGACCACAAGCAACCTTATCCTCTCAGGCTGACGGCTGGGGACTTTCCACCCAGAGGGGCCGGAGACTCCAGCCCGAGCTAAAAGGCCTGACTGACATGGCACTTGGGGCTGTGTTTGAGCCCAGCTCTGCCACTTTCCAGTTACCTTCTTGAGCCTCAATTTCCTTATCTGTAAAATGGGAATAACTAGCCCCACTTTGTTAATAGATTTAGAAATTATCTACAGCTAGAGGGGTGGGTACCAGAGTTGACCACCAGAGCTGCTATTGTGACATTTGCCCTTTCAATGATTGTCTCTCGGGCCTTTCTGGGGACGCAGAGATGGTGTGACCCTTTAAAGTTCACCTTGTAATTTTTTAAAAATTTTACTTAAATATAATTGATGTATAATGTGTTAATTCCTGCTGTACAGCCAAGTGATTCAGTGGTATCACTGATATCAAAGTGATTCAGCGAAGATAGAGATGTGTATACATATGTATTCTTTTTCATATTCTTTTCCATTCTGGTTTATCACAGGATATTGAACATAGTTCCATGCACTATACAGCAGGACCTTGTTGTTTATCCATTCTATATATAATAGTTCGCATCTGCTAATCCCAATCCTTCCCTCCCGAACCCACTTCCACCTTGGCAACCACAAGTCTGAGCCTCATATCTGTGAGCCTGTTCCTGTCTTGTAGATATGTTCATTTGTGTTGTATTTTAGATTCTACATATAAGTGGTATAATATGATGCTTGTCTTTCTCTTTCTGACTTCTTTCACTTAGTATGATAATCTCTAGGTCTGTCCATGTTGCTGCAAATGACATTATTTCATTCTTTTTTATGGCTGAATAGTATTCATATATATATATATATATATATATGTATGTATGTATACACACCACATCTTCTTTATCTATTCATCTGTCGGCAGATGTTTAGGTCGTTTCCGTGTCCTGTCTATTGTGAATAACACTGCTGTGGACATAGGGGTACATGCATCTTTTCAAATTAGAGTTTTGTCCGGATATGTACACAGGCGTGGGATTGCTGGATCGTATGACAACTCTATTTTTAGTTTTTCACCAACTAATTCTTATTTGCAGCTAGGGTTGAAACCATTGTCTTCACCTTGGAATTCCTAAGAGTGATCCCTCAGCAGATAAAGTTCAATGAAGAAATAAAAAATTTGGGAGGGGGTGCCTATAATGCTGTAATTCTCAACCTGTGGCTCCTCAGTGTCATCTGGGAGCTTGTTAGAAATGCATGTCCTTCCCTGCCCAAGCCTGCTGGGTCAGGAACTCTGGGGGTGGAGCCTAGTGGGTTGTCTTTCAACAGCTGCTCCAGGCAGGTCTGGTGCATGCACAGGTGTGAAGCCCATCGCTCCCTCTCCCATTTGCTTGCTTTGTTGACACAGTTGCCATGTCGTGAGCTCCCGCGTTGGAGGCCCCGTAACAAGGAGCTGAGTGCTGCCAACATGTACTGAGGGGACTTGGGAGCTGGCCCTTCCCCAGTCATGCCTGCAGATGAGACCACAGCCCCACCGACGCTTAGATTGCAGTGAGAAACGCTGCGCTGGAAGAATTCTCATTCAGATTCCTGCTCAACAAAAACTATGGGATAGTAAATATTTGTTGTTTTAAGCTGCTCTGTTTTGTGGAAATTCATTTTGCAGCAAATAGGTAACAAATGTGGTGAATATTGGCAAGAAGGAGAGGGAGGGTGGGTGGGAGGAATAGAAGGATATACTGGAGTAATCTAAAGCCTACATTAAAGGGGTTTAAGGGACTTCCCTGGAGGCTCAGTGGTTAAGAATCCACCTTCCAATGCAGGGGATGTGGGTTTGATCCCTGGTTGGGCAACTACAATCCCACACACCAACTAAGCTGAAATGCCACAGCTATTGAATCCGTGTGCCACGATGAAGACCCAGCAGCACAGTCAAAACATAGAAATAATAAAAAAATTTTTTAAAGGGTTAAGGACCTACTGTATAGCACAGGGAACTCTGCTTGATATTCTGTAATAACTTCAATATGAAAATAACTTCAAAAAGAATAGATACATATATATGTACAACTGAATCACTTTTCTGTACACCCAAAACCAACACAACATTGTTCCTCAACTATACTACAATATAAAACTAAAAAAATTTTTTTAAGGATTTAAGAGACATGTAAGCTGATTTCAACATGCAGACCTTGTTCGGATCCTGACTGCACATACTAACTGTCTTGTTTTACGCTGATATTTGGGGAATGCGAACACCAAGGGAATCCTGGATGATATTAAGCTGTTATTGTTCATTTTATTGGGTGTGATAGTGGTTCAGTGCTTATGTTTTGAAAACGAGGCTCTGTCTCTGAGAGAAACATGTTGAACTAGTTACAGATGAAGTGATCCTCTGTTGAGCAATTGCTTTAAAATAATCAGGGTGGGGAGGGAGTAGATGTGAAAGAAAAGGAATTGATGGTTATTGAGGAGAGGGGGCAGTGTGTGGAGATTCCTTTTACTCTTCTCTATTTTTGTATATGTTTGAAATTTTTCACGGTAAAAAGTTAAAAAAAAAATGACATGAGTCCAATGTGCCCACTGTAGAGATGGACAGAAGAAACCCCAGAAGCAGGAGGAAGATTGGAGGGAATAGGGGAGTAGGGAATCTTTGGTTGTTGACAGTGAGGGGTCTGTCCCTGGGCCTGGCCTCCCCGCTTGGTGCTTGTGTAGGAGACCTGAGCCTGGGGCGTGGAGAGGATTCTCTCCCATCATCCGAGACTCGGCCTTCTGGCAGTTTGTAGCTGACACACTAAGCCATCTGAGTCCATACCTGTGAGAGGCATCTTTTTTTGTTTGCTTGGCCACCCTCCACAGCTTCTGGAATCTTAGTTCTCCAACCAAGGATTGAACTGGGGCCACTGCAGTGAAAGAGCAGAGTCCTAACCACTGGACCACGAAGTTCCTGAGAGGCGTCTTTCAAGTGTATAAGGGTGATGATTTTTTCTCTTAATATATTAAGTTGTCACAAAGGGAGTGTTTCATTGTGTTTTATTCATTTATTTTTGTATTTTATTTTAGACTTCTCTCCTTTTATAAAAGGAGATACTTGTTCATTGTAGACTCAAAGGGAATACAATGCAAAGACAGTACCCTTCCTCTTGTCTTCCAGTCACCTCCCAAAGACAACTATTTAAATAATTCTTCAACAGATACATATTTTTAAAATTTACTTTTGGTCACACCCACAGCATGTGGGATCTCAGTGCCCCAAACAGGGATTGAATCCACACCGCCTGCGTTGGAGTCACAGAGTCTTAACCACTGGACCACCTATTCAATAGATATATATTTATGGAGCACCTACTATAAGCCAGAAAGGCACCGTGTCAGGCACTAATGAGAGCTGCATGTGAAATTTAAAATTTTCCAAGAGTCCCATTTAAAAAGTAAAAAGAAACAGGAGAAATTAATTTTAATAATACATTTCTTTAACCCAGTATATCCAAAGCCGTTATATGGAATCAATGCAAAAATTATTAATGAAGTTTTAATGATCTTTTCATAGTGTATTAGTTAGCTCAGGCTGCAGTAACAAAATACGACAAGTGGGGTGGCTTAAATTTATTTTCTCACATTTCTGGAGGCTGGAAGTCCAAGATCAAGGTGCTGGCAGGGTTGGTTTCTTCTGAGGCTTCTCTCCTTGGCTTGTGGATAGCCACCTCTGAGCCTCAGTTTCTCCATCTGTAGCATGGGCTTGGTGAGATCTGATTGAAAGGGAGGCAGGTGTAAGAAAACAAGATTGTTTCTGAGCAGAGCTGATGCCTCCCGGGGCTCCCTGGTCCCCAGTGCTCTGAAGAAAATCCTCCCACACTGCCCTGGGCTCCTGCCAAGCCCTGACCTTGCTGCTCTGGCCCCAGAGAAAAGGGGTTGGAGCCTGTGAGCAGGTCTCTGGCAGGTCCTGACCTGTCCTGGCAGGGAGACCGGAGGGGAGTGAGGCAGGAAGGCAGCTCTAGGTCCTGAGTACCTCCATCTGCCCTTGTATCCTCTGCCCCTGCCTCCCTTTCTGCACTGCAGCCATGCTCAGCCACCGCGGTTCCCTGACCCTCCCTGTCTCAGGGCCTTTGCACAGGCTGTTTGCACTCCTGGCATTTTCTTCTGCCTCTTTTCAGACTTCTACTCACTGTTCAAATCCTGAGAAACTCTTCCTGAGGTCCTGCTCTGTGGCCGCTGCCCAGCCCAGGTCTCACTGTAGTGTGTGGTCCCCAATAGGCTAAGCCCCCCGAGGTCTAGGATCAGATCTGTGCCAACTTGGTAGCCGAGCAACAGTGGATTCCCAGCAAATGGTTGTTGAGAACAAGTGCATGAAGGCACGAGCATGTCTCTGCTCCATCCAGACTTTGATGCTCCACACGCGGTGCTGGGAGGGGCAGGTAAGAGAAGGTTTCCACCCCCAGAGCTGCTCAGTCTAAGGGGAGGCAGACATGAAACAGATAATTATACAATCACGCCGAGCAGTCCCTGGAGGCAAATATAGAGCCAATGAGTATGTAGAGGGAGATGCCACCTTGACGGGGACCTGAGGTTTCCTGGAAGACATGATGTTTGAGGCTTGATCTGAAAGCTGAGCAAGAATAATTAATCCGGCAAAGAGAGGCAGAAAGATCTTTCCAGGCAGAGGGGACCACATATGCAAAGGCCCAGTGGTCAAGAAACACCCAGAGGGGAGTATGTGAGAGATGCCATGGGCTGAGGTTGGGGTGGGAAGGTCAGGTCACATGGAGGGTGGCTAAACTTTATCCGCAGAGCAGTGTGAGGACACGAAAGGGTTTCACCATCCCTGGGAAGATGGAACCCAAATCAAATTGGAAAGAGCTAGCTGTGTCTGCCGCATGAAAAACAAATCAGATGGGCCAGGAGGGCAGGGAGGAGGCCCCTGCAGTTCTTGAAGGACTTGGACTAAGGCAAGGATAGATAGATGTGGACAGACGTGGAGGATTTTTAGCAAAGAGCCAGACTACAGGCCCAGCCATGGGGGCGGTCTGCAGAGACAGCAAAGTGGGGATTCGGAGGGAGGCGTGGTGTCCTGCCCTAAGCAGGACCTGGCCAGCTGGGAGCAGCCTGTTCTCAGGAGGAGGGTCTGATGAGCCTCTGGGGCCCTGGCCACCAACCAGCCAAGAATCCCCTGGCCAGAGACATGGGCCCGGGGACAGGAGGGATGCCAATCCTGTCTCCAGGGATGACACCTTCCAGCAGACAAGTCTTCTACATCCTTTGGGCCCCGCCCTGCCCTGGGGTTGCTATGTGACCTTCTCTGGGCCTTGCCTGCCCTCCTGCTGAGAGCCAGAGGCTCATCCACTTCCTTGGGGATTAAAGACTCCCAGTGGTCTCCTCCCAGGAAGCCCCCACCCAGGTTCAGCCAAACCCCACCCCTGGGAATGTTCATTAGACCAGTGGTCCTCAGCCTTTTTCCATAGTGTGTGTGTGTGGTTTCTTGATGATTTGAGAGCATGACATGTATTGTGCACTTTATTTCTTTTATTATTACATCAGCTCCATGGTGTGTGTGTGTGTGTGTTTGTGTGTGTGTATGTGTGTGTGTGTGTGTGTGTGTGTGTGTGATTTCTTGATGATTTGAGAGCATGACATGTATTGTGCACTTTATTTCTTTTATTATTACATCAGCTCCACGGTGTGTGTGTTTGTGTGTGTGTGTGGCTTCTTGCTGATTTGAGGGCATGACATGTATTGTGCACTTTATTTCTTTTATTATTACATCAGCTCCACAGTGTGTGTGTTTGTGTGTGTGTGTGTGGTTTCTTAATGATTTGAGGGCATGACATGTATTGTGCACTTTATTTCTTTTATTATTACATCAGCTCCACGGTGTGTGTGTGTGTGTGTGTGTGTGTGTGTGTGTGTGTGTGTGTGTGTGGTTTCTTGATGATTTGAGAGCATGACATGTATTGTGCACTTTATTTCTTTTATTATTACATCAGCTCCACCTCGGATCATCAGGCATTGGATCCCAGAGGTTGGGGACCCCTGCATTAGACCACTCAGGATGCACATGCCAAATCCTGGGGACAGAGCGTGAACGAGGGGACAAGACGCCTGCCCGCAGGGGGCTGACCATCTAGAGGGGGAGGAGGGAAACACGAAGACACATTGATAAATACGTTATGAAATATAATTTCAGAGCCAGATAAGTGCTCTAGCGAGTGGCGTGATGGAGACTAATGGAAGTGTGGGCTGGGGTTTGTGTGAGAGAGGAGGTCATGCTCTGAGGATGCAGAGAAGCCTGTCAAGGAAAAGCATTGTAGGCGGGGGAACAGTCAAGGCAAAGGTGTGAGGTGGGACGGCAGAGAGCAGGGAGGCGGGGAGGGGAAGATGTGGTGAAGGAGGGGCCCAAGGGGTGGATCAGGGGTGGACGGCCCTGCGGAGTACGTCACCTGGGGAGGCCTGGCCGGGGTGAGACCGGACGATGGGCTTCGTTCCCCAGACCTACCAGAATCTCCCTTCTCACTCAGCTGGAAACCCCCTCCCCCGGAGTTCCCTATTTTAGCCCTTTCTAGCCTCTCTGCCTCCTTCACCCCCATGACAGGTACTCCCTGGGCTGGAATTTCCCCAAGATGGGCAGTCAGGGAGGGGAAATAACATCCATCGTTGTCAAGGCCATTAGTGCTGGGACCTCCTAACCGAGTGCCCTGGCCCCTGCTGGGCGCGCCGTGACCTGGCCCCCAGCTGCTCACAAGGGGACCCTTCAGGTTTTACAGGCCCCATTCTACAAGACCAGGAGACCCAGACGCAGTGTGACTCGCTCACGGCCATGCGGCCCGAAGGCAGGAGCCAAGATTTGAATTCAGCTCAGTCGTGTCCGACTCTTTGTGACCCGGGTGGACCTGTAGCCCACCAGGCTCCTCTGTCCATGCGGATTCTCCAGGGCAGAATACTGGAGTGGGTTGTCGTTCCTTTCTTCAGGGGCTCTTCTCGACCCAGGGATGGAACCCGAGCCTCCTGCATAGAGGGCAGACTCTTTATCATCTGAGCCACTAGGGAAGCCCTAGTCTCATCCTGAAGGTTGGGCAGAGCCTACCAAGTCTCGCGAGAGTTTCAGGATCCCAGGAGATCCAGAGTCCTCCGCCCGTTTCCTACCTGCTTCGCTTCACTGCCGCCATGTAGGTAAGTGTTGCTGCCAGTTTCCCAGTTGCTGAAGCAGACACCCCAGAGTCATTCTGAGCCCCTGGCTGCCCTCCTCTGCCAAGGGCTGGTCACAAAATGCCCTTTATGGGCTCTGTTGCAGCTTTAACACCCAGCATATCTGACTAGTGGTTCTCTTTCCCTCTTGAGACAAAAAAAAAAAAAAAAAAAGAGGAAATTAAATTGTGGCCGGTTATCATTGATCTAGAGAAAGCCGCACAAAGGTCTGTGGTCACCTTTTTCTAAAGATACACTTCACACGATTGCGCTAAGTGCAGTGGGTAGGCGACCAGGCCAGCCAGCTGATCTCTGGTGTCCCTAAAGAATACTTCAGGACCCCGCGGCTGACTGCGCCCACCCCAGAGGGGCTCTGGGGAGGTGGGGGCCTCCACAGCCCACCCCTTCTGCCGGAGGAGAAGGCATAGAGGGCTCAGAGCCACTGCTGCCCCTCCTTGAAGCCGTGTCCTCTTTGGGGGCAACAATCTGAAACTGATTGTGGTGATGGGTGCATAACCTAATGAAGACACAAAACCACTGAACTGTACTCTTTAATGGGGAATCGCATGGTATGTGAATTACAACTCAATATATCTAGTTAAAAAAAGAAAAAACAACAACAAACACAGGTATTCTGTGTCAGCCCAGGGTGGGTCCAGGTCTGCTCAGACAAATGAAATGTGAAAAAAAAATCATGAGAACATTCAAGTTTTATCTGAAAGCAACAGAGCTAACACTTTTTTTTTTTTTTTTTTTTAATTTATTACTTTGCTGCACCGGGTTGTAGTTGCGGCATGTGGGATCTTCCATCCTTGTTGCAGCACTTGGGATCTGTAGTTTCGGCACGGGAACTCTTGGTTGCGGGCATGTGGGATCTAGTTCCCCCACCGGGGATCAAACCCAGGTCCCCTGCATTGGGAGCATGGAGTCTTAGCCGCTGGACCACCAGGGAAGTCCTCAGAGCTAGCGTTTCTTTAGTGTGGGTGATATGCTGGTTAACTCCTCTGTCATCACAATTCTATCAGGAAGACTTTATTACACCCCCACCCTTGACAGTTGGGGGAACTGAGGCACACAGTGGGAATGCGACTGGCCAAGCTCACACACAAAGAAGTGTCCGAGCAAAGTTTGAACCCCACAGTCTAGCTCCAATACTCACATCTGCCTCTGATACAGATGAGTAAAGAGGACAATATATAACCATCAAGTGTCCCCCAGCTCAGGAGTGGCCCCCCTGAGTTCTTACCAGCACCAGTTAAACCACAGGCTGGTCTAGTTCCAGACACTCTGTGATACTGTGAACACTATCTTTTTTTAAAAAATGCCTAATTGAAGTGTAGTTGATTTACAATGTTATGTTAGTTTGAGGTGTACAGCAAAGTGATTTAGTTAGACATACATATGTATCTATTTTTTTAAGATTATTTTTCCCATATGAAAGGGAAAGTGAGGTTGTGTCCGACTCTTTTGCAACCCCGTGGACTGTAGCTCCCCAGGCTCCTCCGTCCATGGGATTTTCCAGGCAAGTGTACTGAAGTGGGTTGCCATTTCCTTCTCCCATATAGATTAATATAAAATACTGAGTATAGTTGGCTGTGCTGTACATTAGGTCCTTGTTTATCTGCATGCATGGGTGCTAAGTCGCTTCAGTCATGTCCTACTTTTTGTGACCCTGTTGACTGTAGCCCACCAGGCTCCTCTGTCCATGGGATTCTCCAGGCAAGAATACTGGAGTGGGTTGCTATGCCCTCCTCCAGGGGCTCTTCCCGACCCAGGGATCAAACCCACATCTCTTATATGTGGTAAAGAAGGTTCCTTACCACTAGTGCCACACTATCAGTGTATATATGTTCATGAAAGTAAATGTGTTAGTCGCTCAGTCATGTCTGACTCTTTGTGACCCCATGGACTGTAACCTGCTAGGCTCCACTGTCCATAGAATTCTCCAGGCAGGAATACTGGATCGGGTTGCCATTTCCTTCTCCAAGGGATCTTCCCATCCTAAGGATCAAACCACGGTCTCCTGCATCGCAGGAAGTTTCTTTACCATCTGAGCCTCCAGGGAAGCCTGTATATGTTAATACCAAACTTTTAATTTATCTCTCTTTTTCTCCTTTGGGAACAGTAAGTTTGTTTTCTATGTGTGTGGGTCTATTTCTGTTTCTGTATTTAAGTTCATCTGTATCAGATTTTTTTTGATTCCACACATAAGCAACATCATATGATATTTGTCTTTGACTTAGTATAATAGTCTATATGTCCATCTATGTTGCTTTTTAATGGCCTAATAGTATTCCATCATGTATATGTACCACATCTTTATCCATTCATCTGTCAATGGACCCTTAACTTAGGGTGCTTCCATGTCTTGGGTATTGTCTGCAGTGAACATTGGGGTGAATGTATCTTTTTGAATTACACTTGGGAAGCTCTTGTCATCATAGTATTTCTCTGGATGTATGCCCAGGAGTGGGATCGCAGGATCTTCAGCTAGCAGTATCTGAGAATGAGATGGTTGACGGCATCACTGATTCGAAGGACATGAGTTTGGGCAGGCTCCGGGAGTTGGTGAGGGACAGGGAGGCCTGGCGTGCTGCAGGTCATGGGGTTGCAAAGAGTCAGACATGACTGTATGACTGAACTGATACTGATACTGATTTTTAGTTTTTTAAAGGAACCTCCATATCATTTGAGAAAAGTGCAACTTCCACTACATCATCTTGTTTCAGCCCTATCCGCCCCCACCCCACTCACTTCCCCGCCTGCCCCCTGCTGGGTTCTTTTATCATGAATCATATTGTCATTTCATTCATAAGTTCTTTAGAATGTACCTCTGTGATAGGAACTGTCTCAAATAACCACATTTTCATTTAATTGCCACTTTCACACCTATAAGAAGTTCACGGTTGTGTAATATCCTCTCAAATCCCATCTCCACCTGCTGCCCCCTGTTGTTTCCTAAATGTGTTTAAGGGCTGGTTGGTTCAAATCAAGAGGCAAAATCTGTACATTGCATTTGGCTGGTGTTTCTCTTAAATCCCTTGTAAGCTATAACAATTCTCTCTTTTGTATTGCCTTGCCTTTTAGTTGTTGCAGAAAGTGTGAGATCCTTCCTCTTAAGCATTGATTTGCTGCCTTTTAAATGGCCTCCAGCAGAAATTCGAGGGCTGGGGGGTAGGGAGTGGAGGGGTCAGGAGATGGTGGGGGCTTGGCCCAGCCTCCAGGCCTTGTGCAGAGCCTGTATTTCTATCTTACAGGTTATCTGAAATGAAATAAAATCAGGCCTGGGTAGAAAAGGGAGGCTCATTGATGTTGGCAGCAACTGTGCTAAGTCAATCCAGTCGTGTCTGATTCTTTGTGACCCTAAAGACTAGCCCACCAGACTCCTCTGTCCATAGGATTCTCTAGGCAAGAATACTGGAGTGGGTTGCCTCCTTCGGGGGATCCCGACCCAGAATATTGAACCTGCATCTCTTATGTCTTCTGCATTGGCAAGCGGGTTCTTTACCACTAGTGCCACCTGGGAAGCCCTGACAGCAACTAAATATGTTCATTTGTCACAAATGGTGTCCATCCCACCTTCAAAGCATATATGGAACGTGCCCTTTCTCTCTTGCAGTGGATTGGAGGAGGTGAGGGGGGATGCAAGGCTGGGGTGCTGGGAGGCTCCCACAGTCCAGGCGAGAGCTGATGATGTCCTGGGCCAGGGTTGTGGCTTAGGTGAAGAGGGGACAGATTCCAGGAGTATTCTGGAGGTCGAGTTGGTCTGGCACAGTGACCACGGAGGGCAGGAGGTGTCCAAGGTGCTTCATTTATCTTTAAATTTTTTGGCCTCACCCTGAGGCATGTGGCATTTTAGTTCCCCAACCAGGGATCAAATCTGCACCCCGTGAATTAGAAGGCAAAGTCTCAACCACTAGACCACCAGGGAAGCCCCCGGAGTGCTTTGGACAGCAGACTCCTTTCTCTCTAGGGGAAAGCAGCCTTCCTGCCTTGGGCTCATGTGCACCGACCCCCTCCTCCCAGCTCCCAGCTGCAGCTGCAGTTGGGGAGATGAAACACACCAAAATGAGGGTGACTCACTCCTCAGGAAGGACCACCCGCACCCCACGCTCAGCCTTCCGAAGAGAAAGAGCCAATAGCGGAAAGAGAGGGGGTGGGACAAGGGCATGGATGCCAGAATCAGCTGCTTCCAGTGCCGTGAGCTTGGACAGCTCAATACCTCTCTGAGCCTCAGTTTCCCCATCTGAGCAATGGGATGCCCATTCCTACCTGGGTGTTGGAGAAAATTAACGGTGAGCTGCTCTTAAGTGGTGGTCTTGAGGAAGAGAGCCCAGGTGGCCCCAGGAGAGACAGGAGGATGTGAGGACGGACTGGTAGGGAGGCTAAGCATGTCGGGAGCACGGTCTGCAGCTGATGAGGGTATGAGGCCAGACACCTCCCAGCTGGTCCTTGAGCCCCACTGGGGTCAGCCTCTGAGCACCCTGGTTATAGGCAAAGCAGAACTAATGAGAGGGAAGTGATTGGGGTGCCATTTGTGGTTCTGCCAAGCCTTGGGCCATTTCCTTTAAATATATATACATATATATATATATATATATATATTTTTTTTTTTTTTTTAACGTGGACCATTTTTTCAAAGTCATTTTGTTGTTTAGTTGCTAAGCCGTGTCCGACTCTGTGATCCCATGGACTGTAGCCCACCAGGGTCCTCTGTTCATGGGATTTCCTAGGCAAGAATACTGGAGTGGGTTGCCATTTCCTTATCCAGGGGAATCTTTCTGACCCAGGGATTGAACCCAGGTCTCCTGCACTGCAGGCAGATTATTTACCACTGAATCACCAGGTGTTTTAATTCCTCACAACACCCAGCCAGGTGGAAATGGGCATCCCCATTGCCCACATGGGGAAACCGAGGCTCAGAGAGGTACTGAGCTGTTCAAGCTCATGATGTTTATTGAATTTGTTACATCATCGCTTCTGTTTCTGTTTGCTTCTGTTTCTCCATAGTCTTTGAGAGTTTTTTTATTTCTGGAAGACATGTCCCAGATCCGTCTTATACCCTTTCTGCTTGGAATCAGCTATTTCTCAGAGGGGCCCTGTTCCTTTTGGTGATGAATGGGAGCAAGGGATCACAATGGAGCCATTAAGGTGCTTATTCCCATTGGGTTATCATTGCATCTAGGTGTGAAACTAGAGATACTGATCCTTCTCATTCACATTTAAGATGATAAGGTTTTCATTTAACTTCTTTGATTTTGTGTATCTCTCCTTTTTAAAATTTATTACGCAGAAAATCTTGGTTCCTAACAACATTAGCACACATTTCTTATCATCTGTATCCTATATTATAAAGCTGACCTAATAATACCAGTATAATCACTACTTAAAAGATGACCGAGTGCTGTTGATGATTTTCTTGTGCTTCTGTTTCTTTGTGGTCCTTCAGATAAAGACCACTGGGGATGTATCATCAAACTGCTGTTTTAAAGTCACTTCCAGTGATCCTTCTCAGTGTGGTTGCCAAGTTGACAGGTTTATTCATTTCTGCTGGGTATTTTTATTTTAAGGTGGTTTTTTTTTTGTCTTTGCTTTATAATTTTATAGACTGTTTGCATTTACAAAATAAAAACTGAAACCAGATACACTCAGAGAAATCTAGCTTCCACATCTGTTCCTTTCACTAATTACCTCTCTGCCCTTAGGTAACAGTTTTGTTAGCTTCTGATTTATCTTTCCATTGCCTCTTTCTTCCTTCTTCTTCTTCTTTTTTTATTTAACAGTTCTGTCCCAGAAAGGAGCAGTAATATATAAATATATGAAGAAGTTGAAATGTTAATCCCTGTGTCATCTCTGACTCTTTGTGACCCCATGAACTATAGCCCACCAGGCTCCTCTATCCATGGAATTCTCCAGGCAAGAATACGGGAGCAGGTTGCCATTCCCTTCTCCGGGGGATCTTCCTGACCCAGGGATTGAACCCGGGTTTCCCACATTGCGGACAGATTCTTTACCATCTGGGCTACCTGTATATGTATGTATGTACATTTGATATTTATTTATTTGGCTGTGCTGCGTCTTAGTTGTGGCTTGTGAACTCTTAGTTGTGGCATGTGGGATCTAGTTCCCAGATCAGGGATCGAACCCAAGCTCCATGCGTTGGGAGTGCAAAGTCTTAGCCACTGCACCACCAGGGAAGTCCCCTCCATTGTCTCTTTCTGAAAATATAAGCAGATGTATATACATCTCCCACACGTTCAGAAGCTAGAATTTATATCGTGCACACACAATTCTGCTCCTTAGGTTTTGTTTTTGCTATTTTCTCATAAACCTGTATCCTGGAGATCACTCCGGGGCGGTATTAGGAGAGCATCTTCATTTCTTTTCACAACCGTTGAGCGCTCTCCTATGTGGCCATCCAGTTTATTCAACCAGTTTCCCCTTGGCGGATGTTTGTACTGTGTCCAGTCTTTGCTGGTTCTTTTAGCGCTGCAACAACAACAACAACAACAAGCTTTGTGCGTACATGAATTTGTACTTTGGGGGCAGGCTGTTACATACTCTAACCAGATTGTTTTTTTTTTAAGAAAAAATCCTTAAGATTTTTAACATTTTAGAGCAGTTTTAGGTTCACAGAAAAATTGCGAGGACCTCGTGGGAATTTTAGTTACAACTGTGATACGTGTTACCCAGGATTTGCTGGTGCAATGGGCGTGCGTAGCAGCTGTGCTCATGTGTGGGTGGAGAGGTGCCACTTGCTGAGGCAGGCAGCAGGGAGGGGCTCTTTCTAACCTTGTGCCTGTGGTTAACAAGTCAGCTGGTGGTGGAGGGAGCAGGAGTCAGGGTGTGGGAACCCAGGCTGAGGTATGCAGGAACGTACAGACTGCAGCGAAGTCCAATTTTAGCTGATTGGGAGGCTGCAGGCAGTTCTTGGAGAAGGGAGCAGAGTGGGTCTGGCTCAACCTGGCTCTCCCAACCCCAGCTCCTTCTGAAGGGACCATCCTCATCTCCCAGGCAGGAAGCAGGTAGGGGAGGGGACCGATGCCCACCACTGCTGACTGCAGCCTCCTCTGAACCCCGGCTGGGGTAAGTGACACCCCCTCCGCCCGCAGGCCAGGGGAGGGCAGCCTGAACCTGGCCCAGACCTGGGAGACAGACTGACCAGGGTTCAAACCCCAGCTGTGCTCTGTGGCCTTGGGCAAGCTGCTTAACTTTCTGAGCCTTAGACTCTTCTGTCCAAAGGGGATGAGGCGGGACCTGCCTCACTATGGGGAGGACACTGTGGGCATGTGGATGGGAAGTGCCTGACACACAGTAGGTGCTCCCCACTGAGGACCAGCCATCCCTGCTGTGCTGTGAAGGGGCTGGGGCTCAACCATTGGGGGTACTGGTTCCTACCTTTTCTGAGCTGGAGCAGCTAGAGAAACCCACTCACTGGCGGTGATGGAACCCATGGGCGTGAGAGTCAGAAAGTGAGTGAAAGTCACTCAGTCCTGTCCGACTCTTTGTTACCCGCCCAAGGACTGTAGCCCGCCAGGCTCCTCCGTCCATGGGACTTACCAGGTGGGAATACTGGAGTGGGTTGCCATTTCCTCCTCCAAGGGATCTTCCCAACGCAGGGATCGAACCTGGGTCTCCCACACTGCAGGCACATTCTTTACCATCTGAGCCACAAGGGAAGCTGAGAGTCAGAGACAGTTGAGGTTCAAATCCTGGCCTTGCCACTTCCTCTCTAGCTGATGTTTTCTACTCTCTGTTCCTGAGTTTCCCCATCTGTCAAATGGGGATGAGACCACCCACCTCACAGCAGTGTTGGGAAGAGGAATTGAGCTCAAATGTTTAAAGTGCTCAGTCCACAGCCGGGCATGCAGTAAGTGCTGACTAAATGTCACAAAGAACCACAACAGGGGACTGTTGTCTGTGGTCAGCTGCTCAGGTCGGAGCCTGAGGGGCACCAGGGCAGGGGGCAGGGGGTGTGCAGGCTTTGTAGCCCCTGAGCGGGCAGGCATGTGGTCACCGCTAAAAAGATCAAGAAAGGAAAATGTATACACATCTCTCACACATTCAGAAGCTAGAATATATATTGTGCACACACAATTCTGCTCCTTAGATTTTGTTTTTGCTATTTTCTCTTAAACCTGTATACTGGAGATCACTCCCGGGCGGTATTAGGAGAGCATCTTCATCTCTTTTCACAACCGTTGAGCGCTCTCCTATGTGGCCGTCCAGTTTATTCAACCAGTTTCCCCTTGGCGGATGTTTGTACTGTGTCCAGTCTTTGCTGGTTCTTTTAGCGCTGCAACAACAACAACAACAAGCTTTGTGTGTACATGAATCTGTACTTTGGGGGCAGATTCTTACATACTCTTCAAGAAGGGAAAGTCAGGGGGCTTCTGTGGTGGCTCAGTGGTAAAGAGTCCGCCGGCCAATGCTGTCTGATCCCTGGTGCAGGAAGATCCCACGTGTGGTGGAGCCTCTGAGCTCCTGTGCCCCAACTATTGAGCCTGAGCTCTGGAGCCCGTGGTGGAGCCCCGTACTAAGGTCACAGGAGAGAAATCTCTGGAACTGGCTGGTCCACACCTGGAAGCCACAACTGCTAAGCCCAGGTGCTACAACTACTGAAGCCTGTGTACCCTACAGTCCACGCTACACAAGAGACGTCCCCACGATGAGAGCCCATGCACCGCAACTAGAGAAAGCCCTAGTGCAGCGACGAAGACCCAACACAGCCCCAAATAAGTAAATGAAATTATATGTTCAAAAAGCAGGGGAACTCAGAACTCTCTTACAAATATAAAATCTTTGAACATATGTCACAAGTTTATGAGGGAGCTAGTAAGACATTACAGCCAATTCAAAGGAGGATTAAAAAAGCCCAGACACAGGCAGGCAATGCGAGTGCTGAAATGAATTTGCAAACAGGTGCGAAACTGGTCCATGTGCAAAGGGCAGACATCAATTGTGTCTCTACCGGATGCGGGTCATTTGCATTTCTTTGGAGGAGACTCATTTGCATCACAATCGGTTTGCTACCTCGTGGGAAATACCTTGAAGACGGTGCAAGGCCAAGATGCCCCAGGAGGGTGCACTAGGCAAGACACCCCGCCATCTTTTTACCCAGCTCAAAGCCTTGCATAATTTTACACACACAGACACACACAGAGTCACAATCACTAACAAAGGCAGTCATTCACACACAACCACATCTCACACACAGGCCTCCCTCTGTGTGTCTGGGGGTCTCTCTGACTCTCCTTTTGCAGTGAGAGTGATTCAGGCTCCCACCTCCAGCCTTTGCTCCTCCTGCTCAGCACACATCTCCATCAGCCTTCTGCCCACCCACATCTTGCTCATCTCTCAAAGCTTCCAAGCAATGCCTCTCAGCCGGAATCTCTCTTTCCCCTGCAACCCACCCTGTCCCTACTTCTGTCTGTCTTCCACGAGCTTCCACGTGGACACCCATGTAGGGCAGAAGGAGCCTGGACTCCAGAATCGTTCAGTCTGAGTCCCAGATGTGGCACTTGCCCATCATGTGACCGTGGGCAAGTCACAGCTCTGAACCTCCGTCTCCCCGCTTCATCAAGTGGGATGATAACAGAACCAACCTCATGGGTGGTTCCTGTTTTGTTTTGAAGATTAAATTAGCAGAGGCAAAGAATGCCTGTTTGGCAGAGGGTCTGATACACAGGAGAAGAGGGCGACAGAGGATGAGATGATTGGATGGCATTGCTGATTCAATGGACATGAACTATGGTAAACTCTGGGAGATGGTGAGGGACAGGGAGGCCTGGCATGCTGCAGTCCATGGGATCGTAAAGACTTGGACACAACTTGGCGGCTTACCAAGTGGCACACAGGAAGTGCTCAGTACAGGTCAGCTGCTGCGAAAACGGGGCTCCTAGTCCCCTTCGAATGGGTGGCCTGCTAAAGGGCTCAGTCAGCAGGTCAGTGGGGGAGGGATCGCCTTCCAACTGCTGGAATGAAGAGTCTCCTTGGCCCCCCCAGACCCGCCCCCACCCAGCTGCTGTCATCCCCAGAGCTGGGATTAAGCAGAGGCTGCCAGGAACCCCAGCCCCTGGAGGGGTGTGGGGACTGATAGCTGCAGCTGGGCTGAAGTCTCCCGGGGTTGTGGTGATGGATGGGGGGCTAGTTGGTGGAGGAAGTGGCCGCTCTGGACAACAGCTGGCTAGGCGCTGATGGATGTCACAGGGGAGCAGGGATGGCAGGCGGATTGCAGAGTCTAAGAAGCTGAGGGAGGCTAAAGTCTAGCCTCTGGAAAAGCCTGCCTGGGGCTCAGCTAGAAGAGTTAGGGCCAGGGGTGGGGGGCGGGCATTGGAGACCTTGGGTGCTGTGTGTCCTGGATACTTCCTCCTAGAAACACTGTCGTGAGGCCAACACCCAAAGGGCCCATGAACTTCAACATCAGACTCTCGTGGTTGAGGCTAGTAGCATCAATAGCAATGTGATCCCAGTCAATCCTTATAACCACTCGGGTAATGATTTACTATTTTCCCAAGTTTGCCTCTGGAGACACTGAAGCCTAGATGGGGTCAAAGGAGCCAAGATCTGTCTCAGAACAAAGCTACCTCCCAGGAAGCCAAGGGGTCCTCTGAGTAGCACTCAGGAACTCTTCCTTGTGATCACCAGCTCTGAGGTGCTTGTTCAGATCTTTCATTCATTCATTCATGTATTCATTCATCTGTCCACCAAACCCCAGCTGACTTCTTCCATACTGGGCCCTGGCTGGATGCCAGAGATACCCCAGTACTCAGACACAGCCTCCGACCTCACAGAGCTCAGTCCCCAGGAAGAAATAGACCAAGGCACGCTATCCCAACTCTGGACCTTGCGAGTATGGAGTGGTCAGGGGTGGCTTCCTGGAGGAGGTGGACCCTGAGCAGACACCTGAAGGACAAGGGGAAGGAAGAACCCATTGTTCTCTGGGCAGGGCAGTGAGTGGGAAGGAAGGAAGACTTTTCAGTGGTGGAGACAGTTGAGCTGTATCCTGAATGACAAATAGTAAACAGAGATACACACAAGGTTTTCCAGCAGCAAGAAGAATACACGCAGAGGCCCAGATGCAGGAATTGCCGTAGGGTGAGGGGTGCAGAAGGTCCCGGTGGACGGTTAGCAGGGGCCTGGGATGGAAAAAGAAATGGTACATGACGGGATCAGAGACAAGACAGGGTCCAGGTCTAAAAGGCTTCTTTTTTTTTTTTTTGGTGATACAGTTGACATAAAATGTATAGGTATGCAACAATGATTTGATATGTGTATATACTGTAAAATGACATCACAAGTTCAGTTAACATTCATTACCTTGCAGTTTTTTTTGTTGTGATGAGAACCTTAAAGATCTCCCCTCTTAGCAACTTTCAAAAACATAGTAGTACATTACTGTTAGCTGTATACTGTTACTGTGTACTGTTAACTGTAACATTATATTCACAGAACTTATTTATCTCATGACCGGAACTTTGTGGCTTTTGACCCCCTTCCCCCATTTCATGCCTTCCCATCCCTACCCCCTGGCCTCTGGCAATCACCAAGCTGTTTTCTGTATTTGACTTTTTTAGATTGCACATACAAAATGAGATCATACCATTTTTTCCCTTTCTTTGTCTGACTTGTTTTGCTTAGCATAATGTCCTCAAGGTCCATCCATGTTGTAATAAGTGACAAGGTTTCATATGACTGAATAATATTCCATTGTATATATATATATACCACATTATCTCTATCCATTCATCCATCAGTGGACACTTAGGTTGTTTGCATATCACTATTGTAAGTAACTCTGCAGTGAATGTGCAGATATCTTTTTAAGATAGTGGTTTAATTTCCATAGGATACATACCCAGGAGTGGAATTGGTGGATCCTATGGTATATCTAATATTTTGAGGCACCTCCATGCTGTTCTCCATAGTGGCTGGACCAAGTTGTGTTCCCACACTACGCACCAGAGTTCCCTTTCCTCCACACCCTCGCCAGCACTCATTGTTGTTAGGTTGCTCAGTGTCCGACTCTTTGCGACCCCATGGACTGCAGCATGCCAGGCTTTCCAGTCCTTCACCAGCACTTGTTATCTCTTGTCTTTTTGTTAATAGCCATTCTGACAGGTATGAGGGAGGAGGTTTTGATTACCGTGAAAGGTGTGACTTTATCCTGAGGCTGACAGAGGACCACTGACTATGGCAAGCAGGAGAGTGACTCATGAGATCTGTATTTTTAGAAAGAGAACCCGGCTGCCATTGGGAGGGTGGATTAAAGTGGAGCCTGGGAGGCCACAGGGAGGCCTGAGCAGTGATTCAGGAGAGACGCTGAGGGTCCAGCAGGGGCAGGGATGGGTGGTGGATATTCAGCACTGAGGATGCAGAGTGGACAAGGCTGGAGCAAATAATTTCCTGGGCAAATGTTACCACAGAGAGACATAGATGTCCTCCTCACCTGTTTATATGCCTTTTATAAGTGACAAAGCATTGGGTTAAGTTTTGAGGGGTTCAGTGGCACATTGAGGCTCCATTAGCAGGTGGTAGAGCCGCGATGCAAACCCCGAGTACCCCTTTAGAAACCTAATTCTGGTCTCCTTCTGAGTGGCTTTCAACCGAGTTGCCCTTCCATGAATGATCTGTAGGGGGAGACAGAGAGCACAGGACGTGCCCCCGAGGCCGAGAGGCACCCAGCCAGAAGGGGGCGCTGTGGTCACGGGCGACCGGGCCACCGGCATCCGGTTGCAGGCGGAGGACAGCCTCCTGGGCGTGGGGGGAGTCAGCTCTTACCCACGGTTTACAGAGGAGGAACCCCACGGCCAGACAGCAGGAAAGGGTCTCCTAAGGGGTGAATCAGCGTCTCAGGATACCGCCTGGTCCACTGCTCCCGCTTGGAAACCTGAACTACGTTTCCCAGATCTGAGAGCACCAGAGGAAGCTTGGAGGTCAAGAGTGGGGTCCGGGACCCCCAGACTTTCCCTTAGGAGTAGGAACCCCCGGTTTCACCGACACCCAGTCCAGTCCCGCTAGCAGGCCGGGGAGTGATGGAGACGAGCCTCCGGTTGTGGTCCACGGAGTGAGCCAAGACTCCCTGAAAGAAACGTCCAGGCTTCTCCCAGTGGGTGGGCGCCCACCAGGCCTTGTATAGAAAGGGCGGTGAGGGAGGGGCTTCACCAGGTGGCAGGCACCCTTCAAGCCCTGGCATCCTGTGGTTCATCCCCCCCACCCCACCCCTTTTCTGTTTTCTAACTCAGCGTTTCCAGAGCGGCAGAGCTGAAGGTCCTTGCCTGGCCTGTCTCTCGCTGGGGTGTGGGGCCCCAGGGTAGAGGAAGGGGACCAAGACTGGTGCAAGTGCCCGCTCTGTGGCCTGGGTTTCTTCCTGCTGGTCAGCAGTTAGCTTTAGCGAGCCCAGCGCAGGGGTGGGAAGGGAGGTGAGAAGCCAGAGGGTTCAAACCCTGCAGATGCCACTCAACAGCGTGTGACCCGGGGCTCCATACTGCTCTCTCAGCCTCGTCTGTAAACTGGGGAGACTGAACCCCATTTTGTGAGAAAGCTGCCTCTTGTGTGAAAATGTCCCCACACGGGCCTGGCACACAGAGGGGGCTCTGTCTCTCTCTGGCAAACCCTTTGGGCCAGTTACAGTATGCAGTGGTGAAGCCAGGATCAGGGCTCTGGGTAGAGGAAGACAATAGAATGGGAAAGACTAGAGATCTCTTCAGGAAAACGGGAGATAACAAGGGAACATTTCATGCAAAGATGAGCACAATAAGGGACAGAAATGGTATAGACCCAACAGAAGCAGAGGATGTTAAGAAGAGTTGGCAGGAATACACAGAAGAACTGTACAAAAAAGCTTTTAATGACCCGGACAACCATGATGGAGGGATCACTTACCTAGAGTCAGACATCCTGGAATGTGAAATCAGGTGGGCCTTAGGAAGCATCACTACGAACAAAGCTAGTGGATGTGATGGAATTCCAATTGAGCTATTTCAAATCCTAAAAGATGATGTTGTTAAAGTGCTATACTTAATATGCCAGCAAATTTGGAAAACTCAACAGTGGCCACAGGACTGAAAAAGGTCAGTTTTCATTCCAATCCCTAAGAAAGGCAATGCCAAAGAATGCTCAGACTACCCCACAATTGCACTCATCTCACATGCTCAAAATCCTTCAAGCCAGCCTTCAACAGTATGCAAACCTAGAACTTCCAGATGTATAAGTTGGATTTAGAAAAGGCAGAAGAACCAGAGATCAAATTGCCAACATCAGTTGGATCATAGAAAAAAACAGGAGAATTTCAGAAAAACATCTACTTCTGCTTCATTGACTATGCCAAAGCCTTTGACTATAGATCATAACAAACTGGAAAATTCTTAAAGAGATGGGAATACCAGACCACCTTACCTGCCTCCTGAGAAAGCTATATGCAGGTCAAGACGCAACAGTTAGAATGGGACATGGAACAATGGACTGGTTCAAAATTGGGAAAAGAGTACGTCAAGGCTGTGTGTTGTCATCCTGTTTATTTAACTTATATGCAGAGTGCATCATGTGAAATGCCAGGCTCGTTAAGGCTCAAGCTGGAATCAAGATTTCTGGGAGAAAGATCAATAACCTCAGATATGCAGATGACACCACCCTTATGGCAGAAAGCAAAGAAGAACTAAAGAGCCTCTTGATGAAAGTGAAAAAGGAGAGTGAAAAAGCTGGCTTAAAACTCAACAGTCAGAAAATGAAGATTATGGCATCCAGTCCCATCATTTCCTGGCAAATAAATGGGGAAAAAGGGAAACAGTGACAGACTTTATTTTCTCGGCCTCCAAAATCACTGCGGACGGTGACTGCATCCATGAAATTAAAAGATGCTTGCTGCTTGGAAGAAAAGCTATGACCAACCTAGACAGAGTATTAAAAAGTAGAGATATCATTTTGGAACAAAGGTCTGTCTAGTCAAAGCTATGGTTTTTCCAGTAGTCATGTATAGATGTGAGAGTTGGACTATAAAAGAGGGCTGAGCGCTGAAGAACTGATACTTTTGAACTGTGGTGCTGGAGAAGACTCTTGGATAGCACGGAGATCAAACCAGTCAGTACTAAAGGAAATCAACCCTGAATGTTCATTGACAGGACTGATGGTGAAGCTGAAGCTCCAGTACTTTGGCCACCTGATGCAGAGAGCTGACTCACTGGAAAAGACTCCGATGCTGGGAAAGATTGAAGGCAGGAGGAGAAGTGGATGACAGAGGATGAGATGGTTGGATGGCATCATCAATTCGATGGACGTGAATTTGAGCAAACTCTGGGAGATAGTGAAGGACAGGGAAGCCTGGCATGCTGAAGTTCATGGGGTTGCAAAGAGTCAGACAGGACTGAGTGACTGAACAACAACAAAATATCAGAGAGATGAATTTCCCACACAAAAGAATTTCAGATAATTCACTTCAGTCAGCCTGGTTTTCAAGGTCACCACCAACAGTGATATGTCATCTTGAGGGCTTGTACCCTTGATATGATTGTTGACAATGCCCTTTGACCTCTATGGTCTTCCTCCCAAAACACAGACTACATTCTTCTTCTTTTTTTTGGAGGTGGGGCATGGGGCTTGCAGGATCTTAGTTCACCAGCCAGGGATCGAAGCTGTGCCCCCTGCAGTGGAAGCAGGGAATCTTAACTACTGAGTGGACAGAGAAGTCATGAGGAGACAATCAGACAAACCCCAGTTGAGGGACTTGACAATTATTCCTGGAAAGAATCAAGGTGATCAAAACCTCAGGAAAGTCTGAAGAATTGTCATAGCCCAGAGCAACCTACATGTAATGTGATATCCCAAATGGGTTTCTGGAACAGAAAAAGACTTTAAACTAAGGAAATTAGAATAAAGCACAGAATTTAGTAAACAAAAATGTATTAATAACAGGGGAAGCTGAATATGAGTTCCCTGTGCTACTTTCACAATTTTTCTCTGAGTTCAAAACTAAAATTTCAAGTTGATTTTAAAAATCTAAGGATGGGCATGAGTTGGCTGTTTTTCTCTTTTTCTTTTGCCACATGGACCTGGTGGCCTGGGGAACTTTCCCAACTGAGGATTGGACGTATGTCCCCCTGCCATAGAAGCACAAAATCTTAACCACTGGACCACCAAGGAAGCCAAAATGGCTAATTTTTTATTTTGATTAATGAAGACATTAAAAATCTCACAACCACTTCCACTCCCCCATTGTTTCATAAAAGAAAGGAAGACCTTCATCGCCGAATGGACAAGAGTTGAGACGGAGTAAGTCCAGATTAATAAAGAATTCAGACTCTGTTTGTTTCTTGTTTTGCCAAGGACCCATGAGAAGTTGGGCCTGGAGAATAAGGGTAAAGTGAGAAATGGTAAAAGAAAACCACAGCTGAGAATACGAGATGCTGGACAAAAGCTGGAATGTGACTTGTAGTGTAAGGTGCTGGAGGTGGGCAGTAATGGGTGGCAGGGCTGGCAGGCGATGGGGCTTCTGGGCCAGTAGGGTGACCAGCTGTCCCGCCCAGCTGGGGCCAGAGGGTTTCCCAAACCCTGTACCTTTAGCTTTAAAACTGAGGCTGTGTGGGCTCAGTGACTTAGTTGTGTCTTACTCTTTTGTGGCCCCATGGACTGTAGCCCACCAGGCTTCTCTGTCCATGGGATTCTCCAGGCAAGAATACTGGAGTGGGTTACCACTCCAGTGGATCTTCCCAATGCAGGGATTGAACCCACATCTCTTGCATCTCCTGCATTCTTTACCACTAGTGCAACCTGGTCCTGGTGTTTAAAAAGTTGTACTTTTGTTTTAGTTTTGAAGGACTTGTTAGCCAAAGAAATCACTTCACTCATGACACACAATTTCAATTCTTTATAGAAGATTTTTGACTTGATTTCAATATACACTCATTAAAAGAAAATAAATAAAATGATAGAGGTAACTGCATATACATCGTCAAATTGGGCCCAGTAGCATCCAGAATTAAACAGCACTGTCCCTTGTTAACAGTAATCTGGAGTACCAATTGGGAAAGGGTCCTGGGCAGTGCATCCACTCCATGCATGAGACTTCAAATTTCCAGGGGCTTCCACTTATAATTTCAGGCTGCAAACTCACGTCATTATCAGTTTGTGAGCAAAAATGCAGCTCTGGTTTTACTTTAACAGTTTTACAGTGCTGTTTGTTTCACCTGGTGAGTTAATAAAGCAGAAGTAGATGTTTCTCTGGAACTCTCTTGGTTTTTTGATGATCCAAGGGATGTTGGCAATTTGATCTCTGGTTCCTCTGCCTTTCTAAACCCAGCTTGAACATCTGGTAGTTCTTGGTTCACATATGTTGAAGTCTGGCTTGGAGAATTTTGAGCATTACTTTGCTGATATGTGAGATGAGTGCATTTGTGCAGTAGTTTGAACATTCTTTGGCATTGTCTTTCTTTGGTATTGGTATGAAAATTGACCTTTTCCAGTTCTGTGACCATTGCTGAGCTTTCCAAATTTGCTGGCTTATTGAGTGCAGCACTTTCACAGCATCAGCTTTTAGGATTTGGAATAGCTCAGCTGGAATTCCACCACATCCACTAGCTTTGTTTGTAGTGATGCTTCCTAAGGCCCACTTGACTTCGCATTCCAGGATGTCTGGCTCTAGGTGAGTGATCACATCATCATGGTTGTCCGGGTCATTAAGAGCTTTTTTGTATAGTTCTGTGTATTCCTGCCACCTCTTAGTATCTTCTGCTGCTGTTAAGTCCATACCATTTCTGTCCTTTACTGTGCTCATATTTGCATGAAATGTTCCCTTGTTATCTCTCATTTTCTTGAAGAGATCTCTAGTCTTTCCCATTCTATTGTTTTCCTCTATTTCTTTGCACCAATCACTGAGGAAAGCTTTCTTATATCTCCTCGCTATTCTTTGGAACTCTGCATTCAGATGGGTATATCTTTCCTTCTCTCCTTTGTCTTTCACTTCTCTTCTTTTCACAGCTATTTGTAAGGCCTCCTCAGAAAACCATTTTGCCGTTTTGCGTTTCTTTTTCTTCGGGATGGTCTTGATCACCACCTCGTATACAACGTCATGAACCTCCGTCTATAGTTCTTCAGGCACTCTGGTGTATCAGATCTAATCCCTCAAATCTATTTGTCACTTCCACTGTATAATTGTAAGGGATTTGATTTAGGTCATACCTGAATGGCCTAGTGGTTTTCCCTACTTTCTTCAATTTAAGTCTGAATTTTGCTATAAGAAGTTCATGATCTGAGCCATAGTCAGCTCCCGGTCTCATTTTTGCTGACTGTATAGAGCTTCTCCATCTTTGGAATCTGATTTCAGTATTGACCATCTGGTGATGTCCATGTGTAGAGTCTTCTCTTGTGTTGTTGGAAGAGGGTGTTTGCTATGAACAGTGCATTCTCTTGGCAAAACTCTGTTAGCCTTTGCCTGCTTCATTTTGTACTCCAAGGCCAAACTTGCCTGTTACTCCAGGTATCTCTTGACTTCCTACTTTTGCATTCCAGTCCCCTATGATGAAAAGGACATATTTTTTTGGTGTTAGTTCTAGAAAGTCTTGTAGGCCTTCATAGAACCGTTCATCTTCAGCTTCTTTGGCATTAGTGGTTGGGGCATAGACTTGGTTTACTGTGATAATGAATGGTTTGCCTCGGAAATAAACAGAAATCATTCTGTTGTTTTTAATTGCACCCAAGTACTGCATTTTGGACTCTTTTGTTGACTAGGAGGGCTACTCCATTTCTCCTAAGGGATTCCTGCCCACAGTAGTAGATATAATGGTCATCTGAGTTAAATTCACCCATTCCAGTCCATTTAGTTTGCTGATTCCTAGAATGTCGACGTTCACTCTTGCCATCTCCTGTTTGATCACTTCCAATTTGCCTTGATTCATGGACCTAACAACCTATGCAATTGTTCTTTACAGCATCAGACTTTTCTTCCCTCACCAGTCACATCCACAGCTGGGTGTTATTTTCACTTTGGCTCTGTCTCTTCCTTCTTCTGGAGTTATTTCTCCCTCTTCTCCAGTAGCATATTGGGCACCTACCAACCTGGGGAGTTTATCTTTCAGTGTCCTATCTTTTTGCCTTTTCATGCTGCTCATGGGGTTCTCAAGGCAAGAGTACTGAAGTGGTTTGTCATTCCCTTCTCCAGTGGACCATGTTTTGTCAGAACTCTCCACTGTGACCCATCTGTCTTGGGTGGCCCTACACAGCATGGCTCATAGTTTCATGGAGTTAGACAAGGCTGTGGTCCATGCGATCAGTTGGTTAGTTTTCTGTGATTGTGGTTTTCATTATGTCTACCCTCTGATGGATAAGGATAAGAAGCTTATGGAAGCTTCCTGATGAGAGACTGACTGTGGGGAAAACTGGGTCTTGTTCTGATGGGCAGGGCCATGCTCTTTTCAGTTCAGTTCAGTTCAGTTGCTCAGTTGTGTCCGACTCTTTGCAACCCTGTGGACTGCAGCACGCCAGGCCTCCCTGTCCATCATCAACTCCTGGAGCTTGCTCAAACTCACGTCCATCGAGTCGGTAATGCCATCCAACCATCTTATCCTCTGTCATCCCCTTCTCCTCCTGTCTTCAACCTTTCCCAGCATCAGGATCTTTTCCAGTTAGTCAGTTCTTCGCATCAGGTGGCCAAAGTATTGGAGCTTTAGCTTCAGGATCAGTCTTTCCAGTGATTATTCAGGACTGATTTCCTTTATGATTGACTGGTTGATCTTGCAGACCAAGGGACCCTCAAGAGTCTTCTCCAACACCACAGTTGTAAAGCATCAATTCTTCGGCGCTCAGCTTTCTTTATGGTTCAACTCTCACATGCGTACATGACTACTGGAAAAACCATAGCTGTGATTAGACATACCTTTGTTGACAAAGCAATGTCTCTGTTTTTTAATATGCTGTCTAGGTTTGTCATAGTTTTTCTTCCAAGGAGCAAGTTACTTTTAATTTCATGGCTGTAGTTCCTTGGTGGCTCAGACAGTAAAGCGTTTGCCTGCTATGTGAGAGACCTGGGTTTTATCCCTGGGTCAGGAAGATCCCCTGGAGAAGGGAGTGGCAACCCACTCCAGTATTCTTGCCTGGAAAATTCCATGGATGGAGGAGCCTGGTGGGCTACAGTCTGTGGTGTTGTAAAGAGTCCGACATGACTGAGCAACTTTATTTTCATTTTCACTTTCACTTTGCAGTCACCATCTGCAGTGATTTTGGAGCCCAAGAAAATTAAGTCTGTCACTGTTTCCATTGTTTCCCCATCTATTTGCCCTGAAGTGATGGGACCACATGCCATGATCTTCGTTTTTTGAATGTTGAGCTTTAAGCCAACTTTTTCACTCTCCTCTTTCACTTTCATCAAGAGGCTCTTTGGTTCCTCTTCACTCTTTGCTATAAGGGTGGTGTCATTTGCATACCTGAGGTTATTGATATTTTCATGCTCAGTAAATCTTTAATCCAATTTTCTGTTGATGGACAGGACTGTGTTCCCTCCCTGTTGTTTGACCTGAGACCAAACTTTGGTAGGGGTAATGAGGATAATGCCCATCTTCTTCAAAAGATCTTGTGCACACACTGTTCTATTCAATGCCTCTGACCCTGCAGCAGGCCACTATTGACCCACACCTCCACTGGAGACTCCTGGACACTCACAAGCAAGTCTGGGTCAGTCTCTTGTGGGGTCGCTGCTCCTTCCTCCTGAGTTCTGGTGCACACAAGGTTTTGTTTCTGCCCTCCAAGAGTCTGTTTCCCCAGTCCTGTGTAAGTTCTGTATTGAGGACCCAGCACAGTCCAAAAAGAAAAATGCCTCATCCAGGGAACTTCCCTGATGGTCCAGTGGCTAAGAGTCTGTGCTCCCAATGCAGGGGGCCTTGGTTCAATCCCTGGTCAGGGAACCAGACTCCACATGCTGCAACTAACAATCCTGTGTACATCAACTAAAAAAAAAAAATCCCATGTGCTGCAACTAAGACCCGGTGCAACCGAGTAAATAAGTGTTTTTTAAACAGTTTCACCCAGGAGGGGTGCAGCCAGGCCTGAGGGGTCTCAGTGCTCCTCCCTGGTGAGGCGCTTGTCCCTTGGGGTCAACTCAGGAAGGGAGAGGAAGCCACAGCCCGAAGTCCTCGGGGCGTGACTCCAGGTGGCCTTGCTCTGTTCTGTCTACCATTTTATCACCCATCAGAAATCTTGTCCTGGTCTAGTGTTAAGAGCAGGGTCTCGGGAGCCAGCCAGAGCTGTGCCTCAGTTTCTTTATGCCATTGAGATAATACTAGCGCCTCATGAGTCGATTGTTGTGAAGCTTCGGTGAGTGACTATAGAACAGGGTCTGGCATGCGAGAAGCCTGTGTGAGAAGTCCTGGGATTATTCTTAGAGTTTCTTGCCCATGTGTTTATCAGGGATCTCCAAATATGAACGATGACTCCAAGGTTCTTTCCCATATGACCCAGCACTTCTGCTCCTAGGCGTGGACCCCAAAGAAGCAGAAACACACAGAAATTTGAACAGGGATGTTCACAGCGGATTATTCATCATACCAAACAGAAGGACTAACCCAAATGTCTGTCAGCTGGATGAATTGACAAACAAAATGTGGAGTATTTGTACCAGGAAGTGTCACCAGTCAATAAAAAGAAATAAAGTATTTTTTTTTATTGAAGTATAGCTGATTTACAGTGTTGTGTTTCAGGTGAACAGCCAAGCGTATCAGTTATACATATATGTGTCTGTTCTTTTTCAGCTTCTTTTGCATTGTAGGTTATTACAAAATATTGAGTACAGTTCCCAGTGCTATACCCTAGACCCCTGTTGGTTATCTATTTTATATATAGTGGTATGTATATGTTAATCCCAAACTCCCAATTTATCCCCCTCCCCAAGGAATGAAGTACTGATATTGGAACTGATCGGTGTCATTTCAGGGGGACCTCTGAAGAGCTCTGGTACCCCAGTCCTTTATGTCTCACTGCAGAGAAGAACTCAGTGAGAGCAAAGTGGTAGATAAGAAGTGATTTATTAGAATAGCTTGTGAGGCTTACAAGCGGGTGGGCGAGAAGTGCCACGCCCTGAGAACTTACTGGGTTACAGTTTTATAATCAAACGAAAAGTGGGGAGGGGGAGAAGACCTTCTTTGTCTTTCTCGAGTAAACATGCTTCCATCGTCAACTCTTCCTCCGCATCGGACAAAGGAGTTTTCTTGTCCCTACATGGTCAGGCTGGGTCCACAAAGTATTATTTTCTTCTGTGTGTGCAGAGAGCATGTCCCAGGGATCATTAAGTTACTGAGCTCACTGCCCAGGATGTGGGTCTCATGCCACCATTGTTTTATTGTTTTGGGTGCTTGTCTTGTGCTTCTGTTGATGGTTTTGTTGCTAAGCAAGCCTGCTTGGTTTTGTGGTTAAGCAAACCTGTTTTCTCGAGTAATCATTAACTTTACAGGGGTCTCCCGTATTTTTCTACTTACAGTCACCTAGTGGGATTAACTAATTAATCACCTATTTTGTCCCTTCACGTCCTTGCTGGTTATCTATTTTATATATGGTGGTGTGTATATGTTAATTCTAAACTCCTAATTTATCCCCCTCCCCAAGAACTGAAGTACTGATATGTGCTACAATGTAGGTGAACCTTGACACCCTGATCCTAAAGATACAAGAGGCCCTAATATACAAGATACCACTCCTGGAAAACGTCCAAAATAGGCAAATCTGTAGAGACAGAAAGATTAGTGGGTCCCCTTGGACTGCAAGGAGATCAAACCAGTCAATTTTAAAGGAAATCAATCCTGAGTATTCATTGGAAGGACTGATGCTGAAGCTGAAACTCCAATCCTTTGGCCACCTGATGCAAAGAACTGGAAAAGACCCTCATGCTGGGAAAGATTGAAGGCAGGAGGAAAAGGGGATGACAGAGGATGAGATGGTTGCATAGCATTACCGACTGGATGAACATGAGTTTGAGGAAACTCTGGGAGTTGGTGATGGACAGGGAGGCCTAGTGTGCTGCAGTCCATGGGGTTGCAAAGAGTTGGACACGACTGAGCGACTGAACTGAACTAAATTGAGGCTGTGGGGAGCAGAATGAGGAACAGGAAAGTGATAATAAAAGGTACAGAGTTTCTTTTTGAGCTGATGAAATGTTCTAAAATTGACTGTGTGATGGTTGCACAACTTTGAATATACTAAAAGCTATTGAAATGTTCACTTTCAATGGGTGAACTGTATGGTATGTGAATTAAAAAAAAAAATTGGCCTCATCGTGGGATCTTAGTTCCCTAACCAGGGATCAAACCTCTGCCCTCTGCAATGGAAGCATGAAGTGTTAACCACTGGACCACTGGGGAATTCCTGGGTATGTGAATTACATCTTGATAAAGCTGTTGGGTGCGGGGGAGGGGGGAAGGATTCTAAAACTTTCCGCTGAGCCAGATCCAGTTTTCAGAGTATTTCTTTAAAGGTCACACACTTGGCCTCCAGGGGGCCATGTTAAGCTGGTGAGAAGAGGCATTTTTCTTTCTCTTTTGGTCCACAGTTAACTCAGATTTCTCTGTCTGCCTCGCTCACATCAGACATCAGCATTTCATGTGTACGTCGCCTGCTTTCTCATGCTCGCCTGGTTGTCTGGGTCCCTTGGCTGTGTCCCTGCCTGCCTTCAGGCTGGCTGTTCGTCTGCCCATCCCTCAGCCTCAGTCCTTCATTCCAGCTCCCAATTACTCTTTCAAAGGGACTTCTGGGGATGGGGGATCAGGCAGGGCCAAAGCAGGGGGTCGTGCATGAGAACAGAGTGACCAGGTACACAGGTGCTGGGGGAGCCAGAGGCCTGGGAAGGCAGGGGGGTGGCTGCGGCCCCGTGTCCTTGACTGAGTGTGGGTCAGCCCGCCTGCTCCTGCCCAGCTGTGCGAAGGCCAAGAGGTGAGGATGAAGGAGGCCGGCAGGTGCAGAGCGAAGCCCGTGGGCCCTGAAGGTGCTTGGGTTCAAATCCCACTCCTGCCAGCTGTGGACTCTGGGTAAATGATCTCCTTTATACAAGCCTCATTTTCCTCCTCTGTAAAAGGGGGCAAATAGCACATAGCTTGTGAGTTTTTTGTAAAAAAAAAAATAAAATAAAGGCAGCAACATGTTTCTTAGCGTGGGCTGGAGTGTTTCTTGGTGTGGACTGGAGTGTGGATTAGGATCAGCTGGAATGCTGCAGGGGAGGCCCAGGAGTTCCAGCCCCCGGGTAATTCTGGCTGGCTGTGTGACCCTGGGCAAAGCCCTCAGCCTCTCTGAGCCCTGCTCAAAGATAGCAGTTCTGTCCATTTCATGAGGGTGAGATGGAGATAACAGTTCTGCCCATTTCATGCAGGTGCAGGTGAGGACTCAGTACAATAGGTGCCTCGTGGGCCTGGGTATCAAGACCTGGTTCCCTCCCTCCATGCGGGACATCGGTCAGGCTGCCCACACCAAGCTGGGTCCCTCCTCTCTGGGCTTGCTTCTTCCTTCCTCCTCAGCAGCATCTTCCCTGTGAGCCGATGTGAATACAGCCAAGCTCTGTGGATTGGAGCAATGGGCCAGGATGAGCTTGGGATGGACGTCATGGATCATGCTTGCCAGTGATGCCATTCCACCATCTGGCTACGACTCAGCCGTTAGGATATGATTTCCCATCCCGTGGAGCGTCCTTGTACCCTCCCAGAGGGACCATCCCGACCCCTCCATCCCACCATTGGGTGAAAAGACCTTTCAGCTGGCCCCTACCCCAGTGCTCAGGGGGGACTGTAGTCGTGATGAAGGGCAGTGATTTGTGAAACCTCCAGTTGCCTGTGTCATCAGGGCTGGTGGCACATTGGAGAGGAAGTCATCCAGAGCTCTGTCTGCATGCATGTGGCCCGTTTGTCCTCATGAAATATTTCATAGTAATAACCCCAATCTGGCTCCGCCACCCACAGTGTATCTGACCTGTGATGTCACCGCATCTCCCCTTCAGTTTCCCAGGCTGTAGAACAAGTGCCGGAAGAGATCCATTTTTTCCTTCACTGATTCCGGCATTCGGTCATTCCACAAATGCATGTTGAAGCACCTTCCAGGTGTACCTGCCGGGAGACCCAGCTGTGGACACCTGGTGAGGTCCTGGCCCTCACAGCTGGGGCATTCCAGTGGGGGGACAGTCAACAGACAAGAAGGTACAAACTGATAAACTGCTGCAGGGGCCCGTAGTGGGGAGAACTCCCTGCTGGGACCGGGGGCGGGGGAAGGAGACAGATGGGTGCGGGCAGGAGCGGGTGGGCGACCAAAGCTGGGGCTCCTGAGACAGCCCAAGGAGTTTGTGCTTCATGCTCAGGCTCCTGGGGATCGCACCACAGGACCTCCAGCTAGGGAGGGCATGATCGAATCTGCCCAGGAAACCATCTCTGACCTCACAGTCATCTGCGGTCCTGTCCACTGTGCTGGGCTCTGGATGCAGATGCTCATTATGATAGTTAAATAGCGTTGAGCTCTTACTGTGTGCCAGGGCCATGGTACGCCCTGATACATGTATGTTAAAATATATATATGTGTGTGTTTTGATGAAAAAAAAAATCACTTTGGGAGCTCTCTGGTGGCCTAGTGGTTAAGATTTGGGCTTTCACTGCCAGGGCCCATATTCAGTCCCTGGTCCAGGAACTGAGATCCCACAAGTCATTCGATGTGGCCAAAATAAATAAATAAAAACTAAAGCTAAAAAAATCACGTTGGGGACTTCCTCGGTGATCCAGTGGCTAAGACTCTTCGCTCCCAAAGCAGGGGGCCCCAGTTCCATCCCTGGTCAGAGGCCTAAATCCCACATGCCACAACTAAGCCTTGGTGCAGCCAAAAATAAAAATTAAAGAAAATCACTTTGATCTCAAATGATTATATGAGATAGGCCTATCATTATCCCCATTTTACAGATGGGGAAACTGAGGCATAGAGAGGCCAAGTGACTTGCACCATGTGATGCAAGTTGGTAGTGAGGGGAGGGGTTGGAGAGAAAGCAGCTGACGTCAGAGACGCTTAGGACTGCGGAGGAAGCACTGGCTGCTAGACTGGGGTGTCTGGCTGGGTGACTGGTGGGTGGTGACGCCCTGAGGATGTGGGGCACCTGAGGGAGGAGCAGCGCTCCTGGGCAGAAGCGCTGGTGAGCGGTGTGACACCTTCCCTGGTAAGAATTGGTTTATTGAAGTGGAGCACTTGGGTTTCTGGCGCTTCCTCAAAGAGGCAGCGCAGAGTGGTTGTCGAACATATGGGTCCTGAGCTGTGTGACTTTGGACCACTTACTTAACCTCTCTGTCCTTTCGTCTTATCATCGAATTAGGAAACATAATGACAGCTCCTCCCTGAAGGGCGCCTAGGGATAAAAGGAGATGAGCTTTGTCTGGTGCCGGCACCTGGAACGTGCTCAAAATATGTTAACAAGGATGAGAAGGGCTCAACCCTGGAGAGGTGAGCAGTACGAGAGAGCCAGTCCAGCAAGGACCTCGCAGTAAGTTGCTGATGCTAGTGACGGGTGGGCCAGCCTGGCCCCACCTCCCGGGTACCCCCTGCCTGGGCTGCCTTTGGGGTAGGTGTCCAGGGGGCATGGACCCTGACGTAGCTAGATGCCACGCTCTGGCGGAGGACGGAGCCGCTGTCTACTCTGGCAGACTCCTCTCCAGGTCTCTTTACTCTGGAGCAGAGCCCAGAGTGACCAAACCTCATGCCTGCCCCAATCAGGGCTGGTGCCACGGCCTACACAGAAGGGTCAGGCGACTGTCACGTGGGGCCTCGTGTTTTTCTGATGACTGTCTTCTTGGGGCAGAGTCATCTGGAAACAGGAAAGTCCTGGTCAGAAACCACGTGATTCTCAAAGGAGGGGAGGGCAGGGATCCAGCTGGGACACCCCAGTTCCTGGGAACTCTTGTGGGGTCCAGGCACCCCTTCCAAAATTATGTTTTGTATTGAATTTACTTCTGGATTTATTTCTGTTGACATAAGACCGGATATTTCTTCTAAAAATATTTTTATTATATAAAGATTTTATTTTACTTCCAAATGTCTTAAACACTAATTTGACATCATTATTTCCCAGAGGTATGAACCACAAGAAAAATGGAAAAAGCAGGTATGCTGCGAAAGATAAGCAAAGGGAAACAATTACGCCCTTCGTGGCGTATCCATGTCTAGTCAGCCAGTGAATTTTCTTTTTCTGGTGTATATCCATGTCTAGTTGGCCAGTGAAAGAAAAAAGTAATTCTAGAAGCAGAAGAGAAATGTATGTGTCTTGGTAAAGTCAGAATTTTCTAAGTGGGCACTTTTGACTTAAGCAGCAGAAGCATAACTAATGCAGCTGCATATGTCTTCTTAATTTTCTTGTAGCTGCACTTTTAAAAAAGTAAAAAGAAAAAAAAAGTAAAAAGAAGCAGGGGAAATCAGTTTTAGCTATATTTTATTTAATTCAACATAACCAAAGTATTAACATTTCAACATGTAATCAGTACTTTTAAATATTCCAGAGCTATTTTCCATTCTCTCTCTCCCCGCCCCCCCCCCCCTTTTTTTCTGATACGAAGTCTTCAAAATCAGGTATATATTTTACAGCACATGTCGGATCTGACCAGCCATATTTCAACCGCTCAGTGCCACAGGCGGCCTGTGGGCATCACGTTGGCAATACAGCCTATAGACACTGAACTTTCCTTCTAGGGAAAATGTGATTTTTCCTCCTTTATGTGCAGTTACTGAAGACTTGCATTGTGTGTCTGCGTTTTGTGCCTCTTTCTTTCTGCACGGCCGCGCTAGGTCTTCGTTGCTCCTCGCGGCCTTCCTCTAGTTGCGGGGAGCCGGGGCTGTTCTCTGCTGCTCTGCTCGGGCGTCTCTGCCGTGGGTTCTCTCGCTGCAGGATACAGGCTCTGCAGCGCGGGCTCAGTAGTTGCGGCTCCGTAGTTGCTCCGCAGCATGCAGAGTCTTCCAGACCCATGATCAAACCCGTGTCCCCTGTTTTGGTAGGTGGATTCCTATCCACCATACTACCAGCACCAGGAAAGTCCTTACACTTCTTTTGTCCATTTTCTTCCCTATATAATTTGACGTTGATAAAAGGACTCAATGATAAACATGAGCTTTAAGATGTATCTTTCTTTGCTCAGACTCTGTCTTTGTCTTTCTCAGGTTCATCCTTTTGTCTCTTTTAGAAATCTTTCCCCCAACATTTTATTGTGACAATATTCAAACATATAGAAAAGTTGAAAAGTTGAAAGATTGGTGCAGAGAATACCCCATACTGATCACCCAGATAACGTTTTGTTATATCCATCCATCCCTTGATCCATTCATTCCTTCATCCCTTTCTCCATCTATTCATCTCTTCATCTATCTCTCCATCTATTCATAACTCTATATAGTCATTTTTGGGGGGATAAATTTCAAAATGACTTGCAAAGATCCTAACATCGGTCTTCCCAGGTGATGTAATGGTAAAGAATCCACCTGCCAATGCAGGAGACGCAAGAGATGTGGGTTCGATCCCTGGGTCAGGAAGATTCCCTGGAGCAGGAAATGGCAACTTGCCCCAGTATTTGCTTGGGAAATTCCATGGACAGAGGAGACTGTTGGGGTATAGCCCATGGGGCCACAGAGAGTCAGACATGACTGATCACATCCACAAACATTCAGAAGAGTCTTTTCCAATGCAACCCTCCCCCCCAGGTTACAAAAGAAGCCAGCTGTGTCATATATACATGTGACAGTCTTGGGATATGAAAATATTTGTGGCTCTTCTTGGTGATGAAGTCATAGGTCCATGGATGTTGCTACATCAAGAATTGAAGACAGACACTAAATTTCAGTTACAGGGTAGTGAAAACAAAACTAATTTTCCTCCTGTCTCAGTCTATGGTACTCTGAATTTGAGGACTGCTACTCAGTTCTTTTTTTTTTTTTTTGCTACTCAGTTCTTACTTCATAAAACCCAAATAAATCCTGCTGTTACCATGTTAAGGCAAATGCTACCCATGGCAAATTCTTCCTGAGCTCTTGTTATATGCATTGTCTCATTTCATCCTTACAGTACCCTCATAAAGATAAAACTATCTACTCATAGATAGTAGATATCTATCTACTAGTAGTAGATATCTATCTATCTACACTTCCAATACCAAATATGTGAATATTTTTTCCTCCACACCAGCCAATTCTCCAATTCTCTGGACACCAATTGGGTATCCTATCATTTAATTCGATTCTGACACTACTTACCTGGAGTAGTAACTAATGCAGCCGCATATGCCCACAGGTTTAGGGCTCAGTCCCACAGACTGCTGGGAGTCCTGATCCCACACCCTGGGCAGGGCAAGGTGTTAGGTCAGACAGACAGAAACCAGTCTGTATGCCTGTGTGTCTCTGCATGTGAGGTTTTGTTTGGGGTTGTATGTCTCTCTAAAGAAGGTTGAGTGTCAAAGAATTGATGCTTTCGAACTGTGGTGCTGGAGAAGAATCTTGAGAGTCCCTTGGACTGCAAGGAGATGAAAGCAGTCAATCCTAAAGGAAATCAACCCTGAATATTCACTAGGAGGACTGATGCTGAAGCTGAAGCTCCAATACTTTGTCCACCTGATGTGAAGAGCCGACTCATTGGAAAATGCCCTGATGCTGGGAAAGATTAAAGGTGGAGGAGAAAGGGGTGGCAGAGGACGAGATGGTTGGATGGCATCACCGACTTGATGGACGTGAGTTTGAGCAAGCTCTGGGAGTCGGTGATGGACAGGGAGACCTGGCATGCTGCAGTTCATGGGGTTGCGAAGAGTCAGACACGACTTAGCGACTGAACAACAACCCTTCGCCTCCTTGGAGCAGTCTCTCAGAGCTATCTGAACTGCTCTCTGCCGGGCTGCAGTTCTCATTTTCCCCCAAATAAAACTTAACTGGCAACTCTTACATTGTGCATTTAAAAAAAAAAATCAACATATCATATCAGCAAACATCTGTACAATCCTTCCCGTGAATGGGTTTCTGAGTGCTTACATGTTCCATGAGTTAGTCTTTCCAATAGCCCTTTGAAGGACTTCCCTGATGGCCCACTGGTTAAGACTCCATGCTCCTAATGCAGGTACCATGGGTTTAATCCCTGGTTGGACACCGGAGCAGCGTGGCCTCCCCCACTGCCCCAAAGAAACAGCCCTTTGCGCTGGGAATGAATAGTATCTCAATAATCGGATGAGGAAGCAGACTTAGAGGGGTTGAGTGACTTGCCCGAGGTCGCAGTGGTGGGCTTTGAACCCAGGCTTGGTGTACTTGAAGTCAGCCCCCAGGCTTCACCAGCTCCTGTGCACCCAGTCCCGGGTTCCCCTTGTCCATAAGGATGGATGCCCTCTGGGAACGTGGCATCCTCTTGTGTCCCATCTCAGCATCAGGGAGGGGGGTGCCTGCGCCCTTGCTTGTGTGGTCAGGCACGTGTGTGGGGATGTCTGTGGTTCCTGTGTGTGTGTGGAGCAGGGCGTGGAGAGGGATACACAACTGCGTATGCACGTGTGATGTGGGCTGACAGCCGGCTGTGGCGGCCCCATGAGGGTTCATTCTGGCTCCGTCCTTTCCTGTCTAAGAGCGAATCTCCAGGAATGGGATTCCCAGAGACTGCCCTGGGCCTCCCTGCCCTCTAGCCCCAGGCCCCAGAGGGCCTTTGTTTCCTTCACTGGGGACCCAGGGTGGGAGGGCCGTTGTGGGAATTCCTGCAGAATTCTAGGCATTCAGGCTTTGTGGGGAGGGCGGGGGAGGTGCATGGAAAACTCTGACCCCCAGCGTGGTCACTCGGGTGGGTGGTGGAGGGGGGGGCCGGACTCTGTGAGCTTGAGGGAGCAGAGCTGGTGGCCTTTGAAGAACCGAAAGCAGGGCCTGGGTGGCGTCTGCCTTGGACCTGGAGTCCGGCCAGCCGCCCTGGTCTGGCTCAACAAGACCCCCTCATCCCCCAGGCCGGCCCAAGGGACCCCACGCGCCTGGATGCTGGGCCGAGAAGGTCCAGAGAGGTGGGTGGGGATGTGAGAGGCTCCAGGGGCCGCGGGGTCAGACGTGGCAGTCTGTCCCGAGTGGGACCTCCGTGGTGCTGCAACCTCCCTGGCTGTTTCCTCCTCTGTGAGTGGGGTTTCCAGCGGGGAGTGAAGACTGATGGCCCCTCTGTCCCTGCTGATCTCTGAGCCTCTCCACCTCCTCCCCTCCCTGGGCAGGTCATCCTCTTCATCTTTCTCAGCCCCATGGAGTCGGGGCAGCTGATGGCTTATTTTTACTCTCACTGCACTGCTAGCAGGTTGATAGTAATTCCCCTAAAGATGCGTCCTAACCGTGGCACATGTGAATGTGACTTTATTTGAAAAGAGGGTCTTTGCAGGTGTCATCAAATTGGGGATCTTGAGATGAGACCATCCTGGATTTAGGGTGGGCCCTAAATCCAGTGAACCCACTCCTAGTATTCTTGCCTGAAGAATCCCATGGACAGAGGAGCCTGGTGGGCTACAGCCCGTGGGGTCGCAGAGAGTCGGACGTGACTGAAGGGACATGGCATGCACACGCAGGCATTACAGGCTGGGCTCTGGGTGGAGGGGCCCCTAACACGTGATCGTGTTTCAGCTACCCTCATCCTGGGAGCTGGGCACCTCTGCAGCTCCTGATGGGTGCCCGAGGCATCCAGGAACCAGGATTCATCCCAGCTCTGCCAGCTGGCAAAGCTCTGGGCTCTCAGCCACTGAGCTGTGCCGTCACCGGTGAACCCCCATCCCCGCCAGCTGCAGCCGACGGTGAGTCTCTACCCTGAAAGCAGGTGGGTGGTCCCAAGGAGGAAGGAAGGGGCTGCCCAGGTCCTCTGTGCCAGCCGCTGGGAGCGTTGGTGGCTAGTGACTCACAGCCGTCACCCCCACCCTGTTACCTGCTGCTCCACACACAGCCCGGAGGGACTGACACCGCCCCCCTTCTGAGAACCTCCCCCTCAAAAAGCTGCGTGCACCCAAATCCCCATCTCAGCCTCTGTTTCTAGGGAACCTAACCTAAAATGAGGTTGTGTATGATTTCCCCAACTTAGAATCTTCCCATACTCCCTCAGTCCTTCCAGAAAGAGTCTTGCATCTTCGGCTCAGCCAGAGGGTCCTCCTCTGCCCCCTGCCGACCCCACTCCTTGATTCTCAAAAGTGAAAGTGTTAGTCGTTCACACTTTGCGACCCCATGGACTGTAGCCTGCCAGGCTCCTCTGTTCTTGGAATTCTCCAGGCAAGAACACTGGAGTGGGTTGCCATGCCCTCCTCCAGGGGATCTTCCCGACCCAGTATTGAACCTGCACCTCTTGTATCTCCTGCATTGGCAGGTGTGTTCTTTACCAGCTAAGCTGGCCCAGCACTTGGTAAGAAGAGGCAAGAACAGTTTCTTTGGGAACTTTCTATAGAGGCAAGATTTCCAAAGTCCTCTTGTGCATTGCAAGTATCTATTGGGTGTTGATTTGGCTGGGCATTTGGTAAAATGTTTTCTTGGTGCTCTAGAAAAATCCAGCTCTCAGGACTCTGAGCTGGAGGTGAAAGGTGCAGTGACACAGTCTTTTCAGAGGAATATGGAAAATCTAGGGAGCCTTAGAGAGCTTTGCAGCCACACCAACCTCAAGGCTGGTTAGGGTTGGGATGAGTAATGATTGTCAGGCAGGATAACCTGCTTGAGAAATGAACCAGAGCTTATTTTAGCTATTGAGTCATCACAGAAGAATGAGAAATATTTTCCCTCCCTTCACCCCCCCCCTCAAGGAGCCTCAAGGTCTTTGCTATCTAAAGGGCGATGTTTGCCCTGGACTAGTAGAGAATCAAAAAGCTTTGGTTTTTTTTAAGTCTACTACATAGTCAGGCTTCATCTAGCTGCAAATTACAGACTCTGACTGAAATAAACTCACATTGAAGCAGAACATATTATTTTGTGTCCCTGGAAATTCAGGAGAGCAGCAGCTTCAGGCATGGCTTGATCCAGGGGCTCAGGCAGGTGGTTGGGGATCTCTCGGTGTCTCTTGGCCATGCTTGCCTAATTCTTCAGTGGACTGTCTCCCTTGACTGGCAAAGATGGTGCATCACAGCCCCAGGGTTTCATCTCACCAGCCTAATGAAGACTTCCTCTTAGATTGGAGTCTTTTTGGCTCAGCTTAAGTCACATGCTCATTACTGAAGCAAGCACTGTGGCCAGCCTTGCTCAGTACTCAGGAACCTGGGGTGTGGCTAGGAAGGGAAGATTTGGCAGTAAAAGGAAGAGATATTGTGTATACCTGGGGCCTTAGGGGGATAGAACCAGGCTATCCGGGAGAGGCTTGTGGGGACTGTTTGTGGAAACAAGCTTCAGAATGGCAAAAGCCTGCCCCCTGGCAACGGGAATCAGATCTCAATTTCATCAGACTTAGAAAAGCAAACTAATGAGATTTTTCTCACAAGTATTATGGATGACTCATACCATTTGGGGGAGTAAATCCTAAATTCTTGTTTACTTAGTCACTAAATTGTGTCTGACTCTTTGTGACCCCACGGACTGTAGCCCCCCCAGGCTCGTTTATCCGTGAATTCTCCAAGCAAGAATACTGGAGTGTATTGCCATTTCCTTCTCCAGGGGAATCTTCCCCACTCAGGGATTGAACCTGCGCCTCCTACCTTGGCAGGCAGATTCTTTACTGCTGAGCCACCAGGGAAGCCTCAAGTCCTAAATTCTGGGCCTTTCCTTAATCAGCCCAGTCTCTAGAACTTCTGAGGAAGTGGCTAAGAACATGGGTATGGAGTTGACCCCTGGGCTTGAACCCTGGCTCTGCTACTGATTAGCTGTGTGACCTTGGGCAAGTTACTCAGCCTCTCTGTGCCTCCATTTCCTCATCTGAAAAATCAGGACCATGACATTTCCTGCCTCATAGGACATAGTGACAATTAAATGAAACTCTGAAAGAGTGGATGATGTGCCCATATTTGGGACTGCAGTTTGCACCAGCTCAAATGACCCCAAGTTCTGGCCTCTACTGTCTCCAGTGCTTGAACGTAGCAGAAGCCTGTTGACTGTTTGTTGAATGAATGAATGAAAGGTTAAAAGGAAAGGTTTCTTTCTTTCTGCTCAGAGCTCTGTCATTGGGTTCCTTCAGCACACAACACAGGGCACTTGGGCACCCAAGAGGCCTTAGACTTGGTTCCTCCAAAAGCAGACTCTGAAGCAAGGATTTGGATCAAAGTACAGGCATCTCTCAGCGATATTGTGGGTTTGGTTTCAGACCAAATGGCAATAAAGCAAACACCGCAATAAAGCAAGGACTCTTGAGAGTCCCTTGGGCTGCAAGGAGATCAAATTAGTCTATCCTGAAGGAAATCAGTCCTGAATATTCATTGGAAGGACTGATGCTGAAACTGAAAACTCCAATCCTTTGGCCACCTGATGCGAAGAACTGACTCATTGGAAAAGACCCTGATGCTGAGAAAGATTGAAGGCAGGAGAAGAAGGGGACGACAGAAGATGAGATGGTTGGATGGCATCACTGACTCAATGGACACGAGTTTGAGCAAGCCCCGGGAGTTGGTGATGGACAGGGAGGCTTGGCGTGCTGCAGTCCATGGGGCCACAAAGAGCTGGACATGACTGAGCGACTAAACTGAACTCTGAATTTTCAAATTTCCCAGTGTGTATCAAAGTTATGTTTACATCACACTGTAGTCTATTAAGTGTGCATTAAAATAGCATTATGTTAAAAAAAATACCAATATAGATACCTTAGTTTTAAAATAGTTACTGCTGAAAGATGCTAACCATCTTCTGAGTCTTCAGTTGGTCATAGTAGTAACATCAAAGATCACCGATCACAGGTCACCATAACAAATAAAATGATCATGAAAAAGTGTGAAATATGGCAAGAAGTCCCAAAACGTGACACACAGACTCTGAGGGAGAGAATGTCATTGTCAAAATGGTGCCAATCAAGTAAACCTTTGTTAAAAACAGCAAATCCCTGCAATCTCTGTGAATCACAATAAAGCAAAACGCAATACACTGAGGTGGTGGTGTTGGTTAGTCCCTGTGTCATGTCTAGATTCTTTGTGACCCCGTGGACTGTAGCTCGCTGGGCTCCTCTGTCTGTGGGGTGTCCCAGGCAAGAATACTGGAGTGTGTTGCCATTTCCTTCTCCAAGGGATCTTCTCGATCCAGGAACTGAACCCACGTCTCCTGCCTTGGCAGGTGGATTCTTCACTGCTGAGCCCCCAGGGAAGCCCCTATTGTGCCTGTGCTTCTACATAAGTCATCCCAGGAGACACCGTGATTGTATACAACCACACTGACTTTCAGAGGGCCTCGTCTGTTTCACACGCTCCTTTTGGCTAATTTCAACCTGGAACCCATCACTTCATGACAAATAGATGGGAAAAAAGTGGAAACAATGACAGACTTTATTTTCTTGGGCTCCAAAATCACTGCAGATGGTGACTGCAGCCATGAAATGAAAAGATGCTTGCTCCTTAGAAGAAAAGCTATGACCAACCTAGACAGCGTATTAAAAAGCAGAGACATCACTTTGTCAACTAAGGTCTGTATAGTCAAAGCTATGGGCTTCCCAGTAGTCATGTACAGATGTGAAAACTGGAACAAAAGAAGGCCAAGAGCTGAAGGATTGATGCTTTTGAACTGCAGTGCTGGAGAAGACTCTTCACGATCCCCTGGACAGCAAGGATATCAAACCAGTCAATCCTAAAGGAAATCAACCCTGATTATTCACTGGAAGGATTGATGCTGAAGCTGAAGCTCCAATACTTCAGCCACCTGATGTGAAGTGCTGACTCATTGGAAAAGGCCTTGATGCTGGGAAAGATTGAGGGCAGGAGGAGAAGGGGGCAACAGAGGATGAAATGGTTAGATGGCATCACTGAGATGGTGAAGGGAAGCCTGGCGTGCTGCAGTCTATGCGGTCGCCAAGAGTCAGACACAACTGAGCAACTGAACAACAAACCTGGAATCATATAGAGAAGGGATTCTGGGAAACAGTTCCCAGATTAAATGCATGCATGTGTGTGTGTGTGTGCTTGCGTGTGAGCATGCTCAGTCATGTCTGATTCTTTGTGACCTCACAGACTGCAGCCTGCCAGGCTCCTCTGTACATGGAATTTTCCAGGTAAGAATACCAGAGTGGGTTGACATTTTTTCCTCTAGGCAGCTTAAATGAGCTGACAGCAAAGTTTGCTCCATCTGTCTGTCCCACCTCCCCAGGTCCTCCAAAGCTGGGCAGCCGGGGCATCTTGGTTTCCTTCACGTGACTCCTTATCCTCCCAAAGGACCTCCTCTTCCAAGAGAATATAAGTGTCAGCCTCAAAATTCACAGCGTCACTTCTGCTATGTTCTGCTGTTCAGAGCAAGTCACAAGGCCAGCCCAGATTTGAGGCGTGAGGAAATAGATTCCACCTCTTGATGGTAAGACTTGCAACATACTGTGGATCTGTTTTTCTTTTCAACCAGTGTTTTCAGTTGTGAGACACTAAATTGCTATTGTTGAAAATGTACTATGATAAAAATATAAATGCACAACGACACTGAATGTAAACGGGGCACCCCAGAAATGTGTTGTGTGCAACCTGTGCAACTGTCCCAACAGCCCTGCTGGTGCCACAGGATTCACCCTTGCTGTGGCTGGCATCTGTTATTTTATTTTTTAATATTTATTTATTCAGCTGTGCTGGGAGTTGCAGCAGGAAGGATCTTTGAGTTTCTTTGCGGCATGTAGGATCTTTCTGTTGCAACATGCAAACTCTTAGTTGGGACATGTCGAATCTAGTTCCCTGACCAGGGATTGAACCTGGCTGGGCTTGTGCATTGAGAGGACAGTCTTAGCCACTGGACCAACAGGGAAATCCCATGACTTGTTATTTTTGAATGCCCACTGTCTACCCATTCAAAATGGGCACAGTAACTACCCCTATTCCTACCTGTATTTTAGTGGACTGACCCTCTCAAACTCCCAGTATGGCCTGTGCTTATGAACTCTCTCACCCTAGCCATAGTGATTGGCATGTGACCCAATGAGCTGGACCCATGAGATGCAGTCATAGGACTTTTGCTGAAATTCTTGGGAAACTCTGTCCAGCAGGGTTGCTTGGCAACAGGAAGCTTGGAACTGCTGGGGACCATCTTTGCAATCATAAGGGAAAGGTCTGACTAAGAAGGAAACAGTGACAGCGGACAGTAGAGCCAAGAGATGGAGAGAGAGAGAGAGAAAGAGAGTCTCATGACAGCATTGGAACTCCTGGATCCAGCCATGCCTGAAGTCCTTCCCACGGTCATTCCAATCATGTAAAGCCTCTTTGATGTAGGTTTCTACATCTCTAACCAAGAGATATTGTAATTCGACAATACTATACAGCTTACTTGGATCATGATGAGGATTAAATGTGCTATGATATATGAAATATGGGGCTCTTAAGGGGCCCATTAGAGGTCTGCTTTCAGGAACGTTTCTTCCCCTCTCCCTGACGGAACATAGTTAAAACTTAAAATCTACTAAAAGTATTAAACAATTTATAACAGGCGTGGATGGCTTTCGCTGGTTGTAGAACAAAAAACACATAGAACCCAAATTTTACATCACCCTCCTGTACTCTTGACACCCTGTATTCTTAATTTAAATTCTCAGAAGGCAGGCGAAAAGCGATGGCTTTAAATAAACCATGTGAAATGGGGCAAAAACAATCTCGAGAGACACCCGTTTTGTTTTCTCTGCAAGAGGAAAGAGGCGGGGGCGGGGGGGTGGTGGTGCAGGGAGATGGAAATCTATAAAGACGGCCTCCTGCGTCTGCACGGAATTAAAAAGAAGTTCACAAGTGTGGGGGTCTGGACTTGGCTCTCTCAGGACTGCCTTCTCCTGGGGGCACTCCAGCGCGGCCTCCCCCCCCCCCGCCCCGGTCCCCAAGTTTGTTTTTCCTGGGCCTGAGCTTAGATGTCCGCCAGGCTGAGTGATCCTGGGACCGCACCCCACCCTGGCGAGCCTGGGGAGTCCGCGGGCGGCTCTGGGTCTCCGTGTTTAGAAAAGCATTCGGGCTGATTGTTTATTCTGAGTCTACTGCCGGCCCGCGGGCGGCCACGCAGAGCCTTCCAGATGCTTCCAGCTGGGGTCTTGTAAACAGGCCATACTGCCCGGCCCTCCGAGGACCTCCTCCGCTGGTCCCCACCCACCCAGGGCACCAAAGCAGGTTGTCAAGAAGCCCCTGTGACCAAGGCCCCCCGCCGCTCACAGCTTTGGGTGCCCTCCACCCGCCACCAACAGCTCTGACCCGGCCGGTCGAGGGTCAGGGCCGGCTCGCAGACATGTTGCGTTTTATTCTGTTTTACTTTGTTCTGTATTGTTTTAATTTGAGCTGGCTATGAAAACTCGGAAGGTTTCACAGCAAAGTCTGGATCCTGGTTTCTCTTTGGAAAAAAAAAAAAAGGCACTGTCGAGTGATACAGGGTCTGCCTTTCCTATCCAGCAAATACTGGCTGCAGCGAAGGAACAGCCAGTCCCTGACGTGGTCCCTTATCTTAATTTTGATTGCCCCAGAGGCAGGCTCTGAGGCCAAGATCTGACTGCAAAGAGTTTATTAGGGAGGGGATCCTGGGAAGGGCTGGGGGGAAACAGGGCGGGGGTGGGAAGGAGGTAGCTCAGGATGCTGGCTGTGGGCAGCTGGGGCTCACAGCTGTACCCTCTGGGTACATCTGGGAGTTATGCCTCCCAAGGGGCCAGGGAACTGGGGTGTCTCCTGCCAGCGCCTGTCCTTGCTAGAAGACTGAGGCTAGGATATTAGCTCACTGGCACTGCCAGTTGGACCAAGAGAAAAGCCTAGTTAGAAAGTCAGGGATGGGACTTTCCTGTTGATCCAGTGGTTAAGAATCCACCTGCCAGTGCAGGGGACATGGTTCAATCCCTGGTTGGGAAAGATTCCACATGTGCTGGGACAACTAAGCCCTCGAGCCTCAACTGCTGAAGCCCGCATGCCCTAGGACCCAGTGCTCTGCAAGGAGAGCCACCACAATGAGAAGCCAGCACACTACACCTAGAGAGTAGCCCCCCTCGCTGCAACTAGAGAAAGCCCGCAGGCAGCAATGAACACCCAATGCAACCAGAAATAAATAAATAAATAAATGATTTAAAAAACCACTCAAACCCACTGATTCTCCCACTTCAATTGGGTATTCTTCTTCTTCTTCTTTTTGCTATTTATTTATTTGACTGCCCAGGGTCTTCACTGGTGCATGCAAGCTTTCTCTAGTTTCAGCAGCCAAAAATAAATGAATAGATTTTAAAAAAGAAAGTCCCGGATGGAGAAGCATTGTATGCACTAATGACAGTGCCCCGTAGGACCCTTTAGACGGCCCTGCCCTCCTGCTTGCCATAGGCCCTCTGCTGTCTGTCTCCATCTCCCTGACAGGAGGCTGTCATGCTTGTGCCAACTTAAAAAAATACACGATGTGAGAGTTGCGAGTTAAGTTTTATTTGGGGACAAAATGAGGACTATAGCCAGGGAGACAGCACCTCAGATAAGCTTTGAGAAACCGCTTCAAAGAGGCAGGGGGAGGGACAGTATAGATGTGATGTTGGTGAAGGGGAGTACATGCAATCAAGCAATTATTTTTGCAGAACAAGGAGCAGTCATCATCGTGAAGGATTTTAGTGCTTTTTTAGTTAGGAGGCAATACAAGAATTGGGCTCATAAAATCAGTTCCCGAAAATATCAAACTAAATATCTAACTAAGATATCTAACTGTCCTGCCAGTTTTTCCCTGAGTACAGAGTGCCCCATTTCTGTTCCCCACCTTGAACTCCTTTAGAGGGTGTTGAGAATCAGTAGCTGCAGTAGCTCATGATTTAATCATTGTAGGCGTAGATGGCAAGTGCCAATTTGTAGTTGACTCTTATACTGCTGATTTTTTTTTCCTTTTTCTTTTTATTACACACTACAAAATACTCTGCATGCTACATGATACATTGCATAATCTTCTAGTAGGGATAGAAGAGTTGTTTTTCATCAATCAGGAAAACATTTCCTTAATCAATGTTCTCCAAACCCTTTGACACGTAGTCACGGTTTAGTCCAGAGACGGGCCTGTCTCTCTTCATCAAATACCACTGATATGAGTAAAGGGCAACACTTTTTTCCTCGCCCCGATTACTGAACCTGTGGATGCCTGCAGTGGCCATCCCCTGGGATGAACAAGCCCATGCCCATGAAGGCGATCCCAGGGAGAACCTCGAACCACATCGCGATGCCGTTCCCCTCTTTTTTTTTTTTTAAATCTATTTTTTTTAATGTATTTATTTTTTAATTGAAGGATAATAGCTTTACAGAATTGTATTGGTTTCTGCCAAACATCCACACGAATCGGCCATGACGGCTTAGTTGCTAAGTTGTGTACGACTCTTTGCGACCCCATGGGCTGAAGCCCGCCAGATTCCTCTCTCTGTGGGGTTCTCCAGGCAAGAATACTGGGGTGGGTTGCCATTTCTTTCTCCAGGGATCTTCCCGACCCAGGAATTGAACCCCAGTCTCCTGCATTGTAGACAGATCCTTCTACCGACTGAGCTATGAGGGAAGCCACTACCTGTAGAATCAGCCAAAGGTACATATATATCCCCTCCCTCTTGAACCTTCCTCCCACCTCTCTCCCCATCCCACCCCTCTAGGTTGTTACAGAGCCCCAGTTTGAGGTTCGAGGCATACAGCAAGTTCCCATTGGCTATCTATTTTACAGATGGTGTTTTAAATTTCTATGTTACTCTCTCCATACATCCCACCCTGTCCTTCCTCTTCCCATCCCCCACCCTGCCCCCACCATGTCCAGAAGTCTGTTCTCTATGTCTGTGTTTCCACTGCTGCCCTGCAAATAATTTCATCAGTACCATCTTTCTAGATGCCACATATATGCCTTAGTATGCATTATTTGATTTCTCTTTCTGACTTGCTTCACTCTGTATAATAGGCTCTAGGTTCATCCACCTCATTAGAACTGACTCAAATGTGTTCCTTTTTATGGCTGAGTAATATTCTGTGGTTTATATATGGCTTCCCTGGTAGCTTAGCTGGTGAAGAATCTGCCCGTATGCAGGAGACCCTGGTTTGATTCCTGGGTTGGGAAGATCCCCTGGAGCAGAGATAGGCTACCCACTCCAGTATTCTTGGGCTTGCCTGGTGGCTCAGGCAGTAAAGAATTCGCCTGCAATGTGGGAGACCTGGGTTTAATCCCTAGGTTGGGAAGATCCCCTGGAGAAGGGAATGGCTACCCACTCCACTATTCTGGCCTGGACAATTCCATGGACGGAGGAGCCTGGAGTCCACTGGGTCTCAAAGAGTTGGATGTGACTGAGTAACTTTCACTTTCACATTCATATATGTACCACATCTTCTTTATCCATTCATCTGCCGATGGACATCTAGGTTGCTTCCATGTTCTAGTTATTGTAAATAGTGCTGCAATGAACATTGGGGTATGTGTATCTTTTTCAATTTTGGTTTCCTCATGTATGCCTAGTAGAATTGTTGGGTCATATGGTGGTTTTATTCCTAGATTTTTAAGGAATCTCCATACCATCTTCCATAGTGGTTGTGTCAATTTACATTCCCACCAACAGCGCAAGAGGATTCCATTTTCTCCAAACCCTCTCCAACATTTACTGTTTGTAGACTTTTTGATGATGGCCATTCTGACTGGTGTAAGATGATATCTCATTGTAGTTTTGATTTGCATTTTTCTAATCATGAGTGATGCTGAGCATCTTTTCATGTGTTAGCCATCTATATGTCTTCTTTGGAGAAATGTCTGTTTAGGTCTTTTCCCCACTCTTTGATTGGGTTGCTTGTTTTTCTGGTATTGACTTGTATGAGCTGCTTATGTATTTTGGAAATTAACCCTTTGTCAGTTGCTTCATTTGCTATTATTTTCTTTCATTCTGAGAGTTGTCATTTCTCCTTGTTTTGATTTTCTTAGAGATGAGAAATGTCCCTTTGCCTGAATCACCTTCAAAAATAGGAGAGTAAAATATTAGCTAAGAATCCCCCATGTTTGTAATTATAGTCTGCTCACTCCTCCTGTTTCTGCGACTGGCCTGGTCCCTGATGGCTGTGTTGGCAGCCTCGCACCCACAGAGCACAGCCCTGTCATTCATGTGATGAGCAGAGCCCTTGGAGCACTGGCTTTCACCTGGTAACATCTTAGAAGTCCTTCTTCTGAGCCCAGAGTGGTGGCCGGCTCTCAGCCCACATCCTCTCACCCATCCTCACGGGGTGCCCTGTGGGGCCCCCCAGAAGTACCCCATCTCTCAGGAAGCAAAGGCATTACCCATGTTTACTACCAGCAACAAAGTTATCTTGCTGTCAGCCCATCCATGCAACAAAGCCCAGAGGAACCCCTCAAACACACTGATCTCCCATTTCAAGTGAGTGTCCTGCAATTCTTTTTTTTTTTTTTTTTTTTTTTAATATTTATTTATTTGGCTGCACAGTGTCTTTGTTGGGGCACGCAGGCTTTCTCTAATTTCAGCGATTGGGGCTGCTCTCGAGTTGCAAGGCATTGGCTTCTCTTTGTGTTGGCTTCTCTGGTTGTGGAGCATGGGCTCTAGGTGTGTGGGCTTCAGTACTTGCAGGGTCCAGGCTCAGTAGCTGTAGCGCACAGGCTTAGTTGCCCCAGCAGCCTATGCGATCTTCCTGGACCAGGAATCCAGCCTCCGTCCCCTGTGTTGGCAGGCGGATCGTTAACCACCAGGCAGGCGGATCCTTTACCACCAGGAAGTCCCAGCAGTTCAGTTTTGACACTAACTAGGGCCACTAATTAGATGCCACAACTAGAATTAGACCCCACAGGTTCAGGGCTCAGTCCCACAAGACAGTCCCCGCTGCAGATCCCAGCCATAAATGGGGTCCCCAGGTTACCTGCACTTCTGTCCCACCACCTGGAGATTTGAGGATTCTCACAATGTCTCCCATTCAGTTTGATTATTTGCTAGAAGGGCTCGCAGAGTGCAGGAAAGAGCTGTCCTTACTATTACGTATTACCGTTTGTCATAAGGAGACAGGTGAACCACCAGATGGAGATGATGTGAGACACAGGGTCTGAAGGGTCCTGAGCACAGGGACGTCTGACCCCTTGGAGCTGGGGGTGTGCCACGCTCCTGGCACATGATGTGTTTACCAACCCAGAAGTCCCCGGAACCCCATTATTTAGGGTATTTTTTAAATTGAGGTTTGATTACACAGGCCCAAGTGATTAAACTGTCAGTCGCTGGTAACTGAACTCAGTCTTCAACCTTTTTCCCAGTAGATGGGACTGAAAGTTCCCACTCTAAAGGCACTTGGCTGTTTTTTCTGGCTACCAGCTCCCCTCCTGAAGCTTTTTAGCCCCAGTCCCTGAGTTCTCATTAGCAAACAAAAGACACTCTTATCACTCAGGAAATTCCAAGGATTTTAGGGGCTCTGTGCCAGGAATGGGGCAAAGACCAAATAGATATATTTGGTATCTATAAAATATATATACACACATATATTTTTTAAATTGTACCACACACACACACACACACACACACACACACACAATCTCTCTCTCTCTCTCTCTCTCTCACACACACACACACACACACACACAATCTCTCTACTTTTTGACCGAGTTGCTGCCCAGACCATTCAGATGGAGGGCAGAATGGGGATCCCAGAGTTGCTTCTCTTTCTGGGATCCCTGTTCCTTCCTTCTCCCAGCATATATGTTTATCGAGCATCCACTTTGTGCCGGGGCTGAGCTACCGAGGCAGAGGTGGGGGTTGTGCCTGGCCCCAACTGGTACGAATCTATGAGGTCCTGGAAGCCAAGCATCCACTGGCATAAAATAGCCACTGAAGTCCCTGCTGTATGTCTAGACTAGGGAACTCCATAGAGACTAGTGGCCAAGTCAGTGGTGGCCAAGCGCTGGGGAGAGAGGGGAGTGACTGCTAATTGGTTGTTGACTAAAACTAAAACAGCCGGTTTCTGTGTTTTGTTTTTAACCAGCAAAAGGGTTTATTGAGGAATAGCAGAAAATTGCAATTCAGGACAAGCATGTTACAGCTTGTACCCTATAACCAAAACTAGAACCAAGCCCAGAGACACAAAGACAGGACCATTCTTTATTTATAGAAGAGAAAGGAGAGTTGGGAGGGGCTATTATAAACAAAAAGCTCATTGGAGGAAGCTGGGAGTTCTAAGTGTAGTGCCTTTTCATTGGCTGAGTTGTTACAGCCTCTCATTGGCTGGGCAGTTGCCGGGCGAGGAGAAAATCTTGCTTCTTCCTCCTGGGCTAGTAAAGTAATAACTTTCTTCCTATTGGAGATGCAAGGTACATCTCTTCCTGTTTGGAGTCTGCAGACAGCAACGTATGAGAGGGTATGAGAGCTCCCCCTTCTTGCGTTCCTGAATCCAACTTAAAGAAGGTCTCATCTATTCATCAGGGTACTTGGGCTGATAGAAATGTCCCAGAACTAGGTAGTGGTGATGGTCGCATAACACTGTGAATGTACTAAATGCCAGTGAATTGTTTGGTTTAAAATGGTTGATTTTATGATACGTGAATTTTACTGCAATTTAAAACAATAAAATGAATGAACTTATTATGAATAGTGTATATTTTAACCCAGTCTATCCAAAATGTTATTTGTTTATTTATTAGAAAGATTTATTTCACTTATTTATTTTGACTGCTCTAGGATTTTGTTGCTATGCACAGGCTCTCTCTGGTTGTGGCGAGCAGGAGCTACTCATTGTGGTGGCTTCTCTAGTTGCAGCGCGAGGGCTCGGTGTTGTGGCCCTCAGGCTTAGCTGCTTCCACAGCATGTGGAATCTTCCCGGACCGGGAATCGAACCCATGTCCCCTGCATTGGTAGACGGGTTCTTAACCACTAAACCACTAGGGAAGCCCCCTAAAATGTTACTATTAGAACATGTAATTGATATAAGAAGTTATAAATGAGATATTTTATATTTATTCCTTTTTTCATGTAAAATCTTTGGATTCTGGCATGTGTTGGGCACTGCACATGGCTCCATTGTGACTGGCCACATTTCAAGTTTTAGCAGTCAAGTGGGGTTGGCTACTCCCTTGCCAGACAGCGAGGCTGTAGAAGGAAGCCAGGCTTCAGAGGAGCCACCAGAAAGTAAACTTCTCACTGCAGAGTCCCTCCCTTTGTGTGTGTGAGTTGCTCATGGAGCCTCTGGAGTCTTGTCTGCTCTGGTCAGCCCTCCCTCCCAGAGATGGGGAGAGTGGAGGGGGCTGAATGGAGCCCCTTCCCCCAAAGAGATCTCTACCCAGAACCTGTGAATGGGATCTTTGCAGATGTAATTAAGACCTTGAGGGAATTCCCTGGAGGTCCAGTGGTTAGGACTTGGTGCCTTCACTGCGGTGACCTGGGTTCCATCTCTCATCAGGAAACTGAGATCCTGCAAGCTGTGTGCTTAAAAAGAAAAAAAAAAAAAAATCGTTAAAAAAAAAAAAAGAGAAAGACTCTCGAGAGCATCCTGGATTATACAGGTGGGGGCCCCAAATCCAATGACAAGCGTCCTTGTAAGAGGAAGAGAGAATGCATATACAAGGATGATGGAGGCAGAGATTAGAGAGATGCAGCCACAAGCCAAGGACACTCCAGGACTGCCAGGTAAGGAGGAGTTTTTCTCAGCCCTCTTAAGGTCCCTGGCTGGGTCTGGAAGTTGAACTGACAAAGATGAACAGGAGAGAAGGAAACACCTTTGACTGAATTTTCTCTTGTACAGAGGAGTCTTCACAAGAGAATACAGATCAGAAGTGATCAAAACAGGAAGACTTTGTACCTTTGAGACAAAGAAACAAGTAAATGTGTGAAGAACAGGGAAGACAAAGGGGTTTGGGTTTGGGGTGGGAAGTGGAGAAATAACAAGGAAAAAGGTGAGATGAACAAACCTTGTTCAGATTTCTTGACCCCCAGTTCCCTGCCCCTGGTGATAAGAAAGTCCCCCTTCCTCCTGGTACCGGGAGGCCACCTCTCCGATGGGAATTTTATTCTCCTGTTTCAGGAAAGAAGGACAAGGTCAGGGTGATCTTCCTGCTTCTGCTTGAGGTATTCAGCATACTGGGGTGCAGTATTTTGGGGTAGAGTGTCCTGAGCTGCATCAGTTGGAAGCCCCCATAAGCTGGGAGAGGGGCAGGGAGAAGGTTCTCCCCCACACTGAGCCTCTAGAAGGGACCAACCCTGCCAGCACTTTGATTTCAGACTTCTGGGCTCCAAGACTGAGAGAGAATAAATATATGTCCGATTTTTATATATATTTATTTATTTTTGGCTACACTGGGTCTTCGTTGCTGCGTGTGGGCTTTCCCTAGTTGCAGCAAGCGGGGGCTACTCTGGAGAGGTGGTATGTGGGCCTCTCACTGCGGCGGCTTCTCTTGTTGGGAGCGTGGGCTCTAGAGCGAGTGGGCTTCAGGCTTAGTTGCCCTGAGGCATGTTGGATCTTCCTGGGCCAGGGATCGAACTTGTGTCCCCTGCATCGCAAGGTGCATTCTTAACCACTGGACCACCAGGGAAGCCCCAATTTTTTTTTTCCAAAGCCACTCAGTTTCTGCTAACTGCTATGGCCACCCCAAGGAAAAAAAAGAAAGTGAGAGACAACTGTGTTCACGTTCCAAACAGCATCCCCCCTGTTCCTTCCTAGGGTCAGTTCGAGCCTGGGCTTCAAATCCTGGGATCTGGGTTCAAACCCTGAACCTTGGAACTGGGACATCTTCCTGAACCGTCATAAGCCTCAACCACCCCATCTGTACAATGGAGATAAGGGTGCCCCCTGTTTTCTAGGGGTGTCATGGAAATGAGTGAGATGTGCAGGTAAATGCAGACCCCAGGGTCTGGCAGGTAAATGCAGACCCCCAGAGCAGCAATGTTCATCACTGCCGTTGTTCCCATCTTATTGTTCAGTCGCTCAGTTGTGTCCGACTCTTTGTGACCCCTTGGGCTGCAGCACACCAGGCTCCCCTCTCCTTCACCATCTCCCAGAGTTTGCTGAAACTCATGTCCATTGAGTTGATGATGCCAAACCAACCATCTCATCTGTCACCCCCTTCTCCTCCTGCTGTCAGTCTTTCCCAGCATCAGAGTCTTAGAGATGAAGAAACTGAGGTTTAGCAAGTGAAGTGGCTTTGCCTAGTTATCGGGCAGCAGGAGTCAGGGAAAGGCTGGCTCTCTTGAATCTGAATCCTGCTTTCTAGAATGCTCTCTCTGTTCAGCTGTTCCTCTAGCTCCCCATTCCCCACCCCATGCTCCGGTTCCACCAGCCAGAGCTGCCCAGGGTTACTCGTCTGCTCAGTCAGTCCGTGTGCCACACCTTCCATCTCACCGTTTCTGTAAGACAGTGTCCTTCCTGCTCCTCCCTGCAGTGAACTCTGGCTTCAACCAGTGCCACTTCCTCCAGGAAGCCTTCCCTGACTGCCTGCTCCCTCTGGGGGCTCTCACAGGAGTCCATCCATGCTGAATCAGCAGGGTCCCTGCCCTCCAGGAGTTGGCAGTTGGAGGGGAGAATGTTACTCTGCCTTTGCAGTGCGTGCATGCGTGCTTAGTCATGTCTGACTCTTTGTGACTCCACAAGTCTAAATAGACAGGACAATAGGGTCTGACCCCTCGAACCCAATTGTGACCAAATTACTCAGGAGAAAGCAGCCCTGGGGACCTGCATCTGGCTGCATTGTGAGTTTCCCTGGTGACAGAGCAGCTCTGGCCTCTGCCCTTGTGAGCACCTTTCCTCTTTCCACCCCACAAGGATCAGAAGTGGGAACAAAAACTAGAATCAAGAATTTGGTTGGGAATTTCCCTGGTGGCCCAGTGGCTAAGATTCTGCACTCCCAATGCAGAGGGCCTGGGTTCAATCCCTGGTCAGGGAACCCACATGCTGCAACTAAGACCTGATGCAGCCAAATAAATAAATAAATTAAAATATTAAAAATAAAAAAGAACTCGGTTGGCCGGCCCTCTCGTGGGAAGAAGGCATCTCTGCCCTACTTATGCCACCAAACAGGGCAGCTTTTACAAGGACCAAGTGCCCCTGTGCCTCTCCAGGGAACAGGATTCCGGGATGATGGAGAGGGACTCTCGAAAGTCTCTGGGAGCCACAGGGAGCCTCCCAAATGGTGTCCACTGACCTGTGGGCTAGGAAGGTGGAAGTGAAAGTGTTAGTTGCTCTCATGTCTGACTCTTTGTGACCCCATGGACTGTAGCCCGCCAGGCTCCTCTGTCCATGGGGATTCTCCAGGCAAGAATACTGGAGTGGGTTGCCATGTCCTCCTCCAGGGGATCTTCCCCACCCAGGGATCAAACCCAGGTCTCCCACATTGCAGGTGGATTCTTTATCACCTGAGTCACCAGCGAGGGTGGAACTGCTCCCAAACAGAGCTGGCTCATCCCTGGGGCATTTTAGCTCCTTCTCACCTCCCTACCCTTCCCAGGGACTCAAGCAGACAGAGGAGTGGGGAGCACGGGTGGAGAAGTTGATCACCAGTTCTGAACTGGAGGGGGAGATGGGAGGCAGGGAAGACCCTCCTGTTACTTGCTAGGGCTCTTCTGGGTTCCTGATCCAGGTCTGTCCTGCCTGGGCCTTGGGTAACTTTCTGTCCAGGTTTCCTGTGCCCATGAGAGTCCTGCAAGCTGGGTTGGTGCCACCACCCACTGGTCACGTGTAGTTGGTTCTGACCACAGGTGGCGCCACAAGAAGTTAGCCAGATCTTCCCATAGAAACCTCCTGGGGGTTGCCTACCGCCCTACCTCCCTCATTCTCTACCTACCTTCCAGAAAACCCAAGGGGACAGCTAGGGAGGAGCCTCCCCATCGACCTGAGCACCGCCCCCCACTAGGCTGACCCCTGGGCAACCCCAGCTCCAATGAATGAGAGGACACCTGAGTCCAAGGTCACCCGGTTTCCAGAGTCACAGTGTCTGACTTACCGCACTGGCCTTGTGCAATATACACTCTTCCAGTTTCGGCTGTGTGGGCAGTGCTCTGAGATCCTCAGGCTCCAAGGCTGGGTTTCCGTCCTCCCCACAGACATGTGGCCGTGCTGGGCACCCACCTATAGAGAAACCTCTTACCCAGGCCAGGGGGCGATTTCAGAGCTCCCAGGAGAAGAAGAGGCCTTTGCAATGACACCAACACATGTGTGTGTGTGTGTGTGCGCGTGTGCACATGTGTGTAGGAAAAGGGGGAGGTCTCTCTTGCTTCCCATCCTGCTTAGCAGACAAAAGGCCTGGGGGAAGTTTGTTCCTGATTAGATGCTGGTTTAATAGCTATTTCCAGGCAATGGTGGGTGGCAAAGAGCTTTTACAGACATGCCTTCTGAGGGAGGGTAGGATTGCTAGAATTACCAAAGAAAAATAGAGACTGTCAGAGAACTAACAGGCGATTTCTTTAGTGTAAGTATATCCCATGCAATATTTGGGGGTATACTTATGCTAAAAAAATTTCATTGTTTCTTTGTTTGATCTTGGCCCTGGGGATATTTTGTATTCATTGTTTATCTGATGTTCAAATTTAACTGGGTATCCTCTATTTTTTTCTGGCAATCATATCTGGAAGGTAGGCGAGCCCACAAATTTGGGCGCTCTTACTCCCTTGACTTCTCCTCCCTCCCCAACCCTGTTTCATTTAGTGATCTGTATGGGCAGTGTCTGTTTCAATCAGGACTGACATTGTAATGAGGTCTTGCTGTGTCCCCCAGATACAAACTGGCCACTGATTCCCATCCCCCCAGCTCCATCCAAGAATAAGGCCTTGGTCACCTGAGCCAGGTGGTTCTTCTGGTACATAATGGGTGACCTCGAATGGGTATATACACAGCATGACTCTATGTTTGAGGAGAGCCTCCTCAGCAGTTGTGCAGTGCACAGCCTGCACAACTGTCTGCAGCAACCCTGTTCGCACTTCTAGATTTTTGACCACCAGCAATTTTCTTTTTCTCATTTACTTTTCAAACTGGGTGGCCCAAAGACATCATCTCTTTCCCCCCAACTGCCTCTATCCAAAGAAAATTCAAACCATCCGGGAAGGCAGTGCAGCAGTGTTGAAAAACGGTTGAGCGCCCAGGCTGTGCACAGAAAGGCTTTTGATTCTTGGGGCCGATCTAGCATCTGCTGAAGGGGCACGCCTTTCCCACTGCCCAGTGTGCAAGCCGGGGCACAAGGCACTGGATTAAAGGTTTCCTGCCTGCCTGCCCGCCTACCACATCCTTTCCCGCTCCTAGCCCTGGCCAACGCCCCCAGACCTAGGCATAATTTTAGAAATGTAATAGATGCTGCTGTGCACATTCTTGGCCTGGAGCCTGTGGGGGCAGGTCTGAAAAGAGTACAGACTTTTTTCCCCAGGCCATGTTGATAGAGATCCTCTGTTTTCCCCTAGGGACAGGTTTCTGAGGGATAAGCGCCCCCCCACACTTGCTTCTTTGGGGAGTCCCTTCACCCCATCCCACCCAGGCTGGGTTATTTTGCAGGGTCAGTGCCATCCTCTTTTTAACTTTCTTGAGATCCTCAAAGCCACCAGGAGCAGTGGGGACTACAGGGAGTGGAGCACGCATTCAAGAGCCCCAGGTGATGGGAGCCATGAGGACCTCTTTGCAGACCCCTGGGGTCATTTGGTCTCTTGAAGCTATAAGTGATAGACTGGGCCCTTTGGATCTAGAGAAAGAAGTCCGGCCTGAGTTTAGGATTGGGGGCTAGGACAACAGTGAGGGCTTTTGTTTTCTTCCCAGGGCAAGAAAGCCTGTGTGATTTTGATTCCAAAAAATTGTCCCATCCCTGGAATGGACACTATACATCCATTATAGCTATAATGTAGATGCTAATGTCTATAGTGCTCTCAAATGGCAGGCTCTGGGCTGCATGCTTTAGCTCCTTCAACTTCCCTTGAACCCTAGCAGATGGGGGACTGTGGATGTACCCACTTAACAGATAAGGAAACTGAGGCTCTGGGAGGTGAAGTCCATGGTCATGCAGCCAGGCAGTAGCTCAGCCAACACTACTAAAGCCTGAATCCTCTGCTTTGGGAGTATCCTCCCACTCAGTCTTTATTTTATTTTCTAACAGTTTTATTGAGACATCATTCACATACCAAACGATTCACCCATTATTTATTTATTTGGCAGCACTGGGTCTTCACTGCTGTGTGTGGGCTTTCTCTAGTTGTGGTGAGTGGGGTTACTCTTCGTTGCAGAGCCGAGGCCCTAAGCAGGCAGGCTTCAGTAGTTGTGGCTCATGGACTCTAGGGCACAGGATCAGTAGTCGTGGCACATGGGCTTAGCTGCCCCGTGGCACGTGGGATCTTCCCCGACCGGGGATTGAACCTCTGTCCCCTGCATTAGGAGGCGGATTCTCAACCACTGGACCACCAGGGAAGTCCCGATTGATTCACCCATTTAAAGTGTACAGTTCAATGACTTTTAGTACACAGAGAGTTGTGCAACTATCACAGTTTTAGAACATTTTCATCATCTGGGAAGGAAACCCTGCTCCCTTTAGCTATTACCTCCCACTTCCCCCACTCCCTACCCGCTACCTCTCAGCAACCACGAATCTACTTTTTGTCTCCAGATTTGCCTATTCTGGACATTTCACGTCAACAGAATCATACAATATGTGACCTTTCGTGTTTGGCTATTTTCACTGCCCATGATGTTTTCAAGACTCATCCACGTCATAGCATGAAGCCGACTTCATTCCTTTTATGACTGAATAATATTCCATTTGTGTGAGTAGACCATGTTTATCTGTTCGTTTGTGGTTGGCCGTGTGGGTTGTTTCCACCTTCTGATTATTGTGAACAATGCTGTTACAACATCCACATACACGTTTTCGGTTCTCTCATGAGTCCCCTAGTCTTAAGTAAGCTGTTCAGATGCCCACCTATGGGCAATTTCATGCTCAGATTCCCCCACCTGGGATTCCAGCTGCCTAGTCAAATCTGAGTCCAGAATCCAGCTTACGTCCAATGTCTTGCAGTGACCACTCCCTGCTCCTCTCTGTCCTGTCGCCCATGTGCTGTGTGACCTTGGTCCACGTGCTCAGCCTCTCTGGACCCCAGTGCCTTTATCTGTAAAGTGGGGATCTAATTTTGACTCTATGGGGCTGCCATGAGGATTGAGATGGTAAGAGTTCTAGGGGCAGAAAGCCTGGAGAGGGGTGATGGGGTGGACATTTGTTCATCCCTTGTGCCAGCTGTTCTCACCCTGTCAACTACCACCCCGAGGAAGTCCCTGGTTGCTGTCCTAAACAATCTCGGCCTGCCTTTAAGGAGCACGAGCCAGAGCAGAGGTTCTTAACTGGGTGAGTTTGCCCCAATGAACACCTTCGGTTGACAGAATGCTGAGGGGCTGGGGGTTGCTATCTGATGGGGAGAGGCCAGGGATACTGCTAAACACCCCACAGTGCACAGGATGGCCCCCCACGACAATGAATGAGCCAACTCCAAATATTAACATCACCAAGGTTGAGAAACCCTGATCTCATGATATTATTGTTACTCATTCACTTTTCATGTATGTATGTATTTACCTGTAACCTTGCCTCTTGCCAAAATGAATGAGGAGTTACTAACAAGGATATCAACAGAGCAATGAAGTTTTTTTCTAATGTAGAAACTTAAAAAATGAAAAAAAAGGAGGGAAGGAAAATTAAAAAAAAAAAAAAAAATTCATGTTGAAGCACCCTTCCGTTTCCAGAGCTGGGATGTACATTTGGTTTGAGTTTCCTAGCAGCCACAGCAAAGAGGGGAAATGGGATCAATTTCAAGATTCTCACTGTTTCAAAGGAGAAAACAAATTAAGAGTTCAAGGGAAGTCTGGCTGAAAACAAGAGTTCAAGAGGAGTCTGGCTTTCCTGGGCCTGAAGAACCCAGGGCTTTTCTCTTTATCTAGGGGACACAGCAGCATGCTGGGACTGACAGCACTGTCCTCAACAACAGCCCCAAGGGGGACACAATTGTTGTTTAGTCGCTAAGTCATCGATCCCATGGACTGTGGTCCACCAGGTTCCTCCATGCATGGGATTTCCCAGGCCAGAATACTGGAGTGGGTAACCATTTTTTTCTCCAGGGGATCTTCCCAACCCAAGGGTCAAACCTGCATCTCGTGCATCGGCAGGCAGATTCTTTATCACTGAGCCACCTGGGAAGCCCCCAGGGAACACAGTAGTGACTGTCATGTTCTCCAAAGCAGGCGGTGATATAAAGCTGAGGCCAGTTGGGCAAAGGCAGCCTTTCCTGAAGTGCCTGTCCTGAGTGTGGTGGGTTACTTTTCCAAATCAAAGGCAGAAAACCAGGGCCAATGCTTTAGGCAGTTACAGTGATGGCAGCAGGGGCTCTGGAGCCAGACTGCCTGGGCTCTGGAGTGACTCCCAAGTAGCTGTGTGACTTATGGCCATTCTCTAAACCTCTCTGAGCTCACTTTCCTCATTCATAAAATGGGACCCAAATGTACTTACCTTACAGAGCTGTTGGTACATAACCAAGGCTGACCCCAGGCCTGGCAGAAGTAAACAGTTGGTTCAACCATTATTTCTGTGCCCCGGGTGGTGCTGGGTAAATATTTTGAAACACCTGCTTTTTTTTTTTTTTTTTAAATAAGTAATGAAAGATTCAGCCTTGGGAGTGGGAATTATGTGTTTGGGCTTCAGTCCTGCTCTGGAAGGCAGTGAAAGGGTGAAAGGTCTTGGCTAGGGAAATCCTACAGCCAGACACAGTCAGGTCTGATCCCACTGTTTTTCTGCTTAAAATTTCTGACTCCTCATCACTTAAGGGCGGCCTTCAGATGCTTGGTCCCAGAGCCTGGGGGCCCATCCCTGACTTACCACCAACCTCTTTTCTACAACCACCTTCATCCTACGTGCCAGTAATTCTGAACCGCAGGCGATTGTCAGCCCGCCAGGCCTTTGCCCGTGTGGTGCCCTCCATCTGGAATGCTCTCCCTCCCTGCCTGCCTCACCCTTATACTAAGATTTGACTTGTGCATCAGCCCCTTTAAGAGGCCTTTGTTGGATTTCCTACCCCTCAGGGAGCAGTAATTTCTTCTTTGTATCCACCTCCCTCCCCAGCCACTCCACAGAGTCAGCATTCAGAATACAGATGCCTTCACTCACTCACTCACTCCTGACTCAGTTACTCACTCATTCATAAATTTGCTCACTCCTTCACTGATTCAATCACTCATCCATTAATTCTTCAGTCACTCATTGATGGATTGATTCATTAATTGTTTCATTCATTCAGGCATAAATCAACCATCGAAAGCTTACTGTTAACCAACCCCTTTTCTGGGCGCTGGGGTTAAAGCAGTGAACAAATCAGAAGAAAAGTCCCACACTTGGGTCTTTGTGACTCCAACCTTTACACCTCGTAAGTACTTAATAAACCGCCCCAACGTAGAGTTCTCAGACTCTGTGGGCTGCCTCCTCTGATCCCGGGGTTTGATCCTTGGGTCAGGACGATCCCCTAGAGGAGGAAATAGCAACCCACTCCAGTATTCTTGCCTGGGAAATCCCATGGGCATGGAAGCCTGGTGGGTTACAGTCCAACACGTCAGACAGGACTTAGCAACTGAGCATGCATGGACTGTGTAGCACAGGGAACTATACTCAGTATCTTATAATAACCTATAATGGTAAAGAGTCTGGAAAAGAACACCAGTTCAGTTCATTTCCGTCACTCAGTCATGTCTGACTCTTTGCAACCCCATGGACTGCAGCATGCCAGGCTTCCCTGAGCTTGGCTCTGGGAGTTGGCTCCATCACCAACTCCTGGAGCTAGCTCAAACTCATCTCCATCGAGTCGGTGATGCCATCCAACCATCTCATCCTTTGTCCTCCCCTTTTCCTCCTGCCTTCAATCATAATATAAAATATACAAAAAGAATAAATATAAGTATAGAATACATATAAGTATATAACTGAATCAGTTTGCTGTAACTTGAAACATTGTAAATCAACTATACTTCAATTTAAAAAAATACCACCAAGTTCAGAATAAACTGCATCAATATCAAAGGGAGAAAAAAAGAACTCCACCATTAGCTTTAGGAGTTTACATTCATCAGCCTTGGTCTCACCTCCTCCAGGAAGTCCTCCCTGACCACCCTACCCAGATGCACCTGCAGCTTCTACATCCTTTCCATATGCCCTTTTCCCATTGACTGTTATAAAAGTATTTAGTGGTCTTCTTTAAGTTCTGTCTTCCCACTGGACTTAAACTTGATCTTGGGCATTGTTTGTTCTCCTGGGCCTGCCACAATGGCTGGCAGCTAGTGATGATCAATAAATATTTGTTGAATGACCAAACAGGGCCAGGGCAACCTGAGATGACTCGGCTCCTCCCTCTGGGGCCCAGAGGAGGTCCTCCTGAAGGAGGGAAAGTGGGTCAGGAGTCCCTCTCCAGGGCACCGACGGGGTCGAGTGTAGAGAGGGGATTAACTCTTGGCCTGGGAAACTGTGCCAAGTGCCCGTCTGTCTTCATGCTCCTAGGGGACAGTAGGGTGTGTGTGAGGCCGGCCTTGCCCACAGTTTCCTTGCCTGGAGATGAAGGCTGTTGTCAGGTAAAGTGTAGCACCTGGCACAGTTCGCTAGTGCCCCATGCCGGTTTCACTGGTTTATCCTTGCTCTGTGGCCTCAGACAAGTCACTTGACCTCTCTGTGCCTCTTTTTTGTCCTTTGTAAAACGGAACCACGAAAGACATCCCCTCTTGGCATGGCTGCCAGGGTTAGCAGGATGAGAACATCCTTGGGGCCCAGCTTGAGAAGTACTCTACCAATGTGTGTTGTTGTTTTGATTATTTTTTCCCCCACATTTGGCCACCCAGCAAGTGTTTACTGAGCACCTACTATGTGCCAGACGAGCTGAGTGCCAACTGCTGGAGACTGAACAGGATCCTGTTTCAAACAAATCAGATTCCTTAAAAAACATTGATGAGACTGTCAGGGAAATATAAACCCAGACTGGATGACATGGAGTGAAATTCAAAAGTTCATTTTGTGAGAGGCACATTGTAGTTTTCTGGTTATCCTTTTCAAAAGAGTTCTCATCTTTTAGACACTCAACCTGGGGTGTTTACAGATGACATGTGATGTAAGGGATTTGCTTTGAAACAAACAATCTAGTCTGTGAAACTAAAATTATTCTTTTAAAATGTTTTTTGTTTTTTTTCTGGACTGTATCATGTGGCTTGTGGGATCTTAGTTCCCCGACCAGGGATCAAGCCTGGGCCCTTGGCAGTGAAAGTGCAGAGTCCTAACCACTGGACGGCCAGGGAAATCCCAAGAGTGTGGTCTTGATCCTAAGTGGGCAGCCAGTGATGGGGTTGGTGGGGACCGTGATGCCCCTGGCCCGGTGCGGTTGTGAGAAAACTAAGTAACCTGCTGAAGGGCTCAGAATAAGCATGCTGCTGGTGACTCCGACAGGCCCTTCTTTTTTTTTTTATTTTCTTTCTTGTTCTCAATCCCTCCTGTCCAACACGGGACTGGAGAGGGCTCCATACCCCAGGAAGGGGGTGGGCACAGGGCGAACACCTGCCGTGCCTTAAAGAAGGCATGCAAGGGTCTTGCCTGGAAGCAGGAAGCCGCAGCTTTTCAGCTATGAGGAACCCCAGGCCTTGTGAGGGTTTTGGGGGCCCCTGAAGGCAGAGCCGACACGAGTCTGTATCCCCATTCATCCATCTGCCCCGTCTGGACAAACCACAGGCCTCATCTTCCCTGCTCAGCATTTTCCCAGGACTGAAGGTTTGTGTCCCCTTCAAGTTGATGGGAATTCCTTGGTGGTCCAGTGGTTAGGACTCTGCTTTCAGTGCCCAGGGTGCGGGGTTCAATCCCTGGTGGGGGAACTGAAGTCCACAGCCAAGCCAGAAAGGAAAAACCTAAAAAAGAAATTCCTATGTTGGAGCCTAACCTCCAGTGTGAGAGTGTTAGGAAGAAGGGCCTTTGAGAGGTAAGTAGGTCATCATGATGATGGAGCCCGCCAACGCTGGAGACACAGGTTCGATGCTTTATCTGGGAAGATTCCACATGCCTCTGAGCATCTAAGTCTGTGTGCCACAACTATTGAGCCTGTGCTCTAGAGCCCCGGAGCCACAGCTACTGAAGCCTGTGTGCCTGAGAGTCCGTACTCCGCAACAAGAGAAGCCATCACAATGAGAAGTGTGCACAATACAACCGGAGAGTTGCCCCCGCTCGCTGCAACTAGAGAAAACCTCTCACAGCAGCAAAGACCCAGCACAGCCGAAAGTAAAAAAAAAAAAATTTATTTAAAAATGAATAAAAGAGACCCCAGAGAGCTTCCCTGACCCTCCCAGCGTGTGAGAACACTGAGAGAAGACAGTTGTCTGTGACCCAGGAGATGGGCTCCCCACAGACACCGAATCTACTAGCACCTACCAGAAGGTAAGAACCAAACGTGGCTTACTTACAAGCCATCTCGTCGGCAGTATTCTCCTGAGAGCCCGACCTGACTAAGCCACCAGCAGAACACGGTTGGGACCACATCGCTCAGGGTCACAGCCTACCGATACGGTCCATCCTCCCAGCCCTGGGATGCTGAGGGTCTGGGTTCCAGGTTTCCATCTGGGAGGGAGAAGAAAGGATGCCCACCCTGCCCTTCGAGTCCTCCAAGGGTCCGCCCCCTCCACTGTGGCTCAGACCCTGGCCGGTTCCCACAGAGGGAGAGGAAGTCTCTCTCTTTCCTATAGGGCTCTCTCTTCCTGACACAGGACGCCTGAGTCACAGATGTTTCACATCAGAAGTCAGAGGTGGCAGTGACTTAATCACCCCAGCCTGCAGTTTCTTAAAAAGGTGTGGGTCTCAGCCTTTGCAGAAAGCAGTTTGGCAGAGGGGTTTTCAGCGGCCTGGAAAGGTCTACACTTTCCAGCGATCACACGTCTGAGAAATTGCTCAAAGGAACCAATTGTAAAAGGAAGGAAAGACTGAGTGCCTGGTGACATCTACTGCCATGACATTTGTCATAGATGTCAACATGTATGTTATCACCCCTTGTGGATTCTTACGTAGGCGTTTAGAAGAAGGAGTTGTGAGAGCTCTTCGACAACATGGAAAATACTTAGATGATGTAACACTGAACTGAAAACACAATACAAGGATGGTGGGTGAGGCTGGTGGTGGAGGGAGGGGGTGTGTTGATTTTCCTAATGGTCTGTGATATTGTCCTATTGCTCTCAGTGGCAGGAAAACCAGCCTGCGTGTGGCGAGGGGGTTTCCAGCCCCGCTCCCCAGTTGGCAGCCCCATCCCCAGGGCTCTGCCCACCAACCCAGCCTTGAAACTGGTGCGCCTGTTCCATTTTTGAAAATGGAGACTGACATCTTAAGGAGTGTTTCCTTTTTGGATGATCCTGTGGCTTTCTGGAGCAAGATGGGTGGAAAAAAACCAGGGAGACCCTTGTAGCCCACTGGGAGGCAGAGCCCTTCGGGGCAGGGTTTTGGTCTTTTTCACATCAAAAAACTTGTTGACAGCTCAAACTGCACAGCCTCTTTCCTGGAGACTGAGGCAGGAATGTTTATTTTTACTGAAAGGTTTAAAAAGGTCTTTATTTTATTGCAAAAGCAATGCACGCTCATTGTTTAAAAAAGAAAGAACCAAACAGTACAGAATTGTATAAAACAAAGCCCCCCGCCTGCCTCCCTTCCAAGGGAAACCCCTCTTGGCTGTTTGTGTCTTTCCTTTTAGATAGGTTCCATATCGGGGGTTTTCAAACTATTTTTAGCTACAAGCCACAGTGGGACAATAGATTTTGCATTGTAACCCAGTACCCAGGGACACTGGACGATAGCTAGAAGTCTGATGAAACACTACTTGTTATGAGGAATGCCAGCCGGGGTTGTCTTCTGTTCTGTGTTATTCTAGGACAGTCTACTCCATTCTATCCCATTTCCTTTAGAAAAGAAAGGTGGGTGATCTTAATCCAGTCCCATGGTCTCATGTCCCACCACTCGGTGTGAAAGTACTGCTGTATTTGTTACTAACGCAGAGCGTCATTAATCTCGACTCCCCACTCTACTGCTTGCTTTTTTCACTTAAAGATACTGCAATCCGCTTTCCGTAAATGGACACACAGGACTATTTCTCCCTTCTTAATGGCAGCAGAAGAAAACGCATCCGTGGTTTTTTGGTGTTTGTCCATCTCCTTCTTAACACTAGAGTGCCACCTGCGAGGTTTGGGGGCCATCGGGGCGGTGATGCCCAGCGTGGGATCCGCAGAGGGGGAAGCAACATGATGGTTGCCGATAATAACCTGGGGTGGGGGTGGAGGGGGCACAGAGGACCTCTGCACCCAGTGACCACACACGATTTTGTTTGTCTCATGTCACACCCTGCTTACCGTATTGAGAAACACATACGTGGGTTTTAGAATGAGATGAATCCCAAGTCACTTCTTTCTCCTCCTTTGTTTCCTCTTTTGTCCCTTGACAGCTTTGGAGGAGGGGACCCTCCTCAACCCTGATTTCAAAGGTCTTCCTTGTCAATGGCCTTTTGGTCTGAAGTCCTTGAGGCTTCTCTGTTGTGTGACGTGGTGGGTTATTTCCCAGGGGGGGTCAAAACTGGCTCCACGCACACATGACTACGAGCTAGACTGGGACCCCACAGCTGCAATGAATTAGAAGGGGCACTTTCTCAGGTGGTGCTAGAGGTTAAGAGCCTGCCTGCCTAGGCAGGAGACAGAAGAGACACAGATTCAATCCCTGGGTTGGGAAGATCCCCTGGAGAAGGCCACGGCAACCCACTCCAGTATTCTTCCCTGGAGAATCCCAGGGACAGAGTTGCTTAGCGGGCTACAGTCCATAGGGCCACGAAGAGTTGGACACGACTGAAGCGACTTAGCATTTTAAGTTCTAGCTTAGGTTCAGATCCTGGTTCTGACACTTACAAGTGGGAAAAACCTTGGGTCTTGGTTGCTTCATCATTTATAAAATGGGGTTTAGAACTCCTGCTCAGGGAAGATAGAATAATGGGGCATGCACATGGATTTTATTTATTTATTTTGCCCATGGCCACATGGCATGTAGCATCTTAGTTGCCTGACCAGGGGTGGAAACTGTGCTCCCTGTAATGGAAGCACGGAGTCTTAACCACTGGATCTCCAGGGACTTTAGAAAGAACCTGTCTGAATTTTGATCATGGCTTCACACTAACCCGCTGTGTGACCTTGGGCAAGCTATATGACCTCTCTGTGTCTCAGTTTCCTCATATGTAAAATAGGGAGAATAATAGTGCCTACTTCCTAGGGTTCTGGCGAGGATTAAAGTTAGGCTGATACCTGGTTATGCATTTATTATTGTTGTTATTATTAAGAAAGATGGGTTGTCATGAAGATCAAACAAGAGGACAGATGTACAAGTGCTCCTATTGGATCTGGCATGTAGTAAGTGATTACAATTTTTTTTTAAAAAATGAGTTTTAAACAGAGGATAACTTTGGTTCAGAGTGCAGAAGGTCTGGTAATGAACATTTAGCCCTGGCTCTTGACTAGCTAAGGAGGGAGAAGAAATCTTAGAGGCTGGGGGTGAGGGCAGAGGCGTTTGCAAATGTTTGTTCCACGTTTCAATGTCTCCTTTCAGTGGCTCAAGAAGGTAGAGGAGGGGATGGTGGCCTGGAAAGTGTGGGGGTGGGGGTGGGGGAGACAACCTCCATCTCTAAGGGTGGGTAGGTAGAAGGGGAAGTAGTGCGATTCGTCTTTTTTCTAGAAATGCTCCTGATGATGTTCCCATGTTAGGGCTTCAGGGTTGTGTGTGCCTGGGGCCCGGGGTACAGAAAGGGGAAGTTGGCGGTGTCAGGGATGTCAAGGTGCTCCCAACCTCCCCTCCAGACTGCCTTCTCTTTATTCCAGTGTGAGGCTTGCACTGGCCATGTGAGAGACATTCGTGAACTGCACACAATCAGATGTGGAATAATAAATGTTGTTATTGTTGTTTGGTCGCTCAGTCATGTCTGACTCTTTGTGACCCCATGGACTGTAGCCTGCCAGACTCCTCTGTCCATGGGATTTCCCAGGCAAGAATACTGGAGCGGGTTGCCATTTCCTCCTCCAGGGGATCGTCCCAATCCTGGGATCAAACCTGTGTCTCCTGCATTGGTGGGTGGATTCTTTACCTCTGAGTCATCAAGGAAGCCCCAGAATAATAAAACGATGTCATTAATTAGAAGCTAGTAAGTGTTACAGATGGAGAAGGGAATGGCAATCCACTCCAGTAGTCTTGCCTGGAGAATCCCATGGACAGAGAAGCCTGGTGGGCTACAATCCATGGGGTCACAGAGTCAGACACGACTGAGCAACTAACACAAGTGTTACAGAAAAGTGGGATGGGGTTAAGAGGGCGAGGGAGGGGCTGTAATTTCAGAGAGGGTGGCCAGAGTTGCCCGGTTGAGAAGGTAATGTTTAGGCAAACACTTGAAGGAGGGAGTAAGTCATGTTGATACCTGGGGTGCCAGTGATCCTGGCAGAGAGAAATAACCAGTGCAAAGGCCCTGAGGCAGGATGATGCTGGAACAGGAGGTGTGTGACTAAGGTGGAGTGAGTGAGATCGACAGTGTTTGGAGATGAGGGCAGAGAAGAAGGGAGGGTTAGCATATGGGGCTCTGGAGGCCTTAGGGAGGGCCGGACACCTCTGGACTGTGGGGAAACTGAGTCAGGAACTCAGGATGGGTCGTGAGTCTATTCCTTGGGTGGCATTACTTTCTTTTCATGGTGATGTGGCTGATGCTAGCAGATCAAAACTGTAAGTCCAGAAACAAAGGGCTCGTAGGCTGTGTGAGTACTTGGTTTTGGTGGAAGGGAAGCCTAAAAACAACAGCAACAAGTTTGAGATTAGCAGATGCAAACTGTTGTGTATAGAAGATATAAACAAGGTCCTACTGTATATACAGGGAACTATAGTCAACATCCTGTGATAAACCATAACGGAGAAGAGTATGAAAAAGAAGGAATATATGCGTGTCACTGAATCACTTTGCCGCACAGCAGAAATTAACACGACATTGTAAATCAACTAGACTTCAATTAAAAACAACAATAACAGCAGCAACTCAGTGATAATAGCCGCTTTGAACGTCTGGAGCCTCTCTATGTGCCAGGCATGGTGCCAGCCACGCTGTTTCTTTTCCCGAGTTCATCTTTGCCGCAGCCTCACTGGGCGTTGTTGGGCCAGTGGAGAAAACAGGGAGTCTGGAAAGGGGAGGGACTGACTGAGGTCCTGCCACTCAGAGGTAGCCAAGAAGGGAACTGGAGCCCAGGCCTCAGACTTCACAACTGGATGACTTCAAGGCGCCATCCATTTCCTCAAACAGAGGGGGCCCGACTGCCCACCTCCCACCCCCAAGCCCTGGTCTGACCCTCTGGCGGTTGGGCAATCCCAAGTTTCCTGGACCCACGGTCACAGCCCCCGACCTGTGCTTCTCCTTCCGGCCAAAAGAGAAACCAGCCTTGAACCGATGGACAAACACTGGCGTTCAGGGTCAAATTCCAGAAAATGCAGGATCAGTCTAGCCTGTGGTGTGCCCGGGAGTCCACCCCAAGTGAGAGAGTCTCTGAAAGTTGAGTGGGAAGGTGGCTCTGGTGTTGGGGCACCTGGAAAGACGGGGCCTCTGTGAAGTAAGTCAGACCGAGAAAGACGAGAATCGGAGGATCTCACTCACACATCGAATTTGAGGGAAAAAAAATCACCAAACTCTGAGAAAAAGGGGACACGTGGATGCTTGCCAGAAGGTGGGGCTGGGGTGTGTATGAAATGAGACGATGGTCGTTCGAAGGTGCTCAAAAGGTACAAACTTCCAGTTATAAAATAAATAGGTCCTGGGGAGGTCATGTATAGCATAGTGACTACAGTTAGTAATAATAGAGTATTGGATATTTGAAAACTGCTAGGACAGTAGATCTTAAAAGTTCTCATCACAATGAAGAAGAGATACGTAATTATACATGGTGGCAGATGTTAACTAGACTTATTGTGGCGATCACTTTGCAATATGGGCAACTATGGAATCGTTATGTTGTACACCTGAAAGTAATAACAATGTTATTTGTCAGTTACATCTCCATTCAGGAAAATGAAGGAAAAGTGGTGGAGAGCCTCCAAAGGAGCAGAGGAGCTTTCATGGAGACCTTAGCTGGGGGTTGTGGGGGGAGCAGGGGAAATTAGCTGTTCCCTTTCTGACAGGGGAGGGCCGGGTTTTGCTTCAACTCACACAAAACTGCTTATTTCTCTTTTGTGGGTTGCATCTCTGTGGGAGGTTACAGTGGAGGGAAAGTCTCTGAGGTTCAGCAGTCTAAAAGATACAGGTCTGGGTGATCTAGAAGGCTGTAAGCTCCAAGAAGCTCTCCGTGGCGAGGTGACTAAACAGGGACACGGAGCCAGGCAGCCCGGGTTCAGCTTGCCACTGCTGCCATTGCTGTGTGACTTTCGGCGACCCGCTTAATGTCTCTGGGCCTCATCTGTGAGGTGAAGATGATTGCCCTCGTCCTCACACGATAATTATGACTTCCCTCACAGGGCTGTTGGGCACACCATCTTTAAATAAAGATGATTCCGGGATTTGTGCTCCACCCGCATCGCCCCTCCTCCCCACCCAGGGCTGTTGGAACGGATCCCAGAGAACGAAGCTCTTCTGTGCCATGAAGACATTTGTTTCCTGGAAGCTGCAACAATTAGAAAGCGCCAGGGATGACTGCAGAGTCACAGGGTACTCATTATTGATTTATTATCTATCTCCTGCTCCCAGCCAGAACTGCAGGGGAGTTGGGACCTTGCCTTTGGCTTTGTGATGCCAGCTCGAGGCCCCTGTGAGAGTCCTGGCAGCCAGATCACAGCAGCTGAGGGAGTGAGAAGGCTGCGTGTCAGCGTTTGGAGTCTGCTGGACTTGGTTCAAATCCCGTCTCCTGGCACCTTCTTGCTGTGTGACTTGGGGCTTGTTCCTTAATCTCTCTGGGCCTCCGATGCCTCCTCTGTAACACAGGAGGGTTTTTGTAAAGAGAAGAGGAGATAGGGACTGCCCCGGTGGCCCAGTGGCTGAGACTCCGCCTGCCAAGGCGGGGGCCTCGGATTCGATCCCTGGTCCAGGAGGATCCCACCTGACGGGCCCCTGCGCCACAACTCCTGAAGCCCTAAGCGTGCCCGGGAGCCCGTGGTCTGCAGCGGGAGAGCCCCGCAGTGAGACCCGAGCACCGCAGCTGGAGAGTAGCCCCCTACTCGCCACAGCTAGAGAAAGCCCACGTGCAGCAACCAAGACCCAGTGCAGTCAAAAATAAATGTTTTTTAAAAAGAGAGAGAGAACAGGAGATAATGGATGTAAAAAGGTCCAGTGCCCAGGACCCTGTGGGGGTAGAGTTAGTGTTAGTGTCTATCCTCCTCCTCCTTATGCACTGGGGGTTCATTCCACGTCCTTGAGCCGTTGCGGTGCTCCAGGTGGTGGTGTTTAGTCGCTAAGTCATGTCTGGCTGTTTGCAACACCATGGACTGTAGCCTGCCAGGCTCCTCTGTCCATGGAATTCTCCTGGCAAGAATACTGGAGTGGGTTGCTATTTCCTCCTCCAGGGGATCTTTCCCACCAGGGATCGAACCCCTGTCTCTTGCAGGCAGATTCTTTAGCAGTGAGGGGGTGTCTTGTTAAATAGAACCTCAGGCATACAGCATGTCATTCAGGTGATGTTACTGGGGGGATCAGGCCTCACCTCCTGAGGACCCTCTTTCCCCTGCAGTTAATGGGACCCCCCACTCCCCCCAACCAAGGAGGTCACCAAAGTCTGCCTCTGGACAGACTAGGAAAAGCCCCGCCTGCTGCTTCTCCGGGGCCTGGTGGAGACAGAGGCCTGGCTAGTTAGGGGCTAGTTCCCACACCTCGAGGGCAAAGACTGGCCCCATAATTATGGGGTTGGGTCAGCCCAGCCTCCACGCTGGCCACTGTCTGTAGGTACCATCGCTTTGGCCAAAGGCCTACTGACCAGGCAGACAAAATAGAGAACGCCCAGTTAAATGTGAATTTCAGACAATGAGTAATTTTTTTTTTTTTTTTTTTTTAGCATAAGTATGTCTTGGGCAAGGCTGATAATATATCACAAGTCTGCAGCATTCGGAATATTACTTGCTGTTTATCTGAAATTCAAATTTAACTGGGCGTCTTGTGTTTTTATTTGCTACAGCTGGCAACTCCACCAAAGCCTCTCTTTGCCCCTGAATTCACCCCATTTCAGCTCCATCTTGGCAGCACCAGAGCAAAGGGCATATCCAGGGCCAGAGCCTGGCCAAGGGCAGAGAGCGAGGCTCTGGGCCCAAGGACAGCCTCTCGTGTCCCCGGCCTCAGTTTCCCCATCTTTGTAACTCAGCAGGAAGAACCTTGGCTGCTCGGGCCTTTTGCAAGGATGAATCGTGTGGTGTGTGTGTGTGGGAAACATGTTTTGAAAGTGAAAAAGGTGTTATGGAAACATTAGTTACCAGAATTCATTGTTATGAATAACATAGGTCAGCCCGTGGAGGCGGCTTCTGGCAGCTGGGTTCTTTCTTTGAAAATTCGTTTTTTGAAACCAGCAATTGCTGTTTGTTCTTAAAAATGTTAGAAAATGGAAAGTAGCAAAAGGAGAAGAAAAATCCCTAATTATTCTCCTCACTTAGAGACAACTATTTATCTTGTTCTTTTTTTTAAAAATTTCGCTGTGTGGCAGGATCTTAGTTCCCTGACCAGGGATTGAACCATGCCCCCTGCACTGGAAGCGCAGAGTCTTAACCACTGGACTGCCAGGGAAGTCCTTAGCACAGCGTTTTGTATGTGTGTGCTTTTAGTAGTTAGTGATAAAATTAATCAGAATTATTTATCATGCAGGGATGTATGGTTATTTGGTTAAAATCCCAGACAATTTAATCATAGGATCTAGGTTTATCCCATCTCACATCCAGATAATCTCATTCTTGTGTGGGCAGGCATTTGGATAAGAAAACAAAAGACAAAATTAAATCAATAACCAAAAACCATAAACAAAGGACATCTTGCTCTACAATCCCTGGCATTTTAAACTTTAGATTTCCAATACATTCATGTTAGTTACATGCCATTCCTGCCATGTCACAGCGTTTTTTTATCCTTGAAAAAGTGTGAAGACTTTTTTCCCAGGTGTATGTATGTGTAGTTTTTTTTTCTTTTAAACACAATATAAGATTATATCCTACATTCTTTTAGGCAACCTGTTTTTCTCCCCTGGCTGTTGAAGTTTCAGAAAACACCCACAGGAAGTCTCCACATCTCTGTCCGGTTCATGTGATGCCAGGGGTGTTGGCTTGTATGTGTCTACTTCCCAGATCTTGCTCTGGGCCCTTTCGGGTTGGAACACCAACTGCAAAGTCTTCAATGGGAAGAGAAACAGTCACAGAAATGTGTATAAATGTGAACCCCGCCTCTGCTATGTCCTAACAGAGCATACATGAGATGCCTGGCTTACTTTTTAAAAATTGCTATAAATTCACATAAGATTTAACATTTTCACCATTTTAAACTCTACAATCCAGAAGATCCCATTGGAGAAAGGAATGGTTACTCACTCCAGTATTCTTGCCCAGATAATTCCGTGGACAGAGGAGCCTGGCAGGCTACAGTCCTGGGGTCACAAAGATTCGGACACAACTGAGTGACTAACACTTTCACAAACTCTATAATTCAGTAAACTTCCCAATTCAGCATGTTGTGCAACTATCACCATGGTTAGCTTCCAGAACATTTTTGAAGTGAAGTGAAGTGAAGTCGCTCAGTCGTGTCTGACTCTTTGCGACCCCATGGACTGTAGCCCACCAGGCTTCTCCATCCATGGGATTCTCCTGGCAAGGGTACTGGAGTGGGTTGCCATTTCCTTCTCCAAAGAACATTTTTAGCCCCTCCCAAAAGAAATCGCATACCTATCTCCCCGCTCCTTCCTGCCCCTGGCAACCACTAATCGGTTTTCTGTATCTATAGAGTCTTCCTGTTCTTGAAATTTGATATGAATGGAATCATATACCATGTGACCTTTCGTGTCTGGCTTCTTTAGCTTAGTATCAGGTTTTCCGGGTTTGTCCAAACTATAGCAAATGTTAGCATTTCACTCTTTTTTATGATCAAATAATGTTCTATCATAAGGATATAGCACATTTGTTTATGTGTGCATCAGTTAATGGACATTTAGGTTATTTCCATCTTTTGATTATTTGGAATAATGCTATGAACATTCCTGCACAAATTTTTGTTTGTAAACCTGTTTTCAATCTTTTTGTGTATACATCTAGGGGTAGAACAGTGGTTGCACCATTTTACAGTCCTACCAGCAATGTGTGAAGGTTTCCATTTCTTCACATGCTCCCCAACACTTATTTATTTTCCATTGAAAAGCTTTTTTTTTTTTTTTTTTTTTATGACTATCATACTGGGTATGGTTGGGCTTCCTTGGTGGCTCAGAGGTTAAAGCGTCTGCCTGCAATGTGGGAGAACTGGGTTCAATCCCTGGGTCGGGAAGATCCCCTGGAGAAGGAAATGGCAACCCACTCCAGTATTCTTGCCTGGAGAATCCCATGGACGGAGGAACCTGGTAGGCTACAGTCCATGGGGTCGCAACGAGTCGGACACGACTGAGTGACTTCACTTTCTATAGTGGGTATGAAGTGGTTTCTTGTTGCGGTTTTGATTTGCATTTTCCACGATGACTAATGATATTGAGCATCTTTTCATGTGCTTGTTGGCGTTTGTATATCTTCTTTGTAGAAATGGCTGTTCAAATCCTTTGCCAGTGTTTTGTTTAACTTAAATTTGTGTGCAGTAAAATATACATAACATAAAATTTATCATTTCAACCATGTTCAATTGTACAGTTCAGTGGCATTAAGTACATTCACAATCTTGTGTAGCTATCATCACTCTCCATCCCCAGAACTTAAAAAAATAATGGCTGTTGTTATTTTTATTTATTTATTTATTTATTTTTATTTTTAAAAAGCAGTTTTAGGGGCTTCCATGGTGGCTCAGTGGTAAGGAATCTGCCTGCCAACACAGGAGACACAAGTTTGACCCCTGATCTGGGAAGATGCCACATACTGTGGAGCAACTAAGCCCGTGCACCACAACTATTGAACCTGTGCTCTAAGCCCAGGAGCCACAAGGGCTGAGCTCACGCCTTGCACAGCCGTTGAGCAGCTACTGCAACCAGCCAGCCCTGGGGCCCGTGCCACCCAGCAAGAAGCCACTGCAGTGAGCAGCCCCTGCAGAGCAATGAAGAGTAGCCACAACTAGAGAAAAAACCTGCACAGTAGCGAAGACCAAAAACAGCAGTTTTAGATTTGTAGAAACTTAGGAGGTTACGGGAAGTTCCCGTATACTCCCTGTCTTCGTAAATACATAGCCTCCCCTATTATCAACATTCCCCACTGGAGCGGTACTGAGACAGGGCTGGGGCCTGGGACCTGGGCCCCTTTGCTGTCGGGCTTGCACCTGGACAGACGTCTCCTTGGGCAACAAAATACAAAGAAACTATATGAGACTAAAAATAGCTGAATGCCTGTACACTTGGGGCAAATTTTGGACAAGATAAAAAAAGATCAAAAACACCCAACTATCACTTCTGAAAGTGAAAGTCGCTCAGTTGCATCCGACTTTTTGCCACCCCATGGACTATAGCCTGCCAGGCTCCCCTGTCCATGGAATTCTCCAGGCCAGGATATTGGAGTGGGTTGCCGTTTCCTTCTCAGGGGATCTTCCCAACCCAGGGATTGAACCCAGGTCTCCCATATTGCAGGCAGATTCTTTACCGTCTAAGCCACCAGGGTTCTGAAAAGTTGGGATTAAAAACAGGGTGCATACGACCGGTATACAATACCACCTTAGGGGTACGCAAACCACCTAAACCACCTCCAGCCCGACCTCTAGACCCACTCCTACCTGCACTCCATTTCAGGAACCAGCTCCCCTTGGAGAGGAGCACGGGAACCTGTTACTTGTTTTCGATCCCTCCGGCTGTAGCAGAAGCCCCAATAAAGCCTTGCCTGAAGTTCTTGTCTGGCCTCTTAATCAATTTCTATTGACTAGGGAGGTCCAAGAACCCTGGTTGATAGCAGTGCATTTGTTACAATTGATGACTTACACTGACATTTCATCATCACCCAAATCCATAGTTTATATTAGGGTTCACTTTAAATATATATATATATATGTATTATTATTTTTTAAAATTGTATTTATCTATTTTATTGTTGGCTGTGAGGTCTTCGTTGCTGAGCGTGGGCTTTCTCTAGTTGTGGCGAGCCAGGGTTACTCTCTAGCTGCGGTGCAGAGGTTCTCACTGTGGCGGCGTCTCTTGTTGCAGAGCACCAGCTCCGCAGGGTATGGGCGTCAGTAGTTGTGGTGCACAGGCTCAGTAGTTACAGCCTGTGGTCTCTAGAGCATGGGTTTGCATGTAGTTGTGGTGCATGGACTTAGTTGCCCCATAGCGTGTAGATTTTTCCAGGACCAGGGATGCAACCTGGGTCCCCTGCATTGGCAGGCAGATTCTCAACCCCTGGACCACCAGGGAAGTCCTTAATATCTTTATTTATTTATGCATTTGACTGTGTCAGGTCTTAGCTGAGGTACACGGGGCTTTTTTGTTCTGGCTCGAGGGCTCGGTAGTTGTGGGACATAAACTTCGTTGCTCTGAGGCATGTGGGAATATATATATACACACACATCCTAGAGGAGGGCATGGGAACCCACTCCAGTATTGTGGCCTGGAGAATCCTCATGGACAGAGGCGCCTGATGGGCTACAGTCCACGGGGTCGCACAGAGTCAGACATGACTCAGCACAGCATGGCGTATATACACATAAATATATGTGTGTGTGTGTGTGCTCGGTCGCTCAGTCAAGTCAGACTCCTTGCGACCCCATGGACTGTAGCCCGCCAGGCTCCTCTGTCCATGGGGATTCTCCAGGCCACGATACTGGAGTGGGTTGCCATGCCCTCCTCCAGGAGATCTTCCCCACCCAGGGATCTAACCCAGGTCTCCCGCATTGCTGGTGGGTTCTTTACCATCTGAGCCACCAGGAAAGCCCATATATATATATAATTTTATCTTATTCATTTTTGGCTGTGCTGGGACTTCATTGCTGCTCAGGCTTTTCTCCAGCTGTGATGAGTGGGGGCTACTCTTTCTTGCAGCGTGCAGGGCTTCTCACTGGGGTGGTTTCTCCTGTTGCGGAGCACAGGCTCTGGGGCACGTGGGTTTCCGTAGTGGGCGGCGTGGTTCCTGGGCTCCAGAGCACAGGCTCAGTAGTTGTGGGGCATAGGCTCAGTAACTCCGCGGCATGTGGGGTCTTCCCAGACCAGGGATTGAAACTGTGTCTCCTGCACTGGCTGGTGGATTCTTTACCACTGAGTCACCAGGGACCCCCAGTGTTCCTTCTTGCTGTGGTATACTCTATGTGAAGTCACTCAGTCGTGTCTGACTCTGTGACCCCATGGACTGTAGCCTGCCAGGCTCCTCCATCCATGGAGTTTTCCAGGCTAGGATACTGGAGTGGGTTGCCATGTCCTGCTCTCTAAGGGTTTGGACAAATATAATGACATATATCCACAAATATTGACAAATATAATGACATATATCTACAAATATCCACAAATACAATAACATGTATCCACAGATATCCACAAATATCCACAAATATAATGACATATATCCACAGAAAGTCAGACACAACTAAGCGACTGAGCACACATGTACTCATCCATCATAATATCATATAGAGTATTTTCACTGCCCTAAAATTTCTCTGTGTTCTGCCTATTCATAGTTTTGCATTTCTCCAGAACTCTTCCACCATCCCAATGCCTAGTTAAAAAACTGAGTTGATGTCTTTTTGTTGTTGATTTGTAAGAGCACTTTATAAAATCTGGATACTAGGTCCTGATTAAGTGATTTGGAAATATTTTCTCCCATTCTGTGGATTGTCTTTTCATTCTCTTGATACAGGCATGCCTTGTTTTATGCTGGTTTGCTTTATAAATAAAGTGCAAATACTTTATTGCACTTTGCAGATATGGCAAGTTTTGTTTTTTTTTAGAAATTTAAGGTTTGTGTCAACTTTGCTAAGCAAGTCTACTGAAGTCATTTTCTCAACAATATTTGCTTACTTTCTGTCTATCTGTTACATTTTGGTAATTCCTTAAATCTTTCAAACTTTTTCATGACTATTATATTTGTTATGGTGATCTGTGATCTTTGTTATTACTACTAAGATTCTCTGAAGACTCAGATGATGGTTAGCAATTTTTAGCAATAAAGTATTTTAAAAATTAAGGTATGTACTTTTTAAAAGACAATGCTATTAGACACAATTGACTATAGTACAGTGTTAATATATATTTAATATTCACTGGGAAGCTAAAACATTTGTGTGTCGCTTTATTGCAATATTCACTTTATTGTGGTGATCTGAAGCTGAACCCTTATAAACACAAAGTATGCCAATAGTGTCCTTTCATGCACAAAAACTTTTCAATTTTGATGAAGTTAAATTTATCTTTTTTCTTTCTGTTGCTTAAGCTTCTGATGTCATATTTAACAGACCATCGCCTAATCCAAGATCACAGGATTTACACTTTTTTTTCCTTCTAAGAGTTTTATAGTTTCTCTATCGTGAATTCATTTTTTGATACGGTGTGAGGTAGGGATCCAGCTTCACTCTCTTGAGTGTGAATATGCAGTTGCTCCAGCACCACTTGCCTTAAAGACTCTCTTACCATGAAATGATCTCAGTACCTTTCTCAAAAACCCATTGCCCACATATGTGTGGGTTTATATCTGTTTGTTTATTCTTGCTTTTTTTTTTTGTGGGATCCCTAGTCCCCTGACAAAGGAATTGAACCTGCGCCCCCAGCATTGTTAAGCGCAGAGTCCCGACCACTGGGCTGCCGGGAAGTCCCTCTATAGTTTTTTTTTTTTTTTTAATGCGTATATGTTTTGTTTTCCTCTAGAGTTTTAAAACAAGAAAAGATTGGCATCACTAATAACATTCTACCTGGCAATTTCTCATGCTGGGAAGGACTTTGAATTACCCTCTTTTAACTGAGTATTATGTCCATGGCTGCTAGTATCTGGGTTCACTTGGTGAAAGACGGTGAGACTTTTGGGCAGGGAAGAAGGGGAACAGTTTGCTGTAAGGCCTCGGACAGTCACTCTCTACCTGGGTCTCAGTGTGAAGCTGGGGGGTGGGGAGAGGTTCTACCTCCAGAAGAGTCCTGGGATCCAGGTCTGTGAATCCACAGGGGGCTCTTAGGCTCTCTGCCCAGGTAGCATTCTTTAGGTAGCCACAATAGGGTTCTGCCCGTTCTCCAGGACTCTGTATTTGGGGTTCTCTGATGGCTCAAATGGTAAAGAATCTGCCTGCAATGTAGGCGACCTGGGTTCAATCCCTGGGTCAGGAAGATCCATTGGAGAAGGGAATGGCAACCCACTCCAGTATTCTTGCCTAGAGAATCCCATGGATAGAGGGTTTTCCACCTCAAAGTCATACCAACATCATCAAAGCCCTGAAATGCCTTTCCAGGTGGCCTTGCTAGCAGGATCAGGGCTGCTATTACTACTGTAGCAGGATAATAGAGGCTCTTATCATAGATGCAGCATATGTTGAGGTGCAGTGAGTTGATGGATGTTGAAATAGTAGTTACTGATTTCCAGAGCTTTCAGTGATTAAGAAAGTCCCTAGGGGCCACGGGACACCCTGGGGGCATACAAAGTATTGGGTTGACCAAAAAGTTCATCCAGGATTGTCTGTTTCCTCTTATGGAAAACCTGAATGAACTTCTTGGCCAACCCAACAGTTAGCAGCTAGGACAGGTTTGCTTTAACACAATCTGTGCCAAACGCTTTGCCTGCATTGGTTCAGCTAAACCCCTGTAGATCTTATGAGACAGGTACTGTTATGCCCATTTTACAGACAGGAGACTGAGACCAGAGAAAGTGGGCACATGCCCAAAGGCACACGGTTTTCTTGGGTTGCTTGGATGCATCTGAATGCACAGAATTGAGGTTTGGGGAGAAAAGGGCCGACTGCCGGAGGGCAGGGAGCGCTGGATGCCTTCGCAAGGGATCTGGAGGTGATCAGCATTATCTGAGAACCGGGAAGAACAAATGCGGAAGATGGGGACCCAGGGGAGCAGGGGAGAGCAGAGAGGGAATGGAAATCAGGAGGGGAGTTCAAGGTTGTGCGGGCACGTGGCGGGGAGCAGAACCCGAAAGGGGAGACACTCTCCCTGGGGAGAGTGGTGTCTGGGCTGAAACTGGGGTTCCAGGGAGTGAGCGGGGTCTGGGGGTGTCGCCAGGGGGTGTTCCGAGGGTAGCGGGAGATCGGAGAGGTGGAGGGGAAGGGCAGAAGCCAGAGGGTCGCAGGTCCCTGGTGGGGTTTCTAGCTTGGGGGAGGCAGCCCCCCGCGCGTGGCGAGGATCTGGTCCAGGCGGCGCGTAAAGGCGGGGTCAAGCCGGAAGAGGGAGCCGGAGCGCCCCGCCCCCCGCCTTCGGGCGCCCCTCCCCGCCGCCTTCCAGCCAGTCCGCCAGCCAGCTCCGTCTGCTCAGACCTCCCGGCTCAACTGGCGGCGCGCGCGGCGGTGAGTGAGGTGCGCGCTGGCGGGCGGCGGTGGCGCGGGCTGGGGTCGCAGATGGGGAGGGGACAGCGACCGGGGCGTTGATCCGTGGAGCTTCGAGCGGGTGGTGGGTGGAGAGAGGGGTCCGTGCGGAGCGAGCACCCGCCCCGGACTCCGCGGGAGTGGTGGCGGTGTCCCGGAACCCTGGCGGGTCCCCGGGGTTCGAGGTGGTTAGAGGGCGCCGGAGTCCCGCTGCGATCTTCCGCGCGGGGCTGGCGAGGCCGGGCTTCCAGTCCCTTGGTTCTTGTTCCCGCCGCAGTCCAGGCTGGGCCCCGTTTCTGCTCCCCGAAGTGAGCCGATCGCCCGCGGATCGCGCGCGGTGGGGTCGTCCCGCCCCCACCTGAAAGTGCGCCCAGTGTTGCTCGCGGGGGCCTCCTCCCCGGGAGAGGACACCCCGAGGCTTTTCAAGAAAGTCGCTCTGGTGGCTGCTCTCTTAAAGTTCAAGTTTCCACACTCATTATCGCCGATTATCGGCGATTCAGAAACAAAACCAACCAAACAAAAAAAGCCCAACAGATTTCCGACGCCGGTCCCAGAAATTCGATTTCTGGGGTTCACGATATCTGTTTTTCCCCTCCAAGTTCCCCACAGTATTCAGGACCACTCTCGGCGGACACCGGCGGGTCTAGGGAGCCCCCGAGAGATGAAAATTCGGGACCCAGAGCAGACGGAGCCAGGGCCCTGGCTAGACCCCTCGCGCGGCGTGGGGCGGGGGGCGAGTAGGGTAGGCACCCTGTGAGCGCAGGGGTGGGCCGGGACCCCGTCCACTGCCGCTGCCAGATACATGCCAGTGGCACAGGCCGTGGAGGTGGACATTGGCCCTCCACGCCCAGCTAGGCAGGTGGCCTCTTTCTCTTCGGTTTCCAGCTCACTGTGATCTGGGCAGTGGGGTCACTGTTGTGCCAGAAACCCTTCATCGAGGTCAGGAGAGGAGGTGATGGGGACACTGGGTACTCTGGACCGGCTGTGCATTCCAGGGGTCAGGCCAGCCGGTCTTCGATTGCTTCTCTGGTGGCTCTTGTGCTTCGGATAAGTGCGGCTGATGTCACTGCATGTGGGACTGAGCTTTGGTGGCTGGGAAATCCAGTTTCTGGAAGGCACAGGGCCTTCCCATCTTAGCGCATCAGGGTAAGACTTGCCCACCCATCTTCCCAAGGGGAATAAACCCTTGGCTGGGTGAGCTGGTGCTAGTTCAAGGGCTGTCTGGAACGCAGGTTGGCCCTGCAGTTCCTCTGGGGCTCTTTTAAGGAAAAGATGTGGTTTGCATTACTGTGAGCTTGACTGCCTCCCTTATCTTCTTAACACCAACCCCCCCGCCCCCCATCTCTGATTGACTCTTACAATGAGACTCACCTGGACGCCCTGTCCAGCTTGAGCTGGTATTGGGGACTCCACCAGCGTGTTTGGTTTTATTGAAGTTGACTCGGAGGCCTGTAAGCAGGTGACTTACTCTACCTGGATAGAATAACACCCATGCTGCTTCTGGCTTACCTCTCAACCAGTCCTGGCACTGGGGTTTAAAGGTTCCCCAGACTCTCCAAGAAACATCTTTTGTAGATCTACGATGGGAGGGGCCCATCTTCCCTCTTTCCTGTTACTTGAAGGCATGAATAATAGATGCTTTTATTCACATTTGTGAAAGTACCCTCATTGAAATGTTTTTGTGTATTAAGTGTCTCAGTGATTGATCTGAGATAGAGGATCAATTTCTTAAGTCTCTAAATACTAGATTGAAGTCATTTCACTATCTGGTGAGTAAACTTTCTTTTGTTCCTTTAGTCACTTTTACTGGATGGTTGTGGGGAAATAGAATGCGATTCTAGTCTTGTAAAGGACACAGAAGAAATGGTTCTAGGTTCTGAGGGGGTTTATGCTGCAGGTGGAAAATGGAAAAAAACACAGGTGGATAGTCAGTGCTCAGCCATGCCCTTGACTCTGAAAGGATTGGAAAGAAATGGAAAGGAGTGGGCTATGAGTCAGGGAAAATTTCATAGAAAAGCAGAGACCTGAGTATACACGTCACAGAAGGTACATGTATTCCAAATGAGCAGAAGAGGCTCAGCAAAGCTTTGGAGGAGGTGCAGGCTAGCCCATAGTTGAGGACAGTAAAAGGGAAGCCCCTGAGGGCAAAGGAACCAGAAGGCATTTCCAGCCCAAGTTCATTTTCAAGGAGATAGACAGGGCATGCTTCCTTGCTTTTACCCATGACTGGCAGCGCTATGGTGCCATTCTGAGAATGGGAGTATGCCCATCAAGGACTTAAAATTCTCCCACTGAAAATGAATCCACCCCAGCTACAGTGATGGTGGAAAAAAATGAGTTCCATGACTTGAAGTCCTAGAGTCTTGACACTGTGACCTGTCTTCTATCTGTGCTTTTACTGCAATGAAAATAGCTCTTTGGGCAAGGTGGTCCGCATCACCAAGCAAATAGCCTTCCTTGACTCTGCTGTACTTCAGTACCTGCGTCCCTGTCTTTGGTGTCTGTTCCCCATGGTTGGTTGGTTGGTCCCCAACCATGCCCGGTTCTGAACTGGTGTTTACTGATCGGGGTTGTTTGAGTCCTCACAATTTCATCTTATTTGCACCTGCACTGGAGCTCCGGGCGTTTGGGATAACACTTTTGTAGCCAGTGAAGTTGTCTTTTGACTGCAGATTATTTCTGTAGAAGAACTATGTGTACTTTCATAAGACTTAGGGCCTGGACAGAAGAAAGTAAATATCACGGGTGTCTCAGCGGCAATTCCCTGTTTACCTAGTAGGTAGGAAGTTAATTCACCAAGATCTGAAAAGTCAGAGGCACTTTCTTCTTTGTGAGTGTTAATGTCAGGGAAAATAATGGTGACGAATTTAAGCTACTTAGCTCATGGGGGTTTTTTCTTTTCTTCTTTAAAAAATTTATTTATTTTGGAAGATCTAACCCATGCACCCTGCAGTGAAATCAAGGAGGAAATCCTGACCACTGGACTGCCAGGGAATTTCCTCTCATGGAATATTAGAATTGACAATGTTCCTGGTGTAAATGTAAGAGCTTAGCATTGACTCACCCTATCCTTGAGTCCAGGGAGATTATTCAGAAAGGCTGCATTGGTATTTTTTAAAGTTATGTAAAAAATAACAATATAACAGAAAGCATGAAAGATAACGAAGAGTATCCGGTATAATCTCAGCCTGTGAATGAAACAGCTAGCATCAGTTTTCTTTATTTGGCGGCTTCTTGTCACGGTGCCTGTTTTTTTATGAAGTTGTAATCAGGGTACGTATAATTTTGTCTCTTGATGCAGTCCTATTAATGTTCTCATTGTGCTGTTTCATCAGAAACCGTCATTCATGTGGAAACTGGGGATGTGGTTTCACCAGGAATCCAGGGGGGGATTGTTTCCCTTTGATTCTGGGGGCGCAGCCCAGCTCCCCAGTGAAAGCATTTTCCATTCCACAAATCACTGTAATTTGTACTTAAGCCATATTTGAACCTGACTCTCAGATTGTGGTCACTATATCTTTGCCTGGTGAAAGAAACTGAATTCGGAAGATGGACTGTGAAAACACGTCTCTGAAATCTTTGCCTGTGAGCTCCTGTATTTTTAATGGAGGTAGACTGAATTTATTTGGGGTTCACTGGCCTAAGAACCTTAGTGTAATTTCTCACTTCCTCTCCCGAAGAGAGTTGGAGATCCCAGTTTCCCTTTTTGTCTAAATTCTTCCTCCTAATAGATTGTGGAGAATAGTTTTCTCCAGAGACTGTGAAAGACCAGCTCTCTTTGACCTCCTCGGCTGGTTCTCCACCTTGTGTACAAACTAGGCTATTTTCTTAGGGGGCCCGACGATTTGCATGTGTGTGTGTCCTTTTTTGCGCAGGAATGTCTTTTTCCCTGGGGTCATTTCTCTAATGCTTGTATTCTCTCCAAGCAAGATTCTTTTCTGGGGCCTGGACTGTGGGGGCAGGGAATGGAATTGAATAATCTTCCTCTTTCTCTTCCTGAAAGAACTGATTTTAGAGATTAAGTTGGTGGTGAAAAAGCTGCTTTATCTTCTCTCTGAAGGCCTTGCCCTTTTGTGTGTTGATCTAATACCTAAATCCAGAAAACTGTTCTATAGACAGTTTATTTTTAGAAGAGTTTATCACCTACCTGTGGCCACTTAACCTATTTATGGTGAGATATATATGTAGAGTTTATCACCTATTTGTGGCCAGGTATCAGTGTGCAAAAGCTGGAAGGAGATTCATTAAACTTTAAGGCTTATTCACTTAAAATGGGGGTATCTATGTATCTATCTGTTTGCCTACCTACCTGTGTATCTATCTGGTAGTTGGTAGTCGTCTATCTACCTGTGTACCTATCTGGTAATCGGTCAGAGAGAAATACTAGAAACCCTGATCATCACCCAGTCTCCACTTAATCCTTCCCATTTAACCAAAATACTTGAGGGGAAAAAAAAGGAAACTTTCTTTTTTTTTAAAAAAAAAAGTAAATTAAACCTTAAACTTCTTTATGATGGCAGCTAGATTTTTTTTTTTTTTAATTAAAAAAAAGACTCATTTATTGTTTTTGGCTGCGCTGGGTATTCGTTGCTGGGCAGACTTTTCTCTAGTTGCAGCCAGCGGGAGCTACTCTTTAGTTGCGTCCGTGGGCTTCTCATTGCGGCGGCGTCTCTTGCTGTGGAGCGTGGGCTCTAGGCAGGCATGCAGGCCTCTGTAGTTGTGGCGTAAGAACGTAGTTGTCCTGAGGAACGTGGGATCTACCCGGACCAGGTATTGAACCTGCGTCCCCTAGCACTGGCCTTCAGATTCTTAACCACTGGATTACTCCGGAAGCCCTGTTTTGTCTTTAAAAACTGAACTTGTATGCTTTTGAGTAAGGCCTGCCCTGCTCCAGTTCATCTTAAAGGTTTTTCTTTTTTTTTAATATTTATTTATTTGGCTCTGCGGGATCTTGGTTATTGCATGTGGGATCTAGTGCCCTGACCTTGGGCCCTCTCGGGAGTCTTAGCCATTGAGCCACCAGGGAAACCTCCATCTGATAGTTTAATTTTAGATTTGCCAGAACGTAGCAGTTAGTGCAAGGAGTTTTTCATCCACCCTCACCTAGTTTCCCCGCTGTGAATGTCTTCCCTCATCTGTGAACATCTTACATCATCACCGCAGGACGTTTGTGAAACTAGGAAACTAGCTCTGGCACCTCACTGTTGCTCACCCTCCAGACATTGTTTGAAGTTTCTGCTAATGTCCCTTTTTCTGTTCCCAGACCTTATCCAGGGGACCACACTACATTTAATCACACCATCACTAAGTCTCCTCCTGTCTCCTCTGGTTTCTCAATCTTCCCTTGTTTTTCATGGCTGTTTCTAGGCAGTAATGGGCAAAGATTTTGTAGAATTTCCCTCACATTGGGTTGGTCTGATGTTTGTCTTGTGATTCTACTGGGGTTACCGGTTTGGGGGGAGAAGGCCACCGAGATGAAGGGGCTCTTCACTTCACGTCACATCAGGGGGTACAACATGATACTCAGATGACATCGCTGGTGGTGTTTGACAGGTTTCCCCGTAGCAGAGTTCCTCTTTTTCTCTTTTCATAGACCTCTACCCTTTCCCTTCTCCAGGGGATCTTCCCAACCCAGGGATCAAACCCAGGTCTCCCGCATTGTAGGCGGATTCTTTACCAGCTGAGCCACCAGGGAAGCCCAAGAATACTGGAGTGGGTAGCCTTCCCCTTCTCCAGCAGATCTTCCCGACCCAGGAATCGAACCGGTGTCTCCTGCATTGCAGGCAGATTCTTTACCAGCTGAGCTATCACAGAAGGCCTCATCCAGGAGATGAAGGGTCAAGATTAAGTTCTACCTCTTAGAGGGAGAAGAGACTTCCCTGTAGCTCAAACGGTAAAGAATCTGCCTGCAAGATGAATGGATAAGGAAGCTGTGGTACATATACACCATGGAATATTACTCAGCCGTTAAAAAGAATTCATTTGAATCAGTTCTAATGAGATGGACGAAACTGGAGCCCATTATACAGAGTGAAGTAAGCCAGAAAGATAAAGAACATTACAGCATACTAACACATATATACGGAATTTAGATAGATGGTAACGATAACCCTATATGCAAAACAGAAAAAGAAACACAGAAGTACAGAACAGACTTTTGAACTCCGTGGGAGAAGGTGAGGGTGGGATGTTTCAAAAGAACAGCATGTATATTATCTATGGTGAATCAGATCACTAGCCCAGGTGGGATGCATGAGACGAGTGCTCGGGCCTGGTGCACTGGGAGGACCCAGAGGAGTCGGGTGGAGAGGGAGGTGGGAGGGGGGATCGGGATGGGGAATACGTGTAACTCAATGGCTGATTCGTGTCAATGTATGACAAAGCCCACTGAAATGTTGTGAAGTAATTGGCCTCCAACTAATAAAATTTAAAAAAAAAAAAAAAAAGAATCTGCCTGCAATGCAGGAGACCAGGATTCGATCCCTGGGTCAGGAAGATCCCCTGGAGAAATGGCAACCCACTCCAGTACTCTGGTCTGGAAAATCCCATGGACGGAGGAGCCTGGTAGGCTACAGCCCTTGGGGTCACAAAGAGTTGGACACGACAGGAGAGACTTCACTTTCACTTTCACTTAGAGGGAGGGCGCTTCTACACCTGTCATTTGGAATTCTTTAAGGAAATTTGTCTTTTCTTCTCTATTTAAAAAATACACACTCCTCTGCTGAATGTTACGTGGTGGCCTGGATGGCGGGGGAGCCTGGGGAAGAAGGGGTACATGCATCTGTGTGGCTGAATTCCTTTGCTGCCCACCTGAAGCTGTCACAATATTGTCAATCAGCTATGCTCCAACATAAAATAAAAAGTTTAAAAAAGCAAAAAACATAAAAATACACACTTCTCTAGTTCTCTAAGTAAGTAATCAGAATGTAAATTCATAATAAAGATAATGAACATACTATACATTATTCATGAAACTTATTAAGAGAGTAAATCAGAGTTCTCATGCAAAGAATTTTTTTCTGTTTCTTTAGTGTTGAGACTACAAGAGGATGGCTGTCCAGTAAACTGCTTGTGATCATTTCATGATGTGTGTAAGGGAAATCGTTACGTTGTACACCTAAAGCTTACACAGTTGTTGTTCAGTTGCTAAGTTGGTGTCCGACTCTGTGACCCCAGGGACTGTAGCCCAGCAGGCTTCTCTGTCTATGGGATTTCCCAGGCAAGAGTACTAGGGTGTGTGGCTGCTTCCTTCTCCAGAGATCTTCCCATCTCTTACCAGGTGGATTCTTTACCACCTTAGCTGCCTGGGAAGCCCCCAAACTTATACAGTGCTGTATGTCAGACTGGAAAAACTACGCCCTGCCAATAAGCTCTTTGAGCTTACGCTATAGATTGCCGCATCACATATGGGACATATATGCCATCTATGCACATGAAATCTCTGGCTAGGAGGTAGTCTGTGCGTCACTTTCCCCAAAGCTCTGTGGAGGGAGAATCCAGAGAAACAAGGATCACAGCCCTTCCCCAGAGGGGTGTGATGCGGGCCAGTTAGGGAAACAGAATCTAATTTGCAGACAGGAAGCAATTAGGACGTATGAGGAAGGCGTACATCATCCAGGGCTGGGATTGTTATGGATAGGCCAGGGGAAGGCTGAAAAGACTGCAGGAGGTTAATGTTTACCACCCTGTCCTCACCTGAAGTCTTGCTGAAGGAAACGCTTTTATAATTCTCAAAGACATGACAGTTATAAAACCCACAGTCATCTGGAATATGGCCAGAATTGAGGAAATAAGCAAATAGGAGCCTCCCAAGTAACGCAGATAGTTATCATCAAGACAAATGCCCAGCTTGTTGACTTTCCTTATGGGAGGCTTCCAGGGAAGCTAGTAGCTCTTACTTTACACAGAGTTCTTACCCACGGGGCGCCCTCAGAAGCCTTGAAACAGCAAATGGGGGGACGGGATGGGGGCTGTCCGCAGCCTGGGGTGTCACAGGACCACAAGACTCCGAGGTGAGCGTTTTTCTAGCTCTCTCTTTTTTTTTTTTTTTTTGGCAGACTCTTAAGGAGGCAGAGAGAAACAGGGGATCATTTTAGAAAATGATTAAGAGACTTTTGGGGGAGGGATATTGAAAAAAGGGCCTTGGTCAGACGATAGCAATACCAGGAGTTATGAGCCTGGAGTTTTTGTCCTGTTGATTCTGTGATCTGGGGAGAGAAGCCCTTGGCTATGGGAAGTTGGGCCTTTGATGTGTGTTTATACTGACGAGGACTTGTTGGGTGGCTTTTGCTGTGGCTGCTTTCTCCTGATATTCTAGGTTTTGAGGCTTATTTTTAGAATCTGAATTATCCTTGGCAGGAGTTGAAAACTTGGAGGGGGTTTTTCAAGTCGCTTTTGGGCTGCTGGTTAATGAAACAGAACCTGCTTGCGGGGCGGGGTTCCCTCCCTGAAAGATCCGGCCCCATCCCCACCTCCCCTGGACCAGGCTTTTTTTGTTTGTTTTATTTTGTTTGTGCAACATGTGGGGGATCTTAGTTCCCTGACCAGGGATTGAACCCACATCCCCTGCAGTGAAATTGCGGGGTCTTAACTGTTGGACTTCCCTAGAGGCTCAGACGGTAAAGCGTCTGTCTACAATGCGGGAGACCTGGGTTCTATCCCTGGGTTGGGAAGATTCCCTGGAGAAGGAAATGGCAACCCACTCCAGTATTCTTGCCTGGAGAATCCCATGGACGGAGGAGCCTGGTGTTCATGGGGTCGCAGAGAGTCAGACACGACTGAGTAACTTCACCTAACCGTTGGACTGCCAGGAAGTCCCAGGGCCGGGCTCTTGATGGCGAAAAGGCCCCTGTAACCTGGCCCCACCCTCCTGGCCAACCTCTGTCACTTCCCCATGGAACACAGGTGTGCCTGCCTCTGCATCCCCCTCCTGTTTCCCTTGCCTGCATCCTTCTCTTAGACCTTCCGCTTGCCTTAGAATCTGGGCTGTTTCCCCTTTGCTTCCATGTCTTCCCAGGCTGGTTCACTTTCCCTCCTCAAAGGGGCTCCTTAAGGCCCATGAGGGAGGGCCCCTGCCACCCAGCTCACAATCCCACATCCACCCTCAGCCTTTAGAACTTCCTGCATGAAAAATAGACCACAGTGCAAAACGAAAAGAGCAGAGTTTTACTGTGGCAGATAGGATGTTGTCAGTGCAGATAGGATGTTGTCAGTACAGATTGGGACTGAGATAGAGCAAGTGGTGGTGTTCATGTCTTCTGACCAAAGAGAAGTAATCAGTAACTTGAAAATCTGTCTGCAACCCCTTAGGGAGGGGCCGAAGGCCAGCTGATGGGCATGAAACACCAGTCATGGGACCAGGAACTGATGATGTCATTTCACCCAGAAGTGGGAGGATGTGAGAAACCAACCTGGGAAGAGCAGATATGGGGTTTGCAGAAAGGGCTCTTCGTCCCTATTTAAAAAAAAAAAGTCTATTATATTTTAAATTTAATTTAATTGTAAAGCATTTAATTATAACTATGTTATAATTAATACCAATTCTAGAGAATAGATCATAGAACTACAAATTTATTATGTTATAATTATATTTAACTTAAATAATTTCTTAATTTTTTGACTATGTAGTATTGCTATGGTTCAGTATACAAAAGACCGAGTCTAAGAGTGAAAAGCATTCATCCCGCTACATTCCTCAGTGTACCTCCGTCCTCCTTTTACAGGCAGCCACTGTTGTCTGTTTCTTTTTTTCCTCCCCCACCTTTGGGTGGTTCGGTGAAAGCGCTGAGTCCTAACCTCTGCACTGCCAGAGAATTTCCGGTTACTGTATCACTTCCTTGCGTATCCATTTGGAGACATTTCATGCGTATTTTATAAGGAAATGTGTGTATCCTTCCTTGTACACCTGTGATGGCCTGAGACGATAAACACCATTTGGGCTTTTTTCACGCAGTGGTCTGTTAACATTGCAGGGATATCTGTGTTCCCACACGTGAAGTTCCCCGTTCAGCCTTGATGGTCGCATGTCATTCCCCTGTGTGGATGGAGCGTGACTGGTCTACGCAGTTCTCTGCTGGTGGACAATTAAGTGGTTCCTAGCAACAGGGCAGTGGGTACCCCTGTGTGCTCAGCGTCTGTCACTGCCTCAATGCGTGGCGTCAGCTCCGATGCATATACCTGAGGAGGAATCGCTGGGTTAAAGGACTCCTGCGTGTTAAATTTTGGTAGGTGCTTCCATTGTGTGAAACTCAGTCTACCTCCCCACCAGGCCTGGGGGAGAGGCCAGCTCTCTGTTCAAACAGTTTGCTCTTTGCTAAAGGTGAAGATGGCAGATGTGGGGTTGAGGAGTTAAAGAGACTCTCGGGGTTGTGCGCAGACCCCCAAGTCCCTGGGGTCCTTCCATGGAAGGGCTGACCCGGAAGAAGAGGGAGGTGCAAGGCCAGGCTAGTGAGGAAGTCCTTCCAGAGAAGGTGCCAGCAGCCTTGGGAGAGGAGGACAGGAAAGGGGAAGTGGGCTTGGAGGGGTCATGGCCGAGGGAGGAAGGAGATTGGTGGTCTGGGGTGAATCTGAGGATGTGGAAGAGAAGCTCGTAGTCAGGGGGGCTGAGGATGCAGGCTGGGGTAGAGGGGGCTTTTGTTTTCACCTTTCTTATTTAAAATATTTATTTATTTATGGCTGGGCCGGGTCTTCGTTTCTGCTCGGGCTTCGTCTAGTTTCGGGGAGCGGGGGCTACACTCTAGTTGTGCGCAGGCTTCTCATTGCAGTGGCTTCTCTTGTTGAGGAGCCCAGGCCCTGTTTAGGGTGCAGGGCTTCATCAGTTGTGGCTCCCGGACTCCAGAGCACAGGATCGGTAGTTGGGGCGCACGGGCTTATTTGCTCCATGGCAGGTGGGATCTCCCTGGTTCCGGGATGGAACCTGTGTCTCCTGCATCGGCAGGTGGATTCTTTACCACCGAGCCGCCAGGGAAGCCCTGTGTTTACTTTTTATCGAGGAACAATTTGAACAAACTTAGAGATTAGGAGGGGTTTCCCAGGTGGTATTTGTGTTAAAGAACCTGCCTGCCAATGCAGGAGACGCCGGAGACATGAGTTTGATCCCTGGGTCGGGAAGATCCCCTGGAGGAGGGCATGGCAACCCACTCCAGTATTCTTGCCTGGAGAATTCCATGGACAGAGGAGCCTGGTGGACTACAGTCCATGGGGTCGCAGAAAAATCAGACACACTGAGCACAAGTACAAGCAAGCCTGAGATCAGGAGAGGAGCCAGCTGAGAGGGCAGGGCTGGAAGAAGGGGTCATTGCTGGAGCAGCGTCCCTGGGATGTGGCAGGGCGTGGTGGGGTGGCCACTCTCGTGGGCTTTAAGTGGAGGTTGAGCCCGGAGAAGGGTTCCTTCTGAGCTGAGGGTGGGTGGACAGATGCCTGGGGGCTAGGGTGGGAGGTTGAGGGGCTCAGGTCTCTGGTGGGGGCACTGTTGTGGGAGTGGGAGAGACCCCTTGGGAGCCTGCAGGGCTGGTAAGAATTGGGCAACCCAGCTAGGAGTGGGCAGGTTTGTTTGCTCTGCCTACTGTAAGAGATTACAAGCCTAGTAGCTGAAATAACACGTTTATCATCATAGAGTCTGGAGGTCAGGAGTCCACAATGTGTGTCGCTGGGGGAGACTCTAGGCGCTGCTCTCCAGGAGGCTCTCGGTGAAAGAGAATCCGTTTCCTGGCCCTTTCTACCTTCTTTGTTTTGTTGTTCGGTTGCTCAGTCGTGTCTGACTCTTTAGGACCCCGTGGACTGCAGCCCACCAGGCTCACTTGTCCTTCACTATCACCCAGAATTTTCTCAAATTCATGTCCATTGAGTCGGTGATGCCATCCAACCATCTCATCCTCTGTCGCCTGCTTCTCCTCCCACCTTCAATCTTTGCCCGCATCAGGGTCTTTTCCAATGAGCTGGCTCTTTGCATCATGTGGCCAAAGTGTTGGAGCATCAGCTTCAGCATCAGTCCTTCCAGTCAATATTCAGGGTTGATTTCCTTTAGGACTGACTGGTTTGATCTTCTGTCCAAGGGACTCTCAAGAGTATCCTCTAGTACTGCAGTTCAAAAGCCTCAATTCTTCTGTTCTCAGCCTTTATGGTCCAACTCGCTCATCTGTACATGACTACTGGATAAACCAACTAGCAACCACCTATGTATCTTGGTCCATGGCTCCCTGAGCCAGTTTCAAAGCCAATAGGGCCTCTTCTCTCTTTGAGGCCCTCCTGCCTCCCCTCTTCTAAGGACCACTGTGGTTGTCTTGGGGCCACCTGAATCATCTCCTCCTCTCAAGGGCCTTAACCTCATCACAGCTGCAAAGTCCCTTTTGCCATTTAAAGCAACATGTTCTGGAATTTCCCTGGCGGTCCTGTGGTTAAGACTTCGTCTTTCAATTCAGGGGGTGCAGGTTTGATCCCCGGTTGGAGAGCTAAGATTCCACATGCCTCCAGGCCAAAACCCAAAACATAAAACAGAAACTATGTTGGATGGCGTCCCCGACTCAATGGATGTGAGTTTGAGCAAGCTCTGGGAGATGGTGAAGGTCAGGGAAGCCTGGCATGCTGCAGGCATGGGATTGCAAAGAGTCAGACATGACTTATGTGACTGAACAATATATTGTATCAAAGTAAGTAGAAACTTAAAAAAAAAGTCCAAATTTTAAAAAAACCTTTAAAAGATAAAAATAAGTATTAAAAAAAAAAAAGAACCACATATTCTGGGAATTGAAAGTGAAAGTATGAGTTGCTAGGTCGTATCCAGCTCTGGGACCCCATGGACTGTAGCCCAGCAGACTCCTCTGTCCATGGGATTCTCCAGGCCAGAATATTGGAGGGGGTAGCCATTCCCTCCTCCAGGGAATCTTCCCGACCCAGGCACTGAACCCAGGTCTCCTGCATTGCAGATGGATTCTTTGTTGTCTGAGCCACCAGAATGAGCATTCTGTGATGAGGCTGTGGACAGCTTTACAGGGTGTTATTCTGTCTCCCCATTGCGGGTGAGGGTGGGAGGATCAGACTGTAGGCAGTTTGGACAAACAAGTAAAGGCGTGAAGGTAGTGGCCTGAGAAGGGGCGAGTGTGGTGTGAAGGGATCTGTGTTCTGCCTTCTGCAGGTCTGTGTCACTGTGGGCAAAGCCCCTTCCCCCCGCCCTGGACTGGATTCCGCTTCCCTGTAAGTAGTTAGATCTAATGCCTTCGTAGTGACACAAGTGCCCAGTGTTCTGAGCACATCTACTTGCAACCCTGCGGAGGTGCAGGTCTGATTATAATTCCATTTTCCTGATGAAGAGACCGAGGCATGGAGAAATGAAACAGGTTCACACAGTCTAGAAGTGACAGAGCTGGGTTTTGAACCGAGGTTGTACTCTTCTTTCTTTTATTTTTTTTTTTTTGGCTATGCTGGGTCTTCGTTTGCTCCTCGGGCTTTTCTCTCATTGTGGGGAGCAGGGGCTACTCCAGTTGGGGTGTGCAGGCTTCTCGCTGCGGCGGCCTCTCCTGTTGCAGGGCGCGGGCTCTAGGGGCATGGGCGCAGTAGTTGTGGCTCCCAGACTCTAGACACAGGCTCGGTAGTTGCGGCACGCGGGTTTAGTTGTTCTGCACAAGGGATCTTCCCGGACCAGGGATCGGATCTGTGTCTCCTGCATTTGGGAGGTGAATTCTTTACCACCGAGCCACCAGGGAAGCCCTCCAGGTTTTTGCTCTTACATATTCAACTTGTCTTAAAAATCCTATCATCAAAAAAAAAAAAAAAAAGTCCTGTGGTCTTAATTTTCTTTGGGCCCTTTCTGTTCCCCTCTATGTGCCGCACCTGCTCACATTCTTCCGTGTCTTCTCTTTTCCCTAAATCATTGTTGGGTATGCAGGTTGTGGTCCATATCATCCCCTCTGACCTCTTAAAGATGGGTGGTGCCTGGCCATGCTTGTAAATAACAGGACCCATGCAGGTGTTTCTGAAAACCCCACAGGCGATGGTATCAGGTACTGGTCAGAGACATCCACCTCTAACATCTCTGAGCTCAGTGGCCATGCATCTCCACCAGGTCAGCTCCTGATCGGAGTCGGCGGTCAAGCCCGCGTGTCTTGTGCAATTGCCCAGGGAGAATTTACTCAGCATCAGGCGTTACCTCTCTGTCTTCTCTCTCCTTTGTTTTTGGACCCTGCTTCCCTGTCGGTCGTTTCACCAGAAAGGATTGGAGTTAGGAAGGAAAAAATCACCCAAGGCTCCTTACAGCCCCTGGTTTCTGCCCAGCTCCCCCCTCCCATCCTTGCTGGTTATAAACAAGCATTGAGGGTGGAGGTGCCTGCAGCAGTGTGAACTCTGTCCCCCCTCTTCCTGTCCATGCATGTCAGCAGCAGTTGCTGACGTTTATGGTGTCTCAGGGTAGAAGGTCGTTAGAGTCTCTGAATTTTCTTGACACCCATGAAAAAAGACTGTCATTTCTGGAGAATGCATGACGCACCATCTGGGTTAGATTAAGTGGCTTCGGAGGCACACCAAGGACCAGGTGATGAATGTGGAGTGACAGGTATTACTGAGTTTCAGCTGGTGGCAGCAAGGCGCCTGCTCAGAGTCCAGATCTTGAATGGATGGTGGAGCCGAGGGAAGCACCCCCTCCTCACTCTCTTCTGAAATCCCAACCAGACCTGGGAGTGGTTGTTGGCAGAATCCATGTGCACCCCTTCACCAGAGACCCAAGATGAAACTTAACATTGAAGAGAAAAAAAATCAACTAATCTTGAAGTTTGGAGGGTTTGGCTTTTTTTTTTTCTTTCTGTTTTTATCTTGTTGGTGTTTGCACACTTCCCTTTTCAAGTTCTTTCTGCCCACATCTTGATCTTGCACCTTGACATCCCAGGGTGCCCTGTTGAGAAGAAATATCACCCTCTCCAAAGAACTCTGGAGGAAACAAAGGATTCCAGACCAATTAAGCGATTCTAGTTCTGGAGCATATTTGCTGATGCTTTGGCCAGATCCTCACGGCTACCTTGAACTGAACTGGGAGGGCCATCTGTTACTGAGGTCTGTTGTTAGTAACATCTGCCTTTCTGTTGTTGTTCAGTCACTAAGTTGTGTCCAACTCTTTGCAACCTCATGAACTGCAGCCCACCAGGCTCCCCTGTCCTTCACTATCTCTTGGAGTTTGCGCAAATGCATGTCCGTTGAGTCAGTGATGTTATCTAAACATCTCATCCTCTGCCACCCGCTTCTTTTGCCTTCACTCTCTCCCAGTATCAGTCTTTTAACATCTTTCTATTTAAAAAGCTTTATTTTGGTTAGATTCTAAGTTGAAGCTCTTAAGGTTTAGTTCCTCCCATTTATGTTTACTTCCAGATCTGGATGCCATCCAAGATGGATTTTGGTGTCCTTATGCATAGGTATCATCTCCAAATATATGTGGGAATATCGAGTTTGCCTGGGACTTTCCCAGTTTAAGTACCAAAACTCCTGTATCCGGGGAAACTGCTCCATCCTGGGTGAACTGGGACAGTGGGTCACCCTATGAAGCATCCATCATGTTTTGAGCTTAGTTCTGAGTGCTGGGGATGCAGATGTTAGTAAATTTCAATCCCTGTGACAAGTAAAGCAGATAAATATGTGTAATGACAGCTAGCACTTGCTAAGGGCATGCATGTCTCTCGGTGCCCTGGGTCCTTGCCACAAGTGGATTCATTTAATCTTCCCAAGAGCCTCATGAGGAAGAAACTGCGAGTGTGCCCATTTCACAGATGGGAAAACTGAGGCACCAAAGTCATGCTCTGGGGAACTCAAGGTGACCGACCAGAGGCCATCTGGCTTCAGACCATGCACCACTGATTTCTGCACCGTGTAGAGAGGTTTGGGAGGAATTAGTTCTTCCCTGGGAAGGCCAGAGATCACCTCTTGCAGGAGGTGACAGCTGAGCAAGGGTATGATGGGTGAGAGGAATTTGCAGACCCATGGGGAAGGAAGGAAACTGGCGAGGTGGGGGTGGTGGGAGGGGGCAAAGAGGAAAGAGAATGCTCTGGGCTCGTTTGGGGCCATCCAAGCAAGGCTGCAGACACGTCAAAGATTTGCATCTGTGGTGGGAGGTGAAGTGAGAGGCAGGGTGCAGAGTAGCGGTTCAGCCTGTCCTGAGAACCCCTGGGCCATGCAGGACCTTTGGTCACCTTAACTGGGAGGCATGTTGGCAGCTATCTGAAAGACCCCAGTGGTCTCTTTTAGGTAAATGAACCACTGGATGGCTGAACTAAGGCCAGTGAATTGGAGCTTAAATTACAGGCCTTGGCTTGTAATATGGAGACTGTAGAGATTTCTAGCACTGCTTTTTTTCTTTCTTTTTATATTTTTTTTAGTTTTTACTTCATGGCTTGTGGGATCTTAGTTCTCTGATCAGGGATGGAACCCATGCTCCTGCATTGGAAGCACCGCGTTCTAACCAGTTTACCGCCAGGAAATTCTGCTAGCACTGCCTTTTCTTTTCTTTTTTTTTTTAAAGTTGTTGCTGTTGTTCCTCACGTTCACCAAACGTTAAAATTCACCATCTGAAAGTGTACAGTTCAGCAGCATGCAGTCCATTCCCAGCACTGTGCAACTATTCCAGTTCCAGAACATTTTCATCACCCTAAAAAGAACCCCCGTTTCCTCCCCCGGCTCCCCCAACCCCTGCCCCACTAGTTGGTTTTCTCTCTGGATTTACCTGTCCTGGACATTTTGTATAAATGGATGGAATCATACAGTGATTTCGAGTCTGACTTCTCTCGAAGTCATGTTTTTGAGGTTCATCCCAGCGATGTTTTGGAACTGCCACGTCAGTGACCAAGCTGGTTGGCCAGCCATCTCTAGGCTTCCTAGAAGTCAAGTCCCTGCTTCTGAATTTAGGATTCCAGGCAAACACTGCCAGGCTGGGCCCCCATGCCCTTCACTGAGCCCCTGTGCAGTCACAGGCAGAGTAAGTTGACTCCCAGAGCTTGAGTGAGCTCCACTGGGGTGTTTCAGGAAATTCTAAGACTGTTTAGGCCAGGTATTTTGAGGAAAAAATCTGGTGCTGAAAGTGACTTGGAGTTTTTTTCTTGCGTCTTGAGGTTTCAGGATCAATTCATTAATCGCAGCTCAAGGAGAGAAGATGGCTGTGCCCGTCGACATGGCTTCTCTCCAGGATTTTGAGGGCTTTTTCCTCCTGTCTTTCACCAGAGGGATATTAAAAAGCGCAATCTGAGACTCAGATGATGTGGCGTTTGCTTTTTCTTCCCTGGGAGCTGCAGCAGGTGGTAGAGGTATTTCAGCTCCACATGTTTTTTTTTTTTAAACAGATATGGAATCTCACAGGACTTTCCTGGTGGCCCAGTGGTTAAGACTCCATGCTCTCACTGCAGGTGGTATGGGTTCGATCCCTGGCTGGGGAACTAAGATCCCACATGCTTCATGGCACGGCCAAAATATAAAAATTAAACAGATACAGCATCTCAGAATTCTGAGATCACCTCTTCATTGCTGCTGCTCTAAGTCTCTTCAGTCATGTCCAACTCTGTGACCCTATGGGTCATAGCCCGCCAGGCCTCTCTGTTCATGGAATTCTCCAGGCAAAAATGCTGGAGTGGGTTTCCATTCCCTCCTCCACAGGATATTCCTGACCCAGGGATTGAACCTGCGTCTCCTGCATTGCAGGCGGATTCTTAACCTCTGAGTCACCAAGGAAGCCCAAAAGTGAAAGTTGCTCAGTCATGTCTGACTGTTTGCGACTCCATGGACTGTATAGTCCTTGGAATTCTCCACGCCAGAATACTGAGAGTGGGTAGCCCTTCCCTTCTCCAGGGTATCTTCCCAACCCAGGGATCGAATCCAGGTCTCCTGCATTGCAGGCGGATTCTTTACAGGCTGAGCTACCAGGGAATCCCCATTGCTTGCCTCCTCCAAAAAGAGCAGGAATTGCTCTGTGGATATCTACCGTAGGCTGATCAGTGACTCCTGGACCCCTGATCATCCTTAAAGAAGCAGATCATTTTGAATTGAAAGTCCTCAGTGACGAAATTAGTTGGGAGTCCTTAATTTGTTGTTGCTGTTGTTTAGTCACTTAAGTCATGTCTGACTCTCTGCGACATTATGAACTGTAGCCCACAGGCTCTTCTGTCCGAGGGCTTTTCCAGGCAAGAATACTGGAGTGGGTTGCCATTTCCTCCTCCAGGAGATCTTCCCCACTCAGAGATCAAATCCATGTCTCCAGCGTCTCCTGCATTGACCGGTGGATTCTTTACCAACTGCGCCACCTGGGAAGCCCCAGAGACCATAAATTGGCAGGTGTTTTTTAGAATCTTGTCTTGGGTATGTGGTGTGAAAGTCTGGAAATTAATCTTCAGAAGTATGAGGGAGGTAGAGAAAAAAAGAGGTGACTTGTCACCTCGGGTTCAATTGATTTTCCTTTCACATTTCTTTGAGGGCTAAATTGTGTGAAATGAGTTGCTGATTGTGTCTGGATCTCCCATCCTGGGAGGTATTTTGGTGAGTTCTAAAGAGCTCCAGAGTCCAAGGGGCATGGGTTCTAATCCCAACCCTGCCATTTCGTCTGTGTGACTTTGGACAAGATGCTCAATCTCTCTGGGTGCCCAGTTTTTTCATTTGTATTAAAGTCTATTTTGTCTGATAATGAGCATTGCTAGTCCAACTTTCTTCTGATTTCCATTTGCATGGAATACCTTCTCCCATCCTCTTACCTTTCATCTGTAAGTGTCCCCAGGTCTGCGGTGGGTCTCTTTTAGACAGCATATATATGGGTCTTGTTTTGTATCCATCCCACCAGTCTCTTTTGGTTGGTGCATTTAATCCATATGTATGATCCTATTACCATTTTCCATATTACCAGTGTTTTGGGTTTATTTTTTGTAGGTTTTTTTTTCCTTCTCTTGTGTTGCTTGCCTAGAGAAGTTCCTTTAGTATTTGTTGCAAAGCTGGTTTGTTGGTGCTAAACTCTCTTAACTTTTGCTTGTCTGTAAAGTTTTTGATTTCTCCATCAACTCTGAACGAGAGTTGCTGGGTAGAGTATTCTTGGTTGTAAAATCTTTTCTTTCATCACTTTAATATTTCGTGCCATTCACTTCTGGTTTGTAGAGTTTCCATTGAGAAATCAGTTGATAACCTTATGGGAGTTACCTTGTATGGTACCTAGTTTTTTCATTTGTAAAACAGGTTGATGGTATTGTAATTTTTCATTCCTGACTCAGTGTTGTGGGGATGGGATGATGGCAGGTAAAGGCGTGAATTACAGGGCCCCTTGCAGTAAATTAAGAGCCCATTATGGTTCATCTTAATGCATTTGTGAGTCTGGGGTGGTTGAGGTATGAGTAGTAGATTCTGCTCAGCCAGGTAGGACCTCTGTATTCAAAGATGCCAAAATAAGCCTGCTTATCTGCAACCTCTGAGCACCCTTTACCTTCTTCCTGGGGTGAGGATCCAGCAGATTCAAGACCCAGAGGAGTGACCAGTGTAGGAGGAAGCGGACGCCAGCCAGCCCAGCCCTGCTTGGCCCCCGTACAGCAGAAGGGAGTGTCCCCCAGGCTGATCCCCCCTCACTGCATTTACCTCCCTTCCTCGTGGCTCATGAGATTGAAGTTGTGAGAGGGCTGGGCCTGCCTGGAGGAGAACATGCAGTTGTCAAGGATCCTAGGACTTGGTCGGTAAAAGGAATGCGTTCGGACAATTGCATTTATGACACCAAGAAAAGAGGGGTCACATGTCAGAAGGACTCAATGAATAAATGTGGGTGATTGGGGATACTCAAATATTAATACCTCTTTCCAAATAGTGGGTTCTCAGTGAGGACCCATGGGGAAAAATCAGGTCTCAGGGGAGGGGAGAGGGGGCCAAAAAATCTTAGATATCACAGTGATGTGTGGCCCTCCAAAACTCAACCCTGCCCAACCAAATCTTATTTCTTAGTATTGAATTTCTCTTGTTAGGTGGAAATTAAATTATATTCAAATTAATTAATTGAATTTGAATATAATTTTTTTTTCCTTGGGGGTGGGGAAGAGGAAAAGAGGAGAGGCAACTGTAATGAAAGCAAGATTGGAAAGTCCTGCTCTGAACTGGGTTCAATGAATGAGCTACTCCCAGACTCATTTCTGTAGGCCCAGGAATAAATAGCGGTATAACCCTCCCTGACCACTTAAGAGAGTAACTTTCACCCACCCAGCAAATCATCGAGACTTAGAACAAGGGATGTTTTCAGTTAGGGACCCCAGACTTCCAGTGGACATATTTGTGGATGAGAAAATGGGGGCCAGGTTGGTGCAGCTGGTCATGGGCCAATTTCCAAGGTCAAGCCTGGTTCTTTTTGCACCAGGAATGCATCTCTTGGTGCCTCAGAAATGCCTCCCTTTTATAACCAGTGGTCACATTCAGCTACATAGCATTCGGCCCCAATGCAGAGTGGAAAGGAAGGGCCCCTGGTTCAAGAAGTATTTGACATTTCAGGATGGCGGCCACATTCAGCTGAGCTTGGCAGGCCCTTGTGCCTGTAGGGTCCTGTGGGACTATATGGGTCGCGTGCCCAGGAGGCCAGCCCCAGTCACATTTTCCATGTTTAAAAAATGAGTTTGAAATGCCTCTCTCTGGATTTGGAAGGAGCTAAATAAAAGAGTCATTCTGAGATGGTGTGAACAGAGCTCTCCAGCCCTTAACATTTCCCTGATTCCTGCAGGGGCAGGTGGAAGGTGGGTGGAGTCCCCTTCAATGTGTCCTTTTAAATGGACAGTCGAGAAAAGCCACTCTCAGGGGCTTAACGACAAAGTTAAACAACTGGGGGCGGAGGAGGGAGACCCCTTGTTTGTTCCTTTATTCCCCCCACAAAGCTCCCCGTAACTATGGCAACCTGAGTTCTGCAGAGGCCTGTACCCTAGCCACCTGGTGAGCAACCAAAGGATTCTCAAGGCTGTGCTTTTTTTGTGCCAGAACTGTGGCTTTGCTGTTTTGTTAACCTCAGAGATGCTTTCCTGTGGTTTCCCGTTTGTCCCACATGTCTTCGATGGAGTTGTGCTCTGGAGCGATATAAAGTGTTCTCTGGAGGCAGTGGAGGGTGTCTGCAAGTGTCCCCATGTGTATGTCTGTGTCTGTATGTCCGTCTGCCCTTAAACGTTTCACATTGTGCGGGAGAGGAGGAGCGGATGGAGGCCAGTTGAACCCATTCTGGAAGGGTGGTTAAGTGGGTGGCTCGGTGGGCCTCCTGATCTTGGGGGAAATCAAATTAAAAAGAAATGGGGGATGGCGAGAGGGGGGCAAAAAAAAATGGGGACTCACTGAAGTGGCATTTCCTGGCCTGGGGCCTTGGGGAAGAAAGCAGGCTGTGGAATTTATTTAGAAAGCTTTTGAAGCAGCTGGTTATGTTTTTTCTTAAAAACACACACACACACACACCCCATTCTAGGCTGTTGGCTCTTGTTCTTTTCAGAATTATGAGCGTGTTTATGTGGCTGTTTGATCCAAAAGCCATGTTCCCAAGAGACAGTGTCCTAAAGTTCCAGAAAATAGGACGTGACTACAAGGAAGATGACGACGCATAATAAAACGGGGGCAAGGGTGGGTGGGTGTTCATTTCCAGGACAGAATCCCAGGGCCTTCCTTCCTTGAGATGTCTTGGAAAGAACTCTGCCTGCCCCCCGCTTCCTAACTCCTACATGTTCTCCCTCAACAGCACAGTTCACAATTCCCAGCCGAGTTTCTTCCGTTTCTGAGAGGTAATGGCTCAGTCGTGTCTGACTCTTTGCTACCCCATAGACTGTAACCCATTGGACTTCGCCGTCCATGGAGCTTTTCAGGCAAGAATACTGGAGTGGGTTGCCATTTCCTTCTCCAGGGGATCTTCCTGACCCAGGGATTGAACCCAGGTCTCCTGCATCGCGGGCAGATTCTTTACCATTTGAGTCATCAGGGAAGCCCCTTCCCCTCGCAAAGCACTCTGCTTGAAACCATGGCCGACTGTGCTGTTTTAGACTTTCTAGACCCCCCCCCCACCCCCACACCCGCAATGCTTTCTGCTCTTGTGGTGTTTTAAACATGACTCATTTTTCATAATAAGTGGCGCGGGGAGCTCCGGGGCTGCCTTTCCTGAGACAGGAAGGGACAGTGAGTCCTTGACGGTCAGCACGGATGTAAGTTACCTGGAAGCCCCAGGCCACTGTATCCTCCCGACTGGTCTCCAGCCCAGTCCACAGATGGGGGCTGCGAGGTGCGGCTGGCGGGGGACAGCCTGGAGGGGACAACAGCCGACCTCAGAGGTGAGCCTGGTAGAGAGGTGTCCTGGGGCTGAGGTCTGTGGCCGTCTTCCCCGCCTACTTCTTCTTCAGTTTCTGGGTAGCAGAGGAAATTGACACAGAACTTTGACAGCTTTTCACAGTCTGTCTCAGTCTTAAACCCTAAACCCGTTTTTGCAGAGATGCCCTGTGGTCCTTCTGGCTAACTCCTCCTGTACTGTAGACCCCCAGCCACCACCCACACATAGGGGCCTTCTGAACTGTGCTTCTTGTTTCCGCCACAGACCTGCTTCCTCTGCCCTGTCCAGGGTGAACCTTTCTTCTAGAACCTTCCGTGGCTCCTATTGCTCTGTAGCATCGCTGTCCCATAGGACCAGAAAGAGAGTCACGTAGGCAATTCAAAGTGGTTTAGTAGCCACATTTAAGAATCTGCCTGCAGTGTGGGAGATCTGGGTTCAATCCCTGGGTTGGGAAGGTCCCCTGGAGAAGGAAATGGCAACGCACTCCGGTATTCTTGCCTGGAGAATTCCATGGACAGAGGAGCCTGGCGGGCTAGAATCTCTTGGGTGGCAAAGAGTCAGACATGACTGAGAGCGATGAACACAACCACATGTTGAAAATTAAAAAGAAACAGGTGAAATGAACTTTAAAAAGCATGCACGCTAAGTCTCTTGAATGCGCTGGGTCTTCGTTGCTGTGTGCAGGCTTTCTCTAACTGGCGAGCAAGGGCTACTCTTCGTGGCGGGCACAGGCTTCTCATTGCAGTGGCTTCTCTTGTGCAGCACAGGCTGTAGGCGCGAGGGCTTCGCTAATTGCAGCTCTCAGACTCTAGAGCGCAGGCTCAACAGTTGAGGCCCACGGGCCTGATTGCTCCGAGGCATGTGGGATCCTCCCAGATCAGCGATCGAACCTGTTTCTCCTGCTTCTCCTGCGTTGGCAGGCTGATTCTTTACCACTGAGCCCCACCAGGGAATGCCACTGCCCACCCCCACCCCCCATTTTCTATTTTAAATTTAAATCACTTAAATATAATTTAGCCATTCTGTTCCTCGGTCACATTTCAAGTGTTCAGCCAGCCTTGTGTGGTTGCTGGCGACCGTAATGGAGAGTCCAGATAGAGACCATTTCCCTCATTCCAGAAAGTTCCTTTGGACAGTCCAAGCTTATAGAATAAGGCCCAAACATCTCCATAGAACTTTCAAAATTTTCTAGAACCCAGCCCCGACCTGTCTGGCTTTACTGATTGATTTTTCTGCACGTTCATTTTCCCATGCCTCTCTTTCCACTTTGAAAGCCCTTTCATCTCTTCCCCGAGAGAAATCTCCTCTTTCGGGCTGGGCTGAAAAGCAGAGTGTCCTTGAAGGAGTCTCCCCCTTTCCCCGCGGCAGAATGAATGGTTGCCTCTGCTTCCCACGGGTTCTAGAAGAAGAGGCAGGGTGCGTGGGAAGCAGCGACGGGCCGACCGAGCCGCCGGCCGGTGGCTCACTGCCCTCAGAGCTCGGGGCCCCGTTTCTCCTGAGACAGGTTTGAATGGATCTTCTAACGCAGCCTGAGCCCTGCCCCGCTGGAAAGCAGAACCAGACAAAGGACGGCACTGTGTCCTTCTCCAGCGGCCCCGGGGGCGGCCGAGCATGGGACCGCAGACAGGAACACGCCCCGGGTCCAGGCCATGTAATTCTAGGCAGGCATCAGCTCTGCGGGGAAGAAAAACTTTTCTTTGCCCTCACTAAAGGAAATATGTGCTCTGATTCTCGTTTGTCAAAATGTGAATTGCTTGGTGTGTGTGTGCCTGTGTGTTTACTTTAAAAAAAAAACTATAACATATTGGAGAAGGAAATGGCAACCCACTCCAGTATTCTTGCTTGGGAAATCCTATGGACTGAGGAGCCTGGCAGGCTACAGTCCATGGGGTCGCAAAAGAGTCAGACACGACTTAGTGACTAAAACAACAGCAACAACATACCATGTTAAAGAATATTTTTCCTATTACCTAGGTTATCAGTTGTAATCAGATGTATTAAAAGCTACAAATACTCCCCAGAATGAGTTAATGAATGCATGATAAGAAGTAAAATAAAAAACTCTAACACATATACAAAAAAGGGCACATTATTGTACAACTCTAGTTTTCACAAAGTGGACATTCCTATGTAACCTCCCCAGATGAAGAAAGAGAACATGACTAAGCCCCTCCCCTGCTTCTAGACTCCACTTCCCCTTCCCAGATTCATCACTTTCTTGACTTCTACCCCCAGGTTCCTTTTGTCTGTTTCTGGACCTCAGCTCTCTAGCATTACGTGGTATGCATTTCTTGGCATCTGGCTTGTTTTGCTCAGTATTCCTTTTGCCATAGTTTGTAGTTGGGTTTTGAAGGCCTTTGTTTTTTCCATCCCCCGAAACACTGAGTAAAAGTTGCAGCGGTTAATTGAAAGAAAGAAACAAAAGGAAAAAACGTTAGATGTGAAAGATAGGTTGTGGTTAGGTGATGGTTTCAAGTGTGAAAAAGCTTCTGCTCACATTGGGCAGACCTTTGCCTTGGGGATTTTTCTCTCTCTATATTTTTTTTCCATAGTTTTATTTATTTAATTTTGTCTTTCTTGCTGCTCGGGATTTTCTCTAGTTGTGGCGATGGGGAGGGGGCGGTGGACTACTCTCCACTCGCGGTACTCGGGCTTCTCATTGCGGTGGCTTCTCTTGGTGCAGAGCGCGGGCTCTGGGGCCTGCAGGCTTCAGGAGTTACAGCACATGGGCTCAGTAGTTGCAGCGTGCAAGGTCTAGAACACAGGCTCAATAGTTGCGCGTGGGCTTTGTTGCTCTGAGGCATGTGGGATCTTCCCGGACCAGGCTGATTCTTTACCACTGAGCCACCAGGGAAGCCCCTGCCCTGGGAAATTTCTAGGTTTGGGTGACTTTTCTCTTGTCATTATCTACCTTTTATTTATTTATTAAAATGAAAATGCAAAGGATGTGCAATACCCAAGGCAATCTTTTTTTTTTTTTTTTTGGTTAACATGTGGGATCTTAGTTCCCTGACCAGGGATCGAACCCTTGCCCCTTGCAGAAGAAGCGTAGAGTCTTAACCCCTGGACCACCAGGGGAGTGCTCTACCTTTTAGCTTTACGTAGGGAATCTCTTTTTAAAGGTGGTCCTTCTTGAGCCGGGAAGGGCTGATGGTCATTCCCTTTGTGGCTTTTGATCAAGGCTGGATACTGGTCATTTCCTGATCATCTGTTTATCGGGAAGAAAATGAAAGACCGAGGGTGGAAATGAAGAGACTGGACGGGGGCGGGGATGTCCATGGAGTTGCTGATCTGGTGTCTTCTGGTTTTGCTTTAGGTAAAATGTCTGTTCCAGGATCCTACCAGGCGGCCGCTGGGCCCTCCGCGGTGCCGACCGCGCCCCCATCCTATGAAGAGACGGTGGCCGTCAACAGTTACTACCCCACACCTCCAGCACCCACGCCTGGGCCGAACACGGGGCTCATGACGGGCCCAGACGGGAAGGGAATGAACCCACCTGCCTACTATACCCAGCCAGTGCCTGTCCCCAATGCCAATGCAAGTACGTATGTACAACTTCCCGGCCCCTTCCCTTCCTTGGCCCCCTGCCCTGGGTGGGACTTCTTGAGGTTTAGGGCAGTGGCCAAAGACTTCCCTGGTGGTCCAGTTTTAAGACTCCTGGTTTCCACTGCAGAGGGCACAGGTTCGATCCCTGGTCGGGGAACTAAGATCCCACATGCCACTTGGTGCAGCCAAAAAATAAATTAATAGGAGTCCATCTGCAATGCAGGAGACCCAGGTTTGATCCCTGGGTCGGGAAGATCCCCTGGAGAAGGGAATGGCAACCTACTCCAGTATTATTGCCTGAAGAATTCCATGGACAATCAGGAGCCTAGTGGGCTACAGTCCTTGGGGTCATAGTCAGATATGAGAGACTTTCACTTTCAAATGAATAAAAATAATTTTTAAATTTTTTTTAAAAGGAGAGCCACCAAAGGGACTTTGCCCCAGAGTCTAGGCAGTCAGTCCAGCTCTCCCTGTTGTCCTAAAATTTCATATCTTGTCTTGGGTTCCATGTCAGGAAGGCTCTTGACTTTTCCATAATATAAAGCCTGGCTCATGAGCTTTCCCAAGTCGGACATCAGTCAGTCCTCTGGTGTTCATCACAGGGGGATGACCGACTATCCCAGAAAAATGTGAGAATGGGAGCTTGATTTGGGAGGCTCCCACCCTTGCTGCTGAGGTTCGTCTGGAGAACCCCTGCCCGGAGGCTAGGGCTGGAGTAGGAGAGGGAGAGAATGCAGCCGTGATTGATGAATGGGTAGGCTGCAACCCACCCCCCAGCTCTTCACGAGTGCAGGCCACTCCCCTGCCTTCCAGCACTTTCTTCATGACCTTTCCCTTTGGTACTTCCTGTTGCTCAGATGCATTCAGGTATGTTGCTGATTCATTGTCATATGCAGCTCAGAGAGTGGGCCCAGGTGTCAGGCTGCCGGGGTTCATCAGCCTTCTTGTGCCTCAGTTTTCCCCATCTGTAAAATGGGGCTCATTAAGTACCTACAGTCGGAGACTATTAAGGTTAAATAAAGCTCTATGAGTAATCCTGGGATATACATGAACTGTCACTGGGGGCCTTCCCTGGTGGTCCAGTGGTTAAGACTCTGTGCTCCCAGTAAAGGGATTTCAGGTTTGATTCCTGGTCAGGGAACTAAGATCTCACATGTTGCGTGGTCAAAAGATAAAAAAAATCATGCTGAATTGACTGACTGCTCCAAATGGGAGATGAAAAGGCTTTAGACTATTTTATAGATCCCACTCTGATCAATAAGTAACTCATTCTTGCAGCCCCAAAAAACTTACCTTAGTGCTAAATTGTGCTTTAATACTGCTCTTCTGCCGGGGACGGTGTGTGTGCAGGAGCCCTCTATTAATAGGTCGTTCTAGGAATAGTAAGTCTGGTTAGCTCTGGGTTGTAATGTCCCCTAATACAGCGATCACAGAAATGGCATTTCAACAACATAAAAAAGAACAGAAGGAAGTTACTTGGACAGAACTACGAGTTTCAACAACTTGGCCAAAAATCAAAAAGAACATACTAAGCCCTGAGGGCCTAGTGACTTCCGTCACTCTTGGTGCTCTTCTGATGCTTGTGGATGTTGTCCACATCGTTTTCTCTTTTTAGCATGACGTTACATACCCATTGCATGTATCAACATGGTCCTCTGACTTTAAAGAACTGGGTCAGTATTCCCTGGCTTGGTAAATGCCTGTCTTATCTTTGAACCTTTGAGCTAGTTAAGGAGCCTGTGTGAATTGAAGGCTTGTGTATGGAGGATTCACCCTATACCAGCACTGGGTGAGGTTCTTTACCATCTTTGTCCCATTTAATCCTAGCGATGGCTCTTATTGCATTTTTTCATTAACAGCTTTATTGAATAGAATTCCCATATCATAAAGTTCACTCTTTTAAAGTATACAGTTCAGTGGTTTTAGCATATTCACAGAGCTGTGCAGCCATCAGCACTCATTCCAGAATGTTTCCATCACCCCAGAAAGAAACCCCATTCCCGTTAGCAGTCACCCTCTCAGCCCCCCTCCTACTAACCCCTGGCAACCACTAATCTATGGATGAAGAAAATTGAGGCCAAAACCCATCACATCACTGTTTCTGAAATTACCATGTGCAGACCACCTTCATAGAGCCACTCAAAAGCTTAAAAATTGGTTTGGGGACCCTGCCCCAGACCTGCTGAATCAGACTGTCTTGAGGGCCAGGCCCAGGAATCTGCATTCTCAGCTAGCTCCCCACTTGAGCTCAGAGACGGTTGAGTTTGAAGCCTGGTGGAGCTGGGCCAAGTCTCCCCAGAAACAAAGAGTCCTCCCCTCCCATCTTGTGTGTGGAAGTTTCAAGAACCCCTCAATTGAAAATTCTGGAAATCTGCCACTTTTTTCTCTTTTTCCCTTTTTGTCATCTTTCTCTTCCTAACCCGGTCCCCACTTTATTATGGTAAAATGCACATAAAATTGATTGCCTGAAGCATGTCAATGCACTCTTCAGTGGCATTAAGTATGTTCATATTTTTGTGCAATCCCTACCACCTCCCATCTCCACAACTCTACATTTTACAAAACAAACTCTGTACCCATGAAATGGTTGCTCTAATCCCTCTTATCCCCCAGCCTGGCACCCACCATTACACCTTTTTTTTTTTTTTTAATGTGAACCATTTAAAAAACCTTTATTGAATTTGTTACAATATTGTGTCTGTTTTATGTTTTGATTGTTCGGCCTCAAGGCATGTGAGATCTTAGCTCCCCGACCAGGGATCGAACCTGCACCCCCTGCATTGGAAGATGAAGTCTTAACCACTGGACTGCCAGGGAAGTCCCCATTCTTTTTATCTCTGTGAATTTGGCTACTCTAGTTGGCTCCTCTATGTAGACTCATACAGTATTGGTCTTCTTGTGACTGGCTTATTTCACTTAGCCTGATGCCCTCAAGGTCCATCCATGTTGTAAAATATATCAGAGTATCGTTCCTTTTTAAGGCTGAGTAATATTCCATTGAATGAATGGACTGCATTTTGTTCATCCAGTCATTCACAGATGGACAGTTGGGCCGCTTTTGCCTCTTGGCTCTTGTGAACAACGCTGCCCTGAATACGGATGTGCAGATATCTGTCGGGACCCTGCCCCTCTTGTTTTGCACGTAACAAATGTCTCTCTCATTTCCTGATTGGCCGGTTTGTTCTCTTCTTCTGATCAGTTGCCGTGCAGACAGTCTACGTGCAGCAGCCCATCTCCTTTTATGACCGCCCGGTCCAGATGTGCTGTCCTTCCTGCAACAAGATGATTGTGACGCAGCTGTCATATAATGCGGGCGCCCTCACCTGGCTCTCCTGCGGGAGCCTGTGCCTGCTGGGGTAAGTCTGGGGTCCACTCGGACCCCGAGCTCTCCCGAATTCCTCTCCTCCAGGATTTCTGAGCCACAGCACATGCTTCTCTGTTGCGGGGTGTGCCCTGTAGAATGTTGAGCTCACATCTCTAGACGCCAGTAGCTCCCCTGCCCCTGTTGTTACAACCCAGAAATTGTGCCCAGTTGAGGACCCCTGCCCTCGATCATGTCAGCGCCTAGAGGCTGCTCACCCGTCATTTGTTCTCAGACCATTCCCTGTGTGTCGGGACAAGCGAGGCAGCCGGGTGCATCTGTGTAGGACGACACCCTTGGGGATTTCTTTTTCTTCTAGGATTTCATGACCTAAGTAATAATGTTTGTTTGATTCAGGGAGAAGCTTTAAACAATCTGTACATTAAAATACTTTATAGTCGTCTCTTCAAAACTTCTTATCCTTTTATGACCCCCGGTAGTTTTCTGTTGTCTCCGGAACGGGAGTGTGTAAATATTTATGTCTGAACCAAGGGTATTATGTTGAAAGAGATAATACTTTCTGTCCTGGGAGAAATTTGAGGAAGTACCACTTAATTTTTTTTCCCCCTAAACAAAGGCAGGCAGCCTCCGTATTCCTGGTTGGGTGAGTCACTTGGGAAACCTCAGGCGCTCCGTTTTCTTCCTTGAAGGAAGCAGGGTTTGTGTGTTTCTTTTCAGAAGCCTTGCTTGGCTGTCTCCTCATTTTCTGCTTGTGACCTAAAAAGAGAAGGAGTGATATCTTCCTAATTTGAAAGAGAAGCTCAAAGCCTCTAAGAGCTTAATTGACTTCCTTGAGGACTTGCATACAGTGGGGAAGAAAGGATACTGAACATGTGACATAGAAGTTCATCATCTTTTGGACATTCCTATTGAAACTAACTTTATCTTTGAAATCAGGGAAGGACAAAATGGAAAAGTTGATCACATATTGGCCCCTGGCTTTCGAATGGAGGGAGCTTTTTCTGTCCCTTCCTCCTTTTTCTTCCTTACGTGCAGTAGCGTGTTCTCAGATCCTGCTTCTCACTGCTGTGTGGCTGTGGGCCGGTGACCTCATGTGCTCCGGTTTGCTCATCTGTAAACTGGGAGTGCTCATGCCTCCCTTGGGGGTTTGGAGGGGTTGCTGAGGATAAAGTCAGTGAATGTGTGTGTATTGTCCCTTGGAACCAGAGGTTAGGCTTATCTCTAAATGCTACCCTTATGTGAACCCAGGTAAGCTTAGGCAATAGGAAATTCCATTCATGAGATTGTTTCCTCATCGGGTTGTTTCCAGATCCGGATCCTGCTTTATATAAATCAGTGCCTTCCTGTAAGATACTGGTTTTTTTTTTTTTTAAACGGTGTTTTTGGCCAACTTTGGTTATGAGGCTGTGGGGTGTCTTCTGACACCAGCCAATGCTCCAGCACCGGGTGGGTGTCCAGTGATTCCATTCAGTTCAGACACGAATGACCTGGCGTCAGTACAGACCCCCACAGCTTAAAGGTTCAGTCCCACAGCCGGCCCCCTACTTCAGATGCCAGTCAAAAGTCCTGGATCCCCGGTCCTTTGGACCAATCAGGGGTCCTGCTAGTTGCTCTTCAGGTTTGATGATATGTTAGAATGGCTCACAGAACTCAGAATGGCACTTGACTTGCATTTACCGGTTTATTGTCCAGGAGACAGACAGCCAGCCAGCTGAGGGGGTAACAGGGCGAGGTCAGATGGGTCCTGAGGGTGTCTGTCCCTGCGGAGCTGGGATGCCGCCACCCTCCGGGGACATAAATGCATCCACCAACCCAGCTCTCCAGACACAGTTGTTCAGGAGCTTTTATAATCTAGTCCTCAGCCCCTCACCCGAGGTTGGGGCTGAGAGTTCCAAGCCTCTAGTGACTTGGTCTTTCTGGTGACCAGCCCATCCCGAGCCTGTCTAGGGACCCACCCCAGTCGCCCTCCTTAGCATACACTCAGGTGTGATGGAAAGCGATTCCTTGTGAATAACAGAAGATGCAACTCCATCACTCAGGAAATTCCAAGAGTCTTGGAGCTCTGTGCCAGGAACCAGAGACAAAGACTGAATATCTTTCTTCTTACACCTCAGGCTGTAGGGAGGCCCTTCCTGCCAAGAGGTCCTTCCTGTGTGTGCCGATGTTGACTTATGTAGGTTAAAGGACATAATTTGCGGGACTTTATTTGGTTGGTGCTGTGAGAAGCAGCTTCTCTGTATGGAAAGGCGATCAGTCCAAGACAGGAGTCAGCAAACCACAGCCCAGGGGCCAAATCCAGCCCCTTGTAAGTTTTATTGGAACACGTCACGCCCTTTATGAACAGATTATCTGTGGCAGCTTTCACGCTCCAGTGACAGAATAAGACCCTTGTAGCCTGAAATACGTACCCCCTGGCCCTTTGTAAGAGGAGTTCGCTGATTGCAATCTAAGACTTTGAAAGATGCCCCAATGACTGAAGAGTTGATAATACGCCCTGGACAGTCTGTATGTGGTGACAGCCTTGGCGAGAGTTGGAGCTGCCATAACAAATTACAGTAAACCTGGGTGGCTTCAAACGAAAGGAACTGTTTTCTCTCACCATTCTGGAAGGTTCCCAGGTGGCGCTAGTGGTAAAGAACCCACCTGCCAATCCTGGAGATGTAAGATACGCGGGTTTGATCCCTGGTTGGGAAGATCCCCTGGAGGAGGGCATGACAACCCGCTCCAGTATTCTTGCCTGGAGAATCCCACGGACAGAGGAGCCTGGTAGTCTACAGTCCTTAGGGTCACATACAGTCGGACACGACTGAAGGGACTTAGCGTTCTGGAAGCCAGAAGTCCCAAATCAAGGCACCACGCTCCTTCGGAAGGCTCTAAGGGCAGAATCTATCCTTGCCTCTTGCAGCTTCTGGAAGTCCAGGTGTTCTTGGCGGTGGCTATATCTCTCTAGTCTCTGCCTCTGTCTTCCCATGGGCTTTGTCTCTCTGTATTTCTTTCTTCTTTTGAATATTTCGTGTGATATAGTGTTCTTATTAATTAATTAATCTTATTTTGGCTGCACTGGGTCTCTGTTGCTGCGCACAGGCTTTCCCTAGCTGCGGTGAGCGGGGCGGCTACTTCTTTGTGACGCTCACTCAGGCCTCTCACTGTGGAGGCTTCTCTTTGCGGAGTACTGGCTCTAGGCGCTTGGGCTCAGTTGCCCCATGGTATATGGAATCTTCGCCTGACCAGGGATGGAACCCGTGTCCCCTGCGTTGGCAGGCAGATTCTTATCCACTGCACCACCAGGGAAGTCTCACCTCTGTATTTCTCTTCTCTTATCAGGACCCCAGTCTCTGAGTTTCAGGAGCCCACCCCACATAATTGAGGAAGATCCTATCTTGAGATCCTTAATTACATCTGCAAAGACCCGTTTTTCCAAATTAGATCACAGTCATACGTTACAGGGGTTAGGACTCTGACCAATCTTCCCAGGGAGTTCAGTGGTAAGGAATCTCTCTGCCAATGCAAGGGACACAGGAGATGTGGGTTTGATCCCTGGGTTAGGAAGATCCCCTGGAGGGGGCATGGCAACCCACTCCAATATTCTTGCCTGGAGAATCCTATGGACAGAGGAGCCTGGTGGGCTACAGTCCGTGGGGTCACAGAGTCGGACACAGCTTGAGCACGCACGCATGTATCTTTTTGGTGGCTGCCATCCAGATGATCATAGTAACACGCTGCGTGTGTGGCCTTTTCTGTTCCAGGTGCATCGCGGGCTGCTGCTTCATCCCTTTCTGTGTGGACGCCCTGCAGGATGTGGACCACCACTGTCCCAACTGCAAAGCTCTCCTGGGCACCTACAAGCGTTTGTAGGACTCAGCCGGACCTGAAGGGAGCCGTGAGCTGCAGGAAGGCATCTCCGACTCTTCACCCAGCCCCTGCTCCTGTTGAAGGCTCTACCTTGGTGGTCTCATGTCTCCAGGGGCTCCACCTTCATGTCTTCTTTTGGGGGGAAAATATCGCAAAAATCACACACCTCCAAACCCCAGAAATGGCTGCTCGGAGTCGCGCACAGACACGCGGAGACATTCTCCTTGAGTGCTGGGTCCAGGGTTTTCTGTCTCCCTCCTCCCCCTGACTGTGACCCCAAGTCATTCCATCTTGCTGTGATCGTTGTCCTGTCTGAGTATCTTCTGGTGATTTGCCACTGGCTGGCTTCTTTCCTTGCCTCCAGTGGGCCTTTCTGTCAGTGGTCTCCAAATCAGAAGCCCCAGACTGCCTTATTTTTGAAACTGTTCTGGCCCCAGTGTGGCTGAACCAACCTTTAGTGCCTACCACCATAGCCATCTGTTTCCACTTCTGATGACAAAAACCTTATAGACTAAGGGCTTGGCTCTCAGATTCTGTAGCTGCAGGCTTTTAAATAGCACATGAATTCACTTTAATTTCTTAATTTGTCTCGAAGTACAAGCAGGGGTTATTCACACCCACGTAGCCATGAGGTCATAAATGCAGGCTATAAATAGAAGGCTGGATCTTATCACTGATCTGCCTACTTGGGACCAGATCCTCAGCCACTTTCCACGAAGGGCTTTTTTCTGGTAGAGTGATTGTTTTTTATATTAACACTTTTTGTGACCTTCTTTTGGCCTTAAACACCTTTGAGCATAATTTTGAAAGAAGGGATTTATAGAACCATTTTCCGTAACCGTATGACTGTTGTCATTTTCCTATTTGCCAGTGCACGCTCACTTTTTTTTTTTTTGCCTTAACAGGAAAAGTAATGGATAATTTCATCCACTGCCTTTTCTTGGGTTTAGTGTGGTTCCTGGAAACCTCTATAATGGAACTCATTAAAGTGGGCCCTTTTGGGGTTCCTAGCGGATGCTTGGATAGACAGAGCACGTTGGGGCACGTCTGGGTACCATGGTGCTGAAAAGCGTGGGGACCCGACTGATTCAACGGCATCTGAAGTCTGGATTTTATTTTTCAGAAATACAGTTTGTTTGTATAACATCGGAAGACATGATTCCTAGGACTGAAGCAGCAAGCTAGAGTTCTCAGTTCGCTGCTGTGTCATCTTTGAAATCAAGACAAAGCCAGACTCGACTGTCAAGAGTCCCTGTTTTGATAATAAATAGGCACAAGGAATGCATGTGAATAATACTGTGTAGAAATCAAAGCCTAGACATTGATCAAAAATCTGTATATTGGGTGAAAATTATAGTCATAACCCATTGATTCAGCTTATTCATTTAATGTTTTGAAACTTCCAGTCATTATTTTTGCAGTGACTATAGATATACTTCATAGTACTTTGTTCTCTGCTTTTCAAAAATAAAGTCTTTGGTTCACTCCGTGAACTATTTATCAATTCTTGCCATGTGAAGAAAGGTCTTATGTTGTGTTTCCAGCTGTTGTTACAAAGAGCCTTTATTTGTTCCATAACAGTAGAAGGTCCTTCATGATAGAAAACTTCAGACTGGCTGAATATCCGCGATGTCAACATGACCGATGGTGAGTTGGGTGGATGGCTAGTGAGTCAGATTTGAACATGAGGCTGTCGGAACCCAGTAAACGTCATCAGTGGCAGCAAGCCGTAGCTTTCAAGTTTTAACAAGATGCACAGAAGGAAGCTGTTCTCATTCATGCTCCGAACAAAACATGCTTTGTTAATTGATCGGGGTAGATGTGAGATGCTAGAAGGAGGGCATTGTAACTCGCCAGGACTATGAATGTCATCCCCTCTTTTCCTACCTGGTGATAAAACTTCATTGTGGATGGTGATGGTAAATCGTGTCATCGCCGTGTGACTTTGTCAATTTAAACCCTAAGTTCTGGTTTTGAAAGACTGCCACTCACCCCAATCGCGAGTGTGTATTTTTCTTTCTTTTGACAAAATTGAAGGCCACGCATATTTAGCAGTTTTGCTCAGATGGTGGCATATAAATTGTCTCAAACTGTTATCCGTTACATATGCAGAGTCTTCAAAATCTTCAAAACAAGAGCCCTATTTCAAGGACTGTAACATATATAGTCTGCAGAACTTGAAAAATAACATCAGATGCCTGGCGCTTGGAGTGTTCAGTAGACATTCCATTTTATTGTTCCAAGTACAGGCTTATCTGTGTATTTTTTACGAATTAAAAAACTATTTTGTTCTGCCCTGTTTCTTGGGGACTTGGGAGTATGTTGGAAGCACTGCATCACATTCAATTATTGCAAGAGCTTTATTTTATACCTACTTGGACCTCAAAGAGGAATTTATGAATTTCAAACCCCGAATGGCTGTATATCTTGTTTGTAACTGTGAGTCCTTGTACATGCAAGTTTGGGTTCGAGTCCTGTTAGCAAAAAGAAATCAGTTATTGCATCTGTTTTAGCCAGCTTAGAGCACGTGACTCATTCCTGGCTGACCACAGCATTACCCATGAAAATGTTTTCTCTGGGACAACTGGCTCCGCAGTTGCTACCGAGAACACTTCTATGGGGCCCTGAACTATTTATAAAATGTGGCTTCATACACTCACACACAAACTTGGCTTCAGTTTTCTCCCCAGCGACAGCCTCTCGTGTTTGGGATATTAAAATCCTGCTTTGACTTTTTGGGCTCCAAGATCTCTGTGTAGGAGTAAGTGTAGACGTTGGAATTTTACTTACAAAATTCTGATTTGCATTTTGGATCCTATTAAAGTTATCTCCTGTATTTATGACTCAGATGTTTACAATGAGTCGTCTGTTTTTCATGGGTGCACGAGTGAATTGAAAGTAGATCCAGCAAGGGCAATGAAAGAGAGAAACCCGGAGGTTTTTTTTTTTTAAGTCTTAAGAATGCTAAAGAAACAAGAATCTGAGGCTTGGAAAGACTGGGGAAAAAAAAAAAAGAAAGAAAAAAGTTCATGGCCAAGTGTACAGTCGAGTGCATTTAACTGTTTTGTGACTGTTCTCTGCAGTCTGAGGAAAAGTGTTCACACATTTAAGTACCTTTTTTTATTTTTTTATCCTTTCAGGTTGTTTTTTTAGAGCAGTTTTAGGTTCATAGCAAAATTGAGCTGAAGATAGAGATTTCTCATGTACTCCCTGCCCCATGCATAGCCTCCCCTATTCTCAACATCCCCCACATTTGTTACAATTGATGAACCTACACTGATATGTGATCGTCATCCGGCATGCACAGCGGGCGTCAGGGTTCATGCTTGCTGTTTTATGTTCTGCGTGTTTGGACAAATGTAGGATGACATGTATCCACCATCTCAGTATCATACAGAGTGATTTTACTCCCTAAAAACTGTTGCCTGTTCCTGCCTGCCTCCCCTATCCCCTAGTTCTTACTGGCTGTAAAGCTTTGCCTCTCCCAGATTGCCGTACAGTTGGAAACATACACAGGGAAATCAGCCTTCTCAGAGTGGCTTTTTTCACTTAAGAATAGGCATTTCAGGTTCTCTATCTTTGCATAGCTTGGCAGCTCATTTCTTTATTATTCAGATAAGAGCCCTTCTTTTTTTTTTGTTTGTTCGTTTGGAATTTGGGGCCGTGCCTCACAGCCTGCAGGGTCCTAGCTCCCCAATCAGGGATGGAACCCTCTCTCCTGGCAACGGAAGCGCGGAATCTTAACCGCTGGGTCACTTAACCAGGGAAGTCCCAGCACTTACCCTGTTCTTAGTACTGCCCTGTCTCGGCGATCTTGTTCCTGGTCTCTCAAGTGGGCAGACTCACGCTAGCTCGTGTGCGCCATATCGGTGTCTTCAGAGAACACAGGATTGTTAAACCAGTGTTTATATAGCTGTGTATGTGTGAGAGTGTTACTGGGTTTAGGTTTAGCTGCTTGTTGCTCAAGAAGAACCCAACTCCCCACTGTTGATCAGGGCAAGAGCTTTGAAAGGGGAGTTTCAGGGATGCACAGGTAGCGGGCGGAGCTATATGCAGAACAGTAGTCCACTCCCACCATCACCTTGAAACTAGTGGTGCCGTGGCCTGATGAACATCATCTTGATTGCTTTAGGTACAAAATTCCAGGGTCAGTTTGCTAGCATTTGCTTGAGGCCAGTTATCAGAATTTTGTAATTTGGAGCAGCTTATGTCATTGCTGCTGTCTGGTCATTATGCAGTTAAATTCTTTCACCTGATGGGGGTTTTAGGGTCTGCAAAACAGCTCAAAGGATATGGCTCAGAATATTACCGATAGCCCTTGAGAAACTAAAGGCCCCTGACTTTGTTTAATGGCTTCACTATTGCTATTTTGTCTTGCTTGACTCTTCCTTTGCATCTGCATTTCCTCACTTCTCTGATTAAATTTATTCCTTGGCTAAAGTTTCTCTATAGACAAGAGGCAGGCAGAGGACATGGAGCTGTCCTGAGAAGATGCTGTGGTACAGGGTGGGGGGCCACAGTGCAAAGTGAGTGCCAAGGGCAACATCTGGGAACCTCTAGTCTAGCACATCTGTGGTTTTCATGTGTCATTTTTTAAAAGCTGTTTTGTATTGGTGGTAGAGCCGATTAACGGTGTTATGATAGTTTCAGGTGAGTGAGCAGCAAAGGGACTCAGCTATACATATACATGTATCATCAGTTGACTTCTGCTGTGTCCCAGGTGCTGTACAGCTTGGATGCCAGACACCCCTGCCTGGAAAGCGTGAGCATCGACCCAGCACTGCCCTGCCTGCCAGCACTTCCGTGGCTTTTGTTGCTGTTGTTTTACATTTATGTTTAACGGGAGGATCATTGCTTTACAAGGTTGTGTTGGTTGCTGTTGGCAGTAACTTGAATCAGCTGTAAGGATACATGTATCCCCTCCCTCCTGAACCTCTCTCCCAACCCCGCATCCCACCCCTCTGGGACATCACAGGGCACCAAGCTGAGATCCCTCAGCTATGCAGTTGCTTCCTGATAGCTGTCTGTCTGACACGTGGTGGTGTACACACGTCAGTGTTACTCTCAATTCATCTCACCGGCTCCTTCCCGCGCTGTGTCCACAAGTCTGTTCTCTGTGTCTGTGTCTCTGTCCCTGCCCTGCAAATAGGCTCTTCAGTTCCATTTTCCAGTAGCTTCTTTATTGTTTCCTTTAAGCTAAAATTCATGTAACATTTTTTTTTTTTTCATGTAGCATTTTTAAAAAATTTTACATTGGAGAGTAGTTGCTTTACAGTTAGTTGTCTTATAATAGTTGTGTTACAACTATAGTTGTGTACAACACAATATAGTTGTGTATATTGTTGTGTACAACAATAGATGTGTTAGCTTCTGGCGTACAGTAGAGTGATTCAGTTATACATATGCATATATCTGATCTGAAAAAGAATCAGAGCCCTTTCCCTTACAGGCTCTTACAGAGTATTAAGTAGAGCTCCCTATACTATACAGTGGGTTTGTTGATGATCTATTTTATGAATAGTAGTGTGTATATGTTAATTGAAACCTCAGTCGTGTAATATTAAAGTGTATAATTCAGAGACACCTGGTGCATGCACAGTGTTGGGCAGCCCTCCACCTTTCCATCGAGTTCCAAAGCATTTCTATCAGCCCAACATAACACTCTACCCATTAAGCAGTGTCTTGTCATTCCTCCTGCCCCAGCACTTGGCAGCCACCCGTTTCCTTCTGTTTCTCTGGAATTACCTATTCTGGATACTTCATATAGACATAATCGTACTACAGGACCATTCGCATCTGGCTTCTTTAACCGAGCGTCACGTTTTCAAAGTTCATCCACGTTGTAGCTTGCTCTCAGGGCGTCCTTCCTTTCAGTGGCTGAATAATACTCCATTGTAGGAGTATGCTGCACTTTGTCTGTTTGTCCGTGGGTGGCCCACGTGAGTCTTGTCCACGTTTTGATGATTGTGAATAAGCCTGCTGTGATCACTTATTGACAGTTTTCTGTGTGGGTGTATGTTTCCAGTTCTCTTTGGGTTGGAATTGCTGGGTCACATGGTAGTTCAGTTTAGCTTCTTGAGCAACTGCCTGATAGCATCTTCTTTTTTAAGTTTTGGGGTTTTTTACAAAAATATTTGTTTATTTATTTGATTGCATCAGAGTCTTAGTTGCAGCACTCAGGATCTTTGGTTGAGGCATGTGAACTCTTAGTTGCAGCATATGGGATCTAGTTCCCTGACCAGGGATTGAACCCAGGTCTCCTGCATCGGGAGCACAAAGTCTTAGCCATTGGCCCACTGGGGAATTCCTTCAATGGCTTCGTAAAGCTGTTTCTGGCCTAAACTACCATTTGGAACTGCTCTGGCCTGGAGAACTGCTCTGTTCTGCAGCGTGAATTCTTTGGAGCAGCCTGGTGGTGACAGAACTGGACTTGGAACAAGAAGACCTGCACCCTGGGCTGGCCTGCCCCAGATCCTCAGCTGATCTGAACCCCACTCAGTCCTCTCCTCCCGATCTCGGGTGGCCTCGACTTGCAGCGAGGCTTGGCTTCCCAGCCAGAGATTGAGGCCAGGTCGCTGTGGTGAAAGCAGCTGGTGGACAGTGACAAGGGCCCAGCCCTTTGGCTCCTGAAGAAAAGAATTCCCCCAAAGTCGGGAAGTAGTGGACAAAGTGAAGTGCTTATTAAGAGGGAAGAACAAGTGCAGTACGTGTGAATAGACACACGCGCGGACTCGGGGAGAGAGTCGTGCCCTCGCGGCAGCTTGAATCACTTTTATGAGGTATTTCTTCCAGGTTTCCTTCAGGCAATCATTTTGATTCTCCTGGTTCACTCTCCATATTTTGTATATCTCAGGATCCTCCCATGTGTGAGCACACCTCTCTTAGCCAAGATGGATCCTACCAAAAAGGCCTCTGGGTGGAACGTCCCTTGACATAACTCCCCTTTGGTCTCCAAGGAGCTTTCTGTGTATGTGTGGTTGGGGAGGTCTCCCGACTTCAGGAAAGAGACTTATGTGATCTGGGCAGGCCCTAGCCTTCTCCAGTAATTGTCCTGCTAGTCTTCTCTTGGAGTTTTGGACCCCAGGGAATGAATCTCCCATCGCTTTACCCTGGGGGACCCATCTACCGCCTGCCTCGCTCCCACTGAGCCTGAAAAATGAGGAGGGGTGGACGGTGCATCTCAGTTCCTGAGTGGCCTCTCTAAGAGGTTCAGCTGTTGGTGCTTTGTTTACCTGTGTGCCCAGCGTGGGAAAGAGTAAAGGGCGGGGGTGGGAGCGCTGTTCTCTGCCTCATGGAATTGATGGTAGAAGGGGAGAGAGAGACATCTAATAAGAAAATCTAACATTTCCAACCTGTTACTCACCAGGAGGGGAAAGTGGAGGAAAATAGCCGATGGTAGTGATTTTACTTGTGGGGAAAGGGCACCTTATCCTCTCAAATTAACCAGTCATTCTGATGTTTTCTTCTGCCGAGGGGGCAGCCTTTATGTTTGAATGCTAGAGGAGTCTGAAAGCTGTGTTAGAAAGTTCATTTCTGTTCTGTGTCTTTGTGTGATTTCATTTGCTCTGTCTCTCTCTCTGAGTAGAATCACTGGATGCCTTCCATTTTCTTGGAAGAATGAAACCTAACCCTTTTCTCTAGCTCCTGTCTCCGGATTTCCCCTCGATACCAGGAAGGGCAAGGCTGGCTTCGAGTAAGTGGGTGGCTTCCAGCCAAGTGTGGTCAGTAGAAAATGTCCCATTGGCCCCAGAGGGCCACAAGTTTCTCCCAGGCGCCTGCCCACGGTCCCCTCGAACCCGAGTATCCTCAATAAGAACTTGGTGGAGAAAAGGGAAAGTGAGAAACATTTGACAATCAGTTCTTAGGGTTTCCCTGGCAGCTCAGATGGTTAAGAATCCACCCATACTTCAGGAAACTGGGGTTTGATCGCTGGATTAAGATCCCCTGGAGAAGGAAATGGTTACCCACTCCAGTATTCTTGCCTGTAGAATCCCGTGGACAGAGGAGCCTGGCAGGCTACAGGCTATAGGGTTGTAAAGAGTCGGACATGACTGAGTGACTTAACACTTTCACTACTTTTTTGCTTTCACTGGGGATGTTTCTTTTGCTTTTTCGTGGGAGGGGTGGGAGCTGTCCCAGCAGAGAGAGCTAGGAAGGTAAGAACACTAACAACTCTTTAAGGTTGTTTTCTAAGCCATAATCTGCATTTCTTGTTCACGTCTAAAATTAAAGTGGGAGGAAAATAAAAACCTTATCATAAACCTGATGGAGGGGCGGTGGGTTGAGGTCTCCCCTTTCTGCACATGCTTGAACGTGAAACCCTCACACAGCAGGGAGCTCTCAGCAGCTGGGGGTGGCTGTCAGGGAGGGGTGTTGGGGGTGGGATAGGGGTGGGGGCTCTGAACTCATTGGCTTCATCCGTGGAATCTGATCACCGCTGCCTGCAATGATGTGATTTAGAGACACTTTCTCTAGTTTCATTGAGGGCCTACCTTTTTTTTTTTTTTTTTTTAAAGGAAGTATAGTGAATTTGGGCTTCCCAGGTGGTGCTAGTGATAAAGAATCTGCTTGCCAATGCGGGAGACCTAAGAGTGAACGTTCAATGGACATAAGAGTGATGTGTTCAAACCCTGGGTCCAGGAGATCCCCTGGGGTAGGAAATGGCAACCCACTCTAGTATTCTTGCCTGGAAAATCCCCTGGACAGAAGATCCTGGTGGGCTATAGTCCACGGGGTTGCAAAGAGTCGGACACAACTGACTGAATGCACACATACACGGTTGATTTACAACTAGCTTCAGTTGTGTAACAGTGATTCAATAAACTGTATTATTATAAAGTATGGGTTATACTCCTGTGCTGCCCAGCATATCCTTGTAGCTTATTGGTTTTATACTTAGTAGTTGGTACCTCTTAATCCCCTGCCCCATCTTGTCCCTCCCCACTTCCTTCTCCGGACTACTAACCACTAGTTTGTTCTCTGTGTCTGTGAGTGTGTTTCCATTTTGTTATATTCTTTTGTTTACTTTATAGATTCCACACATAAGTTGTGGTTGTATTGGTTTACTTTTTCCTGCTTTGTGGTTTTTCTAACTAGGTATTTTCTTCCTCATTTCATCTTCTTCCCGCCCTCTGTCCTAAAGTTGTAGATGAGCTCAGGGCTTCATCCGTGTGTGCGTGCGTGTGTGTGTGTGTGTGCGTGCATGTGTGTGTGTGTGTGTGTGTGTGTGTGTGTTGGTGCGTAGTCTCTGTGAGGGCGCATGGGGGGCTGGACTTGTGTGCGTATGTGGGTGTGTTGGTGGCTGTTTGGGGAGAGGTGGTTCTAGGTGTCTGTGATGTGTGTTTCTCTGTAGGCAGGGTGAGTGGTTCTGTGTGTGTGTGTGTGTGCGCGCGCGCGTGCAGGGGAAAGAGAAGTAACAGAGCTACTCAGCGCTGCGTGCCCTCCAGGTTTCCCTTCAGTTTCCCTTCAGTCCCCGAGCTTGAGAGGCCGCCAAGGACTTCAGGCCAACCAACCCAGCAGGGCGATGGCTGGCCCCTTGCTGATCTCAGGGACTGAGAAGGTGAGAACAGTGGTTTTTCCACTTCCTACACGTAAGCTGCTTGGAATATGGCATGGGCGTGGACATGCCTGGCCTCCCTGACCTTGTCAATCACTTCCCATGGTAGACAGGTGACTCCGCTTGAGAAAGACTCTTACTGAACCCTCCACTGCAGGACCAGGCCTGGCCATTGCACTCAGCCTGGGCTGGGGGGAGCCTTTACAAACCTGTGTGGTCTGGCCACACCCCAGACCAACTGGATCAGAACCTCCTGGGGGGGGGCCGACTTCCTTACTGGGCACCAGGGGCATTTGATATTTTTAGGGGTTCGGGGAAATGTATGATTTTAAAAATATTTTTAAAATTTTATTTATTTTTGGCCACGCTGGGTGTTTGTTGTTGTGTGGGCTTTTCTCTAGTTGCAGACAGTGGGGGGGCTACTCATTGCAGTGGCCTCTTTTGTCGCAGAGCACAGACTCTGGGGCGTGCAGACTTCAATAGTTGCAGTCGCTGCAGACCCCTGGATCTAGAGCACAGGTTCAATAGTTGTGGTACATGAGCTTAGTTGCTCTGTAGCATTTGAGATCTTCCTGGACCACCAGAAATCAAACCTGTATCTCCTGAATTGGCAGGTTTCTTTACCACTGAGCCACGAGGGAAGCCCTAAATTTTTTTAATAGAAGGGGAAAGCCTGAATAAAATAATAATGAACATATAATAATGAATCCAACCTGGACTATATTGCTCTTCCTATCAATACAGCCTTAAAATATACCTTTCAATATAGGAACAGTTTTAAGGACAGAGGGACCCAGGGAAGTCTACACATGGATTCAGGTCAAAGGCCCTGGTCTGTTGTTTATGGGATAGAATAAATCTTGCCTGCTTTCTTTCAGTAAAGGTTTACTGAGTATGTAATGTGTAGCGAGGTCTTCCAAGGTGGTTCAGTGGTAAATAATTAGCCTGCCAACGCAGGAGATGTAGGTTGGATCCTTGGTTCAGGAAGGGTCCCCTGGAGAAGGAAATGGCAATCCACTCCAGTATTCTTGCCTGGGAAATCTGATGGACAGAGGAGCCTGACGGGCTATGGTCCTCAGAGTCGCAAAAGAGTTGGACCCAACTTAGCCTCTGAGTAACAGCAACAGTGTGCAAGGAGACAGACTCCTTGGTCTTGAGGAATTTAAGTAAGAACTTCATCATTTTAGGATTGTTTTGCATGTTATGATAAATTTACCTTGTGTAGAACACTTCTATAGCCTCCGCCAAGACAAGAACTCTTCCAGATGGAAAAGAAAGACATCTTCACCATTTTACAGATAAAATAATAACAGAGACACATAATAAGCTGCCAAGCGACCCACAGCTCAGTGAGGACTTCTGATCCTATAATAAAATATACCTTGGTCTTATTAAATATAGATTTCTGGGGCTTTTGCCTAGAGATTCGGATTCAGAAGGCCTGGGAAGGGCCCCAGGAATATGTATTTTTATATAAAAGCACCCAGGTTCCTGAGGGTAGGTGAGTTTAAGAAATGCTGCTCCACATGACCCGGGCCAGATCAGCCCTAGAGAAGAAGCTGAAGTCAGCCCAAGAGAGGGTCCCTACTCTCAGCACTATTGGCATCTGGATCCAGATCTTTTCTTGGGCGGGGGCTGTCTTGTGCCTTGTTGGATGTTGAGGAGCATCCTTGACCCCTACTCACCAGATACCAGAAGCACATGCCCCAGTCATGACAACCGAAAACTCCAGATGTTACTCGGTGTTCCCACGGGGACAGAGTCGCCCCGCTGAGAACCCCCTGGGCTAAGTACCTGGGCTGAACCCAGCGTTTCCTGTGTCTGGGGGTTGGGGTGACCTTCACTGCCCACGTGAGTGCTCAGTTGCTCAGTCATGTCTGACTTTCTGTGACCTCTTGGGCTGTAGCCCACCAGGCTCTGTCCATGGGACTTTCCAGGCAAGAATACTGGAGTGGGTTGCACCTGTCTTTAAAACATAAAATATGCCCATTTCCAAGACTCCCCTGGTGTTCAGTGGCTAAGACTCCATACTCCTAATGCAGGGGGCTGGGGGGAACTGGATCCCACATGCCGCAACTAGGAGTGTTCATGCCACAACAGAAAAGATCCCACATGCCACAACTAAGACTTGGTGCAGCCAAATAAATAATCAAATTAAAACATTTTTTTACAACACCCATTTTCATCAAGAGGAAGGGAGCACAGACTCCGGCTACCATGCGGATGAACCTTGACAACATGGCACTCAGTCAAAGAAGTCGGTCACAAAGGCCAGATCCTACATGATTCCACTGATGTGAAATGTCCAGGATAGATAACTTTATAGAGGCTGAGCGTAGATTGGTTGCCAAGAAGCAGGTGGGGAGGGAGAGTGCTTAATGGACATGGGGTCTCCTCTGGGAGTGATGAAAATGTTCTGGAACTAGATAGAGGGGGTGGTTATACATCATAAAATGTACCAAATGCCATTGACTTGTTTACAACAGCTAATTTTTTTAATTTATATTTTATTTTTAATTGTAGGATAATTACAATATTGTGACGGTTTTTGCCATACATCAACATGAATTGGCCATGGGTATATGCATGCCCCCTCCCTCCTGTACCCACTTCCCATTCCTCTTGGTGTTCACAGAGCACCCATTTCGGGTTCCCTGAGTCATAAAGCAAACTCCCACTGGCTTACAATAGCTAATTTTATGCTAGAAGGGTTTCATCTCAGTTTTTTTTTTTTTTTTTTAAGTGCCTATTTGTATAAAGTGATAGTTGGTAGGAAGGGACTGGACTGAATTGTGAATGCAGCCTAAATTGGATCTGTAAATGAGGTCATGACCATTCAGTGTAATAAGAAACATAACATGTAATTAAGTAATATTTTAAAAGCAAGGGTAGAATTTGAGGGCTGAACCTCAGTACTGCTGTCTTTGGAACTGGTACAGTGCCGGGTTACAGTAAGTATGCCATATGAACTTGTTGAATCTGAGAAGCAGAAAAAGTGAAAACAGCTCCATCAAGAACCAACTGAGCCACGTGCAACCTGCTGTCTGGCTGAGGTGTATCATTTCAGCTTCCTGGGCTGAGTTCCTCTCTTCTCTAAAACGAGCCAGGCTGATCCTTCCTGTTCTAAAAGTCTGTGCTGGGAAATGCACAGAGGGAAGGGTCTGGAACATGCCAGAACATGCTGGAACATTCCACGGGCTGGCTCTCTTAGGGTATCAGAGGCAAGCTCCTGGGCGAGTTAGGAAATCCTTCAGGACACAGGCTTGGCATTCAAGTGTTGCAGGAAGGGGGACCCCTTCCAGGGCCTAAGAGTGGGCTCTTGTCTTACTATTCTGACATAAATTGTCTGAGGAGACACACGTGCTGACAAAGCAAGAGACTTTATTGGAAGGGGTGCCCAGGTGGAGAGCAGGAGGGTGTGGGAACCCAGGAGAACTGCTCTGCCGCGTGGCTTGCAGTATCGGGTTTTATGGTGATGGGATTAGTTCCCTGGTTGTCTGGTCAATCACTCTGACTCAAGGTCCTTCCTGGTGGGGTACGTATTGCTCAACCACGATGGATGCCCGCGAGAAGGAGGTGGTAAGACGCATGGTGTCTCCTTTCGTCCTTTCCCAAACTCTTCTGGTTGGTGGTGACTCCTTAGTTCAGTGTTCCTTACTAGGCTCTCCTGTCATAAAATAACTCATGCAAATAGTTACAATACTATGGTGCCTGGCCAGGATGAGTGGTTTCAGTCTGTTTTCCCTAACACAGGAGTCTCGGACCAGGCAGTTTCCAGCTTTGATAAACAGGATCAGAATAACCTAGCAGGTAGATTAAACTAGCAGTCCCCAACTTTTTGGCACTAGGGACAAGTTTTGTGGAAGACAATTTTCCATTGACTGGGGAGTGGGGAGGATGGTTTCAGGATGATTCAAGAGCATTAGCTTTATTGTGCATCTCGTGTGTGTTGTTCAGTTGTTTTGGACTCTTTGTGACCCCAAGGACTAGCCCACTAGCCTCCTCTGTCCATGGAATTCTCCAGGAAGAAGACTGGAGTGGGTTGTCGTTCCCTTATCCAGGGGGTCTTCCTGACCCAGATATTTGAGTCTGAGTCTCCTGCATTGCACTCAGGTTCTTTACCGTCTGAGCCACCAAGGAAGCCATTGTGCACTTTACTTCTAGCATTATTATATCAGCGCCACCTCAGAGCATCGGGTATTAGATCCTGGAGGCTGGGGACTGCTGGGCTAAAGCACACGAACTGGCCACCTGGGCCCCCTCCCTGCCATCTGCTGTCAGGCATGGTCTGCGTCAGCCCACTCAGCTTACATGAGGATGGAGCCACCTCTGCAGTCTTGTGGAAGCCCCCACATTCCTTCCATAGGTGGCCCATGGGGGTCACCTCCCTCCCTGCCTGGCCCGTGAATGCCACATTTACATTTACATTCACTGACCCGAGGCAAAGCATTTCTTCCTTGGGTCACGATTAATGGGGCCCATCCCCTGAAATCAGAAACAAATAAATGCTTGGGCATGGGTGATGGTCCTCACGTGAGCTCACTTATTAACTCGCAGTTGTTGTGTATGGAATACCGCGCAGGTGTGTCTGTTTGGAGGAGATGGAAGTTGGGACCAGGTTAATAGAAAGCTGAGATGCTGGCACAGTGGCTGATGGTCTCTGAGTAGCAGGTGGTGGGGGAGAAGGTTCTGGGAGGACCAGTCTGCCAAATACAGAGACATGCTCAGACACCACTGAGGAATTTCCTCTGCAAGCAGCCACTGACAGAGTAAGAACTTCTGGGTAAGAACTTGTTTGTTTGCTTTTGGTAACAGATTTATTGAGATGTAATTTACATACCATGTTATCCCCCTTTTAAAGTGTACAATTCAGTTTTGTGTTTTTTTTAGTATATTCACAGTATTTTGCAACTATCACCACAATCCATCTTAACAACATTTCTCTTACCCCCCAAAAGACACCCATCCACTTCTAGACTTGACCAACCACTAAGCTATGTTGTCTATATAGATTGGCCCGTTCTGGGCTTTTCTTATACTTGGAATTGTACACATGTATGCTTGTACTTGCTCAGTTGTGTCTGACTCTGCGACCCCATGGACTGCAGCATGCCAGGCTTCCCTGTCCTTCACTATCTCCCGGAGTATGCTCAAACTCATGTCCATTGAGTTGGTGGAATTGTATAGCATGTGGGTTTTTGCATCTGGCTTTTCTCTTCGCACATTTCTGAGGTTTGTCCTTGTGACACGTGCTGGTACTGCGTTCCTCTGGATGCACATAATTTTCCCTTGTGTGGATATACCACATCTCATTTATCCGTTCTCCTGTGATACCTACCGTTTTCTAAGGAATTCATGGGTCTAAAACGACTACTCATTGTAGCAGCTGTTCAAGAAAGAATTAACTGGGCGTCATTTGTCAGTGAGAAGTCTTTTATTATGGTGGCAAGCCGAGGTTGGAACTTTGGAGGGTGAAAGGAACTGTTGTTTATGATTATACCAGCCAACGGGTATGAAGCGGGGCTGTGCTGGGCAAACCCAAGGGGTGGACGCCATTGTTCCGGGGCCAAGTGAGAATGTTGAGCGGTCTCCTTTAGCAGACCCTGGGCTGAGGACTCTGGGTCCTCGAGAAGCCCGAGTGTAAATTTTGTTTAGGCCTGGTCAAGTGATTACAAAGTCCCTAGCTGACAGCGCCCCAGCCCCATCCCTGGGGGAGGAGGAGAGGAGCTGTGCTCCCTGGCGTGTTTGGGGACAGCCATTGAATTGCAGTCTCTGAGGGGAACTGCAGACCAGGGCCCAGGGCCCCCAGGCTGCTCTGCAAGCCTGCGTTCCTCCTCTTTATCTGGGGTCGAGGGCAGGGGTCTGCCTCGGGTGCCCCTGCTGTGACCCCACTGGACTCAGAGCCTCCACTCCCCACCCACCCCTCCAGCTTAGGGTCCATAAACTGCTGTAGACTTTTTGGGGGGGCTCCCTAAGTAAGTGAGAAAAGCCTCACATCTGGGCTGATTCCTCCCAGGGTGCTGGTTCCCAGGGGGCAAGTCAATGCTTTACTGACTGTAGGAAGTGATGCAAAGTTTAACTCCTTTCATATGAGGCTGGCTGGTTTCTTGACCAGGCAGCTCAGCTTGCTCACTCCCAGCTGAAGCTGGGCTCCTGACATCAGCTGGAAGGGGGATTGGATCTTTGATTGTGAAATGGTGTCTGGGGGTGGGGAGGGGTGAAGCTGGTGTATGAAATTTAGAATATGCAGATGATGATTGTCTGAAAGAGGCCCAAGCTCTCACTCTGGGGAGAAAATCCAGGGTTGTTTTGATTAAAGGTACAGTTTCCATACATTCGTGCAAATGAAGTCAAGTCACAAATATATTATCTACAGAAACAGTGGAGACAGGCTGCTTTGCAATCAGCTGGGTGTCAACTTAAAAAATATTGATGACCTGAAAGTTGAGAGCAATGTTTAATTTAGTGGGAATTTCTAGGTCTCCAAGCCTGGGAGGCAGCATCTCAAGTAACCCTGAGAGAACTGCTCTGAGGAGGCAAAGTGGCGGGGGAGCCAGATTATATAGAAGATTTGCAACATTCAATTAAAAAATAAATTTTAAAAAAATCCCAGGGAAGCAAAAAACAAAATTTTTTTTTTTTTTTTTTGCAACAAAAGGCAGGTAGTCTGAATATCAAAAGATTATTGCTAATTAAAGGAAAATCAGGTGTTTTGAGGAACTTACAGCTTTTCTATGTCTGGGAAGATGCAGGAGTCTGGGCTCACTGAGATCATTCTTTTGGTATACATCTCGTATCCGGGGCCAGTATCCTGTTTTCACATCCTGGGTTTCCTTAGGACTCACGGTAGGGACTGGCTGCAGTCTGATGGCTGTTAGATGGCGGGCATTCTTTCCCTCTTGAGTCTTCTCAGGGGTCACCATTGGTGGTGGCTGCAATCACTGATGACTGTGGCATCCATTGTTTACTGATATGGCAGGAAATATTCCATTTCTCATGGGGGAAGGACAGTCCTCTACCCCAGGTCACAGCGAGCAGGAGAGAGAAAGTGAGCACCTATATGATTCCTGACCTATGGCTGGGGCAGCGGTCACTCACTTTTCCCAGGCTCAACTCTAAGTGGTTATTTTTATTTATTTATGTTTATATCTATTTATTTATGGTTATTTCTATTTATTTATTTTTGGTTATTTTTATTATTTACTTTTTTCAGATAAAATACTATAGGTTTATTTAAAACAATTCTCACCTTGAGTATGCAAAATACAAACACCACAAATCGTTCATTTTCTTTTTACTTTGTAGTTTACCAATATACAAAATAGAAGTTTGCTTAAATTTAAATTATGTATTTTTTAAGGCAAAGAACTGTATGGAAAAAGACTCATTCTGCTTAAGGCATACTTGGGAATAAACCACTGTACAAATTATTGCTCATCTGAAACCACGATGCATAAGACTGCAGAAAAAGGTTGAAGTAAACCAGGTGCATTTACTTGACTTAGGTTAAGTGTTTCTTTCTCTAATTTATCTTTGGCTGTGCTGGGGTGTTCGTTGCTGCTCAGGCTTTTCTGTGGTTGCAGCACGCGGGCTTCTCGGTGGGGTGGCTTCTCGTCACAGAGCCCAACATCTAGGGCACATGGGCTTCAGCAGTCATGGTGCATGGTCTTAGTTGCTCCGAGGCAAGTGGGGTCTTCCTGGATCAGGGATCCAACCCGTGTCTCCTGCGGTGGCAGGTGGATTCTTTACCACTGAGCCACCAGGGAAGCCCTAACTGGTTATTTTTAAAAGGACCCTGGGAAAAGCAAAGCAGGAACTTGGTGGGGGCCGGTGGGGTAGGGGATGGGGAATCCTAAACCCAGAGCCTAGAAGTCTGGACTCTGGGTGTGAGCAGGGTTGTCATACTATAAAATGTTTGTAGACAGAAAAAAAACCTGCCTGTCATGTCATTACATAAAGAATGTTGTTGACCACCAGCCACTGCGGCTACCCCGGAGGGGAGTCCAGGTGAAATTCAGGGCACGACAGGGCAATAAATCAAGAGATGACTTGTTGAGTAAGGAATAGCGATGTTATCTGGAAAGCCAGCAGACCAAGGATGGTGAACTAGTGGCCCCTCCAAGCCACCTTCCCTAAGGTAGAATTCAGGCTTTTCTACTAAAAGGGAACGGGGAAGAGGCATCAAATCCTCATTCTGTGGAGACTCTGGAGACTCCTTTTTTCCCTCCTGCAGTCCTTCAGAGATGGGCCAGGTCAGGATGTTTCCCGTAAGATCAACAAAGGTATTTTAGCTTAAGGCTCACTCTATGGGAGGCAGGGTTCCCAGAGATCGGCCTCTAAATTTATAATTGAAGCTTATAGGCAACATTCCTTTCCTCATTAACTTGTAGCAAAGGCAATAGAATACAAAGTTAAAGAAACAGATCCAACATGGGGTCAGATTTGTTCTTCTCTATTATAATACCAGCCGGAGGTAAGATGTCTCTTAAAGGAGTCATTTGGGGCTTTCCTGGCAGCTCAGTTGGTAAAAAGAATCCTCCTGCCAATGCAGGAGATGCAAGAGATGAGGGTCCGATCCCTGGGTTGGGAAGGTCCCCTGGAGTAGGAAATGGCAACCCATTCCAGTGTTCTTGCCTGGAGAATCCCATGGACAGGGGAGCCCAGGGGTTTACAGTCTTTGGGGTTGCAGAGAGTCTGACATGGCTGAGCAACTAAACAGCACAACAAACCCTCACACCGTGCATTTTTTTAAAGTCAGCATTGTGATTTGCAGTGATCTTTTGATATTCAATTACATTTTTTTTTTCTCCCCAACAAAAACTCCTAAACATCCTGGCTCCTCTCTTACCTCTTTGGAACAATTCCTCAAACCTATCTGAGAAGCTATATCGGGGTTTATAGTCCTCAGTCAGGGCCTCAGATAAAATATGATGCAACTTTTAGGTTGTGCTTTTTTTTTTCCAGTTGACATTAGGCAACTACTCAAGATGGCTATTTTTCCATCACAGTTGACAGCCACTTTGATGAGGAATACTAGAGGGAGGGGTGGTCTTTGCTCTTGACAAGATATACTGTCAGTTTTCAAGGGTCTCATATCCTTGGCCTTTATAGGTCTCTCTCCTCTCATCTGCAAAGTGTCCAAACACCTTTTCATGTTTCTTTTCCCCAACAGCACCGTGTCCTCATCCTTGACAAGCTGACAGACTTCTTGGCCCTTTCACTTATAAACTATTTTTGAATGAACATATGCCCCAGAACAAAATTCAAATGGTACAGAAACAGGAGAGAAGTGAGCAGGGACCTTTAAAAGAATGACGTGACTAACTGGTTAGAACCAGTTAGGCCCAAGATGGCGGATGATTCAGCTCCCAGTAGATCTTGACCTCATTATACACTCATTGTAATACATTAGCATAAGCTAAGTGACACCCACCCACCAGCCCCATGACAGTTCCAAGGCTGACCATCAAAGGACAAAATTGGGCGGTGGCCCAATTCCTGGAATCCTCCCACTCATTAGCCTATGAAGTTATGCAGCTCATAAAAATGAACCACCCCATATTTCACGGTCTTTCACCATCTGAGATGGTCAACACTCTATCTATGGAATGTATATGTCTCTAAATAAATTCACTTCTATTACTTTGTGTCTCATTGAATTCTCTTTGCTGTGAGATATAAAGAACCTGAACCTCATGAAGTCCTGAGAGCAGGTGAAAATGTCAGACATTCGCTGTGTCCTGCTCTCTGCAGCCCCATGGACTGAAGCCCACAAGCCTCCTGTCTCCATGGGACTCTCCAGGCAAAAATACTGGAGTGGGTTGCCATGCCCTCCTCCAGGGGACCTTCTGGACCCAGGGATTGAACTCAGGTCTCCTGTATTGCAGGCAGACTCTTTACCCCCCAAGTCACCAGAGAAGATGAGGAGAGGTGTGCAATCTCAATTAAAAGACAGTGGGTTCAAGTCCCAGTGTGAGTTGCATGGTTTCATTAAGTGAACCTGGGCTTTCCTTCACAACTCTGGTGCCTTATTCAGTTGTTTTCCCCAGATGAAACCACTCTTACCAGTTCCTGCTGGGTCCTTCCAGAGAGTTCTGTACATTCAGTTCAGTCGCTCAATCATGTCCGGCTCTTTGCGACCCCATGAACCGCAGCACACCAGGCCTCCCTGTCCATCACCAACTCCCGGAGTTCACCCAAACCCTTGTCCATTGAGTCGATGATGCCATCCAACCATCTCATCCTCTGTCGTCCCCTTCTCCTCCTGCCCTCAATCTTTCCCAGCATCAGGGTCTTTTCAAATGAGTCAGCTCTTCGCATCAGGTGGTCAAAATATTGGAGTTTCAGCTTCAACATCAGTCCTACCAATGAATACCCAGGACTGATCTCCTTTAGGATGGACTGGTTGGATCTCCTTGCAGTCCAAGGGACTCTCAAGAGTATTCTCTATACATTAACAAGTGCATTTTCTCTCTTCTATCTTTTAACATACAACCGTGGCATAAAACCTGCAATACCCTGCATCTTGTTTTTTTTTTTTTTTTTTCTTTCTTTAACAAAATATTACAGATCTGGCCCGTTTTTTCCCTAAAATTATACATTACTCCATTGTGTATATGTATTTCTTTGTGTAATTCACCTGACCTTGTACAAAGGACATGGTGGTGTCCTCTAGCCTTGAGCTATCACAAACAATGATGCTGTGAATGAGCTTGTGGATTTGTAAGCAGATAGGAGATCTTCAGAGAAAGGGAACCAGGCATGACTTTCTTGACCAAAAAGAAGCCATTTTTAGCCTAAAGCCATCTTGTGATCTAGGCCTGGCCACAAGGCTTGCCCTTGAACAAGGCTCAGTAATTAATGTTCTTAAGGGAAGTGAAGAAATGCAGGAGCAAAGGAAAGGCAGTCAAGAAGCAATAGTTTAGCAATAAAACGGAATCCCACTTCCTCCTCAAGGGATGTACATAACAGTCGCTACCTCTTTGAGTTCTATAGAAACTAAGGCTCCCTCCTAGGTGGAAGGTGGAATGATGATGTCAACTTTCCTGATTTCAATCAACTAAAGCTTGGACTCTGTTGACCTTGGTCCCAACGCTATGCTGAATTCTCCTTTGCCCAAGCCCCTTCATGAATATGCATGTACTCTTAACTTAAAACTACCCCAGTTGTGATGTTCGGGAGACACTGCTTTGGGAAAGATGACTGGTATTCTCCTTAGTTGAAAAAGTAATGAATCCTCCCTTCTCTTAATCTCTGGCTTGGTTTATGTCATTTGGCCTGACACCCACCAAGAGGTGAGCCCAGTTCTCAGGCAACAGATTTACTGTTTTTCCCTTGAGCAAGTACAGTGGTGGCCAGGTGGCCCCTAAAGATATCCACACACAAGACCCTGGAGCCTGTGAGTATCTTATGGCCCAAGGCCAGAAGGACTTTGCAGATGGGGTTAAGTTTATGGGCTTTAATATAGGGAGAGTATCCTGGATTATCTGGGTGGTTTCAAGGTGTTCAACTGAAGGGAGTGGGAGTGAACATCACTCAGTCGTGTCCAACTCTTTGTGTCCCCGTGGACTATACAGTCCATGGAATTCTCCAGGCCAGAGTACTGGAGTGGATAGCCCTTCCCTTCTCCAGGGGATCTTCTCAACCCAGGGATCGAACCCAGGTCTCTCGCATTGCAGGCAGACTCTTTACCAGCTGAGCCACAAGGGAAGCCCAAGAATACTGGAGTGGGTAGCCTAACCCTTCTCCAGTGGATCTTCCAACCCAGGAATTGAACCAGGGTCTCCTGCATTGCAGGCGGATTCTTTACCAACTGAGTTATGAGGGAAGCCTCCAGGTAAACTTAAGAATGACCCCCAAATATATTCACATTCTGATCTCCCAAGGCCTTGTACCTGTGGCCTGAGGGGCAGGATTCAACAGGTAAGAACCTTGAGATGGGGTTCCTGGATTATCCCGGTGGACCCACTGTCATCAGAGTGGTCCTTGAAAGAGGGAAACAGGAGAAGTCGGAATTGGAGGAGCAGGTGTACCAGGACTGAAGCAGAGACTGGAGTGATAGATCTTAAGATGAAAGAAGGGGCCACAAGCCAGAGAATGTAGGAAGCCTCCAGAAGGTGGTAAAGGCAAGGAAATAGATTCTCTCCCCTCAGAGCCTCCAGAAGAAATCAGTCCAGACAGCATCTTGATTTTAGCCCAGGGAGATAGATCCTTGTCAGACATCTGATCTCCAGAACAGTAAGAGAATAAATGCCTGTGGTCGTAAGTCATTGTTTCTGGTAATTTATTATCGTAGCAACCATAGGAAACAACTACTTCCAATCTATCACGTGAGCAGATAACTTTCTCTGGCTGGAGGCAGAAAGATGTAATGGAAGGAAATACTCAAAGCACACAAGGGACCATGAGGAAGTCCTGAAAAGGAAAGTGGGCAGGCTCTGGAAGCAAAGTCAGGCTTCCAACTGGAAAAGGATGCCTCAGTCCCACAGCTGCAAGTAATTGTGTGCTGCCAACAACCTGGATGAGCTTGGAAGCAGATTCATCTTGTGAAATAAAATTCATATTTTATGACAAGAAAACTTAAAACATAAGAATTCTCTTCTGTTCTTTGGCCTCCCTTGGCCCCTCTGTGCATTGTGTATCTGCATTATGAATCTTTTGCATTTCAGTCACTCAGTCGTGTCCGACTCTTTGTGACCCCAAGGACTGCAGCATGCTAGGCTTCCCTGTCCATCACCAACTTCTGGAGCTTGCTCAAGCTCATGTCCATTGAGTTGGTGATGCCATCCAACTATCTCATCCTCGATTATCCCCTTCTCCTCCTGCCTTCAGTCTTTCCCAGCATCAGCGTCTTTTCCTATTGCAGGGAGGAAGCCAATTCTGACTCCATGTTGGAACTGTTTCTTTGACTTGCCTTTTGTTGATTTTGTTGTTATAATCATCCAGAATGGTTTGCCTCAGAAAATTCTGCCCCTCTGTCTGACTGTTAAATGCAAATGCCTTTGTTCAGAATCCTGTCCACGTGTAGATGGCAGGAAGGAAGACATTAACACATCCCATGCCTGAGGTTTGCCATTCTAGGAGATGTTTGGAAGATTAATGGCCTTTTTACTTTGCTTCCTCATTACCCCTCATCTCAATAAAATGGTTATTTTGAGGCACTAGCCTGCCATCTTCTAGGTCTGCGGGCTCCCTGATTAAAGTCTCTTCCTTGCCTCAACACTTCGTATTCCAGATTCCTTGGCCTGTCATGCGGTGCGAGCTTGGACTCAGTAACAAATCGACCAAACTTCTATTAGTAGCGTCGCCTGAAAAAACACACTCCACCTGAAAGCTGAGAGTTGTTTTATTTGGTGGAAACTTTTAGGACTTCAAGCCCAGGGGACTGCATCTCAACAAACCCTGAGATAATTGCTCTGAGAAGGAAATAGGGAGGGCGGTGGAAGAGTCAGGTTAAATAGAAGTTTGCAATAAAGGGCGGGTAGTCTGAGCATCAAAAGATTTTTGTTAGTTAATGAAAACTAGATATCTCAAGGAATTTAGTGCTTCTCTATGTATGGGAATCTGGGTTCAACTGCAATCATTTCTTTCATATGCATCTCAACCATCTGGGGACAATACCCTCTGATTTTTCATATCCTTAGTTCCTTGCTCACTGTAGGGAGTGGTAGCAGCCTAAAGACTTCAGAATCACAGAGATTGTTCTTTCTGGATGCCACTGGGGCTCAGAAATTCACTTTGGAGGGCTGGAATCACTAATGACTGTGACGTCCTTGTTTACTGAAATGGCAGGAAATACTCCATTTCTCAGCAGGAATACCTGCTCCACCATAAACAGCAACATTCTCCCAGCTTAAACAAGACAATTCCTTAAAAGATAACATTTTTTCTTGAGCTTGTAAGGGGTCACACGACCTACTACAATGATGCTTCGATCTAGATTATATAAACTGTCAATGATGTCTTCTGACGTACGGTCCTCTGTCTCAAAAATATTATAAAACGATGCTTTGACTTCTAATGGGAATAATAGTTCTCAGAGCTTTCTGAGGTGCTCTTCCTGGGTTTGCTCATATAAAACTGTCCATTTCTTTCTTAGAATGACTAATTTTTCATCAACAATCCCTAGTGCCTCCAGGAAAGAACACAGCCCTTGGTGGATTAATAAATGGCACATCTAAGAACACTGAAGTAGTATGCAGCTGTAGAAAAGAACAAGTCAGATCTGTGATGTTTTGTTAAAGAAAAAAATAGGCACAGTGTTGCATGTTTTAGGTCACCATTATACATTATAAGACAAGACCGAAGGAAGAAAGAACGTGTGGCTTTGCTTGGCAACGTGTAAAATTCCCTGGGAGGAACCACCAGGAAAAAGTAACACCTTGATCTCAGCCCTTGAGGTCTGAAGCAGCTGAGCTGTTGTTGCACTTGTTGCTCTTCTGTCCTCCAAGACTTTGAGATCATAAATGGGTGTTGTTTTAAGCCCCTGAGCTGGTGGTAATGTGTTATAGCAGTAGTAGGAAACTAGGTAATTAAAAAAAAAGTATCTTCTGTAGATGCTGGTCAAAAGTAAGTGTATTTAAATTTTCTTGTTCAGATACCAAGTGTCTGACTCTTGGGGACCCTATGGACTGTAGCATGCCAGGCTTACCTGTCCTTCACTATCTCCTGGAGTTGGCTCAAACTCATGTCCATTGAGTCAGTGATGCCATCCAACCACCTCATCCTCTGTTGCCCCCCTTCTCCTCCTGCCCTCAAACTTTCCCAGCATCAGGGTCTTTTCCAATGAGTCAGCTCTTCACATCAGGTGGCCAATTGGAGGTTCAGCTTCAGTCCCTCCGATGAATATTCAGGGTTGGTTTCCTTTAGGATTGCATAGTTTGATCTCCTTGCTGTCCAAGGGGCTCTCAATTAAATTTTAGCAGCTGCTAAATTTCCTCCTCAAAGCTGGTGCTCATTTCTGCCCTGCTATAGGGCATGGGCACCTACCGACCTGGGGAGTTCCTCTTTCAGTATCCTATTATTTTGCCTTTTCATACTGTTCATGGGGCTCTCAAGGCAAGAATACTGAAGTGGTTTGCCATTCCCTTCTCCACTGGACCACATTCTGTCAGACCTCTCCACCCTGACCCGTCCGTCTTGGGTGACCCCACACGGCATGGCTTAATTTCACTGAGTTAGACAAGACTGTGGTTCATGTGATCAGACTGCAGAAAGTGAAGAGGAACTAAAAAGCCTCTTGATGAAAGTGAAAGAGGAGAGTGAAAAAGTTGACTTTTGAAGCTCAACATTCAGAAAACTAAGATCATGGCATCTGGTCCCATCATTTCATGGGAAATAGAGGGGAAACAGTGTCAGACTTTATTTTTGGGGGCTCCAAAATCACTGCAGATGGTGACCGCAGCCATGAAATTAAAAGATACTTACTCCTTGGGAGGAAACTTATGACCAACATAGATAGCATATTAAAAAGCAGAGACATCGCTTTGCCAACAAAGGTCCATCTGGTCAAGGCTATGGTTTTTCCAGTGGTCATGTATGGATGTCAGAGTTGGACTGTGAAGAAAGTTGAGCGCCTAAAAATTGATGCTTTTCAACTGTGGTGTTGGAGAAGACTCTTGAGAGTCCCTTGGACTGCAAGGAGATCCAACCAGTCCATCCTAAAGGAGCTCAGTCCTGGGTGTTCATTGGAAGGACTGATGCTGAAGCTGAAACTCCAGTACTTTGGCCACCTCATGCGAAGAGTTGACTCACTGGAAAAGACCCTGATGCTGGGAGGGATTGGGGGCGGGATGAGAAGGGGATGACAGAGGATGAGATGGTTGGATGGTATCACCAACTCTATGGACATGAGTTTGAGTAAACTCTGGGAATTGGTGATGGACAGGGAGGTTGGCGTGCTGCGATTCATGGGGTCGCAAAGAGTCAGACACGACCAAGCAACTGAACTGAACTAAACTGATAGTGCATGGGATGCTTGCTTCCCCACGCTGTAGGCATTTATCACAGTGCTTTATCTTGGTCTATCTGGCAGAAGAACAGGATATCAACTCATAGACTTAAGAAGTTTTATCGAGGTATAATTGACATACAGCAAACCACACATATTTAATGAGTACAATGTGATACGTTTTGACATGTTTATGCCAGTAGAACCATGATCACAATCAACATCGGGAAAACACTCATTACCCAGAAATTTCCTCATGCAAATTCCTCTTTCCATGCAACCAATGATTTGCTTTCCAAATTTTCAGTTTCTAGTATTTCATGTAAATGGAGACACAGTTCTCCCCCCTCCAGCATCTTTCAGAATAATTATTTTTAGGTTCATCTATGTCCGTGTATATATCAATAGTTTGTTTCTCTTTATGACTGAATAGTGCTTCATTGTATGGATTTACTACACCGTGTTTATTCATTCACCTACTGATGGACATTTGGGTTGCTTCCAGTTTTGAGCTTTACAAGCAAAGCTGTTATGAATATTCATGTCCAAGTCTTTGCGTGGACCTATGCTTTCTTTACTGTTGATTAATTATCTCAGAACAGAGTGGGTGGGTCAAACAGCAGGGGTATGTTTGACTTTTGGAGAAACTCACCTAGTAGCTTTATTTTGTATTTCTTTTATGGCTGAGGTCAAGCGTCTTTAGTTTGATAAAAATTTATTTCTGCATTGTTTTCTGTGGATAGGATGCTCATATACTCTGTCCGTTAAGTTATCTGTCTCTAACTATTTGTAGTGCTGTTTTCATCATATGGTAACTCTCATGCGTACTTGGTTCCTTTTGGGCCTCTCTCTTTTCTGCTTAAATGTAATACGGAGCCAGAGGACACTTGAACAGTAATTTACCACCCCTTCATTTTGCCAGTGAATAAATGAGTCCAGAGAGGTCAGGTGACTTTTCTAAGATCACACAGCTAAATGAAAAAGTAAAGAGATGGGCTATCCCTCCCCACCAACCCCGGTGTTTCCAGTCACAGTAGTAATCAATGTGGAGCAGTCTTTGCTTCAAAGATAAAAGATATGGCAGAAAATAGAAGTCACACAGTGTCTGGTCTCAGATCACAATGGAGTCAAACTCTAAATCAATATCAGAAAAACCGCTAGAAAAATCCTCAAATACCTGGAGACTGAAACACACAATTCTAAATAACACATGAGCCAAAAAAGGAGTCTCAAGAGAAAGTTTTAAGTATTTTGAACTAAATGAAAATGCAGCTTGTCAAAATGTGTGGGATTCAGTGACAGAAGTGCTTACAGGGGGATTTAAAACACTGAATGCATAAATGAGAAAAGGAGAAATATCTAAGGTCAATAAACTTCTTCCTGAGGAAATGCGAGAAAGAAGAGCAAATTGTAGGAAGCAGAAGAAGAGAAGAGATAAAAATGAGAGCCGAAACCAGTGAAGTTGGGACAGGAAACCAGAGAGAATCAACAGACCCAAAATCTAGTTCCTAGAAAAGATAAGTCAAATTGACAAGCCTCTAGCCAGAGTAAATAAGGAAAAAGAGAAAGGACACAAATTGCTAACAGAATAAATTGAGGGATGAGACATCTTTACAGATCCTATGGACATTAAAAGGATAGTCAAGAAATATAAACAACTCTATGCCCACAAATCTAATAAACTAGATGAAATGGACCAATTCCTTGAAAGACATGGTCTGCCAAAGCCCACACATGAGAGAATAAACAGTCTAAACACACATATCTTTTACAGAAATTGAATCAAGAATTCATAACCTTCCAACACAGAAATTATCAGACCAAGTAGGTTCACTGATAAATTCTACCAAACATTTAAGGAAGAAATTCCACCAATTTTCTACATTCTCTTTCAGAAGATAGAAGCAGAGGGAATAATTCCTAATGAATTCTAGGAGGCCAACATTACCCTATGGAAATCAAAGATGCTAAAAGAAAAGGAAATTACAAAACTATATCTCTTATGAATCTAAATGCAAAAAAAAAAAAAAAAAAAAAAAAGCAAAATATTAGCAAATCAAATCCAGCAATCTAAGCTTTCCCCCCGAGATCAGGTTCAAGACAAGCACATCTCTTTTCACTACTCCTTTTCAATGTCTTATTGACAACACTAGGTAATGGAAAAATAAAAGCGAAGGATATACAAGGAAGAAATAAAACAGTCTTTCTTCACAGATGACATGATCACCTATATACAAAATTTGAAATTATCAACCAAAAACAAAAAATCTGAAACTATTAAGCAATTATAGCAAGATTGCAAGATGTAAGATTAATATACAATAGGGACTTCTTTGGTGGTCCAGTGGTGAGGACTCTATACTGGCAGTGCTGGGGGTGTGGGTTCAATCCCTGATCGGGGAACTAAAATCCCATGTGCCATGCAGCCCAGGCAAAAGATTAAAAAGTTTAATATCCAGCAGCCAACGCTTTCCTATCTACTAGCAATGAGCATATGGAATTTGGAATTAAAATCGATATCATTTATTTTGCGTGTACTCAAACGTGTCTGACTCTTTGTGACCTCATGGACCGTAGCCTGCCAGGCAACATGCAGTTCAAAGACCCAGAGTAGCTAATATAATATTGGAGGAGAAAAAGTGGGAAGATTGACACTACTTGATTTCAAAACTTAAAGCTATAGAATTCAAGAGTGTGATATTGGTATTAGATAGATCAGCAGAACCCAGAAATAGGCCCTCATAAATATAGTCAACTAATCTTAGGCGTAGGTGCAAAGGCAATAGAATGGAACAACAATAGTCTTTTTATTAATAAGTGGTGCTGGAACACTTAGGAAAAAAAGAAACTAGACACAGACCTCACACCTTTCACAAAAATTAGCTCAAAATGGATCACAGATGTAAATGTAAGTCACAACGATAAAACTCTTAGAAAAAAATCTAGATGACCTGGGATTTGATGATGACTTTTTAGATATAACACCAAAGACATGATCTATGGAAGAAAAAAACTGATAAGTTGGAATTAAGTAAAATATAAAATGTCTGCCTTGGAAAAGACACTGTCAAGAGAATGAAAAGATCAGTTACAGACTGGGAGAAAATATTTGCAAAAAATACATCTGATCAAGGACTATTACCCTAACATATCCAAGGAACCCTTGAAACAACAGTAAGAAACAATTAAAATATGGGACAAAGACCTTAACAGACACCTCACTAAAAAAGGTGTACAGATGGCAAATAAGCATATGAAAAGATGCTTTGCCTCATATGTCATCAGGGAAATGAAAGTTAAAACAATGATGAATACCATTACATATTTATTTATTTAGGATGTGCTGTGTAGCATGTGGAATCTTAGTTCCCCAGCCAGGAACTGAACTCAGGCCAAGGCAGTAAAAGCCCAGAATCGTAACCATTAAGCAACCAGCAAACTCCCAGTACAGCTACTTTGGAAAACAGTTCAGTGATTTCTTACAAAATTAATTATAGTCTCACCATATGATCCAGCAATTTATTGGATCATATTACTATTTACCCAAGTGAACTGAAAACTTATATCCACACAGAAATCTCCACATGGATGTTTATAGTGGCTTTAGCGTAATTGCTAATATCTAGGAGCAACCAAGGGGTCCTTCAGTAGGGTGAAATAAATGGTGGTACACCTAGACAATGAAGTATGATTCACCTGTAAAGGGAAATGAGCTATCAAGCCATGAAAAAGACATGGAACTTAAATGCATATTGCTACATGAAAGAAGCCAATGCAAGTAGGCTATGTTCTGTGTGATTCCAATTACATGGCATTTTGGAGAAGGCAAACCAAGGAGACAGTAAAAACATCAGTGGTTACCAGGGACTCAGGGAAAGAGGGATGAACAGGCAGATTGCAGATTTTTTAGGGCAGTGATATACTATAATGGCAGATATATGTCATCATACATATGTCCAAACCCATAGAATTTTCAGCACCCAGTGAACCCTAAGGTAAACAATGGACTTTAGATGATAATGATCTGTCATCAAAGGTTCATCAGTGGTAACAAAAGTACCTTTCTGATGGGGGATATTGACACTGGGGAAGGCTATGCATGCATGAGGACAGGGGGTATTTGGGAAATCTCTATGCCTTCCTGTTGCTTTTGCCATGAACCAAAAACTGCTCTGAAAAATAAGGTCTTGAGAAACATGGCTGAAGTGTTCATAAAGGGCAAATCGACTATAAAAGCCTTTACCCAAGTAAGAAGAGCTCACTGCACCCCCTACCGGTCAGTTCTTCTCTACCGTGAGGCGTCTCCCGTCACAGCTCTATAAAATCATGCTGTTTTTGTTGTTCAGTGGCTCAGTCGTATCTGACTCTGTGACTCCAGGACTGCGGCACACCAGGCTTCCCTGTCCTTCACTATCTCCTGGAGTTTGCTCAAACTCATTTCCATTGAGTCGGTGATGCCATCCTACCATCTCATCCTCTGTCGTCCCCTTCTCCTCCTGCCTTCAATCTTTCCCAGCATCAGGGTCTTTTCCAGTGAGTCAGCTCTTCGTATCAGGTGGCCAAAGGATTGGAGCTCTAGTTTCAGCATCAGTCCTTCCAGTGAATCTTCAGGGTTGATTTCCTTTAGGATGGACTAGTTGGATCTCCTTGTAGTCCAAGGGACTCTCAAGAGTCTTCTCCAACAATACGGTTCAAAATCATCAGTTCTTAGGCACTCAGCTTTCTTTATGGTCCAACTCTCACATCCATACATGACCACTGGAAAAACCATAGCTTTGACTAGATGGACCTTTGTAGGCAAAGTAATGTCTCTGCTTTTTAATACGCTGTCTAGGTTTGTCATTGATTTTCTTTTCAAGGAGCAAGTGTCTTTTAATTTCACGGCTGCAGTCACTGTCCACAGTGGTTTAAAAAGCAGGCTTCTTATTTTTGGTAGCTCTGACTTGGGAGTGATGAGCCTTATTTTATCCTCTGCCTTTTTCAGTACTAGAAGCTCTCCTCCAGTTATTTGCCACCCCACTCCTGCAAGTTTTTTCAAGGAGGAAGCAGCTTAGTTTTGGTGGGAGGATGAGGAGGTAGGAAGCCTTGTCTAGGAGAGGCTGATTGTGAATTAGATCCTTGAATCCTGGTGCTCCATCCAACCAGTGCGTCGGGTTTTTGTCCAGTAATGACAGACACGGGGAAGCGAGGTCAGAGATGCTGGGAGCCCTACCCTGGTCAATTCCAGTAGGCTGGGTGATGGCAAACCCAAACAGTCATCAGAATGTCCTGGGGAGAGGAAGGGGGAGAGCTGCCCCCACACACCACCGGTTCTCATTTTCCAGGCCTATACTGTGATGCTGTTATGTTAATTGAGAAACATCATATGGAAAGTTGTACAGTTTTCTTTTTTAACTTTGCTTTTTAAGAAAGTAATCTGTATTTATTTGGCTGCATCAGGTCTTAGTTGCCGCACTCAGGATCTTTAGTTGCAGCAAACATGCAAACTCTTGTTGAAGCATGTGGGGTCTAGTTCACTGACCAAGGGTGGAACCTAGACCCCCTGCATTGGTAGCACGGAATCCTAACCACTGGACCACCAGATAAGTCCCTGTAAGGTGTTCTTCCAGATTCCTGGCTGTGAAAGGGGAAGGAATCTAGCCGTGTGGGCACAGACCAGAGTCTCCTGGAGGAGAAGATGGAGAAGATGACAACCACTGAGCAAAGCTGCTCACGTTAAAAGATTTGGGACTCTGGAGCAACCCTGGGTTAAAACCTTCAGAAGCTGTGTGATTTTGGGCAAGTGACTTAACCTCTCTGTGTCTCTTTTCGTCTGTACAGTGGGATGCTGCTAGTTCAACCTAGAGGGTTGTTGTTGGTGGGGGTGGGCAGTGGGGAGGTTTGACTGAATGGGTTAATATTCAATGAGTGCTTTGCCTTGTACCTGTACAGGTTTCTAAAAAATTGAGGTATGTTTGACACTTGACATTGGGTGGGTTTAAGGCATGTGACCCATTAGTTTGATACATTTATACTGCAATATTGTTGCCATTGTCACCTTAGCTAACACCTCTCTTGCATCCTCTATAATGTATTTTTTACAGTGTTAGGGAAAATTCAGATCTAGACTCTTAGCAAGTTCAGTGTTTACAATATCATTTTGTCGTCTGTAAACACTGTACTGTGTATTATGGTTCCAGGACTTATTTCTCCCAGTCACAAGTATGCAGTTTTCTAACAATGTTACTATCTAGTCTTCCGAAGTCCTGGGAAATCTCTCCTCCATAAACTGTTCCTAGTGATTCCCTGCCCAGGACTCTCCTTAGTTCATTTCATGTTTTTGCATGTGCATCTCATTTCTCTTCAAGAATTTTGGCTTCTCCAGGCCAGCCCAGTCGGATATTGTTTTCTGCTTTTTCTCACAGTATCTAGTAGCACCCCCCTGCCCACAACGCATTGTGGGGCCCCAGGCAGCTGTAAGCTGAGTGGCCATGTCAGTCTTCAGCCCTGTGTGTTGGGGGTTTCTGTGCTCAGGCAATACAAATGCGTGAGCTGCAGGAGGGGAAATTACTGGTTTCAAAATATAAAAGAAAATGACTCGGGCTTCCCCGCTGGCTCAGCGGTACAGAATCCGCCTGCCAATGCAGGGGACACGGGTTTGATCCCTGGTCCAGGAAGATCCCACATGCCCCACAGCACCTAAGCCGGTGCACCACAATGGTTGAGTCTGTGCTCTGTAGCCCGTGAGTGGCAACTACTGAAGCCTGTGCACCTGGAGCCTGTGTTTTGCAACAAGAGAAGCCTGCGCACCACAACTAGAGGGTAGCCCCCGCTCACTGCAGCTCGAGAAAAGCCCCCACAGCAGCAAAGATCCAGCACAGCCATAAATAAATACATAAAATTTAAAAAAGAAAATAGCCCAAGTCTAAAAGCATAATTGGTTATTTCCATAGAACATAATGTGTCAGTCAAGTTGGTCTTCATTTCAGAAAGCTGCATTTAACTGTTAAGAGATGAATGAACAAACAAATATGCTTTACCCATTCGATGGAACAATATTCAGCTATAAAAAGAAGTGAAATACTGACACAGGTTAGTACATGGCTGAACCTTGAAAACGCGGTGCTCAGTGAAAGAAGCCAGATACAACATGCCATGAGCTGAATGATTCCATTTCTAGGAAGTGTCCCAAAGAGGCAAATTCATGGAGACAGAAAGCAGATCACTGGTGACCAGGGACTGGGGTGACAGAAACGAAGAATGACTGCTTTTGGTGGGTGGGGTTCTCCTTTTTGGTGATGAAAATGCTCTAAAACTGCTTCTGGTGTTGGTTGTACAAGCCTGTGGGTGTACCAGAACTATTGACCTGTGTCCTTTAAATGGGAGGATTGTATGACCTATCTCAATGCACGTGTGCTCAGTCCTGTCTGACTCTTTGCAGCCCCATGGACTGTAGCTCACCAGTCTCCTCTGTCCGTGGGATTTTCCAAGCAAGAATACTGGAGTGCATTGCTATTTCCTTTTCCAGGGAATCTTCCCAACCCAGGGATTGAACCTGTGTCTCCTGCATTGGCAGACGGATTCTTTACCATCCTGCCACCCATCTCAAAGGGGTTTGTAAAAAAGCATGCTTGGGGCTTCCCTGGTGGTCCAGTGGTTAAGACTCTGTGCTTCCACTGCAGGGGGCGTGTGTTCGACCCATGGTTAGGGAGGTTCCCTGCATGTCGCATGTCATGAATTGCAGCCAAAAAAGAAAAAAAAAAAAAAAGAATGGGAAAGCACACTCATAGTGGGAGCAGGTGCATAAGAGGAGGGGCTAGTCCCTGAGACCTGCAGGGCTGAAAGAGGTGGTAACTGAGGAGCTTGGCTGCCTGCAGCCCAAAAACCAGGGAGTGCGGGCGGGTGGCAGGGAGCCTGGGAGGACACGTGAGCGGACCCTCAGGCTTCCCAGAAAACTTGCCCTGCTTCTCTGCTGGTGGTCCTCACGTGTGCAGGAAGGAGGCCTTGGGCCTGAAGCATGGGAATAAGACCCCTCAGCTGCTGAGAGCCGTTTCTGAGGCTAGGCCAGCTCTTCTGTTTACTTTGCCCACCCTAACTAAGTACTGGGAATGGCAAACCCCAAATCAGACCTCAGAACTCAATATGGTGGTGATGGTTGCATCATGTCATGAATATACTCAATGCCACCAAATTACCACCTTCAAATGGCTAAAATGATAAATGTTATGTTCTGTCCATTAGACCACACACACAAAAAGGGCCAACCATGCTACACTGCCTTCTGCCCCAAGAGCTCTATTTACAAGACTTGAAGAGGCAAATCTTTTTTCCTAGCAGAAAAGGGATTTTTTTCCCCCTCACTGATCAGAAGCCCCCCTCCCTCCCTCCCTCCTGGGGCTAAGAACTTTTTTAGAGGCTTCTGATTGGCTGGGTCTTTGCCCTGGAAGCCCCCTCCTCCCCTTCCCAGCCCCTACTTGCTGGGAGAGAGGATTGAAGCTGAACCCTCTCTTTTGGGAGAGAAGGTTCCTTTCTGTTCGGAGTTGCCGTGCAGAGGGAGGCTGGTGGCGCGGGGCTCCCTCAGGCCAGCGGCAATGCCAGCGCCTCTGGGCTTCCTTGGTCTGGTCCTGTTCTGGGTGCTGGTGCCAGCGACTTCAGGGAGTAAGTAAAGCTGCTCAACCCTATTCTGTCTGGGGCGAAGGGGCGGCAGCGCAGATCCACTTGGGATGGTGTTTATATAGCCAGATGCCTGTTTAACTGTCCTTGCTCTGCACATCCTTGGTTTTACCTGTCATGGGGGAGAAGGAAGGAGAGGTTACAAATGGGTCCCTCGTCTCTCTCTCACTCCCATCTTCCACCAACATCCTCTGGAATCCAGAGTCCAGATTTGAAATCCTGAGGAAACGCTGACTTCTAGGCTCCCCGAGTCTGTGTGCAAGGATGCTTAACAGTCTGCAGGGTAGCAATGTGAAATGAACTTTAATTTGTTGTCTGTTCATTGCAGGAAGGTATAGGACAGCGCTCTCCACTAAAAGTATAGTGCAAGCTAGCATGTAATTTTAAATGTTCAAGTAGCCACATTTAAAAAGTGTTAGAAGGTAAAATTAATTTAAAAAATTTTTTTAAATTTTATTTATTTTGGTTGCACTGGTCTTCATTGCTGCGCTTGGGCTTTCTCTAGTTGTGCGTGGGTTTTTTTTTTTTTTTTTTTAACTTTTAATTTTGTACTGGGTTTAGCTGATTGACAATATTGCGGAAGCAGTTTCAGGTGAACTGCAGAGGGACTCGGTCATACATACACGTGTGCATTCTCCTAGCAGAGGCGTCTCTTGTTGTAGAGCTCTGGCTCAGTAGTTGAGGTGCGTGGGTTTAGTTGTCCCACAACATGCAGAATCTTCATGGACCAGGGATCCAGCCTGTGTCTCTTGCATTGGCAGGTGGATTCCTAACCATTAGGACCGCCAGGGCAGTCCTGAAATTAATGTAATAATACATTGTAATTGTTGTTCAGTTGCTAAGTCATGTCTGACACTTTTCGACCCCATGGACTGCAGCACGCCAGGCTTCCCTGTCCTTCACATCTCCCAGAATTTGCTCAAATTCATGTCCATTGAGTCGGTGATGCTATTTAACCATGTCGTCCTCTGCCGCCCCCTTCTCCTTTTGCCTTCAATCATCCCCAGCATCAGGGTCTTTTCCACTGAGTCGGCTCTTTGCATCAGGTGGCCAAAGTTATTGTACTTGACCCAAAATATCTAAAATATCATTAGAAAATGTAATCAATATAGAAATTATTAATGAGTTATATTTTCTGTTCTTAGAAATCCAGTGCGTCCCTTATACTTCGAACATTTGAATGCTAAATGTTCATTGTAAATGCTTGATCTCTTTTTAGATTTCTTAAAATTTTGAGTTGAAAGAGATGAATGAGGTCATTATGCTTTTGACTTTGGGAGTGGGGTGTGATGAGGTTTTAGAATTGAGTGGAGGAGTACTTATTTGAGACAGTAAAGATGGGAGATATGAAATATTTAACCATTCTGGGTAAGACAGAAGTAGGGGTTAAAGTCAAGGCATGGATCCTCAGATTATATCAAACAAGGTAAATTTGGACATGAGGCAAGACTATTTATGGTGTATTATGTAGAATGTGATAAGACAAAAGTGGGGCTAAACATGCAAGGAATTCTTGAAAACACTAAGCTTATATTATAGGACTACATCACTTTGTTTTATACAATGTGCTTTGTGGAGAATGACGATTCCATCATTTGATAAAAATTAGCTCAAATCCCCACCCCCAATTCTTTCACATACTAAGTCATTTCAAACACCTTTTAAAGTTTCCCACGGGGAGTGGGAGGGAGCTTCAAGAGAGAGGGGGCATGGGGCTGGTTCACAGTGGAGTGCGGCAGAAGCCAACACAACGTTGGAAAGCAGTTATCCTCCAATTAAAACTAAAAAATTGATTAAAAAGTTTTCCAATAACTGACTTGAGCGTAGGTTTTAAATTTTATTAAAATTACATAGAATGAAAGGCTTCTTCATAGCACCAGCTACATTTCAGATGTTCACTAGCTGCATGTGGCTGGCGGATACTTCCCAGACAGTACAGGTCGCATCACAACTGTTTTACTCGGTGAATTTTCACCTATTTGCCACTCACACAGTTGGTGCTTAGTCTGTGCTGGCTGGGTAAATAAATGAATGGGAATCAGACTTGACCTCTGAGAAAGCTGAAGTGAGGCTCGATTTCATTCCTGAGGTGTATAGGCGACATCAATTTCAGTCTATGTCCGATCTCTCCCTAGAAGTGATGGAAAGATTTATCACTCCCCAGTTTTCAACGTTTCCCCCTTCTTGGTTGATAACATTTAGTAGGATAATTGAATGGTCTTTATTCTTCAGAAACTTTTTTTTAGAGCTTTAGATATGTCTCTTTAAGTGCTTGAAAAATGGAAGGGAAACAGACTTGGTTCAAGCAAAATGCTCTCCGAACACCCCTTATTCCTGGGAGCTCATGGTAGACCCAGGCTTGCAGACATCACTGCTTTTGTCGTAGCTGGGCAGAAAAAGCCAATGCAGAGGTTATCAGTGGAACAAAGAAGCTGAATGCTGGATCTGTGGACAACTGGGAATTTAATGATTATGCATGAACATGTTTAATTTGGAGCCCAGGGTTCAAGTGATCAAAGAGTTGAAGGCAAGTTGGCAGGGAAATTGATTGAGTTAAATGTCTTTGAAATGTGGTTTTATCCATTGATATTCTACTTTAATGCAAAGAGTATTTTGTTGGCTGAGCCAAAACATTCAGGGGAAGCAAAAACTCTGCCAAATACCCTACTGTTTTCTATTATTGCAAAGGTTTAAATGGAATGGCATAAAATGCACTTTCCTCCCATTTTGGGAAAGTATATTTTTTTAAGGGATTAAAAACATACTGGCACGTGTTATGATTACCAGTTGAGGCATAGTGGGGGTGGTTTTGAGAATAGTAATGGTCTTACTTCTTAGAATGGTAATGTCTTATTTCATAGAAAGTCATTCTATGAAAATGGCTGCAGATGGACCCCCCGGCTAAGGCTGTTCTGAAAGGATATGGATGATGTCCAGGAAATGCCAGGCATGTGGCTGGAAGGAAGGATAAATGAGGAGTGATAATAAGTGGAAATGGAGAGTCTTCAGGTGAGGGTTGGGACGGGCAGATGGAGAGATGCTGACCCTTCCAGGGAGGAGGGTCCCCTGCAGAGTGTCCTCGGCACCCTGAGGAGGTCTCTGGCTGTTCCGCTCATACCCTCGTTGTTCTGCGGCGTAGATGGTCGGTGAATGAGGTATGAGATTGACCAGGGAGCGGAGCCAGATACCATCCTTCACTGCCACAGTCTTTTGGTCTTGCTTTGTTGGTCCAGCCATTCCTTTATTCACTCACTTATTCCTTCATGACAGTGTAGTGGTTAAGGCTGTGGACTCAGAATGCCTGTGTCCAAACCCTGGCTCTTCTACTAACTGTGTTAGTCTCTGGGCCTCCGTGAAATGGAAGCAATAATCGCACTCACGACAAGGAACTGTCAGGATTTAAGGCGCTGAATATATAACTAGCTTGGAACAGCACTTGGCGCATGATAAGTGCTGTGCGCTAGTTGTATTCATTCATTTATTCATTCCAGTATCGACTGGGAACCAGGCACTGGGGGATACAATTTTGATGAAGATGACAGAGATAGTGAAATCATTAACATTTTTATAAGCATTGTGAAGAGAATAGGATGTTAAGATAGGGGCTGACAAGGGGGGATTTACTCTGGACAGGGAGACATGCTTACACTGGGGTCTGAAGGAGCATAGGACGTGAGAACTGGAAGAAGAGTGTTGAGACCAGAGGGAAGAGTCTGTGTAAAGGCCTTGAGCTGGAGGAGGCCCAGCTTGGCTGGAGGTCGAGTGGGATAAGATATGGCCAAAGGGGCAGACAGAGGCTGGCTGGCTTGGGAAGGATTTTACGATGAACGTGTGTGGGTTGGGGTGGTTGGGGGGGAGACTTGGGAGCTCTTAAACAGGGAGTGATGCGATTAGATTAAGGGTTTTAAAACATGACTGTAACTGTTGGGAATGAACTGTGGACACTGGGAACAGTTGGAAGGCTACTGAGGTTGCCTAGGTGAGAGAAGATGAGGCTTTGCCTGGAGTGATGGCTGTGGGGGTGGAGACATGAATGGAGAGAGAGAAGGATGGAGTAAGGGAGGGAGGGATAGATAGATGGATAGAAAGATGGACACAGAGAGAGACAGACCGATAGATGAATGAAAGGAGGGATGGATGTGGATGGAGGGAGAGACAGACAGATGGCTGGAGGCAGGGAGGGGTCCACAGAGAGGTGGATGGAGGGAAGGAGGGATGAACTGATGGAGGGAGGGGCGGATGGAGACCTGATGGAAGTGGCAGCACTTGTTGAAACTTGGGACTTGGGGTGATAAGGGAAAAGGGGGAAGCACAAACAACTTCCAGGTTACCAGCTTGAGCAACAGGAGGACAGTGGTATTTGTACCCAAGATGGGGACGAGTCGGGTGGGTGGAGGGTGCATGGAGGTTACTCCCAGCTCCGTGAGACAGAGGAGAGTGGGAATTATCTCTTTTTGTCCCCCTGGCTCCTTTAATGTCCTCTTTCCAGAGCAGGTCAGCGGCCCCTGGGAGAGGGCTGTCGCATGCCTCTTCCAGGCCTTGCCCTGGTTCCATCTGATTTGTGATTTCAGGAATGCCAGACCCGTCGGTGGGGCAGCCGGCCTCCTGCATGACCTCCTGCACAGGTGAGCCTCTCCGGAGACCTTATCACACTCCCGGTGAACTCAGGGCAGGGCAGGGGTTAGGGGAGGGGAAGCTGATCACGGCCAGGTCTAATTAGGGACAACCCCTGAGGGCCTCAACCACGTTCCCAGGGAGACTAGTGGGGAAGAGCAGGACCGGTTCTGCAAAGGCTACGGTTGTCAGCATTTAGAGAAGCCAATCACACTCAGGTTAAAATGTCCTTAACCCATCCCAGCCCTAAAGCCCTGGGGCTTTCCCTCATACCCTGTGGTCCCCAGGTGGAGTAAAATCTTCAGCCAAGTGATTCTATTTGCATCTCAGGGTGGCAAGAGAGAAACTGGGGGCAAATGGCTTAGAAGGAAGCATTTTCGGAATGTGAGATGTGGTTATATCTTGAGCACAAAGAAATGAACAAGAATGTGTTCATTCAATTTCAAAGCCCAGGAGAAGGATGAGCTGTCATAATTCATACTTTAATGGTGTTTTGCAATTGGTCTGTGGTCTAAATAGAAGGTTCGGGAATCACAGACTCTCTGCTCTCTAGATCCAATCTACCCCAGAGTACCTCCCCTACCTCCCCACTATCTCCAATACCTCCAGACTAGCCAGTTCTGCAGCTTTGTGTTCTGTAAAGGTCAGGGAACTCTCCCCAACCCACCCCCGGTCCCTGCTGATATCCACCAAGGCAGTAGGTGAGGAATCATCAGACAGCCAAGGTTTGGATCCCAGCTGTGCCACCTTGGGGAAGTTAGTTAGCCTCTCTGAACCTTGGTTTCCAACCCTGTATGGTGGAGAAAATGAGAGTACCCACTTCAAAGTTGTTTTGAGGCTTCCAAAAGCTAATGTAAAATAGATCAGTGGTTCTCAACCAGGATGACTGTATCTACCAGGGACATTTTGCAAAGTCTGGGGACATTTTTGCTTGTCCCAACTGGGGTGTGCCACTGGCATCTGGAGATGCTTTTGAGCATCCTATAACGCACAGAACAGCCCCCACAACAGAATTACAAGGTATCAAAATATTGACACCATGGAGGCTGAGAAACTCAGAGTGTATAATGGTCTTAGAAGAAGGCCTAGCATGTGAAACAGTAGGTAATGTTTATTAAGCACTCCTTGTTAATATCTTCATTTTCTTCTCCACTCACTTCCCCTGAGCTGGGAGCAGGCAGCTCAGAGGCCAGAGGAGAGGGGAAGGTGACAGTTAGGATGCCTAAGTAGTCCAGGTAGAGCTGAGTCCCAGAAGGTGTCAGATTGTCAAGGTGACACCGTGTGCCCTCTCTCTGCCCTCCAGGGTCAGCTGATCCTCACCTCCCCGTGGGCACCAGATACATCTATCACTTTTCCACTAACACCAGCACCAGCCTGCAGGGGGCCCAGGTGGAGGGGAGTGGCCTTGGTCTGCAAGGCTTGGTCACCCTCCATGTGCTTGGCCCTTGCCAGATGGCCTTATGGGTGAGTACTGCTGAGGAACCAGGGGGTCACGTTGACATGGGGGAGGGCCATGGGGAAGTCATAGCCCCTGAAATCAAATTCAAGTGAGGGCTCTAGAATAATATGGGAATGTGGCGTCATTTTGGTTGTAGAGGGTGCCAGGGTAGATCCAGTGTGGGGAGGAGTGGGGATTAAAGGAGTGAAGGGTATTCCTTGGAGCAGGTATAGCCACAGGATGGGATCAAGCTCTGTCCTTGGGACAGTCAGTTCAGTTCAGTTGCTAAGTCATGTCCAACTCTTTGCAACCCATGGACTGCAGCACGCCAGGCTTCCCTGTCCATTACCAACTCCTGGAGCTTACTCAAACTCATGTCCATTGAGTCAGGGATGCCATCCAACCATCTCATCTTCTGACGTCCCCTTCTCCTCCTGCCCTCAATCTTTCCCAGCAGCAAGTTCTTTTCTAATGACTCAGTTCTTTGCATGAGGTGGCCAAAGTATTAGAGTTTCAGCATCAGTCCTTCCAAAGAATATTCAGGACTAATTTCCTTTAGGATTGACTGGCTTGATCTCCTTGCAGTCCAAGGAACTCTCAAGAGTCTTCTCCAACACCACAGTTCAAAAGCATCAATTTTTCAGTGCTTGACTTTCTTTATGGTCCAACTCTCAAACATCCATACATAACTACTGGAAAAACCATAAATGGAGGGTCACAATTGGGAAATTGTAGGCCCAGGGGTGAGCAAAATCAAACCAAATCAAGGCTTTGTAGGCAAAGGAGCAGACTAAGATGGACAGCCCAGACCCAGCTGGGGACTCCAGGCCTGCCCTGGACATCTCTGTATAGGCAAACCACAGAGATACTGCAAGTTTGATTCCAAGACACTGAAATAAAACAAATAATGAAATAAAGCAAGTCACACTAATTTTTTGGTTTTCCAGTGTATATCAAAGTTATGTTTACACTAAATTGTAGTTTATTAAGTGTGCAATGGCATGATGTCTATAAAAAGGACATAATTTAAAAATATTGCTGAGAAAAGCTGGTTATCATCTGAGCTTTCAGTGAGTTGTAGTAGTAACATTAAAGATCACTGATCATAGACCATGCTAACAAATATAATGCAAAAGTTTGAAATATTGTTAAAACCACTAAAATATAACACAGACATGAAATGAGCAAATGCTCTTGGAAAAACTGATAGATTTGCTCAATGCAGGGTTGCCACAAACATTCAATTTGTAAAAAAAGAAAAAAAAGCAGTATCTGGGAAGCACAATTAAGTGGAGCACTGTAGAACGAGGTCTGCCTTTACTGGACAGTGGTGGTACTGGGTTAGGTCAAAGTGGAATTATGAGATAGATTCTCCTAGTGGTTGTAGGTTTCTTTGTCATCAGATTTTCCTGAAGCTCTCCCATGTTCTTGCAAGTGGAAATGCCTGACTATTCTCTGGTCTCTTTCTGATGACTCTTGTGTGTTTCCTGGACAAACCTACCCACTCTGCATAAATGGCTGTGTAGTTTCCGCTAAAGCCTTATATCCCATTTGTAAGGTGTTTTTGAACTTACTGGAGTGCTTGCTGATGAGAGTTTCTCAAAACTGCTTTGTTATGTTTTCATGTAGTGCGGTGGCTCTGAGCTGCCTCTGACTTCTTAAACTATCCAAAATGTTGATTTTGGTCAGAATTGCCATTGTGCTGTCCTTTCAATTCAGTTCAGTCGCTCAGTTCGACTCTTCGTGGCTCCATGAATCGCAGCACGCCAGGCCTCCCTGTCCATCACCAACTCCCGGAGTTTACTCAGACCCATGTCCATCAAGTCAGTGATGCCATCCAGCCATCTCATCCTCTGTCGTCCCCTTCTCCTCCTGCCCCCAATCCCTCCCAGCATCAGGGCTTTTTCCAATGAGTCAACTCTTCACATGAGGTGGCCAAAGTACTGGAGTTTCAGTCCTCTAATCTCCATCAGAACTGTAGGGGTTGTTTTGCCTACAGGGTCGGTCTTCACAAGGCAAATTGTGTACTGCTGCAATTTTCTTTGTTTGTTATGCTTTTAGCATTAACAAAATGGGTACTGCTTAAGGGGCAGATCTCCCTGCCTACCCTTCCCTCACCAGCATGAATCACGAGGGGGCCCAGAACTACTTTAGGTGGGGAAGGGGGTGCTGGGGTGGTCCTGGAATATCCCAGGAGAGGTCACCAACTCAGTGCATCCTGCTTCAGCTCCAGCACTTCCAGCTGACATCCATCCTGGGGTCCAAGGTGGAAGTTCTGAAGGAGTCGGAGAGCTTGAGGTAAGACGCTGGGCCTTGCTCCCCATGGGGCTGCTAATGTGAGCCCTGCTCCCTTTTCCGATGGTCACCGGGCACTGGGTGCACAAGATTGTATTGAAAGAACCCGATTAGGGTAACCCCCTTTCAGCAGAGAGAGACCATTTTGGATTGAGGTTCAAAGAGGATTCCATCTTTGTTTTGACCTTGTAAACACCCAGACCATTGATGAGGACCGTTGCGGGTGGTTGTGATGTGGGAGACTTGAGCGGCTCCAAATAGCTTCAGATGACCTTCCCTTATCTGGAGGAAGGAACTCTCGCCCTGTATTTTCCTGGCTGTCACTCCCAGAATGTCCAGATTTTATGTCTGCCCAGTACCCTCTGGGCTTCATCCTTAAGAACATTCTGGAAGACACTGGGCACCTATTGAGCCCTGCCCTTCTCCTCCTCCCCCTTGCTGAGATGGGGGGTTCTCCTGGCGACCCATAGCTTCTTTCTCCCTTCCCAAGCCAAGCTCCCCTTGGTGACCCAGCCAAGCTGGAATCCTCCCTCAGCGTGTTTCCCAGGGACTCCTGACAGTGGCTTCCTGGCCACAAAGCTCAGTCCAGCCGCCAGCCTGAAGACAAGCCCATCTCTGCAGATTCCTCTTCCTTTTTGATTGCAAATTCATTTGTTAAAAAAAAAAATAAAGCCTTTGTGCAGGGATACAGAGATGGGGGAGCTGCCAGGGGCAAATGGATCCCCAGTGAAAAGCTTAGGGGGCTCCTCTCCGAGGGGGCAGCAGGGGCTATTGTCCCTGGGGAGTCTCATCAGAAATGCTAAGTCAGTGCGCAGGGCTGCCAGCTCCTGGAGCGACCAGACTGACCCTAGCTATTCCAGAAGGGGCGGGCGCCATTAGCATTTCTCTAGCTTGAGGCCTGAGACCCTGGGGGCTGCCACGGTTGGGAGTGGGGTGGGGGTGCAGACTCCACATGGAGCTGGAAAAGGGGCAGTGACCTCCCCAGGGATATTCAGTAGGGACTCTTGTGTCCCCCAAGGTTCTGCTTGCTGGCTGGCCAGTGGGGTTTGGGGCTTTGCCAGTTTCCCCTTCATCACAGGGCACCTCTCTCTTCAACGCCCCCCCACAAAGGCGAGTACTCCCGTAGCCCTCACCCCCCAACCTGCCCTATCCTCTCCCTCACCAGGCCATACCAGACACAGGCTCCTGGTCTGTATCAGGTGAGGGGCGACGGGAAGAGCACTGGGCTGAATCCTGGAACCAGCTCCTCCCAGACTTGCCGCGTGGTCCTCTCTGGTCGCTCTCCCTCTCTGGGTCTTGTTCCCTCGTTTCTACAGGGCTGGAGCCTAAGTCACTTCTGCCATGGTCCGTGTGCGGGTTGGAAAAGAATTTCCAGACACCAGGCAGAATGAGAGGAGAATAAAGTTTAGTAGAGTGGGAGACCCTAATAGAACAGCAGGCTGGCTCAAGCGAGAGCCGAACCCTTTTGCAGGCCAGCAGCCACTTTTTTAGAGCCTCAAGACAGAAAATTCCTACTGGAAGGGTGGCATTATGTGATTGGTTAGGATGCTATAGGGTGGGTAATAGGATGGGTGTTTTACCTAATAGGGTGTCAGGGTTATATCTGGAGGCTCATGGCAACACTTGCTATGGGGGTTGGTCAGCTCCAGAGATGTTTATCCTGTGACCTTGGTGCAGGGCTCCACAACTTCCAGCTCAGGGGGTCTGAGACCTGTGACTCCAGAGCCACCCTGCCTGGGTTCGAATCCCAGCTGTGGCCCTGAACAAGTTACCTTACTGCTCCAAGCCTCAGGTTCCCTCCTATATAACGTGAGCGGGCTGGGAAAATGAGAAGTTTTGCAATGCAGGACGCCCTGGGAAGCTCAGCTTTTTCTATTTTTTTTTTTTTCCCCCAAGCTGGGTTCACCCGTTTTATTCAGGTGGCGACAAGGCTGGGAGTAGCTTCAAGCAGACTTGGCTGTCTTTTGTGTGGTTTGGTTGAGACCTGGCTGGAGCTGAGCCGTTAGGAAGCCAGGCCATTTGGGTGGGGAGTGGGGGTAGCTGGGTGCTTCCTACGGGACTGACCTATGGGAGGGGCCCACGCTGGAGCGGCAAGGTTGCGGTAGCAGAGAAGGGGTGGCCTGGGGCCTTAGATGGGCCCCCCTGACGCCCACCCCCGCGCAGCGCTGTCCTGGGCCGCGAGCCGCTGCGCTTCGTCCTGCAAGCGGGGCGCGTGGTCCGCCTGTGCCCCCGCCGCGCCGAGCCGCGCTGGGCGCTGAACGTGAAGCGGGCGGTGCTGAGCCTCCTGCAGGGTCATCCGGGTGCCCGCGACCCCCAGACCGTGGAGGAGGTGAGTTCCGAGCCTCGAGAGGCGGGTGGGTGATGGAGTGACGGGGAGCCGGGCGCTGACTGACCCCGCTCGCCCAGGTGGACATCCTGGGCAGGTGTCCCACCACGTACCAGCAGTTCGGAACCAGGCTGCACAAGACCAAGGACCTGACGCGGTGCTCCCTGCGCAGGGCGCGCGCCTCCCTGCGCTCGCAGGCCCTGCCCGCCGCCGAGGAGGTGAGAGCGGGCTGCCCCTACCCGCTCCCCTCTCCTGTCCTGCCTTCTGGCCGGTCCCCCCTTCTTGGCCCACTCCCTGTTCCCTTCTCCTCCCTCCCAGGCTCTGTCCTTCCCCTCTCCAATTTCCTCATCTGGCATCTTCCTCTCCCCCAACCCCCCAGCTCTCCCCCACTTCCCCTTCCCTCCTCTTCCCTTTTCCTTCTCTCTCTTCCAAGGTCCCTGTAGATGAGTGTTGTGCAAACAGTTCAGTTCAGTTCAGTTGCTCAGTCGTGTCTGACTCTTTGCGACCCCATGCACGCCAGGCCTCGCTGTCCTTCACCAACTCCCAGAACTTGCTCAAACTCAGGTCCATTGAGTCGGTGATGCCATCCAACTATCTCATCCTCTGTCGTCCTCATCTCCTCCTGCCCTCAATCTTTCCCAGCATCAGGGTCTTTTCAAATGAGTCAGCCCTTCGCATCAGGTGGCCACAGTATTGGAGTTTCAGCTGCAGCATCAGTCCTTCCAATGAACAGTTAGGACTGATTTCCTTTAGGACAGACTGGTTGGATCTCCCTGTACTCCAAGGGACTCTCAAGAGTCTTCTCCAACACCACAATGTAAACAGTAGGTGTCTATATAAGGATAGGAGGTGATCACTGTTAACATGGCCAATACAGAGTCTCAGCATCTAGAAGCATATGCAGGACTGCAGGCACTGGCCATCTTCATTTTCCAATTGAGACTTTAGCCTTCCTCCCCTTGGGGTGACCGCTGACTGCTCTTTCTTGCCTCCCTTGGTCTCCCACCTCTATGGGGAGGGGGATCCTGACGCTCCAGGGTAGCCCCTGAAGCTCCATGGTAGTCCCCAGTGGGCTCCCCCCAGCCTTGGCTCTTGCTACTGATTTGGGGGTTCTGGGGGTTCCCTCACTCCCAAGGCTTGACCTGAGCCTCCACCTCTTCCCCACACGGTCCAGCAGCCCGGCCTGGCCTCCCGCCTGACCTGCGTCCAGAGTCTGCAGGCCGGCATGCTTCGGGAGGCCTCCTGCACGCAGCTGGACACCGCAGGGCCCCTCTCCAGGGAGGCAAATGCTGCCCTGATGTGGACCCTTTCCTCGCTCTCACTGCTGCGGGAGGTACCCCAGGACCTGGCTGTCACAGGTGATGGGGGTGGGGGTTGGGGGGTGGCCCCGGACCCTTAGGTGAGCCTCCCAGTCTCCTCAGACCAGAGAGGCTCCAGCAAGCAGAGGCTCCACTGCTGTGTCCCTGTCTGGACACCCTTGAACACCTTCTGAAAGTGGCCATTGTCAGGGTCGGCCTCTTTCTAGAAGTTTCTGTCAGCTCACATGGCTCTCAGGCTTGGTCTTGGCCTCCTCTCTGGGTTGCTCTCAGTGTAGATGGCATCTTCTGGTTCCCAGCTTTTGTGGGAGAATCCACCTTACGCCTGATGACCCTTCGACTTGACCACTTTGGGGGTGAGCTGACTCAAGTTTCCCGATTTTCCGGAAAGTTCCTGCCAACATAGAGCATCCCCTGGAGCATGGTTCCCTTCTATGATTTTTGTACAGAAAGAAACAAAGCGAGGCATGCCTCTGAAGGAAAAAGATAAATTTTTTTTTCCATGGTGAAAAAAATGGCTGTCTCCCTGAATCAGGAAGTAAGGATGGTTAATTCTTACTGCTGACAGTTCAGAAGGATTTACTGTGGGCCAGTATCTGTGCTGAGTGCTTTATGTGGATTATTTAATTTAATTCTCATCATGACCCCATTAGGAAGTTACTGTTGTTTTCAGTTATATTTTTTTCACTGAAGGAAGCTGTGTCCAAGAGGTAAAAATGACTTGTCTGAAGTCGCAGAGCTGATGAGAGGCAGAGCTGGGACTTGGATCCATGGGGTCTTTTCCACAGCCCTGGTGGATAATCAGGTTTGCCTCTGAGAATAGACTCGCTGCCTGCACCACCCCAGGGAGAACCCAGCAGATGGGGACTGAAGCCCTGGGTTTTCCCAGCATTCTGTTTGGTTCCATGGAGCATAGGCTGAGATCCTAGGCTGACCTGCCCCTCAAGGCCTCCCTCAAGCACAGACACTGGCCACGACTGGGGCATCTAGTTTCAGGATCTGCCTGGTGGTTTGCCCATTGAGTTGAATGAGATTTTAATCTTTTTTTTTAAACAGGTGTAATTGAGATGTACTTCACATACTGTCTAGTTCATGATTTAAAGTGAATAATTCAGTGGCTTCTAAGAGAGTCACAGTTGTCCATTCATCATCAGAATCAACTTTATGACATTTTCGTCGCCCCAGAAGAAACTTTGCACCCATTGGCCATCACCTCCTATTTCCCCAATTCCTGACAACCACTAATCTACTTTCTACTTCTAGATTTTTCCATCCTGGACAGTTTGTATAAATAGAATGAGATAGTAGGTGACCTTTTATAACTGGCTTCTTTTGCTTCCCATAGGTTTATCCTATGGGATGAACCTGTCTTCCCAAGGTTCATCCGTGTTATAGCATGTGTCACAGTTTCATTTCTTTTTCTTGCTGAATAATCTTCCATTCCATGGAGGAGGTTTCCATGTTTCCTCTGGCAATTCCCAGAGGGTTTTGGGGTCACCTTATTGGGCCCATCCCTTACTGATGGGCACATGGACTGTCTCCCGTCTTTTGCTGTCAGCAGTAACACTGGCATGATTTTCTTGTGTGTGTTCCCCTCACTTGTTGCCAGAAACATTCTGAAGGAAGCCTTGGCAGGGTGTGGGAGCGGCTCCCAGGGGTCCTTCCACTCACTCTGACATTTCTCCCCATGCGGTTGTCCCTGCTAAGAACCTCCCGCCTCAGATTCAGACGCTGGAGACTTAACCCCGAGCAGCTTGCTCTATGAATGGGAGGAGACCCCGTCCCAAGCTACAGTGGCCACAGGGGCTGCATCAGTGAGGAAGCTGTGCCTGGCTCAGGCCACGAGCTTTGAGGTAAGTGGCTTCTCCAGTCTCAGGCCAGGGTCTGCCTGGGGCCTGGGGCCCTGGGACACCCTTCTCTTCCTACCAGATCCTTTAAGGTCTACTTGGTAGAATATTCAATATTAGAGATGCTGTGTACTGTTGGACAGGTTATGCACTGTACAACTTTGCCTAGTTATGAAAGCAAAAGGAAGAAATCTAGCAGGTGTGTGCAAACCTTGACCTAGTGCTGATTGGACAGGAGCCTGGAGGGGGCCTCCTTCACATCGGTCTGTCTGTGGGCACACGGTCCTTTCGGGCCCCCAGACTAACCTGCTGGATCTGGCTTGTCCTAGAGATCCCTCAGGACACACACATACACACACAATCTGGAGGAAGAAATGGCAACACCCCCCCATACACACACCCCACACACCCCCACAACCCCCATACCCCCCACACACAAACTGGAGGAAAAAATGGCAATCCACTCCAGTATTCTTGCCAGGATAATCCCATGGAGAGAAGAGCCTGGTGGGCTATGTAGTCCATGGGGTCTATGAGTCAGACAAAAGAATCAGACATGACTTAGTGACTAAACAACAACAAATACACACACTCAAGAATATATTGAGACTTTCCTGGCAGTCCAGCAGTTAAGACACTGCACTTGCACTGCTGAGGTCCTGAATTTGATCCCTGATTGGGGAACTAAGATTCTACAAGCTGTGTGGCAGCCAAAGAAAATGGAATATTTTGAATTTGTATAAAATACATTGAACATGTAGTCAGTAAATATAGACCATATATATGTATATATTGAAGACTCACAGATGTACACACACATTGTACATTTTGCGTGTACATAGCAGAGACATACTTGCAGCTGGCTCTTCACTGTTTCGGGGACCGGGAGCCAAGGCCCCAGCTCATTGCTCTCTGGAATCCCTGACCTGGGGGGCTTTGTGGGGGTCAGAGAGAAGTCAGCAGCCCAAAGGAGAGGGCCCTCAGCCCCGCGACGTGGTGCTCCAAGCCTCTGGCCAGTGGGTGATGGAGCCGGCTGTTCGCCCAGGCACCCTGGTGCTCCTGACCCCTTGGGGTGCCCTGTGCACTGTCGGATGTTTAGCCGCCTCCCTGACCTCTACCCACCAGTGTCAGCATCACCTCCATCCCTGTCACGATAACCCAGTGTCTCCACGTGTTACCTAAGTCCCCTGGGGAGCACGCTCACCCCCATTGAGAACCACTGCTCTGCCTCCTGTGTTCCAACCTGCCTCCTTCCATCTGGCCTCCAGAGCACCACCCTCCGCCCCCCTGGCGGGGCATTCCCCAGCAGAGGCAGCTCAGGGCCAGGCATGTCGCGGGCCTGTCTCCCCTCCTGCAGACTGGCAGTGCTGGCCCCAGAGGGCGCGGGGCGGCTGTCCTGTCTTTGTAGCGCTAACAAGGAAGCAAATTGTTCCCACCAGGGAGGTCCCCTGGGCTGGGGTGAATTGCCGCGGACTTTGTTCCTGGGAATAGCTTTTTGGGGATGCCTCAGTGCACATCAAGCGGTGCTTCGCATCCCTCTCCCCAGGAGAGGGCCCACCGGTTACCAGGGGGATGGCCGCGTGGGCTTGGGCTGGGAATGCCTTCGCCCCACCCCATTGTTGATGGGCAGGAAACAAGATGGGTTTTTCACTTTGGAAACAAAACCAGGACTTGGGACTCAATAGAGAGCAAATTCCCCAGCCTGACCCTCTGCAGAGAGGCCCCGGGGTTTCGATGTGGGGGTCAGCGGCCTGGGGTCGCCAAGAGCCTAGTGGAGTGAAGGAGAAGATGATGGGGAGAGAAGCTGGGCAGGTCAGTGCCCCCTGTGCCCCCGGGCTGCCAGGGAGGACGCCTGAGGGAGGGCACAGCTCTTGACCACCATCTGGGGTACTCAGAGCACCCCCATCACAGACACCCACTGCCCGCCAACTGTGTGTGCAGCCAAGTGTGGGTGGTGGTGTGCCTGGCTGGCTGTGCTGACTTGCCAGAGCTGATGGTTAGCCTCTGGAAATCCTGCAGATTGGCTGGTAAGCAGACATTACCAAAGATTCAGTTACGCTCTAATGAGAACTTACTGTATATAGCACAGGGAACTTTACCGGTGCTCTGTGGTGACCTAGACGGGTGCTAGAGCTAACTCGCTTCAGTTGTGTCTGATTCTTCTCGACCCCACGGACTATAGCCCGCCAGGCTCCTCTGTCCATGTGATTCTCTAGGCAAGAACACGGAGTGGGTTGCCATGCCCTTCTCCAGGGGATCCTCCCCACCCAGGGACCAAACCCGCAACTCTTAGGTCTCCTGGATTGGTAGGCAGGTTCTTTACCACCTGTTAGCCACAATGGGAGGGAAATCTAAAAAACGAGGGGATATGTGTGTATGAAAGGCTGATTCCCTCTGCAGTAGAAACTGAAAAACTGACACAGCGGTGTAAGGCAACTGTGTGTGCTCGGCCTCCCAGCCGCGTCTGACTCTTTGTGACCCCACGACCTGTAGCCTGCCGGGCTCCTGTGTCCATGGGGATTCTCCAGGCAAGAATCCTGGAGGGGGCTGCCATGCCCTCCTCCAGGGGAATCTTCCCAACCCAGGGATTGAACCCAGGTCTCCTGCACTGCAGGTGGATTCTTTACCCTCTGAGCCACCAGGGAAGCAACGATACTCCAATTAAACAAAAGATTGTTATACCCATTTACAGTGAAAATGAGTCATATTCAAAACGAAGGTAATGAGTACTCAATATCATCGCCTGCTAGTTATTTTACTACACTTTCATCTTTGCACTGGTGGTTCTTGGCACCCACTGTAGGATAGAAACGGGGACAATGGCCTGCTTCTGTGCAGTGACTCCCATGTGCGGATTCAGTGATGGCACCTGGGCTGCTGGTAATGGGCCACAGTGGGAGTATTGATACCACAGAAACTGGCAATCGGGGCTTTTTATCTCCCCCCTCCAGGGCCTTGAGTATAGGATGCTGGTTAAGAGTGTGGGTTCAAGTCTCGGCTCTGCCACTTAGAAGCCCTGTGGCCGCTGTCACCTGACTTAAGTGCTCTGTTAAGTCAGGAGAGTCATGGTCCCTCGTAGGGTCAAGGTCAAATGAAGTGGTGCCTATAAAGTGCTTAGAACAGCGCCTGGCCCACAGTCGAGGCTCCACACAAAGCAACCATTGTTGTTATTATTACTGTTGTTGAGGAGGGCATGGCAACCCCCTCCCCCCCAGCATTCTTGCCTGGAGAATCCCATGGATAGAGAAGCCTGGTGGGTTACAGTCCATAGAGTTGCAAAGAGTTGGACACAACTGAAGTGAAAACACCCACTCACAACACACACACACAAACACACACATGCCAGTTCCGCCAGCAGAAGTCACACAGTCGGGATGCTGCCCACCCTGGGGGCAGACACTCTGGTGGGAGGGCTGGCCCATGAGGCCTGTGTCCTGTTTGCATCCGGGTGAAGTCAAGCTGTGTGCACAGAACTCAGTTTCAGCCGCTCAGAGCAGAGGAGGCCCGAGTGACGCAAGCCCATCCCTGCAGCCGTGGAGCCCTGGCTGGGTGGGGTGAGGGCTCACTCTTGGCCTTGACCAAGCCCAGCAGGAAGCCAGGAACCTCATCACTCTTGCTATGGCTTTGGGTTTGGGCTGAGGCAACGAATCTGAGACTGAGGGGGCACTGGGGAGGGAAGGCAGGATGTGGGGCCAGCATCCGAAACCCACTATCTCCTGAAACTCCTAGAGGTGTGGGCTCTGAATAGAGTCCTTTATTTCCTCGAGTGTTTGGAGACTTGGTGACTGTGCTGGTCAGACCTGTAGACAAGGAGCAAAAGCTGCAAATCCCTGCCGATTAGCCATCACTGTTCATAATTCTGAAAAACATTCACATAGTTTTTTAGTTGGAAATATCAGAAACTGTGAAATATGGTAGGATGCATTATAATAATTATGATCATTGTAACATGTTGTTTAGTCGGTCAGTTGTGTCTGACTCTTTTGCGACCCCATTGACTGTAGACTGTCAGGCACCTCTGTCCATAGGATTTCCCAGGCAGGAATACAGGAGTGGGTTGTTATATCCTTCTCCAGGGGATCTTCCTGACCCAGTGATTGAAACCCCATCTCATGCAAGTCTCCTTCATTGCAGGTGGATTCTTTCCCACTCAGTCACTGGGCTTTTATTAGAGCATAAAGCCCACAAATACAGACACCATCTCTCCTTTCCCCCATGTCCCTGGCCCTTATGTATGCCTGGCACATAGTAGGTACTCAATAAATGCTTGTTAAAAGAGGAGGAGATAGGGAATCTACCTGAAAAAGAATTTAGAATAATGATAATAAAAATGATCCAAAATCTTGAAAGCAAAATGGAGGTACAGATAAATAGCCTGGAGACAAAGATTGAAAAGATGCAAGAAATGTTTAATAAAGATCTAGAAGAAATAAAAAAGAGTCAATTGAAAATGAATAATGCAATGAATGAGATCAAAAACACTCTGGAGGGAACCAAGAGTAGAATAACGGAGACAGAAGATAGAATAAGTGAGGTAGAAGATAAAATGGTGGAAATAAATGAAGCAGAGAGGAAAAAAGAAAAAAGGATCAAAAGAAATGAGGACAACCTCAGGGACCTCTGGGACAATGTGAAACGCCCCAACATTCGAATCATAGGAGTTCCAGAAGAAGAAGACAAAAAGAAAGGCCATGAGAAAATACTCGAGGAGATAATAGCTGAAAACTTCCCTAAAATGGGGAAGGAAATAGCCACCCAAGTCCAAGAAACCCAGAGAGTCCCAAACAGGATAAACCCAAGGCGAAACACCCCAAGACACATATTAATCAAATTAACAAAGATCAAACACAAAGAACAAATACTAAAAGCAGCAAGGGAGAAACAACAAATAACACACAAAGGGATTCCTATAAGGATAACAGCTGATCTATCAATAGAAACCCTCCAGGCCAGAAGGGAATGGCAGGACATACTGAAAGTAATGAAAGAGAATAACCTACAACCTAGATTACTGTACCCAGCAAGGATCTCATTCAGATATGAAGGAGAATTCAAAAGCTTTACAGACAAGCAAAAGCTGAGAGAATTCAGCACCACCAAACCAGCTCTTCAACAAATGCTAAAGGATCTTCTCTAGACAGGAAATGCAGAAAGGTTGTATAAACGTGAACCCAAAACAACAAAGTAAATGACAACGGGACCACACCTATCAATAATTACCTTAAATGTAAATGGGTTGAATGCCCCAACCAAAAGACAAAGATTGGCTGAATGGATACAAAAACAAGACCCCTATATATGCTGTCTACAAGAGACCCACCTCAAAACAAGGGACACATACAGACTCAAAGTGAAGGGCTGGAAAAAAATATTTCACGCAAACGGAGACCAAAAGAAAGCAGGAGTCGCAATACTCATATCAGATAAAATAGACTTTCAAATAAAGGATGTGAAAAGAGACAAAGAAGGTCACTACATAATGATCAAAGGATCAATCCAAGAAGAAGATATAACAATTATAAATATATATGCACCCAACATAGGAGCACCGCAATATGTACGGCAAACACTAACGAGTATGAAAGAGGAAATTAATAGTAACACAATAATAGTGGGAGACTTTAATACCCCACTCACAACCATGGATAGATCAACTAAACAGAAAATCAACAAGGAAACACAAACCTTAAATGATACAATGGACCAGCTAGACCTAATTGATATCTATAGGACATTTCACCCCAAAACAATCAACTTCACCTTTTTCTCAAGTGCACACGGAACCTTCTCCAGAATAGATCACATCCTGGGCCATAAATCTGGTCTTGGAAAATTCAAAAAAATTGAAATCATTCCAGTCATCTTTTCTGACCACAGTGCAGTAAGATTAGATCTCAATTACAGGAAAAAAATTGTTAAAAATTCCAACATATGGAGGCTAAATAACACGCTTCTGAATAACCAACAAATCATAGAAGAAATCAAAAAAGAAATCAAAGTATGTATAGAAATAAATGAAAATGAAAACACAACAACCCAAAACCTATGGGACACTGTAAAAGCAGTGCTAAGGGGAAGGTTCATAGCATTACAGGCACACATCAAGAAACAAGAAAAAAGCCAAATAAATAACCTAACTCTACACCTAAAACAATTAGAGAAGGAAGAAATGAAGAACCCCAGGGTTAGCAGAAGGAAAGAAATCTTAAAAATTAGGGCAGAAATAAATGCAAAAGAAACTAAAGAGACCATAGCAAAAATCAACAAAGCTAAAAGCTGGTTTTTTGAAAAAATAAACAAAATTGACAAACCATTAGCAAGACTCATTAAGAAACAAAGAGAGAAGAACCAAATTAACAAAATAAGAAATGAAAAGGGTGAGATCACAACAGACAACACTGAAATACAAAGGATCATAAGAGACTACTACCAGCAGCTCTATGCCAATAAAATGGACAACTTGGATGAAATGGACAAATTCTTAGAAAAATATAACTTTCCAAAACTGAACCAGGAAGAAATAGAAGATCTTAACAGAGCCATCACAAGCAAGGAAATCGAAACTGTAATCAGAAATCTTCCAGCAAACAAAAGCCCAGGACCAGATGGCTTCACAGCTGAATTCTACCAAAAATTTAGAGAAGAGCTAACACCTATCTTACTCAAACTCTTCCAGAAAATTGCAGAAGAAGGTAAACTTCCAAACTCATTCTATGAGGCCACCATCACCCTAATTCCAAAACCAGACAAAGATGCCACAAAAAAAGAAAACTACAGGCCAATATCACTGATGAACATAGATGCAAAAATCCTTAACAAAATTCTAGCAAACAGAATCCAACAACATATTAAAAAAATCATACACCATGACCAAGTGGGCTTTATCCCAGGAATGCAAGGATTCTTTAATATCCGCAAATCGATCAACGTAATACACCACATTAACAAATTGAAAGATAAAAACCATATGATTATCTCAATAGATGCAGAGAAAGCCTTTGACAAAATTCAACACTCATTTATGATTAAAACTCTCCAGAAAGCAGGAATAGAAGGAACATACCTCAACATAATAAAAGCTATATATGACAAACCCACAGCAAGCATCACCCTCAATGGTGAAAAATTGAAAGCATTTCCTCTGAAATCAGGAACAAGACAAGGATGCCCACTCTCACCACTACTATTCAACATAGTGTTGGAAGTTTTGGCCACAGCAATCAGAGCAGAAAAAGACATAAAAGGAATCCAGATAGGAAAAGAAGAAGTGAAACTCTCGCTGTTTGCAGATGACATGATCCTCTACATAGAAAACCCTAAAGACTCTACCAGAAAATTACTAGAGCTAATTAATGAATATAGTAAAGTTGCAGGATATAAAATTAACACACAGAAATCCCTTGCATTCCTATACACTAACAATGAAAAAACAGAAAGAGAAATTAAGGAAACAATACCATTCACCATTGCAACAAAAAGAATAAAATACTTAGGAGTATATCTACCTAAAGAAACAAAAGACCTATACATAGAAAACTATAAAACACTGATGAAAGAAATCAAAGAGGACACAAACAGTTGGAGAAACATACCGTGTTCATGGATTGGAAGAATCAATATTGTCAAAATGGCTATTCTACCCAAAGCAATCTATAGATTCAATGCAATCCCTATCAAGCTACCAACGGTATTTTTCACAGAATTAGAACAAATAATTTCACAATTTGTATGGAAATACAAAAAACCTCGAATAGCCAAAGTAATCTTGAGAAAGAAGAATGGAACTGGAGGAATCAACCTGCCTGACTTCAGACTCTACTACAAAGCCACAGTCATCAAGACAGTATGGTACTGGCACAAAGACAGAAATATAGATCAATGGAACAGAATAGAAAGCCCAGAGATAAATCCACGAACCTATGGACAGCTTATCTTTGACAAAGGAGGCAAGGATATACAATGGAAAAAAGACAATCTCTTTAACAAGTGGTGCTGGGAAAACTGGTTAACCACTTGTAAAAGAATGAAACTAGAACACTTCCTAACACCATACACAAAAATAAACTCAAAATGGATTAAAGATCTAAATGTAAGACCAGAAACTATAAAACTCCTAGAGGACAACATAGGCAAAACACTCTCCGACATAAATCACAGCAAGATCTTCTATGACCCACCTCCCAGAATATTGGAAATAAAAGCAAAAATAAACAAATGGGACTTAATGAAAATTAAAAGCTTTTGCACAACAAAGGAAACTATAAGTAAGGTGAAAAGACAGCCCTCAGATTGGGAGAAAATAATAACAAATGAGGAAACAGACAAAGGATTAATCTCAAAAATATACAAGCAACTCCTGAAGCTCAATTCCAGAAAAATAAACGACCCAATCAAAAAATGGGCCAAAGAACTAAACAGACATTTCTCCAAAGAAGACATACAGATGGCTAACAAACACATGAAAAGATGCTCAACATCACTCATCATCAGAGAAATGCAAATCAAAACCACAATGAGGTACCATTACACGCCAGTCAGGATGGCTGCTATCCAAAAGTCTACAAGCAATAAATGCTGGAGAGGGTGTGGAGAAAAGGGAACCCTCTTACACTGTTGGTGGGAATGCAAACTAGTACAGCCACTATGGAAAACAGTGTGGAGATTTCTTAAAAAACTGGAAATAGAACTGCCATATGACCCAGCAATACCACTTCTGGGCATACACACTGAGGAATCCAGATCTGAAAGAGACACGTGCACCCCAATGTTCATCGCAGCACTGTTTATAATAGCCAGGACATGGAAGCAACCTAGATGCCCATCAGCAGATGAATGGATAAGGAAGCTGTGGTACATATACACCATGGAATATTACTCAGCCGTTAAAAAGAATTCATTTGAATCAGTTCTAATGAGATGGATGAAACTGGAGCCCATTATACAGAGTGAAGTAAGTCAGAAAGATAAAGAACATTACAGTATACTAACACATATATACGGAATTTAGATAGATGGTGGCGATAACCCTATATGCAAAACAGAAAAAGAGACACAGAAATACAGAACAGACTTTTGAACTCTGGGGGAGAATGTGAGGGTGGGATGTTTTGAAAGAACAGCATGTATATTATCTATGGTGAAACGGACCACCAGCCCAGGTGGGATACATGAGTCAGGTGCTCGGGCCTGGTGCACTGGGAGGACCCTGAGGAGTCGGGTGGGGAGGGAGGTGGGAGGGGGGATCGGGATGGGGAATACATGTAACTATATGGCTGATTCATGTCAATGTATGACAAAACCCACTGAAATGTTGTAAAGTGATTGGCCTCCAACTAATAAAATAATATTAAAAAAAAAATAAATAAATAAATAAAGACACTGAAGAAATCTAAAAAAAAAAAAAAAAAAAATAAATGCTTGTTAAACTAAAGAATAAAAATGGGCCAGCCTGTGTGCCAGGAGCTTGGGATTCAGTGGAAAGAAGCCCATATGAGCAGCCTCATCTCTTTGGGTCTGTGAAGCTGTTGGGAAATATTGGAATTCCCACCTTCTTTGCAGCCAATGTTGATGGCTCAGCTGGTAAAGAATCTGCCTGCAATGCAGGAGACATGGGTTCGATCCCTGTGTCGGGAAGATCCCCTGGAGAAGGAAATGGCGACCACTCCAGTATTCTTGCCCAGAGAGTCCCATGGTCAGAGGAGCCTGGGGGGTTACAGTCCATGGGATTGCAAAGAGTTGGACATGACTGAGTGACTAAGCACATCTGGAGACAGGGATGGATGAGGTGACTTTTGGGGTTCGAGTCTCTCACGCTGCCCTCTCTGATTTCCAGGCCACGGAACTGTTCCTGACGCTGGTGACTGAGCTCCGAGGCCTCTCTGCAGATGAGCTCATGGAACTCTGGGGACTTTCTTTTAAATGCCGAGACAACTGGTAAGGGCCTCTCCCTGAATTGGGGGCTGGGCCAGGAGTTGGCTGGGGGGTCCTGGCGGGGGCTGGATAATCTTGCTGCTGTCCTAGGTCACCATTGAGAGATGGATGGTGACATTTCAGCTCATCCCTGTGATATGTTATCTCATTCCTGACTTGTCCTTCAGTCTGGAAACATCTGCCAAGAAGACGATTAAGCGGGGAGCTTGGAGGTTCCCACGGGGGCTGGAGACTGGAGTCTGGGGAGACTGGAGGCTGCGGGGCCTGGCGGGGATAAAGACAGGCATTGTTCCCTCCCCACACAGGGTCCCTCTGGCCGGGAGCTGGAATTAGCATTCCAATGCGCCTTGGGTTCCCTTCTGCAGGGAGTGGGGGGTGCTGGGCAGGGCTGGGATCCACCCCCACACCCTGCTGATGTGGGGTCAGCCAGGGGTATAGAGAGACCCCAAGGGTGGAGGGGAACTTCTGAGGTCCTACCTCCAGGGGCAGAGGGCTGTAGGGGGTCGAGGGGGGAAACTTCTAGCTCCTTTACCAAGTTCAGCCGTTTACTAGGCCTGCGAGATCCAGATTTCAGGTCTGTGAGCTTTGCAAAGGCTCTCAGATCTTGAGACCTGAAAAAAAATTTTATTGATTCAGAAATAAGAAAGAAAGCCCCCCCAACCCCCCACCACCCACCATATCAATATTGTTGTTCACTTGCTAAGTTGTGTCCGATTTTTTGCGGCCTCGTCATAGCCCACCAGGCTTCTCTGTCCATGGGGATTCTCCAGGCAAAAATACTAGAGTGGGTAGCCATTCTCTTCTCCAGGGCATCTTCCAAACCCAGGGATCAAACTCAGGTCTCCTGCATTGCAGGCAGATTCTTCAGACAGTCTGAGCCCCCAGGGAAGCCCGTGAGTCAATATTGTCACATGTCTATTTGAACAAATACCAAACTTAATAGCTAATAACGCACAAATACCTTCCAAGCCTTTTATCTGTATTCACTCATTTAACCCTCACAATGACCCCATGAGGTAGCTGGGTTTATTCCTATGTAACAGTTGTAGAAGGAAACAAAGGCACAGAGCAGTTAGGAGACTTACCCAAAGTCACACAGCAGAGTTTAGATTTGAACCCAGGTGGTCTGTGCTTATCCATCAAATTCTTAGGCTCTTAAATATAAGTGACACTGGACTGGTGCACGTTTTAGCTGTCTTTGCTGTAGGGAGGGGCCTCTGAGTCTCCATGTGGAGTTCCCTGTTCCCCTGGTTATTCACCCTACTCGTCACTTGGGATATTCCCACAAGCCCCTGTGTCTTGCTCGTCTACTTAGATGTTAGGAGTCAGGGAGGCAGGGAGACCATCCCCAAATCTAGAAGTTTCCAAGAGGACTGATACTCTTGAGAGATTTCTCTTGCCCTCACCACCTCCTCCATTTCTGCCCAGAGCCTGGTTTTCCTGGGCCCAAATCTATAAGGAAAAGGGAGGAAATATAAGGGTGAGAGATGAGAAGGGCAGGTGGGATATCCCCAGATGAAGAGGCTTGTGTTCCTGAGGCCTCATGGTCATCTTGGAGCTGGCCCAATCATCAGCATTCCCATTTTACAGATGAATAAATTGAGGCCAGAGACTGTTTATGGGCAGATGGTGTGTGTGAGTTGAGGGTGGGTGGGATGCCTGGCCCTCTGTGGCCATGGATGTCACTCATCAGGTTTCATAGGGTGGGGGGCCCAAGCCACTCTGCCCCGTGTGCCCTGATGCCTGTGTGAGCCCTGGGAACCTCCCATTCCTACTATAATTGAGGCACCCACCCCCATTCAGCCATCATCTCCCCATTTAGACCCATCACTGTGCAAAGGTTCAAAACCTTTCCTGAACATCCCAACCTTTCTGTAATTTCAAAAAAAGAAAAAGGAGAGATTGTGATTTGGGGCTGAGAGCATTAGTGGTTTAATGCGGGGCTTCTGTTTAATGCGGGACCACCTGCCAGTTGTTGACTCCTGTTCTACACAAGGGATTCTTATCCTATGAGGTGAGTGTGGCTGGTTTTAGGAGAGCAGTGGGCAGGGACTCACATCTCCCCAAACTGCTGTGTCTCCACAGTGGGCAGAACTGCCAAGGTTTAGACTGGGCTTCCTTGGCAGGTCAGATGGTAAAGAATCTACCTGCAATTCAGGAGATTTGGGTTCAATCCTTGGGTTGTGAAGATCCCCTGGAGGAGGTGAATGGAATCCTACTCCAGTGTTCTTGCCTGGAGAATGCCGGGGACAGAGGAGCCTGGTGGGCTAAATCCATGGGGTTGCAAACAGTCTGATGCAACTGACCGACTAACACTTTCACTTTCAGATGGGGCTGCTGGTGTCTCTGGGGCCCTAAGAGCACAGAATCCTGGCCAGGCTGCCTGGGTCTGGCTCAGCCCCTTTCTGGGTGTGTGAGCATGGACACGTCCCTGCCTTACCTCTCTCAGCCTCTGATTGCTCCCAGATGACTGGAGACTACGTGAGAGAGGAGTCCTGGAGGGCACCTGGGCGTGTAGGCCACCATCGTGACATTCCCTGGGCCTCTCTCCATGTCAGGCAGCCGCTGGTGGATGCCCTGCCCTCCTGTGGCACCGAGGCCTGCGTGGGCCTCATGGCAGAGCTCATCGTGTCCGGGGAGGTGGAGGCAGACGAGACAGAGGCGTGGCTCTGGTCGCTGGCCTTCGTCCCGGAGCCCACTGATGCTATGGTCCGCACGCTGCTGGTGAGCCCTGTGCCCTGCCCCCACCCATGCGGTCCCTCCCCTGCACCGCTGCTGATTGGACGCAGCAGGGAGGGGCGGGGACCTGCGGTCCTCCAGGCTTTGGGCCTCTGCCTGGTGGGGCCGGTGGAGGCAGATCAGAGAAACTGGGTTTGAGTCTCAGCAATGTCCCTGCCAGCTGTATGATCCTGACCTATCTGAGCCTGTTTTTCTGATCTGTAAGATGGAGATCGAACAGTATTTGCCTCTTGGGCTCGTGGTGAGAAATGAGATGCTGAATATAAAGCACTTCTCTGGATGCCTCGTGGGGGGTACCCAGCGGCTTAGAGCTGCTATTGTTCTTGTAATCAAGCGTATTTGATGAGTCTCAGGATTAGGAAAGCACGTGAAACTAGGCTAGCGGTTTTTAACAACACAAGGAGGTCCTATTTAACCCCCATGATGCCTCTATGATGTAGGTGCTCTTATCCCTCCCATTTTACAGTTGAGGAAACTGAGGCCCAAGGAGACTGGGCAGCTGGCCCAGGTGATGCAGCTGCTGTGCCTTTTTCTTGGACCATGGGGCGTGTCCTCACTCATTTGGGGGCGTGTCCTCACCCACCTGGGGGTGTGTCCTCACCTACCTGGGGGCGTGTCCTCACCCACCAGGGGGCGGGCTAACTTGTCACTCCTCACTCTACCCGTCCAGATTGGCAGTGGGCCAGGATTCAGAGGCCACCAGTGGGGAGCGTATGGGAGACCCCTGGGCTGGCTGATGGAGGGGAGGGGTCTCCAGCAGGATCTCTCAGTCCCTCATGCTGGCCGGACTCTTGACTAACTGTCCAGGTGGAGCGTAGGGAGCACTCACCCCGTCCCCCGGTCCCTGATGCCAGCGTTTACAGTGGGGCCAGTCCATGCAGGCTGTGTGGTTGGCCCCGTTCAACAGGGAACCGGGCCCTGAGTCAGACCCAGGCCAGGACTGGGCCCGGGGGCGCTGCTGACAGCCTACCAGGTCCCATGGTGGCCGCACAGACATCAGTGCCCTGTAGGGCCCGTGGGGGCTCAGCCAGTGCCGGCGGGATTGGGCTCCCCCTTCTTTCCTCTCTCTCCCTCCTTCGTTTGCTCAGCAGAAGTGCAGAAGTGTGGGGGGTGGGGACTTAAAGTGCAGACTCTGGTGCGCGATGCCACCTCCCACCCTGCTTTAGAACCCAGCCTAGTCCCTTACCAGCACGACCTCAGGCAAGGTGCTTTCCCTGCCTTGGATGGTGCGGACTGATAGTCGTTATGACGTGGGCTAAGTGTTACGTACACACTGGTACCACTTGCCAGGGACACACAGGGAACAGAGCATATGGGTCCCTGGGCTGTTGGAGTCCAGGCTCTTCACTCGCCTGTCTCCTGCCAGTTCTCATGCCTCTCTGGACTGTATTTGTTCTCTCATCCCATCACAAGAATGCACTGCCCCCAGTTGTGACAATTTATGTTGTCTCCAGCCTTGCCAAATGTCCCCTGTTAGCCTGAGATACTGTTGTCCATCCTGGATGCACAGAAGAGGTCTTCTGGGGCATTGGGAAAAAAAAATGTTTTTATTGATTTGTTTAATTTTGGCTGTGCTGGGTCTTCATTGCTGCGTGGACTTTTCTCTAGGTGTGGGGAGCCAGACTACTCTCTGGTTGTGGTGCGTGGTCTTCTCATTGCCGGGGCTTCTCTTGTTGTGGAGCAAGGGCTCTAGGGTGCACGGGCTTCAGTAGTTGCAGTTCCCAGGCTCTAGAGCACAGACTCAGTCGTTGTGGTACTTGGGCTTAGTTGCCCCGTGGCACGTGGAATCTTCCTGGACCAGGGATCAAACCCGTGTCTCCCGCATTGGCAGGCAAATTCTTTACCACTGAGCCACCAGGGAAGCCCCCTGGGGCATTTTAAGAAATGCTCCCTGCAGGTCACACCACAGGCAATTTATTCAGACCCTCAGGAGTGGTGGGGTAGGGGCTGGGGCGTCTGTATTTTTAAGAAATGTCCCATGGGGAGGCCTGTGAAAGACCCCTCACCAGGCTTCTTGGCTGGGGTGGGGGCCGGTTTCTGTCCCCAGCCTCTGCTGCAGACCCCGGGGGCCAGCTCCAGTGCCTTCCTGGGCATCTCGGCTCTGGTGCACAACCTGTGTGTGTCTCTGGACGGGCCCTGTGAGCAACTGCCTGGTGTTGGCTCCCTCGTGAGGATCCTAGGAGATGCCGTGGGTGCCAACTGCACCTTCCAGGAGCCCTCGGACGCTGATCAGGTGAGGACAGCCCACATCCTGGGCGTGGCCCCTCGAGGGGGTCCCCGTCAAACAGGCGAGCTGTGGACTGGGCGGGTGGGCTGGGTGCCCCCACCAGCCTCAAGGCCCCACCGTCATCTTGTTTCAGCTCCTGTTCGTGCTGAAGGCCATTGGCAATGCTGGCCGGGCGGCCACGGCTCTCACCCCCAAGCTGAGCACTTGTGCCTCCCTGGGGAGCTGCCCCCCTGAGATCCGGCTGGGGGCCATCCAGGCCTTCCGGAGGGTTCCCTGCTCTGCAGACGTGAGCTCCTGGGAGTTATTTCACTGGGGTTGGCATTGGGCAGGAGTGGGTCTTGAATCACTGTTAATTCACGTCTTCACTTGCTCATTCATTCATTGCATTTACTGAGCACCTAATATGTGCCGGGCATTGGCGTGAACAGGTGTCCAGGCCTCTGTTCTCATAGAGCCTGTATCTGGAGTAGGGGGGCATTTTTTCATTGAATACCCAAGTAAGTGTGTATTTACAGACAAACCACACATAAGCTCTCTGTGCTGCAAACCCGCTGGATCAGGGGTCAGCAAGGTCTGTGGTCAACATCCAGCTTATTGCCTGTTCTTGTAGGTAAAGTGTTGTTGGAACACAGCTCTGCCTGTTCTTTGATGTGTGGTCTGGGCTGCTTTCTTGCTACGATTGTGGAGTTGAGTAGTTGCAAGAGAGACTGTATGGTCTGCAAAGGCAAGAAAAAAATTGACAGTCTTTCCCTTAGCAGGAAGTTTGCTGACCCTTGGACTAGTGGCTCCTGTCTCATTTAAAGTCAGAGTCCTTCCTGTGATCTGACCCCTGACCCACAGCACCTCCTGGCTTCATTTCCTGCTTCCCTCACCCCTACTACTCCTGCCCAGCCATGCTGGTCTCCCTGTTGATCATCAAGCCTCCAGGGCTCACTTCTGCCTCAGGTCATTTACACATGCTCTTCTCCTTTCCTGGAATGCTTTTCCTCTCTATTTCCCTAGGCTTTTCTCCTCTATCTCCAGGAGGTTTTTACTTAGAAATCACTTTACTGTGGGGGATCTTCCTTGGCTGTTTTACCTGCAATTGACCTTTTCAAGCTCCCCCAGGCCTCCAGCTTCCCTATTTTTCTCTTTTTAGCAGTTATGGGCTTACCAGGTGGTGCTAGTGGAAAAGGATCCATCTGCCAATGCAGGAGATGTAAGAAACATGGGTTCCATCTCTGAGTCAGGAAGATCTCCTGGAAGTGGGCAGGGCAACCTGCTCTAGTATTCTTCTCTGGAGAATCCCATGGACAGAGGAGCCTGGAGGGATATAGTCCATAGGATTGCAAAGAGACAGACACCATTGAAGTGACTTAGCATGCAGCAACATGTTATATATTCACCTGGCTTACTGTTTATATCTCTGCACTAGAATGTAAGCTTCAGATGGACAGAGTGGGGTTTGTCTTGCTCACAGTTGTCACCTTGCACCTTGCTGGGCACGTAATAGGTGCTCATTAATATTGCTGCCTGAGTGGATGGGTGGATGGCTGTGCTGTGAAGGAAACCAGCAGGTGCTGAGGGAGAGAATCATGGGGTAGGGGAAGTGGCTCGCTTAGGAAGGGGGGCATGGGGAATATCTTTAGAGGCAATACCTCCTGTGAGTCTGTTGCTATGGTGTTTTCATAGATGTTTCATAGATGATGCTTTCTTGGAATGTAGCCACACCAGCTTGTTTACCCATTGTTTGCATGCATGCTCAGTTGCTAAGTCATGTCTGACTCTGTGACCTCATGGACCGTAGCCCACCAGGCTCCTCTGTCCATGGGATTTTCCAGAGAAGAATACTAGAGTGGGTTGCCATTTCCTTGTCCAGGGGATCTTCCTGACCCAGGGGTCGAACCTACGTGTCATCTCCTGCATTGGCAGGCTGATTCCTTACCACTGGCTCCACATGGGAAGCCCTTACCATTGTTACTTCTGGAAATTGATAAGGCTCTGGGCTGGGGCACTGGGAAGTTAGGTATTAGCAGTGACTGGGCAAACTCCCACATCCCACAGTCAGGCCACAGGTGAGCGTGTCTGGGAGCAGTGGAGGCTTTGGGAGAGGCGGGTGAAGGCAGCGGGCGCCCCTGCTGGGGTCAGGGTGGACAGGGGATGTGACCCTCCTGGGCAGGGATGGGTGGACTCTGGGTGATGGCTTTCTCTTTGCCCAAGGCAGCGGTCCATACTCTCCAGCCTGTACCAAAACCCCGAGGAGGATTCTGAGATCCGCATCAATGCCTACCTGGCCCTGATGAAGTGCCCGGGAGAGGAGGTATTTGCCCAGGTGCAGCGTACCCAGGCAGGAGAGCAGTCCACCCAGGGTAAGCAGCTGCGTTGGGGGGCCAGGGGCTGGCCTGGGTGCCACCTGATGGGTGCAGGGGTTCCAGACCACTCTGCCTCCACCCCTCAGGGGTCTTCCCGTCCCTTCCTGTTCCCCTTCTTTTGCCACGCTATCTGGACTAACGGCCTCACATGCTCCCCTCACCCCTGTGGCAATTGAACAACCCAGGAGAAGTTGCTTCTCTCTGGTCCTCAGTTTCCTCATCTGTACAATGGGGTGAAAGTCGCTGAGCTCCTTTCTAGCTCTGGCCAGGTCATGGCACAGCGCCTGGAGGAGAGGAAGAGAGACTCAAGGCAGACCAGGGACAGTGTCTGTGAATCTCGGGGGTCAGAGCGTTCATTTTAAACAGATAGAACTTCAAAAAATAGGCTCAGCTAATTTTCAAAAAGTTTTTTTTTCCTAGTGCACAGTGATTTGACATAATTCACAGTGAGTTGAGAGCCTGGGGACTGCCTGACTGGGTTCAATTCCCAGCTCAGCCACTTCCTACCTGTGTGCCTTTGGGCAAATGACCAAACCTTTGTGAGCCTCCATCTCTCCATCCGTGAAATGGGGATAACAGTACCTTCCTCATAAAAGAAGCATAAAATGAATTAATACGAGAAGGCACTTAGAACATCGTAAGTGCTGTAGGCATAGCTGTTAACTTTCAGTGTTATTATCACTACTTCTGTTGTTGTTCAGTCATTCAGTCATGTTCCACTCTTTGCGACCCCGTGGACAGCAGCATGCCAGGCTTCCCTGTCCTTCACCGTCTCCCAGAGTTCGCGCAAGTTCATGTCCAGTCAATGAATCCATGCAGCCATCTCATTCTCTGCTATGATTATGCCGCCAAAGTTTCAAAGGAGATGGCAAGATATAAATGGAAAGTTAAAGGCTGCCTTCCTTGCCTCCTGATCCCTAAGTCCTGTTTCCTGAAGGCACTGACTTTGACCATTCTCTTGTGTGTCCCATCAGAACATGTATAGTGCGTGTATGAACGTGGATGTGTTATCACTGTAACAACAGCAGCTCAGGATCATGGTGTCCACACTGTTGTGTCCCTTGCCTCTGCCATCAGTGTGTCTGGGAGCTCTTTCCACCTCAGGGCACTTGGGCTCTTAGCTGCAGCTGCGGGATGCTCCACTAGGAGCTTAAACCATAGTCCACTTTACCAGTCCCCAGTGATGGGCACTTAGATTTTTTTTTTCTGGTCTTTTGCCATGAGAAACAGCAACCAAAATGAATCTCTCTGTCCATCCTCCTTCAGACCCTTTTGCTAATCTAGCCGGAGGATAATTTCCCAGAAGTAGCCAACGTAAGAGGCTTCCCAGGTGGTGCTAGTGGTAAAGAGCCCACCTGCCAATGCAAGAGACGTTGAGACGCAGGTTTGATCCCTGGGTTGGGAAGATCCCGTGGAGGAGGAAATGCAACCCACTCTGATATTCTTGCCTGGAGAATCCACATGGACAGAGGAGTCTGGCAAGCTACAGTTCATAGGGTCTTAAAGAGTTGGACATGACGGAAATGACTTAGCACACACACACTCAGCCAACATAAAGGTGTGCACACACGTTTAAAAGTCTGATGTGATGCTGCTGAACTATCTCAGAAAGAAATGACACCTCCCCAGCCCCCAAAGGGAAAGAAGTGGTGCTACTAGAAGTCGCAGTTTGTTGTTAGCAGTTTCTAGGGTGGGATGGGATGGGGTGGGTTGTTCTACATCAATAGACCACTGAGCCAAGCCCCTCAGAGGGGGTCAGCCAAGAGGCAGCCTTCGTAGAGACCCTGGGGTATCAGGCCTGTGTGTTGCCTGATGGGAACAAAAACATTCTCAGCTCTGTTTCATGGTGGATTGTTCTAGAAGCCTCCTGCTGGGCATTCTGAGAGCCTGGGATGAGCAAGGGGGCTGGTGTTCCCAATTAGAATGATATCCTCTGTTGGACTCCTTCCCCTCAGTAGACTCATTTCATTTTAAACTCCCCAGAGAGCCTCAGAGGGTCCCCCTCACAGATTGCATGTTTACCCCTTCCCAACCCTAAAAGGTATTCAGTCCTTTAGGTCCAGATTCTGCCCTTGACTAATCTGTGCAAACAGCCCTGGGAGATGGGTCAATACAGTTCATTTTACCGATGAGGAAACTAAGGCTCAGAGAAGTGGAGTGACCAGCCCAAGGTCACCCAGCTCATGAGCAGTGGAACTGGGGTTCAGACTCAGGCGTGACTTCCAAACCAGGGCTTTCCCCACACTTTCAAACCAGACCAGTCCCCACTGGGCTCCAGTGGGTTCCCTTTCCTTCAGGAAAGTGCATCAGAATGCCCTGTGCAGCCTAGATTTCCAAGTTCCATTAGGCACTTCTGTTTGCTGCTTGTCTACAAAAAGGACGTGGTTCTCAGCAGCTAGGCTCCTGAGAAGCCCCTGGTGGGTAGAAATAGCAGGACCCGGAGCGGGAGGCCGGGGGTCTTTTCTCTGTACTGTGTCAGCTGTGGGTCCGCCCTCACCGCCCTCCCCTCCCCTCCCCGCTGGCTGCAACCGGACTCCAGTGGGCTCCTTTGTGTGGAGTCACCTCCTGCAGCTATTGGAGACGGACGACCCCTTGAAACAGACCCTCCGGGAGGCCATCCCTGAAGATATTGTCAGCCGGGAGTTCCATCCAGAGATGTGGAAACACTCGTCCTACTCTGACGTCACCTTCCGCTCAGGTATGAGCATCTTTGGCCAGCACTGTCCTCCTCGGGGGCCACAAAGGCCTGGGGACCCGGGAGTTCTGACTCCAAAGGACATGTGGCCATGTCTGTTTCCTAAACGTCCAGGTATTCACATGCCATCTGCTTGATTTTTTTTTTTCTGTATCCCCATAGCACCTGCCATTTTTGATGGAAGAGGTAAAAAAATAGTTAAGTATGAGCCATGTTATAGTATTCAATGAAATAGTACTTCCATCTTTTCTCTAAACTGGTTCTTTTAAACTTACTGTTATGCTAAAAGAAAACCTTTTATTGCTACTATTAGCAGAAGATTAGTTTAATTCTAAAAATAGGGTTGTCCTAAAAAGAATTGCAGTGACCGTGAAACACTGTTGGGTTCTTGCCTGCTGAGGGCTGTGAGTTTGAGAACTGCTTTTCCCTGGGTTAAAAAGGGAGATTAGCATCAACCAGAGACAGCTGCTTCCTTGTGATTATCAGAATCAAAAAGAGACCCCTTTCTAGGTTAGGTATCCAACCCCCCTCAGCTACTTTGAAAGTTGGGGAGCAGGGAGGGGTGCTCTGGCTGCCCCCCACCTATCAGTAGATGTGGGTGCATTCGTGACCCTCTGTCCTGACCTTCTCTCTGCCCTTGGTAAGGCTTACTCATCTGAGCTTCCTGTCCTGGCTGAGAGGATGCATGGTGTGTCTAGCCCTGTCTCCAGCCCCTCGGCTGTCAGCTCCTGCCCTGTGAGTGGCCTGGTGGGCACTGATCCTTTCTCTTTCAGCATCAGGCAGCCTGGGAGCCAACCTGGAGGGGACCCTTCTTTTCTCCCCAGCCTCCTTCCTCCCCCGTTCTGCCACAGCCAACCTGACCATCCATGCTCTTGGTCATGCCTTCAACATTCTGGAGGTAAGAGGGGCCCTTGTTTCAGTCTCTTCAGGGCATCTCCTGGGCTTGGGGGCAGAAATGATCCCATCCATCCATCTTTCCATCCCTCACTTCTTATATCTGTTGATCTACTCCCACATCTTGTACTCCCAGACCCCAACCTCCATCTACCCATTTATCTGCCAGTCCCAACCCATCTATTCATCCAGCCTACTGCTGCTGCTGCTGCTAAATCACTTTAGTTGTGTCCAACTCTGTGAGACCCCACAGAAGGCAGCCCACTAGGCTTCTCTGTCCCTGGGATTCTCCAGGCAAGAATACTGGAGTGGGTTGCCAGCCTACTGACCCATACATAAATCCATACATCTATGACCCCCATCCCTCCTTCTCTCCCTCCATCTCATCCATCTGTGTACCTCCCATCTCTCTTTATCTACCCTCTCACCTACTCATTTATCTTCCCAGTCATACACCCATCCACCCACCTATCTATCTATGCACCCACTTAGCTATCCATCCACCTATCCATTGCCTATCCATCACCCCATCCATAGTCATTCATCCATCCTTCTCATCCACCTATCCACTTATGTACCTTTCCACCCATCTCTCCATCTACACTCTCACCTGATCATCTGTTTATTCTCTCAGTCATCCACCCATCTAGTCACCTATTTATTAAGACCTACACACTCACTGATCTGTCCACATACTCTTCCATATGTTTATACATCTGTATCCATCCATCCATTCTTCTATCCTCTTCCATCTATTCATCTATACATCCCAACTGTCTCTTCATCTACTCTCTCATCCACTACCCTTCTACCCATCCATACATCTATCTGTCCGTCTCCCCACCCACCCTTCTCTTCATCCGTTCTCCCACTGATCTATCCACCCTTCTATCCATCTATCCTTCCATGTTCATCCATCCATCCATCTATGAACCTGTCATCAGCTGCATAGTTTCCATCTTCTACCTAACATGTGCCAGGCACTGTGCTGTGTGCTGGGCTCGGAGAAAATGATGATGATCAAGACAAAATTCCTGCCTTCTTGGTGCTCACAGCCCAGAGAGGTAGACAGATAAGAAATGAGTAGACACATTCATAAAACAATGGCAACTTTAAGTAGTGAGTTTAGAGATCTGAAGGATGAGTGGGAGCAACTGTGTGGAAAACTGAGGTAAGAACCTTGCAGGGGGAAAGGGGGCAGTGTGTTCAAAGTCCCTGAGACGAGAGAGGGCTTGGTGTGTTTAAGGAACAGAAATAGACTAGAGAACAGGAGGAGAATATTAAGATGGGAGCTCAGGGAGGGAGCAAGGCCATGTTGAGGAAGGGTTTCAAGGTGGGGAGTGACATGCAATTTGAATGTGGAAAATGATTTGTAAGGGGCAGCAATGGAAGAGGGATGATCTCTGAGGTCATGTGCCCAGCAAACTTTGAAGTAATGTAATACCTTGGGGCCCTTCCGTCCCTTCCCCCCAGGTCCCTGGAGTTTGTCTGAGAGAGAGTGCTCTGTGCCCTGTCCCAGCTCTTTCTAATTTATGAGAACAGGGGACTTAACATCCAAACTTTACCTTCTGGGCACCTAAGCTTAGATCTGGCAAGGGCTGAACCTCTGGTAATTTCTCTGCAAATGCTCTCATAGACATCTAGATGAGCGGTTGGAAGGAAAGGATGTAAGAATGAGGGAACAGATGGGTGGATGGATAGGTAGATGGGATGAAGGAACGACTCATTCATTCATCCATCGGATTTTGAGAATCAGTCAGGTCATCTGTTAGTCAGGGTCTTCCAGAAATGTAGAACCAGTAGGGTTATAGAGGCTGACAAGTCCCAGATCTGCAGTCAGCACAGCTGGAGACCCAAGGGAACTGATGGTGTAGTTCCCGTCTAAAGGCAGAAAAAGTCAATGTCCCAGTCTGAAGACAGTCAGGCAGGAGGAATGCCCTCTTATTTGGAGGAAGGGCAGCCCTTCGTTTCATTCAGACCTTCAACTGATTAGATGAGGCTCACCCATATTATGGAGGGCAGTCTGCTTGACTCAGTCCACTGATCTAAATGTTAAACTCATCCAAAAATTCTCTCACAGAAACATGTGTAATAACACTGGACCAACTATCTTGGCACCCTATGGCCCAGTCACATGGACACAGAACTAACCGTCTCACCAGACACTGAGTTCGCTTAGTGAGATGCGGGGCCCTGCTCTCATGGAGCCCACGACCTGCGAGGTCTGAGTGTGACCTCGGAGCAATGTGCTTGACACTCAGAGGAAGGGGTAATAAATTTGGCTGGGGGTGGGGAGGGGGAATGTGTGGAGCCGGTGATATGGGAATTCAGGGAAGGCTTCCCAGAGGTGGTGACATTTGAACCAGGCCTCAAGGAATTGGTCGGAATTCTTGCTGTGTGGCATTTGCCAAGCAGATGTGGAGCTGAGATTGCATCTCTTGACGTTTGGGCCTGGATGGACCCTAGGGAGCCTGGGGCCCTCTGTTCAAGCTCCCAACTCCACAGCTCTTGGTTACTATTGTGAAGAAGTTACTGTGCCCTGAGCCCCTGACTTTCCTTCCCAGCTGGGACTCCGACTGGAAAATGCCGAGGAAATGGCTCGCAGGCTGTTTGGCCCGAAGTCATTCTGGGGGCAGGAAGGGGCAAGACAAGCCCAGGCGGAGGAGCCCCAAGAGGCAGAGCCAGGGCCCACACCGCAGCCGGCCGACCCCGCTTGTCCAGGAGAAAGGTCCAGAAAGATGAGAGACTTGCAGCAGAAGGTAAGGGAAGCACCTGAGCCCACCTCTTTTCACCCTCCCCCCGTCAGGTGCCAGCTTGGACTTTGGGACTGGGGGACCCAGGTGTCCATGCCCTCTGACCCTGCCCTCCCACCCCCCAGCCCCCTTACAGAAGCACATTGCTGGTCCAGATCTCAGCAGGGAGCTGTTAGCCTGCCTTCTTTTGAAAAGCCACTTGCTATATCATATACATAGAAAAGTGCCCACCTTGGAAGTGTTTTTCCATCAGTGAAACATCCTTGTAACCAGCACCCAGACCCTCATAAGCTCCCCAGAGGCACCCTTCTGCCTCCCTGTTCTGGTTTACCTGCCCATAACCAGAGGTAAGCAACCACTGTTCTGACTCCTAATAGCACCGAGTAACTCTTTAAAAATCAGCTTTGTTGAGGTATGATTGTCCTACAATAAATGGTCTGTGTTTAAAGTTTTGACACATACCATTTGACAAGTTTGGACATATGTAAACACTGTGAAGGGGCATTGCTGATGGCTCAGCGGTGAAGAATCCGCCTGCCAATGCAGGAGACAGGAGTTCCATCCCTGGATCAGGAAGATGCCCTGGAGGAGGGCATGGTGACTCACTCTAGTATGCTTGCCTGGGAAACCCCACAGACAGAGGACCCTGGCGGGCACGGGGGTCCTACAGTCCACGGGGCCGCAGAGTTACATGACTTAGCGACTGGAAAACAATCGCAATACACCATGAAACCATCATCAGCTAAATCAACATATCCCTCACCCCCAAAGGTTTCTAGTGCTCCTTAATCCCTTCTTCCCGCTCCACCCCTGCCTCCCTATTGTGATATGCTCTTTCTGTCAAAATAGATAAGTTAGCACTTTCTGGAATGTTGCATAAATGGAATCATGCAGCATATACTTCTGTTTTTAAAGCATGTGCTCCTTTCTGGCCTGACTTCCTCTATTCAGTGTAATTATTTTGAGACTCATCCATTGTGCAGGGTATACGAATAGTTTATTTCTTCCTATGGTCAAGTAGTGTTCCATTGTAGGGATGGACCACAGTCTGTTCAAGTATTCACCTGTTGATGAACATTTGCATTATTTCTGGTTTTGGGGCTATTACAAGTAGGGATGCTATGCGCATTTATGTATGTGGTGGTGATTTAGTCACTAAGTCATGTCCAACTCTTGCGATCCCATGGACTGTAGCCTGCCAGGCTCCTCTATCCATGGGATTTTCCAGGCAAGATCCTGGAGTGGGTTGCCATTTCAGATCTTCACATAAACATATGTTTTCATGTTTCGGGGTAAATATCGAGGGATGGGATGGCTGGATCATATGTTTAATTTTTTAAGAGCTACCTAAATTGCTTTGCAAAGTGGTTGTACTATTTTGCATCCCCACCAGCAGTGTATGAGAGGTCTAATTCCTCCACATCCTCACCAACATTTGGTAGGATTAGACTTTTTAGTTTCTGCCATTCTGATGGTGTGTGGTAGTATCTCACGGCTTTATTCCCTAATGCTGATAACGTTGAGCATCTTTTCATGTGCTTATTTGTCACCCCTGCATCTTTGGTGAAGTGTATGTTCAAATCTTGTGTCTTTAAAAAAAAAGAATTGAGTTGGTTTCTCAAGAGCAAGCTTCAAACATTCGTGATCTATTTAGAACGCAAGGCTTTTATTAGCTGTGTGACTTGCAAATATTTTCTCCCAGTGTGTGGCATGGTCTTTCCATCCTCTTAACGGTGTCCTTTTCTGGCCATGCTGGGTCTTGCTTGTGTGCAGGCTTCTCTGGTTGTGGCACCCAGGCTCTAGAGCGCGTGGGCTCAGTAGTTGCAGTGGTGGGCTTCTCTTGGCTGTGGTGTGTGTGCCTCGTCACCCCACAGCATGTGATATCTTAGTTTCTCGAGCAGGGATCAAACCCAAGTCCCCTGCGCTGGAAGGCAGATTCTTAACCACTGGACCCCAGACGAAGTCCCAACAGTGCCTTTTAAAGAGCAGACATCCTTGATTTGGATAAAGTCAGGTTTATCCATTTCTTTTACGTGTAGTGTTCGGGTGTTAACATCTAAGAAATCCCTGCCTAATGCAGTCTTACAGAGATTCTTGGAACCCTCTGGAGGCTTCCAGAGTTCTCTGTGCCACTCTTTCCCCTCTTGTACTCTGCCCCGCAATGTCCGGCCACCTTGGTCTCCCCAGGCTCCCAGATCCTTCACTCCAGGAGTCTGCCCTGCCCCTCTGTGTTCCCCTCCCAGCCCCTCAGCCTGAACCCCCTCCAGGCGGTTGAGCTGAGGCTCACCTTGCTATTTCCTGTCTCCTGGGTTCATCATCTCGCATTACCTGGTGGCGTCTAATGTCTTGGGAACTTTTGTTTAATCTGTTTCATCTGAGTTTCGAGTTGCTCCACACAGGGAGGTAAATCCAGTCCCTGTTACTTCAATCTGGTTGATAGTAGAAGTCACATCCAGTTCCTTTGTGAACTTTATGTACATGGAATCATTTACATGTTCTCTGGTGGAAAGAAAAAAATGAGGTGACATTCACATAACATAAAGTTAGCCGTTTAAAAGTATACAATTCAGTGACACGTGATACATTCACAGCGTTTTGCAGCCACCACGTCTGTCTAGTTCCAAAACATTTTCACCACCCCAAGGAGACCCCCACCTCTGTTAGCGGTCATGCGCCGTACCCTCATTTCCCAGCCCTGCCAACCATGAGTGTGCTTTCTGTCCCGATGGATTTATCTGTTCTGGACATTTCTTATAAACAGAATCATACAATATGTGGCCTTTTGTGTCTGGTTTCTTTCACTGAGCATGTTTTTGAGGTCTATTTTTGTCACAGCATACATCAGTACTTCATCCTTTTTTTCTATTGCACAAATAATTCCTTTCTTAATTGAAGTATAGTTGATTTATAATATGATAGTTTCTGGTGTTCAGTAAAGTGATTCAGATATGTATGTATGTGTGTGTGTGTGTGTGTGTGTGTGTGTATACATATGCACTTTTTCAGATTCTTTTCCATTATAGATATGACAAGATATTGAGTATATTTCTCTTTGCTATACAGAAACTTCCCTGAATGAACTTCATGAACTTCGCTGCAGTGGTACAATGGTTAAGACTCTGTGTTTCCACTGCAGGGGACGAGGGTTCAATCCCTGGTTAGGAAACTTAGGGTTCTACATGCTTCATGGTGCAACCAAAAATTACAAAATTTAGGAGCTTCCCTCGTGGCTCAGCTGGTAAAGAATCTGCTAGCAGTGCGGGAGACCTGGGTTTATCCCTGTTTCAGGACGATCCCCTGGAGAAGGAAATGGCAGCCCACTCCAGTTTTCTTGCCTGGAGAATTCCATGGACAGAGGAGCCTGGTGGGCTACAGTCCATGGGGTTGCAAAGAGTCGGACACTACTGAGTGACTATCACTTTCACTTTTGTACAGTAAATCCTTGTTGCTTATCTGTTTTATATATAGTACTGTGTATATGTTAATCCCAAACTCCTAATTTATCACTCCCCACCCCCTTTGCCCTTTGGCAACGATAAGTTTGCTCTCTATGTCTGTGGGTCTCTTTCTGTTTTGTAAATAAGTTCATTTATATAATTTTTTAGGCTCTACATATAAGTAATACCATATGATGTTTGTCACTGTCTGACTTTACATAGCATGATAATCTCTAGGTCCATCCACATTGCTGCAGATGACATTATTTCATTCTTTTTTATGGCTGAGTAGTATTCCATTGTGTGTGTGTGTCCCACATCTTCTTTATCCATTTGTCTCTCAATAGACACTTAGATTGCTTCCATATCTTGGCTGTTGCTGCTATAAACGTGAAGGTGCATGGTGTGAAGTGGTTTTGAGTTGCATTTCTCTACTAATTAGTGATATTGAGCATCTTTTCATGTGCCTGTTGGCCATCTGTATGTCTTCTTTGGAGAAACGTCTCTCTAGGTCTTCTGCCTGTTTTATGACTAGGTTGTTTTGATACTGAGCTGTGTGAACTATTTATGTATTTTGGAAATTAATCTTTTGTCGGTTGCATCATCTGCAAATATTTTCCCTCAGTCTGTAGGCTCTCTTTTTTTGTTTATGGTTTCTTTTGCTGTGCAAAATCTTCTAAGTTTTGTTAGGTCCTGTTTATTTTCCCATTATTTCTTTTGCCTTGGGAGACTGACCTAAGAAAACATTGCTACAATTTATGTCAGAGAATGTTTTGCCTATATTCTAGTTTTATGGTGTCATGTCTTATGTTTAAGCCTTTAAGCCATTCTGAGTTTATTCTTGTGTATGATGTGAGTGTGTACTAACTTCATTGATTTACAAGTAGCTGTACCACTTTCCCAGCACCACTTGCTGAAGAGACTGTCTTTTCTCCAATGTACATTCTTGTGTCCTTTGTCATAGATTGATCTTAGGTGTGTGAATTTATTTCTGGGCTCTCTAATGTGTTCCATTGACCTATGTGTCTGATTTTGTGCTTCATTCCTTCCTGAGGCTGGATGATATTCATTGTATGGATGAACCACATTTTGCATGTGCCTTTACCCACTGATGGACTTTGGGGTCGTTCCCATCTTAGGACGATTGTGAATAATGCTGTCCACATCCTCTTTTTTGTGTCTGACTTCTTTTGCTTAAAGTGTGTTTGTGAGATCAATCTGTGTTGCTGTGTGTGCTTACAGTTTGTTTATTGTCCTTGCTTATAGCATTCCATGGTGTGAACATACCACAGTTTCTTTATCCAGTTACTTTTGATGGGCTATCCATTTACTGTTGACAATTTCCTTATCCATTTTTAAAGCCAGTTTCTGGCTTATTATAGGTAGTGCATTCTAGTACATGTCTCTTTGGTGAATGTATGTGCATACATCTGTTCCACGCGTACCTAGGAGTGGACCTGCTGGGCAGGGGGTATGTGTGTGTATGTGTGAGCTTCCTCTGGTTTCCTACTTGATACCAGTACTTGAGTATTTTTCTTACTGAAAACTTACTGTATGCAAACATTTTCATACCCTTTCTGTGGGTGGGGACCTTACTTTACATAACCTTTTACCCACCAGTGGACACTGAGGTTGTTAGTACCTTTTTGTTCTCATAAATGTCATTTCCATGTATATCCGGGGGTGATCAAGGTAGTGGCTGAAGCATTTCCTTACATGTTCACTCATTTACTAACCATCAGCTGTGACCTCAGCACAGTCCAGGAACACAGAGATGATCAGAGCATGGTCCCTGCTGTTAAAAGCCTCTTGGACTAAATCTAGGGCCAGTAAGCAACTTGAATGAGGGTTGTGGGCTGGATGTAAATGTTTTTTTCTTAGAATCACAGTCCCACAATTTCTTAGCATAACACAATTGGTCTGTTATTTTCTCACTTTTTTTAAGGCTTTTTTTTTAGGTTTCTTTTTTAAATTTTTTAAAAAAATCAATTAACTTTTGGCTGCTCTGGGTCTTTGTTACTGTGCGGGCTTTCTCTAGTTGTGGCGAGTGGGGGCTACTCTTCATTGCGGTGCTCGGCCTTCTCACTGCAGTGGCTTCTCCTGTTGCGGAGCCCAGGTTCTAGGTGCTCGGGCTTCAGTAGTTTCAGCATATGGGCTCAGTAGTTGGGGCGGGACCAGTGATTGAACTTGTGTTCCCTGCCTTGGCAGGCAGATTCCTAACCACTATGCCACCAGGGAAGTCCTGTTTTCTCGCTTTTGATATATGTTCACTTTGCAGGATATATTTTGCACAGTGCAGTGATGAGTGACAGTAGTCCTTGGCCTGAGCGTTGGAGAGACAGCAGGGCGTGGCGGGGACTGTGGTAGACAGGCTTGCAGCTCAGGCCTCGGCTCATTGGCAGCCACCGCTCAGTTCTGAATGCCTGTTGCCCTTTTGGGGAGGGGGAGACTGCGAGGCAGTGGGAGGCAGGCCAATATTTCTTTTTTTTTTTTGAGAAGCTGGGTATCTGGACTTTGCATAAAATCTCCCGGGTTTTAAATAGTAGAAATACATTTTTTAAGAACACTTATTGCATGAAAAATAAAGACCAAGAAACTGTCACAGACCAGAGGAGACTGAAGAGACATGATACTAAACTCCATGTGGTACTGGACTGACTCCTGGAACAGAAAGAGGATGGAATGGAAAAACTGGTGAAATACGAATTAAGTCTGCGGTTTAGTTAATAACATGCTCGTGTTGGTTTCCTCGTTTTCACTGTGCGTCTTGGTCACGTAAGATGCTAAGAGTGGAGGAAACAGGGCGAGGTACATGGGAGCTCTCTGTACTAGCTTTGCAACTTTTTCTAAAAATTTTTATTGGAGTATAGTTGTGGCTCAGCTGGTAAAGAATCTGCCTGACATGTGGGAGACCTGGGTTCGATCCCTGGCTTGGGAAGATCCCCTGGAGAAGGGAAAGGCTGCGCACTCCAGTATTCTGGCCTGGAAAATTCCACGGACTGTATGGTTCATGGGATCGCAGAGTCGGACACGGCTGAGCGACGTTCACTTTCAGAGTTGATTTACAACATAGTGCTGGTTTCAGGCTTACCGCAGAGTGACTCCGTTTCCCGTATATGTGTGTGCTGTTCTTAGTCGCTCGGTTGTGTCGGACTCTCTGTGTGACCCCATGGACTGTAACCTTCCAGGCTCCTCTGTCCATGGGGATTCTCCAGGCAAGAATACTGGAGTGGGTTGCCATGCCCTCCTCCAGGGGATCTTCCCATCCCAGGCATCGGACTCAGGTCTCCCACACTGCAGGCGGATTCTTTACCAGCTGAGCCACCAGGGAAGCCCCTATATATGTATATCTACTCTTTTTTAGATTCTTTTCACATATAGATTATTAACAGTATTGAGTAGAGTTTCCTGTGCTATATAGGGTAGGTACTTATTAATTGTCTATTTTATATGTAGCAGTGTGTATGTGTTAATCTCAATCTCCCAGTTTATCCACCCCCCCCTTCCCCTCTGGTAACCATAAATTTGTTTTCTATATCTGACTGTTTCTGCTTTGGAAATAAGTTCACTTTAGTATCATTTTTCTGGATTCTACATGTAAGTGATATCATATGATATTTTCATATGTCTCTGTCTGACCTACTTCACTCAGTATAACACTCTCTAGGTTCATCCATGTTGCTGCAAAGGGCATTATTTCACTCTTTGGTGGTTGAGTAGTATGTTCCATTGTCTATATGCACCCCGTCTTTATCCATTACTCTGCTGATGGATAAAGTAGGGTGCTTCCATGTCTTGGCTATTGTGAATAGCGCTGCAATGAACACTGGGGTGCATCTGTCTTTTTGAATTGCAGTTTTGTCTGGCTCTATTGCTGGGTCACATTCAGCTTGGATTTTTAAAAGCCTCTATTATTTACTAACACACACACACACACATGGCATTGGGTGTTGGGTAGACTGTGCAGGTCTAAGAAAATATATCCATAGGTTCTGCCTCTGGACCATGAGTTTTGCAAGCCCTGTTCTGAACCCCACAAGCCCTTGACCTTTCTCTCCAGCTGCCCCTTCACCCTCCTGAGGTCCAGGTGCCTTGCCTGGCTAAGCCAGACCTGTTCTTGGTCACAGGTGGCCCGGAGGCGCAGGGAGAGGCAGGCGCTGAAGTGTCAGCTGAGCATGAAGGTGTTCGGGCATGAGCTGAGCTTTGTGAACTGCGGGGCGGTGGGGAGCCACGTGACGCGCCAGTCCCTGAACCTGGCTGAGCTTGCCATCAAACTCCTGAAGGTACCTCAGGCTGGGCTTGACCCTTCCCTGCCCTCTGAGCTGATGATGTTTCCTTTGATGCGTTGGTGGAGTACTAAAGTACCTTCAGACTCAAGAGCGTGAAATTTCGAACCAGACTGCCCAAGGTCAAAAATTGGCTGCACTGCTTACCGCCTTGGGCGTACTGTTGAATTTACCTTAGCCTCAGTTTCTGCATCTGTGAAATGGGCATGCTAGAATAGTAATAATAATATCTACTTCATAGAGCTGTTGAATCAAATGACTCAGTGCAGTAACAATGCCACAAAGTGGAGTGTGCCTGGCATTAAGTGCTGTGTACCAGGTGTGCCAGCAGGGCCCACACCCTGGATGGGCCTGGATGCCTGACCTCTGGCTATGACCTACAGTAACCTGTCTTGGTTCAAACCCCAGTTCTGCTGGTTTCTAGCTACATGGGCTTGGCTGGGTTATGTTATCTGTTTGGGGGCTCTGTTTTCTTGTCTGGAAACTGGGGGCAGTGATGAGGTTCCGTCTGAGGGTTGTGAGGGGTGAGTAAGGGGGTCACGTGCACTCTTACGGTCCTCTGACTGCAGGGCCAGGAGGTGCAGGTGAACCGGAGGCTGAACCTAGCGATGGAGGAGCTTACCTTTCCCACCATGTCTGGCCTCCCAGCCTGCTTGACCTTCAACGTCTCGGCGGCTGTCAGCATCCAGGTCCGAGGGACAGCCGACTTCCAGGGGCGCTCAGATTTCTCTGTGAATGGTTATGTCAAGCCCAGGTAACTGGCTCCTCAGATCTGGGGGAGATAGGTGGATCAGGGCCTCCCCCTGCAGAGAGCTGGGACATCAGTATGGACTGGGGGAGGGGGAGCCCTGCTCTGCTGAATACCTTCATATCAGCTACTGTAGATGAAGTGTTTTTCATGCCAAGAAGCTAAGGAGATCTTGGGCAGATGTGCCCACTTTACAAATGAGAAGGCTGAGGCTCAGTAAGGTACAGCCCCCATGCCCAAGGTAGCAGAGCAGCTGGGATTCACAGCTCGTGTCACAGCCCCACTCTTCCCTCTGCCCCCTTTGCCTCTTGGGGGAGGTGGTGGGAGGAGAAGGAGAGGGAGGAGCATTTAAGGTACAGGAGCCCACGTGGCCACACACAAGGTGGACGCTTTTCTCATTCCCATTAAGGGTTAAGGAAATTGAGACTCACAGTGAGTGCATAGCTGACCCAGGGCACCCGGCATCAAGGATTTTGAGCAGAACAGTGATCACCCGTCCCAGGCCTGCTGGGTGACTCTCCCAGTCACTAAGCTGACCTGTGTTTAGTTTCTGGGTCCAACAGGGTAATGTGGGTGTCCTGTGCTGCCTTTTGTTGGGCACAGAGACCTTAGGCTTGGACTCACAACCAGAACTCCAGACTGACTGTTCCATGTCCCAGCTGTGGAACCCATGCAGGTGGTGTCACCTCTGTGAGCCTCGGTTTGTCTGTCTGTTAAATGGGGCTAATGATGGTGAGGGTTTGATGGCAAGGTAGAGAGTGCTTGGCCCACGTGGAGTGTGTGGTCAGTGATGGCCGTGGTGGAGGGGCCGCTCTGGCTCAGGACCATGGAGAGAAGCTGGCAGGGGGGTCGTGGGTGGTGCGTGGGTTGGCACTGGTTTGGCCGTTGCCTGGGGCCATAGGCTGCAGCCGTGTGCTTCTTCCTTAGCGCCCTGCTCCAGGTCTCAGCGCAGATGGGCACAGTGGGTGCCCTGGGGCAGGCCGGGCTGAGGTGGGTGACTGGTGTCCGTGGCACTGCCAGCCTGGATGGTGGGATCCGGGCGAGGAAGGGCCAAGACCTCAGGGTGCATCTAAACACACCGGAGGAGGTTGTGGAGCTGCTCCGCTTCAGGTGGGTTCCCACACCCCGGGAGGGAACCTGTGAATGTGTCTGTGTGTGAGCCAGGGTGGGCGCTGGTGTGGGTGTGTGTGTCTGTGAGAGTGTGCATGCCTATGTCTGAGTGTGTGTGCCTGTGAGTCTGTGTATGTGATTGCATGTCTGTGGGCGTGTTTGTGAGACAGTGTGCCTCTGGCAGTGCGTGGGGTGTATCATGTGTGTGTGTATGTGTGTGTCAGGGTAGGGTGGGTGTGTCTGTGATAGGGGCTGGAGACCGAGATGGGATACTCCCACAGTGCTCAGATCTTTCCGGGGGTCCCTCCTGGGGTCTGCTTGTCCCCAGCCTCCTGGAGAGATGATACTTAGAGAACAGTAGATTCAGAGAAAATAGGAGAAGCCAGACTGCCCCCATGTCCACCTCCTCCCTTCCCTTGCTGGAGGCATTGTTGCCCACCTGACCCTCTCTGGGCAGCCGCCAGTGGGGTCTCCTTTTACTTGTCAATTAAATCCTATCACGCTCCCCCTCCCCTATTTAAAATCCCTTGTTTGCTTCCAGGATAACCCAGCTAACATGCTTGCCCTGCCCGAAGGAGGCCCTGCCCACTCCCTCATCCATCTCCTGCCACTACTTCCCCCCCTCACTCCCTCCATGCCATTCTGACCCCCTCACCTCTCTTTTGTTGGTGGTTCCTAAAGAGCCCCCTTTATTCTCACCCCATGGCCTTTGCACCTGCCATTCCCTCTGGGATGCCGGCTGCTTCTCATCCTTTGATTCTCTGACCATATATTACCTCTGCAGAATGTCCCCTCCAAACCCCCCAACTAACCAATGCCTTGCTATGTCCATGCCATCCCATATTTTAGGTTTTTCATAGCGCTTGTCACCCTCTGTGTTCATGGACTGACTCCCCCACCAGCGTGCCAGGTACCCCAAAGGCCTGTCCTGTTCCTGGTGGGACCTGCCCCAGCGCCTTGCCCTGGTGGTTTTATGGATGAATGTCAATGACTCACCACACTTCCCTCCCTTCCCACCCAGCTCTCAGCTGTATCTCGTCACTGGGAACGGCGTGAGGAGCCTCAGTCACATTACCAGCCCTTCCGAGGCCCAGTCCTGTACCAGCAAGGAAGGTGGGTGCCAGCAGGCCCTTCATGTCATTGTCCCAAGATGGGCATCTTGGGGCTGAGGGGTAAGATAACAGCTCCAAACTCCAGAGCTACTCTTCTGCCCTGAAGTACTTATGCCTCTTAACTCAGTGATGCTGTGTCTAGACACGTGTTTAGTTACTCAGTCCTGTCCAACTCTTTGTGGCCCCACGAACTGTAGCCTGCCAGGCTCCTCTGTCCATGGAATTTTCCAGGCAGGAATACTGGAGTGGGTTGCAATTACCTCTTCCAGGGGATCTTCCCGACCCAGGGATTGAACCCACATCTCTTGTATCTCCTGCATTGGCAGATGGGTTCCTTACTAGCACCATGTGGGAAGCCTTCCCTATACCTTATGAAAATAAGCCAAAATCACTTTAAAAGTGCTGAATGCACAGAGATGTTTGTTGCATCATTATTTACAGAGAAAAAAAAATAGGCAGCAACTCAAATATCCAACAGTAGGAGGATGGCTTATTATAACGGCCTTTGAACTAAGAATAGACTTTTACATTTCCAAATGCTGAAAAAATAATCAAAAGAAGACTATTTCAGAACATGTGAGAAATTTGTGAAATTCATATTTCAGTGCCCAGAAATGAAGTTTTATGGTGCAGAGCCACTCCCATTGTCTGTGGCTTTTCTTCAACAACAGCAGAGCTGAGTAACAGCAAACTGCGGTCATGGATGTGTGACCAGCAAAACCTCAAGTATTTACCATCTGGCCATTTACTGAAAACGTTTGCCAACTCCTGGTTTGGTAAAATACCGAAATATCCCGTAACTTTTGAAGTCTGTAAAGAAGGGCATTTTTTAGTAGATTTTTTTGCATTTCCTTTTTATGTATATATGTATGTATTTCTGGCTGCGCTGGGTCTTTGCTGCTGCACGCAGGCTTTCTTCAGCTGCAGTGAGTGGGGACTGCTGTTTCTTGTGGTGCATGGGCTTCTCACTCTGGTGGCTTCTCTTGTTGCAGAGTGAGGGCCCCAAAACAGAGGCTCAGTAGTTGCAGCACATGGGGTCAGCAGTTGTGGCATTCGGGCTTAGTTGCCCCATGGCATGTGGGATCTTCCCAACCCAGGGATTAAACCTGTGTCCACTGCATTGGCAGGTGGATTCTTAACCACCAGACTACCAGGGAAGTCCTGAACTGCATATTGTAATAGAATAAGACAACTCTTTGATGATAACATCAGGTGAAAGGCAACAAAACTGAGAAGGAAGAGCAGGAGGTAGATCCAACAGTCGCAGATCTTGCAATCATTTGGGGGGTAGGGTGGGGGGAGGGGCCTACTTAAGTTACTCCTCTAGGCTAAACAGTGTCCTGAACACTCACTGAGCTATAAATCCTCCCAGCTACACCATGGGCCTGGATCTATTTTCAGTCCCAATGGACAGATGAGAAACACCAAAGCAGTGAGATGTTAGGTAACTTGCCCAAAGTCACACAGCGGGGCATCGGCAGAACGGGAATGCGGATCCAGGCTTTCTTGCTGCAGAGCCTGTGTCCTATATCATACTGCCAGATATTCTGATAGTCTACACGAGGGGTCCTGAGCCAGGGGTGATTTTTACGCTCCCCCCCAGCCAGGGGACAGTTGGCAATGTCTGGAGACATTGCTGGTTGTCATACTGGTGTGGGAGGTGCTGAAGGCGTCTAGTGGGTAGAGCCCAGGGCAGTCCCCTGCAACAAGGAATTATCCAGGCCACGTGTTGAGAGTGCCAAAGCTGAGAAGCCCTAGTCCACACAGCACCACCTCCTATGATTAATGACTAAATAATACTGTTTCTCCGAAGGATGTGGAGATGCTCTTTCTTGCTGATGGGAGCATCCGTGGCCCCGCCCGGAGCCCTCAGCTCTCTCCTGACGGGTGCCGCCTGCTCCCCTCCTCACAGCATCCCACACCTGGGGCTGGCAGCTCTGCACTGAGATGCGCTGGCCGGCACCCGACCAGCCCTACCTGCTCTGGATGCCTGTGTTAGCAGCTGTGACGCTGAAGAAGCAGGACCGGGGGCTCCAACAGTATCTGCTGGAGGCTGCCTACACCCTCCACCCCCAGGTAGGCCCTAGGGAAACTTCTTCTTTCTCAACCGGATTCAGGGGCTCCCTAGGTCTTCTACTCAGGGGTCAGCCTTGAGCATCACTCGTAAAGACAGGGGGCCTCCTCCCTGGAGCTGTTGGACTGGGCTTGTGCTGCTGTAGTTCCCCTCCTGCCTCAGGACCCTTGCACATCTTGTTGGCTTGTTAACTCTGAATCAACCTTCAGAGCGCCATTCAAGAGGTCACCTCTTCAGTGAAGCCTGCCCTGATTACCCTGAAGTGGCCATATTCATTTGTTACGTGCTCTAAGGGGACCGTGTTTCTTCTCTTTTGGTCCCATTTATGTTCATTACTGAAGCCGGTTAAAAAGACCTGTCTTCCCCACTAGTCACTCAGTTCCTGGGAACAGATCCGGTGCCTTTCTCACGCCTGGGTCCCCAGCACCTGGCACAGAGCACACACTCAACAGCCTCCTATCTGACCTCCCAGTTCCCACTCCTGTCTCCTTCCCATGTGTTTTCCACCAGCAGCCAGAACAGACCTTCCAAAATCCCTAAAGGATTGTGTCCGTCCTCTGCTCAGGACTCCTTTCCCTCTGGGTAGGAGCTGAGCACCCTGACCGACAGGCTTTCAATGATCCAGCCATGCCAGTCTCTCCTCCCCATCTCCCCACTTTTTGACCAGTATCACCACTCTCCAGACACACTGACCTCCTTTTAATTAAATGCCAAGCACATTGCTGTCCCAGGGCCTTTGCACTGGCGATTTCCTCTGCCTGGAACACTCTTTCCTAGACATCCACTTGCCTTCTGGTCTCATCAGACGCACCCCTTCCTCAGCAACAACTTCCCTCCCTGACCACCCAGTCCAGAACAATGACCCCCGACTCCGAGTTTGTCAGCAGAGCACTCACGGCCACCAGCTGCCGTCTCACTTCTGTGTCTGGAGGTCCTGCGAGTGTAGGTGCCAGGAGGGCAGGACTTTGTGTATATCACTTGGCTGCACTCTCTGTGCCTGCAACGGTGCCTCGCACACAGCAGTGAACGCTAGTTGGTTCTGAGTGAACGTACGATGGCGCAGGATATTAAGGAGAGCTCATACCTTAAGCTGCATTTTCCCAGAAGCAGACCAGAGACGAGGATTTGGGTAAAAGTGATGGAGGAAGAAAAGACTCCAGGAGGACCCAGTAAGAGGGTGGAGAAAAGAGGGTGGGGACAGCAAAGAAGCTGAGCAGGGGTGGTGGCAGGTGAGGTGGTAACATCAGCCTGAACCCTGCTCAGCCCTGGAGCAGGACTTATGTTGCAGAGTTTGGACCTTTGGGGGCTAAGGAGCGAGATGTTTTTCCCCCTTTGCTGGAGGGAATGTTCTGGAGGTCACAGGTGCCTGGCATTAGGAGCAAAGTACACAGACCCTGATGTTCATTGCATCACTGTTTATGATAGCCAAGACTTGGAAGCAACCTAAATGTCCATCAACAGAGGAATGGATAAAGATGTGGTACATATATATAATGGACTATTACTCAGCCGTTTAAAAAGAATGAGGTAATGCCCTGTGCAGCAACCTGGGTAGACCTAGAGATTATCACACAGTGAAGTAAGTCAGAGAAGGAGAAGCATCATGTGACATCCCTTATATGGAATCCAAAAAGAAGTTACACAAATGAACTTACTTACAAAACAGAAACAGACTCACAGGCTGAGAACAAGCTTATGGCTGCCAGCGGGAAGGATAGGGATGCAGTTAGGGATGGACATGGACAAACAGCTATATTTAAAATGGACACCCAACAAGGATCTACTTACCATACAGCACAGAGAACTCTGCTCAATGTTCTGTGGCAGCCTGGAGGGGAGTTTGCGGGAGAATGGATTCATGTATATGTATGGCTGAGTCCCTTCATTCTCCACCTGATACTTTCAAAACGTTGTTAATCAGTTACACCCCAATACAAAATAAAAAGTTGTATTTATTAAAAAAAAAAAAAAAAAAAAAGCAAAGCACACAGAAGCTGGGAGATGAGCAGGCTGAGCTGGTGAAGGGGCCCCGGGGGGTCCAGGCAGGTGTGTGTGGCAGCTGCTCCTCTAGTTGTTTGCCAAACTGAGAGCCCGTTCTTGTGGTCCTGAGCTGTCCTGTAGGACTCTGCTCCAGGACGTACAGCCCCAGACTCCTGCTTTTAGGGTTCTTGTCTTTCAAGGACATTCTGACCATAAGAACTCAGGTTTTGGTGTTTCTTTTGGAAACATACATTTATTTATTTTGGGGTCTTCATTGCTTTTTTCTAGTTATGGCGAGTGGGAGCTATTCTCCAGTTGCAGAGCTTGGCCTTCTCACTGCAGTGGCTTCTCTTGTTAAGGATCATGGGCTCTAGAGTGTTTGGGCTTCAGGAGTTGCAGCAATTAGCCTCAGGAGTTGCTGTTCCTGGGCCCCAGAGCAGAGGCTCAGTAGTTGTGGCTCACAGGCTTTGTTGCTCCGCAGCTTGTGGGATCTTCCTGGACCAGGGATGGAACCTGTGTCTCCTGCACTGGCAGGCAGATTCTTTACCACTGAGAGATGGGGAAAGCCCGGAACTCAGGTTTTCTTCAGGTGGGGGCGGGGTGGGACCTGGATGGGTTCTCAGTATCAAGGACTCTGCTGTGTTTCCAGAAGGACTGCTGGCTCCCTCAGGAAGCCTCAGCTCACATCTTCATGGGCACGCCCGGATCCGAAGTGCCCAGGGACGTCGGGGTGGACGTCAGCTACAGCTGGCCTCGGGGGAAGTTCCATCTCAAGCTTCTCCATCCCAAGAAGAGAATCGAGCTGGATGGTAAGACAGTGGTCCCCCATCACCCTGCCCCCAGCCACGGGCTGGATCCATGGGCCAGATACAGCCCGCTCACTGAGGACTCCTCAGCCACCTTCTGAGGTCGGCACTACATAGAGCTCCATTTAATGGACGAGGACCCCAGGGCTCAGAGAATAGGAAGCCAGGAGGACATCCCCCAGCCAACCCCGGAGGTGGATCCAGGATGTTGAACCCCTTTCTCTAAACTCTCATTTTTGTCTCCCAGGAAAGATTGAGACTGTCCAGAGGGCCCGCATGGGTCACCTGGAGTTGATTCTGGATGAAAGAGACGTCTACTACATCAAGGTTTGTACCCCGTCCTCAAACCCCTGGTGTCGACACCTGCCACTTCCCAGGACACTTCCGGTCCCAATCCCTGCTTACTCATCACCACCTCCTTTGGTGGTGTTTTGTTTTTTTTTTAAATTATTTACTTACTTAATTTGCTTGCTGCATTGAGTCTCAGTTGTGGCACTAGAGATCTTTGCTGCATCATACGAGGGGATCTTCTGTTACGATGCAGGGACTCTGTAGTTGTGGGGTGTAGGCTTAGTTGCCCCGTGGCATGTGGGATCTTAGTTCCCTGACCAGGGATCGAACCCATGTCCCCTGCATTGGAAGGTGGATTTTTTTAAAAATATTTATTTATTTATTGGGCCTTAGTTGCGTCACATGGGATCTTCACTGTGGCATGCAGGACCTTTCATTTGCGGTGTGTGGGTTCAGTTGCCCTGAGGAATGTGGAATCTAGTTTCCTGACCGGGGATCGAACCCCAACCCCCTGTGTTGGTAGGCAGAGTCTTAACCACAGGACCACCAGGGAAGTCCCTCTTGTGCTTTAGCTGTTCTTCTCCACCCACCTACTAGTACCACCTAGTATGAAAAAGAAAAAAATGGGTTCAGATCTTACCACCATCAATGTCAAAAATTGATAATAACAGTAACACAGGAGTATGCTTTAAAAAATCCAGAGTAGACAAAGATATAAAATAGTAAGTCAAAGAGTGCTACTCCCCTGATTTCCAGAAGAAATGTCAAGGCACACTCGGAGAAATCTGTGTGAGTTTTCCAGGGCTGCTCTATCAAAGTACCCTGAATTTTCGGGGGCTTGAAGAATGGAAATTCTCTCACAGTTCTGGAGGCTGGAAGTTCAAAATCAAGGTGCTGGCAGAGTTGGTTCCTGCTAAGGCTCTAACCCGTGCTTCTCTCCTGGTTTCTAGTAGCCTCGGGGATTCCTTGGCTTGTAAGGGGCTGTCTTCCCCCTTGTCTCCGCATTGTCTGCCCTCTGTAGGTATCTGTGGCCACATCTCTCTTTTTGTAAGTTTCCCAGTCAGGCTGGATTAAGGTCCACACAAATGACCTCATCCTGCCTTTGTCTGCAAAGATCCTGTTTACAAATATGGTCACCCTCACATGTCCTGGCGGTTAGCTTTGGAGGGACGCACAGTTCAGCTCATAATATTATAGATTTGAAACACCTTTCAATTTTTTAAAAACATCTGTTTGTTTATTTTTGACTGTGCTGGCCCTTTGTAGCTGTGTGATCTTTTCTCTAGTTGCGGGGAGCAGGGACTACTCTCTATTTGCAGTGTGGGGGCTTCTCTTATTGTGGCTCCTGGGCCCTAGAGCACAGGCTCGGTAGTTGTGACGCGCTACTGCGTTGCTTCACCACATGTGGATTCTTCCCAGACCAGAAATCAAACCTGTGTCCCTTGCATTAGTGGGTGAATTCTTTACCGCTGAGCCACCAAGGAAGCCCTATAGGTACTTTTAAGGTTTTCAACCTGGAGGACCTAGATGGGACTCAGTGGATCCTCTGAAGCCGCTGCAATTGTGTGGAAGTTTTGTGTCTGTCCTGCTGGGGAGAGGGTTTAGACCTTCCAGCTGATGCTCAAGCAGGTCTGTGACTCCAAGAAGGATAAAAAGAGCAGCTGGAGACTCGCTCCTGCCAAGCGGGACCTCTGGGCCCCTTTAGCCATGAGTCTGGCTGTCCTGTATCCGTCTCCAGTGGATTCTCAGAGAGGTCCAAGTTGAAAGTTAGCGCCAGGGTTGGAATTTTTGCTGCATGAACACACTCTCAGCTCCCAAATCTGCTTCCTGTCCGGGTGCGAAGACCAAGTGTCAGGGGAGAGCATCTTCCTCTTAGAACCCCAGCTGCCTGCTGGCTGAGACTACGCGTCATTGCAGAGCTCCCAGGAGCCCTCGAATCAATCCCACTTTGCTAAGCACACGAGTGCTAATTGCCTGCCCCTCCCTGCAGGCCTGCCTGCCGCTCTCCAGAGGGCTGTCTGCAGCCTGGAAGCATTGGCCTTTAGAGAAACTCCAGTTCTAGCTGCCTCAGACTCATCACGATAGTGGTAACAGCTGGAGCTTCAGAACTTTCCAAAACCTTTTCTAGGATGGACAGGGGACACATATGACTTTGACCCTGGGTCTCTCTTTTAGTCCTCTTGGTAAGCCCACAGGAAATGAGGAGGCTAAGGCAGATGAACTCAGGAATACAAAGCAGAAATGCTGGGCTCAACTCTGAGAGTTTATGGGCTTTAAGGATGGCGTGGAGAGTGTTAGATTTCAATGCCCTCTCCTCTGTGTGTGCAATGATAGAGCATTCCTAAGTCCCGGGTTACTATTGATCCAGCTCAGCTGTGATTACTGGTCCTCTCTCTCTTTTTTCAAAAATATATTTATCTATTTGGCTGCGCTGAGCCTTAGCTGGTGCACACAGGATCTCTGATCTTTCCTGCGGCTTGCGAGATCTTTAGTTGCAGCATATGGGAACCTAGTTCCCCGACCCAGGACCCCCTGCATTGGGAGCGTGGAATCTTAGCCACTGGACCACCAGGGAAGTCGCTGATTAGTGGTCTCTTTAACTGATAAGTGTCCCGGTTTGGATGAGAAATTCTATAGTCACGCTCTTCACGGGCTGCACTTTGCGAAAGCTACAGCTGACTGCCAAGCAGCTTCTGATACAGACCAGAGAGAAGCATCAGCAAGACACACCATGAAGTGAGAGGAGCGGAGCGGAGTGGAGAGCCGGCGTCTATTTTTGTGCAGAGCAAGAGGCAGCGTGCATGTGTGATTAAGTACACATGTATACACACGTATGTACACATGTGTGTGTACACACACACAGACTTCTGTCTGTAGGCCCACGCTGTCTCTGGAAGACGCACAGATGCAGGGACGGTGGTTGCCTTTGAGAGAGACTGGGCGACCAGGAAGGGGAATGAAACCTATATTTTCCATTGTCTTTATTCACTTACTCAGTAGCTGTTTATTAAGTACCTACAATGTGCCAGGAAGACAGCTCCATGAAAGAGATACACATACAGAATTCTCTCCTTTTGGAACTTACATTCTCATGGAGAGATCATAAAATACATAAGCAAATCGTGGTGATAGGTGGATGTAAGCACTGTAAGAAAAGGGAATCGATGAGCTAGATACAGGGGTCTGGATTATGTGAGACGAAGGGCCTGTTGGCACCAGTTTTTTATTTATTCATTTGGCCGCATTGACTCTTAGTTGTGACATGCAGGATCTAGTTCCCTGACCAGGAAGAGAACCTGGGCCCCCAGCATTGGGAGTGCAGTGTCTTAGCCACTGGACTGCCAGGGGAGCCCCTTGGCTTCAGTTTTAAACAGGCTGACAGGGTAGCCTGTAGCAAAGATGTAAAGAATGTGCAGAAGAGAGCCGTGTGGGTCACTGGGGGAAGGATATTGCAGGTAGAGGACCCAGCATGTGCAAAGGTCCTGAGGCACGAATACATGCAGGATGTCAGAAGCACTGCCTGAGGCCCTGTGTGGTTGGACCAGCATAGGAGACGGGACAGAAAAGTGAGATGACAGATCATGTAAGGCTTTGCCAAAGAGTAAGCAGAAGACAGATTTGTGACTGTTGTCAAGGAACAAAGGCAAAACAGGATTTACAAGAGAGAAAGACTCTGATGCTGGGAAAGATTGAGGGCAGGCGGAGAAGGGGGCAACAGAGAATGAGATGGTTGGATGGCATCACCGACTCGATGGACATGAGTTTCAGCAAGCTCTGGGAGTTGGTGATGGACAGAGAAGCCTGGCATGCTGCAGTCCATGGGGCCACAAAGAGCTGGACACGACTGGGTGACTGAAGAACAACCTAAAGCAGTGGACAGTCTGGGAACAGTGAGGCCGTTGTTTCATCTTCTGGGTTTTCAAATCAGCTGGCAGCCAGCAGAGAGGTCTGTAGGATGGGTCTATAGTCAGCACAGCCATCAAAGATGACAGCTGCAGCTGCTATGGGTTCTCTGGACAAAGCTCAATCGTGGAGACGTAGCGTATGTCTGGGGTCATCTATGTGTCTTACCTGCCAGGGGTCCTCCATTGTGCTGTTTGCTTTCTGGCCAGGGCTGCGTGGCTGACTTCCAGAGAAAGTCTGACTTGTTGTTGTTTTTAAAATATTTATTTATGTGTTTGTTTATGCGGTTGCATCGGGTCTTAGTTGCAGAGTGTGGGCTCTTGAGTTGTGGCTCATGTCCTTAGTGGCCCTGCAACATGTGGGATCTTAGTTCCTTGACCAGGATCGAACCCACGTCCCCTGCGTTGGGAGGTGGATTCTTAACCACCAGACCTTGTTGACCTTAGAAAGGACTTTGGCTCTTACCCTGAAGAAGATAGGGGTACCATCATCTCCTATGCATGGAAGTGCTCGCCCTGGTCACTAGGGCAGGAGCCAGGAGAGCGGGGAGAAGGTTGTCGCAGCCACACAGGCATGATGAGCAGGCGCAAGCCGGGACAGTGGTGGAGGTGGCCAAAGTGGTTAGATTCCAGAATATTCTGCAGGGAGAGCTGGCCAAGAGTCCCTGAAGATTGAAAGAGGGGCAGTGAGGAAGAGTCATTCATACTTTGTCTGAATTTGAATAGGAATTACCCATTCCCTGGTGGCTCAGAAGGAAAAGAATCTGCCTGCAATGCGGGAGACCTGGGTTTGATTTCTGGGTCAGGAAGATCCCCTGGAGAAGGGAATGACAACCCACTCCAGTATTTTTGCCTGGAGAATTCCATGGACAGAGGAGCCTAGTGGGCTACAGTCTATGGGGTCGCAAAGAGTCGGACATGACTGCGCAACTGACACTTTCATTTTCACTTACCTATTGTGAGCAGTTTTTAAGAAGTTTGAGAAGGATCAGCCTAGAAGCCCATTAACCTGGATCCATCTCCTGCCCTCTGTCCAGTCCCAGTTCTTGCGGTCAGGGTGGGGCCTGTTAGCCGAGCCCGTCCCCCCAAGTAACGCTGGGACCTTTCCAGGGCCGGAGCAACCTGTGGCCAGCAGTGGGCGGCGAGGCCCAGCGGTTTGAGGCCCAGCTGGAGGTGAGACTGGTGACATCGGGCAGCCCTGTGGTCCTCGCCGGAAACCTCAGCCGGCAGGCGGGCAGCCGGCTTGCCTTCTCCGTGTCACTGAGCAACCTGCTGGGTGATGAGGCCCATGTGTCAGGTAGGAGGAGGGAGGTGGGCCTTCCTGCCACCTTTCCTTAGTGACCAGGCTTCGGGAGAGGAGGGGAGGGCTGAGTACCCCACTTGTAGTTCCCATCACCCCAACTCCCAATATCCACATTCCACTTACGGAAAACCCAGACCTTATATCTGCTCGCAGCCTCTGCCTCAGTCCCCCAGATGCCCTTCCAATATGCACAACCGGCCCCATGAGCCATAAACCAGCACCTTTTGGACTGTCTGGATTCCAACCCACATTACGTGTTACGGGATGTGTAAAAAACACGTTTTGCATTTTTGACCCAAATTGCACGGAGTGCTGTTTGGATTTTGAATATGCAACCTGGCCTGGATACCCACCCACCTGACCAGGCACCCGCCCTCGTGCTGGAGCTGGCGTGGAGCCCTCCTGGCGGTGCTCCTCGTGGGGTGTTCTGGGAAATTCCGAGGGAGTGATGTGAGTGGCTGGCCCTGATGACCAGCTGGCCTGTGCATTTGTGATAGTCTTAACCAGCATGGCTATACCTGTGATTGAGCTGAATGTGTAGCAGAAACAAGTTTCAGAAGGTGAAATTTACCTGATGACCATCGACTCACTGTCATTTCTCTTCTGTTTGATTCTGTTTTGTCTTAAAACCTTTTGGTCTGGACCCACAAAAGTGACTTTTGGGTTGCCAGCTGGATAGTGAAAATGCTGTCAACGACCCTGATGTCCGTGGGCCTTGGTAGAGACTTAGGCATTGGTTCTACCGGGACCCCCCTGGGCTGCTCCCCCATCCTTTCCTCCCCTGGCACCCTGGGGTGGGGGGTCAGTCCCGGGGGCACGGGCCATGACCACAGTGGACCTGCTGTCTCCCCGCCCACAGCGCTACTGGAGAAGAAGGTGAAGGACGGGCTGCAGGTGGTGTCCCTGGGTGTTGAGCTCTTCGTTCCGGAGCTCATGGGGCTGCGTGCCCTGGGCCAGCTGCAGCGGCGGGGCCACCTCTGGACCAGCTACCTGAGGATCAAGTACGGCCTCCAGGGTATGCCCATGTGCTGACAGGGGGCGAGCTGGGGAGGGGCTGGACTTGCGACCTTTCCTGAGGCGGTGACTCCGAGGGCTAAAGTGCCAATGTCACCTTGGGTGTTTTGGCCTCGCCGCGTGGCTCCTTAGCTAAAGAGTCATTCTATTGGCTTTGAATGGAGCTGAGTCCCTGCCCGTTAAAACAAGAAAAACTCTGTCTGTGTGTGTGAGGGCACTGTGCTTAGTTGCTCAGTCATGTCCGACTCTTTGTGACCCCATAAACCATAGCCCGCCAGGCTCCTCTTTCCATGGGGATTCTCCAGGCAAGAATATTGGAGTGGGTTGCCATGCCCTTCTCCAGGGGATCTTCCCAACCCAGGGACTGAGCCCAGGTCTCCCGCATTGCAGGCGGATTCTTTACTGTCTGAGCCACCTGGGAAGCCCTGTGTGTGTTGGGGTTAGGCATAAATCTGTCTTAAAACCTCGCAGTTGGCAGAGTCCAATAAGCGATGTTAGTTGAGCAGATCCAGAGGGCTGACTGAAGCGGGGCTGTGCCAGACACTCCTCTGCTTGGAATGAGGATGGAGGGCTGCCTGGCAGAGGAAGGGCAGGGGTCTCTGGGTTGCCTGCACAGGTCAGGCGAAGCAGCTGACTCAGGAGTGCAGCACCAGTCAGAAGCTATGGGCAGAGAGCAGCTCGGAGGTTGCCTACAAGCTGGAGCTGAACCACAAGCTCCACTGCACGCAGATCCCAGCTTTCAGTCACAAGGTGGGTGCCTGGGCCGGATGAGGGGTCTGGAGAGAACCCTCAGGGTCAAGGAAGTGGTGGGCGAGCATGCTGAACCCATCCTCAGAGAGGTCAATTGCTCAAGGTCATGTATGGGGATGGATTACGGATTGGACCTTGAGTCTCATCTCCCCTCTGTTCAGCTGGTGTTGATTGAACACCGGCTCTATGCCCAACCCTGGGGCAGAGCCGTGCTCAGGGCAGCCCCTGGTCTCCATCATCCCATTGCTGGGTGGGGGGCAGAGAGCAAGAGACATGGACCAAATCAAGTGAATTGTAAATGCCATGGATGATAAACAGGGCAGAGACTGATCAAACACAGGGGAGTCTAATTTGGACGGGGCAGCAGGGAAGACTTCTTTGGTGGAAATGTATTTTAAGCTGAAAAGTAGTTCTGTTCCCATGGAAGTGTGCTACAGCCAGAGGGAACAGTAAGTGCAAAGATCCTGGGGCTGAAGGGCAAGTGGAGGGCTTAAGGAACTGGCAATTCACCAGAGTGATGAGGGGTGAGCAAAAGGGAGAAGCGGCTGTTTCTTGGTTAATTTACTTTGTTTCCAGTTTGTGTCTTCCTCTGAACTACTGCTTCCACAAAGGCAGGGCTTCTGGTTCGTTCCTTCCTGGCTATTTAGTGCCCAGTGAGGTACCTGGTACCTGGGGGAAAATATGTTAAATAATTGAATGAATGGATGAACCTGTGTTGCCTCAACCTGTGGTTCAGAGGCAAGAGGAAGCAGAAGGATGCCAGGAGCCCCCAAGTGGGGAACCCTGATCCTTGTAGATTCAGTCCAGGGAACCAGAGGCTGCTGTAGGAGAGTGGGGCAGGGGGAGGTCTTGGGCTCATGAAAATCAGGAGTCATCTTCCCATGGCGGGCTGGCTCTTTCTACTCCTTATCAGGGCATGGATAAGGCCTGGGTTAGGACCTTCTAGTTTCTCACCTCGGGATAGAGGGTGCCAGAAATGTAGTCATGAAAGTGAATCATATTCGAATGCAAAATTTTACAAAATCAAAATCAGTGCAAAAAAAAAAAAAAATCCACACCTGTTACAGAATTCTCTCCCCAAATAAGCAAGCCTTGCATCTCAGGATGGTTGGCAGCGAGGAGACTCAGGACTGGTTCACAAGGCTTCCTCAGCGGTCTCCCGGGTGGGGTGTGTCCCCAGGTCCAGCTGCGGCATGAGGAGGTCTCAGGCCACCTGCACTGGGAGCTGGAGGCGAGCTATGGGAAGCACTGGGATGACAGCCGCAACAGGAGGCGCCTCCGCATCCTCCAGACCTTCCAGAATGACTCGGGCCCAGCCCTGAGCAATCACTTCCTGGAGGTGAGTCCTGCCCCCACAGGGCCGGTCCCTGGAGCTCAGCATGCACGTGGCAGTAGGTTCTCAGTTACAAGGATGCAGGAGCTAAAACTCAGGCCCAGAGATCTTCCCTTTGGCATCTCCGGCCCCCATGTCCCTGGGGAAGTTAACATTTGCTGGTGTGCCATGGGGCAGTTTGCAAGAGGGCTTGGGAAATGCAGATTTCCAGCTGTAAAAATGCATTTTGGAAACGGTTCACTTGTAGGGTTTCCTTGAAGGTACACTCTTTTTGGTAAATCAGGAGTAACTTGGAAGCCTAGCCTCTGAACATGCTCTTACAAGGCACGTGTTATCTTTCTGATTTTCCTTTTCAATTGTTTGTTTTAAATGTTTAATTGTGGTCAAATATACATCACATCAAGGCTTCTCTGGTGACCCAGATGGTAAAGAATCTGCCTGCAGTGTAGGAGACCCTGGTTCAATTCCTGGGTCAGGAAGATGCCCTGGAGAAGAAAATGGCAACCCACTCCAGTATTCTTGCCTGGAGAATTCCATGGACAGAGGAGCCTGGTGGGCTACAGTCCATGGGGTTATAAAGAGTTGGAAACGACTGAGTGACTAACACACACACCACATGAAATTGACCATTTTCACCATTTTTAGTGTACAGTTCAGCAGTATTAAGCTCATTCATGTTGTTGCATGGCCGTTACCATGGTCCATCCTTTTCATCTTGTAGAACTGAAACTCTGGACCCATTAAACAGTAACTCTCCATTCCTCCCTCCCCCATCCCCTGGCAACCACCATTCTATTTCCTATCTCTGAATTTCATGACTCTAGTTACCTCATGTAAGTGGGATCCTATAGTATCTGCCTTTTCGTGACTGGCCTATTTCACTAAGCATAATGTCTTCAAGGTTTATAAGTCTGAATGAAATTCCATTGTATGAATGGACCCCATTTTGCTGATCCATTCATTCATTAGTCGACAGTTGGCTTCAAATACCTGTTTGAGTCCCTGCTTTCCAGTCTTTGGGGGTATATACCCTGAAGTAAAATTGCTGGGTGATGCAATAATTTGTATATTTTTAATTTTTTTAATATTTAAAGAAACCATCATACTGATTTGCCTAGCAGTTGCACCATTTTACCACCCTACTGCTGGGGTCGTTTAATGGACCAGAACCCGGTGGTACGGAGTCGACGATAAAAAAGTAAAAGAGAGAGAGAGAGAGAGAGACAAAAAAAGACCCGGGGACCTAAGCTCTGATGGAGCAAAGGTGCTTTAATGATTTTCCTATGAGTATATATAGGCTGTGGTACAAGAAACTTCTTTCGGGAATGATGGAGATCAGAAAACCAAACGTACAGCAACCGTTACCAAGGGAACAAGGGGTAATGTTAGTCACAAGGTCAGGAGACAATCCGTATCTCAAGAAAGGGGAAGGAGATTAAGCTGTTTTGTCCTAAAGAGAATGTTTGCTAAAGGAGACCCAAGCCTGCCTCACACAATGACCTCAGTCCCTGGGAGCAGCGCGCTGTTCCGCTTGAAAAGGGACAGAGGACTCATGAGAGACAGCACGTAGGAATCCTCCCGTCAAACATTCCCTGACACCCTACCATCTGTGTACAAGGGTTCCAGTTCCTCCACATCCTCACCAACACTTCTTTCTGGGTTTTGATTTTTTTTAAACAGTAGTCATCTTAATGGGTATGAGGATCTCATAGTTTAGGTTTGCATTTTCCCAGTGATTGATGATGTTGAGCATCTTTTATGTGGTTATTAGCTGTTTAATTATCATCTTTATTGAAATGTCTTTTCAAATCCTTTAGTCCTTTTGAATCAGGTTGTTTTTTTGATTTTGTTGTTGTTCTTGCTGTAGTTCTTAATGTATCCTAGATATTAAACTCTCATCAGATGTATGATTTACAAATATTTTCTCTCATTCCATGGGTTGCCTTTTTACTCTATGAATAGTGATCTTTGTTGCACAAAAGGGTTTAATTTTTATGTAGTTAAGCATGTTTATTTTTACATTTGTTGCCTGTGTTTTAGGTGTCATGTTCAATAAATCAATTGCCAAATCCAGTCTCATGAAGCTTTTCAATCATGTGTTTTCTTCTAAGAGTTTTATAGTTAGGTCTTTGATCCATTTTGAGTTAAACTCTGTATATGGCATAAGATAAGGGTCCAACTTCTTTCTTTTGCATTGAATACCCAGTTTTTTCAGCACCATTTGTTGAAAAGCTTGTCCTTTCCCCCAATCATAAATGTGTGAGTTTATTTCTGGGCAATCTATTGTAGTCCATTGGGCTGTATGTCTGTCTTTTAGGTCACAAAATACTGTTTTGATTACTGTAGCTTTGTGAGACCTCCCATTGTGTTCTTCTTTTTCAAAATTGTTTTGGTTATTTGGAGTTCCCTTGAGATTCAATATGGATTTTAAGATGGACTTTTTTATTTCTACCAAAAAAAATACCATTGAGATTTTGATAAGGGTTGCATTAAGTCTATAGATTGTTTGGGTAGTACTGAATCTTAGCAATATTTAGTCTTCCAGTCTACAAACAGAGGTTGCCTTTCCATTTATTTGTCTTTTCTAATTTCTTTCAGCAGTTTTATAGTTTTCAGTGCCTCCCTGCTTAACTTCATTCCTAAATATTAAGCTGATTTTAAATGATACCAACACTCCATGAATAAATTCTTGTGAAAAAGTATAACATTTAAAATAAGGCTCAAATTCCCTTTCACAGTTATCATCCCTGTTCCTGGTCCCCTCCTCAGCTGCCTGGAGAAAGCTGTAATTAAGGTCTGCATCACTGGAAAGCAGGCCTTTTTCTATGTATTTGCTCTGTGGACCTGTCACACACACCTAGTTTTGTTTGGGACGCCATGCTGCGCTTCCTTTAGCGATGGATCGTAGAGAACGCCGCTTGTTGTCTTACAGAAGCCTACTCTCTCTCTTAAATGCCTGCATCTTGTTGCATATGCTTCTGTCCTGCAGTTGATTAGGCTGTTTCCCTCTTGGTGGTTTCTAAGAGTGCATTCCTGAGCATCTTTGGGCTTGCCTCCCTGGGCACCTGTGTCGGGGGTCTCTGGGGCAGATGTCACAATGTAGAATTTCTGGAAATTTGGGCATTTTTCATTTGCTGACTTTGTGTCAATTTGCCCTCCAGAATGTCTAGACCCACCACCTGCCTCCCGGTCGTGTCCAACAGGAGCAATTTCCATATTCTCCCCAGTACTTTTGCACTTGAAAAATATTGCTGACATGGGTGGAAATGGCATCACATTGTTTGAATATGCATTTCCTGATGACTTAAGGCTGAGAGACGCTGTTTTGTGTATTTATTCTACCATTGCATTACCCTTTCTGTGAACTGATTTTTCATATTGTTTGACATTTGGAAAAAATTAGTATACTTGGCTTTTGGTTGGTAGGAGTTCAATATATAATTGCAGTTTATACATCATATTAATGTTCTAAATTGGAAAGTTTCTTATTTCTGGAAAACATCTGGCCCCCAGGGTTTTAGTGAAGTGATTAAGAGATTTGTGGCAACATTTCTGCAAGCCTTCAAAAGTGTGGCAGATGCCATGTTAGGTTCTGGGGAGACGAGAATCAGTAAGATAATCTTTATCTTTAGGAAGCTGACAGTGAGTAGAAGCGGGAAAGGCAGACTGGTCAGTGATGAGTCATAAAGTATCACCAGACCATGTGTCAGGTGCTCTGTTTGTATTATCTCATTTAATCCTTGTGCAGCAAGTATTATCTGTTCTCACTTTATAGAAAAGAAATGGTGTAAACAGACTTGTTTGAGGTCTCTCAGCTACGTTATGGCAGAACAGGGTTTCAAAGTCCAGTCTGCCTCAGACTTTTCACCTCTTGATGACCGGATTGTGCCAGATAATATAATAAATAATTTATAATTTAATTTATAATAAATTATTGTTTATAATTTACTATAAAATAATTGACTAAATGATCAGTCAAGAGAAAACTTCCCAGTTCATTCTATGCAACCAGTATTATTCTGATGCCCAAATGAGACAAAAACATCTTAAGAAAAACTAGAGACCATTATCTCTTATAAATACAGATGCAAAATCCTCAAGAAAACACTACCAAAACTCCACTGAGCAATCTATAGAAAGGATTACACAATATGACCAAGTAAGATTTATCCCAGGAATGCAAGATTGGTTTGACATTTGAATATCCATCAATGTAGTATATCATATTAATAGAATGAAGGACAAAAGCCACATGGTCATTTCAAAAGATACAGAAAAGTATCTGGCACAACACCCCAGCAGTCTAGCAGTGGAAAGGCACTTCCTCAACCTGATAAAGGCCATTTGTGACAAGCCCACAGCTAACGTCATACTTCATGGTGAGAGGCTAAATGCTTTCCCCCTAAGATCAGGGAAAGGATAAGATGTCTGCTTTTCACCACTTCTATTTAACATTATACTGGAGGTTCTAGCTAGGACATTTAGGCAAAAAAGAAATAAAAAAGAAAAAAAAAGGAGTAAAGAAAAGGTATTTACATTGGAAAATAAGTAAAATTATTTCTATTTACAGATGACATGATCTTGTATATGTGTTGTAGTCAGTTGCTCAGTAATGCCTGACTCTACAATCCCGTGGACTGTAGCCCACCAGACTCCTCTGTCCATGGAATTTTCCAGGCAGGAATACTAGAGTGGGTTGCCATTTCCTTCTCCAGGGGATCTTCCCTACCCAGGGATCGAGCCCATGTCTCTTGTGTCTTCTGCATTGGCAGGCGGATTCTTTATCATTAGCACCTCCTGGGAAGCCCAATCTTGTATATATTAATAGAAGACCCTAATGAACTCACCTTCTTCAGTGATCAATGCAAAGAAATAGAGGAAACCAAAAGAATGGGAAAGACGAGATTTCTTCAAGAAAATCAGAGATACCAAAGGAACATTTCATGCAAAGATGGGCACAATAAAGGACAAAAATGGTATGGACCTAACAGAAGCAGAAGATATTAAGAAGAGGTGGCAAGAATACACAGAAGAACTGTACAAAAAAGATCTTCACAACCCAGGTAATCACGATGGTGTTATCACTCACCTAGAGCCAGACATCCTGGAATGTGAAGTCAAGTAGTCCTTAGGAAGCATCACAATGAACAAAGCTAGTGGAGGTGATGGAATTCCAGTTGCGCTATTTCAAATCCTAAAAGATGATGCTGTGAAAGCACTGCACTCAATTATGCCAGCAAATTTGGAAAACCCAGCAGTGGCCACAGGACTGGAAAGGGTCAATTTTCATTCCAATCCCAAAGAAGGGCAATGCCAAAGAATGTTCAAGCCACTGCACAATTGCACTCATCTCACACACTAGTAAAGTAATATTCAAAATTCTCCAAGCCAGGCTTCAACAATACGTGAACTGTGAATTTCCAGATGTTCAAGTTGGATTTAGAAAAGGCAGAGGAACCAGAGATCAAATTGCCAACTCCATTGGATCATAGAAAAAGCAAAAGAGTTCCAGAAAACCATCTGTTTCTGCTTTATTGATTATGCTAAAGCCTTTGACTGTGTGGATCACAACAAACTGTGGAAAATTCTTAAAGAGATAGGAATACCAGACCACCTGACCTGCCTCCTGAGAAATCTGTATGCCAGTCAAGAAGCAACAATTAGGACTGGACATGGAACAACAAACTGGTTTCAAATCGGGAAAGGAGTACGTCAAGGCTGCATATTGTCACCCTGCTTATTTAACTTTTATGCAGAGTACATTATGAGAAATGCTGGGTTGGATGAAGCACAAGCTGGAATCGATTGCCTGGAGAAATACCAACCAACAACCTCAGATATGCAGATGACACCACCCTTATGGCAGAAGGCAAAGAAGAACTAAAGAGCCTCTTAATAAAAGTGAAAGAGGAGAGTGAAAAAGTTGGCTTAAAACTCAACATTCAGAAAACTAAGATCATGTCATCCGGTCCCTTCACTTCATGGCAAATAGATGGGGAAACAATGGAAACAGTGACAGACTTTATTTTGGGGGGACTTCAAAATCACTGCAGATGGTGACTGCAGCCATGAAATTAAAAGATGCTTGCTCCTTGGAAAGAAAGCTGTGATCATCCTAGACAGCATATTAAAAAGCAGAGACATTACTTTGCCAACAAAGGTCCATCTAGTCAAAGCTGTGGTTTTTCCAGTAGTCATGTATGGATGTGAGAGTTGGACTGTAAAGAAAGCTGAGCACCGAAGAACTGATGCTTTTGAACTGTGGTGTTGGAGAAAACTCTTGGGAGTCCCTTGGACTGCAAGGAGATCAAACCAGTCTATCCTAAAGGAGATCAGTCCTAAATATTCATTGGAAGGACTGATGCTGAAGCTGAAACTCTAGTCCTTTGGCCACCTGATGCGAAGAACTGACTCACTAGAAAAGACCCTGATGCTGGGAAAGATTGAAGGCAGGAAGAGAAGGGGATGACAGAGGATGGGATGGTTGGATGGCGTCACTGACTCAATGAACCTGAGTTTGAGTAAGTTCTGGGAGTTGGTGATGGACAGGGAAGCCTAGTGTGCTGCAGTCCATGGGGTTGCACAGAGTCGGACACAACTGAGTGAATGAACTGAATGAACTCACACACACACAAAAAAATCTATTAGAGCTCATAAATGAGTTCATCAAAGTTGCAAGATACAGAATTAATATACAAAAATTAGTTGTATTTCTCTACACTCACAATGATAAACCTGAAAAAGAAATTAAAATAATTTCATTTACACTAGCATAAAAAGAATAATATTTAAGATTCTGAAAGAGACACGTGCACCCCAATGTTCATCGCAGCACTGTTTATAATAGCCAGGACATGGAAGCAACCTAGATGCCCATCAGCAGATGAATGGATAAGGAAGCTGTGGTACATATACACCATGGAATATTACTCAGCCGTTAAAAAGAATTCATTTGAATCAGTTCTAATGAGATGGATGAAACTGGAGCCCATTATACAGAGTGAAGTAAGCCAGAAAGATAAAGAACATTACAGTATACTAACACATATATACGGAATTTAGAAAGATGGTAACGATGGCCCTAAATGCAGGGCAGAAGAAGAGACGCAGAAGTACAGAACAGACTTTTGAACTCTGTGGGAGAAGGGGAGGGTGGGATGTTTTGAAAGAACAGCATGTATATTATCTGTGGTGAAACAGACCACCAGCCCAGGTGGGAGGCATGAGTCAAGTGCTCGGGCCTGGTGGGCTGGGAAGACCCAGAGGAATCGGGTGGAGAGGGAGGTGGGAGGGGGGATCGGGATGGGGAATACGTGTAACTCTATGGCTGATTCATATCAATGTATGACAAAACCCACTGAAAAATAAAAAATTAAAAATTAAAAAAAAAATAATACTTAAGAGTAAATTTAACAAAAGAATATAAAATGAATACTCTAAAAAACTACAAAACATTGTTGAAAGAAACTAAAGAAAGGGGGAGGAAGGTAAGAGGGGGGTCAGGATGGGGAACACATGTACACCCATGGCTGATTCATGTGAATATATGGCAAGAACCACCACAATATTGTAAAGTAATTAGCCTCCAATTAAATAAATTTAAAAAAAAAGAAAATCCAAATAAGTGGGAGGGTATCTCATGTACTTGAATTGGAATATTTAATGTGAAGTTTACAAGACTTCCTAAATTGATCTGCAGATTCAACAATCTCTATCTCTCCCTATCAAAATCTGCACTATCTTTTTGATAGCTGATCCTAAAATTCATATGGAATTTCAAGGGACCCAGGGTAGGTAAGACAGTCTTGAAAAAGAACAAACTTGAAGGATTCACTCTTCCCAATTTCAAAACTTACTACAAAGTTATAGTAATTAATAATATTATGGTAGTGGTATAAGGATAGACATACAGACCAACAGAATAGAACCCGGAATTCAAAAATAAGCCCTTGTACTTACAGTCAGTTGATATTCAACAAGGGTGCCAAGGTAATTGTAGAAGGGAAAGAACAATCTTTTCTTGGGACAACTTTTCAGTGGGACAACTGAATATTCTTGTTTAAGAATATGAAGTTGGACAATTCATATCATATATAAAATCTAACTCAAGTTATAGGCCTAAATTTAAGAAACACGAGACTGTTAGAAGAAAACATACAAGGAAATCTTTATGACCTTGGGTTTCTGAGATACAACACTGGAAAGTAGAACAACAAAAATACATTGGATTTCATCAAACTTAAAAACCTGGCACTTCCTTGAAGGTCCAGTGGTTAAGAATCCACCTTTCAATGCAGGGGATGGGGGTTCAATCCCTGATCAGGGAAATAAGGTCCCATTTGCCACAGGGCAACCAAACCCTCATGCCACAACTAGAGAGGCCCACACGCTATAATGAAGACCCAATGCAGTCAAAAATGAGTAAATAAAAATTTAAAAAACAACAGAAAAAAACCCCCAAATTTGTCTTCAAAGGACAACATCACGAAAGTGAAGTCACAATCCACAGAATGGAAGAAAACATCTGCAAATCATATATCTGTTAGAGGATTTGTATCCAGAATATATAAAGAACACTTACAACTCAACATGAAAATGACAAAGGATTTGAGTAGATATTTCTCCAAAGAAGGTACACACGTGGCCAACAGATATGTGAAAAGTTGCTTAAGCTAATTAGTCATTAGAGAAATTTAAATCAAAACCACAGGGAAATGCTACCACTAGCAGGCGATACTCAATTGCTCAGTTGTGTCTGACTCTTTTTAGCCCCACGGAGTGTAGCTCCTCTGTCCATGGAATTTTCTGGGGAAGAATACTGGAGTGGGTTGCTGTTTCCTACTCCAGGGGATCTTCTCCACCCAGGCATCGAACCCACGTCTCTTGAGTCTTCTGCATTGGCAGCTGGATTCTTCTACCACTAGCATCACCTGGGAAGCCCCCAACTAGAATAGCTGAAATGAAAAAAGAAAGAAACTAACAAGTGTTCATGAGGATACAGGGAAATTAGAACTCATATTGGTGGCATCATAAAATGGTGTGATTGTTTAGAAAAAAGAGTTTTATGTTTCTTTAAAAATAAGCACAGAATTACCGTATGACCCAATAATCCTACTCCTAGGTACTCAGGAGAATTGAAAACTTATGTCCACACAAAACTTGTACATGAACCTTTATAGCAGCTTTATTCATTATAACCCCAAAGTAGAAACAACCCAAATGTTCATCAATGAATAAGTTGACAAATAAAATATATTTATCCATACAATAGAATATTATTCAGTAATAAGAATGAAGTTCTGGGGTGGGATGGATTTGGAGGTGGGAAGAAGTTTCAAGGGAGAGGAGATATATGTATATCTATGGCTGATTCATGTTGATGTACGACAAACCAACACAACATTGTAAAGTAATTATCCTCCAATTAAAATAAATAGAATTTAAAAAGAAAGAAATGAAACTGACACATGCTACAATGCGGATGAACCTTGAAAGCATCATGCCGTGTTAAAGAAGGCTGACACCAAAGGCCACATACTATATGATTCTATTTGTAAGACATGTCCAGAAGAGGTAAATTAATAGAAACAGTAGGTTTCTGGAGTGGATGGGAAGGAGGCAATGGGGAGTGACTGCTGATGGGTGCAGGGTTTCTTCTGGGCGTGGGCTGGGGCAGTTCCTGGTAGCCAGCCGGCTCAGGCTGCAGTGGAGAGCCAGTGGAATGTTGTAGGCTGGAAGCAGCATCGTGGTTAGCACCGGATCTGGTGAGCATCGTGGGTGTGGGTCTCCAGTTTGTGCTGCAGGTGCTGGAGAGGCAGGTGGATTACCGAGTGCAACTGCACCACCTGAGCCTCCGCCACCCCCACGTGGAGACCAGCGCACACCTGAAGGTGCAGTACAACGGGCGGCTGCCCCTCGTGGCGGGCCTGCAGTGGAAGGACACGTCCCGGGCCGCCCTGTGGAGGTGGGAAGGTGAGTGACATCTGTGCAGCGTCCTTGGCTCGTGGTCTTCACGCAAGTCCTGAGTGTCTGCAGCACCCTTCCCTGCTGTCTGCCTGGCTGTCTCAAGGCTCAGGCCTTTAATGTGTTGCAAGAAACACACAAACACATCCTGATTTCTTACCCTTACCGACAGAGCTCTACATTACAGGGCCTTGCCTACTTCTCCAACCTCATCTCACCCTCCTTTCCCCACTGCCTATCATCCTGCAACCCTACTGGCCTCTTTTCTGTTCCCCAGACATACCTCAGGGCCTTTGCACTTGCTATTTCTTCTCCTTGGAGCACTGTCTCCCATTTATAAAGATGGATGTACCATAGTTTATCTTTGAATTAACTTTTATTTTTTTATTGGAGAAATACATAGTTTGAAAAGTGAATTCGACTATGACATGGAAATTGTTGAAGGTGGGTGAACGTTACATGGGAATCTTATCATAGTCTCTGAATTCATGTATGTACTTGAAAAATTTTTTTAAGTTTTAAAAGTTAAAGTTATAACAAACACAGTAACTTTCTGCTTCATGTCTTCCTACCCCAAATTTTGCTTGAAATGGCAAACACTGTAAATCTTTTTATGATTTCTTATCAGACCCTCCATCTTTTAATCACACTTCTTGATTTTTCTCTCAGGCATTTTTATTCTCCATGTATTTCTTATGATAAAGGATGAGAATTTAACCTGCACCATGCCTTTTAAAATATGTATTTCCCTCTCTTCCCCCAAGAGTTACAGTTTGTTAATATTCAGCATTGATATAATTGTGTCCCTCACAGCTGAGACATGTGGTATACTAGAATTCTAACTTTTCGTTTTTCCTGGAGCTATAATAGCCTTTCCCCCCTGTTTGATTAATTTTCTATTTTCCTCCTAAGATTATTCCTAGAATTTTTAGCAACACTGCAAAACTCTTCTCCAGAGGGTCACACACTTCAGATTACTTGTCAGCTTCGATCAGTTCTCCTAGTTTTCTTGTCGACACTGTTCCCGGAACCACTGCTGCTCCCGGGTAGACCACCTGTGTCCTGGGGCATCCCCTCACCATCATTCAGGGAGTGCCTTCCACTTCTCTGGGCCACAGTCCCTGCTTCTTGCGCTCATGTTCTTTCTTGCTTTACTCTTGTTCCAATGGAGCACATCCTCCAGTAGTTTCTTGAGAGAGAATACATGGAAGGTGTATTCGTTAGCTAGGGCTGTGTTAACAAATTACCACAAGCTGGGCGGCTTAAAACAACAAATTTATTCTCTTACAGTCTCCAAGACCAGAATTCTGAAGGTGAGGTGTCAATAGGGCCGTGTTCTCTCTGTGACCCTGGGTGGAATCCTTCCTGCCTCTTCCTAGCTTCTGGTGGTGGCTATTAATGCTTGATGTTCCTTGGTTGGTACATTGAGTTACATTAGAATTACATTGCTCTAATCTCTGCCTGCAGGAGACACAAGTTTGATCTGTGGTTCGGGAAGATCCCCTGGAGCAGGAAATGGCAACCCACTGCAGTATTCTTGCCTGAAAAATCCCATGGACAGAGGAGTCTGGTGGGCTACAGGCCATAGGGTTGCAAAGAGTTGGACATGACTTAGCGACTCAACAACAACAGTCTCTGCCTCTGTTGTTACACGGTTATGTGTGTGTGTGTGTCCAAACTTCTCTCTCCATATAAAGAGATTGGTACAATCATATCAGACTTAAGGCCTCCACTTCTCCGTTAAGTGTCAGTGCATGCTCCGTGTGTCCAACTCTTTGTGAGCCCATGGACTGTAGCCCAGCAGGCTCCTCTATCCATGGGATTTTTCAGGCAAGGATACTGCAGTGGGGTGCCATTTCCTCCTTCAGGGGATCTTCCCAACATCACTGAACCACCTGGGACTCTGGTATGACCTCATCTTAACTAATTTTATCTGCAATGACCCCATTCCCAAATAAGGTCACATTTTGAGGTACCAGGGGTTAGGACTACATATCTATTCGAGAGACACAATTCAACCTGTAACAGGATGTAAACATTTTGAAACCCTGAATGTTTAAACTGTCTTCATTTGATTTGGCTGAATAGAGAACTCTAAGTCGGAAATGATTTCCCGTTGGGATTGTGAAGACATCGCTCCACTGTCTGTGTGAATCAGTTGAGAGGTCTGGTGCTATTTCTGATCCATCATCCTTTGTCTGTGACCCTTTTGTCTCTCTCTGGAAGCAGTTAGGAGCTTCTCTTTATTCCTGAAAGTGAAAGTCACTCAGTCATGTCCAACTCTTTGCCACCCCATAGACTATACAGTCCATGGAATTCTCCAGGTCAGAATACTGGAGTGGGTAGCCTTTCCCTTCTCCCAGGAATCGAACCAGGGTCTCCTGCATTGCAGGCAGATTCTTTACCAACTGAGCTATGAGGGAAGCCCTTATTCCTCGTATCTTTAAATCTTACGATGATGAGCCTTGGTTTGGATCTCTCTTCATTCACTGTACTAAGCACTTGGCATATAACCTTGCAATGTGGAGACCCACCATTTGGGGCTTGGTAGTTTTTTTGCACAGTTTCTTTGGTAATTTCTTCCTTTCTGTGTTCTGGAATTGCTGTTGGTCAGGTAGATGTTGGTCCTCAGAAACTAAACCTCTGATTTTCTCTCTTCTTTCCATTGTTCCATCTCTTTGTCCTTTGGCTCTGCTTTGAGGGCTGATTTCCCCAACTTCATCCACTAGCCCTCCTACTGACATTTTTAGTTTTGTCTAGCTTGTATTCCCAAGAGCTCTTTTGTGTTCCTGCAAGTTCTTCATGAATGCATTGTCTTCTCTTCTCTATGAACGTAAGTTACAGAATTGGGGGACTTTGATCTGTTCTCCCTGAGTTTCTTTTTTCTTTTTGTTTCTGAAGTTCCTTTTAGTTGCTTTCCCCACATGCCAGGTAAGAGTAGGGTATGTGCTTTTGTTTAAGAGTCAGTAACTTGGAACTTGTTTGGAAGGAGGCTCTATGGGAGGGTGAGGGTGTGTGTGCTCTTTAAAAAAATTATTTTGTTGACGTATAGTTGAGTTACAATGTTCTATTAATTAATGCTATGCAGCAAAATGATTCCATTATATATATACATTTCTTCTATTCTCTTCCATTATGTCTTATCATAGGATATTGAATATTATTCCCTGTGCTATCCAGTAGGACCTTGTTGTTTATCCATTCCATATGTAATAGTTTCCATCTGTTAATCCCAAACTCCCACTCCATCCCTCCCCTACTCCCCCTCCTCCTTGTCAACTATAAGTCTGTTCTCTATGTCTATGAGTCTTTTTCATAGATCAGCTCATTTGTGTCATATTTTAGATTCCATGTCTAAGTAATATTACATGGTATTTGTCTTTCTCACTTGCTTCATTTAGGATGATAATCTCTAGTTGCATTCATGTTTCTGCAAATGGAATTATTTCGTTCTTTTTCATGGCTGAGTAGTATTTCATATTGTGTATATGTATGTATGTATGAGTGGGGATGCTCTTGTTGACTGATGGACTTTCCTGTTGGGTGGGGTCCTGGCTCTCCCTGAAGACCCTGGGCCCCATATCTGTGGACCTTTTTTTTTTTTTTTTCCCCAGTCACTCTATTCCGTGGAGCAATCTCCCCATCTCCTGCGGAACTGGTACCTCAGGTCAGGGCACCTGACTACACTCTACTCGATATCTCCCTGTTCTCAACTTGGCAGCTCGCCCTCTACCCTTGCTGTTCTGGGCCACCCTGAATCCTGGCCTCTCAGCCTCAGTTTCCCCATGTAGTGAGTCTCCTATCTCCACTAGGAGGTGGGGGAGCACTCCCTCCCTTTGACAGACTCCACTGCTCCTCATTCAGGGTTGAGCTCAGTGGTCCTGTTCGTGGGAGTCTTCACTGATCCTCCTGACTTTGTTCTAACTCCCTCTTTCTTTTCCTTCCTAGCACTCAGCATTTTCTACCTAAGTAGGTCTTCCTCGGTGGCTCAGACAGTAAAGAATCTGCCTGCAGTGTGAGAGACCTGGGTTCGATCCCTGGGTTGGGAAGATCCCCTGGGGGAGGTCATGGCAACCCACTCCAGTATTCTTGCCTGGAGAATCCCCATGGACAGAGGAGCCTGGCGGGCTACAGTCCACGGGGTTGCAAAGAGTCAGACATAACTGAGCAACTAAGGCCAGCACAGTACAGGCTTCATTATGTTTATTTGTTCAAGATTTCTCCCTCACCACTGCCCCCAGACCGCGAGTTCCATCAAGGCAGCAACTATGCCTCCTGTTCACTGCCAAGTTCCAAGAGTCTGGAGCAGTATTTACTGAATTAGCCCTTGAGCAAGTGGGAGATTTATTACAAAATATGGGAGGGGTCTAGTGACTGGTTTTAGTTCCTCGTGGAAGGGCAACGTGCTATGTAGAATGTCAGCTTTCTGATGATGGTGATAATTGATCTTTACTCTTCTGAGTGGATGCTTCCTCTGTCCCAAGACACTGTGATTAGTACTATTGTACCCATTTTACAGATGATGGAAGCACAGGCTCAAAGAGGTCACATAGCTTGCAAGAGTTAAGGCCATGCTCTTGATCATCTCACTCCAGTGCCCCGCTCTCCAACTTTCCTAGCGTTTCTTCTGTCTAACATATCTTCCTGAAAACATTTCAGAAAAGTGCAAAGAGTGGTGCAGTGAACACCTACATATTCCCAATGTGGATTCTGCTACTAACATTTTACTCCACCTATCTTGTCACCGATCTGCCCACTTGGCCATCTGTCTTATTTGTTGGTACAGGTCAAATTAAGTTGTAAACCATGGTACATCTCACCCCTAAACATTTCAGTATGGTATCATTCACTAAGGTGAAATGCCCACATCTCCCGGGTACCATTTGATGAGTTTTTTTTTTTTTTTTTTTTCCATTTGATGAGTTTTGACAGGTGCACAAATCTGTGAATCTCAAGCCCCTGTCAAAGTGCAGAACATTAGAGTTATTCTAGAAGGTTCCCTCAAGTTCTGTCCCGTCATTCCCAGTTACAAGATGTGCCCTGCAGTGAGCATGATGACTCTGCAGGGGTCTCTTGCTGCCTGCCAAAAGCCCCCTTCTTGCCCTGAGGATAACTAGTTTCTTGTTCTCTGCCTGTCGCAGGAGCCTTGAACCTGAATAGTCCCTGGCTGATGGTCTCCACGGCTCACAGGCTGTATTGGCCTAACCGAGCCACGTTCCAGGCTGTGTTGGAGCTGACGCTGGGCAAGGCCTGGACCCTCAAGAATTTGGTGATAAACGTGGCCTGCAGGGGCCAGGGCCTCCAGAGGCACGGCAAGATCCACGTCTACACGCCAGCGACCACCTACCTCCGGGTGCGCATGCTCAGCCACGCCCCCTGCCCACCCCCTTCACCAGCTGCCAGGGAGCCCGATTTCTTGCGGTTTAAATCTTCTGAGCAAAGGGTTAAAACCAAGGTTCGGGGGTTTTGCATACCGGGCCCCATTTGCGTGAAGTCTGGTTCACTCAGTATTGACACTGTTCAGAGTTAGTTGCCAAGGGAATTTGGGAGAGTGCACCCCAAAATAAACCTCAGTGTCTCATGTTCTTGCTTAGCAGCTGATACAGTAAAATATGAAAGTAGGTTGAGCTGGTACCTTAGAAACAAATAGACAGGAGGCTTTTGCCAAAACGCAGAATGAAAACTTTGAGGATGGAGGTCAGTTTTATACCACCTGCCGAGTGAAGCAGCATAGCAGAGTTTGGAAGGAAAACAACCAGAGAAGGACTTCCGTGATGTCACACGTGGGAACCTGGTACATCAAGCGTCTCCCTGTGTTGGGATGATGAGTGGACATGGGGGAGGGGTGGTCCAGGCCTGACTTGGGCTCAGAAGGAGGCAGCTCGGTGGGCACGTCTGGGGACAGCACAGTCCCCTCGAGGCAGGAGTCAGGGGGCACCAGGGTGGCATTGGAGGGGTTCTGAAGGATGAGTTGGAGTTCACCAAGTGGGACTGGGAGAAAGGGAATCCCAAGAGGAGGAAACAGGGTGTGCAAAGGCTTTGGTCAGCCTCTTCATCCTCATTGCAGGTTTCCACAGTGACAGCCTTGGCACAGAGCCTCTTTAGCAGCCGGAGTGAAATAGAATCAGCCTGGAGCGCAGCGGTGCAGAGCGAGATTCATGCTGAGAACAGCCGAGACGGTAAGATCCTGCGCTGCTGGTTGAAGGGCCCCCAGCGGGAGCTGAACCTAACGGCCGCCTACAGGCACACGGAGCAGGTAAGGGTCCAGGTGGCCTGTGCTGGAGACTTTGCCGTCGAGAGACCCTGAATCCCACATCTGGGATGGGGAAGGCTACTAGCTTGGCCTAGGAGCCTCCCCGAGCCTCAGTTTCTTTATCTATAAAATGAACCCCAGCCATACTAGCGCTGACCCCAGAGCAAAGGTCGGCCACCTGGTACTGGACATCCAAGTGCTTCATTCCTGCTGGGCGCCTGGAGAGGTCTTGCCACAGAGGTGTGCCTGTGCAACCTTGAGGTCTGAGGGTGTGGAGGCTGCAGCCCATTTGATCAGCCCTTTCTGGTGGTCATGCCTGGGGTGATGAGTGGGGGCTGCCCCTGGAGCTCCCCAGGGCAGGATGTTTAGCAGCTTGGACCCTCCGGGCATCCCTCCGCATCAGCCCGATCTCATTGCAGCCACGGAAGAGTCATGTATCGCTGACGGCTCTGGGGACCAGTGCCAGGGGCCGTCCTGAGGGCCTGCAGCTGGAGGGCATACTGGAGGAGCTGGTTCGAGACAGGGGCTTGTACCGGAAGCAGGGGACCTTCTCCCTTTGGTATGTGTGGCCCCTCCCCCCAAGGTGTGGTGCCTGCCCGGGTCAGCTGTTCTCCAGCGTGGAGACTCCCCAGGGAGTGGGGTGCACTATGCTGCCTGGAGGGGCCCAGACAGAACCCGGAGCTCAGAGTCGAGCCCCCTCTCTGAAAGCCCCCACGTCCCTTACCCACTTTCACTAATGTGCCAAGGTGAGCACAGAAAACAGTCTCATCACCCCAGGCTGAAGGCTGCTCTGGGGGACCCATTTCAGTTCCTGGAGGCACAGTTGGTTAAAAAGCCTGTTCTTTGTCGGGGGGTGAACAGCACAGGGTTGAAGTCAGCAGACCCAGCCTGAAGTCCAGGCTGTACCTTGACCGGCTGGGGTCCCTTAGCCATCTACTGTCAGAACAGAAGCAGTAACCCAAAACCAGCAGCTGCTGCATTTGTCAAGGTCTCATCCGTTCTTTAATCTCATTTATATTTATTGAGCACCCACTATGTGCCAGGGCTTCCCTGGTGGCTCAGATGGTAAAGAATCTGCCTGCAGCGCAGGAGATGCAGGAGACCCGGGTTCCATCCCTGGGTCCGGAAGATCCCCTGGAGAAGGAAATGGCAACCCACTCCAGTATTCTTGCCTGGAGAATCCCATGGACAGAGAATCCTGGTGGGCCGTGGTCCATAGGGTTGCAAAGAGTCAGACACGACTGAAGGGACTTCGCACACACGCACATAGACAAAGTCTTTTTAAAAAAAAAATATTTATTTGGTTCGTATCAGGTCTTAGCTGAGGCACACAGGATCTTTGTTGCAGTGTGCAGGCTTCTCTAGTCGCATCGCTCAAGCTTCTCTCTAGTTGTGGCATGCAGGCTCAGTAGCTGGAATGTGAGGGCTTAGTTGCTATGTGACGTATGGGATCTTAGTTCCCTGACCAGGGACCAAACCCACATCCCATGCACTGGAAGGTGGACTCTTAACCACTGGACCACCAGGCTAGTCCCCTGTAACAAAGTCTTAGCTCTGCAAGACAGTGACAGGCCCCTGGGGCACAGGTGTCCTCTGACCCCGCCAGCCGCTTTAATGGCTTCGGCCTGCTCCCCCCTCTCCACGCCAGGCACCCCTGGACCGTGCCCTTCCTCCCGCAGCGCATCCTCCTGCAGGAGACCTTCACGGCCGACCGGCAGCACCAGCGTTACTCCCTGGAGACCAGGGTGGTCCTGGATGCCCAGGAGGAGACCCTGCAGACCGTGGTCCTGGGCTACCAGGCCGGGCACCCCTATGTGAGTGGGCTCCAGGGTTCAGCGGGGGGGGGGGGCTTCCACCTGCCTCTGACCCATCTGTGTGTGTGTGGTTGTCCCTCCCAGGTCTGCGCGGGCCTGACCCACCCGTACGACGACAGGGCCATCCCCAGGAGCTTGGACGGGTGCGTGGTTTCGTGGACTCGGCACCTGGTACGTGAGGATCCCAGGGCTCTCTTCACCCCATTGATCCCCGGTTCAGGTTGCCATCTTCTCTCAACTGGACGAAGCAAAGGGAGAATTCCGGCCTGAGTTTTCTGTTCCGCTGTCTGCCTAATTCGAGCTACTTGACAACCCGAGGAAATTTTTCAACATGCCAGCGTAGTCATTATCGCCCCCTTACTTAAAAACCCTCACCTCTTCTCTTGGGAGAAAGACCCCAGCCTGGACCCTGTGCTAGTCTGAGACCATGATCGGGATGTGTCTGCATTTTCATCCTGAGAGCCGCAAGGCCTGGCGCACAGTCAGTGCTTAATGAGTAGCTGTTGGCCCGGTGCTGTCAAAAGTCCATTCTAGGACTCCCCTGGCGGTCCAGTGGTTAAGACTGTGTGCTTCCAGCGCAGGGGACACAGGTTCAATCCCTGGTTGGGGAAGTTCACATGCTGCGTGGTGCGACCAAAATTAAAAAAAAAAGAAAGAAAATGCATTACATACCCAATTTAGAGCAGGGGTTGATCAAGTTTTTCTCTGAAGGACCAGATGGTGACTATTGTAGCCTTTGCAGGTCATACAGTCAGTGTTTCAACTACTCGTCTCTGCCTTTGTAGCTCACAAACGTTGTAGGAAACACACAAGTGAATGGACACAACTGTGTTCCGATAAAGCTTTTGCTGTGGGCTGAATGTTTGTGTTCCCACTCCCCTCCCCAGAGTCATATGTTGAAGCTGTAATGTGATTTGGAAGTGCGGGCTTTGGGTTGATCAGGTCATGAGGGTGGAGCCCTCGTGATAAGATTGTTGTTCAGTTGCTCAGCGCTTGCCATCCCATGGACTGCAGCCGACCAAGTTTCCCTGTCCTTCACTATCTCCCAGAGTTTGCTCAATCTCATCTCTGTTGAGTTGGTGATGCCATCCAGCTGTCTCATCCTCTGTTGCCCCCCTTCTCCTCCTGCCTTCAATCTTTCTCCCAGCATCAGGGTTTTTCCAATGAGTCGGCTCTTTGCATCAGGTGGCCAAAGTATTGGAGCTTCAGCATCAGTCCTTCCAATGAATATTCAGGTTTGATTTCTAAGATGGACTGGTTTGATCTACTTGCAGTCCAAGAGACCCTCAAGAGTCTTCTCCAGCACCACAGTTCGAAAGCATCAATTCTTTTGTTCTCAGCCTTCTTTGTGGTCTGACTCTCATATCCGTACATGACTACTGGAAAAACCATACCTTTAACTATACGGACCTTTGTCGGCAAAGTGATGTCTCTGCTTTTTAATACACTGTCTAGGTTTGTCATACAGGTTTTCTTCCAAGGAGCTAACATCTTTTAATTTTATGGCTGTAGTCGCTGTGTGCAGTGATTTTGGAGCCCAAGAAAATAAAGTCTGGCACTGTTTCCATTTTTTCCCCATCTATTTGCCATGAAGTAATTGATCTTAATGATAAGATTACTGTCCTTCCCAAAAGAGGATCAGAGCTGAGCTTTCTCTCCACCATCTGAGGACACAATGAGAAGGTAGCCATCTGCAAACCAGCAAGAGGTTTCTCACTAAAACCCATCCATGCTGGCACCTTGGTTTTAGACTTCCAGCCTCCAGAACTGTGAAATGTAAAATTTCTGGTGTTTGAGTCATGCAGTCTGTGGTATTTCTGTTACAGCAGCCTAAACAACTTGATTTGCAAAAACAGGCTGACCAGTTTTTGTTGTTGTTGTTGTTTTTCCAGTTTGTAGTTTTTAACCCCTGACTTAGAGGGTCTTGGCATTTGTCTTCTAGGAGTGAAACTCATTTTTGCCTCTGTGCCCTTAGCAAATCATCTTGTGTCTCTGGATCTCAGTTCCTCTTCTGTGCAGTAGAGACAGCAATCCTCATCTCTTATGCAGTTGCTGTGAGGATCGAAATGGAGTACAGTGATCTTTCTCGAGTACTTGTTGTGCAGTTGCTAAGTCATGTCTGACTGTTTGTGACCCCATGGACTGCAACACTCCAGGCTCCTCTGTCCTTCACTGTCTCCTGGAGTTTGCTCAAACTCATGTCCATTGAGTCAGTGATGCCATCCAATCATCTCATCCTCTATCACCCCCTTTTCCTTTTGCCTTCAGTATTTCCCAGAATCAGCATCTTTTTTAGTGAGTCAGCTTTTTGCATCAGGTGGCCAAAGTATTGGAGTTTCAGCTGCAGCGTCAGTCCTTCCAAGATTGTACTTGGGTGCAATGTTGAGTACTTATGACATGGCTATAGGCCCTCATCTGAGTCTCCTTCCTGACCCCTCTAGGAAAAGATGCTCCAGGAGATGATCCCATTCTCCAGCAAGCATGTATTGAGCACCTGCTGTGTGCTGGGCCCTGGAGAAGGAAGACAGTGGTGGTTTCTCCCTTGGGGATATCCACAAGTCTGGGGCTGGAGCTGGGTCAACTGCTGTACATGGAGAGAGACCTGTGTTTCTGGGGCCTCACTTCCCTGCCTGTCAAACTGGGCTGTGAGCAGCCCCCAGGTTTGGGAGCTGAAGTCTTTGGAGGTCCTGAGGGGGAACCATGGGTGGGATGACGACCCAAAACACCTGCGCAAATGTTTCCCGGTGGTGTGTCCTGTTTTCTAAACCGGAGATTGCAAAATGGCGAATGGGCCAAATCCAGCCTGCAGATGTGTTTTGTTTGGCCTGCTTAGCATTTAAAGTAAAGAAAAAAAGTGTCAACATTTAAATCAGAAGATTTGGAATAAAACACAGATCTCTGCTTCTAATTATAAAAAATTGGAAGATCTGATCCACTGGGCCTAAAACCTCACCTGACAGCAACAGGCTAGAACCAAGTAGGTGGGGATCCTTTAATTTAATTTAATTTGACTGTTCTGTCTAAAACCCCGTGTGCTCAGTCATGTCCAGCTCTTTGTGACCTTGTGAACTGTAGCCCGCCAGGCTCCTCTGTCCATGGGATTTTCCAGGTAAGAACACTGGAATAGGTTGCCATTTCCTTCTCCAGGGTTTTACAACCCTATCTTTGTTTAATGACACACATTTTCTGCTTCTCTTGGACCTTTGTTTCTTCCTCCTCCATCCTGGCTCTGAAACAAAGCTGTGTATTCTTTTAGAGACGTTCACCAATGGTAAGATTCTGGTGGCAAGACATTTTTTAACTTCTCAGTCGGCAGAGGTGGGGAAAGATGGCAGCCTGCTGCTTGTACTTGGCATGTGGCAGAAGCGAAATGGTTGTTGAGTGAATAAGTGGTTAACTCTGTGTATGTATTTCCTGTTGCTGCTATAATAAATTGCCACAAACTTAGTGGCTTCACAACACAAATTTATCTTACATTTCTTGAGATCTGAAATAAAAAATGGGTTTCACTTGACTGAAATCAAGGTGTTTCCAGGATTGCATTCTTTCTAGAAGCTCCAGGGGAGAATCCTTTTTTTTTTTTTTTTTTTGCTTTTTCTAACTTCTAAAAACCACCCATGTGTCTTGACTCATGGTCCCTTTCTCTGTTTTCAAAGGTAGCAGAGGAGCATCTTCCTCTCTCTGACTGTGACTCTCTTGCCTCCCTCTTAGAAGAACCCTTGAGACTTCCCTGGCAGTCCAGTGGTTAAAACTCAGTGTTTTCACTGCAGGGGGCACAGGATCAATACCTGGTCAGGGAACTAAGATCTCACTTGTTGTTTGACTGAAAAAACAACAACAACAACAACAAAAACCCAACGCAAACCAAAAAAACCTTGTGATTAGCTCATTTGATAATCCAGGATAATCTGCCCATCTCAAGATTGTTAATTGTAAAATCTCTTTTGCCCTGTAAGGTAACAGATTCCCAGAGTTCAGGGTTGAGGACATGGATATTTTAGGGAAGGTGGGTATTTTTCTGCCTGCCACACTGTGAATTAAACGTTCTTCCACTTAGCATGGCATTGCCCTTGGGATTTCAGGCTATAACTACAACTAGCAATTCTGCATTCATCTAGATATTTCTTGAGCACCTGCTATGCACCAGGTGCCATGCTGAGTGCTACAAATGCAGCAGTGATTAGAGCAGTCACTCCTTGTGAATGAGAGACAGGCCCTAAAGCCTACCCCGCTAACCCTATCTGTGGGCGCTGGAGTTTACCACACATATCAAAGGCCCACCTGGCACCTGCCCCCCTTTCTTTCCTATGAGTGGCGCAGTGTAGACTGTGCTTTCATCCATCAATCTTGGGACCACTTTGATTGCTGGGTTCCAAGGGTGGCCTCTGCAGGCACTCAGAGATGAGGAGTCCCCTCTCTCAGGGCCGTCGGTTCTTGTATAGGCTAAGAACAGAGGTGTCGAGGCCACTCTGAGAGTCAACCAGAAAGTCTTGCTGCACTTGAAGGCTTTGCACCACAACAGATCTCGGCACGGTGAAGTCTGGCATAACCTGGCCCTGGACGTGACTCACTCCTTCCAGGTACCCATCCCTGGGCTGGGCAAATGCTGGTTGGTGACCTCCAAGCAGAGCTTGGCTGTTGGTGAGAGTAAAAGGTACTGTCTGTTCTTTCCTAGCTGAGGTTTCCCCAAGCCCTGAATGTGGATGGGGACATTGTCTTCAGACAGAGGCACGAGGGAGCATTTGACTGTGGTGTGGATGCACGAGCTACCATCAACCACAACGTCACGTCCCAGGTCAGAAGACTGAGTTCTGCCTCCTAACTGGGGGAGGAGGGGATTTAATGTTAGCATGCGGGTGTCAGTACGGGACAGCTGAGGAGGTGGCCCTCAGCTGGCTCTGGCAAGCTGATCGCACAGGCTTTATTTTGGCAACGTGCATATGATGAATCAGGGTGCACCACTGTGACAAAAGTTTGCTTTACTGTGAAAGTTTATTCTGCAGTCATGTCACAGTTCAGCATGGGTCTGCTCCACACAGTCACTCAGGGACCCAGGCTCCCACCACCCTGTCGCTCTGCCCCAGCTGGCTAGATGAGAAAGAGGGTGGGAATTTTGCAGGAGGTTTTCATTGGTCAGGCGCATAAGTAATTCCATTGGTGGGAACTCATCACCTGACCCCCACCCCGGCTGCAAGGGAGGCTAGGAAATGTAGTTTTAGCTGTATGTCCTAGAGGGAAAGGAAGTGCGTTTTGGTGAATATATAGCAGCCACTGTGGATATATTCATTAATTCACCATATATAGATAGTGTCTCTGCTGCATGCCAGGCTCCGTGCGATATATTGGGACTGCACAGATGACTGTGTTTCTGTTCCCATCTCTAAGGAACTTTCAAGTTCAAATCCCAGCTCCACTGTGGACTTGTGCTGTGTGACCTTGGGTAAATTATTCAACCTCGCTGAGCATCAGTTTTTCCTCCTGAGAAGAAGGATAGTAATACCAGCCTATGAGAGCAGGGGTGATGATTGAATAAGATGAGGATTGTAAAACCAGCTTCCCAGTGCCTGGTTCATAGTCCGGGTCAAATAAAGGGCAGCCGTGAACACAGGAGGCATGAGCAGACACCACGGCAGGGGGAGGATGGGGTCTGCTGTCCGAGAGCTGTCCTCTCAGCCCGGTGTCTGGGGCCTCACTTCTCAAGCTTCCAAGTAAGACAGTCTCCATAAGATTTAGGCTGAGAACCTTCCTGGAAGGATGGTGGCTTCAGGCATCTGCTGTGGGACCTGGGTTTGGGACAACTCTGGGATGACCCTGTCCCTCCTCAGTGCCCAGCCAGCCACCTTCTTGGGTTCTTCATCTCACTCCTTCGCTCCCTCTGACCCTCACCCCTTCTCCACTTCCCCCTCCCAACAGGTCTCGGTTCAGCTGAACGGATCTGACTCCCACTCGGTGGTTTCCTTCCAGCTCAGACGTCCCTGTGGACCCACGTTTCCTCCAAACATACAGGTACAGATGATGGTCCCTTCGGGATGACCTCAGTTACCTGCCAAGTGTTGTCTGCGAGCAGCTGGCTTGCTGGGAGCTGGGGCGGAAAGAAGGGAGGCTGGAGGGCGGTGGGGGGGAGCAGAGGGAGGGCCACACTATGATGCTGAGCTTAGCCAGACAGCCCCTGCAGAATCAAGAACAGATGGGAAGGAGATTTCCAAATCCGTCATTCGGAAGTGATTGTCCAGGCAAGAAGGTTTTTCAGCTCCCTGGAGGGTGAAAGATTCACATTTCACCCTTGAAAATGGAGAGAGGTAGAATTGTCCTCAAAACCTTGTCCTGTCGATGGATCTGGAAGAAGCTGTATGAGCCTTCAGAAGGGCTTTTCAGATCCCAGAGTGTTTTGCCCAGTGTGGGGTAGAAACCCTGTAGGGTTTCATTCTATGGGGAAAGGAAGAGGCCGGGAGAGGAGTGCAGGTGGGAGGACTGTGCTCTGCTACCCCAGGGCTGGCTCCATAGAAAGCCCCCCACCTTGGTTGCTTTGAGAGTATGCTGTGTCCACCGGAATTAGGCTGCGGGCTGGGGAGATGGAGGTGTAGATGGGTCACCCCCGCTGGGATGAGGACCAGAATTCGATAGCAGTTTTTAAATGCCTGCTGTGGCCTCAGTCCTGTGCCTGTGGGTTTTGACAACTCAAGGGGAGCCTGGGAAGGCCTCTGAAGAATGGAAGCTTTCAGAGGCGTGTTTTCTCATGTGTTGGTATCTCTGAAATCAGGATGTGTCTTCAGACCCACGCTGGTTCATTGTCTCATCAGCAGCCTTTTCGCTTTCGAGGTGTATAAAATCATGGCACCTGTCAGATTGGAAAATGTGCCATCACCGAAGTCAGTTATAACGGGAGCTGATGTCCCTTGAATGTTTGTCGTGCACCAGGCTCTGGTCTCAGCCCTTGATGTGGATCATCTCACGGATGCCTCATGGTGCTGCTGTCTCGGCATTTTGCAGATGAGACTCTGAGGCACGGAGAGGTGATGTGACCTGTACAAGGTCATGGAGTCCTTAAGTGCAGGGTCTTGGATGGGCACCCAGGCAGTCTGGATGTGGAGCACCGTGTGTCTCCAGCACTCATGGAGAAGGTGGAGAGGTCCTGTTGGAACCTTGGGTGCTGGGTCAGCTAATGGATTCAGGCTTTATTGTCACTTTTTTTAAAAATTAGAGTATAGTTGATTTACAATGGTTTGTAAGTTTCAGATGTACAGCAAAGTGATTTAGTTATACATATGGGTTGGGAAGATCCCCTGGAGAAGGAAACAGCTACCCACTCCGGTATTCTGGCCTAGAGAATTCCAAGGACTGTATAGTCCATGGGGTTGCAAAGAGTTGGACACGACTGAGCGACTTTCACTTCATGTATATATATGTATCTCCACCCTTTTTTAATGTTCTTTTCCCATAGAGGCCATTAAGAGTATTGAGTATATTATTACTTTTCAAAACAGCAGGAGCCTTTGCTCACAGTATCTCTGTGATTGAATGGGGGCTGGGTCTGGGGGCTAGGAGCCCAGCCTTCTCAAACCCATCCCTGCTATTGAAACTCCCCCCTCGCTGCAGGTGTCTCTTCATTGATGTTTCTCAACCTAATTTTCATTATTACATCCCCAACCAAGGAGGCTTGTTAGACACTTTTTCCCTAATTGTCCCCTCTATGAAAATTTAAGTCCACACATGTCCTATATTTCTGTTATGTGCAGATGCATATCTGTGCCTTATATAAGAAGTTATTTTTTTTAACCAGCCCCCCCCCCACCCCACAAGAACCAATTATGCATTTAGAGCAATATTGCCCCTTGGGTTGAGAATGCATGCTCCACAAGACCTCTCGGGCCTGCAGAGTCCATCAGAGAAGACATGGTGTCCCCTGGAGGTTCCCAGCCTCAGCTGCACGTTAGAAGCAGGTGGAGCAGTTTTATTAATAGAACATTCCTGGACCGCAGCCTGGAGATGCTGAGTTGATTGGTTAGGGCGTCCCAGGCACTGTTTTAAAAAATTAATAAATCTCAGTTTTTAGAGCAGTTTTAGGTTTACAGGAAAATTGAGCAGAAAGTACAGAGAGTTCTTGTAGACCCCTGTTCTCCACAATACACGGTTTTCCCACTTATTAACATCTTGTGGGACTTCCCTGGTGGTCCAGTGGTAGACTGTGCTTCCACTGCTATGGGGTGCCAGTTCGATCCCTGGTCGGGGACTGAGATCCTGCATGCTGCACGGCTTGGCCAAAATAAAAAATAAATAGATAAAAGGATAATGTTTAAAAAACAAGCCAAACATCTTGCATTAGTGTGGTACATTTGTTAAAATGGGAGGGGCCAATATTAATTCATTGTGAACTAAAGTCCATCATTTACTTTAAGGTTCTCTCTCTGTGCCATACATTCTGTGGGTTTTGCCAAGTGCATAATGTCATAAATCAGCTTTCACTGTATCATACACAGTAGTTTTACTGCCCTAAAGATCCTTTACGATCCCTCTGTTCCTCCTTCCCTCTCTCTTACCCTCTGGCCACCAGTTACCATTTTCTCTATTTTTAGTTTTACCTTTCCCCGCCCCCCCCCCCCCGCCCCCCGCCCTCCCCAAACATCATACAGTTGGAATCATTCAGTTTGTAGCCTTGAAGTGAAAGCTTGGCTTGTTTCATTTAGAATATGCCGTTACAATTCCTTTGTGTCTTTTCAGGGCTTAATAGCTCATTTCATTTTATCACTGAATACTGTTGCATTGCATGAGATACACTACTGTCTATCAATTCAAGTAGCGAGGGGCCAGGCATACTTGTAAAAGCTCCCCAAGCCATTGTAATGTGCAGACTGGGCTGGGCCAGTTTCTACCCTGTACTGGGGGAACCGAGGCCCAGATCAGGAAGTGGGCTTCAGATCCTACAGAGCTGGTGGAAGAGTGGGCCTCGCTGCTTGCACCCTACTCACCCCCCCATCACCCTGGGGGGTCTGGCCAGGCCTTTGCTCCAACCTCACCCCAGGTGTGAAAGTGAAGTTGCTCAGTCATGTTTGACTCTTTGTGACCCCGTGGACTGTAGTCTGTACCAGGCTCCTCTGTCCGTGGGATTCTCCAGGCAAGAATACTGGAGTGGGTTGTGATTTCCTTCTCCAGGGGATCTTCCCAACCCAAGGATCAAACCCAGATCTCCTGCCTTGCAGGCAGATGCTTTACCCTCTGAGCCACCAGAGGACTCACCCCAAGGGTGGCCCCTCCTTATGCACCAGACACTCTCCCCTTTGACCTCCAGAGCTTCTAGGGGTTCTCTGGGCCCCAAGGGGCACTGTGGAGCATACTTTTCTGTAACTGACCTGCTCAGGGGTCTTCTGCTCCCCCCAGCAGCCCTCTTTCAGGCTCAAACATGAGTTTTAGAGCCAGGCAGGCCCAGGTTGAATATGTGAGTCTCTGAGCCTCGGTTTCTCCATTTGTAAGACAGAAATCCCACCTCATAGGTAGTGGAAAGGACAAGGTGATCCTCTGTTCCTGGGCAAGGAGCTGGGGTCAGGGAAGGCGTCCCCCTATTCTTCCTTCTGTCTTATTTCTCTTCCTGAGTGTTTGCTGTCCACTGTGTTTGGTGATGCTCAGTGCTGGAGTGACTCGGGAAGCCTTCCTGGAAGAAGAGGCCCTCCTGCATACCCAGCTCCTGCAGACCCTTCCTGTCCTTCCTCTGCTTTTTTTTTTTTTTATAGTATCTTTTATGAAAATAAAAAAAGAGGGGTTCCCCTAGTAGCTCAGATGGCAAAGCATCTGCCTGTAATGCAGGCAGAACCAGGTTTGATCCCTGGGTTGAAAAGATCTTCTGGAGAAGGGAATAGCTTCCCACTCCAGTATTCTTGCCTGGAGAATCCCGTGGACAGAGGAACCTGGCAGACTATAGTCTATAGGGTCGCAAAGAGTCGGACGTGACTGGGTGACTCACGCTTTCACTTTTACTGTTTTATAAAAGTATGTGTTTGTTTACTATGTGGCTGTGTTGGGTCTTAGCTGTGGCAAGCAGTGTCTTCCCTGTGTCATGGGAGATCTTTCACTGCAGCACACGGATCCTCTACTTGAGCCGCAAGGGCTCAATAGTTGTGGCTCGCATGCTAAGTTGCTCTGTTGCATGTGGGATCTTAGTTCCCCAATCAGGGATCGAAACCATGTGCCTTGCATTGCAAGGCAGATGCTTAACTACTGGACTGTCAGAGAAGTCCGACCAACACCCCTGCTTCTGAACTCTCTCCTCTTTCTCTGCAGGTGCAGGCGACTGTCCGGCGTTACAGAGAGCGCAGCCTCGACAGCTCCCTGTCTGTGCACGTGTCTGGCGAGGAGCTGGTTCTGCTGAAGGCCAGTGCAAGCCAGGACAGCCAGAGGAACACCCAGGGCTGGGGTGTGAGCGTCCTCCTACACCAGGAGGTCCTCAGAGCCCCCAGGGCTGTTCAGCTGCAGCTCTCCAGCAAGATCACCCCAGCCAGGTGACCATCCCCAGGCGGCTTCAAGGAGGGAGGGGGCCTCTGAGGTTGAAGGGCTAAGTCCTGGGAGATGGGAAATCATCACCCAGAAGTGCCCTCTGGGACCATCGCTGAATGGAATGGGACCATCTGTGCCATTCTTAATTTTAAGGTTTGAGGGAGTAGAAGGGAGGAGACATTCAATTTTCCACTTTGATCTATTTTATTTTCTTTTTTAGTTATAGCAGCATCCATAATTGTTGATAAGTTGCTAAGTCATGTCTGATTCTTTTATGACCTAGTGAACTATAGCCTGCCAGGCCCCTCTGTCCTTGGGATTTCCCAGACACGAATTTTGGAATGGGTTGCCATTTCCTCCTCCAGGGGATCTTCCTGGACCAGGCATCGAAGCCGTGTCTCCTGCATTGGCAGGCAGATTCTTTACTGCCTAACCACCTGGGAAGCCTTATTCCCAATCTACAAAGGGTTTGAGGTAGATTATGAAAATGTATATTGTTCTAGGTCGATAACTGGTAAATTTTCAGGAAAGGACAGGATGGTAGATACTTTTGAATCTGCGGGCCACATGTTCTCTGTGGCAGGTACTCTGCTATTGTAGCACAAAAGCATCGTAGACAACATGTAAATCAATGCAAGTGGCCAAGTTCCTATAAAACTTTACTTAATATACAGGTGGGCTGGTTTTGGTCCATAGCTTGTTGATTCTTATTCTTGGTTTCAAAAAAAAATACATGAGGAAATTAGAGTGAAAGAAAGGAAAAATGGGAAGATGATCAAAGTGGCATCAGTAAATGAAATGCATGCCATTTTCTAGAGTGGAGCTGATGGTTTGGCTCTGAGCTTCCTAGCAGCCAGTGCAAAATGAGAAACCAAACAATGGCTTTATTTGTAAATAGTGCCTTTCCTTAGGGAAACACACACACACTCTCTCACACCTGTGTGAGTGTGCACCAAGGAAAGCATGGCTGACTGTGTCCCTGGTCTTGGTACTCCCTTGGAAAGCATCTCCCATGGTGTCATTTAAAGAACATACCATGTGGGACTTCCCTGGTGGTCCAGTGGTTAAGACTCTGCACTTCCAGTGTCAGGGGCATGGGTTCGATGCCTGGTCAGGAAACTAAGATCTTAACATGCCTCGTGTGTGCTAAGTCACTTTAGTCATGTCCGACTCTTTGTGACCCCATGGATTATAGCCCACCAGGCTCCTCTGTCCATGAGATTCTCCAGGCAAGAATACTGGAGTGGGTTGCCATGCCCTCCTCCAGGGGATCTTCCCTATCCAGGGATCAAAACTGTGTCTCCTGCAGCTCCTGCATTGGCAGTCAGGTTCTTTACCACTAGCGCCACCTGGGAAGCCTTACATGCCTTGAGCCAAGAAAAGAAAAAACCCAAACAAACGAAAAAACCATGTGGATGATTGACACCATGTCACCAGCCCCAATTCTCCAGGAAGTTTAACAGCGGACTTCTGGGACTGTTTTGCCCCTTGTCCCCCACCTTAATAACATAGACTGATAACTCGTTAGCAATATCAGTTCAGCATCAGTGGTTCCACGTTTTCCTCCACTTTACAGAAGAAGAAACTGAGGTTCAGGGAGGTCATGTCCTTGGGCAAGGCTGCACAGTGAGTGGGCATTAGCGCTGGGATTCAGTCTCACATTTGACTGACCTCAGAGCCTGTGATCTTAGCCCTCTGTTACCCTGAATCCCTGTGGGCTGAGAGCCCAGTAAGGCGATCCCATGATGAGTCTGAAGCGTGGGGTTCAGGCATGTACTTCGTACAGCCAGACTGGCTTATTTGAAAGGGAAAAACACCATTTACTGCAGAGATAGCTGCTGACATTGTCCACGCCCCCATCACTTTCCTTCCTAGGATCTGGCTGTTTTCCAAAGCCCTGCTAGACCAGAACACAGTGCAGCTCTTCCTCAAGGCCTCCGAGGAGCGGAGGGGAGGCCGGGTCCTGACTCTGCGGAGCCAAGCCCAGCACACAGTGGCCGCCTGGGCAGCCCTGCCCCGTCTTCTGGCCCTCGTGGGGATGCTGAAGCAGAAGGAGGTGCTCAGAGAGGGTGAGAGTCTGGGGAGCACTGTGGGACCATGGCGAGCACTCTCTGTGGATCCTCCGTGTAGATGAAGTCCTACACATATTCAAGTCCACAGATGCTCTGTTCCAGCGTCACACACACTCGTGATGCTCTTTGGTCAGGAATTAGTACTTTGGACTTCCCTGGGGGCTCAGCTGGTAAAGAATCTGCCTGAAAGTGCAGGAGACTCCAGAAATGCAGGTTCAATCCCTGCGTTGGGAAGATCCACCGGAGAAGGAAATGGCAACCCACTCCAGTATTCTTGCCTGGAGAACTCCATGGACAGAGGAGCTAGCAGACTATAGTCCACGGAGTCACCAAAGAATTGGACACGACTGAGCAAGTAACACTTTCAGACTAACACTTTCACAATGAATCTTCTGCTGTCTAAATACCAAACAGAGGGAGTGACTGGATGAGACACATGGGACTGAGTAACTTTCTTTTTGGAGGGTGGAGGACAAACTGGTTTTGTTGTGTTTTGAGATTAACCCTTGTTGTCACAAGTAGCAAATATAATTTCTCCATTGTAGTCCATTGTATGAATATCCCATGATTTCTTTGTACATCTTACTTTTTTTTTTTATTATGCAGCACACTTTAAAAATTGAAAACCAAACTAAACAGGCTACCTTGTACAGGACTTGTCAGAGCCTTAACATGCTAATGGATATTGGAAATACCCAGGAAGGAGGGCTGAGTGCAGTGTTCCCTTCAAACACTTGTTTTATTTTTTGGCCGTGCTAAGTCCTTGTTGTGGCGTGTCGGCTCTTCATTTATGCCATATGGGCTCTAGTTGTGGGACATGGGCTTAGTTGCCCCTCAGCATGTGGGATCTTAGTTCACCAGTTCAGTTCAGTCGCTCAGTCGTGTCCAACTCTTTGTGATCCCATGGACCGCAGCCAGGCTTCCCTGTCCATCACCAACGCCTGGAGCTTGCTCAAACTCATGTCCAATGAGTCGGTGATGCCATCCAACCATTTCATCCTCTGTCACCCCCTTCTCCTCCTGCCTTCAATCTTTCCCAGCATCAGGGTCTTTTCCAGTGAGTCGGCTCTTTGAATCATGTGGCCAAAGTATTGGAGCTTCAGCTTCAGCATCGGCCCTTCCAATGAATGGTTCACCAACCAGGGATCAAACCCACATCCCCTGGATTGGAAGGCAGTTTCTTAACCCCTGGACTACCAGGGAAGTCCCTCTAACAATTTGTTTTTCTTCCAGGTTTATTGAAATATAATTGTCACGTAGCACGATATTCTTTTGTGTATAGCATTGTGATTTGACTTACATACATTAGGAAATGATTATCACAGTAGGTTTAGTGAACATCCATCATCTCATTTAGACACAAAATTAAAGAAATAGAAAATTTCTTATAGTGAGAACTCTTAGGATTTATACTTTTAATTTTCATATATGACATAGAGTGATGTTAATTATAGTTATCATGTTGTATATTACATTCTTCTGTGGGAGGAAATGGCAACCCACTCCAGTATTCTTGCCTGGGAAACCCCATGGACAGCGAGTCTGGCAGGCTGCAGTCCATGGGGTCTCAAAGAGTCAGACCGGACTCGGTGACTGAGCATGCATATCACATTCCTAGTTCCTCTTTATCTTTTAACTGGAAGTTTGTACCTTTTAAAAAATGTTTTATTGAAATATGGTTGATTCACAATGTTGTTAATTACTGCTGTACAGAAAAGTGATTCAGTTATATACACGTTCTTTTCCTTGTGTCCTTTCCCTTATGGTTATCATACGATAGTGAATATATAACATAGTGACATGTTGTTATCACTAATCATATAACATAATATGTTATATATCAGTAGGACCTTGTTCTTTATCCATCCTTTATATAAAAACGTTTATCTGCTAACCCCAAGGTCCCACTCTCCCTCTTCCAACCTCCTCCCCCTTGACAACCACAGATCTGTCCTTATTCTCTATGTCCATGATTCTGCTTCTGTTTTGTCCTGGTTGTTGTTCAGTTGCGAAGTCATGTCTGTTTCATAGATAGGTTCATTTGTGTCATATTTTAGACACAACGTGTAAGTGATGTCATTTGGTATTTGTCTCTCTCTTTCCGACTTAGCTTCACTTAGTATGGTAACCTCTGGTTGCATCCATGTGGCGGCAAATGACATTATTTTGTTCTTTTTATGGCTGAATAGTCCTCCATTGCATATGCACCATGTCTTCTTCATCCATTTGTCTGTCAGCGGACATTCAGGTTGTCTCCATGTCTTGTCTGCTGTGAACACAGGGGTGCCTGTGTCTTTCTCAATTATAGTTTTGTCCGGATGTATGCCCAGGAGTGGGATTGCTGGATCATATGGTAATTCGATCTTTAGTTTTTTGAAGAACCTCCATCCTGGCTCAAAACTGCACAGTGGCTGCACCAACTTATATTCCCTCCAAGAAGCATGTACATTTTGATTGCCTTCATCCAATACCCCATCCCCCACCTCTGATAACCACAAATGTGACCTTTTTAAAATTGAAGCATTGTTGGTGTATATTATATAAGTTACATGTTGGACAGCATAGTGTCTCACAATTTAAGGGTTATACTCCATCTGAAGTTGTTATAAAATATTGACTGTATTCCCCATGTTGTATGATATGTCCTTGTATCTTTTCTACTTTGTACATAATGGTTTTTGCCTCTTAATCCTCCATCCCGCTTCCCTCACCCCCCGGTAACCACCAGTTTGTTCTCTGTATCTGTAAGGCTGTTTCTTTTCTATTATGTTCACTAGTTTGTTTAATTTTTTAAATCCCACATATAGGTGATATATAGTGTTTGTCTTTCTCTGGCTGACTTATTTCACTTGGCATAATACCCTCCAGGTCCATCTATGTTGTTGGAAATGGCAAAATTTCATTCCTTTTTATGGCTGAGTAGTATTCATGTGTGTGTGTGTGTGTGTATGTGTGTATTATGTCTTCTTGATGCATTTGTCTGTTGATGGATGAATTCCTTCCATATCTTGGCCATTGTAAATAACACTGCTATGAGCATTGGGATACATATATCTTTTTGAATTAATATTTTCTTTTTTTCTTTTTGGATGTATAACCCATGAGTGGAATTGCTGGTTCATATGGTTGTTCTATTTTTAATTTTTGAGAAACCTTCATACTGTTTTCCGTAGCAGCTGCACCAATTTCCATTTCCATCAGCAGTGTGTGAGGGTTCCTTTTTCTCCACATGCTTGCCAACATTTGATTTTTTTTTTTATGATAGCCTTTCTGACAGATGTGAGATGATATCCATTGTGGTTTTAATTTGCATTTTTCTGATGGTTAATGATGTCAAGCATCTTTTCGTGTGCCTGTTGGCCACCTGAATGTCCTCTTTAGAAAAATGCCTTTTTAGGTCTTCTGTCCATTTTCTACTCAGATTGTGTGGTCTTTTCTTGATGTTGAATTATATGAGCTGTTTATGTGTTTTGGATATTAACCTTTTATTGATCATATCATTTACAAACTTTATCTCCCATTCAATAGGTTGTCTTTTTGTTTTGCTGATGGTTTCATTTGCTGTGCAAAGGCTTTCAGGTTTAATTAGATTCCATTTGTTTATTTTTGCTTTTATTTCCTTTGCTTTAGGAGACAGACCCAAAAAATATTGCTACGACTTATGCCAGAGTGTTCTGCCTATGTTTTCCTCTAGGAGTTTTATGGTTTCTGGTCTTACATTTAGGTCTTTAATCCACATTGATTTTATTTTTGTATGTGGTGTTAGAGAATGTTCTACTTTCATCCTTTTGCATGTAGATGTCCAGTTTTCCCAGCACCACTTATTGAAGAATAATCTCATTTTCTATGAGTTTGTTTTTGAAATGTGGTTGACCTACAACACTGTTAGTTCCTGTTACGCAATATAGTGACTGGTTACTTATGTTTCAAACTGATCACCACAATGAGTCTAGTTACAGGATATGTTACCATACAAAGATATCACATAGTTATTGACTATGTTTCCCATTCTGTACATGTTATACCCATGACTCATTTATTTTGCATCTGGAAATTTGTAGTTCTTAATCTCCGTTACCTATTTTTGTCTCGCTCCTCCCACCCACCTCCCCTCTGGCAACCACCTGCTTGTTCTCTGCATCTTGGACTCTACTTCTGTTTTATGTTTGTTCATTTATTTAAGATTCTATATATAAGTGAAACCATACACTATTTGTCCTTCATAATACCCTCATGTTGTTGAAAATGGCACGATTTCATTCTTTTCATAATTGAGTAGTATTCCATTATGTGTATATATACCCTGTATCTTCTTTATCCATTCATCTAGCATTGGACACTTAGGTTGCTTCCATGTCTTGGCTATTGTAAAAATGCTGCAATGAAGTTTCAGTTCAGTTCAGTCACTCAGTCATGTCCCACTCTTTGTGACTCCATTGCAGCATGCCAGGCCTCCCTGTCCATCACCAACTCCTGGAGCATGCTCAAACTCATGTCCATTGAGTCGGTGATGCCATCCAACCATCTCACCCTCTGTCATCCCCTTCTCCTGCCTTCAGTCTTTCCCAGAATCAGGGTCTTTCCCAAGGAGTCAGTTCTTCGCATCATGTGGTCAAAGTATTGGAACTTCAGTTTCAACATCAGTCCTTCCAATGAAAATTCAGGACTGATTTCCTTTAGTTAGGAAGGATATATTCTAAATTTCATTTAGAAATGAAATAAATGATTTAATTTAGCAATGAAGGTGGGGGTACATATATCTGTTCTAATCAGTGCTTTCATTTTCTTCAGATAAATACCCAGAAGTGAATTTGCTGGATCACCTGGTAGTTCAATTTTTAACTTTTTGAGGAGTCTCTATACTGTTTTTCAAAGTGGCTACATCAAATACTTTTTATTTTGACATGATTTCAGACTTACAGAAAAGTCATTACAAAGAATCCCAGAGGCTCTTTACCCAGCTTCACCAATTATTGACATTTATCACAATTGTGTTATCATTTTTATTCTCTCTTTTTCTGTCTCCTTCTGTGTATGTGTGTATGTGTGTATAGAACATTATTATTTGCGTACAAAATTTTTTATTTTGGCCACATTGCACATCATGTGGGATCTTAGTTCCCCAACCAGGGATCAAACCCACCCCCTGCAAAGGAAGCATGGAATTTTTAACTACTGAACTGCCAAGGAAGTCCCTAAAATTTTTAAATTCTTGAACTGCTTTAATGAGCTGCAGACGTAATAGTTTGTCACCCCTAAATATTTGTGTTTATTTCCAAAAAAATAAGACATTCTCCTACATTCTACAATGCAGTTCTTAACTCAGAAAATGAGCATTTATATATTGCTGTTAACTACAGACTTTATTGAGATTTCACTGGATGTCCCAATCCTGTCCCTTATAGTAAAAGAAAATCCTGGATTATGCATTACATTTAGGTGTATTGTTTCTTTGTCTCTTACCCTGGATCAGTTCTTCTGTATTCCTTTCTCTTTCAGGATCACATTTCCAAGGGTCCAGGGCAGTCAGTTTGTAGAATATCCTGCACGTGGGCTCTGTTGGATGCTTCCTTACGCAGCTACTTTCAAAAAAGCCTTGTTGGCAGAATGCCACCTGGTGTCAATCTGTCCCTATACTCTTGGTGACATCAGTCTTGGTTAAGGTGGTGTCTGTGTTTCTTCACTGGTAAGCATTTTTTCCCTTTGTATGCTCACTCCATAAAACAAGTTGAGCAGTACTTTATTCCCTTCTACTTTCTGAAAGAGCTTGTACAAGATGGGTGTGAACACTCCTGCAATTGTCTGATGGACTCTAGCAGAGAAGCCATCTGGAATTTTCTTTGTGGAGTTATTTTTTAGAAAATGAATAGATTTATAAATCTATTTATATTTTCTATTTTATCCTTATCATTTTGTGTAAGTTCTGTTTTTCAAGGAATTTGTCCATCTCAAGTAAAATGTCAGCTATATTTGTAGTTGTTTATTATATGTATTATAATCTTTTTAAGGTATGCAGTATCTATAATGATACCTTCGCTTTTGTTCTTGACAGTCGTTATTATGTTTCTTCTCTCTCTTCCTTATTATTAGTCTAACTAGGATTTTGTCAGTTTTTTTTTTAATCTGTTCAAAGAACCAAATGTTATTCTTTTAAATGTTCTGTTATTTTTTTCTTGTTGTCTCTTTTCAATTCTATTGACTTCAGACACTATCTCTATTACTTCCTTTCTTACACTTAATTTGGGTTTACTTTGCTGTGCTTTTTATGATTTATTTATGGCAGATCCTCAAGCCATTGACTTTTAGACCTTTTTCCTTTTCTAATATAAGCATGTAAAACCATACATATTCCTTTAGCTACATCCCACAAAATTTGATGTTGTGTATTTTTATTGTCATTTATTTTAAAATATTTTCAGATTTCCCTTATGATTGCTTCTTTCAGCCATGTATTTGAAGAATGTTGCTTAATTTCCAAATATTTGAGATCTTTCTAGATAGCTTTTTAATATTTAATTTCATTTTGGCCAGATTTTTTCTGTAGGATCAGTCCTTTAATATTCATTGTGATTTTTTTTATAGGCCAGTCTGTATCTATCTTGTGAACACACCATATGTAATAAGAAGAATTTGTGTTCTGTAGCATTGTTGGGTGTAATGTTCCATAAATGTTAGATAAGTCAAGATGCTTGGGTGTATGGTTCTGATATACACTTTTACTGATTTTTTTTGCCTGGTTATTGTATCAAGCAGAGAAAGGTGGTAAACTTGCCAACTATATGGATTTCTCTAGTGTGTTCATTTGGTTTTTGCTTCATGTATGTGCATTGCATACTGGTATTAGGTGTATAAGCATATATGATTATTATTCTTAATGAGTGACCAGGTTTATCCTTATGAAATGGACTGCTGTCTCTCACACAATTCTTTGTCTTGAAGTCTATTTTGTATGATATTAATGTTGCCACTCTTGCTTTTTATTAGCATTTGTACTATATATATATTTCCACCCTTTTTCTTCCCACATATTTACTTCCTTAATATTTAAGGTTTACTTCTTATAGCTTACATACAGTTGGATTTTGCTTTATATATCTAGTCTGACAGTCTCTGCTTTTTAATTGCAGTATTTAGTTGATTTATGTTTATCATAATTATTGATATGATTAGATTTATGTCTACTGTTTTGCTGCTTTGTTTTCTACTTTATCATATACTTTTTCTTCCTCTGTTATTATTTTCTTTTGCCTTCTTTCTAATGATTTGAAGAACTTTTAGAACTCAGTTTTAACTTATCTACTCCTCTTTCAACTATGCCTCTGTATATTCTTTCACATTCTACTTAAGAGTTTCTGGTATTATTTCTCTTCAGTATAAAGAATCATCTTTAGCATTTCTTGGAAGGCTGACTTACTGACAATAAATCTCCTTAATTTTTATTTATTTGAAAAGGTCCTATTTTGCCTTAATTCTTAAAGAATATTTTTTAAATGTATATTTCTTAACACATTTGGAAAACTTTCATATTTGCTTCTTCAAAGATTTCTTTCTGACCAATTCTCTTTGTCCTCTTCGTGGTTTCCAATTGCACATGTTTTAGAAGTTTCTGTATTGTTCCACAGATCTCTGAGGCTCTGTTGATTGTTTTAGTCCTTTTCTCTTTGCTTTAAGTATCTGTCAATCTATCTTCAAGTTCACTAGCTCTTTCTTCTCCAAACACCCCCCAATAAAAAATTTTTAGATCGTCCAATAATTTTTTTCAATCACAGATTTAATATTTTTTAGTTTTAGAATCACCACTAGGTTATTTTCATTTCTGTTTTTCATTCAATACAAGAATATTTTCCTTATATTTTCAAACATGATTATAAGAGCTGTTTTAAAATCTTTGTCTGCTAATTCCAGTATCTAGGTCATCTTGAGGTTGATCTCGCTTGATTATTGATTGCCCTTTTTCTTAAATGTGATTTACATTTTACTATTTCTTTGTACATTGAGTAATTTGAGATTGTATTCTGGACATTTTGAGTGGTGTTAAGACTCTGATTATTTTCTATTTCTCTGAAGAGTATTATTATTTTAAAAAAATTTAGCAAGCAATAAACTTGGCTGGTCTCAAAATCTAGACTCTCTTCTGGTGGGCTGCAGTGGAAATAATTTTCAACTCTTTTATCTTAGCAGGTCTGCTTAGAAGTCTGTCCCACCCTTGTTCAAGGATTAGCTTTGGACAGACTTCATAGGTAGAATTTGGGATTCTCCCCTGTGGCGCTCTCTGGAATTTCTCACTTCACTTTCCATTTGCTACCATCACCCTGAACTCTGTTGTCTGATTCTATAACTGGTAGGACCATGGATTTCTGTCTGAGTTTTGCTCATCCTTCTTGGCACCAAGAAGAGTAAAAACATGCAGCTCAGCTATTACTGGTCCTTTCATTGTCTTTCATTGTCAATGACTCCCTTCCATTGTCACTCTCTAGTCCCTTCAGGTAACTGTTTCATGTATTTTGTCCAGGACACGCAATCCTTACCTTGAGAGGGTTACTCAGTTGAAGTGTCCCCACTGTCCCACCATTAATGGAAATAAATCTCCTGTGTCCTTTTGATAGATCCCTATCATACCTTGACCACTTCTTCCTTTATGTCCAAAAAGATGTCTCAGTCTCACATTATACTTTCCCTGATATGGAAGAAGCCATTTCTCCAGGGATTCCTGACTTTTTTTGTGCGAAAATAGTATTTAAAATTGAAGATTTGGGATCTAGATGTGTTTATCAGTCTTTCTAGGCCTTCTCAATGAACAGACCAAGAAAACGGATGGATGTGTACGTACATACACACATATCTTTTCTGTCTATAGGTATACAAGTTTACAATTACTAGTTCATACTGATGCTCTTAATTCCTGTCCATCATGAAAAAGTTCATTCTGTTTCTCCCCACCTTGCATATTTCTTATTCCTCTCTTCAACTGCAAGAAACCTGGTTCTACTTATCCACAATATATTTGCTTATTTGTTCAGCCCTAGGATACATAGAAAGTAGTCAGAATTACTAACCTATATCTTTGAGAAAACAAAGCCTTTTAACTAAAATTCGGTTATTTGTTTAGAGTTCTTCTTGTCTTTAGACTGAGGGTATAAATCCAAACAGGGCTTCTCAGGTGGTACTAGTGGTCAAGTTTCTGCCTGTCAGTGCAGGAGAGGTACTAGACATGGGTTTGATCCCTGGGTCGGGAAGATCTCCTGGAGTAGGAAATGGCAACCCACTCCAGTATTCTTGCCTGGAAACATCCATGGACAGAGGAGCCTGGTGGGGTATATAGTCCATGAGGCCGCAAGGAGTCGCACGCAACTAAACACAAAAAAATAAATACAAATACGGTGTTTAAACATTAGTTGGGGTTAATCTCCCACCCATCCTGTGTGATACTGTTAGTCATTTGAAATACAATTGGTTCACTGGTTTCTGTTTATATTCCATTTTCAAGTTTCCAATCGATCAATTTTGTGTATTTATTTTTTTATTATGTGAAACTGCAGGTTCCAAAAGTCAGGATTTCACAAAAAGGGATTTTTTGGCCCAAATATCCTTGACCGTAGTGCCCTGGCTGAACATCTGTCCAGGGCCTAGTTTTTAAGAAACTAAAGACTGCTTTTCTACCAACCTCGGAGAAATAGAATCATTCTCTCCTCTTGAAGTAATATTAACACCAACCCTCCTAATTCCTAATTGGTTAAATTGTGGCAAAACCAAATTGCGGGGACTTCCCTGGCAGTCTGGTGGTGAAGACTTTGCCTTCCAACGCAGGCAGGTGCAGGTTCAATGCCTGGTCAGAGAGCTAAGATCCCATTTGCGTCATGGCCAAAAAAGCAAAGCATAATACAGAAGCAATATTTTAATTCAGTAGCAACTTTTAAAATGGTCCACATTAAAAAAAAAAAAAAGCAAATTGCATAATATAATACCTAAGACTGTATGACATAGGTTTGAAAAAACTTAAACATAATCAAATAAAGAAAGTTACATCAGGATACTGTTCTTAAGTTTACTTTGATTTACTGTGGTCTCCCCTTCATCTTTCTGAAGTTTGTCATTTGCAGGTGATAACAGACTTGCATGCTGATCTTAACACATATTGGTTTATTAAAAAAAAAAAAAAAAAAACACTTTGCAGTGTTGTGTTATTTGCTGCTGTAGGGCAAAGTGAATCAGCTATACCTATACATACATCCCTTTTTTTGGATTTCCTTTCCATTTAGGCGGCCACTGAGCACTGAGAAGGGTTCCCTGTGCTATGCAGTAGGTTCTCATTAGTTTTCTGTTCTATACATGATCATGTATATATGCCAGTCCCACCTTCTCATTTCCCCCCTTGGCATCCATACATTGTTCTCTTCGTCTGTGTCTCTATTTCTGCTTTCCAAAGGCGGCAATTATCGACGTATAATTTCTTGGGGGCACAATTTACATACAGGGAAGAACCCTTTCAGTTCTGATAAACTGGTGTGTACCCACCAATATAGTCTAGATGCAGAACAATTCCATCTCCCCCTGAAGTTCCTCCCTGCTGCTCACTGTCGTTAACCTTCCCCCCCCCCCCCCCCGCCCCCGTCCCTGGCAACCACCCAGTTGTCAGTCCCTGTAGTCTGGGCTATTCCAAGATGTCACATGAATGGAATCGTATCACATGGCAGCTCTGAGTATGACATCTTTTGCCCTACACAATATGGTTGATGTTCAGCCAAGTTGTATGTATCAGTAGTTTCCCCCTTTTTATTGGTGAGCAGTATTCCATTGTGGATCTGCTGCAGTTTTAAAACATTTCACTTATTTATCTGACTGCATTGGGTCTTAAATGCAGCATATGGTATCTCTGGCTGCAGCACACGGCTCAGTGGTTGGGCACATGGGCTTGGTTATCCCAGGGCACGTGGGATCTTAGTTCCCCAACCAGGAAGCGAACCTGCATAGAGTTCTTAACTGCTGGACTGCCAAGAAGCCCCAGTGCTGCAGTTTATCCATTCACAGTTGAAAGGTATTTGGGTTTTTTCTGGTATTTTTCAATTATGAATGAAAGTGAAAATCGCTCAGTTGTGTCCAACTCTTTGCAACCCCATGGACTATATAGTCCATAGAATTCTCCAGGCCTGAATACTGGAGTGGGTAGCCTTTCCCTTCTCCAGGGAATCTTCCCAACCCAGGGATCAAACCCAGGTCTCCCACATTGCAGACAGATTCTTTACCAGCTGAGCCACCGGGGAAGCCCAAGAATACTGGAGTGGGTAGCCTGGCCCTTCTCCAGCAGATTTTCCAGACCTAGGAATCGAACTGGGGTCTCCTACATTGCAGGTGGATTCTTTACCAGCTGAGCCCCCAGGGAAGCCCCCAGTTATCCAATTATGAATAAAGCTTCAACTATCATGGGTCTACCGGTTTTTGTGAGAACATGTGGTTTCATTTCTCTTTGGTAAATACCTAGGAATGGGACTGTTGTGTTGTATGGCAAGTATATATTTATAGGAAACTGCCAGACTATTTCTAGAGTTGCTGTACCATTTTCTGCTCCCACCAGCAGTGTGTGAGGATCCTAGTTGTTCTGCGTCTTTGCTAGCAATTTGTGTTGTCAGTTTTCGGCTTTGGGTTTCATTTTTATCATTCTAATTGATTTGTAATTGTGTCTCATTTTGGTTTTAATTTGGATTTCCCTCTTCCCTGGTAGCTCAGCTGGTAAAGAATCTGCCTGCAATGCAGGAGACCCTGGTTCGATTCCTGGGTTAGGAAGGTTCCCTGGAGGAGGGCATGGCAACCCACTCCAGTGTTCTTGCCCGGAGAATCCCCAAGAACAGAGGAAACTGGGGGGCTACAGTCCATGGGGTCTCAGAGTCAGACATGACTGAGCAACTAAGCGCACAAATGACTAATTCTGTTGAACATCTTTTCATAGGCTTATCTGCCACTTGTAAATCTTCTTTGGTAAAGTGTCTATTCAGACGTTTTGCCTACTTTAGTGAATTCCTGGGTGGTCCAGAGGTTAAGACGCTGAGCTTCCAGTGCATTGGGTGCAGGTTCAATCCCTGCTGGGGAGCTAAGAGCCCCATGCCTCATGGTGGCATGGCCAAAAAGCAAACAAACAAAAAAACATTTTGCTCATTTAAGAAATTGAGTTGCATGGGTTCTTATTGAATGTGGGAGTTATTTATACAAGTCCTTTACCAGATATGTATTTTGAAAATATCTATGGCCTAGACTTTTTTTTTAAGTAATTTTATTTATTTATTGGCTGTGCTGGGTCTTTGTTGCTATTGGACTTTTCTCTAATTGCATCTTCTGTATCTGACTTACTTCACTTACTATGGTAATCTCTAGGTCCATCCATGTTTATGCAAATGACAATATTTTCTTTTTATGGCTGAGTGATATTCTATCGTGTGTGTGTGTGTGTTTATATATATTTATATATCACATCTTCTTTTTTTTTTTAAATTTTATTAGTTGGAGGCCAATTACTTCACAACATTTCAGTGGGTTTTGTCATACATTGACACGAATCAGCCATAGAGTTACACGTATTCCCCATCCCGATCCCCCCTCCCACCTCCCTCTCCACCCGACTCCTCTGGGTCCTCCCAGTGCACCAGGCCCGAGCACTTGTCTCATGCATCTCACCTGGGCTAGTGATCTGTTTCACCACAGATAATATACATGCTGTTCTTTTGAAACATCCCACCCTCACCTTCTCCCACAGAGTTCAAAAGTCTGTTCTGTACTTCTGTGTCTCTTTTTCTGTTTTGCATATAGGGTTATCATTACCATCTTTCTAAATTCCATATATATGTGTTAGTATGCTGTAATGTTCTTTATCTTTCTGGCTTACTTCACTCTGTATAATGGGCTCCAGTTTCGTCCATCTCATTAGAACTGATTCAAATGAATTCTTTTTAACGGCTGAGTAATATTCCATGGTGTATATGTACCACAGCTTCCTTATCCATTCATCTGCTGATGGACATCTAGGCTGCTTCCATGTCCTGGCTATTATAAACAGTGCTGCGATGAACATTGGGGTGCACGTGTCTCTTTCAGATCTGGTTTCCTTGGTGTGTATGCCCAGAAGTGGTATTGCTGGGTCATATGGCAGTTCTATTTCCAGTTTTTTAAGAAATCTCCACACTGTTTTCCATAGTGGCTGTACTAGTTTGCATTCCCACCAACAGTGTAAGAGGGTTCCCTTTTCTCCACACCCTCTCCAGCATTTATTGCTTGTAGACTTTTGGATAGCAGCCATCCTGACTGGCGTGTAATGGTACCTCATTGTGGTTTTGATTTGCATTTCTCTAATAATGAGTATCACATCTTCTTTATCCATTCATCTGTTAATGTATCCTTAGGTCACTTCCATGTCTTGGCTATTATAAATATGCTGCTATAAACATTGGGGTATATTTATCTCTTTAAATTAGAGTTTTCATCTTTTCCAGATATATGCTCAGGAGTGGAATTGCTGGATCATATAGTAGTTCTATTTTTATTTTTTTTAAGGACCTGCATACTGTTCTCTCTTAGTGACTGTACCTAAAGTTTACATTCTTACCGACAGTGTTAGAGGGTTCCCTTTTCTTCTGTGGTCAGTTTTTAATTAATTTGTGTATAGGTTTGGGCAAGGTTCGTGGTAGCTTTTTTACATGTGGATTTCCAATCAATTCAGCACATTTTTTCAATGGACTGTCCATTTTCCACTTTGCACTTTTGTCAAAAATCAATTAGCATTTGTGGTGGGTTTCTTCTTGAATTCTATACTATTCCATTGACATTATTTCATTTTTCTTCACAGTAATCAAATGAAGTTTTACTCTTGATTATCCATGTTTTCCAGATAAGGACACAGGGTAGCCTCTTAGAGGACATGGAGACACAGGGCCCTACAATGTAAAGAATCTGTAAAAAAGATGATTGCAAGATTTTGTGAGAAAGCTCTATCTGTATGGAAAGTACTCTGTAACAGAGTTTAGCATGAGCTTGGTATCTGGAAGCATAGAACAAGGGTGTTTAACCAAGCCTGTGACTGCAGAAAGGTCAAGGAAGGCTTCCTGGAGGTGGTGATCCCTGAGTCAAACCTTGAATGACAGGAGGGAACTTGGGTACTTGGACCACATTAAGGCCCTAGTGGAGACTGGTGAGGTCAGGAAACCTAAATGGTTTTGATAAGAGCAATAATATCCCTAATGCATGGCTTATGTATGGGCTGGGTCAAGGGTATGGAATCTTTTTCTCCAGGTGGGTGGAAGAGACCTCTGAGCAATTTTTTTCTCCCTAAAATTCCAAAATTTCCAGGTCTCAGTTTTGTTGCCTGTAAAATGGGGCCATTCCATCATGGTGATCTGTGACTCTCTTGAGCAGGATTCAGCACTGGTGTTAACAGACATGCCTTATCAGGCTTACTGCTTTTTTGCCAAAACTGTTTTATTTGTGAATTAGGTTGTTTGGTCCTCGGAGTATCCTAGGGGCAGGGCAAGCTGATTTCATTTGGTCCTATTTTCAGATATGCTCTATCTGACATGAGTTAACATTATATCATGGATACAGGAACTTCCGGCCCCTGGGTTCTTTTCCTTCCTTCCCAAAGCAGCGCAGTGCCCTGGACTGACCCTCTTCTTTTCTCGGGCTCTCTCCCATCCTTTGCAGGTACCATCAAGGTCACCGCCGACTCAGCCATGCTGGGATTGCTCTTGCGGGACAAGCATGAGAGGGCAGGGAACAGCACCAGCGTGCGCAGTGTGACCTGCATCCTTGCTCAGAACAGCAGCCAGGCCTTGCCAGGAGAGCTCCAGTTGAGGGGGCGGCTGCAGGCCCAGACCGGGAGCCTCGGGGGCCAGGCCAGCCTCCGTGCAGACACGGCCGGCCTGGCTCTGGGCGGGGTCTGCACCTGGGGCCCTGGGCACGGCCAACTCTCTGGCAGCCTGAGTCACAACATCAGCGCTTTGAGTGAGGCAGGTAGGAGGGGCTGAGAGAGCCCAGTGGCTTCCTTCCCTAAAGACTCCCAGGGCCTGCAACCAAGGGAGTTAGAGCCCCCAGTCGGTAAATCCACCTCCTAGCTCTATCTCCTTACCCCAAAACCTTCACCCAGTGCCTCCATCTTCCCTGGGCTCTTATTCAGCCAGAACACCAGTTGCAACCCAGTACAGACACACCCAGGCTCCCCAGGTGGCTTAGTGGGAATGAATCAGTCTGCCAAGCAGGAGACGTGAGTTCGACCCCTGGGTTGGGAAGATTCCCTGGAGAAGGAAATGGCAACCCACTCCAGTATTCTTGCCTGGAGAATCCCATGGACAGAGGAGCCTGGCGGGCTACAGGCCGTGGGGTCTCAGAGTCGGACACGACTTAGCAACTAAACTACCGCTGCCAGCACCACAGACATGCCTCCAAACTGGAGGGCAGGTAGCCCCTGCCACCCGCCCCTCCCCCCAGGACTCCCCACCCTCAGTCCAGCTTCTGGGCTTGGAAACCTGGGTTAGCAGGACTTCCAGGATGTTCTTGGCACCGCGGTTAGGCAATAGCTCAGACACCCCCAGCTCTGGCTTCTTGGGGACAGTTCCATGGGCCTGAAGGTGCAGCAAGGTGAGAATACAGGCTCAGACCCCTGCTTCCTAAGAGCCCATCCCTACCTTTAGGGAGCGAGGAATCCAAAGTGGACATGGGGCCTATTACTTGCTGGGTGTGCCCATTGTGGTCTTAGGAAGGAGCTGGGAGGCGACTTCGCCTCAAGGCTCAGGAGACCCTCCAGAGAGAAGGCGGGCTGTCAGGGACCCCGTTCTGGCTCCCGTGGGGCATGCCATCTCCATGGTTCCTCTCCCCCCCAGGGCTCTCCTCGGAGGCAGGGATGCTCCTGTCACACACCCACGTGGCTTCCAATTTCTCAGTGCGGGCGATGCTGCGAAGTTCCGGGGGTCAGCTGGATGCGGCCCTTGGCCTGGAGGGCGTGGCCACCAGCGCATCGGGCAGCCAGCTCCACACCAGCCTCCGCCACACGGTGCCCGGCCTCAGGCGCTGGGGCCTCCCCTTCTCCGTGGACGGCCGTGGACACTTGCAGGTGGGTGAGAGGGCTGGGCCCGGGGCCTCGTGGGGGTAGTGAGTCCGAGGGACACCCACAACTGTGCTTCTGCCCAGAGCTCGGGACCCAGTCTGGAGGCGGGGTTGGTGGTGAGCATGGACGGCGAGGAGCTTGGTGGAGCCCAGGAGAGGAGGGGAGCAGGTGACCACCGGGAGCTGACCCGGGGGCTGCACCCCGGCCTCGTGAAGCTCCAGGTAAGTGACCCTTAGGTGCGCATGTGGGTGGGGACCAAGCCAGGCGCACTGCCTCTGCAGTTTCCCTAGTAACCTACCCAGTTTCCACCAGCTTGCCCCGCCCACCGCCAAGCCCCGCCCACCTTCCCTCCCAGGCTCTCACAGAATGTCCCATCCTCCCTTCTCATCCATCCTTTCTCCTTTCCGCCCACCCTCCCCTCCCATTCATCCATGTTCCCTTCCTTTCTTCCTCCCCACCCTGCCTTCTCTTCTTTCTTCTGCCCACTTGTCTTCTCGTCCTGGCACTGCTCCTTCCCCTGCCCCCATAAGTGGCAATAGAGTGGAGACACTCTGGGTTTATCTGCTAAAATTAAAACTGCTGAGACGCTCACCCATCAGTTCATGTTCCCCTGGGGAAACCCGGAACACTGGCCAGCTGTCTTTTCAAGAACGAAAAACAGGAAACCACCTCTGTGCCCATCACAGTTGTGGTTAAACCACCCAGAGTGTGGGTGAGGCAGGGTGAGCAAGGTGCGCAAGCGAGCAAGGTGCGCAACCTGAAGCCAGGCTGCTTCGTCGCTTACGGATTGCTTGACTTCAGGCCAGTTGCTTACTCTCTCTGTGCCTCAGTGTTCTCATCTGCAAAATGGAACTGTTGATAATGCCTGCCTCCCACAGTTACCTTGAGAATCCGATGAGGAACCAGTGAGAACCTGGCACACAGGCCCTGTGAGGACGTGAGCTCTGGTTATTTCTGATTGTGACGATGCTGTGGGTTAGCACTTCAGTTTGCACAAGCCTCTTTTTGAGAGTTATCTTCCCAGGGAGGCCTTCACTAGGGGAGATGGGGTCAATTGGATATTAGTGATCTGTTCAGGGTCAAGGTTGGGGAGAACACCTCATGCCTACACATGCCCCCTGCCCACCCTGCTGGTGGAGGAGACTGCAGAGGAGTCCTCAACTGCAGAGGAGACATTATGCCTGCCCAGCTGTCAGGGCTTTGCTGGGGGGACGTCGGTGGGTGGTTTCTTGAGGTACCAGGGTCTCTGTCACCATCAGGGCAGCCGTGGTAGATGGTGGTCTGCCTCCGGGGAAGGGTGGGGAGGGGCAGGCACGGTCTGAGCACCAAGGCCTTCCCGCTGGATGGCTTAGGGAAGGCCTGTGGCCACTGCCAGGCTGACCTGCACAGTCCCCTCCTGCAAGCCCTTCGCATCCCCAGGGACATGCATCTGGGCTCCCAGCCCAGCCTGACGGCAGATGGGTGGTTCCTTCTGTAAACACAGTGACAAGGACCCAGGATCCAAGTGTTTCAAGCCAGCCGTTGCCCTGGGGGGTGGGGTTGGGGGTGGTTTGGGCTGGTGACAGGCATATCTGGGCCTTGCGGGGGAGACAGAGCGTGGGCCTTATAGGCACACACGCTGCCCAGGTTGGGACTCAGCCCAGCCCGTGACGCTCTGAGCTCTCCCGGGCCAGGGCCCCGGTGAACAGTAGGTTATCTCCTTCAAAGGCAAAGCGTGGTGGGGAGGCCTGCATGCAGCACTTGGATGCCCTCATTTCCAGCGGGTCCCGGTGTCTCCTGGACCAAGAGCTGTGGGTGAACTGGACCCAGTCAGGACTGCCCTCATGGGCAGCTGAGCAGACAGCTGGTTGTAGGCCTGGCTCAGCGGAGCTTTCAGCCCAGCTGGCTATGGGGTGGCCAGCCAGTGAGCATAGCCCTGGGATGGGCCTGGGGGAGGCGTACACTCGCCTGGCCTGACGGCGTGCTGGCTCCCCTGGAGGAGCCAGTCCAAGGAACTGACCTGCTCAGGGACCGGGGAGACCCGAATCTGGAGGTGTTGAATGGGTGCTGCTGGGTGTCCCACTTGGGGGACTGCCTGAGGGCCCTGGGAGCCAGTGCTGTGGGCTCAGCACCTGGCTGTCCAGGTGGAGGGAACCTCCTTGGGGAGGATGGTTTCGGCCAGTGTCACCTCTGTGAGCACAAACGGTGTGATGCTTTCATGCCTCCAGCTTGCGTGGTGGTACTGACTTCACCCAACACAGGGAGACACACGGACCAGAAAAATCAAACTACCGCAGCTTCCTGCCCAGACCTGCCACTCACCTGCTGTGTGACTTTTAGCCAGGCCTTAACCTCTCTGAGCTGCAGCCTTGTCATCTGTATACTGCAGGTAGCAGTATACAGTACGTCCCTATTTTACGCTGTCGAGCAGGAAGTGGACCATTGCACGTTAAGTGCCATCTTAGTTGGGTACCCTCTCTTTGGCCCTGGTTTCAGCTACCAGGGAACCATCATCTCATTTTACAGATGTGGAAACTGAGGTTTAGAGAGGTGAAGTCACCTTCCTAGGGTCGCACAGTGGCCTAGATGGCGGGAGGGTTAACCAAGGGAATTGAGGATCAGGATTGAAGGGGTCTTAAGGGGCACATGGGCTGCCTCCCCCCAGAGGAAACTTAAGACTGGTGGTATGTGGAGTGAGTAGTTGCATGTGTGAGACAGACTCAGAGCCGGCGGCAGGAGGGGAGGGGTGATTGCTGCAAGGGTTAGGACAGGACCTGTGAATGGACGGAACTTCCCTCTGAGAGTCATGACCTGGAATTCCAGGGAGGGGCAAAAAGGGGGCATTCCTCAGTCCTGGAGCAGGCCAGTGACATCCAAGCAGGAGAACCATGCCCTGGGCGCCATGGGAGGCCACCCCGAGCTCCGTGCCTCCGCTTGTGGTCTCCATTTAGCTGTGGTAGAGCTGATACATGCGTTCACCCATCGCCGGTGATGCTCTCCCCGCCCCAGGCAGACAGCTGAGTGCTGAGTGACAGGAAGGGGCTGAGGGCAGCTCCTGGTTCTGTCCTGGGGTTGCAGATCCCCGCCCCCAGAACCCCAGGTCCTGAGAATTATACCACTTAGAGGCACAAGTGACTTCCATTTGGGGCGTTAAGAGGGATGTGTTCAGAGCAGAGAGGTTGAGAGGCCCGCGCTCTATTGTGGAAAAGAGAGGCGAAAACAGAGACCTCAGCGGAGGGGGCATTTTTTGTTCTTGTTCGTCTCTTAGTCATGTCTGACTCTTTGCAGCCCATAGACTGTTGCCTGCCAGTCTCCTGTGTCCATGGGATTCTCCAGGCAAGAATACTGGAGTGGGTCACCATGCCCTTCTCCAGGGGATCTTCTCAGCCCAGGGATCGAACCCAGGCCTCCCGCATTGCAGGCAGATTCTTTACTATCTGAGCCACCAGGGAAGCCCCAGGGGAGGGGGGCCTGAGGGGCCCCAAATTGCTCTGAATGGTTAGATTTCTTGACTCCCTGGGAGGGTGTGTTCAGCTCTTCAAAGAGAAGAGAGATCATGGAAGCCCCCGGAGGATGAGGGCTTTCCTGACCACCTGTGGGCAAATGGACAGTGGACACACTTCATGGGGTGCTGTAGGGACCCCCTCACCTGGCCTTTCTTGGCTGCAGAATCCAGCTGTGCTGACATTGAACGGCTCCGTCCTGGTGCACAGCGTTGGGGCCAGCCTGGTGGCTCAGGTATCGTCTGGAGACACCTTCGCCCAAGCCCACGTCCACTCAGCCTGCGGCCGCCGTGCTCACCTGGACGCCGGCCTCCAGCATGCATGGCCTCCACTTCAGGCACTGGGAGTCCCCCCCAGCAACCACATCCGCGTGTCCATGGGGGGAGATGAAGACCCCCGGGCCCAGCTGGAGGTGGCCCTGGGCCTGTGCACCCTGACCGCCCGTGGGGACTTCAGGTCAGAGGCCAGCACCACAAACAACTGGACCCTGGTCCTGGTGAATCACTGCCCTCTGCTGGAGGTAAGCCTCCCACCCCTGTCAGTGTGGGTTCCCACCTCCCTTTATAAATTATTAACACCTACTGTATGAAATGGCAACCCATTCCAGTACTCTTGCCTGGAAAATCCTATGGACAGAGGAGCCTGGTAGGCTACCGTCCATGGGGTCACAAAGAGTCGGACACAACTGAGTGACTTCACTTTTTTCACTGTATGCCCAGCTCTGCACTCAGCATGAGAAACTTTGGGTTATTTTTTTCTTTTGCTGTTGTCCCTTAAACTGGGGGACTCATTGACTATAAAGCCAAAATGGGACCAAAGTTCAACTTTTCTCCCCTTTTGCAAAGGGCCCTCCTAAGACCCTGGTTTGCATCCTTTCTGTGGTTCAAGTTGGTTCTGTTCTTATTTCTCACTTCCTGCATCCCTGGGGTTAAGGATCCAGGAGTAAGAATGAGGCTAATACAGAGTAATAACAAGAGTACTGAATATACTCTGAGGCCCCTTGAATCCTCACCTCTGGGGGAAAGGGCTGCTTGTACCCCCTCACCCCCCATGATACACTGGGGCCCAGAGAGGTGGGGGGACCCTTTCATTCCCAGCTTGGGTCTGTGCCCCCATGTGGAGTGTGTCTTAGGCCCCAGTGGAGCAAGTTGCTTAAGGTCTCTGCCCTCCAGCCCTCAATGAACATTGATGTTCGTGATCTCTTTCCAATAGCCAGTGCTTTCTGGGTGCCTGGCTCTGGATTCACAAGGATTAACTTACTTCCATCTCCCAGCAACTTATGATCAACTCCCATCTTAAAGATGGGTAAACTGAGGCTGTGGGTTGGAGAGACCGAATTAATGGTAGAACGGGAATTTGAGCCCACATCTCTTGATGGGGTACCCTTGGTATCGCTCACCTTGCAGAAGGAGGAGCTGATAGAGTTTAGGCCATGGGGCCACTGCTGCCCTCTTCCCACCCAGACGCGTCTCCAGCTCCCCCACCTTGACTTCTGGTGTGTGTGTGTGTGTGTGCTGAGTCACTTCAGTCGTATCCGACTCTGTGACTCCATGGGCAATAGCCCACGAGGCTCCTCTGTCCATGGGATTCTCCAGGCAAGGATACTGGGGTGGGTTTCCATGCCCTCCTCCAGGGGATCTTCCCGACCCAGGGATCGAACCCACATCTCTTATGTCTCCTGCATTGGCAGACGGGTTCTATACCACTAGCGCCTCCTAGCTTCTGGCACTCACTCGAAATCCAACCACTTTCTCCATATTCCAGGCGACAGGAATCCCGCGGGCCCTGCGCTCCGAGGGCAGCCTGAGCTGGGGCCCCTGCGAGTTCGACCTGACCACAGACTTCCATAGTGACCGTGGAGACGCCCACCTGCAGTTGGCCCGTACCTGCAGGCCCCAGACCTTGGTCCTGGGGCACCTGACCCACTCCCTGCCCCTCCTGGGCCGACTGGGCCTGCCACCCTGGAGTGCCATCAGCCTGACTGTCCAGCCTGGCCCCGCCCCCTACAGCTCCCTGTCCCTCCGGATGGGGCCGTGCCGGCTGCAGGGTGCCCTGGAGCAGCACGCTGAGAACCGGAGCACGTGGACTCTGGCCACCGAACCGGGCTGCCCGCTGCTGGAGGTGTGTATAGCGGGTCAGCGAGGTGCCTGGAGAGGAGCTTCCCATCAGCATGAGGCCTGAGCCTGGCTGACACCCCCTCCAGGGACTTCCCAAGACCAGCTACTGTTTCCCCAAAGCCCTGTTGGACACTTGACCCCTCTTATCTCTCATCCCGTGTTCCCATTTGACAGATGAGGAAATCGAGGCTGGGTGAGATTAGAGGCTCGCAGGGCCATGAAACTTGAGGACCGCAGACTCAGAATTTATGAGAATCTGTTTTTTTAGTAAAATTTTAAGAGCAGGAAGGGAATGAGAGGAACTCTTCTCAGCTGACAGTTGGGAACAGTTGCATCTTGGTTTCATAACCTGTTAAAAACCACAGGCTGGATTTTATCTGAGCCGAGAGAGAGTCTGAGAATTGTCCTGTGATGTTTGGGGGAAGGGGACCCCGTGACTCAGGAAAGGGGGAAGCTGGAGTCTAGGTCAGCAGACAGGGCTGGTGCCCTCGTCAGAGTGGGACAGGCCCCTGTCCTGTGTCTCCTGATGGAGCTTCCTGGGCGCAGGGACAGGGTCGGTCTGGTCCACTCAGCATCCCTGAGCATAGGGCTGGGTGCTGGCAGACGTTCTGTCAGTGTTAATCAGGTCAACACAGGATTGGTCCAGAAGAGAGCAGAGCATCATGGGATGAAGCAGGCCTACCCACTAGGGCTTTCTATGACAGTGGAAATGTTCTTTGCTATCCAGGACAGCAGCCGCTAGCCACGGGGAGCTACTGAGGGCTTAAGATGATTTTCCTCATGCTATAGAGAAACTGAATTCTTACTTGGACTTCATTTTAATATAGAGGGAACCAGCCCCATGTGATTAGTGATGATCCTAATGGACAGCATAGAGGGGAAGCACAGACTGAAGACAGATCAGGTTCAAACCTTAGCTTGTCTACTTATTAGCCATGTGATTCTGGGCAATGACTTTGCCTTGTTGAGCCTCAGTGTTCCCATCTGTAAAATGGGGACTGGTAACTACCACTCTCAGAGTCATTGGAATAGGGTGAAAAGAGAACATTCTGATGAAGCACTCAGTACGAGACTGTGTGTCCTGAGTGTTCTCTGATGGACAACTGTTGTGTGTTGTGATTGAAGCTGCAGTTTTGTTGTTACTGTAATGGGGGAGGGACGGGGGGGAAGAGGGTTTCAGATGGAGAATCAGGCCACTCACTGGTGTGGGACCACCCTCTGACCCCTCTCTCTGTGGTCCAGCAGGACCTGGGCCTCCCAGCAGGGACGCAGTTCAGCGACTCCCGGCAGGCCTTGGGTGGGGAAGCAGAAGCATCAGGGGTCCTTGCGGCAGCCAGCCAGACTGCTTCCTTGACCTTGGCGGTGACCCTGCACCCATCCGAGGCCACCCTCCGAGCAAAACTGAGGCCCACGCTGCCTGCACTGCACGCCCTTCCCCTGGAGACCTCGCTGACTGTCCAATATGGGTGGGAGGCCGGGCACCGGCTGCGCCTGGAGCTGCACTCAGGGGCCTGTGAGCTTCAGGGCAGTGGTGAGCTGCAGCTGGACCGCCGGCTGCAGTGGCGGGTGGTGGCCGAGAGCTCCTGCGAGGCCCTGCAGGTATGCGTGCTGGGGGTGAGCGGGAGGGGTGAGCACCAGGATCCCCAGGCGGGAACCCTCTTTTGTAACCACTGCCAAAGTGAGAGAGATGGGGCGAACCCTGGAGGAATAGAGAACCTCCTCTAAGCCCTGGACACACAGTTGTAAACACGGCAGAGATGAGTGCCTCCCTGGGGCAGATAGGCAACCCCCGGGACAAATCACTGAACTGTGGAGTGTATTACACAGGGGTGAGGGCTAGGAGAGAGAGAAAGTGGGAAAAGGGGGTCATGGAAAACACGGCAGATACTGCAATTTTGTATGTTGGTCAAGGCTGGTCCCCCAAACAGGATGACATTTAAGCACAGACCTGAAGGAGAGGAGAGAGTAGGGTTGTGGGTATCTGGGGAGAAGGTTTTCTCTTTTCTTAAAAAATATTTATTTCTATTTATTTATTTGGTTGCACCAGGTCTTAGTTGAGGTCTTAGTGGGATCTTTAGATGTGACATGCCAACTCTTAGTTGCAGGATGTGGGATCTAGTTCCCTGACCAGGGATCATACCTAGGACCCTTGCATTGAGGGTGTGAAGTCTTAGTGACTGGCCCACCAGAGAAGTCCCATGGGGACAGGATTTTCTGGGCATGGCCAGTGCAAAGGCCCTGAGGCAGAGCTGGAGAGGGAAGGGCATCCTCTAGGACTGGGATCAGCAAACCGTCTTTATAAAAGTTCAAATAGCAAATATCTTAGACTTTGCAGGCCACTCAGCGGCTGTTGTAACTACTCAGCGCTGCTGTTGCAGTGCGATGTACCGTAGACAGGATGCGGTGAATGGGCATGACTGTGTTCCAATAAAGCTTTATTTAAATACAACAGGCAGCGGGCTATGCGGTGAATGGGCATGACTGTGTTCCAATAAAGCTTTATTTACAACAGGCAGCAGGCTGGATGTGGCTGGTGGGCTGGCATTTGCTGACTTCTGTTTTATAAAAAGCCCAGGGAGTGAGAGCACCCTCGGATTCAGGATCCATCACGAAGGTGGAGAGAGAGGATTGGATAGAAGTCAGATGTGGGTGTGAGAAATAGGGGAGCCAGATGGTGATTGTGAGAAGAGGACTGGGGCTGCTGCTGTTCCTGGTGATAGGAAGGATGTGGGTGGAGAAGGAGAGTTGGGGAGAGGGTGTCGCTGACTCACAGGCCCTTTTTGAATGCGTTAAATCTGACAGGGCTCTTAAACGCCCAAGGGGAGACGGTGGGGGCAATCAGGAGGTCGGCTGTGGTCTGAACTGGAGGTCTCCTCCTCTCGGTGGTCACATTTAAAGCCACAGACTGAGGACTTCCTTGATGTTCCAGGGGTTAAGACTTCACCTTCCAGTGCAGGGGGTGCAGGTTCAATCCCTGGTCAGGGGGCGAAGATCCCACATGCCTCAGGGCCCAAAAACCCAAACATAAAACAGAAGCTATATCGTAACAAATTCAGTGAAGATTTTTTAAATGGTCCACATCAAAAAGAAAAAGACTCTTAAAAAAGTCAGACTGGCTGAGATGGCTGTGGGGTGGGTGGAGACTAGGCACTCAGGTTGCAAAGCTGGGGAGGATGAGAAGGAAGCAGCCAGGGGTACCAAGAACAACAAGCCAGGAGGAGGAGGAACCCCAAGGGAGAAGGGGGTCTCGAGGCTGGGGAGGAAAGGGCTCCAAGAGGGGAGGGAAGGTTAATAGGGCCAAACGCTGTGTCAGGCAGGTGGAGTTGGGCAGCTGTCCTGGGCACTGGAAGGCCGCCTGTGAGGCCAGGAAGCCCAGACAAGGGGCGGTTCTGCCCCTTGTCCCTGGTGGCCTTGAGCACACCCCTGTCCCTCCCCGGGGCTTCAGAGTCATCATCGTAGATGGGGTGCAGTGACCGCCCCCACTCTCACGATTAGATGGACCAGCCCTGTGCTCGGCGATGCGCATGCGCTGGTGGGCGGAGCCTAGGGAGATGCCCACGTGGGCCGGCCTTGCAGCCTGCTTCCTGGACAGGCTCCCATCGCCTCTCAGGAGCAGGTGTCTGGGTTCTGTGGCCTGCGGAGGTGGAGGGGCTGGGGGAGGAGAGGAGGGGAAATGCATGTTTCAGAGCTGCCAGTGTTGGAAGGCTCTTGACCAGTTGGTTTCACGGGATAAGATTCTCTGGAGCATAAAGATGTGAGCTTTGTGGTATGGGGTGTCGAGAAAGGGGCCAGAGGAAGCTCATTGGACAGTGCAGGGCTACTGAGGCGGGGCCCTCTGGCACTCCTAAAATCTGACCCAAGTCACAAACCCTCTCCTGTAGAGACTCATGTGGGCACATCCTCACCACATTTTGTTTTCAGTTCAAGAAAGATCATGGGACCCCTGATGCCCACTAGTGACCCCACTGTAGTGAAGAAGCCCTACTTCCATTTCTTTCAACCCTTCCAGGTCTTGGGGGTCCCAGGCCGAGCCGACGGCTCTGGCTACATTGTGGTGAACTCCACGGCCGTGGACGCTCAGGTGCTGGTCACCACGGATGCCAGCATGCACCGGGGGCTGCTTGTCCTCAGTACCAGTGAGGTGAGGGTGCAGACGGGTGGGGTGCAGACCAGGATGGCCTGGGATGCCGGGGCCATGTGCTGCTGACGAGAGAAGCATTTGGATATGAGCTGAGCTCCAGAGAGGACCCTGGCAGATGAGAGCTTCAGGGTCCATGAGTAGAGGGATGAGAATTGTGAGAAGTCCCTCAGCTGCCCCTTCCCCATCCTAACTCCCCAGGAGCCATTGCTCATCAGACTCTTTTAATGTCATGTTCATGGAAGCACACAGCCTTCTCCCTTTTGCATCTGCCCTCTTTTGTTCAGCATGATGTTTGTGGGAGTCACATGGTCTGTATCCTTTTTCACTACTGTATAGTATTCCATGGTGTGCTGGTATCACAATTCATCTATTTATCTTATCCATTAGCATTTGGGCAGTGTCTAGTTAAGTACATTTTTATTTCATTTTAAAAATGTTTTCATTGTGGTATAATACACATTACAGAATTTACCATCTTAACCACTTTCAAGTGCACGTTCAGTGGCATTAAATACATTCACGAGGTTGCACAGCCATCTCCACTGTCCATGTCCAGAACTCTCTTTATCTTGCAAAACTGAAACTACCCACAATTTAACAACTCCTCATTTCCCGCCCCACCCCCCACCCCAGCTCTATTGAATTTCCTTCCTTTTTAAGGCTGAATAATACTGCATTGTATGAATGGCCCATATTTTGTTGATCCATTTTTCCATCAGTGGACACTTGGGTTGCTTCCACCCTTTGGCTATTGTGAAGAGTGCTGCTATGAACACAGGTTTGCAAATATCTCTTGGTGATCTCTCTAGCGAGTCTTGGTTTTTCTCTCTCTATTATAGACCCAGCAGGAGGTGAACTTGCTGCTCACACACAACCTGTCTCAGCCCAGCCCCTTGGCCCTCCCAGCCCAGATCCTGCTGTACCTGACCAACGAGAGGCTCGGGCACAGCTACAGACACAGTCTGCGGGTCGGAGTGGATGCCAAAGAGGTGGGGGCTCTGCCAGGGTGAGGGCGGGCTTGGTGGGGCTGGGAACTGGCCCGATGGCCCTGGTCCCATGTCTTCCACCCTGACAGGTGTCCGAGGAACTGACCTTCACTCGGTGGCCAGAGCACGTCTCCCTGGACTGCAGACTCCAGCACAACATGCCCGCGCTGCGGACGCTGTGGGTGGAGGACAGGGTGGCCCTTCAGGTCAGCCTTGGCGAGCGGCAGTGATAATGGAAATCTTTCATTCATTCAACAAACCTTTTTGGAAGTACCTCGGAGACGAGGGGATGGTAGAACAAGCTTCAGACCTCCCTCTGAGCCTCAGTCTTTTCATCTGGAAATTGGGGCTGCTGATACTCATTTTGCCCTGGTGGCTCAGCTGGTAAAGAATCTGCCTGCAATGCGGGAGACCTGGGTTCAATCCCTGGGTCGGGAAGATCCTCTGGAGAAGGGAACCACTACCCACTCCATATTCTTACCTGGAGAATCCCATGGACAGAGGAGCCTGGGGGGCTACAGTCCATGGGGTCGCAAAGAGTAGGACACGACTGAGCGACTTTCCCTTCACGTTTCACTTTCAGTATTCATTTCCTTCACCCAGTCGTTCCCCCAGGACTGTTATACATTCTCCTCCTCTAGAGCCCCCTCCCCCACTCCCAGCAGACCAGAGCTTGTCCTCAGCCCTCTTTTTCCACGTTGTCCACACACTTTCCCTTCATGGTCTTATCCAGTCACATATCAGTGGCATATCTGCACTGCCATGTCCCCCATCTCTCCCTCCCCTGAACCCCAGATCTGTAGGCCTACCTGCCCACTGTATCTCCACTCAGATGCCGGGCAGGCACTTCCGACTTTAGCTGTTCCAAAACCAGACAGGCCAGCCCCCCAGACCGGCCCCTCCCTGTCTCTCTCCATCTTGGCAAGCAATGCCTAGTCCATCCTCCCCACCATGTAGACAAACCCTTGAAATCAACCTCGATTGGCCAAGCCCTCATCCAGGAACCCCTTAAAGCATCACCTCATTAGAACAAAGAGTCTCCTATCATCTGGGAAATCCCAGGGACCTATGAGCTCCGTGTCATATTCTCCTGCGGAGAACTGGGGTCGAAGACCAACTGTTAGCAGGAACTGGAACCAGAGACCGCTGTAGCTGCAGCTTTACCATGCCGTGCCCTTCCTAGCCTCTCCCAGCTTTCTCTTTTCCATCGACTTCCCATCATCCGACACGTGATGCCTTCGGTGTTGTCATGGTCTGACTCCCACTGCTGGTCTTTAAGTTCCACGTGGTAGTGTACAAGTTCAGACATTTCTGTCTGTCTCACGTGTGGCAGCCTCCTAAGCTTTAACAGGACGCAACCAGTGGTAGGGGTTCAGCCAGCATGGTTGAATGATGGAGTGACTCCTCCCGCTTTATAGAGCGGGTGACTTAAAGCAGGGATCTGCTTGCCACCTGCTGACACGCAGTGTGTGTTCTGCCCGCGATGGTTCATATGCTGTTCTGGCCTCAGTGATTAACTCACGGCACATGGCAGGGTGCTTGCAAACTCAAAGCCTTTGGGGCCCCGTGGAGAACTCCAGTGTATCTGGTGAGCTGTAAGGGGACCTAGAGAGCTCACACCCTGTCTAAAATCTTCCAAGTTGTATATTTTCAACTTTCAAAAGAAAAGGTTTTTTTTTTAAAAATTTATTAACTTTTATTGTGGTGAAATACATCTTTACCATTTGAACTGTTTTATTTTGTTTAAAGATATTTCTATGTGGACCATTTTCTAAAGTCTTTATTGGATTTCTTACAATATTGCTTCTGTTTTATGTTTTGGTTTTTTTGGCCATGGGGATCTTAGTTCCCCGGCCAGGGATCAAACCTTCACCCTTTGCATTGGAAGGCAAATACTTAACCGTTGGACTTTGAGGGAAGTCCCCTGAGCTATTTTAAACTGTACAATTTAGGTATTTAGTACACTGATAAATTTGTGTAGCTACTCTCTTAATTCAGAACATTTTCATTCCCCCAGATGGGAACCCTGTTACCCACGCGCAATCACTCCTCAGCAGGCACCGCCCTACCCTATAATGCCAACAGCACGTGTATAGTTTGCCAAGTGTAACCCAGCTGTTCCTCCATCCTGCTCTCTCAGGGCCCTGGTTCTTCCCACCCCAGTGGTGTGGATGGTACAAGACCCCGGGGTCTGTGGGAGCTGGTCCTCGCTGGGCCAGGCTGGCTCTCTCTGCTCAGGGTGGTCCGGCATCTCCTGGGTGCTGTTCCAGGTCTCCGCGGACGTTGACAGCAGCGGCACTGGCTTTGAGAATTCAGGACACGTCTCGGCAGGGTCCACGTCTCTAAACTACTCCGTGAGCTGCCGTCACCGCGATGGGCGCCTGGAGTTCTCTGGTTGGAGTGAGCACAACAGCTGGGCCCTGCGGCAGGCGGGGTTCCCGGGAGAGGCCCGCCTCGGCGCCGAGCTGCAGATGCAGAGTAAGGTGGCCGGACCCTGCCCGGGGTCGGGAGTCGGCCCCCCTACACAGACACCTGCCCGCCAGCCCCAGGCCTGGCGTGACCCTGAGTTACAGGACTAACCAGGATGCCCTTGGCCTTGGAACCTGACTCTTAAAGGAGCGTGTATTCACTTCCCAGGGCGGTCAAGGCAACATACCATAAACTGGGTGACTTAAAAGAAATTTAATCTCTCAACTTCTAAAGCCTGGAAGTCAGAAATCAGGTGTGATCAGGGCCGTGCTCCCTCCCGAGTCTTTAGGATTCAACCCTTACTTGCCTCTGCCAGCTCCCGGTAGCCCCAGGCATTCTTGCACTTACAGTTGTATAACCTTGGTCTCTGCCCCCCAGTCTCTGCCTCTTCTCTTCTTTCTGTAAGGATGCTAGCCACTGGATTAGGGTCCATCCAGCTCAGTGCCTCACCTTGCCTTGCTTTGTGGTTTAGTTGTTAAGTCGTGTCCGGCTCTTGCAACTCCACGGACTGTATCCCACCAGGCTCCTTTGTGCATGGGATCTCCAGGCAAGATGAGTAGAATGGGTTGCCACTTTCTTCTCCAGGGGATCTTCCCGACCCAGAAACTGAACCCCAGGTCTCCTGCATTGCAGGTGGATTCTTTACCAACTGAGCCACCACTAATATTTCCAAATAAGGGTGCATCCACAGGTCCTGGGAGTTAGGACTTCAAGCATAATTTTTAAGGGGAAATAGTTTAACCCATATTGGAGGAGGAAGGGAAGGTAACAGTAATAAGAGAGTGTTTTTGTTATTGTCTGGTTTGGTTTTTTTAATGAGGAATTTTATTTTTATTTATTTGTTTGACTGTGTTGGGTCTTAGCTGTGGTGCATGGAATCTTTGGTTGCAGCATGCAGGCTCTTAGTTGCAGCATGTGGGATCTAGTTCCCTGACCAGGGATCAAACCCAGGCTCCCCGCATTGGGATTGTAGAGTCTTAGCCCCTGGGCCACCAGGGAAGTCCCAAGAGCTGGCCTTGATTGAGTGATTACTACATATATAATCACTGAGGCAAGCTCTCAGTACATAGGAACTCAGTGAGTCTGCTCGACAACCCCATTCACACCAAGGGAAGCTTGAAGCCCCCAGTGGGGCCTCTGGGTCCTGAGGACCCAGACTCTCTGACTTCTTCCTGACCCCTGCTCATTCCACTCCTTGATAGTCTTCCAACACATGAGGCTTACTCCTGCCTCAGGACCTTTGCACATTCTGTTCCTTCTGCCTGGAATGCTCTTTCCCACATGACTTCTTGTGGGAGAAACAAGGAGACAGTCCCTCACCACCTACTTCTCAAATATCATCTCCTCATTGAGGCCTTCCCCTCCCCCTATTTATTGCACCCCCACCTCCCTCCAGCTCTCCCCACCTCTCTCCCAGACTTTGTCATTCTAACAAGCTGTGTAACTCACTTCTTAAATATTCTTATTTCTCACCTCCCACATTCCATCCACCCCACACTCCACTCTTTGTTTGCAGAGTGGCAGATAGTAAGTGCTCAGTTAATCATCTGTTGAGTGAATGGATATGAGGGAGTGGTGAGTAACACCATCCCCCTTCTGCAGGGGAGGAGCAGAAGCTCAGAGAGGTTGGGTCACTTGTCCCGTACCACACAGCTGGCTCATGATGAATCCAGGCAGCTTGACTCCAGAGCCACCCTCTGATTCCCCCTGACCCCATGTAGATGGCAGAGATCATGATCCCTGGGTGGCCCCGAGTCTCCTGGATGGTCCTCTTCTGGCCTCGAACTCTTCCATCTTTGGTTCTCAGCCTCCTGCAGGGTGAGCAGGTGCCTGGATCAGACAGGGGACTGTCTTAGTGTGAGCTGACCTCACAGACTGCTCTGAGGGAGGGTTTGTCGGGGATGTGGTGGGTCAGTGATGGGACAGGTGTCCCAGGAATGCTTCCATACGGCCCCAGTTCCCGGGGCCAGGAGGCCTGGTGTGCTAGCCTTCAGCCACGGTGGCCTCTCACCTCCCCCACTGCTGTGGCAGTCTCTCAGGGGGCATGTTCTGCCTGGTGTCAACATCCTTGGTGTCCCCACAATCAGGAACCTCCCCGGGCAAGGGGACTGAGTGTGTTCCCTCCCCACTCATGCCCCACACATAGTAGGTGCACGTGGGTGGACACTGCATTGTGAAGGAAGGAGACAGACCCTTCATGAGACCTACTATGTGCCCAGCACACAGATGTGTTATCTTGGTTAATCTTGGCGATGTCTCTTGAGGTGGGTAGCCTATGCCCACCCTGTAGGTGAGAAAATTAAGGCTCAGAGTTGCCAGCTTGTCCATGCCTGCCTAGGAGAGACTCCCAGGTGATGGTGCTGAGCAAGATCCCAGAATCTCCTTTCGTGGAGGGTTTTCTTTTGTCTGCTGAGCTGAGGTGTGGCCTAGCTTGGAGGCAGGAGACTCGAAGAGATGCCCGCACATGCTGGGGGAGGGTGCAGACCCTTCTACCTGGGCCAGGCAAGCTGCAGGTCAATATCTTTTGATGTTGGTTTGACATTGTATTAACCCTGGAGAAAAGCATCATCAGTTTGTTCACTCCCTCAGGTTCTGGGCACTTGTGATGTGTCTGGGGCAGTACTAAGTGCTGGGGTCACAGCAGGGAAGGAAATATACTAAAGATCCTGCCCTCATGTAGCTGACCTTCTGGCGAGGGAGGAAGCAGGATGGGCTGGGAGGTACTTTAGAGGGGCAGCCAGGAGAGGCTGCTCGGAGGAGGTGTCATAGCAGCAGTGACTCCAATGAGAGGAGCTGGCCAGGCCAAGACTGGGGGAAGCCTCGTGACAGATGCTGTCAGAGGGCTCAGAGGTGAAAGGCTCGCCCAGGCCAGTCTCACTGGTCTCCACAGGGTGCGACCCTAAACTGGAAAGGGAAATGAGCCCCAGTTCCCAGCGACCTTTGCCATTCTCTGTCTCTAGAGACCCAGACGCAGGCCTGTGTGGTCCTCCAAGGTGGGGACGGTGGGATCAGCGTGGACGCGGCAGCCCTGGTGGCCTGGCCAGTGAATGGCCCCCTGGAGCTGGTGGTGAATGTCAGCCACACGGCACCTCTTCTCCGGAGGCTGGGCCTGCCCTTTGCCAGCCAGGTGAGGCGTGGGTGGCCAGCCCAGGCAGGGGCAGATTCCCCTGCTAATTCTGTCAACTCCCATCCTATTCCCAGGGGCAGAGGACCACTGTGTGCACAGTTGATGCGAATGATCTACCCTTGTGTCTGCCCAGCACTACAGTTTGCAAAGGTTTTATTAATAATGATAATAGTTGTAACCAGCGGCCTCTGTGCTCCCCGCCGTGGGGCTGGTGTGGACGGGCCCCTGCGCCTGTGTTCCAGCTCCTGGTCCTGTGTCCTTCCCACCCTTCCACCTTTTAATCAGAATCGAAGCCCAGCGTGCATTTGTGCAGTGCCTACTGCATGCTTGGCACTGTTCTGAGGGTCCTATATGCAGCGGCTCATCTCCGAACACCCCAGTAAGATGCAGAGCAACACAGTTGTCACACATGCCGTCTCTGGAGGCCAGCCCCAGCTCTGCCATTTGCTGGCTGGCTGTCCTTGGGCAGATTCCCTAGTCTCTCTGTGCCCTCAGCCTGCCCCTCTGTGAAATGGGGATCATGCCTGTCCTGTGAGGATGGAGTGAGTCAGTACCAGTAATGCCCCTGGGATGGTGTGTGGCTGGAGCAGAAGCTTCAGAAGCCTTTGCTGCTCTGGTGGTGCTGATGACGCTGGCCGCTTGTGGTCAGCAGCAAACTCGGGTCACCGGTCCGTCTCTCGGTGACCTGCCTGAGGTCATGCAGCAAGTATGCATCAAACAGGAACTCCGACTTGGTACTGGGTCCTTCCCTGAGATGCGCCCTCACACCCTCCAAGACAGGAATTGTGCTGAGTCCCCATGCAGCGGGCCATTGTCACTTGGTGTGGCCTCAACTTGCTTAGTGGGGCCCTCACGAGCCACAGAGCACGTCCATCCAAGTCTCTTTTCCAGCCTGCTGTTTTGGGCTATCCGGCAATCCCCCTGCCCCTCACTCCCCGCTGCCGTGGGAGGAGGAGCAGTTCCCGGAGCCCAGGGGCCCAGGATGTCACTCTTCCCGCAGCGGGTCTGAGTCACCGTGACCCACAGCTGAGCAGCACTTCCCCTGAATCCCCTTTCCCTGCCCTCAGCCTGGGTGGTGAGGAGGTCTGTAGGATGCTGACTCTGCCGATGTCTGGGGTACAGGTGGACGTTGCAGACCCTTGGCTGGCAACCTGGGCTACTGCGAGGGAGCCGGCCCAGGCCTGTCCAGAGGTCCTCACCATCCAAGGGTGGGCAGATGGGGCCGGGGCAGATGGGTATCTGCCCTGCCAGGCTGGTGGGTGGACAGGGATGTGAGGGTCCTCAGGCCCCCCGCTCCCAGCCTATCCACCCCCCTGCCTCACCCCGTCCTCTTCCCTCTTCAGCTCATGTTCCGGGAGCTCTGGGAAAAGGAAGAGATACATGCTTCCTTGAAGCTGACGTGCGATTCTCAAACCAGCCTGGTCCTCAACGTCCACGGCCACAACCAGGCACTCAGGTGAGGACTTTGCCACACTCTGGGGGCCCCGAGGGGAGAGGAATGGATGAGGGAGAGGCCTCAGCCAAGCACCCGACCCACAGCGCTGCTTCAAACCCTCCCCACAGCCCCACTGCACAGAGGTGGCAAGGGAGGCTCAGAGAGGCCAAGTGACTTGCCCGAGGTCACACAGCTAATAAAACATCTTTGACTTCTGGGGCTCGGGACACGAACGAGGAGTTCTTACTCTCCCAAACTAAATGCATCCCAGGCCTCGAATAGTAACTAGGATGGCTCTTCAGTCTGGGAACCTCCTGCGGTGCCTGGTTCTGGGGTCAGGGTTCTTAACACTCAGATGAAGTCAGGTGGGTCACCAGGCTCCAGGTGATGGAGGGCGATGAGGAAGCCACTGTTAATGATATAGACCAGTGGTTCTCACCCGGGGCGGGGTGTTGGGCGGTGTCTGGGGTAAGGTCTGGTTATTACAACCAGGCCGGGGGGGGGTCTACCGGCTCCTCGCGGGCGGGGCCCACAGCTACTGCCAGACCTCCCGTAATACACAGGTCAGCCCACAACGATGAGTGGTGTGGCCTGCGGTGTCAGTGGGTGCCTGGCCTGAGGAGGCGAAGGAGGGGTGCTGTGAGCCCAGGGCTGCAGGAGGGGGCTGGTTTTAAAGCTCGCTATCCAAAACGAGGGGGGCCCATGGCTGGGCCCACAGAAGACATGCCACTGAGTACCACCTAGCCCCTGTGCTGGAGGGGAAACGGAGGCACTTGCCCACCGTGCCAGGACCAGCCGGAGGCCAAGCTGGAATGCACACGCGGGTTGCTGCAGCCCTGACCGTTGCACCCCACGGCCATCAGGCCTCCGGGCATGTTAATAGCCCTTCATTGGGTTGCTCCCGTGTTTCTGGGTCTCCAGCCCTCTGCTGGGGTGCTTGGCTTGGTCCCGACCCAGCCTGCACGAGGCGCCCTCACACCAGGACTCTCACGCCTTCTTTGCTTCCAGCAAAGAGCTGCGGCTCTCCAGCCGGCATCACCTCCCTGTCCTCCTCGGCCGCTGCCCCAGCAGAGCCTCCGCCTCAGCCAAGGTAACCATGTCCCGGCCACCCCTGAGCCCCTAACTGGTTCCAGATGCCCTGCCCGAGGCAGGGTTGGGGCCTTGTGTGTTAACACATCACATGTGTCCCCCAGCCTGCAGCAGGCCCTGCTGGGCCACCCTCAGAAACCCCTGGCTCCAGGTTTCCCAAACAGGCCTGGGTTTACATTCCCGGGCCAGCCCTGCAGCCCCAAGCAGGGCCCACGAGACCCCTAGGAGCCAGGGGAGTCTTGCCCACCAGTGCCTGGCACTGCCTGCCCCCAGCCTGGCACGCTCCCGGGCACTGGATCAGATGACGCAGCCTTTGAGCTGAGCCAGCCTCACCTCCCAGGTGCCCCGTCGGCCTTTCCCATGGCCTCTGCGTGGCTTCCTGCCCTGTGTCCGCAAGCCCCGTGATCACCTGGAACCCCGGGATCTCTCTCACTCTGGCGTCTGCTCTGTGTGTAGGGTCTGGGGGTGCCGGCGTGAACGGGAGGGCCAGTGAGATCCACGATTCCCCTTCTCTTGGTGCTGCCATTGTCTCTTTCTCTCTGCCCCTCCTCTCCGAAGCAGGAGATCCTGGAAGGTGTGCCGAGTACCTGGCCTAGGGCCCAGCACACAGGAGGTGCTTAGTGAGAGACAGTGAGGGAATGAATGAATGAATGACAGGATGAGTGAATGCACACACCAGCTGGTCACTTCCTTATCCTACCAGCCACCCAGCTTTGTAAAAAGCACCCCACCACCTCCCTTCCTGCTCTGGCCCAGGCTGACTTTGTTTATAGAGCACCTACTGTGTGCCAGGGTGTGTACCAGCGCATCACACACAATCTCAGAGCTCTGCAGACTTGACTCACCATCATTCAGGGAGCCTCTGAGTTTTCCCCCAGTCTTTGTTCTGAATAATTTCCAACCTATAGAAAAGGTACTGTAGGGCAGTGACCATTTACCAATTGGCTTTTCCCCCAGTTTTATTGAGATGTAACTGACATACAGCCGTGTTAGTGCATCTAGCACAGTAATCTGATTTGCATCTACTATGAAATGACTGTAATGAGTTAGTTAAATCTGTTTTCTCAGAGAGATACAGAAAAAGAAAAGGAAAAAAAAATCTTGTGATGACAACTGTTAGGATCTCTTTGCTCTCTTTTTTAAAATTGGTTTTATTGGAATATAGTTCATTTACACACTGTGTTAGTTTCTGCTGTGTCGCAAAGTGGATCAGTTATACATATACATATATTCACTCTTTTTTAGAGTTTATTCCCGTATAAGGTCACTAGAGAGTATTGAGTAGAGTTCCCTGCGCTATAAAGTAGGTTCTTACTAGCTCCCTGTTTCATCTCTGGCAGCGCCTGTATGTCTGCCCCAAGCTCCCAACTTATCCCTCCTTCCCCTTGGTGACCGTGTTTGTTTTTCGCATCTGTGACTGTGTTTTGTGAATAGGTTCACTTGTACCATTCTTAACAACTCTCAGATATACCATCCAGCAGAGTTAACAGTAGTCCTCTCACTGTACAAACATCACTGGTATTTATATCACCAAGTCTTAATATCTTGCGATGTCTTTCTGTTTATACTTATATATGTTATATACTTGTATATATTCACACACATATTTTTGTATTGTGAGTAATATTGAGCTGTTTCTGGAGGCATCTCATTACTCCTAAATACTGCAGCTGGTGTTTCCTATAACAAGGGTATTTTCTTGTATAACACAGTAGAATTACCAAATTCAGGAAATTTGACACGTGACATAATATCATTGTTGAGTGTACAGCTCATCATAAAATTTCCCAGTTACGCAGTAATTCTTCTTTCGCAATAAGGTCCTTCTGAGCTGTTTTGTTTGTTTTAAATCTGGGATGCAGTTCAAGATCACCCAGGGCATTCAGTTGTCATGTCTCTTTAGTTTCTTAATATCTAGGACAGAGGTCTGCAAGCTTTTACTGTAAAGGGCCAGGTAATAAATATTTTAGCCTTTATACACAATACCCTCTCTGTTGCCACCATCCAGTTTTGCCATGATAACAAAACAACAGCCATAGATGATATGTAAATAAATGGGCTTGGCTGTGTTTCAATAAAACTTCATTTTCAAAGCAGACAGTGGGCTGAATTTGGCCCAAAGACTGACCCCGATCTAGCGATTCTCTTCCTACCACCTGCCTTTCTTTCCTCTAACATTTTATTATTATATTTTTCAGGACACTGAAAGATTCAAACAGCTTCCTAGTGAATACCCGCATACCTGTCACCTAGATTTTTTCATTCATATTTCCCTCTACTTTATCACACAGCTCTCCACCCTTAATTTTTAATGCATTTCAAAGTAAGTTGCTGATACTAATATATGTCCCCCTAAACATTTTATATCATTAACCACCTTAAAGAACTCCTGTATTGAACAACAAGGATTTACTGTATAGCATAGGGAACTGTAATCAGTATCTTATAATAGCCTATAATGGAAAAGAATCTGAAGCCGTATACCTGAAACTAACACAATATTGTATATCAACTATCGTTAAATTTAAAAAAGAAAGAGAACTCCCGCATGGACGATTTTGTAGTATCCAGGCAATCGTTTTGCAAAAATCCTCTGTTTGGATTTGTCAGATAGCTTGTGTAAGGTGTGATTCAGGTTGGACGTTTTTGACAGGGTAGTCACTACACTATTGATGTTTCTGGAAAGCTCTTAAAAATACCAATTCTTGACCCAGTTTCTAGAGGCTGTTTTTACAGGTCTTAGATGGGGGCCCAGAGTCTATATTTTTAGCATGTGCCCTGAGTGATTCTGCTCTTCAACCAGCCTGGAAATTAGCACATGATTTCATATAGTTTTCATGTCAGCACATCAATAAAGTAGGTTTCATCATCCCAGTTTACCTGGTTAGAGAGTGAAGTCCTAGGGGTTATGGAACTAGCTAGAGGTCATTCACCCCATGCTTGGAAGAGCCAGAACTGAGTCCCGGTCTGTTTGATGCACTGTTTGTGTGTTGTCCTCTGCTCTAGACTGCCCCCTCCCATTTACAGTGATAATTAGAATGCCTGCCTGCTGCAGGCTGGTAGCCATCTGCAAGTCAGTGTTAGAGCATGAAGGGCATGCGGAGATTGTTGTCCTGGCCACACCTGGTGGTCTTACCTGAGCTTAGGACCCTCGTTCATGCTAAGTCACTTCAGTCATGTCTGACTCTTTGTGACCCCATGGCCTGCAGCCTGCCAGGCTCCTCTGTCCGTGGGATTCTCCAGGCAAGAATAGTGGAGTGGGTTGCCATGCCCTCCTCCAGGGGATCCTTCCTGGACTTCACGTCATCACAATGCATCTCACCCAGGGAGCTGTAGGTCTTTAAGTCTGGGGGCTTTGGGAGGCAGAGCCTACTTCCAGCGCCTTCCTGAATGTTCTGTCAGAGACTTGGGTGAGGAAATCTGCCTTGCTTTCGTTCTGACCCAGCTACGATACTCCGAGGGTGGAGCCGAGGGCACATTTGTGTTGATGGTGGAGGAGCATCACTTCCAAATGGGTGCCGGACTCACAGCTGCTAAGAACACCCTTACCAACATCATCAAGCTGGAGCAGACCTTCCCCCAGGTGCGTGGAGGAGGCCAGGGCAGGCTTGGTGGCAGGGGTACGGGGGGGATGTTCCTGGGGCAGCCCTTTGAGAAACGAGGAATTGTCCTGTTTCCTGGGAGGATCCACTGCAGGATGGGCTGTGATGTGGGCAAAATTTCCTGGAACGGATTCTCAGCTGGTCTCAATGTCCCTTCTTCCCTTCCCCCCACCTCCCTTTCATGTTATTTACTGAGCATCTACTAGGTGCCAGGCCAGACACTGTTCCAGAAGCTGGGGATGCTGCTTAGAGCAGACTGATGAGTCCTTCCTCTCATCGAATGTAGTCTAGTGGGGAGACTGTGCCTGCAATGCATCAGAGATGTGGGCAGGAGACAAGTCGGGGAGATCCCCTGAAGAAGGAAATGGCAACCCACTCCAGTATTCTTGCCTGAAAAATCTCATGGACAGAGGAGCCTGGTGAACTACAGTCCATGGGGTCACACAGGAGTCAGGAACAACTTGGTGACTAAGCAACAACCAAAAGTGGGGAGGCTGACGAACAACAAAAAGAAAATCAAATTAGAAAATACACCAGATGATGATGCCTACTATAGAAAAGGGCTTCCCTGGTGGCTCAGATGGTAAAGAAACTGCCTGCAGTATGGGGTGACATGAGCGGGAATGACTGGGGAGCTATTTAGGTGGCCAGCGAAGGCCCCCCTAAGGAGGTGACAACGGGAGCTAGCCTGAGATGACAAGCAGATACCAACCATTTGGAAACCTGGTGACAGGGCATCCCAGGCAGAGGGAACAAGACATGCAAAGGGCCTGGGGCAGGAATGACTGGCACGTTTGAGGATTGGCCGCTGTGCTGGAGCAGAATGGGTGAAGGGGAAATAGTAGGCAGGAGTGGTAATCTAATTATGTAGGGTGAGTCAGGCCACAGAGAGCAGTTGGGATCGTATCCTCTCTGAAATTGGAGGCATTTGAGGACCTGATCCAAAGGGTACTTTCAGACTCCTCTGGCTGCTGTGTAGTGAGTGACCTACAGGGGGCAGCAGAGGCACCAGTGAGTAAGCTGTGAGCAGGGTCTTAAGAATAATGGTATCTTGGACTGAGATGGGGGCAGTGGTGATGGGCTTTAGAGACATTTAAGAGTAAACTCCCTTACCCCCCCTGAAAGTCTCCTCTGCCATCCTCCTGTGGCACCCAACAGTAGGGAGAGTGCCCCTTGCTGAGCCTTTGCACAGGCTGTTCCTTCTGCCTAGAATGCCCTTCCCTGTTTTATCCAGCAGCCTCTTTCTCTGTGTTCCTTTCCCACCTTGAATATCTTCCATGGCTTCTCTTGTCACCTTGCACCACCATTTTCTGACTCTGTGACTATCTCCCCACCAGCCTGGAGCCCGTGAAGGGCCAGGTACAGTCTTGGTTATTTTGGGGGTCCCCCACACCCCAGCCCTGGGTCAGGGACATCACACCAGCTCATTAAATGTTGGAGAAATCCTTCTACCGACCACAGCAGCCCCTTGTGGCACCGTCCATGGGCCCAGCCCTGGACTGAGCACATCACTCTCCTTGTCTCACTGAAGTCAACACTATCATGCTTACCCTAGTTTATAGATACGGAAACTAAGGTTCAGAGAGGTTGGGAAACTGGCCCAAGGCCACACAGCTTGGAAGTGGAGCTGAGAGGCAGCTGTCCTCTTTACAGGGGGCGTCAGTCTCTGGTTTGTCACAGCCCTTCCGCCCCCTTGCTGCACTCCATTTTCTACCAGTCCAATAAACAATTAGAGTGTTGTTTCTTGTCTTTCCTCTCCTGAAAGCTTCTCTCCTTTGCTACCCTCAGAAGGAACACGGGCTGGGCTCCCCAGTGACCCAGCTCCATCTTTTTCTTTTCCAGCTCCATGCCCTTCCTGGGGAGCTGGTCCTTCAGACCTCATACGAGCAAGCCCGTGACGCCCGAGTCCTGCAGCACATGGTGCTGTGGGACGGGCAGGGCCTGGCCCTCGAGGGGAGCCTCAGTGGGAGCCTCTCCGGGCCCTTCCTCAAGCCCGCCAGGACCCTTGGTCTGCAGGGTGAGTCTCCCAGGGGCCATGCATCCACCCGTTCACTCAGAGCATCGTCACTGAGTGCTTGCTTATCCCAGGCACTGTTCCAGGCACTGGGGATCCATTGGGAAGCAGGATAGCCCGGGACCCAGATCTCAGGGAGGTTCACACTGAACAAGATAACGTCAGAGTGTCTCCAGGAGTCAGAACGCCTATGACAACAAGCAGGGTTTGGTATTGTGGTGGGGGGGTTGGCGCTCCTCCAGGTGGGTGATCTGGGAAGGCTTGTCTCAGGAGGTGACTTTCAAGCTGAGCCCTGAGTGACGAGAAGGTGAAGCTCTGGGGAGATCATCATGGGCAGAAGAGGAGGAACAGCAGGTGCAAAGGCCCTGGGGTGGGAAGAGGCTTTGTGGCTGGAGCGATAGTAGCAAGGTCAGTGTGGCTGGAGTGGATTGATGGGAGGAGCAGAGGGGCGGAGATGAGGTGGGAGAGGTTAGGCAAGCCAGGACACACAGGGTCTCAGCCCCTGACGAGGAGTTGGGGTTTATCCTGAGTGTGATGAGACAGGAGGGCAAGGTGAGGGCGTGGAAGATGTGGCGACCCCTAGCATCCCCGAGGGGTTGCAGGCTGAGGCAGACAGAATGCAGGTTGGCAGGGGAGGCGAGTGTGGCCCCTGCGAGGGCACCCGTGACCCCCTGAGGCCCTCCAGGAAACAGCCCCGTCCCCACGGGGCCATGCAGACACACAGCCTGTCAGTTTGTGTTTGAGGGGTCTGCGTACACAGAGCAGAAGCTGACCTGCTGGCCTGCCAAGCGGGAGATGCAGTGCAGACCCCGGCCCGGGGCGGGCACGGCTTGCTGGGTGGCCCAGGGGGGTTCCCCGGGATCAGGGTTGCCACATGTGTACCCTGCAAGGCAGAGGGAATGAGAAGACCCTCAGCACGCCACGGCAGTGTATGTTGTGCGTGCCCGTGTGTGCGTGTGTGAGTGTGTGCACGCTCAGGGGGCCCGTGGATGGGCCGAGCAGCCTGTGGACCCTGCTGTGTGGTTACTGGGCACCGGAACCAGCAGGTCAGGGGCAGAGGGAGTGAGGGGTTGCAGCTCTGCGTGTGGTCCGTGCTCCCTGGATTGGCGACCAGGTGACACCTTGAGAACCAGCTTAGAGCCACTGCCTCTGGGCACAGCTCCCCAGGGTCCATGTAGGGACAGCCCCCTTCCAGAGGGCTCAGAGGTGGTCTTTGTCTGCAGTGGAGTCTCAGGTGGCCTCTTGCTCTGGGGGGTCTAGGATGGCAGGAGCAGTTGGTGGCCTTTTGGGATGGAGTCAGATGGTGCCAGAGGTCAGGGCAGCTGGGCTCAGGCTTCAGAGATGAAGGAAGAAAATCGAGGGCCAGGAGGCCGTGAGGCCTCAGCGATGGGCTGTGTCATACCCCAGGATGGAACGGGAGCATGGGGCAGCTGTGTGTGACCAGGTGGGCGTGGAACAGTCAAAGTGCCTGGGGTAACCATGTGTGTGAGGGACCCGAGAGTAATATCAGAAGGTGTATCCGTCAGCTACTGCTGTGTAACAAATGACCCCAAACTCAGTGATTTACAGTAATAAGAATTTATCACTGCTAATGAGCCTGTGGGCAGCTCTCTGGTCTTACTCACGCATCAGGGTCAGGCCCTAAGTTGGATAGGTGGTGCTGCTGATTTCGGCTGCACTTTCTTACCTGTTCGGGGGCTGGTTGGCTGTCTCCTGGTCGGGGACAGTCTCTGCTGAAACATCCAGGCTCTCCTCTGTGTGGCATCAGTGTCCGGCCGGTCAGCCTGGGGTTATTCTCACAATGGCTGGGTTGGGGTTCCAGAGAGCCAGACGGAGTTGAGGACTTCAGGCCAAAGCTGGGGTTTTGCAGTGTCAACTTCACCAAATTCTACAAGCCAATCATGAGGCCAGCCCAGGTTCCAGGGCCAGAGAAACAAATTCCACCTCTTGATGGAAGAGATACAAGGCCTCCTTGCAGAAGTCCTGGAATGGGGCTCTCATGGGGACGCTGATGGACCGTTGAGTGGCATGGGGACCAAGTGAAGGGACAGCTTCTGAATTTTGTGCAGATTACATGCATGTGTGGCCCCAAAGTGGCCCCCTACCCCCTCTTGGCCTCAAGCTGATGCATGCCCCCTGCCTATACACCCCTCCCTGCCCAGTGGAGCTCACCCACCTGCTGCCCCTCCCCCTGCCACTGCACTGCCGCTTCCGCCTGACCTCCAAGCATTCTACACGCTATCACCGGGATGACCTGGTCGTGGGCTGGGACGGCAAGGACCAGGTAGGCATCGGGCTGGAAGGGGACCCGGGAAGCCCAGTTTGCGGCCTGAGCAGGACACTCAGGGCCCTGCCCTGCCCGAGTAGCATTAATGGGGCCAACCGGCCTGAGGACCACGGGAAGAGCACTGGGGGGGAGCAGGGAACCTGGGTCCCAACACCACCTGGATGATAACAGGAAGACCAGTGGCTGACGCATAGCGACGGCCTCTTGTGTGCCAGGCACCCCAGCCCCGTTTCAGAGAGGAAACTGAAGCTCACACAGGAATGGAGCTACTGAAAGGCAGGGCTGGGATTCAAATCCACGAAATGCCTCTAACCCCCTGTCCCCTCTCCGTCATATGCTTGTCCCTATCTGCTGCTCTCCAAGCCTCAACTTACTCCTCTGAAAAATGGGCTGAAGCTCCCAGAGGGCCTCCCCCAGTGGTGGGCCAGCAGCCCTCACTCCCTTGACCTTGATGAAGGAGGTGACCTGTGCTGGGTGGTGGGGAGGGCCTCTCTGGGGGAGGCCTCCCGCTCAGCCTGACCCCTCCGCAGGTGGCGCTGTCCTCCTCTCTGCAGCTGGGGAAGGGCAAGCTGGCCGCCCGCCTGGCCCTGGCTCACCCCTTCAGCCTCTCCTGGCGGCGGGCCGAGGCCAGCGGCCTTGCTGAGAGCAGGGGCAGCAGGCAGAGCCGGCAGGTGAGCAGGGAGCAGCCACGGGGCCCTGGGTAGACAGCTCTTGGGGGTGGGTAAGCCGCATGGCTGAGGCCACGGGTGGGACATCTGGGACCACATGTGGGGGGAGGAGGATCTTGTTTGTTCATCAGAGACAAGGATATCTCTGGAATCACAGTGTCCTGAAGCTTGGAACCCCAAGGGGGCCTTCATTCATTCATTCCTTCATCGGGACTGTATTAAGCACCTACTGTGTGCCAGGTAGTGTTGAGGTGCAGGCGTAGTCCCTGCATTGATAAAGCTCACAGTTTAGTGGGAGGAGCAGTTCATGAGCACGTCTGGTTCATCACTGATGCGCTGTTTTGTTTAGTTGGTCACTGCAAGGGTTCACATAGGGCAGCCTGGACTCTGCATCTGACTGGGAGGCTTTGGGCAGTCTTTAGCACCTCTCTAAGCCTCACCTTTTTTCTTTTTTTTTTCTCTGTGAAATGGGAGACAGTAGGCCAGTGTGTGCCAGGCAAAAAGACCAAACCTCAAGAGAATGAATGAATAATAAATTAAGAGTTGTGATGAGCCCTTAAAGAAAGTAAAGCTGGTACTAAGAGAGAGAATCATTGGAGTCCGGTGTGGGAGGAGACTTTAGATGGGGTGGTCAGAGAGGACTTCATGGAGGAGGTGGCTTGTCAGCTGAGGACCTGTGGATGCCGGGACAAGCAGGAGGAGCAGCAAGTGCAAAGGCCCTGAGGTGGGAACAGGCTGGGATCTTCAGGAGGAGCCAGAGGCAGTTAAGACCAGCACGGAGGAAATGATGGGCTGGGGGCCAGTGAGGGGGCAGACCACCTGTCTTAGCTCGGGCCTGCCATAGCAAAATACTACAGGTTGCATGGCTTAAACCACAGACTAGAGGCTAGAAGTTCAAGATCAAGGGGCCAGCATGGCCAGGTTCTGGTAAGAGCCCTCTTCTTGGTCTGAAGCCTTCTCCCTGTGTCCTCACACGTTGGGGAGAGAGCTCTGTGGGGTCCTTCTTACAGAGCACGGACTGCATCATGACCCGCCCACCCCACCCCATCTAACCCTAATCACCTCCCAACACCTCCTGATGCTGTCACATTGGGAATTAGGGTTTCAACCCACAGGCCCCAGTGAGAGGCTCAGATTTCACTGTCCTAGGAAATGATGAGTCTGAGTGTTGAGAATGGGGATTTTTCCACGCTGTAAACACTTCTGGTCTCCAGTCTGGGCGTGGCTCTGCGCTCTTGCAGGCATGAGCCGGAAGAGAAGTCAGTGTGTCTACTCCCGCCTGCCTCCTCCATCCCTTAGAGGGGTGGGCGGGGGGCCACCAGCTTCTCCACCTTCCCCCCCCATCCAGGCTCTGCAGCCCTCCCTCTCTCTTACCTCCCCACCCCGACACACAAACGGGGGGACCTCAGCCTCTCCTCCGTCCCCCCTCTCCTGTCCACCTGCCGCTGGCCGCATCTCCACACAGGTACAGCTTGCCTGGAATGGAGGGCAGCCGCTGGCCTTGCAGCTCACCTGGGCCAACAGGTCCTCAGCGCAGAGCGTCTCCTGGGATGGCTGCGTGGCCGCCTCCCCTGGGCAGGTATGCACCGCCTGCCCTCCCGACCCGGTGCCAGGTGCCCCCAAACCCCGGGCCTTGTTCTGCCCCCTGTGCCCCAGTCACACCTGCCATCCTCTTCCTTCCCTGTCAGCTCCAGAACATCTGGGGCCTGGGCGCCCTCAGGGCCTGTGGGGCCTTAACGCAGACCCCAGCTGTGTTCAGCGAGTGGCTAGATCTGTCCTGGGATGGACGCCGGGTACAGCAGAACCTGACGTATGAGGTGAGGCCTGGGAAGCTGGGTGGCCCCACCAGCTGCAGAAAGTGGCTGACTCTGGGGCCATAGGGTCCTGGGTGTAAGTGCTTGTTGTGCTGGGGGGCCCTGGGCAATTCATTTCTCCATTGCAAGCCTTGGTTTTCTCATCTGTGAAATGGGCACAATCATCCTGTAATGTCATGAGAGTGCTGGGAGGTCAGGAAAGCAAGGTGCCCAGCATGAGGTGGGCACTCAGGGAGCAGACCGAGGAGTAGGTGAGCCCAGTGGGGAGGGGTGGGGGGAGGCTGGGGAGCTCAGGTTCCCAGAGGTGTCAGGGTCAAGGTCTCCCCAGCGTCACCATCTGCCTGGGGCTCCTGATGGGCTGAGTGCTGCTCTGCAGAGCCTGGGGCAGGGGCTGGGCCATGGAGAGATGAGGGCAGCTGGCCTGGAAGGGCCCTTGTCCCTTCTGGGTTTCCTTAGGCCCACAGCCCCTCAGCCTCCCAACAGAGGTCCTGCCCGGAGTGTAAATGCCCGCGCTGGGGCTGCCTGGGGCTCTGATGGGGTTCCTGGCACCTCCTCTCCTCTTGAGGGTCTCCTTATCTCTTCCGGGATGATCCCCCATCCCAAGATGCCTCCTTTCTTCCAGAGGCGCCAGCCATCCCTCCCAGACAAGATCCATGCAGAGGCCATGCTGGAGCGCGTCCTCGGGGCCCCCTGCCCCACGCAGAGCTTCCGGGGAGACATGGAGACCGACCATGCCCACTGGCTGCGCCACTCCCTGCAGCTGGGGCTCTGCCACCTGCCCAGGGTGAGTCTGTCCCCGGGGAAGGGCCCAGGGACCCGGCGGTGAAGACAGGACGGAGCCCGCCCAGGGCAGGGGTGTGTGAGGGAGCCGGGTGTGGTCATCATGGGTCTGCAGGGCCTGCAGGCGGCCCTGGGCGGGACTCTCTCCTCTCTGAACATCTGGTGTTTCATCTGAGGGGTGGGAGATGCAGTTGGTTCCAGCACGTGGGGTGATGGGGAGATTTAAGATGTGGCACCAGGAAAGTGCTCAACATGTAAACCAAGCTGCTGTTTTCATTATTGTTAGGGGGAGGGGCTGGGACCCCTGTTCCCCCAACATTCCCCTGAGTTTGTTAGCTAGTTGATTCGTCTTTCCTGCCTTCCTCCACCCACCTTTTACCCATCTTTCCATCCATCCATCCATCCATCCATCTATCTACCCACCCTCCAACCCATCTTCCCATCCATCCATCCATTCATTCATCCTCCCTGCCTCCCCATCTTCCAACCTCCCTCCCTTCCATCTATCCATCCATCCTTCCCCTTTCCCATTCCCCACATCCCCTCATCTCTCTAACAGTCCCGGGGGCCACAAACATTTCCTGCAAAGGGTCTGATAGTAAATATTTATTTAAAAAACTTTATGTATTTGTTTTTGTTTGTGTTGGGTCTCAGTTGCTGTGTGAGGCTTCCTCCTCTAGCTGCAGCGAGCAGGGGCCATCCTCTAGGTGTGGTTCCGGGCTTCTCACTGCGCTGGCTTCTCCTGTTGCAGGGCATGGGCTCTAGGCAGTGGGGCTTCAGTAGTTGCAGCACCCAGGTTTAGTTTCTCTGTGTCAAGTGAGATCCTCCCGGACCAGGGACTGAACCCGTGTCCCCTGCGTTGGCAGGCGGATTCTTAACCACTGGGCCGCCAGGGAAGTCACAGTAAATATTTTCAGTCTTGGAGACCATATGGGCTCTGTTGCAGCCACTCAAGTCTGCCATTCTGCCATGAAGGCCACCATGGAGGACATGTAAATGAAGGGGTATGGCCAGTCCCAATAAAAACGTATTTACAAGAACAGGTGGTGAGCCAGATTTGACCCATCAGCTGAAGTTTGCCAGCCCCCAATCTGTCCATCCATTCAGAGAGCATTTGTGGGTCTTACTTACGCCAGGCTCTGTTCTAGGTGCAGGGACAAGGATGGTGAAAGGGACAGACCAGGTGGCCGCCCTCCCAGAGAGTCCAGTGGGTAGAAGAAGATAACCAAGACAGGTGTAGTGAATGCTATGAAAGAATGAAGCAGGGAGAGAGGACGAATGCAGAGTGTGGTGAGAACAGCCAGTGCAAAGGCCCTGTGGCCAGAGCATGCTTATAGATGTTTGAGGAACACAGGGTGGCGTCTACAGAGAGAGCAAGGAGGTGAGGTTAGGAAGATAATGCAGACCCACAGGACCTGCCAAGGAGACCAGCTTCTCCTCCAAGTGCAATGGGAAGACAGAGGCTTTGAGCAGGGGAACAGTGGCTGATTTGCATTTGTTTTTAAGGTAAAATGGAGGAGGGGCTATAGGCTGGGGCAGGAGTGGAGGCCGGGATAGGCTATTGTGACTGTCCTGGCGTGAGGGGCTGGCGCCTGGACCAAGGCCTAGTGAGAGGAAGCTGTGCCCCTGCGTCTTCCCTGACCACTGACACCCCCGCCTCCTCGTTCCAGGCCCTCGCGGTCTACGGGGAGCACACCCTGGGCAGCGGTGAGCTCCTGCTACACTCCAGATGCCAGCTGGGCCTCGCCCCAGACCCAGAGCACGGCCTGCACCTCAGCCTGATGCTCCGCAACCACAGCAGGCCCCGAACGCATGACTACTCCGGGGAGCTGGAGGTAAGGTGGCTGCCGGCCGCAGAGGTAGATACCCTGCTGGCTGGCTGCCCCTGTCCGGCCGGTGGACCACCACTGACTGGGCAGCCCTGCCATCTAGTGGCCAGGATTGGAACTGCAAGCAGGCACGGGGCGGGGCGGGGCGGGGCGGGGGGGGGGGGCGCTGAGCTTCCTTGTAGTGGGACCGCCCCTCCCCCCCCACCCTGAGCCTGCCAGCCCTTCCCCACCCAGGCTGCCCACCCCCCTACCCCCACCACCCCCCAACCCGAGACAAAACAGCTCCTCTGCTGCCCCAACACCAGCCCTTCCTGTAACCAGGAGGCAATGGCTGGACTGCCTGGGTTTGAATCCCAGCCCAACCTCTTCCTAGCTAGCAGTTTGCCTCCCCTGTCTGTGCCTCAATTTCCTCACCTGTAAAATGAAAGCGAAGTCGCTCAGTCGTGTCTGACTCTTTGCGACCCCATGGGCTGTAGTGTACCAGGCTTCTCCGTTCATGGGATTTTCCAGGCAAGAGTACTGGAGTGGGCTGCCATTTCCTCCTCCGGGAGATCTTCCCATCCCAGGGATTGAACCCGGGTCTCTTGCCTTGCAGGCAGACACTTTACCATCTGAGCCACCAGGGAAGCCTTCTCACCCTCACCTGTAAAGTGGGGGATAATCACTGCACCTATCCTACCTCCCATGGGATTAATATTGTAGGGATTAAATATGTGAACGTGTATATTGCTTAGAACGGTGCCGGGTACAAAGCCAGTACTAAGTATTAGCTTCTTTTATTGTATGTGTCTGTTCACTCAGCTGTGGCTGACTCTTTGTGACCCCATGGACTGTAGCTCACCAGGCTCCTCTGTTCATGGAATTTTCCAGACAAGAATACTGGAGTGGGTTGCCATTTCCTACTCCAGGGGCTCGTCCTGACCCAGGGATTGAACCTGCATCTCTTGCATTGGCAGGTGGATTCTTTACCACTGCACCACCTGGGAAACCCCAGCTGCTATTATTATTGGCTTTTATTGGCCCAGTCTTCTCTTATCTCTCCCTTTCCTGGCAGCCCAGCGAGGTAGAAAGGGTTCAATACCTGCTCTGCCCTCATCTGGCCAAATGGTATTGGAAAGGGACCTCTCCGAGCCCCATTTCCTTACCTGTAAGTGGTGGTCAGATATATTTCATAAGGTGGTCAGTGGGGTTCTGGGTACCCCTCCTCTCCACCTACACAGCATGGGTATAGAGTAGGTGCCTGATCAGTGCTGCCATATGCCTATCTCTGTGTCTCCCTGACCTTTGCCTGGTGACTTTCCCTTTACAAGCCTCAGTATTCCCCTCTGTCAAATGGGAACAAATCCCACCTCCTCTGCAGAAATGTTGGGAAGAAAAAGAAACAGAGTTTGCACGGCACATGCACACAGGAAGTGCTCATGAGATGGGCGTTTCCTGCCAGTGTCCAGAGCGGGACGAGGCATTTCTGTGTCTGGAGCTCACCCAGCCCCTGCTTCCGAGCCCAGGAGCTGTGATGGTTTCAAAAGCATTTTCCTTTCTGAGGCTTGCCAAGGCTGGCTCTCATTTCTCCGTTGGCCCACCAGGCCGCCAGCCACCCCCGCATGTGTAATCCCAGTGCCCCAAGGTTCACATCTCCCCGCAGTGGGTGGTCAGGGAGCGGGTGGTCCCTCTGCTTCCATCCTGAGCCTGTGGGTGGCTGGTTTTGACCGCCTCTCCTTTGCCCACACCCTCTTTGCCCCATTTTGGGGTCCGTGGCCTGGGGAGGGTTTTCCCAGCCTGGTTTGGTTTTCACACCAACCTGATGGAAAAGAGGGACAAAATTTGGGGGGGGCAGGCACTTACCCCAGCTGCTGGGGCCCCAGCCACTCTGACTAGGACAGAGCTCAGATGCAGAAGGCCATCTGCAAGGAGCACCCCAGGTGTGGTCTGCAGATGCCTGCTCCCCCACCCCCCACCAGTCTCACTGCCCAAGCACTGTGAAATCTCCTAGGAATTCCTGGGCACCACTCCTCCCACCCACTCAGAAATCTGCTGGAAGGAGACTCGAAACTGCATGCTTTGCGAGCTCCCTGAATTGGATCCCTAGGGCTGACAAATTACCCACCAAGTCAGTGCCTTAACACGACAGAGATTTCTTCTTTCACAGTTCTGGAGGTTAGAAGGCTAAAATCAAGATGTCAGCAGGGCCATGCTCCCTCTAGAAGCCCCAGGAAAGAATCCTTCCTTATCTCTTCCAGCTGCTAGGGGCCGCCAGCAATCCAGGAGTTGCTTCGTTATCCCAATCTCTGCCTCTGTCTGCACATGGCCTTCTCTTTCTTTACTATTTGTTTTTATTGATTTGGCTGTGCTGGGTCTTAGCTGCAGCGTGTGGGATCTTGTTCCCTGACCAGGGATTGAACTTGGGACCCCTGGAGAAGGAAATGGCAATCACCTCCAGTATTTTTTTTAAATATTTTATTTGTTTATTTATTTGGCTGTACCGGGTCTTAGTTGTGTTATGTGAGATCTAGTTCTCTGACCAGGAATTGAACCCCGGCCCCCTGCGCTGAGAGCCTGGAGTCTTAGCCACTGGACAACCAGGGAAGTCCCCCCCACCCAGCCTTCTTATAAGGACAGCAGTCATCAGATTTAGGTGTCCTTATATGACTTCATTGCAAATTTATTTCATCTGCAAAGAACAGACATGCAAATGACACCACATTCACAGGCACCAGGGTTAGAATTCCATCAGATCTTTTTGAGGAACACAATTCAACCCATAACACACCTCCCGCACACATTCACACGAACACACACACACACACGCATTCTGATTCCTGATAAACTTTGAGAACCACTGTTCTACATCTGATCTTACAGATTTTGACACGGAGGCCCAGAGAGGGTAACACGGTGACTCCAGGCTGCACAGCTTGGGAGATGCAACATTTGGACCAGAATACAGAGCAGCTGAGTTCAGGCCTGAGGGGCTCCCCTCGTCCACACCTGCATCTCAGCCAGCCTGTTGCCTCCCCTCCTCCTGCAGGGTCTCCCTCAGGGTTCCTTCCCTTTAGGCCGCTGAGGGTTTTCCTGACTCTGCTCCACCCTGGGTTGGGAAGATCCCCTGGAGAAGGAAAAGGCAACCCACTCCAGTATTCTTGCCTGGGCAATCCCATGGATGGAGGAGCCCGGAGGGCTGCATACAGTCTATGGGGTCGTGAGGGAGTCAGACAGACTGAGCACGCACATTCGGTGTTATTTTATCGGTATGTCATGAGTTGTTCCAGGCATATGTTCCACTGGCCGTCCATGGGGTTGTGAAGAGTGGGACGCAACTTGGTGACTGAACAACTGCCTGTCTTGTGTCCCCTCCCCTCTCGGCTGGTGGCTCCAGGGGCTGGGACGAACTGCTCAGTGGCCTGGCCTTAATGCCAGGTGCCACCCACCAGGTCTCCTTGACCTTGCAGAGACATTTGTAGTGGTTCTCTTGCAGATACGGAAAAGCTCGCTGGGAGGGGGAGACACCCAGGTGCTGCAGATGCTGAAATGCCAATGCCCAGCTCCTCCCCCAGTCAGCTGGGTCAGAATCTCTGGGGTGAGGCCTGAGCATCAGGAATTCTTAAGCCATCTGGATGCCGTGTCCATGCGCAGTTAGGTCCCTGGATGTGGATTTTAATAAGCGCTTATGCAGTCAGTAGGGACTCTGAGCCCTGTGCTTCCCTGCTGGCTCAGACGAAAAAGAATCCGCCTGCAATGTGGGAGACCTGGGTTCGATCCCTGGGTTGGGAAAATCCCCTGGAGGAGGGCATGGCAAACCACTCCAGTATTCTTGCCTGGAGAATTCCGTGGACAGAGGAGCCTGGTGGGCTAAGTCCATGGGGTCGCAGAGAGTCGGACACGAGTGAGCGAGTGAGCATGAGCTGAGGCCTGTGGCAGGGTCCTTGGGTGCGGGCACCCAGCGCTTGCTCCTGAAGGTATGGGGTGGGGTGGGCATTGCCTTTCCCCCAGAAGGTTCAGCCTCAGTCTCCCCAGCCACCTCTCCCCAGGTCTGGGGCCAGCAGAGGGCAGGGGCAGGTCCCACTCAGGCCTCTGCCCCCCTCCCCCAGCTCCGTGGCCCCAAAGCTCAGTGGCTTGGCCTCCTGGGCCGCGTCTCCACCTCGGCTTCTCGAAGCCTGGTCCAGATGGAGGGAAGCGTGGCCGACGGGGATGAGAAAGTGAGGCTGTCAGTGTCTCGGGCCCCAAACTGCCTCCAGGCCTTGGTGGCCCACGAGGAAGGTGAGTGGAGGCGCTGGGTGTGGCTCAGTGGGGCTCAGCTTGGTCCAAGACAAGTCAGAGATTGGGGTGCTGGGAGCTCATAAGTCAAAGGCAACCCTGGTAGGGTTCATGGCCCCCCACCCCCAGCCAGGAGGAGAGGAGCTCTCCATGGCCACCTGGATTGACTGTGATGCAGGAAAGGCTGGGGGAAGGTCTGGGTCAGAGGTGGGTGTGGGGATGGGGAAGAAACCAGGCTTTGGGTCTAGGGGGGCATCTGAAGGTTGATGTAGGCAACTCATTTTGAGACCCTCAAGCCCCAGGGCCTTTGAGACTCTGCCTGTGGGCAGTGGGGAGCTATAGGAGGCTATGGAGTGCCAGAGGAGTGGGCAGCTGGGAGGCGGATGGATGAATCCTCGGCTCGACAGCAGGTCCCTTCCTGGCCCCAGGGAGGCAAGAGGAGAGCGTGCTGCTGCGGGCCTGCGCCCACAGGCAGGCGGCAGAAGTGGAGGCCCTGTTCCAGGACCGAGGGCAGCCCGTCCAGCCGCTGGTTCGCCTGACCCTGCAATCTGCCAGCCAGAGCCTCCGCTTGGCCGCACGCGGCTGCCAGGGGACCCTGCTGGGCCACGTGGAGGTGAGATGGCTGGTGGGGGGCGGGTTGCCATTCCTACCAACCCAGCCCAAGCCCCACCCTGAAGCCACAGGCCCAGGCTCCCAGAGTCCAGTGGAGCCAAGGAAAGCAGAGGCAGACAGCCCATAGCGTGGCATGCAGGTCCGCAGCCCTGCTGCTGGCATCGGGAGCTTTCTGCCCGCTGTGTTCCCGGGGGGCCAGCCTGTGCTTCTGTGTCCACAGTCCAGGGTAGCTGCTCTCGGGTCCCAGGTGCAAGCCGGGCTGGAGGAGAGGATCCACAGCTTGGACGCCTACGTGAGAAGGTTCCAGCGCCTGGTGGGTCGAGGGCACTTGGAATATCACTGGAGAAGGGAGGGAGCGTAGGGCTGGGCGGGGTCACTGCTCTGCTCTGTCTGGGGCCCCCTCTGAGGACACGAGGGGTGCAGGTGGCCCCAGACCCTCACGCTGATCCGGCCTCCATTCCCCCCGCCACCCAGGTGCAGCCAGCGGGTGCCCTGGACGGCCTTGCCAGCCCGCTTCTGCGGCTCTGCCAGGTGGGGCTGGGGGCCGTGCAGGACGGCGGCTGGGCGGTGTCTGCGCTGTGGGGCCTGAGCCTGGCCAGGAGGGTGCTCACCCACCAAATGCCACTCTCCCTGGAGAGGCTGCAGGCGGGGCTGGAGCAGCTGCGGAAGGAGCTAGAACGTGAGTGCAGGGGTGGTTGGGGGGGGGTGGTGTGTGACCATGCCCCCGATCCACACCTAACCCCAGGGCCCCTGATCCACGCCTGTCCCCTCACACTTGGCCTGGGGCAGTGGTTCAAGCAGGAAGGCCACCAGATTCCCAGCAGGCCCACACCCCAACTTCCTTGAGAGCCCTCTGCCTTATTTCTCGTGGACCTACACCCTTCTGACTCGGGGAGCCGTGTCCATTTTTTAAAGAAGAATTCTATTGATTTAGTGCTGTTTTTGGCTGTGCTGGATCTTTGTTGAGGGGCAGGCTTTTCTCTAGTTGCAGCGAGCGGGGCGGGGGGCTGCTCTCTGGCTGCGGTGCGCAGGCTTCTCGTGGGGGAGCACGGGCTCTGGGGTGAGGGATCTTCAGTGCTGGCGGCACATGGACTCTAGTTGCCGCTCCCGGGCTCAGTAGTTGTGGTGCATGGGCTTCATTGCCCCTCAGCGTGTGAGATCTTCCTGAACTGAGGATCGAACCCACGTCTCCTGCATTGCAGGCGGATTCCTCACCACTGAGCCACTGGGGAAGCCAGCCATGTCCATTCTTGTGGGTCTCCGAGCTCATATCCCTCATGCTCACCGCCTTATTTTTTCTGGGACCTCTACCCAAGTTTCTTCAGTCTCTGAATTCTTTTGGGCGTACAGTTTTATTTCTGCGAAGCCCACTGCTATAGATTCCAGGGCCTGTTTCTAGCTCTGTGATAAGCACCAGAGAGGCCACGCCGGTTGTGAGGGCTGCTGTCCCTAGCTCCCTCCTGGCGACACCGGGACTCTCCAGCCCTTCCCAGGGTCCGGGAGCACCAGGGCTGACAGCTGGCCCAGTGGGGGAGCCCAGGACCCCACCCAGCACCAGGGCGGCCATCCCGAGACTGGCTGGTGCTCGGGCCAGACTAGCCATTCAGTGTCCTCTCAACCCCTGCCGTGTATCTAGTCAGAATCCCAGGGCCACCCTGGCCTGGATGACTCACTAGGACTCGGCTCTCAGCTTGGAGTTGCACCTGCAGCCTTAGAGCCAAGATACAGAGCCAGGCCGTGGAGGGACAGGCGTAGAGGAGGCTCCAGGGAGACCACCCCCCGCCCTTCCACGAGCTCCCAGACTCGTCCCCCAGTGGTGGCGCACAGGATGCCCTCAGCGCCCCCAGCTTCAGATTGTGACAGCACATGTCAGACATAACTGCCCAAGGGAGCGCGTTAGAGGCCCCGCACCCAGGCTTCTCACTGCCGGGCGGTCAGGTGGGAGCCCCTGCCTGGCACAGACCGACGTCCCAGACTCGCAGAAGGAAAAGGGGTGTTCAGCGTGTTGTCTCTGCACCCCATGCCCAGGGAGGCGCTCTCATCAGGTCTGGGAACGGTAGGACTCCCCCAGAATCCAGCCAGGAGCTGCCTTGGTGAACAGGCCTTGCAGACAGGCAGTCTTGGGCCTGCCGGGTTGACATCCACGTCTCTAGTGCAGCCACCTCATTCCAGGTTGCAGGCTCTATTTCCTTGCTGGGGGCCTGGGTCGTCTGGGAGAGGCGGGCTGGTTTCCCCGCACGGGCCTGGGAGGCGGCCAGCAGCGCTGTACCTGCCGCCAGGCCCGGGAGGCCCCACGGTGGGCGCTGACTGCCTTTGCAGGACCCCTGGCCACGCTGAAGGACGCCTACCTGGAGGTGATGGTGCGGCCCCTGGATGATGTGTGGCGGGAGCGGGCGGAGGCGGCCCTGCGGCAGCTGCAGGCCTGGGTGTCCGGGACGCCGGGCACCTGGGGGTCCAGGCCCCTTGGGGCAGCGCTGGAGGCCACAGGGGGCGCCCTGGAGCTGGTGAGGTGGGGCGCCGGGGCGGGAGGCGGCCTTGCTGGTGGGGATGGCCCTGACCGCTCTCGCGGCCCCCATCCCGTCCAGGCCGCCCACTGGATGCTGTCTCGGGCCGACGCTGCGCTCTCACGGGCACTGAGGCGGCTCTGCAGACCCCTGCTGGACATGTACAGCTTCTCGGCCAGGTGATTCGCCCCTTCCAAGGCCCTGCCCCATGCCAGGCACACCCTCCACCTCATCTGCTCCCCTGCCAGCCCTGCCAGGGAGGCATTTTCATCCCCATTTTACAGATCAGGAAACTGAGGTCTGTTCTTCATTCTGCAGATATTTTACAAGCGCTCTCTCTGAGCAGGTGGGGTTTTAGATGCTGCAGACGCAGTGGTGAGTGGGACAGCTCTGGCCCTCCCCTAGCTGCCTGGGGAGACAGTGACCAGGTTTTCTACCCCTCGAGGGCGGCAAGCCTTCCTGTAAACGGCCTGTGAGTGATGTGTACAGGTTTTGTAGCTAGCTGGCCCCTCACGGAGCCTAGGTCTTTTGTTTCTGTTAAGAATTCTTTGAACATGTCAAGGCCATTCTTAACTTGTAGACTGTCCAAAAACAGGACAGAGCCTGGATTTGGCCACGGACCATAGTCTACCCACCTTTGGGTAGTATGCGTGCTAAGTTGCCTCAGTCATGTACGACTCTTTGTGACCCCATGGACTGTGACCCACCAGGCTCCTCGGTCCATGGAATTTCCAGACAAGAATACTGGAGTGGGTTGCCATTCCCTTCTCCAGGGGATCTTCCTGACCCAGGGGTCGAACCCGAGTCTCTTATGTCTCCTGCGCTGCAGGCAAGCTCTTTACCATTAGTGCTGCCTGGGAAGCCCCTGAGCTAGTGTATTATCTAAATGTCACAGGAAAAAAAGAAGGCCACGGGGCATTGTATTTTTTTTTAAACATTAACCTTTTAATGAATAATTTGGCCATGTGGCACAGCATGCAGGATCTGAGTTTCCTAACCAGTGATGGAACCCGTGCCCCCTGCAGTGGAAGTACAGAGTCTTAACCACTGGACTGCAAGGGAAGACGCCAATGGGGGCATTTTAAAGAGTGAGGCCATGGTTGGCTTCAGTGAGAAGGCAGCATTTGAGCCTTGAACGGCTTGAAGGGCGAGGAAGTGAGCCGGGTGCGGTCATGGGAAGAGAGTTCCGGGAGGAGGGGAAAGCTGATGTAAAGGCCGGGGGGTGGGAACTCACCTGCTGCTGGAGGAATATGAAGGAAGCCAAGGGGGAGCTGGAGTGGAAGGTGGAGGAGTTAGGGAGATAACGGGGTTCTGGAATACACAGGAGGTTTTGAGCTGAGGAAGGACATGCTCTACCTTTCATTTAATAAGATCCCTCTGGCCCCATGTTGAGAATAAAGACTGGGGGTCAGGAAGTGGGGGATAGAAGTGGGGAGCCCAGTTTAGAATGGTCCAGGCAAGATGGGAGGGTGGCTGCACCGTGCAATGGCAGCCATAGAGTTGTGTGAGGCAGTCAGACTCTGAACAAGCCTGTAGGAATGGCCGACAGATTGGATGTAGGTGGTGGAAGAGAAGAGCCGGGGATGGCTCCAAGGGTTTTGGCTTTGATGACTGAAAGGGTGGAGGGTTCATCTGTGGAGTAAGGGGGGGTGACTGGGGTACAGGGTTCGGCTTAGGGAGTTTTTAGTTGTCTATGGCTGCTGTAGCAAATGACCACAAGTTCAGTGGGTTAATGCAACACAGATGTATTATCGTGTGATTCCGGAGGTCAGAATTTCAAAATGAATTTCAGGTTCTTTCCTTCCCTTTCCCAGCTTCTCCTGGCCACCTTTCCTTGGCTCGTGGCCCCTCCTCCATCTTTAAAGCCAGCAGTGTAGCATCTTCCCCCCTTTTACCTTGGTCCTTATATCTTTCCTCTGATCCTCCTGCCTCTTACAAGGTCCACTGTGATTCCACTCTTTAACCTGTCTCAGAATATTTAGTGTGGTCACACCTACAAAGTCACTTTGGCCACCTAAGGGGATGTAGCCTTTCAGCGGCTTAGGCATCTTTGGGGCTGTTGTTCCGCTTGCTGTGCTGGGAGTGGGTGATATGGGGCTCCTTTCTGGCCTGTTGAGTTTGAGTTGCTCTCCGGACACCCCGCCAAGGCCAGCTTACTTTCTGAGGCCTGGGCCATCAAGCACTTGGGAAGGGTCAGGAGGCCTTCGTGCCAAGGTCTCCCAGCTCCTCTGTGCTCCCTCCAGGGATCACTCGGTGGTGGTGACGCTGCCGATGCTGCCAGCAGTGGATGAGCCCCTGGATGTGGCCCGCGTGACCAGCCACCTGGTGGAAGAGCTGCTGCTGCGGCCACTCCGAGCGCTCTACAGGACCAGCGTGCTGGCCGAGTACCACCGGCTCAAACGCGGCCTGCTGGGGGCCCCCTCTGGATGTAAGTCCTGCGCCCCTCCTCTCTGGGAGCCCCTCTGCCCTTAGGGATGCAGCGGCGTGACCTGGCAGGGACAGATGGACAGTGGGACCGTCCCTTGCTAGTACAGGGACGCCCTAGCATCACGGTGCTGGGCCCATCTACTCCCAGGCTGAGTGCCGAGGCTACTTGGCTTCCCAGGGCCACACAGGACTGGGGCTGGGCTGCGGGTCCAAGGCATTTGTCCACAAAGTCAAAGCCTGAGCCTGAAGCCCAGCCCGGAGGCATGGCGAGAGGCTGAGGACCAGGCCAGCTCTCTCCGGGGGGGACTCTGCAGGGAAAGCATAAAACAGACCTCCATTTGCAGCCAGAAGGCCACTAATCGAGTCCAGACTGTCAGGCAAGACTTAGAGCCAGAGGCGGGGCCCAGAGCAGACACAGCTCCAGGGGCTGGGGCCGCCTGGGAGTTTGCGTTCTCTCCTTCACGTGTGCACTGGCGAGCCGTCTCACCTCTCCGCCACCCAGAGGGGCAACGTGGCTCACTTGGGAGGTAACGGGCGTGTGCCTTTGGCGCCCCGGAGGGTCTCAAGTCGGTGGGCAGGGCTTGGCAAGGAGTGGTGTGTAGCCTGGGGGGTCTTGTGATCGCACAGGTGAGGACAGGGGGGAATGCGGGCAGGTGGGAGCTGCCAGAGTCGGGGGTACTTGTCTGGCAGGCAGTGGGGCAACCGGAAACAGCCTGATCCCCAGGTTCTACGTGTGTGACCTGGGGTCGGCCTGTGACCTTCAGCTCTGACACCTGACGGAGGGACCCTCCTTGTGAGGCCATCATGGGCTGGCCAGGGTGTGTGTTCAACAGACGGGGCTTCTCTTGTCTGCTCCCTACCCAAGCCTCTGCTCCTCTGCTGGCCCGGTAGGTCAGAACTGCCCTCTCTCGGGCCACCTTCTGCTCACTGTGAAGAGGGCAGGGCTGGCCCAAGTGGCACCTCCCTCCTGTGGGACGGAGCCTTTGTATCTTTTTTTTTTTTTTAAAATAGTGAGCGTGTCTCTTTGCCGTAGCTTCAGTGAGGTTACAATCCATCTGCTACTCAGGTCTTTTTTGAACTGTGGGTACAATTCAACAAATTCTAACCTTCCGTCAAGGGTGACAAGAAATGAGAGACAAATGGGAAAATACCATTTGTATTCATCTTTATAGATAAAATGATGTGGTTAGTTCAGTTTGGAGGCAAAGGTGTGGAACCTGGTGTAAATCCTTTTGTTTTCTGAAGTATGGATGTCACTGATTTACAATATTGTGTTAATGTCTGTTGTGCAGCAAAGTAACTAATTCAGTTACACACATATATATGCTTTTTAAAAATATTCCTTTTCACTTCTAGTTATTGATATTGAATATAGTTTTCTATGCTACACATACATATTGAACATAGCTCCCTATGCTACGCATACATACGTTGTTGATCTATTCTACATATAACAGTTTGCATCTACTAATCCCAGCCCCCCACTCAATCCTTCCCCCAAACCCTCTCTTCCTCCTTGGCAACAACAAACCTGTTCTGTGTGACGGTGAGTCTGTTTTGTAGATAGGTTCATTTGTGTCATATTTCAGATCCCACATGCAAGTGACATCATGCGGCGTTTGACTTTTCCTTTGATGTTGGAGCGTAGCTGATTGACACTGTTGTGTTGGTTTCAGGTGGCCAGCAGTGACTCAGTCACACACACACATGTATCTCATTTAGCCTCAAAGTCGTGTCCGACTGTTGCGACCCCATGGACGGCAGCCTGCCAGGCTCCTCTGTCCATGGGGTTTCCCAAGCAAGAATACTGGCGTGGGTTGCCATTTCCTTTTCCAGGAGCTCCTCCTGACCCAGGGATCAACCCTGCATGTCCTGCATTGGCAGGCGGATTCTTTACCAGGGAGCCATCCGGGAAGCCCATTCGTATATCTCACTCATATTCAAATTCTTTTCCCATTTAGGTGGTTACATAATATTGAGCAGGGTTCCTCGTGCTGTATAGTAGGTCCTTGTTGTAGGTTATCCATTTTAAATATAGTAGTATGTATTGGGCTGGCCAAAAATATCATTCTGTAACGTCTTACAGATAAACCCAAACCCTCCTTTTGGCCAACCCTATACATGTCAATCCTGAACTCTCTTAACCATCCCTCCCCCTCCCCGTCCCCTCTGGTGTCCATAAATTCATTCTCTGTGAGTCTGTTTCTGTTCTGTAAATAAGTTCACTTGTATCACTTTTAAGATTCTACATATATTTGTCTTTCTCTACCTGACTTCACTCAGTATGACAATCTCTAGGCCCATCCATGTTGCTGCAAATGGCATTATTTCATTCTTTTCAATGGCTAATATTCCACTATATACATGTACCCCGTCTTCTTTATTCATTCATCTGTCGATAGACATTTAGGTTGTTTTCATGTCTCAGCTCTTGTGAATAATGCTGCTATGAACACAGGGGTGCATGTATCTTTTTGGATTAGAGTTTTTTCTGGATATATACCCAGGAGGGGGATTTCTGGACCATATGGTAATTCTATTTTTACTTTTCTGGGGAACCTCCATACTGTTTTCCGTGGTGGCTGCATCAACTTACATCCCCACCAACAGTGTAGGAGGGTTTCCTTTTCTCCATATCCTCTCCAGCATTTACTGGTAGTTTTTCATGACAGCCATTCTGACCGGTGTGAGATAGTATTTCACTGTAGTTTCGATTTGCATTTCTTGAATTATTAATGATATTGAGCATCTTTGCACGTGCCTGGTGGATATTTTTTCTTTAGAGACATGTTTATTTAGGTCTTCTGTGCATTTTTCTGTTGGGTTTGGTGTTTTTTTATATTGAGTTGTATGAACTGTTTTATATTTTGGAAATTAAGCCCTGCTTGGTCACATCGTTTGCAAACGCTGTCTCCCACCCTGTAGGTTGTCTTGTCATTTTGTTTATGATTTCCTTGGCTGTGTAAAAGCTTGTAAGTTTGATTAGGTCCCATTTGTTTCTGTGTATTTCTGTCACCTTGGGAGGCTGCAGGGTGTCCATTTAAAGCCTCCGATTCAGTGGCGGTGGGCATCCATCAACATGGTCAACTACAGAACCTTCCTCACCCCAAAAAGGCACCCTGCATCCCTTAGCTCTCGGTCCCCATCCCTCAACTACACCCCAGTCCACTTTCTGTCTTTGGGGATTTGCCTGTTACAAACTTTGTATGAAAGGAATCATGTAACACGTGCCCAGGCTTCTCACTCGGAGTTTCCAAGGGTCCTCGGTGTTGAAACGTGCATCACCCCTCGGTTCCTTCTTGTTGCTGACTTGGCTGTACACCGTTCACCTCGGGGTGTCTCTTGAGCTCAAGCTGTCTTGAAGCTGGGGTTCCTGGAGACAGACCCTGCTCCCCAGGTGGGCTGCCCCTGAGGACACCAGCCAAGGAGCAGGCCCTGGATACCCTGGGCTGCCCTGTGGGCTCAGGGCCCCCCCACTACAGCCGGCGCAGCAGGCCCCACTCACCCTGCCTCTGGCTTCTTCTCCCCAGACCACGCCGTGGTGGCTGGGGCCAGGTACGTGGTGACCTTTGACGGCCGGGTGTGGGGCATTGGTGACCGCTGTGGCAGCCTGCTGCTGGCCCAGGACTTTGCTCACGACACCTTCTCGCTGACGCTAAACCGGGCGGGCTCGGGGCTCACATTGCTGACCATGGGGCTGAACCACACCATCCTTGCCGTCTACCCCAGCCTGAAGGTGAGCCTGCGCTAGCGGGGTGGGAAGGTCGCCCGGACACTTCTCCTGCCTCCTGCCATGTCCACACACGTGTGCCCTGTGGAGCCTGTCCTAGCCCCTGTCTGGCCCACAGACCTACAGACTGTACAGCAACTCCCTGCCCGGGGAGAGCTGTCTGGACGGGGACCTGCCTCCCGCCAAGACCGGGAAGGATGACCCGAGGATTGAGCTGACCAGTGAGGACGGTGTCTCCATCACCTGTGATGTCCGTGCTGGCCTCTGCGGCCTGACTCTCAGCGTCTGGCAGCATGGTGGGTCTGGGCCCCCGCTGGCAGCCTCCGCGTCGGTGCAGTTTCCGGGGCTGAGATGGGCAGATCTCAGCGGGCGGTTACTCTGTGTCCTTGGGAGGATGAGGGTGGGAGGCCCAGGGATGCTCCTGGGCCTCTGCTGGTCCTTGGGGTTCACAACCTGAGCAGATATCAGAACAGCCCAGACTGGAAGAGGCTCAAAGCCCATCTCTGCCAGCATTTATCACGTTCAGTGCTGGGACAGCCCCTACCTCAGGGAGTGCAAGCATGCTAGGTCATTTCAGTCGTGTCCGACTCTGCAACCCTATGGACTGTAGCCCGCCAGGCTCCTCTGTCCATGAGATTCTCCAGGCAAGAATACTGGAGTGGGTTGCCATGCCTTCCTCCAAGGGATCTTCCTGACCCAGGGATCGAACCAGGGGGTGTACAACTCTGGACACAACTGCTGGTTGACCGTTGCCCTGTTTTAGGAGCTATGATGCATGGTCAGCTCCTTCTCCTTTGATCCCCTCACTGTTGTCCCCTGGGACAGGTGACCCACTTTAACTGACTCACCCCCATGTCCCCAGCCATGAGCAGCAGCGCCAGGATTTGAGCCCAGGGCTCTGACCCTTCCCTTGACCGGGTTGGGCTGCACCAGGAACACCTATGAAGAGCTTGCATCCTGGCCACTCGGGAGAGAGGGCTAGTGGACAGGGAAGGTCCCGGGAGGGGGAAAAATACTTCCCTCACAGTCGTTATTCTCCTCTCCCTCTGGAGAGAAGGTTCAGAGCCAGGGCTGCTGTTTAGGGAGGTCAGCCTTGAAGGACGCAGGGTCTGGCCATGCCCCTGACCCTGGCCAGCGGACTCTCATGGCCTGTCCTGCCTTCCCTGTCCCACAGGCCTGTCCGCCGGCCTTCTGGGCACCAATGACAACGAGGCCAGCAATGAGCTGATGCTGCCAGATGGCACACTGGCCAGCAGCCTGGAGGAGTTCACCCAGGCCTGGCAGGTGAGCTGAGGGCCAGCCCGCCCGCCCTTCCGCAGGCCTGGGCGTCATCACTAGGATGCTGTGGCTGGGGGTGGAGAGGGAACCATCCGTGTGGATTGGCCGTGCACCTGAGCAGCGCGGGGACGTCGTCTCTGGGGCTCCAGAGGTTCTCCATCCTAGGCCGATGGGGTGGTGGTCCCCCCCTGTGGCTGGGGCACTCAATGGAGCCGCCCAGGAGACAGAGGTCCAGGCAGGAGGCCTGAGTCTCGGGTTCATGCCCCCAGCTGGCTGGTGACTGCAGAGCTGTGGAGAAAACTCGGCTGGTGTGCCCGGAACAGAGCCCCATCTGCCAGGCCACCTTCCACGACCCCCACTCCAGCCTGGCGAGCTGCTTCGGAGTGGTGAGTGTGCGGGTGCGGAGGCCACGCAGCGGGTGGACCGCGGGACACAGGAGGCCCTTGCCCCGATCTAGCCTACGCCCCTCCTCTGTGCTACTCCCTGGGGCGCGGTGGGCAGGGACACTGACTCTGGGGGCTGGATTTCAGGTGGACCCAACACCCTTCCTCAGCCTGTGCATCCGGGACACCTGTGGCACCCAGGAGCACCAGCCTGCTTGCACCCTGGCCGCTGCCTACGTCCACCTGTGTGCCAGGGGCTTTGTGCCCGTGGACCCCCCTCCACAATGCGGTGAGTGGCCGCGCCAGCAAGCACTCTGACCCCCTGCTTCCATCCCGGAGGGAAAACCCATTCCTTTCTCTTCGCTTCTGCCAAGAGGACACACACTCAGTTGTTGTACAGTGAGCTAAGAGGCAAAGCAAAGTTATGTGCAAAGGAGCACTTTAAAAAAAACTTTTTTTTATTTGGCTGGGCCAGGTCTTTGTTGTGGCATGTGGGATCTAGCTCCCTGACCAGGGAAGTTCCAGGAGTTATCAACAAAGTTACCACGAAAAAGAGGCCCCAAACTCCCCCACACTTCACTCCAGGTCTAGCGAGCCTGGTGACCTCTGGTGCAGGAGACGAGAGTTTGGGGAGGTCAGGCAGTTGCTGATAATTAGAGCCACAGGCCTGCCCTTAGAGAATGTGAGTGTGCACACCCTACAAGGTCTGAGAACGCTTGGGCACACCTGCAACCAAAGTCATGCGCGATTCCCACGGCTCATGTCCCACTACCCAGACACGGATGTCGGCGACTGCAACAAACAATGGCAGTGGATCCCTGATAATGGAGCAAGTGTTCATGTCACTCGTAAAAGAACAGCTAGGCAGGCTTTACTGGGGGGCTGTAGATGTACGGACCACTGCAGTAGGGGCAGAAAGATTGGGCTCATCTCTTAACAAGGAGAAGTGGGCATTTAGAGTCCAGGAGCAGGGGGGAGAGGGGGTCAGTGGATGGAAGATTACTAAAAGGAAAGATGAGGGGTCGGGGAGATTCTGGCTAAGCTGACCTAACAGAACTGTTGCTGAAGGCAGGCTAGGGGGATCAGACATCACCCGGTTGCAGAGGTCAAGGTGATCAGCGCTGGAGGATCCTGATAAAGGTACTGACCTGCTAAAACTGGACAAGAAGACGTGACCATGGAAGCCCAAAGTCAGGAGCTAGTTGAGAAGAGTTCTAAGGAGCCTGAGTGGAGTCTGGTCAAGGAGAAAGTCCTTCTCCAAGACTTTTGGATGCTAGAATTAAAGATTACTAAGATAAGCACAATTCCAGAACTGATTTCTAGAAATGAAAAAATATTCACAGAAATTTAAGACAACGCATTATTGAACCAGGTGATTTTTCCAGAAACCAATGCCTGGGGCCAGCAATTTGTTATGTAAGTGAATATTGATAGGTGTCAATATTCTATAACATTTTATAACATTTAGGTAACAAAAACGTATTAATTCGTCTCTGGTCAGTAAGTTGTTAATAGCAAAAGAAAAAATTAACTGGAAAATATGAGAGGAGGAAGATGAAGTGAGAATTTTAGAATGAAGATCCAAGAAGCACAGTGAGACTCCCCTGGCAGTCCAGTGGTTAAGACTCCGAGCTTCCAATGCAGGGCGCGTGGATTTGATCCCTGGTCAGGGGACTAAGACCCCACATGCTGTGTGGTGCTCCCACCCCCCACAAAAAAGCACGGTGTGTCCCAAACATGGTAAATAAACCTCTACCATGACGCATCAGAATGGAACTGTGGAAAACCCAAGCAGAGGTCCTCACAGCCACCAAAACGAATGGAAAAGAGGTGATTTTTCAAGGAACAAATAACCATTTCTCGTAGCAGCAATGATAGAAGATGGTGGAATAAGTCTTTACAGCATTAAGAGAAAATAATTGTTAACTTATATTCTATGCTCAGTTCAGGTGATATTTAAGATGGAACACTTCCAGCACTGAACAGCCTGAAACTGTCATTCGTGAGTTGTTGTCCATTAGTGCTAAGGGACACGGCCGTGCACATTCATTCACATGCTGTTTGTGGATACTTTTGTGCCATGATGTGGAGTATTTGTGACCAAGACTCTCCAGCCACCAAGCCTAAAATATTTACTGTCTGGCTCTTTACAGAAAATGTTGGCTGATCCCTGGTGTAAACCAAGGAAAGCAGAAGGAAATTAATGAATTAGGAAGAAATGAACAATAGAATGGTTCAAGAGAGAAAAAAAGAGATGCACAAATAAATAGAACTAGGAACAAGGAGTCAAAACTACAGGTTTCAAAAGGTGACGCAACTTTGCTGATAAATTTCAAAACAAAGTATTTCCCAGAAAAATACAATCTGCCCAAACTGATTGGAGTAGGAATATTAAAAATCTAAAAGCATCTCATAGCTGTTAAATTCACTGCATCTGTAGGCTGACATGTACCTACAGGTACGGTTTAGTGAAGAGTTGTTAGACATGACACCAAAAGCCTGATTCATAAAAGAGAAAAAAAAAATCAATAAATCGGACATCATCAAAATTGTTTGCTGTTTCCTGTCAAAAGAATGGAAGAACAAAGCCCTGGGAGAAAATACTTGCAAACCACATAGCTGACAAAGGACCCATATCTAGAATACATAAACATCTCTCAAAATTTAACCGTGAATGAAACTAGAGCCTGTTATGCAGAGTGAAGTCAGAGAAAAACAGTATCAGATATTAATGCATACATATGGGATCTAGGGAAAAGGTACTGATGAAGCTATTTGTAGGGCAGGAATAGAGACACAGACATAGAGAACAGACTTGCAGACACAGCAGAGGAAGGACAAATCGAGAGTTGCGTTGATGTATATACACTTCCGTGTGTAAATAGCTAGCTGGGGGAAGCTGCCGGGTAGCACCGGGAGCTCAGCTCAGGGCTCTGTGATGACCCAGAGGGGTGGGATGGGGGCGTGGAGGGGGGCTTAAGAGGGAGGGGCCATATGTGTAATTTACGTTGCATGGCAGAAACCAACCCAACACTGTAAAGCAATTATCCTCCCGTTTAAAAGTTTCTATTAAAATATGGTTGATTTACAATGCTGTGTTGGGTTCAGGTGTATAGCAGAGTGGTTCAGTCTATGTGTGTGTGTATCTGTATATATTACTCTTTTTAGGTTCTTTTCCATTATAGTTTATGACATGATATTGAATTTAGTTCCCTGTGCTATACACAGGGCCTTGTTATCTGTTATATTTATATATAGTAGCATGGATCTACTAATCCCAAACTCCTCTAATTTATCCCTCCCCCGCTTTCCCCTTTAATAACTGTTTCTTTTCTTAAAAAAAAAAACTAAAAACAAATTTAAGTCAAAGTACAGTCTATACAGAAAATGGACAAGACACATGGAAACATTTCACCCCCGATGGCACATAAGCACCTGAAAAGATAGGACCAGTCAGTAGGAAAATGAGGTTAACACTTTACACGCCTATTACAACAGTTAAAATGAAAAGCAGTGACAGTATCAAATGCTGGCAAGAATGTGGAGAAACTTGTTCTCATATATTGCTGGTGGGCAGGGAAAATGGTACAGTCACTGGAGAAAAAGCTAAACATACACTTATGATGTGATCCAGCAAATGCATTCCTGGATATTATCCCAGAGAAATGAAAACAAGTGTTCACACAGAAACCTGTGTATGATTATTCATAGCACTATTATTCAGTTCAGTTCACTCAGTTGTGTCTGACTCTTTGTGACCCCAAGATCTGCAGCATGCCAGGCTTCCCTGTCCATCACCAACTCCTGGAGCTTGCTCAAACCCATGTCCACCAAGTCAGTGATGCCATCCAACCATCTCATCCTCTGTCGTTCCCTTCTCCTCCTGCCTTAAATCTTTCCCAGCATCAGGGTCTTTTCCAGTGAGTCAGTTCTTTGCATCAGGTGGCCAAAGGACTAGAGTTTCAGCTTCAGCATCAGTCCTTCCAATGAATGCTCAGGACTGATTTCCTTTAGGATTGACTGGTTTGATTTCCCTGCAGTCCAAGGAACTCTCAAGAGTCTTCTCCAATACCACACTTCAAAAGCATCAATTCTTCGGGGATCAGCTTTCTTTATAGTCCAACTCTCAAATCCATACATGACTACTACAAAAACCATAGCTTTGACTAGATGGACCTTTGTTGGCAAAGTAATGTCTGCTTTTTAATAGGCTGTCTAGGTTGGTCACAGTTTGTCTTCCAAGGAGCAAGCGTCTTCTAATTTCATGGCTGCGGTCACCATCTGCAGTGATTTTGGAGCCCAGAAAAATAAAGTGTGTCACTGTTTCGTTTCCCCATCTATTTGCCATGAAGTGATGCCATAATCATGGACCAGATGCCATGATCTTTGTTTTTTGAATGTTGAGTTTCAAGCCAGCTTTTTCACCCTTCTCTTTCACTTTCATCAAGAGGCTCTTTAGTTCTTTGCTTTCTGAGATAAGGGTGATGTCATCTGCATATCTGAGGTTATTGATATTTCTCCTGGCAATATTGATTTCAAATTGTGCTTCATCCAGCCTGGCATTTCACACGATGTATTCTGCATATAAGTTAAATAAGCAGGATGACAATATATAGCCTTGACGTACTCCTTGCCCAATTTGGAACCAGTCTGTTGTTCCATGTCTGGTTCTAACTGTTGCTTCTTGACCTGCATACAGACTTCTCAAGAGACAGGTAAGGTGGTCTGGTATGCCCATCTCTTGAAGAATTTTCCACAGTTTGTTGTGATCCACACAGTCAAAGGCTTTGTCACAATGAAGCAGAAGTAGATGTTTTTCTGGTATTCTCTTGCTTTTTTGATGATCCAGTGAAATGTTGGCAATTTGATCTCTGGTTCCTCTGCCTTTTTGAAATCCAGCTTGAACATCTGGAAGTTCATGGGTTCACGTACTGTTGAAGCCTGGTTTGAAGAATCTTGAGCAACTGGTAACCACCAAAATAACCTATGGTCAGTACATAGTTAAACAAATTCTGGTACATCCATACTCTGGAATACCACTCAGCAATAGAAGGGAACAAACTACTGATACAGGCAACAACTTGGACAGATCTCCAAAGCATGAATGAAAAAAGACAAATTCAAGGATCATGCGCTGTATGATTCTATAACATTCCCAAAACTACAAATTATAAAAATCAACAAATTAGTAGCTACTGGGAGGAGGAGTGGGTGTGACTACAATAGGGTAGAAAAAGGGAGATGTTTGTGGTGATGTAACAGTTCTGTAGTTTGGTGGTGGTGGTTACATGAATCCACAACTGTGGCAAAATGAAATGTCACAGAACTGTACACAGTGTCAGTGCCGGGGTTTTGTTATTGTACTATAATTATGGAAGATGTAAACATTGGGGGGAGTGGGATAAAAGATATACAGGACATCTCTGTACTATCTTTGTGGTGTGTGCTGAGTCGCTTCAGTCGTGTCCAACTCTTTGTGACCCCACGGACTGTAGCCCGCCAGGCTCCTCTGTCCATGGGATTCTCCAGGCAAGGATACTAGAGAGGGCTGCCATGCCCTCCTCCAGAGGAGCTTCCTGACCCAGGGGTCAAATCTGCATCTCCAGCATTGGCAGGCAAGTTCTTTTCCACTAGTACCACCTGAAAAGCCAATACTATCTTTGAACTTCCTCCCAATCTATAATTATTTTAAAATAAAAAGATCTTAAATGTAAAACACCAGGCCCAGATAGTTTTATAGGCAAGTTGTAGTAATGTACCACAACTGTACCAGAATATAAAAATGAGACCCTCCTCTTCCCAACTCATTTTAATGAAATTAGGATTATTTGATGGAAGATGACAACTCAAGGGCAAGAGAGGAAAGTGAGAAGCCCAACTGCAAACTTGAATGTAGATGTTACTAATATGTTAGTGAGTGAAATTCAGAAGTTTATTGAGACATAAGCTAAGAGAACGTTATGACCAACTGGAAGTAATCTCTGGAACCCAAGGATGGTCTCTAAGAACAGTGTACTGAAGTAGGCAACTTAGACTATTCAGGACAATCCTTCTGGTAGGATATCTAATAATGTTGGACAAGACAGAAAAAACTGGTGTTTTGGAAATATCTTGATCAAAATCCAGGGGGAAGACAGGACAGTGACATCAGCAAAGCCACAGGCTAGAAATCTACAAGTCCTTCTTCCTCCGTGGAAACATTGAGTGTAGAACAGTAAGTGGACCGAAGCAGCTTTGTGAGAACCCTAGAACCCACTTAAGCAGCAGCAACAATCGAGTGAGTGCCTGACTGAGAAAAAGTCTCACTCCAAACAGTAGGAAATGTCATGACTTGTTTTTTTGTTTGCTTGCCTTCCCCAGTACACTCTCCGAGAAGGCAGTGGGTTCCTGGCTCCTGCTTTGGGGTGGAAGGGAAGGAATGGAACGTGCTTCCAATGTGCTGACTTGTCTGGGACCTGCCGGGGGCTCCTGTCTCTGACTCAGTGGTGGTGAGAATGCTGGCGTGGTTTAGATATCATGTGGGTGGTTGCTGAAAGCAGGAGTAGGTGCTGCTGCCAGAGACAGCTGCCGAGAGTCTGCAGGCCTGCAGGTGACTGGGGGCAAGATTATGGACAGACGGATACAACACTGTATCTAAATCCCTGAGAGGTGGGGGTGAGACGGCTAGTCTGCTGGGAATGTGGAGTTAAAGCAGATGCACACAGGCCCAGGGAAGATACACCCGCTAGAAAGTATTTGAACGAACCCTGAACTTTCATACCAGGCTGATTAGTGAAGGCCTTCCCCTGAACAGGCGCAGTCTGCAAAGAGCGGGAGAGGTGGGTGTCTTTTCAAATGCCCCGTTCCAACAAAAGATGACAAGACATACAAAGAAACAAGGAGACAGGGCCCGTTCAGAGAAACAGAGTAAATCAAGAAACTGATAGGTCTCAAAACAACTTCTTTAAATATGCTCAGTCAGCTGAAGGAGAAGAAAGATGGCAGACAACTAAGTGAAATCAGGAAAATATGAGAAAAATGAGACTGTCAACAAAGAAGTGGAAATTATAATAAAGAAACAAGTTCAGGAGCTGAAAAATGGAATAATTTGAGCTGTCTTCAAGAGACTCACTTTAGATCTAAAGATACACATAGGTTGAAAGTGAAAGGATGGGAAAAATGGTATTGCATACAAATAGTAACCGAGAGTCAGAGAAGGCAATGGCACCCCACTCCAGTACTCTCGCCTGGAAAATCCCATGGATGGAGGAGCCTGACGGGCTGCGGTCCATGGGGCCGCTAAGTCGGACCCGACTGAGCAACTTCACTTTCACACATTGGAGAAGGAAATGGCAACCCACTCCAGTGTTTTTGCCTGGAGAATCCCAGGGATGGGGGAGCCTGGTGGGCTGCCGTCTATGGGATCACACGGAGTCGGACACAACTGAAGTGACTTAGCAGCAGCAGTAACTGAGAGTACATTTCAGTAATGGATAGAACAACCAAAGAGAAGATTAATAAAGAAACAGAGAATTTGAATAACACTGTAGATCAACCAGACCTGACATATATGTGTGTGTGTATATATATATATGTTCCATATATATTGAAGTTGTTGAAGTTGAAGTCTTGAAGTTGTTGCATGCTGGCAACTATTTACATAGCATTTACATTGTATTTAGGTATTCTAACTAACCTAGAGATGATTTAAACTATACAGGAGGATGTACATGCACTGTATGCAAATATTATATCATTTTATATAGGGGACTTGAGCATCCACAGAGTTTGGTATCCATGGGGGGTCCTGGAACCTGTGGATACTGAGGGACAACGGCACTGACAAACAGAATTCAAGAGCACGTTAAAAGGATTATACATCATAACCAGGTGGGTTTATTCCTGCAGTGCAAGCATGGTTCAACAAAGGAAAATCAATGCAATACATCATATTAGCAGAATGACGGGAGAAAAAACACATGGTTATCTCTAATATCATATAAAAGTAGATCAAATACATAAATATTAGAACTAAAACTATAAAACTCTTACCAGGAAATATAGGGGGACTCCCCTGGTGGCCCAGTGGTTAAGAATCTGCCTGCCACTGCAGAGGACACAGGTTCGATCCCTGCTCCAAGAAGATCCCACCTGGCGTGTGCAACTAAGCCCATGTGCCCAGGCTGCTCTGCAACAAGAAAGGCCAGTGCGATGAGAAGTCTGCACCACAACTAGAGAAAGCTCACATGAAGCAATGAAGACCCAACACAACCAAAAATATAAATAAATCTTTAAAATGAGAATAAATAGACCAACTGGACATCACCAAAATTAAAAACTTCTGTGTGTGAAATGACACAATCAACAGAGTATAAAGGCAACTTGTGGAATGGGAGGAAATACTTGCAAATCATTATCTGATAGGGGGTTAATATTCCAAATATACAAAGAATGTCTACAACTCAACAATAAAACCTGTTTAAAAATTGGTCAAAGGACTTGAATAGACATGCCTCCAAACCAGATATACAAATGACCAATAAGTACATGAGAAGATGCTCAATATCACTCGTCATTAGGGAAATGTGAATCAAAATAACAATGAGATACAAATTCACACCCATTAGGGTGGCTACTATCAAAAACTCGAGAACAGTGTTAGCAAGGATGTGAAGAAATTGGAACTATTGTGCACTGTTGGTGGCAGTGTAAAATGGTGCAACCAATATGGAAAACAGCATGACCGTTCCCCCAAAAAATTAAAAATAAAACTACCATATGATCCAGTCATTCCACTTCTGGATATAATGCCACAAAAGAATTGAAAGCAGGGTCTCAAAGAGATGTTTGTATGACTATCAGAGCATCATTCTTCACAATAGCCACGAGTTTCAAGAACCCGAGTGTCCGTCAACAACTGAATGGATAAGCAAAATATGTGTATATGTGCAATGGAATGTTATTCAGTTTTAAAAAGGAAGGGAATTATGACACGATACAACATGGCTGAACTTTGAGGACATTATGCTGAGTGAAATAGGCACGTCACAAAGAGACCAATACTCTATGATTCCCCTGATATGAGGCACCTAAAGTTGGTGGCTCAGAGGTTAAAGCATCTGCCTGCGTCTGCCTGCAGTATGGGAGACCTGGGTTCGATCCCTGGGTCGGGAAGATCCCCTGGAGAAGGAAATGGCAAACCACTCCAGTATTCTTGCCTGGAGAATGAACGGAGGAGCCTGGTGGGCTACAGTCCACGGGGTCGCAAAGAGTCGGACATGACTGAGCTTCTTCACTTTCACTGTTGTCAAATTCATAGAGATAGAACATAGGATGGTGGTTGCCATGAGCTGGTCTAAGGGGATAATGGGAGTTATTTAGTGGGGACAGAGTTTCAATTTTGCAAGATGAAAAGGGTTCCTGAGGTGGGGGTTGATTGCACAACGAAGTGAAAGGAACTTAACACTACTAACACTACTAAGATGGTCAACTTTTTTGTTATGCATGTTTTGCCACAACTAAGAACTTTTGAATGAGAAACTTTTACTCAGCACCTACTTCACATGCTAGGCATGATAATGCAACTCTAAACACTGTACTTACAACCACTGTAATTATTAAGAAAAAATAAATACACTTAAGGAGACAAAATTCTTAGAGCAAGCACCAGTACAGACAAGACAATAGAAACAAACAGGAATTCAGAAGTGGGTTTTTCCAACACAGGCTGTACATTCTGGCAGGGAACTAGAAACTATTAAAAGTATACTATCATGTCTGAAAAGAACCAAAGATAGAATATCAACAGATGACAGAACAGGCATTCAGTAAGCTTCTCTAATGCTCATACTTTCCTTTTAAACATTCTCTTAGCAAATGAGGACTGGGAGGGACCTTCCTTAACCTGGTAACTTGAGGTATTTGGTACCTAGCCTTTAACATCATAGCTGAAGGATAAACATCAGAAGCAGGTTGGCAAGGAGACAGACACTCTTTGTCTCTGCTCTTATTTCATATTGTATTGATGACCCCATCACACGGAGACCAGAAAAAGAAAGTAACAGAGATTAAAACTCACCTGCTAGAACTTCCCCGGTGGTCCAATGGCTAAGACTCTGCATTCCCAATGCAGGGGGGCCCGGATTCAATCCCTGGCCAGGAAACTACATCCTGCATGCTGCAACTAAAAATTCTGTGTACTGCAACCAAGATCACAGATCCAGTGTGCTGCAACTAAGACTCGGCACAGTCAAATTAATAAATATTTTTAAAAAATTTTTACAAACTCACCTGCTGATGGTGCCTTGCCCAGAGAGGTGCAGAGGATCTGCCTGGGTCTATGACCCCTAAGTTGAAGAGGTCCCTGCTTCAGAGTGAACTGGAGATCCAAGGGGTAAGGCTGTGGCTCCTTCTGAAAGTGCAGAGAAGTCATCCAGAGGTCACCGAGTGTTTCAGAAACATCTGAATATTCCTGCTACTCCCAGGACCTGGATACCCTCTCTCCATCAGGATTCAGCTCCTGAACTCCCCCTTCACCAATCGACTAGATAGCTTAGTCATGTCTGACTCTCTGCGACACCCTGAACTGTAGCCCACCAGGCTCTGCTGTCCATGGGATTCTTCAGGCAAGAATACTGGAGTGGGTTCCCTTCTCCAGGAGATCTTCCTGACCCAGGAATTGAACCTGCATCTCCTGCATTGTAGGCAGATTCTTTTACCCCCTTACCCACCAACTTTGAGTACATCATCTGTACTCCCAAAGCATCAGGTGCAGGGGTCCAGTCCTCTCCTAGGCTGGGAACCATCTGCCCATTAAAAGGGAAAGATACCCTTTTAATGGGCCACTTGAGGCCTGACCCTGCTGGGCCTGCAGTGTGCCAAGGACTGTAACAAGAACCCCCAGCTTGATTCCAGGAAACAGGGAGTTCCCTGTCCTCTGGGTCCACAAAGCCTTATACTTCCCTCCTCTTTTCTCTGCAGTTTGAGATTCTGCCTGAGCCAGCACCAGGCTTGCCAAAGATCTGAGACTCCCTCTCCCTCTGCCACAATCCCATCTCATCCAGCAAGGTCAAGATTCTTGTGTGGGGTAGAATGATGAACACGAAATACCAGGAAGTCAGAGAAGATCAGGACTGAGATGGATCCAGGAAAGAAGGGCTGTTAGTGATTTTGAAATACTTCTGGGGGCGATGGAGCCCACACTGGTCTGGATAATTCTCCATCTCCCTCAACACCTGCCCTGTGATCCAGCAGACAGCCTGGCCCGCTGGATCCTGCTCTGGAGAGGCAGGGGACGCCACTTCGGAACTGTTCTTGCCTGCGCTATTGCTTCACTTGCCCGGCTGCTATTTCTGAAGCCTCTGCTGTATGAGTCAGGCTGCCCCGCGTCTTCCTAGCTTGGGATCGGCTTCCCCTGAGGCATGAGGTTCCTTGAGGGGAACGGATGGTCCCAAGTCCCTTAATCAAAGCCTGGTTGGGTGCTTCCCTCTTGGCATAGATCCTGATTCTATGGCTGAATGTTCCAGGGGACCGGTTTCTACAGACCTGTGCTCTGAGCATTCAGCCCCCAAGGGTACAGCCTGCAGAGTTGTTCTCTTTCTTTGGGAGAAGGCGTTTCCCTTGAAAAAATAAAGCTGGCAGAATCCAAGCACACGTGTATTAGATTGGTGGGGTCATCTGTTCCACTGGAGGGATGGGGTGGAGGGGGAGGCGTGGGGGGCTGTGAAACCTGCTCACCAGCAGGGGGCCCCCAGGACCCTCTCTACCCGGAATCAAGAGTCCAGAGCAGTGGGTGAGCTCTCAGCCAGAAGGCTTGGGGCTACCAGAAAGCCAGATGCCAGTTCTCAGCTGTCCTTGGCCTCCCCACACAGAATCCTCGGCACACAGCAGGTGCTCAGTGCAGTTTAGAAAGAGGAACTCGAGAGGGTTTTAGACTTGCCAGAAGTGAATGCAAATGGGGGATCTGGTCCTGCTCATTCCCACCCTCTGGAGGGAGTGCTGTGTTGCCATGGTTATTACAACCAGAAGACCCCAGAGTCCAAGCTCTGCTCTTCAAAACACGTTTGCTCTTCTGACTTTATAATAACCTGATGAGGTGTGGGGAGAAGGCAATGGCACCCCACTCCAGTGTTCTTGCCTGGAGAATCCCAGGGATGGGGGAGCCTGGTGGGCTGCCGTCTATGGGGTTGCACAGAGTCGGACACGACTGAAGCGACTTAGCAGCAGCAGCAGCAGAGGTGTGGATGATCCCTGAGTACCAGACGCAGCAGCGGCAGCAGGCTCAGAGAGCTGAGGGGATGTACCCAAGGTCACACGACTAGCAGACAGCCAGGCTGGCACTGAGCTGGGCCCATCTGCCCCTAAGCCTGCCCAACCACAACCACCTGCTTTCCACTTCACGGTGGCCTTGTACCATCTATAGGCATACCTCATTTCATTGCACTTTGCAGAGACTGCGTTTTGGGGGTTTGGGAGGGTTGTTTATATTTTAAAATGGAAGGCTTGCGGCAGCCCTGTGTTGAGGAAATCTGTCAGTGCCATTTTCCTCCGAGCATCGCTCACTTGGTATCTCTGTCACATTTGGTAATTCTCACAACATTTCAGGCTTTTTCATTATTATTATGTGTTACGGTGATCTGTGATGTTACTACTACAACTAGCATTTTTTTTTTAGCAACAATTCAGATATGCACACTGTTTTTTTTAGAAACAATGGTATTGCACACTCAATAGACTACAGTATAAACATAACTATTATAAGCAGTGGAAAACCAAAATGTTCCTGTGACTCACTTTATGTCAGTGGTCTGGAACTGAACCCAGACATCACCGAGGTGTGCCGTAGTCTGATCTTTACGAAAGAGTCAAATGAACTTCAGCTGTATCCCAAGCCATAATGTGGAATGCTTGTTCATTTTTTCCTGCTGCTGCTGCCAAGTTGCTTCAGTTGTGTCCGACTCTGTGTGACCCCATAGACAGCAGCCCACCAGGCTCCGCCATTCCTGGGATTCTCCAGGCAAGAACACTGGAGTGGGTTGCCATTTCCTTGTCCAATGCATGAAAGTGAAAAGTGAAAGTGAAGTCGCTCAGTCGTGTCCGACTCTTTGCGACCCCATGGACTACAGCCTACCAGGCTCCTCCGTCCATGGGATTTTCCAGGTAAGAGTACTGGAGTGGGGTGCCACTGCCTTCTCATTTTTTCCTAATAGGTGTCAAAACAGGGACTTCACCTGTGGTCCAGTGGCTAGGACTCCACCCTCCCAATGCAGGGACCTGGGTTCAATCCCCCTGGTCAGAGAACTAGGTCCCACATGCCACAACCAAGATTCTGCACGCATCCTAAAGATCTCACATGCTGCAATGAAGATTGAAGATCCTGTGTGCCCCAACTAAGACCCGGTGCAGTCAAATGAAAAATATTTTTAAAAAGTATTATAAATACAAGAAAAATAATAGGCATCAAAATGACCCAAAAGCCGTCTCATGCCTGAGCAGAAATGCACCCACTGAAGTGCTGTGTTGGGCCTTGGAACTCAGCCCTGGAGGAGGAGGGAAGGGGGCAATGGAAGGCAAACCTCTGGAATGCAGGGGCCTGAGGAGACTGGAGATGGCTGCGCCCACACTTTGCAACCACCTGTAGGTTTCTCTAAATCTGTGCAATGGCTCAGGGATTTCCAGCCCAGAAAGGAAACTGCAGAAAGACTTGCCAGCCTGCCTCCCTGCTCTGACCCTCACATACTGACCAGGAACCTAGCAGTGGACTGGGGACATTGGGGGCCCCAGGACAGAGCACAGTTCCTCCTCCTCCAGGCTGACTCAACATCAACACTTGGCAATTTGTAGTGTGTGGGAATGTGCATGCACATGTGTTGCATTTAGAAAAATAGGGAAGGATTCCATTAAAAATTACCTATAAATAGCCCATGAGCCACAACTATGGAGCTTGTGCTTTAAAGCCTGGAAGCCACAACTACTGAAGCCCACGCGCACTAAATCCTGTGCTCCACAAGAGAAGCCAAGGCAATGAGAACCCTGCGCATCACAAGCAGAGAAAAACAAAAAGCCCATGCAGCCACAAAAACCTAGCAAAGCCAAAAATAAATTAAAAAAAATTTTTTTTAATACCTATAAATGTTCATACCTACAGCCAACTAAGAGTAGGTTCAGGTAAATTCCTTTGAAATTGACTCTCCATGAGATAATCTGGTAAAAGGTCAGAGAAGGCAATTCAAAAGTAGAAAAATAGAACTGATGAGTACACATTAGGCGGAACATTTAATGATACTGGAATCCAAATGTGAATGAGAATCATCATCATAACCTAATTTATTACATTATAAAATAGATACATAAATAATAATGCCCAGAACTGGTGAGGCTGTCAGTAAAACCCCTCCCGCTCAAATTCTGTAAAGAGTGGTTTCAGTTATGAACAACCTCAGTAGCAGGTTTTGAAAGTCTTAAAACCATTCTTTCCTTTGACCTAATAAGCCCACTCCTGGGCCTTTATCCAAAACGAGGGAGTGAAAGGAGAAAATGATTCCAAAAGATTTCAAAATAATTTTATTACTCAGGATAATAAAAATTAAAGACAGCCAACAGGGAAATTATTTTTTTAACTTGTAGTTTATTGCAAACACTATCTTGAACTCATTTGTCAAAAAGTTCAGCATCAGGCAATGTCTTAACATAAAAAAGAATTAGCTTCCAAGTAAAGCGGAAGAGTGCATAAAAATCTGTAATAATAATGACTGCATATGGACAAAAGCTGGTAAGGAATAGAAGAAAATGGGAACTCCATATAGGAAGGGCATGACACACAGCTGGTTATTTTTTAAAAAGTTAATTTGATTACTTTTCTTTAAAAATTATCTTTATAATTATTATGCTTTTTTGTCCCTGAGAGTTTTTAAAAGTTAAAAGGGAAGAAAGGAAGAAGATAGAAAGCAACCCAAGTGTCCATCAATGAATAAACAGATTTTAAAAGTGGTCTCTCCTTAACATTACAAGATTAGAAACCAACTACAAGGAAAAAAAAAACTGTTAAAAAAAAAAAACCACAAACACACGGAGGGTAAACAAAATGCTATGAAATTACCAATGGATCACTAAAGATATCAAAGAGGAGATCAAAAAATACTTAGAGACAAATGAATATATGATGATTCAAAATCTGTGGGACACAGCAAAGCAGTTCTAAGAGGGAAGTTTATAGCAGTCAATCTTACCTCAGGAAACTAGAAAAATCCCAAACAACCTACCCTTACACCAAAAGCAACTAAAGAAGAACAAACAAAACTCAAAGTTAGCAGAACAAAAGAAATTAATAAAGATCAGAGCAGAAATAAATGAACTAGGGTTGAAGAAAGCAATAGAAAAGATCAATGAAACCAAATGCTGGTTCTTTGACAAGATAAACAAAATTGATAAACCATTAGCTAGACTCATCAAGGGGAAAAAAAGGACAGAGCTCAAATCAATAAAATTTAAAATGAAAAAGGAGAAGTTACAACAGACACCACAGAAATACAAAAGATCATGAGAGAAAAATAAAAAGGACAACTTAGAGGAAATGGGACAAATTCTTAGGAAGGTGTATACAATCTTCCAAAATGAACCAGGAATAAATAGAAAATATGAACAGACCAAAAAAACAAGCAAAAGGATCGCTGGAGGTTCAGACGGTAAAGAATCTGCCTGCAATGCAGGATACCTACGTTTGAGCCCTGGGTTGGGAAGATCCTCTGGAGAAGGGAATAGCAGCCCACTCCAGTATTCTTACCTGGAGAATTCCATGAACCAAGGAAGCCTGGTGGGCTGAAGTCCATGGGGTCACAAAGAGTCAGACACAACTGAGCAACTAACACAATCACAAGCCCTGAAATTGAAACTGTGATTTTAAAATTCCCAACAAACAAAAGTCTAGGATGGCTTCACAGGCGAGTCCTATCAGACGTTTAGAGGAGAGCCTATCCTTCTGACACACACATCCTTCTGAAACGATTTCCAGAAACTGCAGATGAAAGGACACTCCCAAACTCATTCTACAAGGTCCTGATACCAAAACCAAAGATATCACACAGAAAATTACATGCCAACATCACTGATGAACATAGTTGCAAAAATCCTCAACAAAATACAGCAAACTGAATCCAACAACACATTAAAAGGATCATACACCATGATCAAGTGGGATTTATCCAGGGATGCAAGGATTTTTCTTTTTTAATTTTATACTGGAGTACAGATGATTGATACTGTTGTGATAGTTTCAAGTGGCCAGGAGAGGGACTCAGCCATACATATACATGTATCCATTCCCTCCTCAAACTACCCCCTATTCAGGCTGCCACATAATATTGAGCAGAGTTCCCTTATATGCAGAATCCACAAAGAAACCCATTGGAAAAGACCCTGATGCTGGGAGGGATTGGGGGCAGGAGGAGAAGGGGATGACAGAGGATGAGATGGCTGGATGGCATCACCAACACGATGGGCATGAGTTTGAGTAAACTCTGGGAGTTGGTGATGGACAGGGAGGCCTGGCATGCTGCGATTCATGGGGTCGCAAAGAGTCGGACATGATTGAGCGACTGAACTGAACAAAGAAACCATATCAATGAACTTATTTATAAAATAGAAACAGACTCATAGACATAGAGAATGAACTTATGGTTACCAGGAGAAAGGATGGGGGAAGGGATGGTTAGGAAGTTTGGGATTGACATGCAAGGATTTTTCAGTATCTCCAAATCAATCAGTGTGATTCATCACATTAACAAATTGAAAAATAAAAGCCATACGATCATCTCAATAGATGCTTTTGACAAAATTCAACACCCACTTATGATAAAAAAATACTCTCCAGAAAGTGGGCATAAAGAGAACCTCTCTCAACATAATGAAGGCCATACATGACAAATGCACAGCTAATATCATACTCAATAGTGAAAAACTGAAAGCATCTCCTCTAAGATCAGGAATAGGACAAAGGATATTCATTCTCACCACTTTTATTCAACATAGTTTTGGAAGTCCTAGCCACAGCAATCAGAGAAGAAAAAGAAACCAAAGGAATCCAGATAGGAAAAGAAGTAAAACTACCACTGTCTGCAGATGACATGATACTATACACAGAAAATCCTAAAGATGCTACCAGAAAACTACTAGAGCTCAATGAATTTGATAAAGTCACAAGGTATAAAGTTAACACACAGAAATACTCTTGCATTTCTATACATTTACAATATGAAAGATCAGGAATTCAGGAAACTATCTCATTTATCACTACAACAGAAAGAATAAAGTACCTAGGAATAAACCTACTTAAGGAGGCAAAAGACCTGTACTGGTAACACGGTAAAGATACTCATGAAAAAAGTTACAGACAACACAAAGAGATATACCATATTCTTGGATTGAAATAATCAATATTGTGAAAATGATTACAGTACCCAAAGCAATCTACAGGTTGAATCCAATCACTATCAAATTACCAACAGAATTTATCACAGAATTAGAACAAAAAATTTTTACAATTTGTGTGGAAACATGAAAGACCCCGAATAGCCCAAGAATCTTGAGAAGGAAAAACAGGGACTTTCCTGTGGTCCAGTGGTTAAGACTCAATATGTCCACTGCAGGGGGCCTGGGTTTGATCCCTGGTTTGGGAACTAAGGTCCTGTCCGCCATGGCCAGAAACAAAAGACGACAACAAACAGAGCTGGAAAAACCAGGCTCTGTCACTTCAGACTATCCTACAAAGCTACAGTAATCAAAGCAGCATGGCGTTGGCACAAAAACAGAAATATAGATGAATGGAACAGGATAGAAGCCCAGAGACAAGTCCATGCACCTATGGTCACCTAATCTATAGCAAAGGAGGTAAGAATATACAGTGGAGAAAAAACAGTCTCTTCAATAAGTGGTTCTGGGAAAGCTGGACAGCTACATGTAATAGAACGAAATTAGAACACTCCCTAGCATCATACACAAAGATAAACTCAAAATGGATTAAAGATCCAGATGTAAAGCTGGACATTATAAAACTCTTAGAGGAACATAGGCAGAACACTCTTTGACACAAAATCACAGATCTTTTTTGATCCACCTCCAAGAGTAATGAAAAAACAAAAATAAACAAATGGGACTGGATTAAACTTAAAAGCTTTAGCACAGCGAAGGAAACCATAAACAAAACAAAAAGACAACTTACAGAATGGGATAAAATATTTGCAAATGAAGTGACCAATAAGGGGTTAAATCTCCAAAATATACAAACAGCTCATGCAGCTCAGTATAAAAAAAAAACCAAAAACCCAATAAAAAACATAGGCAGAAGGTCTAAATAGACATTGCTCCAAAGAAGACATACAGATAGCAAGAAATACCAAAAAGCACATGAAAAGATGTTCAACACTGCTAATTATTAGAGAAATGCAAATCAAAACTACAATGAAGTACCACCTCAGGGACTGGTCAGGATGACCATCATCAAAAAGTCTACCAAAAATAAATACTGGAGAGGATATGGAGAAAAGGGAATCCTCCTACACTGTTGGTGGGAATCTAAATCGGTATACCCACTAGGGAGAACAGTATAGAGGTTCCTCAAAAAACTAAAAATAGAGCTATCATATGATCCTGAAATCCCACTCCCGGGCATATATCTAGAGAAAACCAAAATACATGCACCCCAATGTTCAGTCCAGCACTTATTTAACAATAGCCAAGATATGGAAGCAACCTAAATGTCCATCAACAGATGAATGGATAAAGATGTGGTATATTACTGAATATTACTCAGGCATGAAAAAGAATGAAATAATGCTATTTACAGCAACATGGATGGACCTAGAAATTATCATACTAAGTGAAATCAGAAAGATAAACACAAATACCATATGATATCACTTATATACAGAATCTAAAAAGGATACAAATGAACTTATTTACAAAACAGACTCACAGAGTTGAAAAACAAACTTTGGTTACCAAAAGGTAAAGTTGGTTGGGCAGGGATAAATTAGGAGGCTGGGATTAACATATATTCACTGTGTGTGTATATGTGTGTGCGCACATGCATACTCAGGCATATCTGACTCTTTGTGACCCTGTAACCTGCAAGGCTCCTCCATCCATGTGCTTCTCCAGGCAAGAACGCTGGAGTAGGTTACCATTTCCTCCTCCAGGGGATCTTCCTGACTGAGGGATCAAATCAGCATCTCCTGCATTGATAGGTGGATTCTTTATCTCTGAGCCACCTGGGAAGCCCATATATTCTCTACTATATATAAAATAGGTAATCAATAAGATCTACTGTATATCACAGGGAACTCTACTCAACACTGTAATAATCTAGAAGGGAAAATAATCTGAAAACAGAATAGACATACATACACGTAAAACTGAATCACTCTGCTGCACACCCAAAACTCACACAGCTGCCTTCAGCTCCAAACAGCCATTGTACTTAAGCGGCATATTTTGGGGTGGCACGTTTGCTCCCCTTCACCACCATCAGTCCCCTTCTTGCCGTCTGTTGGGGTTATGACCACATTAAAGGATGGCCATTGATTAAGGGTGAGTCTGAGTTTTACAACAGAAGTGGAGTAGAAAAAGCAGTTCATGTCGACCCTTGTCAAAGTGAGGAGGAGAGCTGACCCACTCAACCCACATCTTAGGAAAAACTGAGTCAGCTTTTATTACCTAATCTCACTTCTCAATTATTTTGAAGATGGGGAAGGAGTGGGTGGAAATGAGGTCAAGCTGAAGCACTCTGGTCTGTAAACTTGGAATTCAGCTGCCAGAGAGGAGCAGGATCCCTGGTTGTCCAATAAAGGATGCTTTCCAGTGAGTTCCCGCCGACTCAGGATGTCTGGGAAGTGATGGGTGTCTTAGTTTATTTCTCCCTGGAAGCATGTATGCATTCTCCGAAAGTCAAAGTTCTCACAAATTGATAAACAAACAGAAAAATGACAACCTTAAGTCAGTCCAGGGGGACTGGAGGGAAGAGGGGTAGAGTTGATCAAGATGAAAAGGGGACTGCCAAGGTTGACTATGTAAACAACACTCAAGAGGAGATGGATATTATCTAAGGGAAAAAAAGGTGTGCATGTTCAGTCATGTTCAGCTCTTTGCAACCCCATGGACAGTAGTCTGTCAGGCCCCTCTGTCTATGGAATTTTCCAGACAAGAATACTAGAGCAGGGTACCATTTCCTTCTCTGGGGTGTCTTCCTGACCCAGGGGTCGAACCCTCATCTCTGGTGTCTCCTGCATTGGCAGGTGGGTTATTTACCACTGGTACCACCTGGGAAGATACCAACAAGCACCAAGGGAGAAAATATTTAACTAGACCGGAAGAAACTGAGCAAGTTGTTAGAAAAGATCCCAGCATCCCCCAAGCCCCCATGGTGGGAGTGGGGAGAAGGGACCCTGACCTCAGGCAGGGATGGTTTCCCAGGTGAAATCAGCCAGCTTAAATGCTAACTTCCATGATCTGTAAACTGCTCCAGTGCCTAGAAGAAGAAGAAATACTTCCAAATTCTTTATCAGGAATCTGTAGAGGCCAAAAACCAACCACTATAGCACAACAAAGGAAAACCACAGGCCAACCTCACTTATGTGTAAAAAAAAAAAAAAAAAAAAAAATCAATGCAAAACTCCAAAATAAAATATTAGCAAATAAAACCCACAAAAGCATTGAAAGGGAAAAGTCACCAGAAACAAGTGAGACTTGTATGATATAACAAGGAAGGTTTGATATTAGGAGATGTTTTAATTCACTTTACATTAATATATTAAAGAAGAAAAATCATGATCTGTAATAGTCATTAAAAGCCATTTGACAGCATTTATCATTTACTAACAAAAGCTTTTATCAAATTAGAAAAGGCATTCTTCTAATTTGAGGTATCTAATTAAGGTATCATTAGCATGATAAAATTATACACACAGACACATGCACCGAGCCCCCAAATCAGACTCATCTGTAATGACTGGAAGCAACAGAAGTCTCCATGAGACTCTGGAACAAAAGAATGCCCTGCACCATTGCTTTGTATGAGGTTTCTAGCTGATGAAAGTAGGCAAGAGAGAAAAAGAAGCCATTTAAGAAGAAAGAAAGAGGTCAAATAATTATGTTTACTCTGGAAAAATTCAAGGGAGGCAACCAGAAAAGGTGGCAGGCAGTGAGAGATTTCTCTAGGGGGTCAGACACAGAAGTAACCTACCAAAACACCTAGCCTTCCTATGCATAAACAGCACATGGAAAAGTTAGAAGAAAATATTCCACTTACAAGAATAACCCCCCAATAAATCTCCCACACAATAAGTGCACAAAGATGTATACAACCTATGTGAAGAACTCTATAAAAGCTGGGAGGGAGGTAAAACACTTCAAATGCAAAGAAAGCTGTGCTGCATATGTTCCAATTTAGAAAGATTCAACACTAAAGAGATATAACTATCAATACCAAGTGTTACGGAATGGTGGGATTGGAACCCTCATACATGCTGGAGGGAATGTAAGATGGTGTGGCCACCCTAAGAAACTTAACAATTTCTTAAAAAGTTAAAAATATGTTTACCATATGGTTCAACAGTTCCACTCCTAGGTATCTTACCCCAGAGAAATGAAAACATACACTTAGACAAAGACAGTGCACAAAGCCCCATCAGCTATTCAATGAATGAACAAACTGTGCTATGTCTATACTATGGAACTTGCTCAGTTGCTCAGTCTTGTCCGACTCTTTGCGACCCCACAGACTGGAGCCACCAGGCTCCTTTGTCCAGGGGTTCTCCAGGCAAGAATACTGGAGTGGGTTGCCATTTCCTTCTCCAAGGGATCTTCCCGACCCAGGGATCGAACCCAAGTCTCCCGCATTGCAGGTGGATTCTTTACCATCTGAGCCGATGCACATAAAAGGAACAGAGATGAATCTCAAAAACATTATGCTAAGGGAAAGACAGATGCAAAAGACCACATATTGTATGATTCCATTCATATGAGATGTCCAGAAAAGGGAACTAGACAGAAAGAACACAAAGGTTGGTTGCTGCATGGACCTGGTGGGGGGGCGTGGAGCAGGAACAGGAAGTGGCTGCCGATTGGCACAGAAAAATCGTGGGTGATAGAAAGTGTCTCACATACGTAAAGTTGGCGGCACAACTCTAAATTCACTAGACGTCATTGGAATGTACACTTAAAATGAGCGATTTTTATTGCATAAAAAAATTAAGCCAGTAGGACCTCCCTGGTTGGTACAGTGGAGAAGAATCTGCCTGCCGATGAAAGGGACATGGGTTCAGTCCCTGGTCAGGGAAGAGTCTACATGCTGCAGAGCAGTGAAGCCTGTGCGCCACAACTGCTGAGCCCACCGCAGCAACGACCGGCCGAGCGCCGAGAGGCTGTGCTCGGCAACTCAGAGAAGCCACCGCGCTGAGACGCCCTGGCTCTTAAAAGAATAGCCCCCACTCACTGCAACTTGGGAAAGCCTGTGTGCAGCAGCAAAGACTCAGCACAGCCAAAAATAAACAATACATTTAAAAAATAAAAAAGCCACTGAAAAGTAACTTCTCAAAAAAAAAAAATCAAAAAAATTAACTTCATAAGTTTAACACAGAATAATGTGATCTCAATAAAAATACCCAACAGGGATATACGTGCATGTCCATGTATATGTTTGTGCATATTTTTAAAACTAGACAAGCTGATTCTAAAGTTGATGAAACTTTAAACAATAGCCAGAAATTTTCAGAAAAGAACAGTGAAGAAAAACTAACCCTAATACATATTAAATCAGATTACACTATAGTAATTAAAACAATTTCATACCAACAAATATACATGTATGTACATTTATACATATGTATGACAAATCAATGGCATGGAAGAAAATACCAAATACACATAATACATTCAAGAATTTATTATACAACTAAAGACTTCAAAGCCAGAGGTGGGGTGGGCACTCTCTAGTTATTGGCATTAGAACAACTGGGTGAAAATGAAAGTGAAAGTGAAGTCATGTCCTACTCATTGCAACCCCGTGGATTGTAGCCTGCCCAGGCTCCTGCGTCCATGGGATTCTCCAGGCAAGAATACTGGAGTGGTTTGCCATTTCCTTCTCCAGGGGATCTTCCCGACCCAGGGATCAAACCCAGGTCTCCCGCATTGCAGGCAGACGCTTTAACCTCTGAGCTACCAGGGAAGCACCCTCTGTGTTATTTCTTCCACCAAAAATGAATTCTGAATAGAAGATTTAAACATAAAAAGTTAAATAGTAGTAGTACTAGAAGAAATTTTTCTCTTGTTAGGAAAGCCCTTTCTGAGCATGACTCAAAACCCAGAAGTCCCATTTATACACAATCTAATAAAAAGTTTTTAAAAGTCTGCAGGGCCAGCCCCAAAGGATCATCCTCCCCTGTCATATGCGTGTGTGCTCAGTCATGTCTGACTCTTTGCGACCCCATGGACGGTAGCCCTCCAGGCTCCTCTGTCCCTGGGATTCTCCAGTCAAGAATACTGGAGTGGGTTGCCATGCCCTCCTCCAGGATTGAACCCATGTCTGTTACGTGTCCTGTATTGTAAGCGGATTCTTTACCCACTCAGCCTCCTGGGAAGCCCTCCCCCATCATAAACAACTCTAAAACTAAGCAGAATATACAAAACAATTGCTTGCAGGAATTGGGCCGTGCAGCATAGAGCTGCAATCCTTAAGAGAAGGGAAGTTCTTGAGATGAAATCTCACCACAGCTTTCTTTGGAAAGGAGCACTTTTCAAACTGCTGAGTGAGATGCATAGCTTACATAGAAAGCAGCAGTCTTGCTAACTGGAGGAAAGGGAGATCAGAGTTCAAGGGTGCTAGGATATTTTGGACTTGTGTGACAAGGCACAGGAGGGGAAGAAGTCACACAGAAATCTGCAAGGAGGATCCTTAGATCCTTGGTCAAATCCTAAACTGCGTGGGCACACCATGAGACCCTGAGAGGTGCAATGGAAAACCCATTCTAACCAAGCTAAAAACCAAGTCTTAATAGGGTCAAAGGTGATCAGCCAGCCAGTGATTTAACTATCTGGTAAGGACAAAAACTCAATATTCTTTAGAGAAATATATGGAATTTTTTACATGATATCCGCAAAGCTCAGCATACAATTCAAATTACTAGCTCTGTGAAATAGGAGCACACTGTTAATAAAAGTAGATCCATGCATGACCCAGATGTTGGAATTAGCAGATATATATAAAGGTGTGCTAGGATTTTAAAAGGTGTTAAAGAATCTAGAGGTAAAACAAGACAATGGGTCAAAATTACAAAAGAGAAAATGGAAACTCAGGGAACCAAACAGAAGTTTTAGAACTGAAATATAAAATTCTTGGAAATGAAAAACCCACTGAATGGATTTAATAGCAGACTAGACACAACCCAAAAAAAATCAGTGACTAAAGACTGGTCAGTAGTAATTATCCAAATGGAAGCACAGAAATAAACAAGAATTAAAAATAAAAATCACAAGAGAAAAGAGAAAGAAAGAAAGAATGGACTCTAAGAAATGTAAGTGGAGTCCTAAAAGGAGAAGAAAGAGAGAAAACAGGGCAGAAGAATATCTTAAGGGAGAGAGTTGTTCAGTCGCTCAGTCGTGTCTGACCCTTTGCCACCCCAGGACTGCAGCATGCCCGGCTTCCCTGTCTTCCACCATCTCCTGGAGCTTGCTCAAATTCACGTACATTGAGTCAGGATGCCATCCACCAGGCTTCCCTGTTGGCTCAGACAGTAAAGAATTTGCCTGCAATGCAGGAGACCCAGGTTCTATCCCTGGGTCTGCAAGATCCCCTAGAGAAGGAAATGGCTACTCACACCAACATTTTGGTGCTTCTCGGGTAGCTCAAACGATAAGAGACAACAGACAGTAATTTATTAAAGTTGACTAACGATCTCAAAAGAGATTCAAGGAGTTTAGCAAACCCCAAACAGGATTAATACAAAGGAGACCACACCAAGGCACATGAAACTAATGGAAATTAAAGAAAAAGAGAAAATATCAAAAGCAGCTAAAGGATGAATAAATTACATTCATGGGAATAACAGCAATATTCAGATGAATATAACAGCAACAACAGATGAATTCATTAGAAACAGTAATAGCCAGAAGAAAATGGAATGACACTATCAATTGAACATTTTATATCCAACATCATCATTTGTCAAAATGAAGGCAAAATAAAGAAAATTTCACGCAAAGATGAGAGAACTTGTCACCACCACATCCTTGGTCCAAGAGATATTAAAGAAGTTGTTCAGGGGCTTCCCTGGTGGTCCAGTGGCTAAGACTCCATGTTCCCAATGCAGGGGCCCAGGTTAGATCCCAGGGCAAGTAGAGCATCCCAGAGGGTCCCATCTGAGTCACCAGGACCTGAAGGGGAGAAAACTATAATTTCCCCCCCATCCTTCTGAGTTCCTGGCTGAGACCTCTGTAATAAAAGGCAGAGGCATCTCCTTGGTGGTCCAGTGGTGAAGAATCTGTCTTGCAATGTAGATGCAGGTTTGATCCCTGGTTGGGGAACTAAGATCCCACATGCCTCAGGGCAACTAAGCCCAAGTGCTGCAACTAAGATCCGATGCAGCCAAATAAATAAATATTGTTTTTAAAGACAGATTAACAACAGAAAAATGAATAGACGTTTACTAACATATCCACCTCATGTAAACTTGGGAGATACTCAGTGGGAGAATGAGTTAACACTCAAAGTGGCCTGAGTCACCGGCTTAAATACTATTCTCAACTAAAGACAAAAGAAAGATGTGATGAAATCAGTTGTGGCGAGGTTACCGGCATAATTAACAAGGGGAAGAGAGGGAGACACCTTTACAAATAGAGATTTCCTTTAAAAATGCCAACTCCCCTTACAAAAGGGTAACTTCTGCTCTGCTTTTAAAGCTTCTCATGTATTTGCCATTATCTCAAAATAATCTTATGTCAAAGAAACATTATTTCGGGGTGACATATTCTGTTACCCTTCACTACTTTTGGGGCTTCCCTGGTGGCTCAGATGGTGAAGACTCTGCCTGCAGTGCAGGAGACGCTGGCTAGATCCCTGGGTGGGGAAGATCCCCTGGAGAAGGGAACGGCACCCCAGTATTCTTGCCTGGAGAATTCCATGAACAGAGGAGCCTGGTGGGATACAGTCCATGGGGTCGAAAAGAGTCAGGCACAACTGAGTGAGTAACACCTTCAGTATTTTTGGATGGAATAATTAAAAACTAACAACTAGGCCTTTTTTTAAAAAAATGAGGAATACCAAATATTATACTATCTTTCCCTCAACTTCCAGGTAAATGTTTCTATTTCCTAGGAGCCAGGCCCAACTCTGAGATTCTTGCAGTTTCACTAGGTTTTAGGAGTCCCTTTTCCCAGAAACTAGAAACAACAAACTGCCCATTGACTGAAGAATAGACAAACAAAATACGGTCTCTCCATATGCAATGGAATATGATTCAATCAATAAAAAGGGATGAAATACTGAAACATGCTACAACAATTATGGCCTATGAAAACATTATGCTAAGTGAAAGAAGTGTAAAAATTAAAACAGAAACCTCATTTAAAATGGAGTCAGGAGCCCAGACGGGGAGTTCTTATGTCCCACGACTAAACGTCAATTCGAGACCCAATAGAAGGAGATGTACTTTACATCTCTATGGTACTATTTGCTACCCTAGCAGGAGAAGGAAGCTTTTCTCCGCACCTAGCAACTGCCCAGCCAATGAGAGACTATCATAATTCAGTCAATGAAAAGCCACTATACTTCAAACTTGCAGTTTCCTCCAATGGACTCTCTGTTCATAACACCTTCTCTCAACTCTCCTATCTCCTCTTTCAAAGAACTTACCTCTCTTTTGTTCCATATATTTGCCTGTGGTTTGTCATAGATGGCATGTCCTGAATTGCCATTCTTTGCTATTCCCAAATAAACCTATCTTCCTGGTAAAAATAATTGGCTGTTTTATTGTTTTAGGGCAACGGAAGCCAGACACAAAGTGCCACGTGTTATATAATTCTGCATACATGAGATGTCCAGCATAGATCAACTGGAAGGGACAGAAAGGAGACTCGTGGTTGTCAGGCATGAGGAGGATGGCGGGATTGGCGGGGGGTGGGTGGGGGGTGATGGGTATGGAGTCTCTTTCGGGGGTGATGAAAGTGCTCGGAATCACTGGTGTTGGTTGTACAACCTTGTGAATACACCAACCACCACTGGATTGTACACTTTAAACATAAACTTCATAGTCTGTGAATTATATCTCAATTCTTGTAGAAAGACGTAGGAGAAGGAAAGCGCTGAAAATGATACTTAAGTTTCATAATAAAACAAGGGATTTTCAAAAAAAGAAAGAAAGAAAGAAAAGGAAAAGAAATCTCTTTGAGTTTCTGCACACTTTCTTCGTCTCCTCATCCATCCACCCAGAGAATTTTGTGTCTGTTTCACCCAGTAAAAGGCCTGTGTCTGCCTTTTAATTTGGAGCCTTGGAGCCTGGCAGGTAAATCAGAAATGGGACCCAAGAAAAAGGAGAGGCATCCCAAAGCCCCTCTGGGATCTCAACCTCCCACACTCCATGAGTCACTTGACCGAGTAACAGCCTTCCTTCCTGTTTATCATCTGGGAGAAAAAATAAAATGGCACTTTTCTTTTTCCGCCAACAATTTATATAAACCGACTTTGCAAACAATCGTTTCCTTAGCAACCTCTGACCCATTCTCTTCAGACGAATTCTCTCCAGTTGGACTGTCCTTTTTCAGCCAATCTAAGTTTATCTTGAAATCTCACTTAAAAACAGAAAAGTGGGGGTTTTCACAAATGGACAAAGCATCACCAGGAATGCCCAGGGCTGAGGGCTGAAGGCCAAAGAAACAAGAAGTAATGTTTTAGTTTATCTTTCTATGCCCACTGTGTAAGTTCTGACAGTGATGATTTGCTTTCAAAGTTCATCAATTTGGCATCTGATGGCAGTAAAATAAAAAAAAAAACCAATGAAATACCAAAAAACCAAAATGCACAATCCAAAATCACAAACAGGACAAATTAGGAGGAAAAAATTGTTTTTGGAAAATGTTGATTTGGAGAGCGACAACTGTAACGCATTGCTCCCTGACTTTACTTTGAACCCCGGGACAGATGATCAGACCAGGGACCTCCCTTTCTAGAGGAAAGACGCTGCCTGGAGCCCTGCGCCCTGTCTGTCACCGCGTGGCACACACAGCCCACCTCTCAGCTCTGCTCGTCTCACCAGGCTTCCCCAACCAACAGAAGGGCTGTGGTCACTCGCCCGAAGGGTGTGCGTTCTGATTCAGTCACTAAGTCGTGTCCGACTCTTTGGTAGCCACCAGGCTCCTCTGTCCATGGGATTCTCCAGGCAAGAATACTGGAGTGGGCTGCCATGCCCTCCTCCAGGGGATCTTCCCAATCCAGGGATTGAACCTGTGTCTCTTATGTCTCTTGCATTGGTAGGTGGGTTCTTTACCACTAGCACCACCTGGGAAGCCCCCTAGGGCCAAGTAGAGTGACCACGTTCATTCATGTACTGTGGATCAGCTGCCTGCCCTGTGCTCTCCTCCTCCAGACCAGGGCCGGCTTCACGAGCAAGCAAAGCATACAGCCAGGGCCCTGTGCTCAGACGGCCACCCCCCACCCTTCCCTGCGTGCTCTGTGTCGCCGTCTTGAATCTTAATTTTTGAATGAGGGGCCCTGCGTTTTCATTTTATACTGGGACCCCCACTTTATGTAGCAGGTCCTGCTAGAGAGTCCTTTAATGCAGATGCTCAGGCGACTGGCACAGGTCAGAGTTAACACAAAACAAGGGACTGGCCAGCCGTGGAGCCCCTCCCAGCAAGGAGACCCATCCCTGCCTCTAGATTCAACTGACTCGGAGCCCCCTCCTATCGGAGCCTTAAACAGCTGGGTAACTGACCCCCAAAACTATTTTGAGATCCGCTTCTGCAAGAGCAGATCCGTTTCACATAACTGTGGCATTAACAGTAACAAGAGGCGGGGAAAAACAAGGGACTTCCCTGGCTGTCCAGTGGCTATGACTCTGTGATCCCAACTGCAGGAGGCATGGGTTCCCTCCCTGGGCTGGGAATTAAGATTTTGCAAGGCCGCGTGGTACATCCAAAAATAAAACAGCAAGAGGGGCCAGTGCCAAAGGACCAGGACCTGTTGCGCGTGTTCTGTGTTAAAAACTCCTGGGCGCACAGGACCCAGTCTGCCCTTACTGTGTTACTCGGAGGGGTCTGTCCTGAGCAGAACAAGACCTGACCAACCCCCTTCGCGGTGATGGGGCACCTCCCGGGGTGTACAGAGGCCGTGTCCGCAGGGTGACCGGCAGCACCAGGCAGCTGGTCAGCTGTGCCTCAGTGGCCCTGGTGGCTCAAACCCACAACTCAGCCCAGTCACCACCCTGGGCTCCGGCCATTCCCTGCTGTGCGCCAGGATCTGAAAGGCCCTTCCTTTCCCGCGAAGCCTCTTCTGGGGTTTCGGGAAGGAAGTGAAGACAGAGAGAGGAAACCGCAAACCCTTATAACTCTAATAGTAGCGCCAACTTTTGGTCCATGGCCCTCTCCTGGGGACACACTGGGGCGGTTGGTTCAGAAGACGAGGGGGTGGGGGGCTGCACCTGCTACATTTCATCCTGAAACCCCCCCCCGGGGGGATGGGAGGGTGTCATTCTCCCATCTGATAAGCCACACTGTATCCGCTCTGCAAGAGGAGGCCCAGGCACTGAGAGAGGCTGGCGAAGGCAGGACAGGGACACGCCGGGTCTCTCTGACCTGGGGCCAGTCGTTTCTGCAGCGCTCGGACCAGAGGGGCCGCAGTGCCCATTTGGGCTGTGTGCCACTCTGCTGACGCAGGCTCCCCTCTCCAGGACACTGGCAGGGCCACGGCCGAGCCAGATCATCAGTCCCTGGGAACACTGTCTTACAGAGAAACCCAATGGGGAAGTGACGGTGGGACCATCACCTTCTGCATCTCTGAAAAGCCAAGTGCTGTGCTTACAATCAAAGAGCCTCAGGGGCTTCTCAGCTCAGAGAGGACTTAACAGTTGGCAGTTTCCTTTTCCCGTTTGGGTCCCAAACTCTGCCTCCAGAATTTTCAAAGTGTTAGTCACTCAGTCGTGTCCGACTCTTTGTGACCCCGTGGACTTTAGCCCACCAGGCTCCTCTGTCCATGTGATTCTCCAGGCAAGAAGATTGGAGTGGGTTGCCATGTCCTTCTCCAGGGGATCTTGCCAACCCAGAGATTGAACCCAGGTCTTCTGCATTGCAGGAAGACCCTTTACCGACCGAGCCACTGGGGAAATCCAAAGGCTAACTTTAAAGCCAGAATGAACCCCTACTCTCTGCTATGCCCGACACCGGCCTCTTGGAGCCTGCCTGGAATGCTGGGGACCCACTGGCTCTCTTGTCCCCTAGGCCGAGCTGGCAATAGCCGCAGGACCCTCAGACGCTAGCATGAGAACTTTGCCTGCTTCGTCATTGTGATAACCACCCTGGGAGCCGATTACTCCCTGCTTAAACCTTCTGGGAACACTTACGGCCTGAGCACTGCAGAAAGGATTAAGGCAACAGAGAAGAGGCATGTTTTTCCAATTAGTTATAAACCACCCATGTTGGAACATTTGCAAAATCGGCCGCTCTCTTCCACATTATCCAAGATACCTTCTTTCTTTCTCATTAGTATGTTCACAAGCTTTTTAAGCTGACTTGGTACTCAAGGCCCATAACCATGAAATAGACAGGATGCTCATGGCAAAATGCCTACACCAGAATACCAAGGCCCAAAATCTCATCTTCTGTGAGCCAGGCAAGGAGGGAAGAGATGGAAATCAACCTCTACCTACAAGCATTCCCCACCTCAGGCAAGTAACACCCTCCAGTGAGTGCAGTTACCTTTGTTTTAGATTTGGATATACATTTTACTACACATATACGTTTTTGAAGAAGATTTCCCCGGCTGACATTTCTCACCCCCTGCCAAGTCTGGTCTAGCCTGCCAAGGAGAGGAGACCAAGATCCCAAGCTATGAGCTCATTCTCCTTAAAGGGCCTTGTTGGAAAGGCAGGGAATGTGGGGAAAGCAGGGGAAACGCCATTCTCACGCCTACAAAGTGGGTCTTGCAATGGGCAGGGCAGCTCTGAGAGCAGGAAGTGAGAACAGCTGGAAAGGTGTGTGATCATGGCCAGAGTGTCAGTGTCAGATACAGGCCACCTGGTGAGCTAACGAAGTCAGTCTGACTCCGGTTTTGCAGGTGAGAAAACAGGCCAGAAGAGGTTGAGGGTCCCAGGCCACACACCCCTTGAGCGGTGGTGGAGCTGGGCTCTGAAACCATATGGGGGAACCGCTGACTGAAACTGCCTGCCCTGGCCAGGCCCCCTAGTGACCATGGGCGTGAGTTACCTTGGGAGGTCCTGGTAAGGAATGCAGAACAAGCTACCACCAACCAGAAGAATTCGAGAAAGGTCACAAGGAGAGAGGAGACGCAAGTCCGTATGTCCTGCCAACCTCCCGGAATCCTTCTCGGCTGAGTGAAGAACATGCTACCAGGATGGACCCTGAGTCAGAGTGATTGGCCAGAGACAACCTGGACACTAACCCAACTTCCATAAAACGCGAGACGGCGAGCCACGTGGGAGAGCAGTTCTCCTGGGTTCCCTGGCCCTCCTGCTCTCTGCCCGGGGTGCCCCTTCCCAATAAAATCTCTTGCTTTGCCAGGACATGTGTCTTCTTGGACAATTCATTCCCAAGTGTTAGACAAGAGCCCACTCTCAGGCCCTGGAAGGGGGTCCCCCTTCCTGCCACAAAACCATGTTGTCTGTCTTTAGAACCTGCTTTAGCCCTTAAGCTGTTGCATTTGGAGGGTCCTTGTGATGGACAGAATTCTAAAGATGCCCAATCCCAAGAAGCCCACCCTTGGTGTGTGCACATCTTCTAGTCATCCAATCCAGTGCTAATCTAGGTGTGGCTGTGAAGGGAATCTGGAGAGGTAATTAAAGTCTCAGATCAGTTGACCTTGAGATGGATGGACCTGACCTTAGCATACGAGCCCTTTAAAGTGGAGCCACGAGGACAAATGAGGAGATCGGACTGGAAGCACAAGAAGAGTCTGACACTGTTTGGGGCTTGAAGGATGGAGGAGGATGCATGGCAAAGGATGAGGCTGGCCCAGGAGCTAAGAGCAGGCCTGGACTCACAGCTAGGAAGGAGATGGGGATCTCATTCCTGCAAACACAAGGAACTGGGTTCTGCCAACAACCTGAGTGAGCTTGGAAATGGCTTCTTCTCACAGCCTCCTGAAAAGACCTCAGCCAGGTGATCTGGTGGCTAAGACTCCATGCTCCCAACACAGGGGGCCCTGGTTTGATTCCTGGTCAGAGAACCAGATTCTGTGCTAAGTCCCTCAGTCGTGTCTGAATCTTTGTGACCCTATAGACTGTAGCCTGCCAGGCTCCTCTGTCCATGGGGATTCTCCAGGCAAGAATACTGGAGTGGGTTGCCATGTCCTCCTCTAGGGGATCTTCACAATCCAGGGATTGAACCTGTGTCTCTTACATCTCCTGCATTGTAGGAGGATTCTTTACCCACTCAGTCACCTAGGAAGCCCAACAAGATCCCACATGCTGCAACTAAGACTCAGCACAGCCAAATAAATAAATATTTAAAAAGAAAAAAAAAGTACCTCAGCCAGCCGACACCCTGACTTCAGCCAGTGAAGCCTTGGGCAGAAAACCAACCTTGCCGAGTCAGACAAGCTGCTGAGTTTCTTAGGAGCCACTACACTCCTTGCCCTGTGGTCTGAGCGCCAGTCCCGGCTGCCACAGCCGCCAAAGACTCCACGTCCTCAGTGCCTCTCTGGGCCTCTGAGCTGCCCCTTCCAGCTTCCACGGGCCCTGAGAAGCACCGTTCTTCTCGGCCAGAACCAGGGAAGTGGGGTGAGAAGAGGGCTGCCCTTGAAACTAGAAGATGCTGTACAAGTCTTGAGTCTCTCGGGGGCTTCACCTGCTTTAAACGCTGACCTCAGGGCAAGACAGACAGCCTACACCTGTGCCGCCCAAGGCTGACTGAAGCCATTGGCCGCAGACGGCTGTTTAAATTCAAATGCATGAAAATTAAGCAGAATTAAAAATTCAGTTGGGTGAGTTGGCTTGCCGGATAAAAATAGAGGCTGCCCAGTTAAATTTGAATGTCAGACAAATAGATCATTTTTTAGTAAAACTGAGCCCCAAATACTGCATGGGATATATTTACACTAAAAGAAGTTTTAGTTTCTCAAATTTAATTGGGCAGCCTTTTCTTTTTTTAAACTAATTATGTCAGAAGTTTTAGATCTACAGGAAAATCATGACAACAGAGCAGAGTTCCTACATACTTCACAGCCTCCCTTATCACCTCTTACATTTATATGCTACATTTACTGCAATTAGTGCACCACTGTTAATGTTATTATTAACTAAAGTGCATAGTCTGTTCAGACCTTAGTTTTTTCCAAGTGTCTTTTTCCCACTGTTCCACAATCCCATGATCCCCTGTTACCCTGAGTCATCACGCCTCCTTAGGTTTCCCCCCCAGATTTAAATAGCCACACGTGGTGTTGCTTGTCCGGGCCATGACGATTTCTCAAGCTTTTCTTGTTTTTTTGATGACCTGGACAATTTTGAAAAACGCTTTGTAGAATGCCCCTCAATTGGGATATATCTGATGTTTTTCTCATGAGTTATACTAGGGGTTATGGGCTTGGGGGAGGAAGGCCACAGAGGTTAAGTGCAGAGCTCAACGCAGAGCTAGGGCACGTGCTTTGGGGTTTTTTTTGGTGGGGGCGGGGGGGGGGGTTGTTGCTGCATCTTGCAGTGTGTGGGGATCTTAGTTCTCCAACCAGGGATGGAACCCATGCCCCCTGCAACAGAAGCATGGAATCCTAACACTGGACCACCAGGGAAGTCCCAAAGAGCACATGCTTTCAAAGTGACTTACAACAGCTGATGCTGACCTTGCCTACCTGGTTGAGGTGTGTTTATCAGGTTTCCCCACCTTCTATACCCTCCCCCTTTCCATGGCGTCCTGATGCCAAGGGCATCACGCACCGCCCATGCTTGAGGAGTGGGAGGCGTCCTGTACTTTTATTTATTAAATTTGGCAGCCCTATCCAGGGCACCCGGTACATGTCAAGCGCTCCACAGCTACCGGAGGCTAGTGTCTACCACAGCAGACGGCACTGAGTCCAAGCACGCAGGCTGTCCAAACACAGGTCGTTCACATACCACCCCCACTACTGTTCACTTAACATTTTCCTTTAAATAAGCTCACTTTAAAAAAAAAAGATGCATGCTCCAGAGCCTGCTGGTGGCAACTACTGAGCTGCATGCTAGAGCCCATGCTCCACAACAGAAGCCACTGCAATGAGAAGCCCCCGCTCGCTGCAACTAGAGAAGAACCTGCATTGTGCTGCAATGAAGACCTGGCACAGCCAAAACTTAAAAAAAAATCTTTTTTTAAAAAGGAAACCGGATATCAGTACCTGAGATTCCGTTAGTGGCAGCCCAGCACCGAGGACGCCCCAGGACATCCAAGAACACCTGGAGGGGGTCCGGCCCGGTTCTTCTCCGTTGGTTTTTTCCATCCTCTGTTTCTCCTCGTCCTCAGGGAAGCGGGAGGGTGCGTGGCCCCCTTGGCTCTGGTCCTGTGAGCTTCGGAGTTCTTCACTTGGCTTCCTCTGGCCAAGGCCCAGTTCCTCCGGATGTCAGGATACCCATCCGAGGAGGCAAAGGGCCCAGTGGTCAACCAGTGCCAGGGTAGCTCTGACTTCCACCAAGGACCTCCAGGCCCGGAAGCTGGAGATCTGCAGCTGCTGCGCTGCACCTGTTTGGTTACAAGACTCACCTGGAGAGCTTTCTAAAGCTATTTTCCTGAGCCCCGGCCACGTGGATTCAAATGAAAGATGTGGGTAGACCAACATTCACAGCAGCACCATTTACAATAGCCAAGACATGGAAGCAACCTAAATGTCCACTGACAGATGAATGGGAAAAGATATCATGTGTATACATATATATATTACTCAGCCATAAAAAAGAATGAAATAATGCCATTTGCAGCAACATGGATAAACCTAGAGATGATCATGTTAAGTGAAGGAAGTCAGAAAGAGAAAGAAAAATATCAGATGACATCACTTACATGTGGAATCTGAAATATGAACCTATCTATGAAAAAGACTGTTAGAGAACAGACTTGTTGTTGCCAAGAGGAGAGTAGGGGACGGATGGATTGGGAGTTGGGGATAGGCAGACGCAAACTATTAGATGCAGAATGGATCAATAACCAGGTCCCACTGTATATACGGAACTAGATTCAGTGTTCCGTGATAAACCTGATGGAAAAGGTTGTATTTGTGTATAACCTGAGTCACTTTGCTGTAGAGCAGAAATTAACACATGTAAATCAACTATGCTTCGACTAAGTAAATAAATGAACCATGATGATGCGGGTGGAGACGATGTTAGAAGCAGCCCCCTGGGGCTGATCATCAGCCATTTCAGACAGTCTCCAGAGGCTGCCTTGACGAGGCCCGGGCTGGGCGGCTCTCTGGGAAAGTCGGCCCTGAAGGCCCCAGGGCAAGGCAGGGCACTCCCTGTTTGCTGCAACTCCTTTTCCTCTTCCCTTTATGTGGAAGGGAAGCTTAGTATTTTACTTCCAGGTGCTAGAGCCTCATTGTTCCTTCTTTCTTCTTCTGTATCTTTCTTGCATATCACATCTCTGGTCCCTGGGATCAGGCCCAGAGCTAGACTGCCTCCCCTCTGGTTTGCACCCATTGTATTTGGGGGAGATTAACTTGTTTGTTGGGATCCACGGGCTCACAGATCGAGAGGAATCGCTCTCAGGATGTATTCCACCCAGACCCGTCCCCCCCACCCCCACCAACCAGACCCAGATGATTTAGATAATGACATTTAGCTGAGAGGTAAGACTGAGTTGTGCCATCTAAGGGATGGGGCTTTCCAGGTGGTGCTCATGGTAAAGAACCTGCCTGCCAATGTAGGAGACATAAGAGATGAAAGTTCAATCCCTGGGTTGGGAAGATCCCCTTGAGGAGGGCATGGCAACCCATTCCAGTATTCTTGCCTGGAGAACCCCGTGGACAGAGGAGTCTGGTGTACTACAGTCCATAGCGTCGCCAAGAGTCTGACATTACTGAAATGACTTAACCTGCATGCACGTAAATGGGATGAGAACTTTGGGGGCCTTGGAACCAGGTGAGTGTATTTTGGATTTGGGACGACCTGTATCTGTAGGGGGCAGAGAGCACTGGATTGACTGAAGGCCTTGCGCCAAAGGTGTCCACATCCTAGTCCCTAGAACCTGTAAATATGTTACCTTACACGGCAAAGGAGACTTTGTAGGTGTGATTAGAAACGGGGAGATTACCTAGTGAGCCTAATCTAGTCACAGGAGTCCTTAAGAGCCGGGAAATTTCTTGGTAAGAAGGAGCAATGAGGGCGAGGGAGAGACAACCACGTGACTTTTCACATACCTTCTCAGGAAGCGCTTATTGACAGACCAGTGAAGCGAACATTTTCTTGAGCACCTGGATTCTCTAACGGCCATGCAGACAAGCAGCTTCACCTCTCCGACCCCAAACTCTCCTTTTCTACAGATGACAGAAAAAAGGCTCCAGTGGTGAAGCGACTCACCTAAGGTCACCCTGTAAATAAACGGCAGGGCTGAGGTTCAGAAGTGGGACCGCGGGAACCCATCTGGTTGCCAAACCCTAGGCTGCTCCCATCTCCCGCTGCTGTTAGGGCTTGGCCCTAGTGGGCGAAACTCCCCGAGGTGGAAAGTTGAGAAGCTTCTCACCGCCCCGCTTGTTCCCTTGCTTCCTTCCCTGGCTTTCCTTTCTGGTCGCTGGCTGGCAGCCCGTTTCTGATGGGACAGGGCAGTTCTGTCCGAGACGTACCATCAGGGGGCGCCAGCACCCAAGTGTGAAGACCCAGCGGCCCCAGAGGGTCTGATTTTCTCAGAATGGTCCTGGTCCCCTCCCCCACTGAGAGCCACGGCCACCCAACTGGCCGGTCTCGGCCACAGCCTGCTGGCCACATGTCCTTGGGCAGACAGCTCCATCTCCTCGGCAGCAGTTTTCCCAGAGGAGTCGCAGCGGCGGGGGCGCTGACACAGTGAAATGAAATAACAACAGGGGGAAAGCTCCCTGGCTCCTAACCCTTGCTTGAATTTGCATTCTTTATCAGGAGATGTTTAATGGTTCTCGCAGGACTATCATTTCAGATTCTGCCCAAACCACATGACTCTTTTATTTTGACTCAGCTGTCTCTCTCCTCTTCCTCCAGCCTTTTATGTTTTCACCAAGTCTTCCCTATTTGTACTTCAGAAGGCTCTCCAACGTTCTGGCGGGCGCCCGCGGGCTGATTATAAACTACGCGAGCCGGTTTGATTCAAGAGGCAGCCTGCAAGTGGGCTCCTTGCATGTGTGGAGCTCTTGAGGGCTGAGTGTCAATTCAGGAACACAGTGTCTTTGCATGTCCTATTTCCTCCGTCTTCTACCTGAAAAACAAGCCTTTCACAGAACACACACTGACTGCCCGTGTGTGTTGTGCATGGACAGATGGATATCTAAGACACAGTCACATCACTGGAGGCCCCTTTGATGGGGATAGAGATACTAAGAGAACTTTTGGAGCAATTTCTGTGCCTGTCTGTAGGTCTGTGCGGGGAAGGGGCTTCTATTCGGGTTCCCGTGATCTTCTTGGGTCTCATCCACTCTACAGACTGGTCTCCAAGCCCAAAGTCAGACAGGCTAGGGCAGGACCGGGACTGCCCAGGTGTGGCTAAACCCCTCTCTCTCTCAGCAGGCAGGGACCCCCAAAAGTGATCCTTTGCACTGGCTCCAAGATGTCTGCTAAATGTAGGTCACTATGGCCGAAGATGCGTGTTTCCCTCTCGATGTGACCCACAGGGGCAGCTGCTGAGTGAGCCTGGCCTGTGGCCCGAGGTTTAGTGACCCCAGGTCCTAGTCCATTTGGTGGCCAGCAATTCTCAGGGACTCGTAGTCACGGCTGGATCCCTGAGGTTGGGAAGCAACTCTGTCCACGGCATGTCCTCCGGATTCTTTTCCTCCTCACCGTTAAATCACATACAACAGGCCAGGAGACAAAATGCTTGACTTTCTTCATGTGGTCTTTCCTTCTTCCTGCTTCACCTGATGCATAAGAATTTTGTGGTAAAACTATAGCTTTACAAGAATCTGCAACAGAAAGATTTAGGGAACTCAGTGATCCAAAACCAGCTAAGTGAGCTGGGTTTTTTTTTCTTCTTCTCTCTCTCTCTCTTTTTTTCTTCTAATGTAAAGCAGTTCCAAGAAAAGTGAAGTCATGGCCCAGGGTGCTTATTTTCAGTTCTTAGAAAAGAGCCAATTTCAAAAGGGAAGCTTTGCAGCCGGAGCACAGAGCTTGCCCTTGTCTGGTGAGGGGAGGTTGCTGATAAACCAACTTTGATTTGGCATCAGAAAACTAAAACCCCCGCCTGAGATGCGTCTTCATCTGGTGATGTCAAGGAGGAAACGCGAGGTGAAACAGTGAGAGTTCTTAATATTCCGGCAGACCGCAAGAGCTCAGCTAAGACGCCAGGAGGGCCCAGGGCCAGCTCCGAGCCCCCGGGGAACCATCAGTGTCTGCGGGGACTTGTCGGAAAGACATGGGCACCCTCGTTTCCCCACCTCCCACGCTCCTGAGGTAGTTCACTGCCAGGCGGCCCTATCAGCCCAATCAGCGATTTTTCATTCAGGCATTTGTTACCAGAAGTTAGGTGAGGATGGAGCGGGCAGGAAATGGTTCTCGGCAGTCTGGGTTGGTCTTGGAGCAGAAGAGCCGACTTCAGGTAAAGGAACCTCAGCAGGGCAGACTTCGGTTTAAGGGCTTAGGGAGGCTACCGTACAACCAGCTCCAGGATTACTATCGGGAAATCCAGGCTAATTGTGGAATAAACGGTTGGCTCAAGAATCCTATAACAGAGATGGTGCGGACAACATCAGAATGCAATGTCAGTGTAATTAAAAGCAAATGGTCAACTCTCTCTCCCAGCCAGGGGGAGCCTAAGGAGACGTGCTGACTCTCTGTCATAGGGTGTCCTGGACGGGCTCCAAGAATAGAAAGAGGACACTGGAAAAAAACACTAAGGAAATCTGAATAAAGGGTAGAATTTGGTTAATAACATCTCAGTGTTGGTTCACTAATTGTAACTAACGTGTCATATTCATGTTAAGATGTTAATAATAAGGGAAACTGGTTGCAGGTAAATGGGAACTCTCTGTACTGTCTTCAATTTTTCTGTGGACCTAAAACTATTCTAAAAAAAAAAAAAAAATATATATATATATATATATATACACACACAAATACGTACATATACTTTTAAGAGTCAACTGAAGGATGTGAGCATGAACTTATTACTCCTTCCCGCAACAATCATTTGGGGCCTACTGAGTGCCAGGCACATGTAAAAGTGATTTACACACTTCCTCACTTTTTCCTCACACCAGTGCTGTGAACTCAGTATAATCTGCGTTTTATAGATGAGGAAACTTAAGCACAGAGTAGGTGGGAGAGATGAAGGGCTCATATTCAGGTCTACGGGGCTGCAGAGTCCCGATGAAGCTCAACGACACTGACCAAACTATGAACATAAATCGACTCGAAACAAGCTTTAGGCAGGCAACAAAACCCAGACTGGCAGGAAAAACAACATGCGTTTCCCAATTTCCCCATCTTTAAAAGAAAACACTTGAGTTAAAAAATATAGCATATCTAGGGACTTCCCTGGTAGTCCAGTGGTTAAGAATCTGTCTTGCAAAGCGGGGATGTGGGTTCGATCCCTGGTTGGGGAAGTAAGATTCCATATGCTGTGGGGCAACTAAGCCCATGTGCCACAAAGAGCCCACACACTGCAACTAGAGAAAGTTCTCAGTCTGCCACAAAGAGCCCACACAGCCAAATATATATGTGTGTGTGTGTGTGATTACATATATATTTATGCATATGCATATATGTGCATATTTATGTAAATATATATATGTATGGGGCTTCCCAGGTGGCTCAGTGATAAAGAATCTGCTTGCCAATGCAGGAGCCCTGGGTTTGATCCTTGGCTCGGGAAGATCTCTTGAAGAAGGAAATGGCAATCCACTCCAGTGTTCTTGCCTGGAAAATCCCATGGACAGAGGAACCTGGCAGGCTGCAGTTCATGGGGTTGCAAAAGAGTTGGACACAGCTGGGCGCCACACACATAGACATATGCATTTATGTACATATATGTATGTGTGTGTGGATATATAGCACATCCAAAACACAGACAATACTGAGGCTGTAGAACAGGAACTCCATACACTGCTGATGGGAAAGCAAAATGCTGTAGCTGCTTTGGAAAACAGTGCTACAGACTGGCTATGTCGTCCCCTCCAAAGGACCACAGGCTGAATATGCAGCCCCCCTCCCTGCCCCAAATTCAGAGGTTGAAACCGAGCCCCCAGTGTAATGGTTTACGGAGGTGGGGCCTTTGGGAAATGAACAGGATGGGATCAGTGCCCTTATAGGAGGCCCCTGGGAGAACCTCACCCTCGGCCATCACATGAGGATATTGCGAGAAGGCCTTGAATCTGCCAGCACCTTGACCTTGGCCTCCAGAATTAGAAAAAGTAAATCTGATGTTTTAAGCAGCCCCCCCGCCCCTACCCTGCAGCCTATGGGGCACAAGCTAAGACACAGACTGACCATATAAACACTAACTGGGCTCCCAGGCATTTACCTTTGTGTGTTGAAAACTATGTCCATACAAAACCTGCACACGAATGTTTACAACAGCCCTATTAATAACTGCCCAAATTTGGCAGATGTCCTTCAATAAGTAAATGGATAAACAAACCATGGTACATCTATCCAAAGGGAGATTAGTCAAGAGTAAAAAGAAATGAGCTATCGAGTTACAAAACTACATGGAGGAACCTTAAATGCATATGCTAACTTGAAAGAAGCCAGTCTGAAAAGGCTACAGACTGCAATTCCCACTATCTGACGTTCTGGAAAAGTCCAACTGTGAACTATGGAGACAGCAGGAAAATCAGTGGTTGCCAGGGGTTACAGGGCAGGGAAGGATGAACAGTCGGAGCACAGAGGACTCTCAGGGTAACAAAGCTATTTCCTTATAATACTGTAACAGTAGATACATGATATTATGACTACTGTATGCCACAAAGATTGACTCGATGTCAACGACGGACTTGAGTTAATAATAATATATCAACGCTGCCTCATTGACTTTATCAAAGGTATCACACCAATGCAAGATGTTAATAAGGGGGAAACAGAGGGCAGGTAAAGTACCTCACTATAGGTTCTGCTCTTTTTTTCCCCCTAGAAATCTAAGATGCCTAAAAAATAAAATCTATTAAAAAGAATACAGCATAGGAAACAATTTATTGGTGGTAGAAACCAACTCCAGCAAAAGTCTACAGCAATGGGGAACAAAACCTCACCCCCTCCCTCCCCTGATATTTACAATCTAAGGAAAAGTGAAGGTTGGTTAAGAAGCAGAGAGCAGCCACACAACATTCAATACAATCACCACCAAACTCCATTCCCTACAGAAAACACCGTGAAGACTCTTATCTAACCAGCAGCGTCTCATCAAAAGTTACGAGACAGGAGTTTAGTTCATGCCTGCAAGTCATTCTTCATCTTGACTTTCATTTCAAGAAGTTCTGAGGGTGTTTCAACATCCCCAAGGGAAGGAAGAAGGGCAGGCATCCATGTCCAGCTCTGCGGAGAAGGGACCTCACATTTAGGGCTGAGTGGCGTCTGAGGCAAAAAGAGGGCTGTGTCTCTGAGAGGCCCCAGAGCCTGCAGTCAGAAAATGCCATTTGACTTGCAAGCTGGATATGGAAGCTGTGGATGGAGCAGACGCGGGGCCATGAGGTCATTCCTTTTTTACGCAGCCTCTTTTCCTGCCCATAACCACGCTTTTCATCTCTGCGGGCCGTGACTGAGGTTCAAATTCAGCCTCATAAAACAGGGCCGCGGTGGTAATGGAAAAAGCATCATCACTTGTAAAACTTGGAAAATGCAGCATGAGGTTTCTGTGTGCTTCAGGGAGAGAGAATTAACACAGAGGAAAAAGAAAAAAGAGAGAACAAAACATCTGCTTTTCATCAGCAAACAGTCAAAGCGAAGGGCAGCAGGGGCTGAGTTCACTGGAGTGTCCCAGCATTTAGAGGTTCCTGCATCTGGACTGCTCGGAGCAAAGCTTTCTGATAAACCTTTGAGAAATATATATTGAGTGATGTCCATGAAATCCACAGGGTGAGAATGCAAGTTGTTCCAGAACTTCGGTTGTTTTTTTTATCGCCGGTTCCAACATCATCTAAGGAATAAGCTTGTGTAAATCTTCCACTTCCAGCTCCCACAAGCTTTCGTGGAGGGGATTATCTGAAAGATCTGTCATCTTCACAGCCTGCAGGCAGGGCTCAGGGCTGCAGGCCTGAACCACTCCCATCACCATCACATATTTTCCTGGAAGAAGAAAAGCTGGGTGGTAAAAGTCCACACTGATAGAGAAAATACAAACAAAGCAGAGATAGGAGTCCTTGAGAGGGTTTAACTTTATCAGGGAGGCAAAGTGAAGACCAAAAAAAAAAGTGCAAACAGTAAATACCAAAATGCCAAGGTGATCAAAATACTTATAATATAGTAAATTCCACAGTTAACCTAGAGAATGACATCTGTATCTTTGGCTTCTGGTTTTCAAATGTTAAAATCAGAGCATACAGCATAAAGCTATCCTGCCCAAGAAATGGAAGAGGCGCTCACACCATAGGATGAGTTGTAATTAGACAGTCTGCTCTAAGGCAGGACTTCCCAGGTGGCTCAGATGGTAAAGAGTCTGTCTACAATGCAGGAGACCTGAGTTTGATCCCTGGGTTGGGAAGATCCCCTGGAGGAAATGGCAACCCACTCCAGTACTATTGCCTGGAAAATCCCATGGATGGAGGAGCCAGAAAACCCTTAGCTTTTCCCTTCTCCCTGTTCTTGCTTAATACAAGAGCCTGTGACTGGTCTCCGTGCACAAGACTGGTCCTCTTTCTGCACGGACAACTCCTGCCAGAGGATGGTTGGATGGCATCACCGACTCAATGGACTCCAAACTCCAGAGGTGGTGAAGGACAGGGAAGCCCGGCGTGCTGCAGTCCATGGGGTCGCAAAGAGTGGGACATGACCGAGAAACTGAACAACTCTGACAGCCCCAAAGCAAAAATCCAATTCCCCTTCACGTTGCCACAAGAACTGGGCAGTGAAACCGTTTACTTCAGATTGGGACTACAAACCCAGCCAAAACCCATGGTCTTCCAACTGAGATCACAGACCTGGTTTCGGGACCTAATGAAGTTCAGGTTCTTGATGTCTTATCACAGAAAGAATTCAGTGAGAGACACAGTGATAGGTAAGAAGTGGATTGATTCAGAGAGACACACTCCACAGACAAGAGTGTGGGCCACTGCAGAGGGCAAGTGCAACAGCCTCAAAATGTGGCATGGTTAGCTTTTATGGGCTGGGTAATTTCATAGGCTAATGAGTGGGAGGATTATTCCAACTATTTTGGGGAAGGGGCAGGGATTTCCAGCAGCTGGGCCACAGCCTACTTTTTGCTCTTTGATGGTCAACCTTGGAATTGTCATGGCGCCTCTGATTGCTGATTGAGGATCAAGGTCTAGTCGAAGTTGACTGGCCTGCCATTTTGGACCCATCTGATTCTAATTGGTTCATGTTGTGTCCTCGGGTTGTGTCATTCTTTCAAAAGTTGTGCCTTGCCCCCTTCCCTCCTCTTTTGGCAGGGGCGGCACCCCCAAAACGCCCTATCGTTCCAGCTGCCTGGGACCAACCTCCACTGCCTCCTGCCGTCAGTTGGGCACATGCAAGCAACTCATCGAGAGGGCAGGCTGCCATTCAATGATCTCATGACATATTAACCGCGACACTCTTCCCATTCCCTTGGGGAAGTGGCTCTCCTTGAAAGCAAAACTTGGCCAGTCTTAACCACACAAAACTCAACTGTGTAAAAAAAAAAACCCAAACACAGCAGGAAAAGCAGGCACGCGGCCAGCCTTCACTGCATGCCCCTGCAAGGCCGCTTTAATCATACTGCTTCCAACATCAGGGCTGGGTTTGCACCCGGGCCCCGGGGCTCTGACGGAAAGAAGCCAGGAGAGTGGATACCTTACCCTCTGGGCATCAGCCCCTACATACTGAGGTTTCCCTGAACCCATCTCTGCTTTTGACCTGAGCAAGTGACTCTGGGCTCCTCAGTGACGGAGGCTCATTATAAAAATACATTTGACATACCCCTCGGAAGAGGCCTGAAATACTGGGGGAGATGGAATCCTCGGAAAATGACTGAAGACCCTGGAAAGGAAGAGCAAACCCACAGAGATTCCAACAGGAGAGGTAATCCACACACAGGAAATCTGCACACACCGAGGCATATAACACAAATAGACAGATGAAGCCGAAGGACTGAGTTGTTCTTGCCTTTCATGATTAGCCAACACGGTTACTTAGTCTGGTTCCTTCTACCCGCAGCCTCTCCCCTGATGAGTCTCTCTCCACTGTCTCTCCTTCCCCACTCACTCCCTTCCATCTGGCCTTCATCCCATGACCTCACAGGCCTGGATCAGCTGTCCCTCTTCAGCGCCCACAGCATCTTGCACTCAAGCCTATGACACATCACTTTGTGTTTTAATGGCCTGCTTACTCTTCAGGATCCCCGTCTCAAAGTAGTTACCGACTGTCAATCAAGCCTTGGTGTTAATTAGCAAGAGGAAATGGCATGGCCCAGGCATGTAGGCATTCAGGCCAGTGGGTAGGTCAACGGGCACTGGCCACTGGGTACCTGTGCTGTGCTTAGTCACTCAGTTTTGTCCAACTCTTTGCAACCCCATGGACCACAGCCCACCAGGCTCCTCTGTCCTTGGGATGTCCCAGGCCAGAATGCTGGAGTGGGTTGCCATGCCCTCCTCCAGGAGATCTTCCCGACCCAGGGATCACACCCTGGTCTCCTGCTTTGCTGGCACATTCTTTACTGTTTCAGCTACCAGGGAAGCCCACTCAGATACTGGCTGGTATCAACCTTATACCAGGGCTGGAGCCACCCGTGGGAGACAGTCCCAGCTTGCCTTCAAAGAGCACTGCCTAGGGACCAAGACACCAAACAGCTCAGGCTACGTGCTACACCAAGGGCCGGAAAACGTTTTCTGTAAAGGGTCGGATACTAAATATTTCAGGCTTTGAAGGTCACAAGGTCTCTGCTGCAACTATTCAAGTCTGTAGCTGTAATGAGAAAACATCCCCAGACAATACCTAAATGATTGTGTTCCGTAAAGACTTTATTTATGGACCCGGATATTTGAATTTCATATTCTTTTCATATGTCATGAAATCTTTCGTTTTTTCTCAACCGTTTGAAAATGGAAAAATCACTCTTAGCTCACAGGCCAAGCAAAAGGAGGTGGTACCCTGAGGTTTGCAGACCATGTCTAAATAAACACTGCAATGGAGGGCAGACAGAGAGGGAAGGGGAAGGATGAGAAGTGTGCAGGAGCATCACATGGTAAAAAACCATGGTCACACCCCTCACTATGACCGAGGAGCTGTGTTAAGGCCATTTTTAAAATGTACTGAATCAAAAAAAAAAAAAAAAATGTACTGAATCCATACAACAGGCAGCAACTATTAGTCCCTTTGAAAGGCGGTCCAGAAAGGTTAAGAACAAATTCTCCAGGGAGAACATCCGAAAAGGGCCCGAGCCAGTTCAACCTAACGCTGAGAATAGTTGTCAGAAAGACACAGACCCCCACCCTGCGGTAGTCTAGCCCAGTGGTTTTCAAAGTGTGGCCCCCAGGCCAGCAGCACCTGGGAGCTGCTTAGAAAGTTCTCAGCCCCACCCAGACCAACTCTGAGGGTGGCACCTGTCAGCAGAGTAAGTCTGATGCACGCTCAAACGTGCACACCCCGAGTTTAAAAGGAAAGAGTAGTGACTACAGCCTGACAGTCACATGAGGCAGGGGTACAGCAGGGGCCCCCCACTCCTGGGAACTGGGGACAGCTTCCCTAAGGAAGGTACCCCTGAGTCCAGTCATTAGGGATGAACAGAAGTTCCCCACTATGGTATTTTCCAAAACTTGATGGGGGGAGGGGGGAGGGAGGGGAATCACCCCTGCAGAGGAGGCTTTGTTACTGATGCTGGGGGGGTCCCTCTCCCGGAGATTCCAGCTGGAAAGGCTGGTGCAATCCTAGGAACTTGTATTTTTCAAATGGGCTGCGGGTGATGCTTATCTTCAGAACGTCGTGGCTGGCGCCTGGCGGGGAAGGGGCAGGAAGGAAGGGTATGGAAGCTGGTGACCAACATGGCAGCACTGCAAAAAGACCTGGAGGTGGGACGGCATGGCCCCGCCTTCGGGCGGTACAAACCGAGGGCCAGCCGAGGGTTCGAATCCGGCTGTTACCTGGGACGAGGCAGGGCCGCCCGCGGGGCACCCGCTCCAGGCCGCGAACCGAGAAGAACCCGCTCGGGTCCCGCAGCCGCGCCTCGCCGCCGCCGGCCTCCACCACAGTGCCCTGCATCCACACGGCCGTCAGCTCCAGCGGCTCGCGGCCCGCCGCCGCCCGCGACAACCGCCACGAGCCCGGGCCGCCCTCCGCGTCGCGCCGCAGCTGCTCCGCCAGCACCTTGAGCGGCGGCAACCGAGGCAGCCTCACGGCCGTGGGGCCGCTGCTGGGTAACGACTCTGTGGGCGCCGCCATTCTGCCTCGCCTTCGCTTTCCCGCCAACTTTGATGAGCGGGAGGCCAGGTCCGCGGCTACCAATCAGAGGCGCGCTAGCGGGGTCGGCCAATGGTCGGGGCCGGGAGGCGGGGCCGCCAGGCCGAGTGGCCCCACCCCCCCAAGCACAGGAGTGCGCCTGCGTACGTGAAGTCACTAAACGCCCCGCCCTCCAGGATGAAATGAATTAAAAGAGAAAAAATAAATGAAGGAGGAAGGTGAAGAACTCCTTGTCTCCACGCACCTCAAAATTTGGTGTGCACGCAAATCATTTGAAGAATGTGAGAGTTCATCTTTACGTCGTCTTGCTTAGTACGGTTCTCTGAGGCTAATAAATACTAGCAAATACTGAAATGAACAGAAGCAATGATGAGGCTATTGTCAGTTATCAAGAATCGAGTAGAGAGAAAAGGCTGGGACACGTACAGCTAGTAAAACTGCCCATTCTTTTATTACTATGTTTATTTATTATACTTTAATAACATTATAAAATAATTTAACTTAATAAGATATATTACTATATTTTTCACAAAAGGAATTTACGTTCATTATAGAAAATTTAGGAAAGGAAATCTAGAATAAAAAAAGAAATGTAGAAATCATTCAGAGATATCCACCCACTGTTGGTATATTAGCATCCAGTTTTCAAAATATATACACACAAATATTGTTTTGTATATTGCTTTCAGTTAATAATAAATATCTTTCCATATCAACAAATATTCCTCTGCTTCCTCTTGAGTGACTGGATAAGATTCTATTTGTCTCATCACCTACATAACCAATATCCTAGAGGAGGACATAGGCTATTTTCAGCTTTTCAGTTTATAAATCATTACAATGAACCTTACAGTGAAACTACTTAGAACTAAATTTTTGTTCATGTTTCAGATAAATTTCTAGAAATGGAGTGAAAGTCGCTCAGTTGTGTCTGACTTTTTGTGACCCCATGAACTATACAGTCCATGGAATTCTTCAGACCAGAATTCTGGAGTGGGTAACCTTCCCTTCTCCAGGGGATCTTCCCAACTCAGGGATTGAACCCAGGTCTCCTGCATTGCAGGCAGATTCTTTACTGGCTGAGCCACAAGGGAAGCCCAAATGTTACCTAACACTTGCATGTCCTCAATCAGTCAAATCCTAAACCAACCAATCCTTTAAGTCAAGACCAGTGGTCAGGAGACTTTGTCTTCCTGGGACCTACTGCAATACCAGGCTTAGAGTATTCGTCAAGAGCTCAATTTTTATAAAGCAGCTAAGACATATTGGAAAAGACCCTGATGCTGGGGAAGATTGAGGGCAAGAGGAGAAGGAGGAGAGAGAGGATAAGATGGTTGGATAGCATCACTGACTCAATGGATATAAATTTGCCCAAACTCTGGGAGATAGTGAAGGAGAGGGAAGCCTGGCGTGCTGCTCGGGATCCATGGGGTCATAAAGAATCAGACACAACTTAGCAAATGAACAGCAACAAGACATACTGAACAAGGCTCTGTCCTTAGAGCTTTGTAGGGAGACTGTACTATAAACTTTCCTCAGTGGGGAAACTGAGGTTCACAGAAGCTAGGTGGCTTACCTACAGCCTCCCTGGAAGTAGCCTCTGTAGGGTCCTGGGCTCTATACTTCAACCCTAAGCTGCAGAGTAACCAGGTTCCTAACTTGGAAGGAAGCGGGGATTTTAACCAAGAGAGAGTCTCACCCCTTCTAGTCTAATGGATCTCTACTGGACTTACCCAAGGAAGACCAGGAAAGTGATGGGGAAGGGAGTAAAGATGGAAATTTTTCATTGCTCTCTTGGCCTTCAAAACACAAGTCTGGGGGGCTCCTGCCCAAGCAGAGTGGGTATGCCGTGGGTCCCACCTGGGGGCTGCTCAGAGGTAGGTGCGAAGGTGGTCCTGGGTGCAGTGGCAGCAAGTCCTCCCAGAAGGGGAAAGCATCTTAGGTGCGAGGGATGAAGAGGACAGGAAAGGGGGAAACTCAGACAGAGGGAATGGGCGACCCGGAACTGAATTGGAACAGGTTGCCTGAGAACGAGCTAGTGACATGGAAGGAAAGAAGGAGAAATTGGGACGAAGATGCAGCCTGAACCACACCTGAGAGTCTTTCCCTTCCTTACTCTTTGGAAATGAGTGGTACCTGAGACTTTGATTTGGGGCCCATTTGGTTTTTAAACTTCAGGAGGGATCACAGTATCTTGATTATCTTGCCTTTGCCACACCCACTAGGTCCTGCTTCGGTAGGGTTTCTTCTGCTTGGGAACCTAGTCCTTCAGGTCATCTTTCTTTGAGATTTTCTCAGATCAGATCAACTTCTAGGCTTAAAAACAGAGTGCAGGCTTCTTTGCTTTGGCCATAAAAAGGCTTTAGCCTACATTGTAGGCTAAATGTAGTAGCACGACCTAACGTCAGCGTTCCCTCACCCATATAGAGGCTGCTGTAACCTTGGATAGAGTTGACCTACTCTGCTTTATGACTTTTCCTCTTCCTTCAGTTTAAATTATTCAGTTTCCCTTACCATGTGACTGCTTATCTTGACAACCAGCAACTAGGTAGTATGACTGAGAGGTCTGTGTTTTTTTCCTTAGAACTGACCTGGATCATGATTTTGAGATTAAATACCTGTGCTGAAGCTGAAAAACAAAACAACCCCACAAGTCTGGGGACCTTCCTAGTGATCCAGTGGCTAAGACTCCGAGCTCCCAATGCAGAAGTTCCAGGTTTGATCCCTGGTCAGGAAAATAGATCCCAAATGCTGCAACTCAGAGTTCACACGCTACAATGAAAGATCCCGAATACCGCAACAAAGATCGCAGATTCTGGGTGCTGCCACTAAGACTTGGAACAACCAAATAAATAAATAATATTCAAAACACACACACACACACAAGCCTGAACATATCAGTGCTCAGTTTATAACCTCCTGATGGTGTCATTGCTACACCTGGAATATGAGCATTCCAGGCAGAGTGAAATGCACCAGGAGGGTCCAGAAAGGAGACAGAGAAGGAAGCACTGAACAAACGGCTAGGATTTTAGAACAGCTGGGACACAGAGTGCAGAGGAGTGGGAATAAAGGAGCTTGTACTTACATAATAACCTCACTCCTTATCCCCATTTTAACAGATGAGGAAACTGAGGTTCAGGCCAGTGACAAGCCTAAGGCCACACAGATGGTGAGGGACGGAGCCAGAATTCAATCCAAGTCCATCTGGTCCCAAACTTCATTCTCCTTGGACCACACCTGCATCCCACCTCGCCATCAAAGATGTCTCCAGACCTTTCTGCTCACGCTTCTCTCTGCCCGACATGCCTTCCCCGTCTCTCCCAGCTGGCTCAGTCACCACGTGCCTGCCACCACCTGGGCCTCTTCTCTTTAGGGAGCCCTTCTCGAGCCCACAACTGGAGTCAATGCCTACCTTGCGAACCAGGCAGCTGACACCCCAATCCAGGGTTTTGCAGCCTCAGCCCCAGTGACATTTGGGGCTGGGTAACCCAGTGTTGAGGGAGCTGTCCAATGTGCTTTCTGGGATATTGAGCAGCATCCTTGGCCTTCACCTCTAGATGCTGGTAGCACTATCCTCAAGATGGCAACAAAAAGTGGCTTTGGGTATCACCAGTGTCGCCTGGAGGGCGAAATCACCCCCTGCCATTACCCTCATCTGCAGACTCGCCATGTTCTATCTTGAACCATAAAATACTTGAGTCTAAGTCTGTCTCACCAGCAGAACAAAGGTTCAAATTCCGGGGCCAACAGCGGCCGAGCAGGTAACCCTGGTGGAGCAGTAACACCCCGGGTGTCACAGGACCCAGTCGAGGGGCCGATCACACTCAGCCAATGGTTGGCGTCTGAGAACATGGGTCCAAGCACTAACATTTTAATGTATCATCTCCACTTTAAAAAAAGTGTTGGCAATGCATTCAACTCTAAAACAGTGTACGTGCATGTGCAGTTGTGTCCAACTCTTTGCAATCCCATGGACTAGACTGTAGCCCGCCAGGCTCCTCTGTCCATGGGATTTCCCAGGCAAGAATACTGGAGTGGGTTGCCATTTCTTCCCCCAGGGGATCTTCCCGACTCAGGGATCAGAACTGTGTCTCTTGCATTTCCTGCATTGGCAGGCAAATTTTTTTCTTTTTTTTTTTTTTACCACTGCACCACCTGGGAAGCCCCTAAAACAGACAGACAAACATACAAACAAAGACTCTGTGGTCCTGAACGCAGCCTGTGAGCATCCTGGCCCAAGGGCAGCCAGTCTGCAAGTGAGGCCCCAGAAGGTGAGCTCTGGTCCTGGCACTGAGCAGCTGCGTGTTCATTCATGGAAAGCTCCTTGGAACCTCCTGCAAAATATGCAGAGGGCTGGACCGAGTGTTTTACCAGTTCTAGGAGTTGCAAAGTGGGTATCTCAGATTATTGTCGTGAGTAGACAGCTGGGGTCTGCCAACACATGCTGGGTGAGCCCTCCCTCGGTGGAAGGCTATCTCCCTCCCCACCTGCCACCCTTACCTGGGGCCTGGAGCCACCCTTGAGGAGGGCCTTACCAGCCCCAGCTTCCCAGTGAGATCACAGACTCCTGGAAGGGAGTTTCCTGCCACAAGGACAAAGGTAAGGCAAGGGGAACTTCCGTGCCTTGGCCTCACACTCAACCCACTCATTCACCAGATCAAATAAAAAATGCTTCTGACTGCCAGCAACAAAATCAAACCCTAATGCCCAAGGAAAAGTTTCCTCTGGAAGATCATCCATACAGTAACAAGGAGATCAAACTGGTCAACCTGAAAGGAAATCAACCCTAAATATTCACTGGAAGGACTGATGCTGAAGCTGATGCTCCAATGTTTTGGCCACCTGATGTGAAGAACTGACTCATTTGAAAAGACCCTGATGCTGGGAAAGATTGAAGGCAGGACGAGAAGGGTATGACAGAGGATGAGATGGTTGGATGGCATCACCGATTCGATGGACATGAGTTTGAGCAAGCTCTGGGAGTTGCTGATGGACATGGAAGCCTGGCGTGCTGCAGTCCATGGGATCACAAAGAGTTGGACACGACCGAGCGGCTGCACTGAACTGAACTGAACATCTACAAAATGGCAAAAGCTGTCATTAGCCGAGCGCTTACTATATACTAAACACCATGCCAAGTGCTTCATGTGCAGAGTCCAATTCCTCAGAAGAACCCTAAGATGTAACTGCTCTTTTAAAAAAAATTATTTATTTATTTTTGGTTGTGCTGGGTCTCTGTCGCTGTGCATGGGCTTTCTCTAGTTGTGACAAGCGTGGGTTACTCTCTCGTTGTGGTGTGCAGTTTCTCATTGTGTGGCTTCTCTTGGTGTGAAGCATGGGCTCTAGGAGCTCAGGCTTCAGTAGCTGCAGCTCACAGGCTCTAGAGCTCGGGCTCAGTAGTTGTGGCTCGAGGCATGTGGGATCTTCCTGGAGCAGGGATTGAACCCGTGTCCCCAGCATTGGTAGGTGGATTCTTATCCACTGTACCACCAAAGAAGTCTGTAAGTGCTTTTCTTAAGCCCATTTTATAGATGGGGAAACTGAGGTATGGAGAGGTGATGTGACCTGCCCAAAACCACACAGCTGGTAAGAAGGAAGGCTAGGGATCCCAGGGCTAGGGACCTGGACAAAGGGTCCCTCTCCCATATCTCTCCATAATCAGGACCCCAGAGAAGGTGGGCTCTTACCCACTGTCCTGGGTCATCACCAAGGTGAATTCCTCAGGGAAATTTTCTTAAGTACAGGTTCTGTCAAAAGGGGGCTTCCCTGGTGGCTCAGCCAGTAAAGAATTTGCCTGCAGTGTAGGAGACCCGGGTTCGATCCCTGGGCTGGGAAGATCCCATGGAGAAGGGAATGGCTACCCACTCCAGTACTCTTGCCTGGGAAATCCCAAGGACAGAAGAGCCTGGCGGACTATGGTCCATGGGTCCATGCGACTATGGTCGCAAAGAGCCAGACACAACTTGGCGACTAAATGACAACAAAGGCATTTCTAGCCAATATGTGAGAATAAAAAGTTGTAAGGACTTGAGGGTTGGAGCTGAAACAAAAATCCTATTGTTTGCAGCTGTGATTGTCTATTTAGAAAAACCAAAATAAACTACAGGTAAATATTTAAACTAAAAAAAAAAAAAATGTTAGGTAGAGGGCTTCCCTGGTGGTCCAGTGGTTAAGAATCTGCTTGCCAATGCAGGGGACAAGGATTCGATCCCTGGTCCAGGAAGATCCCACTTGCCATAGAGCAACTAAGCCCGCGTGCCGCAACTACTGCAGCCCACGCTCCTGGAGCCCATGCTCCACAAGAGAAGCCACCGCAATGAGAAGCCCCTGCACTGAAATGAAGAGCAGCCCCTGCTCATTGCAGCCAGAGGAAAGCAGCAAAGAAGACCCAGCACAACCAAAATATACACTAATTAATTTTTTTAAAAACTTATTAAAGAAAAGGTAAGGTAGATTGATGGGTGGAGAGAGGGAAGGACAGGAAGCCAGAGCTGTGATAAGTTTCATTGTAGAATCTCAGAGGCAGATGCATGGGACCCACTGGACAATTCTTTCAAAAGTACAGAGATGGGGGATAATTCTAGGTTCCAGGGCCACCCCCACAGCCTTCTACATCAGAATCTTGGGGAATGGGACCCTAGAATGACTCTGAAGCCCAGCCAATATCCAGCCCCCACCCAGTGACAAGCATGCTTCCTATGCCTTCATCACAGAATATCACCAGAAGGTCACTGGACAGACTGTCGCTTCTTGGTCTCTGGAGCCCCTTTTCCATGACTCCACGCCAGAGCATGGGGTCCTCCTTGCCGCAGGCCCCAGCCATGGAAGCTACAGTGCAGCCAGCGCTGGGGTAGGTTCAGAGATCAGGAGGAAGAAGTGGAGTGTCATGCCTTCATGCATGATGGCTGGCACTCCCGGGACCCTTGCACCAATGGTGATGTCTGTTCTCCACTGCACACTCAAGATGGCTGGCCTTTTTGCAGCTTCTTGGAGGAACCCTGAAGCACAGCCCACATTTTGTTTTGGTGGTGTTGTTTTTTTCTGCTTCTTGTTTTTATTTTTTGGCCTCACTGCGCAGCAAGTGGGTCTTAGTTTCCCAACCAGGGATTGAGCCTGTGCCCCCTACAGTAGTGAAAGTGAAAGTCGTTTAGTCGTGTCTGACTCCTTGTGACCCCATGGACTGTGCATGGAATTCTCTAGGCCAGAATACTGCAGTGGGTAGCCTTTCCCTTCTCCAGGGGATCTTCCCAACCCAGAGATCAAACCCAGGTCTTCCACATTGTGGGCAGATTCTTTATCAGCTGACCACAAGGGAAGCCCAAGAATACTGGAGTGGGTAACCTATCTCTTCTCCAGAGGATCTTCCCGACCCAGGAATTGAACCGGGGTCTCCTGCATTGCAGGCAGGTTCTTTATCAGCTGAGCTACCAGGGAAGCTATTCTGCAGTGGAAGGGGAATCGTAACCACTGGATCATTAGGGAAGTCCATCATAACCCACATTTTAGAAGTACGATCCATACTTCCAGGTTAATAATAAGAGCAGCTGCTTCTGCCATGACCACTAGAAGGTAGGCATGGTGCCAGCTGCTCTATCTATATCAGCTCACTTCATCCATAAACCTTTGCCAGGGACCTAACTCTACCTCCACCTTACAGAGGAGGAAACTGAGGTTGAAAAAGAAACGAAAGCAATCAAACCCATGTAGTACTGACACAGGAGAGGCAAATACATCAATGGAATGGAACTGAGGGTCCAGACATAAACTCAGATGTCTAGGACTAGTTGTTTTTTGATAAGGGTAGACAAGATCATTCAGTGAGGAAAAAACAGTCTGTTCAATGAATGGTTCTGGAACAACATGCAAAAGATGAAAGTTGGACCTTTGTGTGCACACTAAGTCACTTCAATCGGGTCCGACTCTTTGCAACTCTACGGACTGTAGCCCACCAGGCTCCTCTGTCCATGGGGATTCTCCAGGCAAGAATACTGGAGTGGGTTGCCATGCCCTTTTTCAGAGAATCTTCCCAACCCAGGGATTGAACCTGCGTCTTTAATGTCTCCTGCATTGGCAGGCAGGTTCTTTAACACTACAGTCACCTGGGGAGCCCACTGGACTCCCCTCTACCTCATACCATATATAACATGGATCAAAGACATATACATGATCTTGTATATGGAAGTGAATTCTTGGAAATGACATCAAAAGCACAAGCAACAACAAAAAATCAGACTTCATCAAAATTAAAAATGTTGGCACAAAAAGGACATCATAAAGAAAGAAAAGACAATCTACAGAATGAGAGAAAATGTTTATAAATCATAAATCTGATGAAAGTCCAGTATTCAGAATATATTAAAGAATACTTTCAACTCAGTAACAAAAAGGTAACTCGATTTAAAAATGGCCAAAGGACTTGAAAATAATTTTCTCCAAAGAAGGTATACAAATGACTGGTAAGCACATGAATAGATAGATGCTCAATGTCATGAGTCATTAGGGAAATGAAAAAAAGCACTGTCAGTATTCTTGTCTGGAGAAACCCATGGACAGAGAAGACTACAGTCCATAGGGTGGCAAAGAGTTGGATATGACTGACGCGACTGAGCATGCATGCATGCTGTCTGACTCCAAAGAGCTGACCATCCTGGGTCTGCTCCCTTACTCCTCTGACACAAACCCACACCCTCTAAGAACCTCTATAGATCAGTCCAGGTTGCTGAAGCAGAATCAGATCTCCTGGTTGAGGGGTGAGAGGTGGGGCTGGCCAAAGGCGGGGCTGGGAGATGAGTTGGTCTCCATGAAATCTGAACACCTGGTGGTCAACATCCATTAAACACTTTCTGAGCTTCAGCGTCCCCTTCTGGGGAATTAAGGAGCTAGATCATCCTAACTCACAACTCCCCTGCAGACAGGACCTCTATCAGCAGCCTGACTTGATAATGAGCTCCCCAGGACATCAACCTCTGGCCTCAGAAAGAAAATCCTCTGGTCCAAGGCAAGGAGATCCTCACACCTTGCCTCTCATGACAACCCTGGCTGGTAACCCCCACTGCAGTGAAAACATGGCCAAAAAACATAGACGACCCTTCCCCCTTAAGAGCTAGAGGGGGATGTGAGGGCGATCTGGTTGCGACATCTGTCACCCCATTGATTGCCAGGGTTGATTCGGCTGATCTGGTTGGCTAGGCGGGTGTCCCCTTCCTCCCTCACCGCTCCATGTGTGTCCCTCCTGAAGGTGCGCGCTCGGTCGAAGAGGACGACCATCCCCGATAGAGGAGGACCGGTCTTTGGTCAAGGGTATACGAGTAGCTGCACTCCCCTGCTAGAACCTCCAAACAAGTTCTCAAGAGCTAGAGGGAACAGTTATTGAACATTTGCTTTATGCCTTACATATGTCATCTCGCTTCATCCTCACGAGGCAGCAGTGTTATTACACCCAATTTACAGATATCGGAGACTGAGGCCCAGTGCCGTTTAACTTATTCAAGGTCAAATGGAGACTAGTCATGCACACTCACCTTACAACCCAGCGTTCCCATTCTTGAGTGTCTAGCCCAGAGAAATGAAAACTTGTGTGCACACAAAAATACAGATGTTGATAACAGTCTATTCATTATCACCCAAAGCTACAGACAACCCAGATGTCATTCAACAGGTGAATAGGGAAGCAAACTGCAGTACACACACACCACGAAATACTACCCAGCCATAACCAGGAATGGACAACTGAGACCCACAGCAACCTAGACAAATCTGAAATCCATTACGTTGGGCAAAGGAAGTCAGATTCAAAAGTTGACATACTGGGACTTCCCTGGCCGTCCAGCAGTAAAGAATCCACCTTCCAATGCAGGGGACATGGGTTTGATCCCTAATCCGGGAATATTCCACATGCCACAGGGCAACTCGACCCATGAACCACAACTGCTGAGTCCATCCTCCCTAGAGCCCGGGCTCCGAAACAAGAGAGGCCACCACAATAAGCCCTCACACCACAGTGTAGAGTGGCCCCCACTGGCCGCAACTAGAGAAAGCCCAAAGACAGCAACAAAGACCCAGTGCAGCCAAAAATAAATTAATCAATCAATTAATTATTTTAAAAATGAGCTCACTTTAAAAAAAAATGTTGACACACTGGAGCTTCCCTGGTAGGCCAGCGGTTAAGAATCTGCCGCCCACTGCAGGGGGTTCGATCCCTGGTCCGGAAAGATTCCACATGCCATGGGGCAACTAGGTCCGTGCGCTGCAACTACTGAGCCCTCACGCCTAGAGCCTGTGCTCTGCAACAAGAGAAGCCCAAGCATCGCAATGAAGAGCAGCCTCCACTCACCACAACTGTGGGCAGCAAGCCTGTGGGCAGCAACCAAGACCCAGCATAGCCAAAAATAAACAATATTAATTAATTTTAAAAAGCATGAGCTCACTTTTAAAACATTGACATATTATATAAGATTCCATTTATATGACATTCTCCAATGGCTAAAACTATAGGGACAGAAAACAGATGATGAGTGGTTGACAGGGGCTGGGGGAGGTGGAGGGGCTGACGACAAAGGGGCATCAGGAGAGAATTTTTGGGGTGCTGGGATTATTTTGTGTGCTGGTTGTGGTCATAGTTATACCACACAGTCTCTACCTGTGTTAAAACTCCCAGCACTGAACATCCCTGGTGGTTCAGTGGTTGAGAGTTTGCCTGCCAATGCAGGGGACAGGGGTTCGATCCCTAGTCTGGGAAGATCCCACCTGCTGTGGGGCAACTAAGCCCGTGTGCCATGACTACGGAGCCTAATCGCTCTAGGGCCCATGCTGTGCAACAAGAGAAGCCGCCACAATGAGAAACCTGGACACAAAATAGAAATCAATTAAATTATTGAATTAAAAATTCACAGAACTGTATATGTACACACACACACACTCAGAGCAGTCCCAGGGTAGGTAACCTCATGACGCTGACAACAGATTGCCTACTGTCACTGGCTGTGGCCCAAGTGGGAAACACGATTTCTTCTTCAAGGGACTAAGCCTAGGATACCTAGGAAAGTTCTGCTGCTGCTGCTAAGTCGCTTCAGTCGTGTCCGACTCTGTGTGACCCCGTAGACGACAGCCCACCCGGCTCTGCCGGCCCTGGGATTCTCCAGGCAAAAACGCTGGAGTGGGTTGCCATTTCCTTTTCCAATGCATGAAAGTGAAAACTGAAAGTGAAGTCGCTTAGTCGTGTCCGACTCTTCGCGACCCCATGGACTGCAACCCACCAGGCTCCTCCATCCATGGGATTTTCCAGGCAAGAGTACTGGAGTGAGGTGCCATTCCCTTCTCCGCCAGGAAAGTTCAGAAGTATGCAAATGAATGCTTAAGGAGATGGGGGTGGGGTGGCTGCTAATGGGTAGAGTGTCTCCTTTGGAGCTGCTGAAAATGTTTGGGAACTAGATGAAAGTGGTGGTTGTACAATACTGTGAATGTACTAAATACATGGAATCGTTCACTTTAAAATGGTTAATGTTATGCTATGTGAATTTCATCTTTTTTTTTTTTTTAAAGTTCCAAGCTGGTGGGGGGGAAAAGTGTCCAGGGATAACCATGCCCTAAATCTATCCCAAAGAAACCAGGCCTCAGAGAGGTTAAGTAACTTGCCCAAAGCCGCACAGGCAGTAGGAGGCTGACCCTGAGTCAGTTTGCCTTCAAAGCTTGAGTCCTTTCCATGGGCAGATGTGATTAAGAGAGTTAAATATTACCCCAGAAAGGGACTGGCTATTACCTAGAAGCTCTAACTGACCTTGTCTCCTTTGCCAAGGACGACCTCTGATCAGTATACGCGTGACTTCAGAGAACATATTTTTCAAACCGCAACTAGGGACACAGTGTCCAGGCCAGGATCCCTTCCCCTCTGAATGGTGTGACCTGATTTACATGAAAAGTCTTCCAGGGTTGTAAACAAGAAATCTGGGCCAATATAATGTACTGTAATGAACTCCTTTCCCAAAAGGATCACAATTCTGTGAAAGTGGAACTATTCTAGAAAATAGAGGCTGAGTGTCACCATGCACATTTGCACAGAAAGAAAAAAAAAACACACACACATACACTTCAAAACTTCTGAGCAAGGCAGGGAAAAGGAATGCCTTATTTCGTGGAACACAAAGGAAAACTGGGGTATGTGAGATGGTGAAATGCCCTCCCCACAAGGCTAGCAGGTGTCTTTCTGGTGGGTTTCAGGAGGACAGGCTGGGAGGCAGAGAGATGGTCATGATGACTGTCCTCCTAAGCCTCAAAAGCGGTTTCTCCAAAGTGGAATGCCCCGAGTGCCTGAAAGAGTTGTTTCTCAACTGTCCTGAGACTGAGGTTTGGGGGGAGGGGCATGACCCGCTTGACAGGGTCACTGAGGCAGACCCAAACCTCAGCCTTGCAAAACAGTCGCACTCTTGAGTGAACCCAGCTGGAGACAAAGGAAGTGTGAGTCAACCCCCGAAGTTTCTTTTAAAAAGGCTGTATTAGGGTGCTGGAGCCACTGTGCTGGGAGACAGTTTGCATGAGCGTGAGGCTGGGCCCTGGGGGCCAAGACCCCCGCCATCCTCAGGGTCCTGTGGGCAGAGGGCCGGCTGCACAGGGGCTGGGCAGTGCCAGTTCAGGAGCTTGTAGGACGGCCCTTCCTTCCAGGGAGCCCCTGGATGAGGGAGAAGAACTCCAGCTGTGTGTAAACATTACCTCTGAGCCACACCTCCCGGCCAGGGGGTCTGAACTGCCCCCATTTTACAGAGCGACAGACTGAATCTGATCTCTTTACTCATTTCTCCATTCAACAAGCATTCACCAAATGCCCTGCAATATGCCGGGCAGTGGGATGCAGGAGTAAACGAAAACTGATTTCATGAACTTTAGAGCTTCGTGAAGGGTGAGGAGACAGAAGCTGTTTTGGGTGAAAGGTATGCAGGGGCTACGGGGGAGGGCCTTCATTTGGAAGGGATGTGAGAGTTGGACTACAAAAAAGGCTGAGTGCAGAAGAACTGATGCTTCCAAATTGTGGTGCTAGAGAAGACTCTTGAGAGTCCCTTGAACTGCAAGGAGATCAAACCAGTCAACCCTAAAAGAAACCAACACTGAATATTCATTGGAAGGACTGATGCTGAAGCTGAAGCTCCAGTACTTTGGTGTGAAGACCTGACTCATTAGAAAAGACCCTCATGCTGGGAAAGACTGACGGCAAGAGAAGAAGGGGGCAACAGAGGATGAGATGGTTGGATGGCATCACTGACTCAATGGACACGAGTTTGAGCAAACTCAGGGAGATAGTGAAGGACAGGGAAGCCTGGTGTTCTGCAGTCCATGGGGTCGCAGAGAGTCGGACACAACTGAGCAACTGAACAACAGCTGCAGTTGGCGATGCTTAGTCTGAGACCAGAAGGATGAAAAAGAACCAGGGATTGAGGGAAGGGCACTCCTGGCAGAGGCAACGGCAGGTGCAAGGGCTCTGAGGTGGGAATGATCTGAAGTGAGAGGAACAGAGAGGCCAGCATGGGCGGGTGGCCTGAACGAGGGGTAGCTGGTGATGAGGTCAAGGAGCGGGCAGAGGCTCTGGGAGACCAGCCAGGAGGCTGTAGCTGCAGTGACTGGAGATGCTGAGGTTTGAGCAGCAGGTACAAGGAGACAGAGCAAGTGGCTGGTTCACCCCTGGTGGCCCAATAAGCAGTGACAAAGAGAGGAGTCGAGGATGATGCTCTGATTTGGAGACTGAGCAACTGGGTGACTGAGACAAGCGGGAAGTGAACAAGTCACCCTGCCAGGAACTGACTTATCCACCCTTCCCCTATGACTCCCTTCACCCACTCCACACCACCCGTGCCCCCCTACCCCATCCCACCCCCCCGCCCCCTGCCCCGGAAAAGCCCAGCATGCTCAGGGCCAGATTTGAGGACCACTGTGCTCCGTCCGACATCCTCTGGCCTCTCCATCTTCCTCCTGACCTCACGCTGCTCCCCAAGGCGTTCTTCCCTTGACCCCCAGGCTTATGCTTGGTCCCACCACCTCATCTTTGCTTTCTCCCTTCCTCCAGCCCTTCCTCTTTCCTGAGGGCCCTCCCTTCTCCTGAGGCCCAGTGGAAGCCCCACCCCCACCTCAGAGGCCTCTGAAGGGCTCTCCTGAGTAGCTGCTCTGAAGCCAGCCCCTACTTGACTGGAATTCCTGCGGGACCATCTCCTAGCACCCGATCCTGAGCGAGTTCCTTAAGGGATCCAATTTCTTCATCTGCAAAATGGGTTGAAAATGAAAGTACCCACCATACGGTGGGACTACCCTACCATACGGGGGTAGGGGCAAGATTAACAAAGAACTGCTCACTCATCTGGCCCCAGAACATAACTAGGGGTAGCCAGTGTTATTTCTGGGTGGAGCAAAAGTGTCATAGGGAAGTCAGTCAGTTCAGTCGCTCAGTAGTGTCTGACTCTTTGCGATCCCATGGACTGCAGCACGCCAGGCTCCCTTGTCCATCACCAACTCCCAGAACTTGCTCAAACTCATGTCCATTGAGTTGGTGATGCCATCCAACCAACTCATCCTCTGTCGTCCCCTTCTCCTCCTGCCTTCAATCTTTCCCAGCATCAGGGTCTTTTCAAATGAGTCAGTTCTTCGCATCAGGTGGCCCAAGTATTGGAACTTCAGCTTCAGCATCAGTCCTTCCAATGAATATTCAGGACTGATTTCCTTTAGGGTTGACTGGTTGGATCTCTTTGCAGTCCAAGGGATACTCAAGAGTCTTCTCCAACACCACACTTCAAAAGCATCAATTCTTCGGCACTCAGCTTTCTTATAGTCCAACTCTCACATCCATACATGACTACTGGAAAAACAATAGCCTTGACTAGATGGACCTTTGTCGGCAAAGTAATGTCTCCGCTTTTTAATATGCTGTCTAGGCTGGTCATAGCTTTTCTTCCAAGGAGCAAGAGTCTTTTAATTTCATGGCTGCAGTCATCATCTGCAGTGATTTTGGAGCTCCCCAAGATAAAGTCTGTCACAGTTTCCATTGTTTCCCCATCTATTTGCCATGAAGTGATGGGACTGGATGCCATGATCTTAGTTTTCTGAATGTTGAGTTTTAGGGAAGTAGCCACTCTAAAGGAAGGGAAGTAGATGCTCTTTAATCCCCTTTATGCTCACTTGGGGAAGCATGTGCGGGTGCAGAAGAGCCAAGCGCCCATGAGAACTGTCCCACTCATGGCTCAGTCTCCAAGGTCTCACCGATGGATGCATGAGTGATTGCATGCTCCCCTGCATGGAAGACTTACTACCGCTCTTTTGCAGGAGGGGAAACAGAGACCAAGGGCCATGCCTGAGTCTTTCTTCCTTCCTTTTTCCTCCCTCCCTCCCTCCACCTCCCTCCCTCTCTCTTTCTTCCTTTTGATGCATAAGGTCTTAGTTGTGGCATGCACTGAACTTTAGTTATGGCATGAGGAATCTAGTTCCCCAACCAGGGATTGAACTTGGCCCCCTGCATTGGGAACGTGGAGTCTTAGCCACTGGATCACCATGGAAGTCCTTATAGGTGGATTTCTTCACTAGTCCTTCTCTCTGGTCAATTGGGCCTGAGTGACCGCCATGATGGGTCCCTAAGATACACCCTCATTTTCTGAGGCAACCATGCCCTCACCACCCCGGGGTGTGTGTGAGTTCCCTTGGGCTCTTACAGTTGGCTTCACGACCACAGATGCCACAGCCAGCGAGGCCTGCAGCTGGCAGTGGGCACAGACGTCCTGCCCTCATTTACATCCCCTCCGCCTGCTGCAGCCAGAGGAGCAAGAATAGGAAGCCACAGATCAGACCAAGCTGAGGCCTCAATGTCCCCCGCCACTGATGCACGGCGTCTGCTGGAAACCAGACCAGAAGGTTTACAGGAATTGGAGCCTCTGAGCAGCACTGAATGTGAAAGCAAAACTCACAGACACAGACACAGACACACACACAGAGGGACATACATATGTGTGCACATATATGTGTGTGCGTGCACCTCTCCCGTATGGGCACACGCATAGTTGGTCACAGGCTCCTCTCCCTACAAACCACTGCCAATCCAAGTGGTCAGTTCTCACCAGCCCCACCCACCAGGATGGACCCCCCCCTCCTCTAGCCATCATCACTGCTCAGACATGGGGGAGACCTGGGCTGCCCTCCTGGCTCTGTCTCTGCTAGCTTGGTGCCTTCCATAAAGGGTTTACCTTTTTTGGACCTCAGTCTCCCTCATCACTAAAGCTGAGATAATTGTAATCATAACAAGAACCCTCGTTCTTGAGAGGGGTCGCGTGGCCAGCCAAGCAGGCAGTGGGTGCTCAGTAAAAGCTCATTAAAGGAATGAGGACAACACTGGTGGTGGATGAGCGCCGGCCGTGTTTATAGAAGGAGCCCTTTGATCGTTCCCCAGCAACCCCAGGAGACCAGAGGCTCTCATTGCACAGAAGAGGACACTGAGGCCCTGGGGGTGATGGTGTCTTGTCTGAGTCGCCAAGGTCAGCAGCGGAGACCACATCTCCTGATCCCAGCCTCGTGCGTCTGCAGGCAGGCAGGTCTCAGGAACAAACTGACTGGGCCCGCCCAGTGCAGTCCCAGGGAGGCTTCCCAGCCCACTACACTCCCCACAGGTCCTGGAGGGGTCCCTCAGAAGCTGGGGTCAGAGGCCAGTGAGCCGGGGACCTGGCAGGTGTATGGTGGGGGCCGAAAAGAGGACAGAGGGGCCCAGAGAGGGGAGGGGACTTGCCCAGGGTCCCCCAGCATATCTGTTTCCTAGGGCTGCTTTAACAAATGGACTTAAAGTCTTAGAATCATAGAAATGGAGTCTCCCTCGGTTCTGGAGACGGGAAGTCTGACATCAAGGTGGCTGCATGATTCCAGTCTCTGCCCCGATCTTCACATGGCCCCTGACCACTCAGTCCTTATGCCCCATCCCCATGTCTGTGTGACTCAAATCTTCCTCTGTCTTTCTCTTATAAGGATACCATTCACTGGGTTTAGGTGAAAACCCAGTCTCCCTCTTTGCACCCTACATCCAGAAACTGGAACTGGAGTCGCTCAGTTGTGTCCAGCTCTTTGTGACCCCATGGACTGTAGCTCGCCAGGCTCCTCTGTCCCTGAGATTTCCCAGGCAAGAAGACTGGGGTGGGTTGCCATTTCCTTCTCCACCGTACATCCAGGGATGGTCTCATTTCCAGATCCTTAATTAATTATATCTGCAAAGACATTTATTTATTTATTCTCTGTTTTTTATTTAGCGCTGAGTCTTTGTTTCGAGGCACTGGCTTAGCTGCTACTCGGCATGTGGGATCTCAGTTCTCCAAACAGGGATTAAATCTGTGTCCCCTGCATTGCAAGGCAGATTCGTAACCACTGGACCACCAGGGAAGTCTCCCGCTTTTTTTTTTCCCTTGAATAAGGGCACAGTCACAGGTTCTGGAGTTTAGGACACAGAACTATCTTTTGAGGGGCCACTATTTAAATCCCTACACCCGATAAGCCAGGGTCAGTACCAGGCAGAGCCCTCCCCATGTTCCAACCCTGATTTTCACATTCTCCATCTGGGAGTCTCGGAATTCTAGTAAGCTGCAGAAAAAGCAATACCCATTCCATTGTCATCTGGTCTCTGCCTGTGGTCCCTGGAGAGCCAGGGACAGGCAGGGAAGCTCCAAACGCAGCCAGGCACATTCCAGGAATCCTTTGTTGACCAGTTGCTGGCCTCTGCAGACAGGAAGGGAGCGGGGACCAGGAGGAGGGGGTGCTGGGGTGACTTTGGCTCCCCAGCCCAGAGGAGGGATGGGGTGTGGCCAAACCTCAGGGGAGCAGATGACCTGACCATGGGACCCCAGCTGGGTGGTTGTTGAGCACTTACTGTGTGTTGAGAATTTTAAGGGCTCACATTTTTAAAAAAATTGTTCAGCTTAATTATTTTAAAAAATAATCTAGTTATTTATTTGGCTGTGCTGGGTCTCAGTTGCTCCGCAGCAGGATCTGATCTTTGTTGCAGGATCTGATCTTTGTTGCAGTACTCGAACTGTTGGTTGTGGCATGTGGGATCCAGCTTTCTGCCCAGGGATCCAACCCCAGCTCCTTTCATTAGGAGCATGGAGTCTGAGCCACTGGACCACCAGCCAAGACCCTAAGGGCTCCAGTTTCATCTGCACATTTCATTCTCACAAAGACCCCATGAGGTCAGTTTCTACAGGTGAGAAAGCCAAGGCACAGAGAAGTCCGGAAGTTTCCCACAGTCACACAGAAGGTCAGTGTGGCATTTTTTGACCGCGTGGCGTTTTGACCGCCCATACTGCTTGGTTCCAGGGCCCACACTTGGTACCACTCAACTCTGTGGCCCTGGGAGACCAGAAACTCAGCGAAGAAATAAAGGAATAGAGTGAGGCAGAGGGGCAGAGCACAGCTAGGGCAGCCAAGGGCTGGTGGGCAGAAGGCCCTAGGGAGGGGGGACCGTGGCAGAGGGACCCCACCCCCACCCTGCAGACTCGCCCCCCTCCCCCCAGCTCCTACCCTCCGCCCCTGCCTAGGCCTCTCTAAGCTAAGGAGGGCGTGTCTGGGCCCTCCCGGAAGCCGGCCCTGCAGTTATCAGAGGACTTAACTGCATTGCCTTCGCAGCAGTACATAATCCCACTTCTTGGAAACTCTCCTAAGGAAATTCTCCCCTTCCTCCTCCTGGGGGCTGAGCTACTAAGAGGGTGGCTTTGTCTCCCAGCCCAGGGACCACACGCATTTCCTGAGAAAAGACAAGGCTGCTGGTGTGAGGCGCTCCCCTCCCCCTAGCACCTGGGGGGAGGGGTGGATAGGAGAGGGGGTGATGAGTGAAGTAACTGGGGGGTATGGAAGGCGGAGGGCTGAGGGGCACTGTGGGTGGCCAGACCCAGGCGGGGCTTCATTAAGTATTCTGAGTTCCTCTTGAGACCGTTCTTGGACTGGATTTTTTTTTTCTGGATGTTATTTAATGCCGTTTAATTCCCTGTCCTGGCAGCACCCAAAATCATGCGTATGTGTGTGAGTGAGTGTATGTGTAAGAGAGAGATCTTTTTCATGGAGGTATACGGTGGCTCAGGGTTAAAGAATCTGCCTGTGGTGCAGGAGACACGGGTTCAATCCCTGGGTCAGGAACATCCCCTGGAGAAGGACATGGCAACCCACTCCAGCATTCTTGCCTCAGAAAGCCCATGGACAGAGAAGCCTGGCGGGCTGTAACAGAGTTGGACACAACTCAGCAACTAAACAACAAAACGAAAAAATCTGCAACCTACATAAAGTGTACGGCTTGAAGTTTTACACCTATGTACACACGCATAAGCCATGACCCAGATCAAGATTCGAGCCCTGGATCCTCTAAGCGTGGTCCTTAGGCCAGCAGCACCCACCTCTCCAGGGAGCTCTTGGAATGCAGAACTGCAGCACCCAGCAGTGTCTCGTGGGTCAGAATCTGCTTCCACCACAAGACCCCAGGGGATCATGGCCCGCCCCTGGAAGCAGGCTCAGCAGGGCCTGAACCCATGGCTCTCCCTAGGCACAGCATCTCACAGTGGCCCAGGGAGCCTTTCTAACTGCCCCAACCCTGATTCACTAAGGAGGGGAAGGGGTAACAGAACAGGTTACTGGTGGGTGCAGGGCGCCAGTTGCCCCAGTCAGACCTTTTGGCCTGGACACAGCTACTTTGTGCCTCAACTTACCCATCTGCAGACAGACACAAAGATCTCTGCCCGACCGTCTCCCCCAGCAGTGGGAACCCTTGCAACACTGGGGAGTTCTGTCCACCTGGCACCTTCTCAGGCACGTCTGTGCACAGCCTCACGTAAGTGAACAAGCTTTGTCGTTGTTCTCACTTTGCCGTTGTTGTTCAGTCACTGTTTGACCCCATGGACAGCAGCACGCCAGGCTCCTCTGTCCTTCACTACCTCCCAGAGTTCGCTCAAACTCATGTCCATTGAGTCAGTGATGCTATCCAGCCATCTCATCCTCTTTTATCCCCTTTTCCACCTGCCTTCAATCTTTCCCAGCATCAGGGTGTTTTCCAATGAGTCGGCTCTTCACATCACGTGGCCAAAGTATTGGAACTTCAGCTTCAGCATCGGTTCTTCCAATGAATATTCAGGGTTGATTTCCTTTAGGATTAATTGGTGAGAAGGGAAAAGAAGAACTTTTGGGGGGGGGGGCACACAATGGGATCTTCAAGATCTTAGTTCCCTGACCAGGGATTGAACCCGTGCCACCTGTACTGGGAGAGGGGAGTCTTAACTACTGGACTGCCAGGGAAATCCCAAAGGAACTATTTTTAATATCCACATCATATCGATATGAGTATATCGTATCAATAATGAGCCATTTTACAGGGGAGAAAAGCAGGGCTTGGAGAGGTTAGACAACTTTCCTGAGACAGCTTTCAAGCGGTGCAGCCACGCTCTGAACCCATTCTGTCTGAACCCAGAGCCCTACCTGATTTTAACCCGAGTCTTGCACACAGTGAACAACAGCAGATGTCCCTCCAGCAAGCTAAAGAAAGCAAGCACCTGTCTTCCTTCAGGGAAAATGCAAAAACTAGCTGAAAAAGCCAATCACAATAATAACACATGCACATGATGTAAAGAAAAGTTCCAAACAGCCAAAGGCTGTTGAGGAGAAAGTCAGCTTCCCTCCCAGGCCATCCCCAGCCTCCCCCTGTCCTCCCGGAGGCAGTCACTGTGATCAATTTCTTGTGCCCCTTGTCAAGGATGCTCTGTGTGGACCAGTACCTGGAAATCCATACTGTATTTCTCATGTGTACAAATGGGAGCAAATACTCAAATATACATGTGTGTGTGTGTGTGCTTGGTCACTCAATCATGTCCAACTCTTTGCGACCCTTTGGACTATAGCCTGCCAGGCTCCTCTGTCCAAGGGATTTTTCAGGCAAGAATACTGTAGTGGGTTGCCATTTCCTTCTCCAGGAGATCTTCCCAACCCAGAGATCAAACCTATGTCTCCTGCATGTGTGTGTGTGTGTGTGTGTGTGTGTGCATTCAAAGCTATGATTTTTCCAGTAATCATGTATGTATATCACGTACATGACTACATGTATTAATATGTATGGGAGAAACATCAGTAACCTCAGATACACAGATGACACCACCCTTATGGCAGAAAGTGAAGAAGAACTAAAGAGCCTCTTGATGAAAGAGAAAGTGGAAAGTGAAAAACTTGGCTTAAAACTCAACATTCAAAGAAAAAAAACTTCAACATTCAGAAAACTGAGATCATGGCATCCAGTCCCATCATTTCATGGCAAATAGATGGAGAAACAATGGAAACAGTGACAGACTTTATTTTGGGGGGACTTCAAAATCACTGCAGATGGTGACTGCAGCCATGAAATTAAAAGACTCTTGCTCCTTGGAAGAAAAGCTATGACCAAGCTAGACAGCATATTAAAAAGCAGAGACATCACATTACTTTGCCAACAAAGGTCCATCTAGTCAAAGTTATGGTTTTTCCAATAGTCGTGTATGGATGGATTATAAATAGTTGGACTATAAAGAAAGCTGAGTGCTGAAGAATTGATGCTTTTGAACTGTGGTGTTGGAAAAGACTCTTGAGAGTCCCTGGGACAGCAAGGTGATCCAACCAGCCAACCCTAAAGGAAATCAGTCCTGAATATTCATTGGAAGGACTGATGCTGAAGCTGAAACTCCAATCCTTTGACCACTTGATGTGAAGAACTGACTTCTTGGCAAAGACCCTGATGCTGGGAAAGATTGAAGGCAAGAGGAGAAGGGAACGACAGAGGATGAGCTGGTTGGATGGCATCACCGACTCAATGGACATGAGTTTGAGCAAGCTCCGGGAGTTGGTGATGGACAGGGAGGCCTGGCATGCTGCAGTCCCTGGGGTCACAAAGAGTCGGACAAAACAGAGCGACTAGTGTATGGATCTGAGAGTTGGACCATAAAAAAGGCTGAGGGCTGAAGAACTGATATTTTGAATTGTGGTGCTAGATAAGACTCTTGAGAGTCTCTTGGACAGCAAGGAGGTCAAACCAGTCAATTCTAAAGGAAATCAATCCTGATATTCATTGGAAGGACTGATGCTGAAGCTGAACCTCCAATATTTTGGCCACCTAATGCAAACAGCTGATTTATGGGAAAAGACCCGGAGGCTGGGAAAGACTGAAGGTAGGAGAAGGGGGTGACAGAAGATGAGATGGTTGGATGGCATCACCGACTGAATGGACATGAGTTTGAGCAAACTCCGGGAGATAGTGGAGGACAGAGGAGCCTGTCATGCTGCAGTCCATGGGGTGGCAGAGTTGGACAGGACTGAGCGCCTGATATATCCAGACCTGCTTCTTACTTTTATCGCCCTGCACTTGGTCTCCCTATCAGCACATAAAACCCGGGTTATGGTGTGGCTGTGTGGTAATCCACTTCGCCACCTCCAGACTGCCGGGCACTTGGTTGTCTCCAGTCTTTTATGACCACAGCATGGCTGTGCTAAGGCCGCTTGCACTTCTTTCGAGTGTCTGTGAGCATTTCTGTACGATGCCACCCAGAGGCGGAACCGCCCAGACCTGGGTGTGTGTGATTTCAGCCCTGTCAGATACAAGGGGCATTTCTTATCTGCCAGCCTTGGACAGGGCTCAAGATGCCTGGCGCCTCTGGTGCCCAGATCCTGGGTGGGGGCTGGGGGAGGGGCCCAGGGGAGGGAAGGTGTTTTCCAGGAAACTGAAAACGGAACCAGAGCAAGGTGGGAGCAGCTTGTTAGGCGAGAGGGACCCGGCTGTTGCCTTCTCCAGCGATAAGGGTCTGGAGCCTCTCTTCCCCTGAACATCTCAGGGGACAGCCCTGTCACACGCCCACCCCGCTCAGCTCTCGAAGACTCTCAGACTTGAGCTTCACCTGGGACCAAGGCCTGGAAGGCTGTGGAAGATTTCCTGTGTGTTCACTTCATTGATGGTCATAGATACTGATGTGCAAGGCCCTGCTGGTGCCAACCTCCCTTGGGCCAGGCAGAACCCCATCTTTTACTTTTATAGCTATTTGTTGAGTGCAAGCTAGGTGCCAACATTCATTTCAAGTTCCAGTGACAGTGTAGATATTAGTTCATTTGATCCTTGAAAACATACTGTGAGGTAGGTAGGCCTGGTTATTATGCCCATTTTACAGATGAAGAAACTGAGACCAAACAGGCTAAGAACCACATCAAAGGGACACAGCTATTGAGGGGGAGCCCATGTCCTCACCATTAAGCTGTGGGCAGTGGCTCTCATAGGTGGGTGAGCCCCAGCAGCACCCCCAGGGTGGGGTGGCGTATTAAAACACACTGTGCTGGGCCCCACCCTGAGTTCCTGACTCTGTAGGGATGAGTTGGTCATCAGGGCCATCAGACCAGGGATCCTTCACAAAAGGTCTCATGTGCACCCATTTCCACCCCAACAGCCTGTGGCCTGGGCTTCACTAGTGACCCCGACCCCAAATAAGGAGCCACTGAGGACAGATCCACCAGAAGGTGCAAAGTGAGAAAGAGAATGGGTGAGGAGGGGGAGCCGCTGCTTGCTGCAGGAATGAAGTTGCTCCAACCCCGCAGACAGCTATTTGGCAGCGTTGACTCAGGCGGGACACGAGCACGGCCTACGACCTCGCAAGCCCACCTCTGAGTCTCTGCAAGATCACAGAGACCCAGCGGCGTGTTCACAGACAGACAGACAAGGGTGCTCAGATCGGACTGGGAACGCAGAACTCATGGACCACAGGGCAGATGAAGAGACTGTGGTCTGTTGATACACCAGAATACCATACAGCAATAAGAACAAGCGAAGGTAAGCACACACATCCACAGAGGGAGGAACCCGGACTCAGCGTTCAGACACAGAAGAGGACACACCGCAGAACTGCATTTACGTGGGCCAGGGGAGGGGCTCTGGCAACAGAGTCTGATGACCCCGGGGTCCGGGGAGGGGTGGTATTGGCTGTGTAGGGCTCGTGGGAGCGGCTGGTTCTCTGTCTGTCTGGCAGCCACCACACCAAAGTGCACACGAGTACAAGATGCTCGCGGTGTGTCCTATGTCCCCAGGGCCCAGGGGTCCTTGAGCCCCTGAGATCTCAGCAGCAAGCAGTTTCCGGGCAGAGGGTCCTAGCGCTTGGGCAGCTGGGCCTCTCAGGAACACAGTTATCTTAAACCTGAGGGTTTGGTCCTCTCCCATGGAAGCGAGCTAAAATCCACATTCCAGCCCCATTTCTCTACAGCATAGGATGCGGGGGGCGGGGGCTGCGTTTTAATGAAACTGCAGGAGAGGCCACAGTCCACACAGGGAACTACAGAGCGCCCACCTTGGCCCCGGCCTCCTCTGGGGCTGGCAGCCTATGGGCGCCAGGTCCTCGTGCTCACCTGCCCCAGCTCTGTGGTTCTCTGGCAAGGTGAGAAAGATGTTTTCCTCTTCTAGAAAAATTTTAAATAACACTTCTATTAAGATACAACCCACAAACCCTCTGCCTCACCCATTTCAAGTGGTTTCTAGGGTATTCACAGAGTTGTTCAGCCATCGCCACAGTCAATTTCAGAACATTCTCATCGCCCCGAAAAGACATCCTGTACCCATTCATGACCCCTCCCCGCTGCCCCTCCCGTCAGCCCTAGGCAGCCACTAATCTACTTGCTGCCTCTACGGATTCGTACTTAAACATTTCCTATAAATGGAATCATACCGAATGCGGTCTTGTGTGTTTGGCTCTCTTCGTGCGGCGTATTTTCAAGGTTGCTCCGTGGTGTCGCACGGGTCAGGACTTCACTTTTACTGCCAAATGAGATTCTGTCATACACTCAGGACCTTTTCAAACATACCAATGCAGCTGCCCCACCCCAGACTGATCCAGTTAGAGGGTTGGGGATAGAACGAGGTTCCCTTGGGGCTCAGCTGGTAAAGAATCTGCCCGAAATGCGGGAGACCTGGCTTCGCTCCCTGGGTCGGGAAGATCCCCTGGAGAAGGGAAAGGCTACCCACTCCAGTATTCTAGTCTGGAGAATTCCATGGACTGTATAGTCCGTGGGGTCACAAAGAGTCGGACACGACTGACTTTCACAGGACAGGCTACCAGCTGCCTGGGGTGAGAGTCCTTGCTATCACTCCCTCAAAATTCCAAACTGTAAAAAAGATAAAATCTTGCTGTGTGTGACAAGGAGGATCACAAATAAGACCCCTGGGGGGTCTTATACTAAGTGAAATGTCAGACAGAGAAAGACAAATTACTGTATGATTTCATTCATATGCAGAATACAAAAAACAAACAACAGGGACTTGTTTGGTGGTCTGGTGGCTAAGACTTCACACTCCCGAAGGGGGGGCCTGGGTTCAATTCCTGGTCGGGGAACTAGATCCCACATGTTGTAACTAAGACCCAGCAGAGCCAAATGAATAAATACAAGTAAATATTAAAGTAAACAACAGTAAAAAACACACAAAATAAATGAACAAATTAAACAAGGACAATTAGATACAAAGAACAGACTGATGTCTACCAGAGAGGAAGGGAAGGGGCGAGGTGGATAAAGAGTCAATTGTGAGGGAGAGAAACTAAATTCTTCATGGTGAGCATGCTATAGTGTATACAGAAGTAGAAATATAATGTTGTAAACATGAAATATGCTATAAACCAATGTTACCTCAATAAAAAAAATAAGTTAAAAAAAAATAAAAGGATTCCAGGGTAGGTTGAATGAGTCCCATTACACAGACTAGGAAGCCAGGGCTCAGAGAGGGGAATGTGTCACCAGCCCAGGGTCCTGAAGACAGAACTGCTGAAGTGGATCTGTTGGTCAATGTCAATGACGCACCAACTGTATGCCTGGTATCATAAACAAATGATTCAGTGACCAAGGCATTCCTTCATGTTATTTAGTGTTTTTCACTTGCACAGAAAGCCCAGTCTCTGTTTAACCATGAGTAGAATTGAATGATCGCCAAAGAACTGGTGCTATTGAACTGTGGTGTTCGAGAAGACTCTTGAGAGTCCCTTGGACTGCAAGGAAACCCAACCACTCCATCCTAAAGGAGATCAGTCCTGAGTGTTCATTGGAAGGACTGATAGTGAAGCTGAAACTCTAATACTTTGGCTACCTGATGTGAAGGGCTGACTCATTTGAAAAGACCCTGATGCTGGGAAAGACTGAAGGTGGGAGGAGAAGGGGACGACAGAGGATGAGATGGTTGGATGGCATCACTGACTCAATGGACATGAGTTTGGGTAAACTCCAGAAGTTGGTGATGGACAGGGAGGCCTGGCGTGCTGCAGTCCATGGGGTCGCAAAGAGTCGGACACGACTGAGCGACTGAACTGAACTGAACTGAGAATGGAATGGGGCTTCCCAGGTGGCGCAGTGGTAAAGAATCTGCCAGCCAATGCAAGAGATGCAAGTTCAATCCCTGGAGGAGAGCATGGCAACCCACTCTAGTATTCCTGCCTGGAGAATCCCATGGACAGAGTAGCCTGGCCGGCTACAGTCCACAGGGTCGCAGAGAGTCAGACACAACTGAAGCGGCTTAGCACACATGCTTGCCTATGCATGAGGCTTGAGTTCCATCCCTGGGTTGGGAAGATCCCCTGGAGAAGGAAAAGAGCAACCCGCTCCAGTATTCTTGGTTGGGACATCCCAAGGACAGAGGAGTCTGGGGGGCTACTGTCCACAGTGTCGCCAGCTAAGCAGCAGCAGCAGCAGCAGAATGGAACGAGCAACGGAAGGCAGAGCAGAGTGAACACGAGGGCAGGGAATGTGTTCTTTGGTGTTACAAACCAAGTGATGCTTTTCAGTCTTTGGGGGAGTGCTCACGCCACAGAGAACCTGATGGACTCAATGCGGTCTGCTTTCATGGTGACCACATTTCGCCTACAATGATGGGGCATTCTCCATCCTCTGAAGCCCTCTGGTTCACAGTTACAATGCAACCATACACCGAACACACTCAACGCTGAGCATCTCTGATTCGCCTGTCGTCGCTGGGGCTGCAGTCGTGGGCTGGGCCACGTCCTTGCTCTCAAGGGGACTGCGATCTGTGGCAGGGTGGCAGGTGGAGAGCAAATAAGGAGGCAGGACCATCCAGGTGTCTGGAGGGCAGAGAACCTGAGCAAGCTGGGAAAGGCTCCCGGTGCCTGGGAGGGCAGGGCAGGCCTGGGACATTTTGCTGAGATCTGATGATAAGAAGGGCATTCCAGGGCAAGGGAACAGCCCGGCAAAAGCCCTGAGGCAGGAACAGGACTGCAATTCCAGGAATTGAGAGGGGCCATACATAATGGGTGAGGAGGTGGGTGGGGGCCAGGGTCAAAGAGGTGACGGGGGAGGGGGGGCGGGGCGGTCTCAGCTACCCAGTGGACCAATGTCTGTGTCTGGCTATTTTCTAGGCAGGAGGATATGGCGGTGGACAAAGCCAACACTTTTACAAAACACATCTCAAGAGCCGGGAGGTTGAGGTTGAGGGCCCGGGCACTGTGTGCAGGCAGGCAGGAGCAGAGGCCTGAGGCTGGGTGAACAAAGGCTCATTTGCAGGCAATGTGTCGCAGGACGGGTTTGCACAGACCTGACGCTGGAACAGTGGCTGTTTCCCAAGCAGAAAATGAGACTAAAAGTGCTTTCAACACAGTCACAAGAGAAGGGTCCTAGCTCTGGTCAAACCTGTTGGCGTTTGCTAAAACTTCTAAACGGGCAAAACCAGAGCAGTCGCATGCTTTCTCTGAGCCAGAACATTTTATACATGTAAACAACTTTTGTTTTTAGAGCTTTTGTTTTTTGAGCACCCACGATGTGCCTGGCACTGGGCTATAGGTGGACACTGTGGGTTGAATGGCAGAATCTGTGTCTGTGTGCTCAGTTGTTATCTGAGTCTTGCGACCCCATGGACTGTGACCTGCCAGGCTCCTCTGCCCATGTGATCTCCCAGGGAAGAATATTGGAGTGGGTTGCCATTTCCTTCTCCAGGGGATCGTCCCAACCCAGGGATCGAGCCCGAGTCTCCTGTATCTCCTGCATTGCAAGAGGATTCACTATTATCCTTGTTGTTATTTTCAGACAGTTTCCTTGGAGTCCTTTCAAGAGCCCAGGTTTGACCCCTGGTCAGGGGACTAGATCCCACATGTCGAAACTAGAGAGCCCTCATACTGCAACCAAGATCAAAGATCCTGCGTGTTGTAACTAAGACCAAGCACAGCCAAATAAACAAATAAACGTTAAATAATAATAATAAGGCTCTCGAGATGAGCTCATCCTGGATGAGGGTGGGCGCTAACCCCAGAGACAAGAAGCCCATGTGACAATGCAGGCAGAGATTGGAGTGACACACCTACAACCCAAGGGACGCCAAGGCTCTTTGGTGGCCTCCAGAAGTGGGCAGAGGGGCCTAGGGATTCTCTCCCAGAGCCTCCAGAAGAAAGCAACCCCGTGGAGACCTTGGTTTCGGATTTCTGGTCTCCAGAACTGCGCTGTTATTCAGTCGCTCAGTTGTGTCCAACTCAGCGACCCCATGGACTGCAGCACCCCAGGCTTCCCTGTCCTTCACCGTCTCCGGAGCTTGCTCAAACTCATGTCCACTGAGTCGGTGATGCCATCCAACCATCTCATCCTCTGTCGCCCCCTTCTCCTCAAGCCCTCAATCTTTCCCAGCATCAGGGTCTTTGCATCAGCTGGACAAAGTATTGGAGTTTCAGCTTCAGCATCAGTCCTTCCAATGAATATTCAGGATTGATTTCCTTTAGGATTGACTGGTTTGATCTCCTTGCTGTCAAGGGACTCTCAAGAGTCTTATCCAGCACCACAGTTTGAAAGCATCATGGCAACCCACTTCAGTGCTCTTGCCTGGAAAATCCCATGGACGGAGGAGCCTGGTGGGCTGCAGTCCATGGGGTCGCTAAGAGTTGGACCCGAATGAGCAACTTCACTTTCACTTTTCACTTTCATGCATTGGAGAAGGAAATGGCAACCCACTCCAGTGTTCTTGCCTGGAGACTCCCAGGGATGGGGGAGCCTGGTGGGCTGCCGTCTGTGGGGTTACACAGTCAGACACAACTGAAGCGACTTAGCAGCAGCAGCAGCAGCCTTCTTGATGGTCCAACTCTCACATCCATACATGACTATCGGAAAAGCCACAGCTTTGACTAGACGGACTTTTGTCGGCAAAGTAATGTCTCTGCTTTTTAATATGCTATCTAAGTTTGTCATAGCTTTTGTTCCAAGGAGCAAGCGCCTTTTAATTTCATGGTTGCAGTCACCATCTGCAGTGATTTTGGAGCCCAAGAAAATAAAGTCTGTCACTGTTTCTGTCATTTCCCCAACTGTTTGCCATGAGGTGATGGGACTGGATGCCATGATCTTAGTTTTTTGATTTGAATGTTAAGTCTTAAGCCAGCTTTTTCACTCTCCTCTTTCACCTTCATCAAGATGCTCTTTCGTTCCTTTCCACTTTCTGCCATTAGAGTTGTATCATCTGCATATGTGAGGTTGTTGATATTTCTCTGAGCAATCTTGATTCCAGCTTGTGCTCCATCCAGTCCAGCATTTCACACAATGTACTCTGTATCTAAGTTAAATAAGCAGGGTGACAATATTCAACCTTGACATACTCCTTTCCCAATGTGGAACCAGTCCATTGTTCCATGTCCAGTTCTAACTGTTGCTTCTTGACCTGCATGCAGATTTCTCAGGAGACAAGTAAGGTGGTGCGGTATTCTCATCTCTTTAAGAATCTTTCACAGTTTGTTGTGATCCACACAATCAAAGGCTTTAGTGTAGTCAGTGAAGCAGAATTAGACTTTTTTTTGAAACTCTCTTGCTTTCTCTATGATCCAGCGGATGCTGGCAATTTTTTTTAAACTAGTCATCTTTTATTGGGTATTAACTCTCCATTAGGATATGAAAGGATTCAGCGAGGCCGGGAAAGGTCAGGAATGCAGTGTGCCCTCTTCAGTGGTACTCGCTTGACTGCTCTTGTTTAAGGTCCTTGTAAGAATGGCAACAGCTGAAAAGCACATGAGCTGTCAAGCACCACAGAAAGCTCAGGGATGATCCCTTTCTTCATTGAAATACCTGCTGTAATACTGGCAGTAACCTCTTTGAAATGCTCCAGCAGTGCTTTTAGGGGTGAAATCTCACATTAGTATCCAGCCCGGGAGCTCCCTTGATCTGACATCCAGGAGTTTCTCCTTCAGTGGTATAACTGGCTGTCTGCTCGTGTATTCCAGCTTTCTGTTTCTTCCCTCACAGCCACTCAGGGATCTTTTCCTTGCTCCAATAACACAATTATGTCTGGCTTAGAAATGGAATGTCCCAGTGAGACCAAGTTACTATAGTTCTCCATCATCAATCACATCACGGCACAATTTCTTCTGAAGAGGGTCAAGAAATTCCGACTTGTGCGGAAAGAACTCGATGACCACATCCTTGAATGTTATTGGTCCACTGGCCACGGTTTTAGACCTGCAAGAGCTGATCTAAAGGTTCCTTTATCAGAGAAACAGAGTCCAGAAAACCACTCCATCCCTCGCTGGCTCAGGCTACCTTTGCACAGTTGTTTCCATGGCGACTTAACTGGTTTCTCGCTTGGATGGATGTCATCCACAAGCCGTTGGCTTCAAGGAGCAAGGGAAAAAACCCAAGGTGGAAGTAACCTGCTTCATTGCTGAAGGTGCCATCTGGGGTTGTAAAGTTACCTGGATGTTGGCAATTTGATCTCTGGTTCCTCTGCCTTTTCTAAACCCAGCTTGTACATCTGGAGAGCTGGGATTTGAATCCAAGTAGTCCTGCTCCCAGGTTGGCACAGTGGTAAAGAATCCATCTGCCAATGCAGGAGACTTGGCTTCCATCTCTAGGTCGGGAAGATCCCCTGGAGGAGGAAATGGAACCCACTCCCATATTCTTGCCTGGGAAATCCCACGGACAAGAAGCCCGGCGGGCTACAATCCGTAGGGTCAGAAAGAATCGGACACGAGTGAGCACGCACACAATCAGTCCTGCTCCAGACCGCCGGCTCTAACCACCACCTTCTACAGCCTTCCACAGATGTGCCAGGCCCTGCTCTGGTGGGGTTGCTAACCCTATAAGGTTGATTTTTTTTTTTTTGGCTGCATGGAGTCTTCATTGCTGCATGAGGGCTTTCTCTAGTTGCGGTGAGCAGGGGCTACTCTCTAGTTGTGGTGTGTGGGCTTCTCATTGTGGTGGCTTCTCTCATTGAGAAGACGGGCTCTAGGGTGCGTGGGCTTCAGTAGTTGTGGCTCTCGGGATAAGCAGTTTCCCCACAGCACATAGGATCCTAGTTCCTGGACCAGGGCTTGAACCCGTGTCCCCTACACTGGCAGGCAGACTCTCGACCACTGGACCACTGGTAAGGTTGATCTTACCAGCCGTTTCCAGATGAGGAAACCGAGGTTCAGAGGGCTCTACACGCCTGTCCTATTTCCGCCTGAGTCCATAAGTGGCTTCCTTTCTCTGACTGCAGTGTCCTTTGGACCTGCAGCCTGGGAGTGGAAAGTGGCAGGACCTGTCCAGGCAGCAGAGCGCTGGCGTTTACCTGGCATGCTGCCCACCCAGAGCAGGCGGACCCTTGGCCCCCATCCCGGCAGGAAGATGAGGGAGGGCCTCCCGCCAGCCCCGGGTGCAGGGGCAGGGCTGGCTGCTGTGTCCCACTATCATCCTGACGGCCACCATCTGTATTTCAGGCCAGGCCTCCCCAGGCTGCGGGATGAGAGGGAAGGGTCTGGGAAGAGAAGACAGCCACGCTTCCCTTGTACCAGGCTCACTCAAGGGGGAGGAAAAGAACCTCAGACCCCAATTCTACCATTGGCTTTCACCTTGGGTGAGTCAATTCATCCCCTTCAGCCTCAGTCAATCCATCTGTAAAATGGAGGCTTCCAAGAGGGGCTTCGGGGATGAGAGCGCCAGTGTGGGCCAGCATCGGCTTCCTTGTCTTTAAACAGGGGCTGAGGACACCGACCCAGAGGGTTCCTCCTGGAGTCTTCCTTGACACCCTCACTGGATGACGCCTGCAGGCTCCTGCATTTTATCAGACCCAGAGGGCCTGGGGACAGCTGTAAATAGCTCTCAAAGCACTCTCAAAGCTCTCCTCTCACTTTATTGGCTTTTTTTGTTTTTTAAACCACAAAACTACCACCCCAAGTGTGGGACCATGTCACCCAGAACAAGGCAGCTCTGTTGAAGGGTCCATTGTCTCTTCGTTCTTTACTCCAACCTTCAGGCAAAAACAAGGGTCATAGTTCGGTGGAGCACAAATTCCACTCTTCCCAGGCAAACATATTTGGACATAATTTGGGTTCCCTTCTTCTAGGCTTTCTTTTTAGGGGGTGGGCATGCTTGTGGGATTTTAGTTTCCCAACCAGGGATCAAACCTGGACCCTTGACAGTGAAAGCAAAGTCCTAACTGCTGGACTGCCAGGGAATTCCCTAGTTTTTTTTTTTTTTTTTTTTTTAGTTGAAGTATAGTTGATGTATAATATTAAATAAATTACAGATGTACAACATAGTTAAGTCGCTCAGTCGTGTCCAACTCTTTGCAACCCCATAGACTGTAGCCCACCAGGCTCCTTCGTCCATGGGATTCTCCAGGCAAGAATACTGGAGTGGGTAGCCATTTCCTTCTCCCGGGAATCTTCCCAACCCAGGGATCAAACCCAGGTCTCCCGCATTGCAGGCAGACGCTTTAACCTCTGAGCCACCAGGGAATGTACAACATAGTAATTCATAATTTTTAAAGGCTATGCTCCATTTATAGTTATTACAGATCACAGGCTATATACTCTGCGTTGTACAATATCTGCTTGTAACTTGTTTTATACCTAATATTTTGTGCCTCTTACTGCCCTACTCCTACTCACCCCACCACCTTTTCCTCTCCCCACTGTTAACCATGAGCTTGTTCTCTATATATGTGAGCCTGCTTTTTTTTGGTCCTCTTCACTAGTTTGTTATGTTTCTTAGATTTCACATACAAATGGAATCATATAGCATTGGTCTTTGTCTGACTCATTTTACTTGGCGTAATGCCCTCCAGGTCCATCCGTGTGGCTGCCAATGCCAAAATTTTGTCTTTTTTATGGGGCTGAGTTTTCATGATCTTCCAAGGATTACTTAATTTTTTCCTTTAACTTTTTATTTTTCATTGGAGGATAATTGCTTCACAATGTGCTGGTTTCTGCCGACAACAACGTGAACCAGGCGTCAGGTAAACACATATCCCCTCCCCCTTGAGCCTCCCTCCCACCCCCCACCCCCCACCCGACCCCTCTAGGTCAGCACAGGGCACCAGGCTGAGCTCCCGGTGTAATACAGCAACTTCCCGCGAGCCATCTACTTTGCACATTGTAATGTGAATATTTTAATGCTACTCTCAGTTCGTCCCACTCTCTTCTTCCCCCGCCGTGTCCACACGTCTGTTCTCTGTGTCTGTGTCTCTATTCCTGTATGGCTGATATTTTAAAATTTTTAATGGAAAAAACAAACCACACAGGGGCTCATAACCATTCATGTTTTCTGCATTCTTGTCTTGACACATAGAGCTCGGAGGATGGGGGCTTGGGGAAAACGGAGGCCCTGCCTGGAGGGAGTCCCCGGGGGAGGTGCTGCAGCCGGGGAGCTGACCTGGGAAGCTGGGGACCAGGCGAGGGGACCTGGGCTCCTGGCAGCCTTCCCTGGGGAGCCACTCACGTGCAGGTCTCCGCACAGCCCCGCCAACCGCAGACCAGGCGGGAAAGTGAAAATAAACCCTGGCTGGCGGCTGGCTGAGTTTCTCTTTCCCGTCACACAAGTGCCTTATCATCCCGGCCCCGGCCCCGTGTGCAGTAGACCGCCAAGGACTGCTTTTGATTTTCTTAAGGAATAACATTTACATAACAAATGTATGAACTACATTAATCATCAGTGCCCAGCTTGACAATTTTTTTTTTTTTTAATACCTGCACCACTCAAATCAAGATCAAGGGCATTCCTAGCCACCCAGAAGGTTTCTTTATGCCCTTTCTGACCCCCGTGCCCCAGCCAAGCCCCACACAAGTTGCTTAGTGTGTCTGACTCTTTGTGACCCCACGGACTGCAGCCCACCAGGCTCCTCTGTCCATGGAACTCTCCAGGCAAGAATACTGGAGTGGGTTGCCATTCCCTTCTAAAGGGGCTCTTCCTGACCCAGGGATTGAACCTAGGTCTCCCCCATTGCAGGCAGATTCTTTACCAACTGAGCCACCAGTGAAGCGCCCCCTCCCCTTAAAAAAAAAAAAAAAACATACATACATACATACATACATATATATATATATATATATATATATACTGTCACTACTCAAATTAAGATCAAGGGCATTCCCAGTCTCCCAGAAAGTTTCTTTATGCCCGTTCCCAACCCCATCCCTCACCCCACCCCCCAATCTGCCTTCTAGAAACATCAGCCAGTCACGCCTGTTCTTGAACTGTGTACAAAGCAAGCAGTCACACGGTGCGTGTCTTTCTTGGTTTCTCTCAACCAGCGTGATGGGGGTGAGGGTCATGTGTGATGCCATGTGATGGGTTTTCTGCTCCATTTTATTGCTGAGACGTGTGGTACTGCACAGATGCTCCTCAATTTGTTTACTCAACCTCCTGTTGATGGATATTTGGGATGTTTCCAGTTGGGCTGTTAGAGTTGCGTGGACATCTGTGAACAGGTCTTTGTGTGGACACAGGCTTTCTTTCCTCTTGGGTAAATACCTATAAGTGGGGCTGTCAGGTCATAAGGTAGGTGTATGTTTAACTTTATAAGAGACTGGTAAATGGTTTTCCTCTCTGGCTGTCCAGACCGGTTTCCAGACTTCAGAGGGCCCTCTCTACGTCACAGCAAACTTACAAAAGGACCCGTGAGCCACATTAAACATCTTTTATTTTTAAGTAAAAATAGTTTGTTTTTTTTTCAGAGGCTTTTCTAATTTTCTTTTTGAAATTATTTGACACCAAGTAACTCATTTGCAGATTTCCCAGGTGGTACACTGGTAAAGAATCCAACTGCCAAGGCAGGAGATGCAAGAAACCCAGGTTTGATCCCTGGGTCAGGAACATCCTCTGAAGAAGGAAACGGCAACCCACTCCAGTATTCTTGCCTGGGAAATCCCATGGACACAGGACCCTGGCGGGTTACAGTCCATGGGGTCACAAAGAGTCAGATACCACTGAGTGACTGAGGGCATGCGCATGCGCGCACACGCGCAACACACACACACACACACACACACACACACACACACACACACACACACACACGACTCATTTGCTCAGTGGGGTCTGCTGGAATTTCTCAGCAATCATGGTTGGGCAGTCTGACAAGGGAGATAACTGATCCCCCAAACTGTTTTTCATTTAGAATGAGATTTTTATGAATAATACATTTAGCACCCAATGAATGTCCTTCCCTTTCTCATTGGATTTGTGAACTCCTATTCACCTCTCAAAACCCCACTCAAAGGTCCACATCTCCATAAAGGCTTCTGGTCATAGATAACAACAGCCTCACCTCCCTAACCTCACCCCAAGTCCAGAGCCTGCTGTGTGACTCTGATGTCACACCCCCTTGGAGGAGAGTGCTGGGCAGTATCACAGTTAGCGCACTAAGGAGCTGATGTCTGGAGAACAGGGCCTGCCTCACACCTTCCTAGATGCATGGCACATGTTTGTTGATCTGATTTTTCCAGAATTTTCTGGAGGTCAGGTGCCCTTACCCAGAACTGCAGGGCCAGGTGGCAGAGGAGCTGGTACCACCTTGAACATGACATAAAATACTGAGTGCTGGGAGGTAGGCAGAGGCCACGGTTCTCTTCTGGTTCTCTGAGAAGCTCTCTATGACCCTGGAAGGACTGAAGGGGAGAATCTCTGATGGCTCTGGAAGCAGTGTTCCTGGGGAGAGGATTTCAGCGACTTGTGACTATGGAGAACAAAGGAAGGGACAGAATGGGGTCCATTCAGTGAGTGTTTAGAATGTACCTTCGCTCCCTGCACTGGGCCCTGGGGATGTGAGAGGAACAAGAGAGACAAGGTCAAGGGGTAAAGGGTTAACACAGAAAGATGACTTCAGACCCTATCAGGGCTATGACAAGTAAAACAGGGAGCTGTGATAATGAGGAGGAGGAGAAACATTAGACAGAGAGGCCAGGGGGACTTCTCTGAAGAGCCAAGGGTCTCATGACGAGCAGCAGCCAGCCACAAAGCTCTGGGCCAGAGTGTTCCAGGCAGAGGGAATGGCCCGTGCAAAGGTCCTGAGGCTAGAACACCTTGTGTTGGAAGGCTAGCCAGGGGGTCTCTGGGATCCCAGGTGTCTGCAGCATGCAGAATGGAGGAGGTGAGGGTGGGTGTGTGCAGGGAAGGGAAGGGGGGTTATCTCAGGCCAGCTCTGGGGGCCCATGGGACTTGGAGGGGAGGGGATTCCAGGCCTTCAGTTCTGGGTAGTGACAGTCTGACACCTCCAAGTACAACCAAGAGGCCAAGGGGGCTGCCCACACCACTCAGTGAGTGGCAGATTGGAGGAGGGACTGGCAACTTGTCTGAGGTCCCTTGGCACCTGTGCCAGGCCCCCTCACTGCACCCCAGCCTGTGATACTCTCCACGTCCTCTAACTCCCCAAATTCTCTCCCTCCTCAGGGTTGGTCCACTGCCTAGGACACCCCTCCTTGGGCTCCAGCCAACTCCTACCTGCGCTGCAGGGTCTCAGCTTAAAGCTCATTTACCAGAGAAGCTGCCCAGACTGCGTCCCCAATGAACACTAGGTCTTCCCTTCCATCTCCCTCTTACAACCTTGACTTTTTCCTTTGCGTGGCTTTTAACACAAGTGGCAATTCGTTTCATGTGTGTATTTGTGTGAGTCTTTGTTCACTGAGGGTCTCCCTACCTGGCAGGCCCTGGGAGGCTTGGGGTCTTTCCGCTGTCTCCCCACAGCAGCACAGGGCTGGCCCACACCTGCTACAGAAGTGGAAGACCCGGATTCTAAGTCCAGCCCCCTTCAAGCCTCTCCCTCCTCTGCCGCCACCTCCACACAGGGGGCTGGGGTCCCCCTCCCCAGCCTCTTCCATGTCCCCAAGAGGTAAAAGCCCAGGATTTCCCTGATGCCTCTAATTACAGTGGCCCCAGGGCCTGCAGGGGAGACAAAGCCCCCACCCCATCTGGCCGGCCAGAGACAGAGGACGGAGCCAAGCCCCTGGGCCTCCAGCACTGCCCCTTCCCCTACTCCTCACGGAACACATCTGTACTTGCGGGTGGGGGGTTGGTTTCCCCAGGTCTGCTTATTATTAAGTTAGTTTTGAAAGGTATATACCAAATGAAACACAGAATTCTGGTTTATATCCTGGAACAGAAAAAGGACATTAGTGGAAACACTTTGAAATCTGAATACAGTCTGTATGGCATGGTGAATAGTGATGTACCAGTGCGGTGTTTCTGGTTTTCATATGAGACGACAGAAGATACGAACAATGGGGGAACTGGGTGAGGCGGTTTACGGGAACTCTGTACTAACCTTGCAGCTTTCCTGTAAATCTAAAATTATTCAAATAGAAGAGGTTTGGTTACAAAAAATAAAGGAAAAAAAAAAGAGAGAGAGAATAGCAAGCCACCCATCAGATTGGTGTAAAAAAAAAAAAAAAAAAGGTAAAGCCAGACAAGATGAACATTCATGAGGACAAGGACAATGGGCAGGGGTGTGTGTGTGTGTGTGTGTGTGACCTGGAACATCTGCAAAGCCAGGTAGCACCTGGGGTCAAGTTCAAAACACGCCTGTCCTCCAGCCCCACAGTCTTCTACTGCAGGGACTCTCAGAGTGTGGCCCTCAGACCCGAAGTGTCAGCACTACCTGGAAACTTGTTAGAAATGCAGGCCCCCTGGGGATGATCAAAGAGTCGGACACAAAGAGATCAAAGAGGCACACCCGAGATGCAAAGGGTCCGGACGCGACTGAGCGACTGAACAGCAGCAACAGGGATGATTGTAGTAAGTGAAGTAAGTCAGGCAGAGAAAGACAAATACCGGATGATATCACTTGTGTGTGGAATCTAAAATATGACACTATCTACGAAACAGACTCACACGGAGAACAGAACTGTGGTTGCCCGGGGGCGGGGCGGGGGAGGGATGGACTGGGAGGCGGGGATCAGCAGATGCGAACTACTATACACAGTATGGATGAGCAACAAGGTCCTACTGCACGGCACAAGGGACTATACTCAATATCCTCCAACAAGCCATGATGGAAAAAGAATATGAAAAAGGATGTAACTGAATCACTTTCCTGTTCAGTAGAAATTAACACATTGGAAATAAATCAACTAGACTTCAATAAAATAAGTTAAAAAAAAAAAAAAAAAAGACATGCAAGTCCACAGGCTCCACCCCAGACAAACTGAACAAAAGGAAAACAAAACCCAAAACAACCCAAACCCTTGGGTTGCATGGCAGCTATAGGTGTTTTCACAAGCCCTCCAGGTGCCTCTGGTGCATGCTGAAATCTGAGAACTATTAGTGTACAGATGCATTCCAGAATAATCCTTGAGCATGGTCACAGAGAGAAGCAGAATTAGCCTAAGTATGCATCACAAGGAAATGAAGACAGGAGCAGAAAAGCGGTGTGCAGCAGTGTGGACACTCGTGTGTCCACAGGGGTGAGCCGCATGCACAAAACCCTGCAAACCAAGCGAGTCACAAGATACAGGCAGTGTGACGCCAGCCAAAGGTTTCAGCACCCCAAAATGTTCACACTGGGAACCTACACATATGAATGTAAAGACAGGCCCGGGAAGGATGAGTACTGACACTCAGGGAAAGAGGAACAAGGGAGGAGTAGGGGGCGGGTCCAGGTCTGCCTAGAACGGTTGACTTGATGTTTTAAGCCAGAGATTTGAGGATAAGATATGCCGCATTCCTGAGAAGCTCTGTTAACATGACTTTAATGAGCATGTGCTCTTTAAAAATGATTCATCAAGACCCGCACAAAGTTTAACGTGAAGGCCTCTCATTTCAACTCCACATTTACTGTGAGTATTTAGTGAATATACTTACAAAATTGGGTCTATGAATTCTCTAAAGAATAATTTATGTAATATTCTGGAAAAGACAAAACTGTGGAGACAGTGAAGAGGTCAGTGGTTGCTGGGAAAGGAAGAAGAGATGAACAGCTGGAGCACAGAGGCATTTTGGGGCCATGAAACTATTCTGTGTGATAATGTCATGGGGGACATCTGTCATTTACATCTGTCAAACCCTAACGTAAGCCACGTGCTGCGATGTGCTTATTCGCTCAGTCGTGCCCAACTTTTTGCGACCCCATGGACCCCGCCAGGCTCCTCTGTTCAGGGGATTCGCCGGGCAAGAATACTGGAGTGGGTGGCCATGCCCTCCTCCAGGGGATCTTCCCAACCCAGGGATCGAACCCAGGTCTCCCGCATTGCGGGCGGATTCTTTACTGTCTGAACCACCAGGGAAGCCCCAAGAATATAAGAGTGGGTAGCCTATCCCTTCTCCAGGTGATCTTCCAGACCTAGGAATCAAACCAGGGTCTCCTGCATTGCAAGCGGATACTTTACCCTCTGAGCCACCAGGGAAGCCCCAAGAATACTGGAGCGGGTAGCCTATCCCTTCTGCAGGGGAACTTTCTGACCCTAGGATCAAACCAGGGTCTCCTGCATTGCAGGTGGATTCTTTACCAGCTGGGTTACCCACGAAGCCCAATATAAGCCAAAGACTTTAGCTAATGTGTCAATACTGGTTCATCAATTGTAACAAATGTACCACAGCAATACAAGATGTTTTTGGCTTTTTGGTTGCACCTCTCGCCATAGAGGACCTTAGGTCCTGGACCAGGTTTGGAATCTGTGTCCCCTACAGTGGAAGTGCAGATTCTTAACCACTGGACCACCAGAGAAGTCCCAAGATGTTAATAATAACAGGGGGAAAGTGGGGAGGGGACTGGGGGGAGGGGTTGGAGAAGAGGTATATGAGAACTCCCAGTACTTGCTGCACAATTATCTGTAAACCTAAAATCACTTAAAAATTTTTAAAAAAGCAATTCACTTAGAGAAATGAATTAACCTCTCAAATGAAATGTTTTGACGGATGTTTTAATGTTTTATATACGGCAAAACAGCTCTCAGTAACACATGAAGCCCACCCTGCAGGTGAGTATTCTGGGAGCAGGCAGACTTCCAAATTAACAACACTGTAATCTCGCAGTCAGCGCCCCACCTCTCCTTGACCTCCCCGTCCAGAGTGCTGAGACTGGCTCCAAGGTTGCCCAGCGGGGCTGCGATGAACTGTCACCTAATCACCGTGGGCTGAACTTTCCAGACACAGGAGCCACAAGCCCCAGGTGGCAGGTGGGCACCTAAAACGTGTCTTGTCTTAACCGAGGTATGTCGTGAGAGGGCAATCTACCCAGACTTGGTACAAAGAGAGGAAGGAAAAGCCACAGTTTCTGTACTGACAGCAGTCGTCGCCCCTCCCTCCGCCCGGCGCCCCTCCTTCACGTGGCTTCCAGGACATTCCCCCGGCTCCCTCGGCCCCAGCTGCTCCTTAGCCCCCCGAAACTGGGAGGCCCCAGGCCCAGTGCAGGGGACTGTCTTCATATCTCACCCCCATGATGCTCACAGTGGGAGCCCTGAGATGTCCGAATCCCCAAACCCATGAACAAAAGGATTTTACAAATATGCTGAAATTAAGGATCTTGAGATGGGGCGATTATCCTCGAGTATCCAGGTGGGTCCAGTGCAATCACAAGCAACCGGAAAAAGGAAAGGGGCAGGAAGACCAGGGTTGGAGATGATTGAGGAAGGAGGGCAGGAGGCACCGTGAACGTGGTGGCCAGAAGCTGCAAGAGGCGAGGGGACGGACTCTACCCGTGGGCCTCCAGAGAGGACCGCGGCCCTGGGGACACCTTGATTCTACCCCCAGAAGACCAATTCAGGAATGCTGACTTGCAGAACTGTGGAGACAATAAATGTGTGCTGTTTTGCACTGTGAAGTTTGTGATACAATGTCACAGCAGCAATAGGAAACTAAGACAGTGAAATGACCCAGTCTTGTAAGTTAAATGCCCAAGATGCCCAAATATATCACCTTCAGCTCAGACGTCAGGCTCAGAAACTGAACTACCCGCTCAATACCTCCTTGGAAATGTATGAATTCTGGACCTTTCCCCCAAGCCTTCTCTACTCATCATCTGCTCCATCTCAGTTGATGGCACCTTGGTCCCTTCCGGGTGCTCATGCCAAAAGCCTCAGCACCATCCTTGACTCTTCTTTCTTTAAAAAAAAAATAATTAATTGGTTGATTTATTATTTATTTTTGGCTGTGCTGGTCTTCGTTGTGTGCATGGGCTTTTTCTAGCGTGGCGAGTGGGGGCCGCTCTCTAGCTGTGGTGCACGGGCTTCTCACTGCGGAGGCTTCTCTTGGACAGATCACATGCTCTAGAAAGCAGGGGCTCAGGAGCTGCAGCACACGGGATCAGCTGCCCTGTGGCACGTGGAATCTTCCTGGACCAGGGACTGCATCTGGGTCCCCTGTGTTGGCTGCCAGATACTTAAGCACTGGAGCACCAGGGAAGTCCCTCTTCTTTCTCTCTTGCTCCCCTCATTCAGGCTGCCAGTCAGTCCTGTTGGCTCTATCTTCAAAACTGAGCCAGAATCTAACCCCTCCTCGTCAAGCCCACTGCTACCACCCTGGTCTGAGCCACCGTTGCTGCTTCTCCTTGTGATGGATATAGCCTCCTCACTGGGCCCTCTGCTTCCACCCTGTCCCCACCTCTGCCCTTCCCAACTCAGCAGCAGCACAAGGGGTCCCCCGAGTAGGCAATGTGGTCTCCGAGTAGACCTGTGGTCTCCATCTCATTCAGAGTAAAAGCCAAATCCTTAGCATGACAAAGAAAGCCATCTATAATGTGGTACCCCGCCACCTCTATGATTTTGTCTCCCCTAACCCCTCACCTCTCTCTGTTGCAGCCACCCCAGCCTCCTGACTCTTCTTTGAACACAGCGGGTACAGCCTCATCCCGGGGCCTTTGCACGGGCTGTTCCCTCTGCCTGAGACATGCTTCCCTGATATCCACATCATTGATTCCCTCCTTGCCTTCAGGATTTGCTCAAATGTCACCTCATCAACAAGGCCTGCCCTGATAACCCTGAACCGCCACTTGTCCCAACCAGCCCCAGCTGGTCCAGCCATCCTCATCCTGCTCTACAACATACTCAACAACTTATTTATCATGCTTCTTGGTCCATCACCTGTATTAGAATATCAACTGCATGAGGGCAGGGATCTTTGTTTTGTTTACTGTGGTTAGAACAGTGCTCAGCATAAAGGGCATCCAATAAATATCAACTGAATAAAGTTATAAAAGGAGAGGTGTCAGGATACAGGTTAAAAATTCTAAAACCACTCTACATGCATGCTGGAGTTCAATGTGAGAAAATGGATGGTAGATTTCTAGAAGCCAGGTTTCGCACTGTTGGGTGAGAAGTTATAGCCAAGCAAGGGGAGGAGCCTAGAATGATCCGTGTGGTGGTGGATCAGAGTTAGAGACATCAGGGTGAACTTGCCTCTAACAGTGACGCAGAAGGCTACACACAGAAACATGTACAGATCTGTATCCACACACGAGGGCTTCCCGTGCAGTGGCAAGGAGTCTGCCTGCCAGTGCAGGAGACACAGGAGTGCAGGTTCAATCCTGGGTTGGGGAGATCCTCTGGGGAAGGGAATGGCAACCCACTCCAGTGTTCTTGCCTGGGAAATCCCATGAGAAGAGGAGCCTGGTGGACTACAGTCTGGGGACACAACTGAGTGACTGAGCACGCACACACATACGTATACACAGATTACACACAAGTATGTTTCCCAGAGGGCCTAGAAGAAACAACACCCCACAGCAACAGGCACATCCAGCATCCAGTCTTTGACCTCTAAAGCCATCCTCCAACAAAAGGAACTAGGGTTCCTTGGAGAAATGGTTGATTTCTAGGTATAGACCCTGATGCTGGGAAAGACTGAAGTCAAGAGGAGAAGGGGACAAGAGAGGATGAGACGGTTGGATGGCATCACTGACTCGATGGTCATGAGTTTGAGCAAGCTCCGGGAGTTGGTGATGGACAGGGAAGCCTGGAGTGCTGCAGTCTATGGGGTCGCAAAGAGTTGGACACCACTGAGTGACTGAACTGAACTGAGGTCTAAAACAGGAAATATACAAGATGGGCCTGGGGTATCTGACAGAGCCAGAAAGTAAGGAGGTGCTCAAAGACTCACAATGGTGGGGCATGTCAAAGGGACACAGGGGCCAGCTGAAGAGCTAATGGCCAAAATGGGAACAACTTGAGCAACACGATAAAGCACAGTATGAATTATAACCCACAGTATGAAATGCCCATAAGTCTATACTGATGTACAGGTCGGACTGAAGTAAAGACATGAAGGAGCATGGACAAATCTCCATGTAGCAACGTGGGCTGCACAGAGTGACTTCCCTCCACATCATGTTGTACACAGTGGTAAAGAAACCTGGCACATGGAGCCTCAGCCCGTGATCAAGGGACACTTCAACCACGGTAGGTCGGCTCGAGAGCACGTGCCCTGGTTCGGAGCTGAGAAGGACCACACTTTCCCTCTGTGATCTTCCTCCTCGAAACACATAATCTCCAGTCAGGTCATGAGAAGAACATCAGACAAACCCTGACTGAGGGACCGTCTGCAAAATACCTGACCAGTGCTCCTCAGAACTGTCACAGTCATCAAAGACAAGTGAAGTCTGAGAAACCAGTGCAGCCCAGAGGAGCCCAAGGAGACACGATGACGAAATGGGATCCTGGAACAGAAAAAGGATGTGAAGGAAAAACTAAGGGAATGTGAATAAGGCCTAGACTTTAATTAATAATAATGCATCAAAATTGGTTTATTACTTGTGACAGACGCACAGTCCCAAACACAACATTGATAACAAGGAAAACTGGATGTGATACCCTGAACTGGATCCTGGAACAAAAATGGCATTTGTGGAAAAATTGGTAAAATCCAAATAGAGTCTAGAGTTGGTTAACAGTAATGTTACAACACTGGTTTTTATAAGATGACATAAGATGTTAACAATGGGGGAAACTGGGTGAGAAGTAGATGGGAACTCTTTGCAACTAACTTTTCAACTTTTTGCAAAAGAAAAGTGTACTAAAAAAGAATAATAACCCGACAATTAAATAGGTTCATGGTACATGGCAGTTGCCCAGGGAACAAGGTAACAGGTATCATGATTTTCCTTTATTTTTTTTCCCATGATGGAAATAACTAAGTATCCAGCAATGTCAATGACCCTTAGACTGGTAAAAGATTCCAAACAATACAGAAATGGATAAAACAGAAAGTGAGACCTCCCATGATTTCACTCCCCACTGCTAAGTCAATAAATTATATTCTGGACTTTTCCCTATGCATATGTGAACATTTAAGAATTTTTGCAGACAAAGGGTGATGCCCTGCATTTGAGTTTGCTGAGTGCTGATCTGCTGTGGACCTCCTTTCGTATCAGGGCACACAGCTCTACAGTTACAGCTCTTTGTTTTTTACTTTGGAGCACAGTTGTTAGAAGTGTTGTGTTAGTTTCGGTGCACAGTAAAGTGATTAAGTTATACATACACAGGTATCTGGGCTTCCCAGGTGTTTCAAAGGTAAAGAATCTGTGTGCCGATGCAGGAGACACAGGAGATGTGGGGTCAATCCCTGCGTCTGGAAGATCCCCAGGAGTAGGAAACGGCACCCCACTCCACAATTCTTGCTTGGAAAATTCCACAGACAGAGGAGCCTGGTGGGCTACAGTCCATGGGGTCGCAAAGTATCAGACATGACTGAACAGTTGAGCATGCAAGCATACATGTATCTATCTTTTTCCAAATTCTTTTCCCATTTAGGTTATTACCGAGTCGTGAGCCGAGTTCCCAGTGTTATAGAGCAGGTCCTTATTGGCTATCTATTTTAAATAGACGAGTGTGCATATGTCAATCCCAAGCTCCCAATCTATCCCTCCCCTTTATCTCCCCTAGTAACCATAAATTCATTCTCTAGGTCTGTGAGTCTGTTTCTATTTTGTAAATAAGTTTATTTGTATCATTTTTTAAATATTCCACATATAAGCAATATCACATGATATTTGCCTTTCTCTGTCTGACTTCATTTAGTTTGATAATCTCCATGTCCATCCATGTTGCTGCAAATGGCAATATTTTATAACACAAGGGACTATTACTCAGCCATTAAAAAGAAAGAAATGCAGTGTTCTTCTGAATGGCTGCAATATGGGCGGGACAATGGACGGTTTCCTGAAGATGAACAGTAAGGGACCGTCAATTTTCTCCCCACACACCTTCATGACCACATGTGGGAATTCCCGCACGCAGGACAGACCCCTGGCTGCAAAGTGCTGAGTGTGTGGCACGTTTACAACAGTCTTCCTACTGTTGACTTTTCTCATTACCCCGAGAATTGACGACTTGGCTCCACGCTTCTCAAAGGCAGAAGGCTGCATGAAGCCCCTACCTCTCTCTCCATCTCTTTGATGACATCTCCCCTTGATCAAGGCGACCACGGGGGGTCATTGTGACATCATGGATGTGTGTGTGGGGGGGAGGGGGGAGGACAGGACACATCGTGTGACTGACCAACCAGGACCTCAGGGACCAGAACTGGGTGTCCTTCTGGGTGTGTTTGAGATGGCAGGAGTCTCGGAGGTTTCTCAGCCTGGGGCCAGCCCAGCAGAACTAGGGCAGTGGGCAGGGACAGGGTGCTGACATTTCAAAAGTCATGATCTTATATTTAGAAAATGACAATAAAAGAGCCTGATCATACAAAGCATCCCTTTATTCAGTTCTTCCTCAAATATTTGGATGTCTTTTATGTACTGATTACCCTCAGTGCTGGGACGACCTCAGTGAACAAAATTAAGCTCCTGAATCCACAGAACTTGTATTCTCCTTCGAGACAATAAAGCAATCACTATGAGTTAGTGGAAAGTGCTGCATTATTTAGGGTAAATAGCCAGCTGCGAGAACCCACAAATCCCAGCATTTCTGATGGCCCCTGCAAGTCCTCTGACTCTGGAGCTGGCCAAATGCCCCATCCTGGAGCTCCAAGGGCTGACTCTTATTGGGACCTCTCCCCTACCTCTCTGACGATTTGACTCACGCTCGTCTCCTCCACTAAACTGTGCATCCTCCTCTGTAGCCACAGGGGCCTCCTTTTAGCTCCATGCTTTTTCCTGTCGCCCTGCAGAGACCTGGACCCAATGGGCCACTCCTGTGCGGTGGCCTCAGCCTCAGCCAAGCCTCAGTCCACCCGCCGCTCCATGGAGCAGCTGTCTCAGACCCCCTGGGGTACGAGTTCCCCATCAGCTACCCTGGGTCCCTCCCGGCTGTGGCAATGACCCACAGTCCCTTTTACACTATGACGTTGCCGGGAAGGGGCAGCCCGTGGACTTGGCCTCCAGGCCTTCCTTCTGGCCCATGGGTCATGTGACAGACTCGCCAATGAGGTGGGAACAGAAGCGAAGCGTATCGCTCTGGGCCTGGGCAGTTAGGTGGCAGAGGAGCATGCCCTGCCTGCCCCTCCTCTGAATGTGGACGTCCAGGATGTGCGTGAAGTCCCGTGTCCGAGGAGACCTGCCGCCCTGAGTGACCACGTGGCGCAGAGCCACTGCCTCCCTCCCAGCTAGGACACCCATACGGGACAGACGTTGGGAGAGCTGGCTCCTTTGTCTCACTGGGATCTCAGCTCTGATGTCACCTCCTCAAGAAGTCCTGTCCCCGCGACCCTAAAGTAACATCAGCCTAGTCTGTGCACACCTGTAATAAACTTCAAAGTCTGTTCATTTGTCTGTTCGCTTGAATAATATTGTCTGTCCCAACTAGAAGGTGAGTTTCTTGGGGGTAAGAACTCTCACCTCTCTTGCTCGTGTGGTATTCCCACTGCCTAAAAGAGTGATGGCAGACAGCAAGTGCTCAATAAAAACCCTGGTGATGAGGGACCTGTTCTGGTATGACTCAGATGCCTCATCTGGTTGTTTTACAGGGGACATTAACACAACATTGTAAAGCAATTATCCTCTAATTAAAAATAAATATCCTTTGATCAACCATTATGGAAAAGAATATTTTAAAAAAAGAATGTATATATGTATAACTGAATCACTTTGCTGTACAACAGGAATTAACAATGTTGTAAAGCATCTATACTTCAATAAAAAAAATAAATTAAGAAAAATAAAAAACTAAAAAAATAAATTCCTCATTTGCAAAACTGGGTAAATACCCCTCTTTGTCATCTCATGGGGCTCCTTTGAGACCACACAGCTTATCTTCAAAAAGTACTCAGTGTTACAGGACAGGGTGTGACAATCTTAAGTCTGTCTAGACATGAACCAATTACTGAGAATTTAGTGCTTACCTCCTACCTGCCAGGCGCAGCTCTCTTATAACTTACTGGATTAGAGCTTCAGATTCACAGCTTTCCCACCATGTTATGGGTTGGGAGGTAGGGTCCTAGAAGTTTCTGGATGTATCCCCTCTAGGGTACTAACTACCCAGTGGCCCCTTTCTCCTTCCTGAGAACCCCAGCTTTATCCTGAGGGGTAGAGTGCTCTTGCCATCAGGCAAATGACCAGAATTCGCTGGTGGAGGTGTCTGGAAATTTCTTTACAGCGTGCATTGTGACTCCTTTGGCCACCCCCCTTCTTCTTCATTCCTTCTTGGACAGTAGGTACAGCTGAATTTTCAGCAGGGCTGAGGCTAGCCTTTAATGTGCCTTTGTTCTAGTTAGGAAAAGATTTCCACTGTGAGCTGTCTAATTAGAAAAAAGACAGCTCCCATGGGCAGAAGCTTACCTATGGGTGCTGGGCCTGGCCTGCACCATTCAGTCCCTTTGGCTGAGAGCTTTGACCAGTACACAAATTGCACAACCGTCCTTGGCACCCATGATTTTGGACTATGAGGCAACCTTGAGGATGGAAAGCACTTCCTTGGGGCAGAAGTGAAAGATAAAAGAAGTCTGGGCCCTTGACAAGGGTGGAGCCCTTATACCAACCCTGAAAGGCCTTCTTTTCCTTTTGTGTTTTGGAAGAATTATCTTAATAATTTATTTTGAAATAACTTCAAAGTTAGAGAAAAGTCACAAGAACCATACAAACAACTTTCTTTCACCCAGACTGGTTGATTGTTAATATTCTATTTCATTTACTCCCCTCTTTTTCCCTCCCTCCCTCCCTCCCTGGTTCCCTCCCTTCCTCTCCCTCTTCATTTATGTAGACATGCAGCCCTTGTTACTGTTCTTTTTCTGAATCATTCGAGAGTAGCTGGCAAACAGGATACCCATTATCCCCAAATACTTGTCGTGTAGATAGCCAAAGAAGAGACTCTAACCACCATCCACATCACCTCTGATTTCTTCCTTTTTATTAATTTTTATGGGAGTATAATTGCTTTACAATGTTGTGTTAGTTTCAGGCATACAGCAAGGTGAATCCATTATACATATACATATATCCACTCTTTTTAAGATTCTTTTCCCATTTAGGCTGCCACAGAGCACCGAGTAGAGTCTCCTGTGCTACACAATAGGTTCCCGTTAGTTATCTGTTTTGTACATAGCAGTGTATTCATGCTAACTCTGACTTCTTAAATGAAACAAAACCTCCATGCCAAAGTCTTCCCTTGTAGCTCAGTTGGTTAAGAATCTGCCTACAATGCAGGAGACCGAGGTTTGATTTCCGTATCGGGAAGATCCCCTGGAGAAGGAAATAGCAACCCACTCCAGTATTCTTGCCTGAAGAATCCCATGGACAGAGGAGCCTGGTGGGCTACAGTCCATGGGGTCGCAAGAGTTGGACACGACTTGGTGACTAAACCACCACCACATGCCAAAGACACTTATTTTAGTTTCCTGCTATGAGTAACTGAATCAAATTCTAATTGCGACCTTCCTTATCTGTCGTGCCCACCCTTCCCCCGTGCTCTCTGCTCTGTCCCCCCAGGCCTCCCTTTGATTTCTTACACCTTCCAAGCAACTTTTAGCCTCAGAACTTTTTTTTTTCTTTTCTTTTTTTTTTTATTTTACCAATTGAGGTAAAATTCACATCATGTAAAATCCAACATACTAAAAGTGAAAATTCAGTGGCGCTGAGAACATTCACCATGTTGGGTAACCATCATCACTTTCTGGGTTCAAAACATACTTATTCACACCAAAAGGAGTCCTCGCACCATTTATGGAGCAGCTGCTCCCATTCCACCCGCTTCTGGGCAACCACCAACCCATTCCTGCGTCGGTGGCTTTCCCTCAGTGGCTGTTTCACTAATGGAATCACACACGTGCTGCCTCAGGACTTGGCAGCAGCTGATCCCTCTTCCCAGATGCTCTTCCCTCCTCCCACCCCAATCCTCTTCCTTAGGAGGTCTTCTTGGGGCCTCTCCTGAGGTCAAGTCCCCCCAGCATAACTTTCTCATAAAAGCCCAAAGTTTCTCTCTGGAGCATTTTTTTCTTTTTTCACAATTATAATTGCCCTGCGTGGTAATTTCATTGGGTTTCCCTAGTGGCTCAGATGGTAAAGAATCTGCCTGCAGTGCAGGAGACCCGGGTTCGACCACTGGGCTGGGAAGATCCCCTGGAGGAGGGCACGGGCAACCCACTCCAATATTCTCGGCTGGAGTACTCCGTGGACAGAGGAGCCTGGAGGGCTACATACAGTCTGTGGGGTTGCAGTTCATGTTCTCTATGTTAAGAGTGTAAAGTTTATTAGGCAGGAACATGTCTGACTTGTTTACCACCATTTGCCAGGGCCTCGCCAGAACCTGGCATACAGTACATGCTCAGTGATACTATGTAAACTGACTGAGTGGATGAGCGAGTGAGTGTCCTTACAAAGAAAAAGTCACCTCATTCCCCTTTACAGAATTCCTCCTTTACAGAGGAGGAGGCATGGAGACCTGGACTTCATAGCTGGGTTTGGGCTGCTCATGGGGTCTTGGACCAGCTTGGCAGGAACTGTCATGACTCCTCCATCCCCCCTCCCCATTGCATGATGTGATGTGGTCGAATTCATATACATCAGTGACCTGGAGGGCATCCCCCACCCCGCCCCCTGCACATCACAGCCCCGCCCTCCGTCACCAAGCACCTCCCACATGCCCATATATGGGCATGATTCGGGCAGCTCTGACCCTGGTCTGTGAGGTCTGGGTCTCTGTGACCTCACAATGACCAGGGCCCTCCCCAGGTCTATATAAGAGGCCGCAGAGTCGGCCCCTGTCACAGCCCACAAATTCCACCTGCTCACAGGTTGGCTGGCTCAACCAAGGCGGTATCCCCTGCTCTGAGCATCCAGGCCGAATCCACCCAGCACCATGGCCAGATACCGATGCTGCCTCACCCATAGCCGGAGCAGATGCCGCCGCCGCCGAAGACGAAGATGTCACAGACGAAGGAGGCACTTTGGTCGGAGGCGCAGGAGGAGAGGTGAAGAGGGTCCATCCTTGGGGGTAGGGGCCAGGGAGCTGGGGCAGGGCTGGGGGTCCTGGCTGTGCTGAAGTGTCCTCTTGCCCTCTGGTTCTCCGCAGTGTGCTGCCGCCGCTACACCGTCGTAAGGTGTACAAGATAAGTAACCGCACAGTAGCAAGACCACCGCACTCCTGCCTGAAAAATAACCAGCCTTCAAGACCCTCTTGCCACATCTTGAACATGCCACCGTTCCAATGACATGAACAGCAGCCTGCTAACGAACAATGCCACCTGTCAATAAATGTTGAGAGACATCATTCCACTCTTTGACTCTTTGCTTTGAGGGACTCGGGGGGAAGGGGGGCAAGGAGGGAGTTGGGGACACATACACAAAGGATGATTCGCGCAGGATCTTGTTCCAAACTCAACTACTCCCGAGTCACAACCCAAACCTGCCTCCCAGCCCCCAGTCCTTTATAGACCCCTTTCCAGTGGGGACGGGAGCTGTGCTGGGCTTATGAACACATCCCTCCCCCAGTTCTGGGCTCAGAGGCTTTCTACTGGCAGCTTGAGATGGGCCACAGAAATTGGCAAATGCTTCCACTAGGGCTTGCTGTCCACCTCCCCGAGAACCAAGAACCATTTCCCAGTTCAAGCTCAATTCACCAGCCATGGATACATCCCATCAATCCCTAAGGTGCCCGATGTTGAGGTTTCCCATTGTTTAAAAAGTTGATGTCTCTGGGTACAGTGAGTAACTTGTCCAGTGGTTAAGCTAAGCTATCATTTAATCAGGAACAATATCCTCATCCCGGGTGGACGAAACAAAAGTAACTTGCTCCACTCAACCGCATGATTCTCTGAGACGTGAAGGTGATTCACGAAAACACTGCTGTCTCCTGGGCTCAGAATTGTCAGATTATTAACACAAGAGCTTGGGCCACGACCATCTCATGGCACAGCAATTTGGCACAGGGCGTTTTATCAGGGACCAGAACTCTCCGATCCAGTTGCCTAGTGACAGGGCCACAGAAACATCGTGGCCTGACTTCCATTTATGAGCACCATGGAGCATAGGTACTGGGCATTCGCCACTTCCAAGCCTCACACCCAACCTGCAAGGCAGTGTTGATGGCCCCGTCTTGGCAGGTGAGGCCACTGATCCGGGAGATGAACTCGCTTCCATGACCCAACCACTCGATTGGTTTCATAGCCAGTCAGAAAGATGCTGGCGAGAGGGCTGGACATGGACCCCTCTGGGTTGGCTTTTACAAGTAGATCAAGCGCCAGTGGTGGAGATGCTGACTTAGCAGGGTCTCGGGATAAGGCCTGGGCATTCATATTTTGAACAAGTGCCCTGGGGGAGTCTGAGAGCACTAAGAACGATAGGAGGCCTCAGAAGTTTCCTATCGCTGTTATAAATCACCACAAACTTCAAAACTTACAACACAAATTTATTGTCTTACATGGGCCTTATGGGGGTAACACTCAAGGTCCGAGCAGGTTCTGAAGGTTTTCAGAAGCATAATAACCTTGTCTTTCCTAGCTCCTTGCCAGCAACTGCATTCCTTGACTCAGGGCCCCTGCCTCCGTCTTCAATGCCCGTGGCTTAGCACTGTCAGATCTCTTCCTGTGACCCTCCCGCCTCCCTCTTCCACCTTATAAGGATCCATGTGGTTTTGTGGAACCCACACTGGGCCCACCCAGATAATCTAGGATGACCTTTCCATCTCCTTAAGTCACTCTTAAAGTCCCTTCTCACACTCAGGGTCGAGGGCGTGAGGGCATTCATCTGCCTACATGTCCTCCCCGCGGCTGCTGTGGTCTGATTCTGGATTTTCATGGGTCATCCAAGCACTGGGAGAGGCTCAGCAGGAGGCCTGGGGTGGAGGGAAGATGGGCACATTTTTTGGGGAGGGAAGCATGTGCCCCAGGCTGGGGAGTGGGTGGAGGGCTGAGGGCATATGGACTCTGAAGCCTGGCCTTGGCTCCTTATCTTCAGGCACCATGAGCAAGTAAGTCACTTAACCTCTTCCTGCCTCATTTAAGGAGTGAATGTATGGAATTTGTGGAATTCCTGGCACAGAGTGAGCACAAGATAACCCTGTGGACAGATGAGGCCCCGTCCCAGCCCCCAAGAGGCCACAGCACTGGCTAAAGAGGCAGCAAGGAAGCAGGAACAACCACATGAGCTGGGGGAGGGGCAGGGTGGGGGCCTGGATCCAGACAAGGAGGCTGGCACTCCTCTTCGGAGATGTTGTGCCCTGGTTTCGAGGCACGGGGGACACGTTTTATAGGGTGAGGAGCTGGCTGCACACACCCTGTGCTGCTTTCACAGAAGGGGCCCAGGTGGGGACAATGGTGGGGTGGGGCCACCAAGTCACAGTGGGGGGTCCCCTTTATATACAAGTCCCCCCGAAGGGCTGTGGACAGACCTGACCAACACTATTAACAGCAAGAGCAGGGGGCAGGCCTCAACCTCCTCCCCTTGTCCCCCCAAGGCCAGCTGCCGCCTCAGCCCCAGTTGCCCACCCGTGACCCCCTTCAGCACGATGGTCCGATGCCGCGTGAAGAGTCCGATTGAAAATCCACCCGGGCAGCAGGGGTCTGGGCAGCAGGGCGAGACAGAGCGCCCAGATCAGGAGCGGGAGCTAAGGCCGGAGGACATCCCGGTCTACGGGAGGACTCACAGAGGCCGCCACCACTACAGACACAGGAGCCACACGCGGCGGCGCCCCTGCAGGAGGCGCCGGAGACGGGCCTGCAGGCACAGGAGGCGCCGCAGAGGTGCGGTGGGGCCCCCCTGTGCTCCCATCCCCGGCACCCCCCAGGCCTCCAGGCCAGGGCTCAGGTGGGCAGCGGGCGGCTCCCGCAGTGCTGGGGCCCCACCCTGTCTGACAGCCCCCTCATCCTGCACCCCCACCCCACCCCAGCAGCCCCCCCGGCCCCGGATTTCCTAGATGGCCCTGTAACTAGAACTTTTTCCAAAAGGCTGCCGAAGGATGAAGAGAAGGAGGAGGAGATGCGGAAGGCAGCTCTAAGCTTCCCTGGGCCTACCAGAAAGAGTCACCTGCCAGGAAGCACCTCACAAGACCATAGCAAATCCCCCTTGGAGCCCACGAGAACTTGAGTTAACATGAGCAAAAGTCATCTGCCAAATAAAGCTTGAGATAAGAAACTTGCCAGCCTGTCAGGGTCTCTTTTGCACGAAGGTGCAAACACATGGCTTCTATTCCCTGCGGGGTCAGGGGAGGAGGGAGCGGCCGGGGCAGGGGGCTGCAAGCTGCCGTGTTCCCCTGTGAGCCTGGGGGCGCCCGGTCACTCGGAGCCATCAGGACGCCCAAGGCCATGCAACTCCCCAGGCCCCTGAAGAACCTAAGAGTGCTGGGCAGTGGGGGCAAGTGTGAACGAAGACAAAATGGGAAGCAGGTCTAGCGTGCTCCAGCAAGAACTAGGCTGGCATTGGGAGGGGGGAACGAAAGGCAAAGGGCAGAACTGGGTGAGGTGGCGTGGGCCACCAGAATTCTGAGATGGGACCCTCATCCAGGACAGAGTCCGTTCCTTCCTCCTCCGAACTTCTGATGGCTTCTTATAACCTTTGGAGTTCCACATCTCCAGTCTCCGCTCCCTGTGTGAAATCTCTCTGCCTCCCTCTAACAGGGACACTTACAGCTGCATTCGGGGCCCACCCAGATAACCCAGGATAATCTCATAATCCTGGGAGGGTCCTTATTCAGCTGACCACAGCCACTGAGGGTTTGGGACAAGATCTAAATTATGGATCATGTCGGAGAACGGATTCCCAGTGCTCAGAAATGACCAAGGAGACTTAATCCCCTTCCTGGCTGACACTGGGCTGGATGGACATGTGTAGCCAGAGAGATTGGTGACCCCAAGGGTTTATGAGCCGCTGCCTTTAAAGGGTGACTTTGGTCCGCCGCCCTCTTTCTCTTCAACCAGGCGGACGAGCAGCAGACGCAGAGATGCAGATCTTTGTGAAGACCCTGACGGGCAAGACCATCACCCTTGAGGTCGAGCCCAGTGACACCATTGAGAATGTCAAAACCAAAATCCAAGACAAGGAGGGCATCCCACCTGACCAGCAGCGTCTGATCTTCGCGGGCAAACAGCTGGACTGTCAGACTACAATATCCAGAAAGAGTCCACCCTGCACTTGGTGCTTCGTCTGCGAGGCGGCATCATTGAGCCTTCCCTCCGCCAGCTCGCTCAGAAATACAACTGTGACAAGATGATCTGCCGCAAGTGTTACGCCCGCCTGCACCCCCGTGCTGTCAACTGCCGCAAGAAGAAGTGCGGCCACACCAACAACCTGCGCTCCAAGAAGAAGGTCAAGTAAAGCTCCTCCACCGGCTTCTCCTTGGCCCGCAGGGCGGCCTCCTGCCCAAGCCCCGTGGTCCTGGGGCCTCAATAAAGTTTCCCTTTCGTTGACTGGAGCAGTAAAAAAAAAAAAAAAGAAAAAAAAAAGGGTGACTTTGGAGAACAGGAAAGAGTAGGGTTTTCTTTAGTTTCTTTTGTTTTAATGGTAAAAAACATACGATTTAGGTATGTCTGTGAAGGCACTACCCGGGTCAAGACATCAGACACTCCCAGGATCCCGGGAGGGCTCCCTCCAGGCTGCCTTTTGTCCCATACTGCCGCTGGCCCTCTCGGACTGGGCACTCCTGGAGTGTGGGGAGGAGTCTGTGTGCTCTCCTGCTTGTGGAAATTCTATCCTCAACTCTCACCCCAGCTCAAACGGGGGGGACCCCTGCCAGGGCACACAAGGCCCTGGAGGCGGCAACACCGCAGGGTGAGGCTGTGTGCCTGCCGTCTCGCCTCGGCCTTGCCCTGTGGCCGGCGGTGCCTTGGACGGGCAGCTGGTGGCCTGGATTGAGTGGGGCGTCGGCTCGGACTCGGGCGGGAGGCTCCAGGGCGGGGGGCCCTTTATGATGTCAGCACCCTGCCTACCACCCTCAGCGGCCCCTCCGTACCCCGCCAGTGGCCTTTCCTCCCAGTCCAGAGAGGCAGCTGAGGCGGGTGATGGGTTCCCGCTGTGCCAAGATTGGCATGGGCCATGGCCGGGGCCACGAATACTCCATGAAGAAGCTCGTGGCCTGCGTGAGCCAGGATAACTTCTCCTTGTCGTCGGAGGGTGAGGAGGAGGAGGAGGAGGGCGAGGAGGAGGAAGAGGAGGAGGAGGAGGAGGAGGGAGAAGAGGAGGAGCTCCCGGTGCAGGGCAAGCTGCTGCTGATGGAGGCCAGGCAGCAGGAGGAAGGGGCCGAAGACACCAACTCGGGGGCCCAGCAGAGTCCCGAGCCCAAGCAGACGCGCTCCTGACCTGCGACGTGGCGGAGGAAGAGGAGCCTGCCGCTGTTCCCGAGAGGAGGAGAGCTTTCAGAAAAGAGTCAATAAAGAGTCTCCAAGGAATCCTCCTCCTCCTGTCTGTCCTTGCCCCCGCTACCACCCCCGGCCCCTGAGTCTGTGGGTGTGGGTGTGGGTGGCTGGATGTGTGGGTATGTGTGTGTGTAGGGAGGTTGAAGAGCAGTGACTCCTGTGTCTGAACCCCAGCCAGAAGTCCTCGCACAGTCCACTCCCCGAGACTGCTCAGCCGCCGTCCCCTGCTGCTGGGAGTGGAGCGCGTGGCAGCCTGGGTGAGAAAGTCACCTTAGCAGGTCCCACCTCCAGGGAGGACTCCTCTCCGAGTCTGAGCACCCGGCGGGACAGCGTCATCTCCCTCAGCACACCCCCACTGCTTTTCTAACTGCAGACAGTGCTTTTTTTGGGGGGAGGGGAGCGGTGGTTGCATCATGAGGCACGTGGGATCTTAGTTCCCTGACTAGGGATCGAACCCCTCCTCCCTGCCCGCTGCAGTGGAAGCACAGAGTCTGAACAGTTGGGCTGCCGGGGAAGACCCTGGAGAGTCCCAAGAGCACGGACTCGGGAGCTCAGCAGACCTGCCACCAGCTTTCCTACGCTCACTGCGTGACACTGAGCAAGTCCCCGTCTGTCCGTTGACACTAGCGACCCCGGAGGTCAGTGGGTCGGAAGAGGTGACTGAGATGCTGGGGAGGGACTGGGCCTGGCACACAGCGAGTGTTTCACCCAAGACAGGCACTGCAGCTGGAGCCACGGGGGTCCCACCTGACTCATGAACCCTGGTTTTGGGGGACAGAGCAGGTAGAGGGGTTTGAGTTCTTCTCAGCCACTGGTTCTGCTGCCAACCTCATGCTCAAGGGGACCGTCGGAACCCCTGCGAGAGGCTCGCTTCTGCCTTGCTCGAGGGGTCCCGCTGTGGGACAGAGCCGATGCCCTCACTAGGGCAGCGGGCAAAGGAAGCCCAGAGGAAGCCAGAAAGGACAGAGACCCAGACCTGGGTCCCTCAGGCTGGCCTTCCTTAGAAGCATGGGAATGCGCCCCTCCTGGCCACGGCTCCCTTAACCCTTTTCTTTCCAGTAGAAATAACAAACATGATCACCCTCCGCTCTCCACAGCCCCCGAGCACCACTCTGGTGGGCCACTGAGAAGGACTGTGATTGGGGCTGCTGGGAGGGGTGGGGGGGTGGTATCTCCAGGGACGTGTGAGAGGCAAGGTGAGGTCCTGGGCTCCTCGGAGGGTGGAGGCCGCTCTCACTGAGGCCTGGAGACAGGGCAAGACGGGAGGCTCGAGGGGGCGGCCCTGCTGTCTGACTGCTCATCCCCACCCCAGCCAAGCAACACGCTCAGCAGCTCCGTCCTTCTGTCCACGGCCCGCAGGTCCGCCCGCCCAATCACCTGCCCAGCAAACATTTGTGACGTCCCTGCTGTGTGCCAGTCACTGTGGGCCCCGAGATTAATAAACCACATCTCTGTCCCACCCTGATAGCTCAACTGGTAAAGAATCCACCAGCAATGCGGGAGACCTGGGTTCGATCCCTGGGTTGGGAAGATCCCCTGAAGAAGGGAAAGGCTACCCACTCCAGCATTCTGGCCTGGAGAGTCCCACGGACTGTATAGACCATGGGGTCGCAAAGAGTCGGACACGACTGGGCGACTTTCACTTCACTCTGTCCCACCAGGCACTCGAGGGTGGGGGAGTGGGCAGTCAGCAGGGAAGAGTGGGGGGAGGGGGAGGAGAGGGACAGGACACCCAGACAGAGTCCTCACAGCGTGATCCCGTCAGTCCTGAGTCCACACAAGGCAGCGGCGTTAGAACAGGGCTGCTCGCGCCCCCTGAGCCCCTGTGGAGGCCTTAGTGACCACGAGGCTGGACTGGAGGCGGCCAAGCCTGAATCCGAATCCTGGCTCTGCCACTGACTAGCTCTGGGGCTCTGGGCTGGTCATTCAGCCTCTCTGAGCCTGCTCCCCCTTTGTAAACTGTAATAGTAGTTCCTCAGGGCTGCTGTAACAAGTGATCAAAACCTGGCAGCTTAAAATATATCCTTTCGCCTTCCAGAGGCCAGAAGTCTGAAATCAAGGAGTTCTCTGGGCCACAGACCCCGGAGGCCCCAGGGGAGCCTCCTCTCCTTGTCCAGCCTACGCAGTCCGCACGGCTAACGGCTGCCTGACTCGCATCTGGGCCTCTGCCTTCCCGTGGCCCCTTCTCCCTGAGCTGTCTCTTCTCTCTCTTATAAAGACATTTGCCTTTGGATTTAGGGTGCACTTGGATAATCCAGGATGCTCTGAATATCCTTAATTACATCTGCAAAGAGGCTTTCCCAAATACAGTGACACTGACAGCTTCCAGGGGTTGGGATGTGGACACATCTTTCGGGGGACTCTGTTCAGCCCAGCCCGAAGGTCACTAAGACTCAGGGACAAAGCCGCCCAGAAGGGGTGGAGCCCGGAGCCCAGCCGTATCAGAAGTGTTCCCTCAGGGAGGGTGATTTCCACCATGTGCGCTGACACATTTATGAAGAAATAAACCACAATAAAAGCAAATGATAGCAAAGCTGTGCGTGAGCAACAGACGTGGGCTGGGGGCTCTGCTAGGGGGAGGGGAGGTGGAGATGGAGGGAGTCTCCCGAGGTTGAGCCCTGGGGAGGGTTGAGGGCCCAGAGCTGAGACCAGGCGTGGGTGGCTGTGGAGAGAAAGGGACTGAGCAGCTCTGACCAGGCCATGTGTGCACGCATGGGGTGGGATTTCTTGCCCAGGGGCTGGGCGGTCAGAGCAGGCGTGCACAATGGGGCTGAGCCTGCAGGGAGGGGAGGGGAGCGGAGGTGGCAGGCCGGAGGTAGGAGAATGGCTTTCAAGGGCCTCCTGTGGTTTGACAGGCTTCTTGGGCTCACAAGAATGCCAGGAAGGAAGGGATGACAGCCCTTTGTCCAACAGGGAAGCCAGGCCTCAAAACAACTGACCCAAGACAGGATATCAGAACAGAGTGGGCTTTAAACCCGGCTCTGGATTTCCCAGCTTTAAATCCTGATGGGGAGGCAGGCTTGTCAGGCAGGCCCCAGGACCACTGTGGGTCCCTTGGTTACTGTCTTTTTTTTAGTTTTACTCATTCATTAATTAGTTTACTTCTAACTGAAGGACAGCTGCTTTACAGAAGTGTGTTGGTTTCTGCCCCGCATCCACACCTTTGGTCACTCTCACCCTCCACCTGATAAGTCATCCCATGGCTCAATGTGCGCACCCACCCGGGCGGCGGTCGTCTGCCTTACTGACCGCCCACCCATCCCCACTCTGCTGGGGTCAGGGCTGTGTGCCTGGATTCCAGACTGCCTGCGTGGGGCAGAACAAGACTGGGCATGCTCGGATACGTTTATTGAGTTCTCACTGCGGGCTGGCCCCGAGGATGGGGTAGGCGTCCCTATGCCCCATTCTACTGTTAGGTAGTTAGAATAGGGAAAAAGAGTCCAAAATGGCGGTGGCTAAAAGACCTGGAAGGGAAAGCTCACGAAAATAGAACAAAGGAAGGTCCGAGGACCAGAGTGAGAACCTCAGGTAAAACAAACAATGCTCCAGCCTAAGCCCAATTTACATAAGGCAGGCCCAGGGGCAGAGAAACATATAAAAAGAGGAGCCAAAGCCCTCTTCGAACCCTTTTTTGCTCCCTCTCTCTCCCCCGTGCGATGGAGCGATCTTCTCTTCGCGTCTCTGGATTGACGTGCCCTCACGTCTCAAAGATGGATTTTCCTGCTATTATCTAAATAAATAGAGCTGTAACACTGAGCTGTAACACTGATTTATTTAAGAGCTATAACACGGTCTGTTCAAGACCTGAGAGCTATAACACGGTCTGTCCTCCGAGAGCTGTGACCCGCCAAGGGGCTTTAATGTCCGTCACTCCAAATTTTTGTTGTGACGAGACGAGACAAAGAACCGAGGAACATACACTCGCGTGACACTACAAAAGCACGGAAACTAGGCCGTAGAGAGGTGGATGCCCAGTGGGAAGAGATCAGAAGGAAAAGCAGCCCCAGATATGGAGTGTGAGCCCAGCTCCACCTGACCTGAGGGGCCCTGCTCTCAACCCACAGACACGCCCTTTGAAAGCTGCCCCACCCTGCAGGTTAGGATGAGGGCAGAGGGCTTTGTTCCCCGTCGGGTCACATCTGTTACACGCCCAGCTGTGGCTGGTGCCATCACAATCGGGCCCAACTATATAACCAGGGGCTGCCAGGGCCTCTGTGAAGCTGGGTCTGCCAGAAGAGGAGGCGGAGGCGGCCCCTGCCCCTCTAAGCGAGGCCGCCCCCACCCTCCATGGACACCAAGACACAGAGCCTTCCCAACACCCACACCCAGCCCCATAGCAACTCTCGGTCCCAAAGCCACGCCTGCAAGCAGTGCAGCTGCAGCCACCACTGCCAGAGCCGCAGCCGCAGCTGCCGCAGCCGCAGCCAGAGCTCCAGCCAGCGCCCGAGGAGCCACCGCAGGCCTGCTGGCCGCCAGGGCCAGAGCCCAGGCCCCAGCTCTCCTCTGAGGCGCCTCAGATACGCCATGCACTCCCACCAGTGCCCCTCGCGGCCCGTCACCCACTCCTGCAGCCACTCCAAGAACAGGAAGAACTTGGAGGGAAAGGTGATCAAGAGGAAGCAGGTCAAGAGGAGCAAGCAGGTGTACAAAAGAAAGAGGCAGAGCTCAGGTACCTTTCAAGCTGGTGGCCTTTCACAGGACTCCCCCAGAGAAGGGGGGCGCAGCCCAGCGGGGCTGTAGAGGTGGTGAGGTGAAGGCTGCCTCTGCAAAGTCAGAGCAGAGAGGACCCAACAGGCAAGGGAGAAGAGGGAGAGGGAACTGTGGCAAATGTATATATCTGATGTGTTGATGGAATAACTCTTTAATTGGATGGGTTGATTGGAAGGATGGAAAAAGGGCAGATTAGATAGGTGGGAGGCATGGATAGGTGAATAGGGCTGGGTAGATGAGTAATTAGGAGGTCTGTTAGATAGGGGGTGGGTAGAAGGGTTAAATGGTTGCTTGAATGGATGGGTGAGCGGAAGGATGAGGGGAAGGAATGAATCCATTAAGTGACTGAGAATCTGAAGGGATGTGATTAGATTTCTAGATTGGGCTGATGCACTGGCAGGGTGAATGAACTGGTTGGCTGGGCAGATGGCTGAGTTGATAAGGGTTTGAACACAATAGGATATCTGGAGGCATGAATATTGAGAGGATATGAATTGGTTAAATAATGGTGGTCTAGGTGGGTGGAGGATCAGGTTAGTGGATGGATAAATGGGTAGATGAACTGACTGGATGGCGAACTGGCTGAATGGACTAACTGGACCAATGAATGAAAGAAAGATGGTGGGATTGGTGGACTGGTGTGTAGCCTGGACATGGTTTAAAGAATGAAATGAATGTTGGACTGGGTTGAATTCATGGGTGTATGACAAATGGATGGATTCCCAAGTCAAAAGGACCCTGATGACTGTGTCAGTTCTAGCCATGCCCCACATCTGATTACACATGAGCATCCAAAAACCCAAAGCAGAGGGTTAAGTGACCTTAGGAAGCACTCAGTTATTAAAGGCTCCCTTTCCCATTCCTATCCCTTAGGACAAAAGTACAACTGAGATGACACCCCATGGCTTGTTCCTGTGTCGGTTTCACCCAGATAAGAAAAGACATCACATGTGGAACGCTAGAAGGAAGAAGTAAACTTTGCAGGAACATGTTACTACAGTGATTTCTATGCAACATTGATTAAAGCTTGTACACTGGATGACTTATCCTTGAGTCGTTTCATTAAATGTGTTGTGTTTTGGGGGCCTGGTTGGAAGCACAAAGCAGGGAGGAGGAGGTTGGATAGGGAGAAGGGACATGCCTCGGGGTGGGATCTTATAAAAGTGTAAGGACTCAGTCCTCACGTGGAACAGAAACGAATGGGAGGTAAACACACCAAGAAACTCTTGGCGTAGATAGGCAATGCTCTACTTAGGCAGAGCCCTCCTTTGTCTTATATGCTCCCATGTCCACATGCACACTCACATACGGGATACCCTGGAGCTCACACACTGTTCGTGTCTTCCACACGTAGAGTAGGCAGGCCAGGACCATGGCAGGAGACAGGCAGGAAGGGGGTTAGGCACATGTGCTTTGCAGTCCAGAGCATCCTGAGTTTGAGTCCTGGCTCATTTTGTTTGCCTGCTGTGTGCTCTTGGGTTGGTGATCAACCTCTCTGAGCCTCATTTGTTTCAATACATAAAGGACCAAGTGCTTTCAGGGACTGGGCTGAAACACAAGACCACGTCCACAGAAAGAACACAAATGTATAAGCACAAGATTTGCCAGTCACGGGACTTCCCTGATGGTCTGGTGATTAAGAATCCACCTTTTAATAATGCAGGGGACGTGGGTTCAATACCTGATCAAGGAACTGATCCCCACAGGCCACAACTAGAGAGCCCATGTGCCACAACTACAGAGCCCGCACGCTGAGGAGCTCACATGCTGCAAGGAAAGATCCCGCAGGCCGCAACTAAGGCCAGGCCTAGCCAAACATGAAACGTTTGCCGGTCACCATAAGCAGAATCAAGGCAGCCGGTTCAGGTGTCACACAGAGCAACCCTGATGGGGCTGGGGGTGGGGACGGAGTTCAGGGAAATGGAGACCTGAGGAGAGTGCATTGCAGGCCGAGGGAACAGCATGTGCAAAGCCCAGAGGGAGGAAGGAAGGAGTCTGAGGTACCCCAAAGGCTGGAATGGCGGGCACAGGTGTGTGGGGGGTCGCCAAGGGGTAGGGCACCAGGCGGGGGCCGGGCCACGCAGGGTTTGCAGGCCGTGGGGAGCCTCGACACTTCGTTTGGTGCGATAAGTCATGGGAGGTCTTAATCAGGCAAGCAGCAGGGTCAAGCATCTCTGCTGTGTGGAGACTGGCAGGGGCAGGAGTGACAAGAGGAAGCACAGCGGGCAGTGTGTGGCCAGGAGGGAGGGAGCGGAGCCTGGACCTAGCGTGGCAGCAGAGACGTTCCTCTTGGAGGGACGTTCTGAGATCAGATTCCTGCTTTGCCCCAAAACTCCTGGTTCCTTGTTTAAAAACCTAAGTCTGGAACTTCCCTGGTGGTCCAGTGGTTGAGAACCTGTCTGCCAAGGCAAGGGACATGGGTTTGATCCTTGGTCTGGGAAGATTCCACCTGTCATGGCGCAGCTAAGCCCGTGAGCCACAACTACTGAAGCCTGCGGGCTCTGGAGCCCGTGCTCTGCAACAAGAGAAGCCAATGCAGTGAGAAGCCCGCACACAACTACAGAGTAGCCCCCACTCACCGCAGCTAGAGAAAGCCCTTGGGTATCAATGAAGACCCAGCACAAACAAAAATAAAATGAAAAAAAAAGTACAGCCACATAAAGTCGTGATAGTCATTCAAAGACCTCTGTGCAGAAGAGGTTGGGAAGTGCTTCTAGAGGGCAAGTTTTAAGGGAGGAGGTGGAGACAGAGGGTCAGAGGATAAGGTCAGGGACTTTAAGACCCACTCACCAGAGGACTTCCCTATTTCCTGGACAATGTCCTTGTCTGATATGATCATGGAAGGCAGGAGCTCTACTGCAGAGAACATCCACTCTGTAATAGAGGAAGTGAACTGGGAAGCAGACAGACTGGGTCACAAGTATGCTTTACGGACCCATTCCGACCCCACATTTCCCTGAAACCAACACTCCGAAAGTAAGTGCCTCAGTAACACAGACACCCAGTCACACATGCAAAGAAACTGCCATTCAAACCCACTCAGATGCAGAGCCCGAGGTTCATGTGCGGACTCCAAGTATACATCCCCGCCTCCACACACACACACACGCAGGTTCGCACACGCCTCCCCTCCCACACAGTGAAACACAAGCAAGCACTTGCAGGCGCACAGCGGCCCTCCCGCAGTCAGACACACAGTGACAAGAGGAGCGAAATCAAACCACAGATTCATTCTTTCGCTTGCTTGGTTTGGGGTGGTGGCGGCAGAAGTTTGGGGGCAGGCCTGCTGGAAACCCAAATTCAGGAAACAGAGAGAAGTCGATGCTAACTGCAGCCACTGAGGGCCTGGCACATTCTCCCCGTGTTGGGATGTTGGGATGCAGTGAGGTTTGGGGAACAGAAACAGCCCTGCCTGCGGTGGGGTTGCTCGCTCAGCTGCCTGGGGAGCCCCCGCTAACAGGACCCAACAGTCCTGAGGGAGGAGGGGGGAACAGCCAGGGAAGAAGGTACAGAGCCTCTGTAGTACTGAGATGTCTATTAGAGATACGATTCAGGAGGAAAGACTACCTCAAGCTCTGTAGATTTGCCTCCTTTGTTCCCTCACTGGGTGACCCTAGGACTGCCTCTTTACCTCTCTGAGCCTTGGTCCAAGCAGTAAAGACTCTGCCTGAAATACGGGAGGCCCGGGTTTGGTCCCTGAGTCAGGAAGATACCCTGGAGGAGAGAATGGCAGCCCACCCCAGTATTCTTGCCTGGAAAATCCCATGGACAGAGGAGCCTGATGGGCTACAGTCCACGGGGTCACAGAGAGTCGGACAAGACTGAGGGATCAACATTGTCACTTTCTTTCACTCTGTAAAGAGGGCCAAGGTGCCATGCTGTTCTTGATTGCTGCCTGGGCACGCGTTAGGTGCCCAGCAAATACTGGATGAACAAAGGAAAGAAGGTGCAGACAGTGAGAGGCCACTTGTATACCCACTGAATGGGCAAAACCAGAAAAGGCTGGATGATACCAGGTACTGGGAGGGCCCAGCAAAGCAGATATGATCGAATGCAGTCGCTTAGAGGGCAGACGTGCATACGTAGGTTGGCAGGCGACTGGGTGGTGTCTTTGAGAAGTGTGCAAAGCGTTTCTCACACACATGTGCCAGAGTTCAGGGCCTCGTGGCTTGCAAGAGCAAAAAGCTCTTATGCAAGAGCTCGTATGCAAGAGCATACGACCCTCAGGAGGGCTAAGTGAACACGCAGGTTCACTAAGGACTATTGTGCAGTTTGTACAAGAATGGGGTTGATCTCTGTGCGATCCCTCCAGGCTGCCACGACATGCTGCTGGGTGAAACGCAAGATGGAGAAAGAAACACCATTCGGGGAGGGCAAAATTCCAGACAAAGCAACACTGTACTTTTATGGGGGAAAAGGCAGGTATGTAAGTGCTTAGACGAGATATGGAAGGACACAGACTAAGCAGGTGCCTGGGGATATGTCGGGGGAGGGGAGATGCTTTATTTTCTACAAAGACACGAAAAAGTAAATTAGGGAGAAAAAGAAGGAGCGTCAGGGGAGCATGCAATAAGCCTCAGCAAAGCTCTGTCGACTCTGGAAAGAGATAACGCAAGAATGCTGAATGTAAACTCTGCATCTGCAAAGTGCTGTTATCTTTTCTTGACAGCGCTTGTCCTTTCTGGGCCTGCTGGTCCAGGCGAGAGGATCCAGGAGCCCCTTCCCAGAGGGACTCACCACCCCAGGGCAGGGAGAGGCCAACGCTAGCCACCCACTGCTGTCCCCAGCCAAGACTCTGCCTGTAAACCGTGCAGGTGGCACCGGCGCCCCTCCGCTTCCCTGAGCCTGGTCTCCCACCACCTGCCATGCAGGTCCTCAAGCTGTGGCCTCCAGGCCTCTGCTGACTGCCATGCTCTGCCAGAAGTGCTCTGCCTGCCCCTCCTTGGGCTGAGTTTTGCTTGCTCTTTAAAACTCGGGTGAAGGGACTTCCCTGGTGGTCCAGTTGCTAAGAATCCGCCTGCCAATGCAGGGGACATGGGTTCGATCCCGGGTCTGGGAGGATCCCACATGCTGAGGAGCAGTTAAGCCTGTGCGCCACAGCTATTGAGCCTGTGTTCCAGGGCCCATGAACTGCAACTCTTGAGCCCATGCACTGCAATTACTGAAGCCTGCTCGCCTAGAGCCCGTGCTCCGCAACAAAAGAAGCGACTGCAATGAGAAGCCTGTTCACAGCAACCAGGGAGTAGCCCGTGCACCATAAACAAACAAATGTGCTCAGCTGCTCAGTCGTATCTGACTCTTTGTGACCCATGGACGGTAGCCCTCCAGGCTCCTCTGTCCATGGGATTCTCCAGGCAAGAACACTCGAGTGGGTCGTTACGCCCTTCTCCAGGGAATCTTCCTGACCCAGTGGTCAAACTCATGTCTCCCATGTCTCTTGCACTGCAGGTGGATTCTTTACTGCTAAGCCACCTGGGAAGCCCAAATAAATAAATAAATTTGGGGCAAGGGTCGTCTCCTCCCAGAGCCTGCTCAGCCCTGCTGGCTTGGCCAGGGGCCTTTTCTGGAGCCAGCAGATACTGGGCTTCCCACACCACAAATCTGCTGCTGGCCTGTGTCCTGAAGCACAACAGGCCTTAAGCGAGAGAACTGGGATGTGGCGAGCCCCTTGTCACGGCGCCTGCCACTCCCCATGGCTTTCTCACAGTGCCTGGGCTTAAAGTTGAGGAGACTCCTGCCCCTACCCCAAGGTCCCCAACCTGTGATAGTCAGCCCTTGTGTCTAGTTGCACAGCTTCTGCAACTTCTTATTTCCCCTCTATGCCAGCTGCCAGAGGTGACTGCCGATGTTCTTGTCGTCAGCTCGTGATACCTACTCTGCCACTTACAGGATGGGGTAGGGTGGGAACCAGATGGGCCTGTTAGAATGGTGGGGAAAACAGAATAAACCGGTTCGGAGTGAGGTCCTGGGAGATTTACTGATGAAAAGGCACTGGGCTTGTCAGGCTTGAGCTTTCCGACAGTTCTCTGGGCCACTGGATGAGGGCAACTTGCCTGAAGTCACAGCAAGGGTGGGAGTGAGGGAGGGGGTGCGGTGGGGGGCTGGGACTGCGGCCTGCTGTGTCACAGCCAGGGCTTTCAGAAGTCCTCTTCCTAGGCTCTCCTTTTTGCCAGCTATGAACACGGTACCAGCATTCTGAAAGCTGGCTAATACTGGATACTTCACATAACCTCTGACCTCATCTCTCCTGTTTCACCCATCACACGGGGATCAAGGGCCTGCTGGAATGTTCCCACCAGGTCTCCCCAGGACCTGGAGTCCAGCCACCAGTTCAGGCTATGACCCCTCTCCTGCCCCATGAGAGCCCTCTCCTTGGGCTTGAGCATCCCCTCCCCTCCGTGGAAAGTGTGTTCCCGTGTGATCTCCTGCCGTCAGGATCAGCCAGGACTAGGTTCTACCTCACATCCGTGGCAGCCTCTGTGGACGGAGGCCAAGCCCCAGGCTCTCCAAGACACTCTTGCCAAGTTCCACCAGCTCTTCTAGGAGCAATTTTCTCATCTGGGAAATGGCGACATAATTTCCACCTCACCTCACAGAACCACGTGCGTGTGTGCCCAGTCATGTCTCACTCTTTGTGACCCCGTGGACTGTAGCCCCGCCAGGCTCCTGTGTCCGTGGGATTTCCCAGGCAAGAATACTGGTGTGGGTTGCTATTTCCTTCTCCAGGGGATCTTCCTAACCCAGGGATTGAACCCGTGTCTATCCGCATCTCCTGCATTGCAGGCGGATTCTTTACTGCTGAGCCACCAGCGAAGCCAAGGGGTGGGGTGAGGGGGGTGTAAATAAGACCATATGCCTGGACTGTCACCTGGACCACAGCTGGCTGAGCAAATGACGCCTCCTCTTCCTGGATCCCTGGGGAGTGAGGGCTGACCCCAGAACTCAGGCCTCGGGCTCCTCAAGCAGGGCTCTCTACTACAATGCACACGTGTCCTGGCTTCCCCTTAGGGCTGTCTTTGTACCCATCTTTGGGGCTAGTGTGGTGACATCCGTGGGGGGGCAGTCAGGGACAGTTGTGAGATGTACCCCAAGCCCCCACACTATACGTCACTGTGGCCAGTATCTCAGTAGTCCAGAAAGTCAGGAGCTAGAGAATTCTTTCCACGCCCAATCCTGTAGTGTCTCCTGGGCTGGAAGGAATGTCTCCTGCAGTCAGGGTGAAATCTAAACCCTTCCCATGTCCCCACAGAGCCTGCGCCATCACCTGGACCCCTGTCAACCTCTACACCTCGCCACCTTGCTCTCTATACCAATAACATGTGTCTCCTTTCTGATCCTCAACCCTGCCGATCACTCCCACTGCAGGCCCTTTGCACTGGCTGTTCTACCTGGAATCCTCATCACCCCTTATTTAGAAAGGCCTCAACTCCAATCTCCAGCCAAGAGGCTTTCCCTGACTGCTTTATCTCACACTTGCCCACACCCCACAAAAACTCTGTTGCTCCTTCTTCTCTATTTGTTATCCCATAGCACTTACCATGATATAAATTGATCCTATGAATTTACTTCCTACTTCTGACTGCTTGGAGACCCGAGTTCCCAGTGCCTGGCCGATAGTAGACACTCAATAGATGTGTGTACGTGTATGTATGCTCAATTGATCAGTCACGTCCTTCCTGTTGAATAAACACTGAATGGGTGAAATAAATGTCATTACCACTATCGAGCAGATGAGGAAACTGAGCTACAGAGAAGTGAAGAAGCTGGTCCCAGGCTACGGATTCATTAAGTGACAGACTGAAACCAGAATCCACGCTCTAAGACCCACTTGCTCACGGGGCCCCCCGAGACACAGACTCCCATGGGAATCTGGGTTGTAAAGAAAGGCTGAAGAACACTGGGCAGAGGGCAGTTTCAAGATTACACGACCTGAAGGGGCTGCTTTTCCCAGCAGGACTTTGCCAAAACTAGAAAAGAAACTGAAAAACTGAGCTCCGGGGACCAAGATCCTGACTCCTCCCAGCTGCTGGCTAAGCCCCTCCCTTCTGTGCCTGTCAGGGCTGCCAAGGCTGGGCGAGGAGAACTAGCCCCCGTGTCTGCTGTGGCCCAGAAAGCTGTGGACACAGGGCTGCCCCGACTGCCCGTGACGAGAAGTCACTTGTGCCAAGAAGCACCTTCTCTGTGCCTGGCCCCTTGCTTTGGGCTGTGCTTTCATGCTGCTCTGTGAGGCATAAAATTTTCAAAACCCACTTTGCAGCTGGGGCCAATGAGGCCCAGCACGGGCAAGTTGCTGGCCTGTGGTCTCCACGGCACGTGGCCCAGCTTCCTGTGAGTCTAGGGCGAGCCCTCCACAGAGAACAGCTCAGGAGACGGATGCTTGTCAATCACCGTATTTCTTTTTCCCTTTGGTTTTGGTATCTGGATTTGGTTTCATTTTGAACTCAGGGCTTTAGAAAATGAAACAAGTGGTAGTAACTGTCACCGTCGGTGGTGAGGAGAACCCACGTGTGCTTGGCAACTTGTGCCTGCCTCACCACTCTTGCACAACCAAAACCTGCTTGGGGCGGAGGGAGGAGGCGGCCAGGCCTAACTGCACAGGCAAGAAAACTGAAACTCAGAAGGGCCCAGAGCCAAAAACGGGGAGACAGAAGCTTGACTGCCAAGACCTGGAGCCTCCCCAAGCTTACAAACAAGGGGGAAGTCGGCAGAATGGTCCTCACTCCTCCCCAGGCAGGCTTAGGATGCAAATGCATCCCTCTGATTTCCTTGGTATCTACTGTTTTACCAGAAGACAGACCAGGATTGGAGATCACCAGGAATCCGGTTGGGGTGGAGGGTAGGGAGAGGAGGTGGGAAGGGAGTTTACTGCACAGCAAACACGGATGAAAGCTTTAGGGTCTGACCTCCTGGGTATGAACCTCCGCCATACCCCTTCTGAATTGTGTGCTCCTGGGTGAGTGACCTCCCCCACCCCAGTTTCTCTATCTGTAAAATGGGCAGATTGGATCGTGGTGTCAGTCCAATGGTCCAAGGACTGTAAAATATTTATTACCCAGCCAGTTTAGGCCAGTACATCATGTGTGTGCATGCTAAGTCGCCTCAGTCATGTCTGACTCTTTGTGACCCCATGGACTGTAGCCCGCCAGGCTCCTCTGTCCATGGGATTCTCCAGGCAAGAACACTGGAATGGGTTGCCATTTCCTTGTCCAGGGGATCTTCCTGACCCAGGGATCTAACCCACGTCTCTTATGTCTCCTGCACTGGCGGGTGGGTTCTTTACCACCAGTGCCACCTGGGAAGAACCTAACACATCATGGGTAACAGTAAATGAAATGAAGAAGGGGGCTCCGTGGGGATGGGTGGGCACGAGGCAACAAGTAGGGGGCTGAGAGGAGAAGGTCCTAGTGCTCAGGAATAAGAGGGAACTCTGAAGTAGCTATCCAGGCTGTCAATGAGGGTTAGGGGGCATATGGGCCATCAGATATTTATAGATCTGCTCTGGGCAAGGAGACATGCTGGCAGGAAGACAAATCATGCAGGAGCCAGCCCAGCCTGGCTGCCTTCTCTGGGCCTGGACCACCCGTGACCAGCTCAAGAGAGAAGGAGGTGCTGTGTCTCCCCACTGCCAGCAGCCAGGGGCCTGCTTTACCCCTATGCAACACTTTCTTCTACTCCACCATGCCGTCTATGGCCTGCTTTCCTCACGCTAGGACTTCTAACATGAAGCCATGAGCTCCAATATGCTGCCACAGCTGCTGACGGCCGCCGATGAACAACAGCAGCAAAAGCAAACGCCTACTGAATGCCTATGATGCACCAGGGACTGGTGTAAGCACGTGACCCCTAATCACTCTTTTAATCCCCACACTATGAGGGAGATGTTATTACCCCCTTCAGAGATGAGGAAACCAGGCAAGGGAGTTAATTACACGTCCAAGGTCAGAGGGACAGAAAGTTGCAAAATTAGAATTGGAAACTAGGCAGACTGCGTCCAAAGTCCAGCTTTTAACCACTGCTTTGTACTGTCACCCACCACAGTGCAGGCCCCCGCAGGGGCTCCAGAATGACCACAGCACCTGAACACTGGCACAGGCATGGCTATGCATCTTCTCATGCCCTTGCGCGCGCGCGTGCACACACACACAACCCAGGACAACCGCATCAACGACCAACATCAGCTGCTGCCAACACAAATTCCAAGAGACAGTGGGATCCTATACAAGGCGGGTTCTGGGCCATCCTCTTGTGTTCATGAGGAAACACGGGGGTCCTGGGCTCTGCCTGCGGCCAGGGCAGGAAAGCCGCCAGAGAGGCTGGCAGGAGGACCTAGCCCTGGCTTGGAGCCAAGCAGCAAGCTGGGCTGCGGCCTGTAGAGTTGCCTGTAGAGGGCAGTGTGTGCCAGTGTTGGGCAGGACCCTGCCAAGCCTAGCTACTCCGCCTGACCCCTCCAAACTGCGAAGCTCACCACCCACCAGCCGGCCCCCAAGCTCATTTGTTCTTTCTTTCATTCAAAAATACATGTACCAGCCAGGCACCTATTCCATGACCTTCTATGACAGACAGCATCATACACAAATGTACAAACTGTAGCGGGTACCCCAACATTCCAAGACCCAAGGTATGAGTGTGGGGAGGGAGCAGTTGGGGGGGGGGGTGGGATCTGTAAAAGAGAGGAGGAAGGAAGAGGAGGGACTGGCCAGGAAAGCTCAGAGTAGGCTTCTGGAATGATCACATCTGAAAATGAACTGTCTTTTCACTGGGCTCCAAAGTGCATTTAGAGGTGCCCAGTCGCTCCCTCCTCTCCCCAAAATAAAAGCGAGCAAGGTGTGCCTCGTTTGGAGCTCCCCCTCTGCCGGTCACTGGGCCTCAGTTTCTCCAGCTGTCTCATAGAAGGAAAGACAGGCCAAAGCCGCAGGGGACCTTGCCAGGCCCCACCCGGTTTCCAAGGAACTGGGCGCGCAGTCGAGGTACCCCTCCCGCGCCGCCAAAGGGTTCCTCCGAAGCCTGTGGTCAACCCGCCGCTTCCTGGGAAGCCCAAGCTAAGACCAGGGACAGCGACAGGCAGAGAGGGATGCGGAGGCGGCCATCTAGAGGCTCCGGGACGAGGTGGGTAGGGCGATGGAGGCGCAGTCCCGAGGGGTCCCAGGTGAGACCCGGGATAGGGTGGAGGTGCCCGGCTCCAGAGTAGAGGACACAGGTCTACCAGAGATGGGTGCTGAGACACCTGGAGGAGGTGACGGGTGTGTCAGGGCCAGTCCGGAGTATCCTAATGGGCTAGCCGGCAGAAATCTGCGACCGAAGGCAGTGGGGGTACCGGAGGGCCGCCAGGTCCGAAAGGGGGGTTGCTGAGAAGTGCCCCGGAGGTTCAAGGGCAGTGCTAGAGACCTTGACAGACGGGTCCTAGGACAGGTGCGAGGCTAGGTCAAGGCTGGGGGACCTCCCGGGGAGGGGTCCCGGATTTGTGGGAAAAGTCGAGCTGCCCCGGCCTCCGCGGTGAGCAAAAAAAGAAACCGAAAGTGGCGCGGAAGGGCGGGCCTGGAGGGGGCGGGGCCTGGAGGGGGCGGGGCCTCGCAAACCCCACGCCTCCAAGCCGGTTTAAAAGACTGGTGCAGGGGCGGGCGCGCACCAGAAAGAGCTGCGGCCGTGGCAGCTGCACGGCTCCCGGCACCGGAGCATGCGCGAGAGCCGCCCCGGAGACCCCCGCCGCCCCGCCCGCGGCGCCCCGCGCCCCGCCGCCAGGTGAGACGGACGCTGGGCGACGAAACTGGAGGGAGAGGGGAGGAACGCACGGGGCCGCGGCGGCCTCGGGGGCTGCGTGGTGGGGTCGCGGCCGCCACGCCCCTGGCCCCTGCGGGGTCCATCCTGGCGGACCCCGCGCTTGGGGTACCCGCAGCTCCGCTTTTCTCCCTGCTTTTCTGCCCGAATCGCCCGGACGAGGCGCCTATTCCCGGCCTGGCCGGCAGGCGGCAACCACGGGGCGGTGAGCCGAGAACCCGGTGGCCCGAGTCCGGGGCAGGCTTCTGCCCGGCGCCTCTGTCCACGCCCCCTCCTCAGACTCATACTCGGAGGCGGCACAGAGCGCTGCCGAACTCCCACCCGCCAGCAAGGGCGCCGCGGGCGGGCAAGCCCATTTTCTAGATGAGTCCATTGAGGCCCAAAGGACCGCGCGGACGCGGGCTTGAGCCTTCGGCCCTTTAGGAGCGGCTCAGCCCAGGGCCCCGCCCCTCCCGAGCTGCCTCGCGGGCCCTCACCTGCCCAGCCGCACCCGGACTCCCCGCTCACTGCCTGTCTCCCCCATCAGCGCACCCCCGGACGCTATGGCCCACCCCTCCGGCCGGCCCTGCGTGTAGGATGGTAGCACACAACCAGGTGGCAGCCGACAATGCAATCTCCACGGCAGCAGAGCCCAGACGGCGGCCAGAGTCTTCCTCCTCCTCCTCCTCTTCCACCTCCTCGCCCTCGTCCGCGGCCCCAGCGCGCCTGCGGCCCTGCCCGGCCGCCCCGGCCCCGGCCCCGGGCGATACGCACTTCCGCACGTTCCGCTCGCACGCCGAGTACCGGCGCATCACCCGCGCCAGCGCGCTCCTCGACGCCTGCGGCTTCTACTGGGGGCCCCTGAGCGTGCACGGAGCGCACGAGCGGCTGCGCGCCGAGCCGGTGGGCACCTTCCTGGTGCGCGACAGCCGACAGAGGAACTGCTTCTTCGCCCTCAGCGTGAAGATGGCCTCGGGCCCCACGAGCATCCGCGTGCACTTCCAGGCCGGCCGCTTCCACCTGGACGGCAGCCGCGAGAGCTTCGACTGCCTCTTCGAGCTGCTGGAGCACTACGTGGCGGCGCCGCGCCGCATGCTGGGGGCCCCGCTGCGCCAGCGCCGCGTGCGGCCGCTGCAGGAGCTGTGCCGCCAGCGCATCGTGGCCACCGTGGGCCGCGAGAACCTGGCGCGCATCCCCCTCAACCCCGTCCTTCGCGACTACCTGAGCTCCTTCCCCTTCCAGATCTGACCGGCCGCGCACCGCAGCATTAACTGGGTCGCCCTTTTATTATTTTCTATTATTAATTATTATTTCCCTGGACCATGTGGGTGCCCTCCCCACCTGGGTTGGAGGGAGCGGGCGTAGGGGGCGAGGCGCCTCCTGCCCTGGGCTGGAGACCAGGCCGCAGACCCCTCCCCAACTCTTGAGGGTGCCCCCTCCTGGTGCTCCCTCTGGGTCCCCCTGGTTGTCGTAGTAGCTTAATTTAAAACTGTACGTGGGGCCAGGGCCTGAACTCGTACCTCCTACCTCTTCATGTTTACATATATCCAGTATCTTTGCACAAACCAGGGGTTGGGGGAGGGTCTCTGGCTTTATTTTTCTGCTGTGCAGAATCCTATTTTATATTTTTTACCACCAGTTAGGTAATAAACTTTATTATGAAATTTTTTTTTTAAGAAAAAAAAAAGGTTTCTAGAGCGTGTGCTTTGGTCAAAGGTTCTGAGTGGGTCCGGGTTCCTAATATTGACCTGGGTGTGGCTGAAGGTGGTGTGTGGCCGAAGGTGGTGTGTGGCCCCCCAGGTTATGTGGCTGGGAACCCCACATGGCTTCACCCTCAGCTCTCAGAGGGAGAGGAACCCTTGGTCTAGTTTTGATACTGTGTGTTTGGCAAAAGGGCACTTTGTGTCTGAGTACTTAATGTGTGCCAGGTCCTATTCCATACTTTATTTACATATGCTTAAATTTACCTAATCTATAAAGACTACCCTATGAAGCAAGGCTCTTATCCCCATTTTATGGAAAAGAAAACCGAGGCAGGGTAAATTTGCCTGTGGTCATTCTGGTGTTAGAGAAGACACTTGGGCCTTTTTTTGGCCGTCCTCCCAGAAATCTGTTTGAAATGGATGACAGAGGGGAAACTTCTTTCATTCTGTGACCACAGCTTCTTCCAGGAAGAGGGTGGGGGTGGGGGGGTTGATGAGTTTTTGGAAGGAGGAGTGGTACATTCTGAAACTCGGTATCTAGGGAGACAGAGATACTGAGATGGGATGGGGATAACAGGGTCAGGTCTGAACTTCCTTCTTCCCGCCCTGTCTTGTCTCTGTGTACTTTTTGGTGAACAAGCAACTTGCAACCAGAAAGACGCTCTGTGGTCTGTGGTGGCAGGAGGGCCCTGTTGGCAGCTCTGGGCAATTCCCCTTGCCGCTAGGGGCCTCAGCGACTGCCTCTGAAATGGCTTGCTGGAAGAGGTTGCTTTGCTGTAACCCTCAGCAGCAGGTACTGATGCATAGTAGATGGAGTAGGTTATGTTTTCCAAAACTGGGGCTGGCCAGCATCACTAGAGAGTGCCCAGGACACGGGTGTTATGGCTACTCCTGGATCTGTGGCCAGTCTGCTGGCCACTCAGGGCTGTGGTGCCGCACCCGGTGAGTCGAGTCATTTTCCGGTGTAGGGTTAAGCGGCCTCACAGACACATTCCACTTCAATTTTAGAACTCCGAATGGCCTTCTGCAGCCCTGGACATGCTTATAATGGAGTGTCCTAATATTTAATAATACCTTTCAGACTTTAAACTGCAGCATAAAATTAACTTGATAGCCGGAAAGCTGGCGTGGCCCAGGCTTGTCTTGGGGATTAAATAGGTTCCAGGCCCCAAGGTTAATTTAAGGATGGCCGGGAGAGATTTAGGATCTCAGAGAGCTTTGGCAATTTCATCCTTTAATGAGGCGGGCTGGGAGGGAAGGAGGGAGGGAGATGACGTCTGTGTGCCTCCAAGGAATCACTGCTTTTTCTTCTTTGAACCGTCTCCCTTCCCTTTGTTTGTGCTTTGTGGCCCAAGTCTTGTGTTCAGACTCTCCTGTCTCCTGCCAGCTCTGGCAGGGCAAGGAGAAACCACAAAGGCAGTGCTTGGGCATACAGCAAACACTCAGCGCGTACTGTATGCTGGGCCCTGCGCTACTTTGTTTAAGCCTCTCAACTAGCCTGTGAGTTAAAAACCTCTTCCCCCTTTATATAGATGAGAAAACTGAGGCTCAGAGAGGCAAAGTAGGGCATACAGCAAGTGGTGGAGCCAGGTGGCAAATCAGACAGTACTGCTTCAGAGGCTGGGTAGCACTAGCCTCCCGTGAGGGCCTAACAGTCGAAATAATAACAGTAGCAGCTGCTAACATATCAGCATCACTGGGAAGGCACCATTCTGAGCGCCTAGTCACCTATATTAAAACATTCAACCTTCACCTGAGCCTTAGGATTTAGGTGCTATTAACTAACATTCCTATTTTACAGATAAGCAAACAGGCCCTCATCTAAGCAGGGACAAATCACAGTCAAGTTTATAATATTTCCAGGGGTTTTCCCCCTCTCAAAAAACAGCCTAGAAGTCACATCTTCATTATCCAAACTCATACACAAACCCATTTCCCTTAGCAAAACAGCTGAAACTAAAGCTCCTCTACTCACACTCCCCAGACCTGGCCCCTTCTCTTTGTGAGTCTTTTTTTTTTTTTTTTAAAGCTATACTGCCATACATGAAGTGACCAGCAATGACCTAGAAGCCCCTGGGAGCTGCACTCCAGACCCCGGGTAACAGATGGGCCCAGCAGTGCAGACGCTGCAGGGCAGGAGGGTGGGGAGGGGGGCGGCGCGCGCCGTGTGGCTTCCCCATGGTGCAGGTCCTCTTAAACCTCAGCTTCGTGATTCAGCAGTGCTGACGTCAATTTACAAGAATGAAAAGTGAGAGGAGGACTGGTATATGTGTGGGCCTGGGCTGGGGGCCCAGGTGCGACTGAGGTATTCTTCCCACTGACGGCGGGTGAGCGGGGCAGCGGCGGGCAGGCAGGATGGCAAAGGGGCCACTCTCCAGGCTGACGGCGACCGCGGGCCGGGGTGAGAACAGCCTCTGACCCGCATCAAAGCCTTTCCTCAGTGGGGGACTCTGCCCCCCATTTCAGAGATGAGGAAACAGAGGCCCAGAGAAGTACTGTCACTTACCTAGGGTCACACAACTCAAAAGTGATAGCCAAGACTTGCACCAGATCCGCCGCACTCTCAAGGCAATTGGTTTTTTCAAGAGTGGAGGGGGGAAGAGCGAGGAACCCTGTGAAGAGGCCTTTCCCTAGGTCTCACTTCAGCCTGCTTGATCTTCCCAACTTGAGTGGAACTGTTAACTGTCCCCCAGCCAGGAAGTGCAGAGCTGAGCCTCTTCCTGAAGCGATGCACATAAGGCATTTAGCCCAGAGTCTGGCCATACGTCTCCTAATGATGTGGTGCTCAATAAATGATAATGAGGTTCAATGAACACACACTGAGCTCTGACTTACGTTCCAGGCATTACTCTTAAGCCCAGTGGATACAGGAATGGACAAACTCGAGGGAGTCTGGCCCCTGCTCTCACAGAGTTCACGTTCAGGGCCTCCGACAGTAACTAAATATGAAACTAAAGGCATCAGAGCATTCCAAGTAGTGACAGTACTCAACATGAAAACTCAGCTAGGTGGTGGGACAGCGAATTGGGACTGTTTCAGAAAGAAAGGTCAGGAAGGCCCCTCCAAGGTGATGCTGCAATTGTGCCTGGAATGACAGGTCAGAGCCAGCCAGGGAGGCAGGCGTTTCAGGTAGAGGGGACAGCAGCTGGGAACGAGCTCAGCCCAGTCCAGTGGCTGGTGGAGCTGGAGGGGAAGGGGCTGAGTGAAGGCGAGTGGCAGGAGGTAAGGCGGAACAGGAGGGCAGTGGGCACAGTCACTGGTGAGGAGTGTGGATTTGAACTGTGATGGGGAGCCAGGGTGTGACCTGATCTAATCTGTGCTGTGATCAGATTCCCTGACTGCTTCCCTGCCTTACTATATGTGTATCTGGGGATGTGTGTGTGTGTGTGTCTGTCTGTCTGGGGATGGGTGTGTGTGTGTGTGTCGAGGGGAGGGGTCATTCTTGGTCAGACCTCTCAGTGTGTGTGTGTGTGTGTGTGTAGGGGAGGGGTCATTCTTGGTCAGACCTCTCAGTGTGTGTGTGTGTGTGGGTGTGTGTGTGTGTGTGTGTGAAGGGGAGGGGTCATTCTTGGTCAGACCTCTCAGTGGGGGTGTGTGTGTGTGTGTGTGTGTGTGTGTAGGGGAGGGGTCATTCTTGGTCAGACCTCTCAGTGGGGTGGGGGTGTGTGTGTGTGTGTGTGTAGGGGAGGGGTCATTCTTGGTCAGACCTCTCAGTGGTGTGTGTGTGTGTGTGTGTGTGTGTGTGTGTGTAGGGGAGGGGTCATTCTTGGTCAGACCTCTCAGTGGGGTGTGTGTGTGTGTGTGTGTGTGTGTGTGTGAAGGGGAGGGGTCATTCTTGGTCAGACCTCTCAGTGGGGTGTGTGTGTGTGTGTGTGTGTGTGTGTGTGTGTGTAGGGGAGGGGTCATTCTTGGTCAGACCTCTCAGTGGGGTGTGTCTGTGTGTGTGTGTGTGTGTGTGTGTAGGGGTCATTCTTGGTCAGACCTCTCAGTGGTGTGTGTGTGTGTGTGTGTGTGTGTGTGTAGGGGAGGGGTCATTCTTGGTCAGACCTCTCAGTGGTGTGTGTGTGTGTGTGTGTGTGTAGGGGAGGGGTCATTCTTGGTCAGACCTCTCAGCTCCAGCCACTTGGGCCACAGAGAGGCAGGGCAGTTACAGGACCTGCTGGGACTGGTGCTGGGACCAGATATGGGCCAGGCAGGCCTGGGACAGGCATCAGTCAGAAACCACAGTTATGATCAGATCCCAACCTAGGTCTGAACAAACCCCCAGTGCACAGCCCCACAGACTCCAGTGAGGGGCTTCTTGGTGCAGCCGGCCTCAACTTTGGGAGAGGAAGCACAGGACCTAGGAGGAGGTGGACTGGGCCTGACATAGGGTGGGGGTGTTCAGTGTCTTTGCATCCCCCTCACCCGGGCAGCCCCTTCACCTGGTGTCCACTACCATCATCCAGAGACTCCCCAGAGCTCAAGGCTTCTAGGGAATAAAATAGCCCTGGGCTGATTCTAGGGGTCTCAAGGTCCCTCAGAGAGCAGAGTGCAGTCTTCAAGGAAGCAAACTCACACAGGAACAACAGTGCCCAAGATGGGCGCTCAACTGCTCCTCCCACCTGGTCCTCGCCCTCAGCCCACAGGGGAATAGGGTCCCATGCTTGAGATCACCTGTTTGGCTCCAATACACCACTCTCCTCAAAACAGACACCCCTGTGTGAGGCTGGGCATCTCCAAGCCCCAATCCTCCAACGGCTCCCAGATGCGCTCAGGAGAAGGCCCAAATGCCCCCTGAGGACCCACGCGGCTGGCCTCAGTACTCACCGCACTCCCTCCTGCCACCGGGCCTTTGTACATGCTGTTCCCGCGCCTCGTTAGGTCTCAAGGTGAAGGGCTCGTCCTCCTAAGAGTGCCGTCGCCTCAAGGCCTCGCCGGGCCCCAGGGCGCCCGGGCCGCCGGGTGTCGCGCACTGATGACGTCACTGGCCGCCCTCACCTGCTCCTCGGGTGGGCTCCCCAAGGCCCCTCTGAGCCGGGGCAGGTCCCCCCACCCCCGCTCTGCAGCCCCTCTGGCCTCCGTGTGGTCCTAATGCCGCTCTGGGCCTGCTACCCGCTTGGAAGACCTTCCTGCCCTCACCACCCACTCAGAGAGGGCGGTCAGGTCAAGCCCATAAGAGCGGGATCTCCCAGCCCACTCTGGTCTTAAGAGACCAAAAAGAGCTCCCACTCCATACCAGTGCGCACCCGCCACTGCTGCACCAACTCACAGAGCACCCAGATCCTGAACGCTAGCTTTCTCACCTGCAAATGAGATTAATCTCTGTACCCGTCCCATGTCCTTGGAAGGAAAGTTATGACCAACCTCGGTAGCATATTAAAAAGCAGAGACATTACTTTGCCAACAAAGATCTGTCTGGTCAAGGCTATGGTTTTTCCAGTGGTCGTGTATGGATGTGAGAGTTGGACTGTGAAGAAGGCTGAGCACCGAAGAATTGATGCTTTTGAACTGTGGTGTTGGAGAAGACTCTTGGGAGTCCCTTGGACTGCAGGGAGATCCAACCAGTCCATCCTAAAGGAGATCAGTCCTGGGTGTTCACTGGAAGGACTGATGCTGAAGCTGAAACTCCAGTACTTTGGCCACCTCATGCGAAGAGTTTACTCATTGGAAAAGACCCTGATGCTGGGAGGAATTGGGGGCAGGAGGAGAAGGGGATGACAGAGGATGAGATGATTGGATGGCATCACTGACTTGATGGACATGAGTTTGAGTGGACTCCGGGAGTTGGTGATGGACAGGGAGGCCTGGCGTGCTGCAATTCATGGGGTTGACTGAGTGACTGAACTGACTGGCTGACTGACTGACTGACCCGTCCCATGGACGAGATTAAGTAAAAGGGTACCTGTACAGTGTTTAACACATGATAGGTCTCCAATAATTAGGGTTGGCCTCTCTGCTTTATGATCCTTGCCTTGCTGCTGTTTTAATATAATGCCAATTACCGAGCAGCTAAAGGATGCTTATACTTTGCCCAGGTTGTATCATGGAGGTGGGCTCAGGAAAGTGAAGGAATTACCCACCCCCCACCGCAAATGTGTAAATGGCAAAGCCACAGTTTGACTCCAGGTACTTGATGCCCAAGGTCATCATCTTACCAACTACCATGCTCAGCGGTTCATGGGTTAACAAGTTTCTGAGACTTAGGGCCACCCTGGAGGATGTTCAGAGCCATACAACCAGCCAGGGCTCAGAGCACCTCATTCATCCTTTTCCCCCTAGCACAGGCTGGGAAGCCACACGAGACAGTGGGCTGGTAACTTATCTGCAAGGTTGCAACAGAATTCAGCCTAGGAGAGGGCTGCTTGATCAGAAGGGACCCTGGGGGAGTGGCTCTGGCGCAGTCCTGGCAGCAGGCGGTGGGGGTGGGGTGGGGGTGGGGAATGGGTGCAAATGCTGACGGGCAAAGACAGGAATGATGTGAGCCTGACATCTGGATCCTGTGTTAGGAGGGTGACATTCGGGGCTGGCCCCACCTGGGGACCTGCAGCGGCCTGTGGGATGAGACACTCCCTCCCATACCTCCCACACTTGGGTGCAGCCGGGAGGGGCATCCAGGAGCAGGGTGGAGAGGAGGGGATGAGGCCTGGGCACGTCAGCCTTGGTGGCCCCTCCCCTCAACATTTCACTGTGGGAGGCAGCACTGAGGAGCAGAAAGACCGGGGAGCCAGGCCCTGGTTTCGAGTCCTGTTAACAGTGTGACTGTAGTGGCCTCATCTATAAAACCAGATTTAGATTCAACGCTGGAAAAGACTCTTGAGAGCCCCTTGGACTTCAAGGTGATCAAGCCAGTCCATTCTAAAGGAAATCAACCCCGAATATTCATTGAAAGGACTGATGCTGACGCTCCAATACTTTGGCCACCTGATGCAAAGAGCTGACTCATTGGAAAAGATCCTGAAGCTGGGAAAGATTGAGGGCAGGAGGAGAAGGGGACAGCAGAAGACGAGATGGTTGGATGGCATCATCAACTCACTGAACATGAGTTTGAGCAAACTCCGGGAAATGGTGAAGGACAGGGAACCCTGGTGTGCTGCAGTCCAGGGGGTCACAAAGAGTCGGACACAACTGAGTGACTGAATAACAACAACAAGACTAAATGAGACCCACTCTGCCTTGCTTCAGAAGGGCTATGAGGATCAAATGATTTACTCTAAGTGGAGATAACTTAGATCACCACGCAAATATAGTGGTTACAATAATTATTACTATTTTGCTTCACACAGGCTGCCCCATGTATTTGAGTGAGCACAGCCATGAAGTCAGACAGACTTGGTTGCATTCTCAACTTGTCATTTGCTACAAACAGTAGAGCCTACAAGCTCATCATGTCAGTTGCTCACTAGACACTAGGCATTGTTCTATGTAATTTATGCATTGTATTTCATTTAACCCTCACAAGAACCATATGAAACAGACACTATTATTGTTATGATACTCATTTTGCAGATGAGAAAACAGGCACAGAGAGGTTAAATAAAGTGCCCAGAGTCAACAGTGGCTACGTGGCAGAACCTAGGAGGTTCCAACACAGGCAGCCCAATTTTACAGCCATTCCCTTGCTTTAAGCTAAGGTTTCCAAACCGTCAGACACCGGAGATCCACTTTTATGATTTTTGCCAACTCTATCCAGGTTGCAGCTGTTATGTTATTCAATGATATTCTTCAAGTTACTCGGTTAGGTAAGTTTTATTCAAAGGGAAATGTATCATTACTATATACAGAAAGCCAGAGTCACCTGCCACCAAAAGGTAACCCTTGAAAAAAATGCAATGAAATTCAAACAGTGTTAGTAAGTTTTAGCTAGAGATTGGTGTCTTGCTCTGCTTTCAGAGAAGGTCTGCTGTGTGTGGGCTTCCCAGATGGTGCAGTGGTAAAGAATCCGCCTGCCAATGAAAGAGCCGAAGGAGATGCGGGTCCGATCCCTGGGTTGGGAAAATCCCCTGGAAGAGGAAATGGCAACCCACTCCAGTATTCTTGCCTGGAAAATCCCATGGACAGAGGAGCCTGTCGGACTACAGTCCATGAAGTTGCAAAGAGTCGTACATGATTGAGCACATACACAAACAAAAAAGCCTGTTTTGTGTGTGGTTGACAGTGAGGGAGGGAGGGGAAGAGAGAGACGTGTCAAGTGTCAGAGAGGTGTTTAAGACACAGTAACACCCATATGAGACTGTCTCCTTTACTTGAGTGGAAAATAGGAAATCTTTCACAGGAGCTCAATGTTTTATCAAAATGTCCCTGGGTCTCACCTAAAACCATCATCCAGGAACCCTCCAGGACACCCATCCCGTGCCTGGGAAACTGCCCAGCTTGGCTTCCAGCTGTGTGTCGTGGGCAGAGCCTTAGTTTCCTCACCTGTGAAATGGGTAAGCCCTCAGATCTCACAGGTACAGAGTATTAAAAGGAAGTGATTATAAGCACAGAGTACGTGCTCAATATGAGGTGTGACGCTGGCAGGGCAGGGTGGACCCTATGTAGGGGGCCCAGCTTGGGACACTAAAAATGAAAGCCTAGCATGGCCAGCCTGGGGTTCCTCCGTGCTTCTAATCTTATCTTTTGCCAAGTTCCCTCTGTGCTAACCTGGTGACAGGAAGGGCCACAGTTTCTGGAAGGTGGGTCAAAGTGAAACTACCTTGGCTCCTGGAGAGAGGGGGGCCTGGTGGGCTCCCCCAGCCAGGTGGGCAGGGCGTGGGGGTGGGGCGAGGAGTGCAGGCTTGAGCTTAAAGTGGACCTCCCCCTCATTGGATTGCAGATGGGGAAACTGAGGACCAGAGATGTGTGCTCAGCCCCTTTGCAGGCAATGGAGGGAATTGGGTGTGACCATCTAAACTACTGATTCGGTCACCTGACACACCAAATCACACACACATACCCTTGTCTCCCCCTGCAAGTGAGTGCTGCTACTGGTTCCCCTTTATCTAGCTCTTTCTAGATGGGTATCCTTATTGTCTCATTTCACAGACTAGGCCAGGAGAGGTTGAGCTCCTTGTCTAGATCTCACGTCTGATAAAAGTCATAGAAGCAGTACTTGGACCAAGTCAGATGACCCCAGAGCACTCTAGTGGCTCCCGCTGCTAGACACTAAAATCTGATCCCTTTCCCATGGGCTCTGAGGTCCTTCACTGCCTAGCCCCTCACTGTCCCCTTCACATTCCCCATCTGCTTCCATCATCCTCTGGCCTCGTGAGCAACCCAGGGGAAGTCTTTGATGCCTTCTCTTCACTTGGCAAACTCCTACTCAGTCTTCGAAGCCCAGCTCAGCCATCACCTCCCCCAGGGAAAAAAAAGGGTGAGTCAGTCAGAAAGAGTGGGGGGAAGCAAGGGGTGCAGATAGGCAGAGCGAGACGAGGGAGCAGGAGGCAGAGCTGGAGAGACAGGCAGTGGGAAGAGGAGAGGAAAGACAACATGGGAAAATAGGAAGGAAAGAGAAGACAGAGAGGTCTTAGGAGTGAGAGAAAGGACTTGGGGATGGATGGGTGAGTGAATGAATGAGGGAATGAATGAATGAATGGGTGAAGGAATAAATAATCCAAACCATGTACAAAATAAAGGTCAAGTGAATAAAGAGGAAGCCCTGAAGGCTGGGCCGGGCCGGGCGGCCGTTACCCCCAGTGGCCCCTGCTCCTACCCTGACGGCTGTGGATGGGGCCGGGCAAGACCTCTCTGGGCTCCGGGCCTGGTCTGGGTCCTGAAGTGCTGGCTGTGTCCTTGACATTTGGCAATGCTGTGCCTGTAACACCGTCCCCTCCCAGCCAAGAACCTTGGGTACCTATACTGCTCCAGACGCAGAAAACTGAAAGTAAAAGCCATCCTGAGCTTTGCCCCAGCCTTCCTGTCCCTCAGCTGGTTTCTTAGAAATCAGCTGCCTGGGCTACCAGCAGCAACCTGGACTTCCTCCCTCACCCAAGGTCCCCCTCCCCTGGTGGGTGCCATGCTCCCAGCAGAGATGGCACTCCAGGCCCATATCAGAGGTGGGGGGACCCCTCCAGAAAGAAAATTTGGGAGTCAAGCATTCATTCCACAAATGTTTATTCATGCTTCCAATAGGCCCAGGTGCAAGGGAGGAGACCAATCTGAGCTGTTGAGAGAGTTAGGAGAAAAAGGGCATCGATGGGATTTTGGTATCCCCTGATCCAGGTGACTTCAGGGTTGGTGGAGGGTGAGGGGGAACCAGGAAAAGAGCTAACTAGTTTAAGAATAAGAGGACAGTGGAGGATGTAGAGTTAGGGGAGGCACCCTGGGGATGCCACTGTCAGAGTCCTAAAGCATGAGTTGAGAAAGAATCCACCTGGGCAGTCAGGGTGGGGAAGGGCATCTCGGGCAGAGGGAACAGCATGTGCAAAGTGACCTCTGTAATCTCCCGTATCTGTATGTCATTGTTCAGTTGCTCAGTAGTGTCTGACTAAGTGACCCACAGACGGCAGCACACCAGGCTCCCCTGCGTCCCAGAGCTTGCTCAAACTCATATCCATTGAGTCGGTGATGCCATCCAACCATCTCATCCTCTGTCACCCCCTTCTCCTCCTGCCCTCAATCTTTCCCAGCATCAGGGTCTTTTCCAATGACTCAGCTCTTCATGTCAGGTGGCCAAAGTATTGGAGCTTCAGTCCTTCCAGTGAATCTGTATAACTGTCCCTGTAGAGGCAAGTTTCTGCTTTTTTGCGGGCAGAGAAACTAAGGCTCAGAGAAGTGTGGTGGATGTATTTGCCCAAGACGTCACAGCTAGAGGGAGATCCGAAGGTGGCCTAGCCTCTCCCCTAAGCGAGCTCCAGTCAGCATCCAGATCCTGGCCGTGGCTGTCTCACTGGAGCTTGCCCTCCACCCCAGGCCCTGGGCTCCCACACACAAGCCCCTCTCCATGGAGAGAGAAAGTTAGGAGAAAAAAGTGAGGCTCAGAGAACTCAAGTGACTTGCCTACGTCACACAGCCTGTTGGGGCACAGCAGGGATTCACAGCCAGGTTTGTGGGAGCCCAAAACGCCCCCTCGTTCCCCTGCATGAGGCATCTGGGCCCTCACAGAACAGTCGTGACCTGACAGTCTCTTTGCCCACATTCCAAAGAGGGAGAGGGGCCAGCAGGTGCAGAGTCGCAGTGGCTGGAAAGGAGGGTCCACACAGGGGGCACTGCTCTCAGGGAACTGCCCACCCGCTTCTGTAAGGTCCTGAGGGGGGCGTTGCCACAGCGCCTGTGACCACAGGGGGATGTGGGCGAGGCCTGGCCTGAGGTCCCCATGCCCCAGTTCGGGGTAGGCACGTGACCTAAGCTGGACCAGTCAGAGACCCTCCTGGGGCTTTTTCTGCAGGAACTCTCTCTTCTAAACGGAGGCCCGCTGGTAGCCATCGTGCCTGCTGGGTCGAAAGAGTGGAAGAGAAGATGCACAAGACGGAGCCCCGATGCATCGTGGGAGCCCCTACATCCAGCCAGACCTGAAACCTACCCCGGGCTCACCTGTGACACACGCCACAAGTCTCCCTTTCTGCTTGTGCTTGTCTGAGTTATGCTTCTGTCACTGGCAACCCCAGAGAGTCTTGGTAATCAGAGTTTGAAGAGCAGCAAGGGTCAGGGGTCAGGTTTGCCTGGAACAAAGGGTGAGCGGGTGAAATGGAACCACTCATCCTAAGAAGAGGCCGAACAACTCTCCGACTGAAAGAAGCAAGACTAGTTTTGCCAGGATCTGGGGCCCAGGGTGCTCCCCTCTCCGGCTGACATCTGCCCTCAAGGAAAGCTGGAATGCAGACACTTTCACACCTCCTTGTTCATGATGGTTCTTAACTTTTTTGTGCTGGGGAAAAAAAAAATTCCACATTAAAAAATTTTCCTTCCCTTTTTTCTTTTTTAAAACAGACTTTATTTTTAGAGCAGTTTTAGTTCACATCAAAATTGAGTGGAAAGCACAGAGTTTCCATATCCCCACTGCTTCCCCGCCCCCACGATCACATCCTGGATCAGTCCACATTATTTTTTAATCTTCACATTTGTTGTTAAATTTGTAAAAGAATCTACCAATAATGATAGCACAAAATACATTTTATATATTTTCCTGATTTCCAGATACACACTTTTTCCTTTAAAAAGACACCATTCTTTTTTCTTTTTAAATTATGATAGTATGATAACACATTTACAGGAAAGCTGGAAAATACAGAACAAAGCTACATATATTACAATTATTTTTTAAAGTAGATAAATTAAGGTTTTTAATTGGAATTTCAATATCAAACTCTCAGAAGTTAATAGAATGAATATACAGACAAATAGTATAAAGTAGGCCTGAAAAGCACTGTGAACCAGTTCAACATAATTAAGATTTATACAATTTTCACCCAACAGTAGGATACAAATTCTATTCAAGTTCCCATAGACTATAAAGTAGGAGACATTGGAACATATCCAGGGACGTAAAGCAAGGAAGATACCACTCTTCATAACCCATATCATAACCTACTTTATCCACTGAGCATTTCATGAACAGCCTTCTAAGTCACTGGTTGACAAGGTCGAACAATGATACCTGTTTTATCAGTAAGGAAGCTGAGGTCCAGCTGGAGCCCAGGAGGTGACCCATGTTGTCGTTCTGAGGCACATCTCACTGGATGCCCTCAAGGGTCCACTGAGGTTTTGCTCCTTCTTTACAGACAGGAAAACTGCTGTGCAGAGAGGGGAAGTCGCTCTTGTTTAGGGGATGCCCACATCCCTGGGCAGGGTGGAAAGGAGCAGCTGCTGGTCGGCAGGGCTACATTAGCAGAGGCTGTGGGGACTCTGTGCTGAGGAGAGGGAGGCTGGCCCTCCGAGGAGCCATCTGGTGTGTCCCTGAGGGACAGCCTTGCCTCACCGCTGCCTTGGTCATGCTGCTACTGACCTTCCCAGGAGGTATGTGGTGCAGAAACGACTTGTGCCACCGGCTAATTCTCAAACTCAGGCTCACACTGAGCACCCACCATATGCCAGACACCACTGGGGCACCACATACACACCCATGGCCTCGGTTCATCCTTCTTACCCCTCTGTAGGGTAGGACTATTAGTGTCCATTTTTCAGATGAGGAAACTGAGGCCTAGAGAAGTGAAATGACTTGCCAAGGGCCACAGAGCTAACATGTGGCAAAACCAAAATTGGACCTAAGTGAGGTCTGAATTCAGACAGAAGCATCAACCTCCCGACTGGGTCTCTGACTTGGTAAACTGTTAACCACACACAAACCAAGTGGCCAACAGGTCTTTAGAACTGCGCCACAGAGCTCTGGCCTCAGCTCCATCCTTTTCCCCCATCTTCTCAGATTCCTTTATGAGACTCTAAGATGATCTGCTTGTTGCAAGGATGGTGAACCAGTCACTGGGATCCCAAATACGCCCTGGATTAAGACACAGAGCAGACACCAAGGTGACATTAAAGGCACTGATGTAAAGTCCTATACTGTGGTTAGGAACAGCAATATTCCCAATTCAGGTTGACGTCTGGCCCAAACACCATGGTTGAATGTAAACTCAAGATGACCCGTGAGCCAGCTGCGGCTTGCACAAGTTCGTAATAAGAGGTCCTATTATTGGGAGGTCCCAGCAGGGGTGTTCAGAAAGACAAGTGACATGTAGTGACGTGCTGGCTTAGGCACCTGTGGACACAAATGGGGAGCTTTCACCACTTGCCTGCACAGGGCGCATGCTTGGGAATCAGGGGTGACATTGAGTGTTGGTGACAATGAAGAATGCTTACACCCATCCTGGGTACATGCTGCATGATCAATCAACATGGACTTGACAAATGGAGGATGGAGGAGAAAATGGATAACATTTAGTATCACTAATATCATTGGTGATATAATTATTAGATAAGAGATATGATATATGTGTTATACGACATAAGGGCTATTCTTGACTTAGCACTAATTATATACAGGCATGTGGCTAAGCACGTCATGCTATCTTTAATTCTTGAAACAGTCTGGCAGGTGGATCATCTTAGGCTGAATCACATGAAATTGCTGATTTTGTAGGTCAAAAACACAGGAGTATTGGCAATACAGTTCAACATCAGAGCATTTTCATTTCGACAGAATAAGTAAACCCCACTGGCAGGACCCTGGGGCGCCTGCCTGCTCAGAGGATGGAGTTTTCTCCTTGCTTCCTCCTCTTCACCCACCCTCTCATTCTGGCTACCCAGGCCCCCAGCACCCCACCCCATTGCGGCCAGGTCTATATTTACAGTCTAGATTTCTGTGAAGTGGGGACTCGAGGAAGTGACTTATTCCAGAGTCATCACAGTCACCCAGAGATAATGACATCCAAGAAACCTTCAGTTTCTGTCCCCTCTGCCTCTGCCAATATGGGACTTTTCCCTCTCTGGGTTTCCAAGGCTCAAACCAGCAAGACAAAAACAGGAATTGTGTGTCTGCCTACCATCTGTCTGATGGGCAGATGAAATGGAATGGGAGATTTGTGTCCATTTTGCAGACTGAAGCAAATCTGTGCCCAACCTGGTTGCCAGTCGCCCCATCAGGGGCAGAGAGGAGAGCGGGTGGGTTTCTGGACATCTGGGTCTCAGCCCGGCTCAGCTCGGTCCAAGCATCCTAGAGGTCACTGGAAGGACCCCCGGAATCAGCCATGCCCCACCACTCCTGGGGCTGGTGCTGAAGCGACAGCCAAGCCATGGGGGCGCTGGGCCCGGGGGGGTGGAGTCTTTCCAGGTAGTCAGACTGAGAGAGAGGGTGGCAGCTTGCGGGGACAGCGGAGGAGGAAGGGAACAGCCTGGTCCCCGCGGTGCACAGTTCGGTCCCCGCCGCGCACAGCCCGCCCGCCAGGCACAGCCGGTCTTCGGGGAAGTCGCCGAGTCGGAGTTCCAGGAAGCGATAACGCTTGTTGAAACCTCTTTCTTGTGGCCTGGTCTCGTCACATGGCTTGGTGGGGACCAACGTCAAGCAGGGCCACAGGTCTGGGCCAGCTTGCACCCTGATAGTTGCTGCCACCCTATGCTCCTCCCCGGAGGCTGAAGCGGGGGATGGGGAACCAGGCAGGAGAGGGCATGTGTGGTACCCACCCCAACACCCCTCACCCAGGCTGAGAGTGGAGGACCCCTGGGTGGAGGGGTTGCTGTGAAAACACACAGCAGGTGCTAAGGAGACAGAAAACCTTTGCTCCCTTCCCATGAAGCCAGGGAACGTGTCCCATCATCCTAGGGCAGGACTCTCCACCTCAGCACTGCTGACTTCTCTGCTCTGGGGGCAGTCCTGTGCCCTGTAGGATGTGAGGAGTGTGCCTGGCCTCTACCCACTAGACACCAGTAGTACCCACACCCACCCCCAGCTGTGACACCAAAAATGTCTCCAGACGTGGCCAAATGGTCCCTGAAGGACAAAACCCTGATTCAGATTCAGTGCCCAGTACATAGTAGGTGCATAGAAATCAGTAGGTCTTCAGCCCTGACTGCAGAACCTGTCTGGTTCATTTTTATACCCCATCACCTGGCATCATGGATCTGCAAAGGGACAATTCTGGGGATTTTTCTGGTGGCTCAGTGGCTAAGACTCTGTGCTCCTGATGCAGGCGACCTGGGTTCGATCCCTGGTCAGGGAAGTATATCTCATATGCTGCAATGAAGACCTGGCTCAGTCAAGTAAATAAATGAAAATAAGTATTTTGGAAAAAGGGATAGTTTGGGAGACTCTTAGTCCTCCAATCTCTCTTAGCTTCTCACTCCACAACACTAGGCTTCCCAGCTGGCTCAGTAGTAAAGAATCTGCCTGCCAATGCAGGAGACAGGGGTTAGATCCCTGGGTGGAGAAGATCCCCTGGACGAGGAAACGGCAACCCACTCCAGTGTTCTCGCCTGGAGAATTCCAGGGACGGGGGAGCCTGGTGGGCTGCCGTCTATGGGGTCGCACAGAGTCGGACACGACTGAAGCGACTTAGCAGCAGCAGCGACTAAACAGCAACAGCTCTCTTAGCGTCTCACTCCATAAGACTAATAAACACACCATCTAAATAAAACCTGTGCTGGAGGCCTTGAACTTGAGGACAGGAGGCTGAATTGAAGGTGTGGTCACCTTGACACAAAGGGTAAAAAGAAAGGCCATGAGTCCCACCACCCAGTGTGATCCCTGGAATCTGGCAGCCCTACTTCCCCATCCCACCCCCACCCGCCCCAGGCTGGAGGCTGGGGGATCCTCTGTGGAGAAACTGATCCACCTAGGAGAGGACACTTCAGATGCTGACTCTGGGATTCTACCGTGACAGCCAGAGCCTGCCCAGCTGCCTGGATGAGACTCACCTATCCACATGCCCTGTCCATAGTCAGCAAGCTTCTGATGGTCTGTTTTCAGTTTCTTGATCTTCAGTGTGAACTCACAAGACTAAGATCACTGGACACTGGAGGCAGGCTTGTACAAGGAAAATCAGAGATCAACACCAGCAGAGGAAAAGAGCTCCTGGAAAACAGGGCCAATGCAGGGAGGAGGAAAACACAAGACAACAAAAACCCTAAGAGCAATAAGAGACGTTGTATCTCTAAAACGAGAACGAGAGCTGCATAAAGGAACATTCAGTGACCAAGAAAGAACTAGAGAGGTGAGGGCAGAAAGAATAACTTTCACTATTAGCCTTGCAAGCGACTGGAAAGCCTCCCAGAAAGACAGAGTTAAAAAATCCGACATAAGAATATCAAGAAAGGAGAGGATTGTCCCTGAAGATGGAACATCTGGCTCAACAGTGTTAGGGGACAGAAAAAATGGAGGGAAAAAACGGTTCTAAATCTGAAGGACGTGAGCTTCCATGTGGAAAAAGCTTCTTAACAGCTGCGTTAGTTTTCTATTTCCGTGTACAAATCACCCCAGCTCTTGGTGCTACGGAAGGGAGAATTCTGAGAGAGCTCCCATCCTTTCCCGCCACCCCATCTCATCCCCAGGACATGTTTATAATGGATTCTGCTCCTGTGATTAGGTTACGATACAAGGCTGGTTTTACAAAAGGGAGGTTATCCAGTGGATCTAACTTAATCCCCTGAACCCTTCAAAAGCAGAGCGTTTTCTCTGGCTGGTGCCAGAAGAGGAAGTCAGAGATTTGAAGCACAGGAAAGATGTGCTGCTGGAGTGGAGGAGGAGGGGCCGTGTGTGGATGAAATGTGGGTCACCTCTAGAGTTGAGAGCAGCCCTCGGCTGATACTTGGCGAGGAAACAGGGACCTCAGACCTACAACCACAGGAACTGAATTTTGCCAGAATCAAGAAGAAGCCTGGAAGCAGATATTTTCCCCCAGAGTCGCCAGATGGAAACTGGGACCCCGGCTGACCTCTTGATTTTGGCCCAGTGAGACCCTTGAGCAGAAAACGTACGGCAAACTTCTGACCTAGGAAAACTTTGAGATAATAAATTTATTAAGCCACTAGGTCTGTGGTAATTGGCTACACAGCAGAAAAAAGAAAGCTCGTAGATCTGCTTAAAAGGACAGATATTTATCTTGCACCGTTTCTGTGGGTCAGGAATCAGGGAGTGACTCAGCTGGCTGGCTCTGTCTCAGGGTCTCTCAGGAGGCCGCAGTCAAGGAGTGAGCTGGGGCTGGGAGGACCTGCTACGGGGGCTCATTCACAAGGCTGGAGGCAGGCGGCCTCGGCTCCGCACTGCAGGGGCCTTGCCGTGGGGCTGCTTGAGTGCCCTCACAACATGGCGGCTGGCCTCCCCAGCAGCAAGTGAGCCAAGAAAGGGCAACACGGCAGCCATGTGCCTTTTGTGACCTGGCCTTGGAAGTCACGTTATTATTTTAAAAGTAATTAATTAAGTTTTGGCTGTGCTCTGGGTCTTTATTGCTATGTAAAGCTTTCTCTAGCTGCAGTGAGCGCAATCCACTCTCTAGCTGTGACACACGGGCTGAGTTGCTCCGTGGCATGTGGAATCTACCTGAAGCAGGGGTTGAACCTGTGTCCCCTATATTGGCAGGCGGATTCTTAACCACTGGACCACAAGGGAAGTCCCCAAAGTCACATTATTATTATTATCATTGTCATCAATCCAGATTTATTCCTTTCTAGCTAAGTGACCCAGGGAAGCTTCCTCAACCACTTTGAGCCTCACTTTCTCTGTGCAGTGGGGAGATACTACTCCACTGGAAGGATTAGAATAGAGCTGAGAATAAATAAAAATAATACCCCTTGAAGAACCCAGCACACATCTGCTGGGTCTGAGGAATCTTATTTTGTCTCTGCCTCCCACTCTACTATCCAAGTCCAGATCATTCCTGGGCTCTTAGGTCCAAGCAGGAGGGGTCCAGGCCAGAGTTCAGGGAAGGTTTGGGGCCTGAACTGATCATGGAACAGTCCCCACTCTGACCCCTGAGCTGTGAGGGACACTGACCTCTCTGGGGTTGATCTAGCCCCTCAAGGCTCCCTCCTGTTATCTTGTTGCTCAGAAACCCCTTTCGTCCCCCTGGGTGGCCCCTGGTTCTGCTCCGAGCCTCCTTGTCTCTGCCTGTCACATCCAACCATTAGAAGACACACAAAATTTTGCAGAGATGCCTACAGGAAGTGCACTGATGGAGTCCAGCCCTGGATCAGGCTCCATCTGACAGATTCAGGAGCAGAGACAGGAAAGAAGACGAGAGGGACCTGAGGCAGGTGCTGAGACTGAGTCCTGGCCCTGAAGTTCAAGCCCTGGGTTCTGCCAGTTTTGAGTTAAGAGTCCTGTCGTGGCCCCTTCTGTTGCATGACAGGAGCACACTTCCTTCTCTGAGCTCATGCACCTCAGCTGGCATTTAGCTCGTAGGGTCATGTATCTGTTCACTCACTCAACAAATATGTATTGAGCACCTACTCTGTGCCAGACATTCTTCTTGGCTCTGGCTTCTCAGCAGTGACAAAAACAGACTGAGTTCCTTGCCCTCTGGGACTTTACAGTCTCACAGGTGGAGAGACATGATTATGTCAGATGCAGCTAAGTGCTACAGAGTAAAACACAGCAGGTGTTTTACACAGGGGGGCTAGAAGGTGCCAGGGATAGGTTGCTATTTTATTTGGATGGTCACGGAAGCCTCTTTGAGAAGCAGAAAACTAAAGAAGGTGAGTCAACTACCCATTTGTATGTGGAAAGAGCATTTTAGGCAGAAGCAGGAGCAGGTGCAAAGGCCCTGAGACAGAATGTTCAAGGAAAGGGTTAAGTGTGGCTGGTACAGTGTGAATCGGGGGGTGAACAGTAGATGAGATCAGAGAGGTAGGGAGTGTGGGATTGGATCATTTAGGGACTTGTGGATCCTTTTTTTTTTTTTTTACTTGTGGATCCTTAAAAGGGTTTTGGCTTTTACTTAGAATGAGATGCGAGCATGGGACGGTTCTGAGCCTAGAGCTGCTTGGAGGCTTCCATAATACATGCATATAAAGTACTCAGTAGTGTGCTCGGCACACAGTAGGTGCTCCATAATTGCTGGCTTCTATTATTACTGTTATTATTGCTTTAAGTACTAGGAAGCAAATTGGAAACTATAAAAAGTTATAGGGATGCAAATTTTCATTGCCTGACAGAGCTTCTAAGATGTTTTCAAAGGCTGTTATCAAGCATTAACTATGCAAAAGGCAGGTTTCATTTCTTCATTTTCTGAAAGAGCAACCTCAGGCTCAGAGAGGTTGGGTACTGCAGAGCAAAAAAAGGGAAAAGTCAAACTCACCAGAACTCAGGTCTTCTGAATCCAGCTGATGCCTGCTGGTTCAGTTATTGGAGCTGACAAGCCTAGGTGGAGTGGGCAGGCGGTGGTCTCTGTGCAAAATGTGAGGCAGAAGTGTGGGGGTTGCACTTTGGGCCTTCAGCATCACTGAAGAGAAAAGCCTAGAGCCTCCAACTCTGATCTGGCTCATCAGGCAGAGCAGGTTCACAGAGACGAAGAGAAGCCCCAGGGCAGCACTGAGGACGCCTCTGGTCCAAGTAACAGAAAGCCTGATGTAAAGTGACTTAAAGAAGCTGGAAATGTAACATCTGGTTCAACAGGAAGTCCAGAGGCAGAGTGGGTTTCTGGCCTGGAGGATTCGGCAGTCCCACCAGAACTCCACAGACCCAGGTTTCTTCATTTCTCTGTTGGTTTCACCTGAGGCTGCTTGGATGGCAGATCCAAATCCAGGGGTCACATCCAGCAGAAAAATGGAAACCATTTCTCTCCAGGGCTCCTTGCCCCTTAGGAGCAAGGAAACCTTTCCCAGAAACCCTCAGAAGGCTCTCCTCCTGTCTCGTTGGCCAGAATTGGGTTACGTGCCCACTGCTGAGGCGACCACTGACCAGACTGGAACTTCCTTAACTGATACGGAATGAGTGCTGGAGTGTGTTAGTCACTCAGGCATGTCCGACTCTGCGCCCCCATGGACTGTAGCCCGCCAGGCTTCTCTGTCCAGGGGATTTTCCAGGCAAGAATACTGCAGTGGGTTGCCATTTCCTTCTCCAAGTGTTGGAGAGCGGGTCAAATTGATTTTGTAAAATAAAGTACCAATTTTCCCTCCCTCCCTGTATCCATGCCCTTGACAATATGACTTTGCTGCTCCTCTCATTAAGCAATCTGTGTCTCCATCCTAGAACCCGGCCAATGGGAAGTGATGATGGTGATGAAGGGACAGCCTGCTTCCTAGCCTGGACCTCAAGATGCTTTCTGGCTCGACGTGTTCTCTTGGGATTCCACATCCGCCTGAGAACAAGCCCAAACTGGCCTTCTGGATGATGAGAGGCCACGCAAAACTGAGAAGCACCATCCTAGCCGAGGCCACCCAATACCAGCCAGCCCCTGCTGACCTACCAGCTAGTTGCCTGTGGATGCGAGAGTGTACCAAACAAGATCAGCTAAGTTCTGCCCAGCCCAGAAGAACCATCTCACAGACCATGAGCAGCAGTAAACGCTGATCGTGTTAAACCACTCTTTCGGGGGAGGTCGGTCATGCAGCAATAGCTAATGGATCCAGGGAACTGACCACCTGTAGTGGTCAGTTATGTGGTCATGTGGTTAACTACTCGCAGAAAGCCAGGCCTTTTAGAGAAGCAGGAAATGTCATTTATTCATTGACTGCATCTTCCTGTCCACTCAGACACGGGCAACTCAAAGACCAGGAAGGCCTGTTCCCATCTCAGGAAGTCCCTGTCTGGGTGGGACATGGACTTGCCAATGGAAGCCTAGAGCCTTCCCATGGCTCCCCACTGCCTGAGCAGGGGCTGACAGGCTGTGTGACCTGTTCCTGCAGGCCAGCTTCATTGTGCCCGCCTCTCCACCCCTCTACCCATCCCCAGGCCCCACACCTCTGCCCCGGACCTTTGCACGTGCTGGTTTCTCCTTCTGGACACACCCATGATCTACGATCACTATGCTCCTTTGAGACTCAGCTCAGCTGTTGGGGCTTCCCTTGTAGCTCAGTTGGTAAAGAACTGACCTGCTATGCAGAAGACCTGGGTTTGATTCATGGATTGGGAAGATCCCCTGGAGAAGGAAAGGGCAACCCACTCTAGTATTCTTGCTTGGAGAATCCCATGGACAGAGGAGCCTGACAGGCTACAGTCCATGGGGCCATAAGAGTTGGACACGACTTAGTGACTAAACCACCATAATCAGTTGTCCCATCTCCCGGGAGTCTTCCCAGAAACACTTGCCACCCAAGTCAAAAGTCCCTGTGGAGCGCCCACAGTCCCCAGGGCTGCCTCTAGCCCTACCTTCATCACTCTGGGTTGTGACCCTTTATCCTTGAGTCCAACTGCCTCAATTCACAGGTATGAAATTGAGGTCCAGAAAGGAGAAGTGACTTGTCCAAGGCGAGCTGAGCCCCACCCAGGACTGTCCTGGCTGCCCACCTGTAGTCAGTCTTGTTGCTTTCCTTTCCTCAGCACCCAGCCTATGGTGTGTGGGGGGGACACATCCTCCCCACAGTCCTGGTACACAGCCTGCATCCTCCCCACGGTCCCGGGACACAGCCTGCATCCTCCCCACAGTCCTGGTACACAGCCTGCATCCTCCCCACGGTCCTGGGACAGAGTCTACATCCTCCCCACGGTCCTGGGACAGAGTCTACATCCTCCCCACGGTCCTGGGACAGAGTCTACATCCTCCCCACGGTCCTGGTACACAGCCTGCATCCTCCCCATGGTTTTGGTCACAGTCTGTATCCTCCCCAGGGTCAAGGTAGGCAGAACACAAGCAACATTCCCCTCTCCAGATGGGGACAAGAGGTTCAGAGGGAAGAGGCTTGCCAAGGTCACCCAGACAAGAAGGGACAGAGTGGGGACTCGAAAACAGACCAAGACGTCACTGTACTCTGGCCTCTTCTAGGGCTTTTTAGCTGAGCCGAGGCCACTGGTGGTGGGAGGGAGTATGGAGAGAAGGCTGGGGCGGGCAGGGGGGGAACCACGGAGGCAGGAAGAGGCTGAGCAGAAAGTGAAAGGGGCCAGAGGCCAAGAATAGTTGTGGGTGACAGAAGCAGGGGACTACGGATGCTGCCAGAAAGAGAAACCGGGCTGGGCCTCAGGGAGGCGGTGGTATCCACTCCCCAGCCCCCTCCTAGCTGGCAAGTCTGGGTGGATGCCCCCACAAGGTGAGAATGGAATTGAGGGTGGAGGAACTGCCTTGGGGTGAGGGGAGAAGGCTCCACAGCCGGCTTTACACAGATCTTCCCATCATTTGTACCTATTACAAAGAGCTTGGAGAATCTGGGACCAATAGAACCCATCAAGAGAAAACATCCTTTAAACCACCAGCCTTTGCCGTAAAGAGAAACCAGTTTATCAGAATTTCCCACATCGGCTGTCACTGTCTCCAGCAGCGGTTCAGGGTAGTGGTGAAGCTCCTGGGTTCAGTCCCGACTCTGACACTGGCTGGCTGTGTGACCTTCGGCAAGTCACTTCACCTCTCTGGGCCTCGGCTGGCTGACATCACCTACTTCGTGGGAGTGTCCTGAGGCTTAGCTGAGTGGGTATGTGTAAAGCACAGGGAGCAGGTCAGAGAAAGTGCTCAACAAACAACTCAGCTTGTACTCTCCACCATCGACATCTGTAGTTAACCACACACACCACACATGCGTGGAAAGTCCCTCCAGAATGGACATGGTGCAAGAGCAGGGATTTGGTTTTGTTCACTGTTGTGTCTCCAGCAACTGGAAAAGAGCCTGGCATACAGCGAGTGCTCAATAAATGCACGGAGAGAAGGCAGGAGGCTGGTATTTCCAGGTGTGGGGCATCCCTTCTGCTTCTCTGTACTTTATCTTTTATCATGTTATCAGGCACAACTTGAATTGGAAAAAAAAAAACCCCAAAACTGTTTCCAGGGAGAGCCGAGGGGGAGGTGGCCTGTAGGCCGTGACTGCTGTCAGTTCAGGATGACCCCCTCCCTGCTCGGAGCCCCAGAGACCAACCTCTCCAGGGCCAGGCGGGGGTGGCAGCTGTGGGGCCAGCAGGCAGCGAGAGGTGACAGGAAACTCGTCAGGACAGGCTGTTCCCAGCCTACCGAGAACCGCAGCGAGAGGACACGCTGTTCAGGCCCGAGATCTGCACATCCCCTCCCGCCCCCCGCTCCCCTCCCGCCTAGGGGAAGTGTCACCAGCGTCCAGGGTGGGGACCTCTGCCCTGGCCTGGGGCTCTTGTGGCTCCTCTGATCTCTACGAGGAACTCGGGGCAGATTGCTTTCCAGGAACCCTTCCTGCACTGGTGGGTGTTGGCTCACCGCCAAGGTCTGGGAGGCTGTGTGACCCCGGATGAGTCGCACACCTCTCTGGGTCTCCACTGCCTCACCTGCCGAATAGAGAAAACAGGGCGCCCCTTTCAGGAGCATAGTGAGGATCAGGAGTGAAGCTCAACTGTTTTGTTTTTACCATCAATTACTCTATAAAAAGTTGTAATAAATACACATAAAAGTCACCATTAAAGTGTGCAGGTTAGTGGCATTTAAGACCTTCCCAAAGCTGTACAACCATCACTTCCATCTAGTTCCAGAATATTTTCATCAACCCCAAATAAAACCTTGTATCCATTAGTATTCATTCAGCACTACCCCCCTGCCCCCGGCCCCTGACAACCCTAACCCTCTTTCATTTTCTGTGGATTTCTGGACGTTTCATATGAATGGAATCATACAACATTTGGCCTTTTGTGTCTGGCGTCTTTCACTTAGTATGATGAGTTCCGGGATCATCCATGTGGTAGCATGTGTCCGTACTTCTTTCCTACAATTCTAACAATGCCTTGAATCCATCACCTTTTAAAATTTTATTTATTTATTTAATTTTTTTTTATTAGTTGGAGGCTAATTACTTCACAACATTTCAGTGGGTTTTGTCGTACATTGACATGAATCAGCCATAGAGTTACACATATTCCCCATTCCGATCCCCCCTCCCACCTCCCTTTCCACCCGACTCCTCTGGGTCCTCCCAGTGCACCAGGCCCGAGCACTTGTCTCATGCATCCCACCTGGGCTGGTGATCTGTTTCACCATAGATAATATACATGCTGTTCTTTCAAAACATCCCACCCTCACCTTCTCCCACAGAGTTCCAAAGTCTGTTCTGTACTTCTGTGTCTCTTTTTCTTTTTTGCATATAGGGTTACCATCTCTCTAAATTCCATATATATGTGTTAGTATGCTGTAATGTTCTTTATCTTTCTGGCTTACTTCACTCTGTATAATGGGCTCCAGTTTCATCCATCTCATTAGAACTGATTCAAATGAATTCTTTTTAACAGCTGAGTAATATTCCATGGTGTATATGTACCACAGCTTCCTTATCCATTCATCTGCTGATGGGCATCTAGGTTGCCTCCATGTCCTGGCTATTATAAACAGTGCTGCAACCACCACCTTTTTTTAAAGAAAAGAAAAAATTTTTTTTGGCCACACTGCATGGCATGTGGGATCCTAGTTCCCCAACCAAGGACCAAATCCATGCCCCCTGCATTGGCAGCTCACAATCTTAACCACTGGATCACCAGGGAAGTCCCTAGAACCCATCAATTTATAAAAATGATTTTTGAAAGTGTTTATTGTAAAGCATGATCATAGTGTGCATTCATACAAAGTGTCCAGTGATATATTGTGACACAGGCTGATGCCCATGGAACCTGGCTTAAGATACATTTCTGATACCCAGGAAGGTTCCCTCAGATCACCCTGCCCCTCCTCCCCACAGAGGTGATCACTGGTTCTGATTTCTGTCACTGTTGAATTTTGCCTTCAGATAAGTGGCATCAATCACACAACGTGTGAGGTTTTATATCTGACTTCTTTTGCTCAATACAATGTCTGTGACCTTCCTCCACCTTGTTACATAAGGTAGGATTTTGTTTTTTCCTTGCCAAATAGTATTCCATCCTATGGCTTCACCACACTGTTTATCTGTTATCCTGCTGGTGGATATGTGGGTTGTCTCCAGGGATGTTCCCTGAGTGTCGCTGCCGCTGTGAACATCCGTGCACCTGCCTGTGGGGGCAGAGGCCCTGGGGTCTCGGGTCAGCTCCCAGGAGTGGGACTGCTGGAGCCTGGGGGCCGCTGATGCTGCCAGTTTCCCAGGGACTGGTTTATGACTTCCATCCCCACAGTGGGCCTGAGACTGCCCAGGGATCTGCATCTCCAGCGGCACTTGGTGTGGTCGGCCCTGATGATTTAGACCTTCAATCAGGGGTTGTTATCATTTCTTCAGATCAAATACAATGATGAGGAGAAAGTGGCAGGGTAAAATTCTGCATATAGACTGAAGCACATAGACCACTGTTTCCACAGTGAGATTTGAAACTAAGGCGCTGGTAATAATAGCAGTTAATGCCGCCCATGGTTACCATGCCCCAGGCCCCGGGCCCAGTATTTTCTAAGCACCGACCCCTAGAATCCCCACAACCATCCTCTGAGGCCCAGTTATTATGCCCATTTCACTGATGTGCAAACTAAGGCCAGGAGGAGTTTATGTGGGTCACCCAGGTTATACAGCCAGTAACAGGCAACTGAGTCTCAAGTTGAAGCACGTAAGTCCCCCAACCCTCTGACTTGGCCCTAAGAGGCCTGGCATGTGTGGTTTTCGGGTGTCTCAAAAGGCTCCTCTGGAACTTGATTTCAGAAGGATGGGGAGCCCAACCCTCACCCCTACATCCCCACTCACACCCTCCCCATAGCCCCACACAGCACACATAAACACACCCTTGCACATACATTCACACCCACTCAAATAGCACCTACATACATAGCTGACGCCACACGGGAGGCTGGAGGATGGCGGAGGGGAGTACAGGGGGGTAGGGTTCTCCCTCCGTGTCAGGGGGCATCTTCACCAGCAGGCAGCCGGCACCAGCTCCAGGGGGAGGGCCTTCCCCTGGGCAGTTTCACAGTCATTCCTCTGCCCAGAGCTGGCCTGTCTCCCGAGCTCGGGAGGACCATATACCCCACGAGTGCTCAGGAGGCCGTCCGGCTGGTGCTTATCAGCCCGGTTAGCCTCATCACTCATGTAACCATTTGCCTTTGCTTGTCACACCTGGTGTGGTTTCTGTTTTCCTGGCCGACACATGTCAGGGCGGAGGTTTAAACCCAGATCATCTGACGTCTGATGCTTCCCTGGTGGCTCAGTGGTAAGGAACCCGCCTGCCAATGCAGGAGACATGGGTTCAGTCCCTGGGCTGGTAAGATCCCCTGGAGAAGGAAATGGCAACCCACTCCAGTATGCTTGCCTCGGACAGTTCCTCCAGTATGGAGGAGCCTGGTGGGCTACACTCCTTGGGGTTGCAAAGAGTCGGATACAACTGAGCGACTAAACAACAGTAAGACCAGCACCTGACTCCTGAGACCGCGGGGTTCACCATCAGGCAGCACTCATGGCCTCTCAGTGGAGAGGTCCTTGGAAGAGGGTTCCCTGTGTAAGCCTATCTCGCCGCTCCTGCGGCCTGAATTCAGTTGCAGTACCACCTACTGCTAGGAAGGAGAAATCGCCCGGGGTGGGGAACTCCCACCTACTCCCCAGGCAAGTGCTTACACAGAATCCCACCTTTAGAGGCTTTTCTCCCACGAAAGGAAGTCATATCTTCGTTTGTTTGTTAATCAAAGGGGTCGCTTACTGCTCCTAAGAACCTCTGGTCTGTCAAGATTCCCAATGCACATAATTTCTGGGAATCACAGAGCGCTCACACAGTCTTCCCTGACTAAACCACATTGGGAGAGTGAGTAAACACACAATTTCCAAGGGGTTGCTGCCGAAAATAGCCAAAAATAGCTCCTAGAGGCCCCAGGCATGGAACTTCTCGTCTAACCCAGTGTGTTCTTCACGTCTCGAAATTCCATATGGTTAAGCCTGTAAGTTTGGTACAGTGACTTTCTTCTCTCCTACAACAGACAGCCTTGTGTCCACGTAAGAGTTTGGGTCTGGAGTCAGAAAGACCCAACCCAAGTTCACATTTCAGCTCTTTGAGTCATGTGCTGTGAGGTCTTAGGCAAGTTGCTGAACCTCTCTGAGCTTTAGTCTCCCAAACTTTAAAATGAAGATGACAATACCTGCCTTGAAGGACTGTTCAGTTCAGTTCAGTCACTCCGTTGTGTCCGACTCTTTGCAACCCCATGGACTGCAGCACTCCAGGCCTCCCTGTCCATCACCAACTCCCGGAGTTTACTCAAACTCATGTCCATTGAGTCGGTGATGCCATGCAACCATCTCTTCCCCTGTAGTCCCTTTCTCCTCCCGCCTTCAATGTTTTCCAGCATCAGGGTCTTTTCAAACGCATCAGTTCTTCGCATCAGGTGGCCAAAGGACTGGAGTTTAAGCTTCAGCATCAGTCCTTCCAATGAACATTCAGGACTGATCTCCTTTAGGATGGACTGGTTGGATCTCCTTGCAGTCCAAGAGACTCTCAAGAGTCTTCTCCAACACCATAGTTCAAAAGCATCAATTCTTCAGCACTCAGCTGTCTTTATAGTCCAACTCTCACATCCATACATGACCACTGAAAAACCATAGTCTTGACTAGATGGACCTTTGTGGACAAAGTAATGTTTCTGCTTTTTAATATGCTGTCTAGGTTGGTCATAACTTTTCTTCCAAAGAGTAAGCGTCTTTTAATTTCATGACTGCAGTCACCATCTGCAGTGATTTTGGAGCCCCCCAAAATAAAATCTGTTTCCATTGTTTCCCCATCTATTTGCTATTAAGTGATGGGGCCAGATGCCATGATTTTAGTTTTCTGAATGCTGAGTTTTAAGTCACCTTTTTCATTCTCCTCTTTCACTTTCATTAAGAGGCTCTTTAGTTCTTCTTTGCTTTCTGCCATAAGGGTGGTGTCACCTGCATATCAGAAGTTATTGACATTTTTCCCAGCAATCTTGATTCCAGGTTCTGTTTCATCCAGCCCAGCATTTTTCATGATATACTCTGCATATAAGTTAAATAAGCAGGGTGACAGTATACAGCCTTGACATACTCCTTTCCCTATTTGGAACCAGTCTGTTGTTCCATGTCCAGTTCTAACTGTTGCTTCTTGACCTGCATATAGATTTGTCAAGAGGCAGGTCAGGTAGTCTGGTATTCCCATCTATTTCAGAATTTTCCACAGTTTATTGTGATCCACACAGTCAAAGGCTTTGGTGTAGTCAATAAAGCAGATGTTTTTCTGGAACTCTCTTGCCTTTTCGCTGATCCAATGGATGTTGGCAATTTGATCTTTGGTTCCTCTGCCTTTTCTAAATCCAGCTTGAACATCTGGAAGTTCATGGCTTATGTACTATTGAAGTCTGGCTTGGAGAATTTTTAGCATTACTTTACTAGCATGTGAGATGAGTGCAATTGTGCGGTACACACATTCTTTGGCATTCTTTGGCATTGCCTTTCTGTGTGTGCGGTACACACATTCTTTGAGCATTCTTTGGCATTGCCTTTCTTTGAGATTTGTTAGGAGGATGAAATGAGATAAGGTGTGTGTTAAGTGCTTGGCACAAATCAAATCTGCTCATGTCCTTTATTCCACTTCTCTATGGTCTGTTTCTACTTCATGAAGTCTAAGGCTTCAGCTGGGGTGACTCAGACCATCTGAGGCTTCTTGACTCACATGACTGGCCTCCTGGCTGGCATGACTCAAAGGCTGGGTGTCACTGGAACTGTTTACTCATGTGCCAACATGTGGCCTCTTCATGTATCTTGGGCTTCCTCACAGCTTGGCAGCCTCACATGGTGGTTCAATGCCCCAAGACCAAGTATTTCAGCAGACAAGGTGGGACTGGCATGGCCTTTTATCACCCAGCCTCAGGCATCACATAGCATTACTTCTGCAAAACTCTCTTGATCAAATTCATCAAAGGGCCACTCTGGAAGACTTCCCCAGTGGTCCAGTGGTTAAGAATCTGCCTTGCATTGCAGGGACTCAGCATCCCTGGTCGGGGAACTAAGATTCCACATGCCACGGGACAACCAAAGAGCCCAAATGAAGAGCCCATCGTCTGCTGCCAATGAAGATCCCACATGCTGAGACTAAGACCTGACAGAGTTAAATAAGTAAATAAAATAAGTAAAATCTAAAAACCAAGAAATGGTATGGCAGAAACCAACACAATATTGTAAAGCAAATTATCCTTCAACTAAGAATAAATAAATAAAACAATAAATAAATAAATCAGTGTGTGAAAAGCTGCTAAATTTGTGGTAATTCATTAAAAAAAAAAAAAGGCCACTTGGATTTATTGGAGAAGATAGGGACTCCATTTCTCACTTACAGAGATATCAAAAATTTTTATGACTACATTTTCAAAGCACCACACCCTTTGACTTAGCCATTTTATCCCCGGGTATTACTCCTCCAGAGATACTGGAAATAATTCCTGTACAAAAACAGTCATTGCAGCCCTGACTGTAACAGCAAAAAATCAAGAACCCTGATAAGAGATCTCAACAGAGGACTACATAAATAAATCATGGTGCGCCCACATGGAATACTATGCACCTAAAGAGAAAAAGCCACTTTGTGTGTATTGATCAAGAATTATGTGGGAAAAAAACAAGGGGCAGGACAATATGTGTGGTTGGCAGCCTCCAGGTGACCCCCATAATTCTGAACTCTGACGATTCATGCCCCTGTGTGGTCCTCTCCCATGTAAACCAGGGCTGACCTGTTTAATTAACAGGATAAAGCAGAAACATGTGTCTTTTGAGCCTAGACCATAGAAGATAATGAAGATTCCACCTTGTTCCCTTTGGGACCACTTGCTCTGGGAGAAGCCAGCTGCCATGTTGTAAGGATACTCAAGCATCCATGTGGTGGGAACTGAGGCCTCTTGCCAATGGCCATGAGTGATCCATCTTGGAACTGGGTTCTTCAGTCGCGCTCCAACTCTCAGATAACTACAGTCTCGGCCAACAATTTGAAGACCCTGAGCCAAAACTACCCAACTGAGTTGCTCCCAAATTCCTGACCCTCAGAAACTGTGAGGTAATAAAGGTTTATTGATATTTTAAGCCACTAAACATGGGAGTAATTGGTCATGCTGCAACAGGTGACTAGTACAGTATGTAGGGCTTCCCTGGTGGCTCAGAGGTTAAAGCATCTGCCTGCAGTGCGGCAGATCCGGGTTCGATCCTTGGGTTGGGAAGATCCCCTGGAGAAGGAAATGGCAACCCACTCCAGTATTCTTGCCTGGAGAATCCCATGGACGGAGAAGCCTGGTGGGCTACAGTCCACGGGGTCGCAAAGAGTCAGAGACGACTTGAGCAACTTCACTTTTTTTCACTTTCACAGTATGTATAGTATACTAAGATTGGGGTGAATGCATGAACTCTCTCACCAAGAAAACTTCTTAAGAAACTTGTATTGGGGAGGGAACAGGGTGGCTCAGGGACAGAGGGGAACTCTTGTTCCTTTGGCATTTTGAATCATCTTTTCCAAAAGATCACCCAGACGTCAAATGAATAAATAAAAACAGGCAGGCCTGAGAGTAGTAACTGTGATTTTCATTCCATGATGTTTCTCAAGCTACCAGAAGCCCCCCCTTGAGTCTGAATCTACAACATAGGTTCATAAAGAATACAAAGGCTGGGGATTCAGAGTCACATAGGAGCCCCACTTTGTACTAGCTGTGTGGCTTGAGGAAGGTTGCTTAACCTCTCCAAGCTTCAACTGCCTTATCTGAAAAACAGGGATCATCAGCTCAATGACAGAGGCCTAATGTTCAGCCAAAGGCCAGGCATGGGGTAAACGATAGATCTGTTGCTGTTTAGTTGCCCAGTTGTGTCCGACTCTGTAGCTCGCCAGGCTCCTCTGTCCATGGGCTTTCCCAGGCAAGAATACTGAAATAGATTGCCATTTCCTCCTCCAGGGGATCTTCCTGACCCAGGGATCAAACCCGGGTCTCCTGCATTGGCAGGTGGATTCTTTTCCACTGAGCCACCAGGGAAGCCCTAACAGATTTGATTGTTAATAAGTTTTAAGGATCCACTCTAGGCCAGGAGAATGGATAAACCCACTGAGTCCCTTACCCCCAGCTCTGGAGACAGGCTGGCCCGTCAGGGACAGCCAAGCCAGCCTTCCAGGGTAGAAGCTGGGTGAGAGGTTTATAAAGGCTGGGGGATACCAGAGAGAGAAAGAGACCCCACTGCAGGATCACCTGCCTACTCAGCACCCCATCCTTTCTATGAGTGTTCTGGTCTTGCCCAGGACTCAACTGGGGGAGGGGCAGGGGAGAGGCCCACCAGCCATAGGGCATCACTTGGAGGGGTGGGAGGCGGGGAGGGGTCCTGAGGCTGGGGGGGCCCTGGGCTTCAGTTCACCCGGATCTGGGCTCGCTCCCTGTCCAGCACTGGGAAGGGCATTTGGTTGACTGGCACCTGCGTGCTACATGACTCTACAGGGTGCTGGCATAGGGGTGGGGTGGGAGGGTCCCTGGGGAATTCTCACATGGGAAGCTGGGGCACCAGCCTGGTGGAGCAGAAAGGTGTCAGGAAGCTGTCTGAGGTTGTGTCAACTCAAGAGCCTGGCGAGTCCCGAGGCACAACTACCCTCCGCTGATGGGTGTGTCCTTGGGGCCCAGTGGGGTCTGTGGGCTGCCTGGGATCAAGGTAGAGATGGGAAGAGGGGTCACCACATCCATCCTGACTCCCAGGAAGACACGGGAGGCTGCGTCCTATTGGGTCTAGCGCCGGGGAGGCACTGCCTGCCCTGGCCCAGGGAGGGGGAAGTTGGGGGCTCAATTAGGTTGCTTCATTCATGACTCATGCTTTCTGGGACCAGCTTGGTCCCCTGGGAGGCACTTTCCAAGAAGGCTCCCTCTGGCCGCTCTGCCCCGTGCAGCTGTCCAGCACTCAGCTGCCCCCGACTGCCAGCCCAGGGTCAAAGAAAAGGCCATCAGTCCCTGCTGGGAAGGGGCGCCTCACTGGGTTGGGGCACCTTTTTCCTGGCTGGTGAACTGCTGGGGACGCTTTTGGCAACATGACAAGTATAGTCATTTGTCCACAAGGAAACCTGCACCCCTGCCCTACCTCCATCTGGGGCTCCCCGGCCAGTGCACCCCATCTTGGGACGTCTGCCCTCGTAGCCTAGACTTGGCTTCTCCCCTCCCCTTAGTCCCCAAATCTGATCAGTGACGGTCCTCAGTGTGGGCTCCCCTGGAAGCGGACCCCTGATGAAAATCCAGCTGTGTGCCAGGAAAGATGTGGATGGGGGGAAGCTCAGCAGGGGGACAGAGCACAGATCCCACAGGGGCCTCACGCTGGAGTCGAGAGGGCTGCCCCATGGGAGATTTGCTCAGGCCAGCAAGTTGGAGGTTTTCCACGCCAACGTCCCCGTGACTGGTAGGGGCAATTCCCTTGCTGAAGTGGATGCCGAGCTCTTTGACTCTTACCAGACAAGCTGTGGCCAGCAGCAGATGGTTCTCTGACACTAGGGGAAGGAGCTGGCTGCGGCAGAGAAAGTTCCTTGAGAGGAGCAGGAGGTGGAGAAGGATGGGGGACGTGGGTGGGGCACCCACTGCCACACCTGCTGAATGCTCCTGATTTGACCTCTGTTTCTTGGGGGGGGGAAATGGCTTCCCTGGTGGCTCAGATGGTAAAGAGGGAGACCCAGGGTTCGATCCCTGGGTCAGGAAGATCCCTGGAGAAGGAAATGGTGACCCAATCCAGTATTCTTGCCAGGAGAATCCCATGGACAGAGGAACTTGGCAGGCTACAGTCCATGGGGTCGCAAAGGGTCAGATATGACTGAGCAACTAACACTTTCACTTTCTGGAAAATTTGCTTCTCTCTAAACCACAGCTACCTTCATCTCTCAGGGGGACATCCAAGGGCCTCCTGACTGGCTCCCTGCCTTTCTGCGACCCCGCTGTCCACACAGTGTCAGAGGCACTTTGTAAATGAAGAGCCGGGTGGTAACCCCTCCTCTGAGGTGGCCCCCAGCCCTTGGAGATTGCAAACTCAGCTGACTCCAGGTGCAGGGAAGTGATATAAATGAACAAACCAAAAGCAGCCTGAACCAGCCCACCGCCCCCCGCCCCCCGCCCAAATACCCCGCTTAAAGGCACCCAGGGATGAGAAATGCCTGCCATGTCTAAGAACATAGGATAAGTGCCATGAGAGATGGGGGTGGGCGGAGCCATGGGGAACAGAGGGGCCAGGCTGCCCAAGGGGGAAGCCCTTGCTTGACTTCAATTAACCAGTCCACAGGGCCAATGGACCAGCATGTATGAAAGGCAGGGGGTGGGCACACGGCTGGAGAGATGCACACAGGGAAGGCAGGTGGGGTAGGGGCATGGGGAGGGCTGGGCGGGGAGACCCCTCAAGAGGTCCTCCACCTGGCCTTGCAGACCTGGCCCTGGACCATGTCCTGACAGCAGACAAGGTAGAACGGCAAGTGGAACAGTATGACCAGGTTTGGGAAAAGGATGTGCTAGCTGCTGGGAGGGAAATCGGGGTCGCCTGGGGAACAAGTAGGGTCCAGAAGACCAGGTTACAGCCACTGGCAGTCCAGGTGAGAGAAGGGGCGCCTGGACCAGGGTGGTGGCTACAGGGATGGAGAGGGGTGGACACACATGGCCAGGAGGGTTGCTGAAGTGCCAGATAACAACTACTGCTAAATCTGAGGCTGGAGGCTAAGAGTCAGGATGGTCCATTCGAGAATATTCCAGGCGCCCCCAGGACACTCAGGCAAGGAGGATGGCCTGGTGGATCTGAGGGGCGCTCCAACATCTCAAAGCTCCTTGGGGAGGGTGGGAGGAGGTCAGGCAAGTTCCCCTCAGGTTCTGTGGTGCAGCAGGGGAAAGGAGGAAGAGGCAAAAGGTCCAGGAGGCCCTTCAATATCCAGGAAGAGATGGAGTCCTTAACAGGTCCAGTGTGCACATCCTGGGTTCGCTCACTCACCCGGAAAAGGCTCAGAAACCCGGGGCATGCCCAAGACTACCCCTGGGCCAGCTTCCCCTGAGCAGCAGGGTGAGTTTTCTAAAACACTGATCTGATCAGCACACATCCAGCTAAAGCAATCACTTGGTTCCCATTGCCTGCATGATTAAGAGTCCACGCTGCTTGTTGTTCGTGGCACTCCGGGCTGTCTTGGATCTGATGCTTGACAACACTGCCTACCTCATCCTCCAGCTTGAACCCCACACTCCAAACCCAGGTTAGGGGTCATCCCCAACATCGCTTATATGTCCCGGAAGCCTGACCTTGACCCTGGTCAGCTGTTCCTGCACCTGAAGGCACTTCCTGTCTTTCCAGAAAAAATTACTCCTTCGAGTTGATTTCAGGTGTGCCCCGCCTCCCTCAAGGGCCTCGAGGTTTCTTAATGACAAACAATAGAATCCAATTGTGGCTCATTTAAATAGACGAACATACTGAACAAATACTGGGGTGCTCACCAAACGCCTAGGAGGGCAGGAAGTCCACATGAAGAAGGCAGGCGGTAAGAGGCAAGACCCCAACTCCATATCTGCCACAGAGGCAGTATGGCGGTGCTCACGCTCCTTTGCAGGGGCCCAGGGAACTCCATGTTGCCGATACCTCCTTCAGAAATACTTTCCCAACCCTTCCCTTCTCCGGCGAGCTCCTTGTTCAAACTCTAGACTGGGTACCTTTGATTGGCTGAGCCCACATCCCATGACCATGCCCTAGCTGCAAGGGAGGATGGGAAAGTGGGTGTGGCCTATTTGGGCTCCTCCCTTGGGAGGCTGGGTTGTGTCCTGCCGGAAGGCCTATGGTGGTCTGGGAATTGAGATTCATAATGTCGGAAGGGAGTTCGGAAGGTGAGGGACTCAAAGGTGACCAAAACTTGGGTGTCTGTGACCCTCAGCATTCTGGGAGAGGCACAAGTGCAATATCCTGTCACTTCTTCCTTAATACCTCCCTCCACCGCCCCCCACGTCCAATACTTCACCGATCCTGTAGACTGGATGTTCTGTCTCCCTGCCTTCTCTGCCCACTCCTTAAGGACCACCCACACCCCCACCCCGACAAGTCAGGGGGGAAGACAGGAGCTAAAGGGACATGACAGCCCAGTGTGACACATGTCGTGATGCAAGAATGTGGAGGGTTCCGGGAGCCCAGAGGAGACACATGCTCCTGCTGGGGGTATCTGAGAAGGCTACCTGGAGGTGGCAATGCTGTCTTAAAGGATGAATAGAAGCTAGAGAAGCAATGGTGGAGGAAATGTCATCCCAGGAAGACATGACAGCTTGAGCAAAGCCGGGGAGGCCCAAGAGGGACCTCGGAGGAGTTCTGGCAGCCCCGGATGTGTGTGTGTGTGTGTGTGAGAAAGGGGTGCCACAGGATGAGGCCACTCTGAGTGGAGGGGCCTGATGATGGGCCATCTCTGGGGCTGGCTTTTTCTTCTTTTTATTTTTGGCTGTGCTGGGTCTTTGCTGTTGTGCACGGGCTTTCTCTGGTTTTGATGGGTGGGGGCTACTCTCTAGTTGCTGTACGTGGGCTTCTCATTGCAGTGGCTTCTCTTGTCGAAGAGACCAGGCTCTAGGGTGTGTGGGCTTCCGTAGTTGTGGCATGTGGGTTTAGTTGCCCCTTGGCAAGTGAGATTGTCCCGGGGCCAGGGATTGAACCCGTGTCCCCTGCATTGGCAGCAGATTCTTAACCACTGGACCAGAAGGGAAGTCCTGGGGCCCGGCTTTGAACAAGGACTTGATGCCAGGGCGGAGGAGTGAAATGGTCAGATGTGAGCTTGAGAAAGACCCCTTGGAAAGTCTGAACGGAGCAGGGGGATGAGCAGCCAGGTTTGGACTGGGACCTGAGGCTAATGAGGCAGCAGAAACCAGAAGACGGATTTGGAGGTCCAGTGGCTTCTGGTGCAAGCAGAGGAGGTTTGAGGGTGAATGGGAGGGGCAGAGGCCTGGGCCAGTCCCCGGCACAGGCTCGTTTTCTCATGGGTGTGGCCGTCTCTGGGACAGGGACTGAGAACGAGCAAGGTCACCTCTGCTTCCTGCTCCCCACTTCCCACAAGCTGAGGATGCAGTGATGAGAAGTGGAAGCTGCCGCCTGGCTTCTCAGGGTAGGCTGGGCCAGGTGGGCGGGTCACGTGACCCACCCGCCCAGGTCTGGGCTCAAGATGCTCTCCCAGTGGGGTGATTGCAGCTTGCTGGCTCTGGCTCCCGTGTCAACAGTTGCAGGAGGACGGAAAGGGATCTTAGCCACGTACACCCTCCCCCTCCCGTGGGGGCCCCAGTGGGGCCAGGTTTCTCGGGACAATCGATGCCATCATTCCGGGAAGCCTGCTCCAGGAGAGGCCCTGATTTCCCCCCATTTGCATAGCCACAGTAACAGGAAACAGGACTCACATTGCCTCATTGGCAGGGGCTGGGCCCCTGCAACGCCAGCTCAGGGTTCGGCCAGGATGACTGGCCACTCCAGCTCCCTTGTCCCCCAGACAGCTGGCAGAAGCCCCAGCGGGGCACCCTGTCCAGCAGTCAGACAAGTGGCAGGACAGGTGGCCGGAGAGGCACACCTGGATGTCAGACATGCAGACTCCAAGCAGGCCAGCTGGGCTGTCAAGGGTGACAGCTGGGTGCTCTACGGGGGTCAAAGTGCACCAAGCTGTCGTTGAGCCACTGTGGTTCCCAGAAGTGATGGGTAGACTTTCTTCCAGCAGGAAGTGTGCCTGTCTTCTACCTACCCCCCACCCCCCGCCTCCCCATCACTTCCCAATTCCCCCAGCTCCTTTCCCGAAAGCCCAACTGATCTTTGAGCTGGAAATCAGTTTCTCAGATGCCCCTCAGCAGGTGCTGGGTGGGGTTCAGTGACTCCATGTGCTATGCTGGACTCAGAATCCAGAGTTCAGAGACCATTCTGGGTCTCATCCTTATTGGAACCAGGTAGCCTTGGAGCCCTGGGCCACCACCTCCCCTGGCCTCAGTCTCCCTTTCTGTACAATGGGGATGCACGTGTCTTCCTCTCGTGGTTGGCATAGAGGAGAAACTTAGGGAGGGCACCATAGTAAGTTACTCCAAGTCTAGAGCTCATGTCTGCCCTTGGTTGCTATGCTTTGGGCTTCTTCATGGCAGCTATTGAACAGGAAGTTAGATTCTAACATTTTCTGAAGACGCAGCAGGGAGGAAGGTCAGCCCCCTCTAAGACACCCTAAAGTCACAGCCCAACCCAGTTCTGGATCCTGGCTCTGTCTCTTGGTGGCTTTGTGACCCAGGGAGAGCTCCTTAGTTTCCTCCAGGCTCAGTCTCTGCATCTGTAAAATGGGGATAAGCCGTGGTAGCTGCCCCTTAGGGTGGTGATGAGGGCTACATGAGACAAGATATGAGAAGGGCCGGGTGGGAGAAGAAGTGCAATTCCAGGTGGCCATGAGTTCACCAAGCTTCACTCTGCATCAGATCCCCATGGGAGGGGCTGAGATTATAGAAATGAACCGCACATGGCTGTGTCCATGGCTCTTAGAAAGGTCAGGATTGAGGGAAAGAGGCTGGAAGCACTAATTCTCCTGTGAGGAATCCAGAGAAGGGCTTAGAAAGGCTACCTGCCTGGTGGGGATATCCAGGGAGGCTTCCTGGAGGAGGGGATATCTGAGCTGGTCTCAAAGACTGACAGGTTTGATAATGAGGGTGGGAGAGGAGGCAGCCTGGACACCTGTGTGCCCCCCCCGCCCCCCACCCATCCCACCCCACCCTGAGGGCCCCTGAGACTCCCCATAAGTCACTGACACTTGCCCTTGATATGGGGTCTTCAGATGCCCATCAGTGGAGATGCCCGCTTTCCTAAGATATGGGCACTCTCCTCACAGATGAGGTGGTGCCGTGCCTGGTGGGCTGGGCCCCATTCTTCCCTGGGGGACCCCACTCTCCTCTACCTTCATCCCCTGTTCTCAGGCAAATCAAGGCCCCAGGAGGCTCTACAGACTGCTTCAGGGAGGGTTGCCCCTAGGGTGGCGGACAGCTGGATGGAGGCACAAGCACCCCACTCCCGAGGGAGCCCAGTGGGAGGGCCAGAAAGCCCCAGTCTGACTCCAATTGCTCAAATCCCCAGCACCAAATTCCCCGGCGGGGATGGCCAGGGGCAGCCCACCGTCCCCTGAGCCAACCCAGACCTCTTTATTCCTGCCCCTCCTCCCCAAGCGCTCCCGAGAGTCTCCCTCCTCCTGTCCACCTGTCCAGGCTGCTCGGCCACCCTGAGCCTAGTTTTCTGCAAAATGGAGCTATTGAGACCACTAGCTGAAGGACACCCAGGACTGCTGTTTCTGCCGTTGAAAAATCAGTGGCCGATCGGGGTTCCATCATTTCTACTCCTGTAGGTAGAACTGGAGGAGGAAGTGAATGGCAGCCCTTGGCACCGTGCCTGGCTCCGTAAATCTTTCATGGCCATTACTATTATTTCTTCTGGCGGATGGGGCTGCTTGGGAGCGGGGTGTGCCCTCAGCACCCAAAGGCTCAGCCCAGAGCAGAGGTGGGGCAGGAAGACCACTGGGTCCCACCACAGGGATCTCCAAGCTCTGCAGTCTTGGGCGGGGTCCCCTGGTCCAGGGAGGGGCCAGCCTCTGACTTCCTTGGACACTCCTTGCTGAATCTAGATTTTCGTCCTTCCGCACTGACCCAAAAGCCCTGATTCAGTGTCTCCCAAGCCCCGGGGGAGGGGTTGTGGGGAAGGAAGACACTGAGTTGCTGGCCTGCAGGAAAAGTGACTCAGGGGAACCCTGCTAAGGTCCTGGTTATTGTTGGGGCGTGATTAAGTGGGGTGTCACGAGTGTGCACCCAGTGCCATAGGCAGCTATCACCTGACCTCTGGCTCAGTTCTGACTCAGGGTGGGCCTCTTCTCCCCTCCTCAGGGTTAAGATCCCCTCCCTGTTAGCCAGTACCGAACTTTTCATTCATTGATTCATTTCTCTCATCTGCCCATTCATTGCATCAGATCGATGACGGTGGCCCATTTGGGTGACTCATCTTCATTCATTAGTAATAAGCCCAGCCATTCTTCTGTGGGCCTGGCCTCCCAGCAGCTGCCCAGCCAAGTGCGTTATGGCTTACAATTCTTCCAGGGCCCTGGGAGGAGGACTACTATTACCCCTATTACACAGAGGGGAAAACTGAGGCACAGGAAAACTCAGTACCGCTGTGTGGAGTCAGGATTCAAATCCAGGCCTGCCACCGTCTCCAGAAAAAAGAAGTCACTGTCCCTCTCAAGCCTGCCTCTGCTGCTGGGTTGGGGACCCCTCCTCTGTGCTCCTATCCCAGCCCCAGGGCACCCCACACACCTCGAATTGTCGGCCTCACTCTGGGACTGTGGTGTGTGATGGCAGGGGCCTGGCTGGTCCCCTGGGTCCCTGCATCCATCACGTCATCCATCACATCCCTGCATCTTGGAGACTTGCCTCCCAGAGGCTGTGGTCCCTGGAGACTCTGCAAGCTCCCCATGCTTGCCTTGGGTCCCTGCGCAAGGCCCGTGCCTGCCTCCAGTTCTCGGAGGACTTCTGAGGACTTCAGTGTCCCGTGGTCTCCCCACTCCATAGGGCCCTCTCTGTCCTCACCTCGTGGACCCAGGGGAGACACTCAGCCCTACCCCACCCCCTGGAATTCCTCCACTTGAACCCCAGGCTCCCACGAGGCACTCATGAGAAGCGCAATCTCACGGGTTTGGGAGTGTGAAGCCGCAGGGGCTTTGGCGGCGGTCCTGACATCAGATGGGGGATGGTAGAGCTGCCCACGGCTCTGTGGGTAAGGACCACTCAGGTGAGGTTCCTCCCACCAGGTGGGATCCCTCTGCTGGTTTCTAAGGTTCACCATGAGCTCATCTTCAGTACTACGAGCCTGCTTGCACCTCTGTGGGCAGGCGTCCCACCTTCCCCAGAGGCCTGTTGAGGCAGCGCTGGCTGATGCTGCATACAGATTTTCACAGGATGGTTTGGTTTGAGACTGCAGCCACCCGGGGGAAAGCATCGCTTCAGATCCCAGACCCACCTGCCCCACCCCCACCCTCCCAGTCTCGGGCTTTCAAGTTCTCACTGGATGCTTCAGCCCCTTCTCTCATCTTCTGCTGCATCCCTGGGTGGGTGGGCAGACTGCCGCCCCCTCTTTTGGAGGGGGTTGCCTTCCAGGGTCCTGAGTCATGCGGGTTCTCCATCCCTGCCCCACCCCGGTTCTGTTGCAAGGTCACATCCTCCGACCCCAGGTGGGCAGGAGGTCCCAGCGTCCACCTTTGGTCACCTGGGATCCCCTCTTTATTGCTGACCACTAGGACTTGCTTTTTTTCTGAGCTTATCAGTCGTTGTTGCTGTTCAGTTAAGTCGTGTCCGACTTTTTGTGACCCCCACCCCCCTGGACTGTAGCCCACCAGGTTCCTCTGTCCATGGGATCTCCCAGGCAAGAATACTGGAGTGGGTTGCCATTTCCTTCTCCAGGAGATCTTCCTAACCCAGGGATTGAACCCACACCTCCTGCACTGGCAGGTGGATGCTTCACTGCTGAGCCACCATCAATACATATTTTCAAATTCATTGTATTTATTAGATTTTATTCCACTGAAGACTCCACCGGGGCTTCCCACAGTGCACTCATGATGAAGTCCAGGCTCCTTGAAGCAACCCCACTAGCCTAAACGTGGTTTCCTTTAATTTTCACAATCCCAGGAAGGAAGTATTACTGTGTCCATGAATCAGATGAGGAAACCGAGGCACAAGGAGGGGAGAGGAGGCCTGCCTGGGGCGGGGGTGGCAGGGGAAGGAGACTGTGGAGGCCACATCTCCTGCTTTGTCCACCTGCTGGGTGCCAGCGGGTGGGCAGACTCATAGGAGCCCTGCCCGAGGCCCCCTGACCACTCCCTTCCTCCCAGGAAGGGGTCACGTGGCAGGACACGCCTGGCCGTTGGCACCAATGCCAGCAGGTAAACATTGGGTGAGGCCCTTCCTTCTAGGAACAGGCTGCCCAGAGGTTTCCTTCAGAGAAGTGGGCAAAGTCGGCCCATCACTGCTGCCCCCCAGCCTGGGCCAGCCTGTGCCAAGGCCGTGTGGGTGGAGTACAGACCATCCTGGGTTTGCCGGTGACCCTTTCCCTGAGTCAGGGAGTGGCATGGTGGCCGAGTGAGATCTCACCCTGGCTGCTTATATCTCAGCAGATCCCAGCCGCTGTGGCCTAAGTGGACTCAAAGACCTTCAATCCTCTACCTGGATTCCAACCTTCTTAGGACCTGGGCTTGTGAGAACTTTGGGGGTTTCTGCAGGGCCCTTCATAGGCTGCGGGCACCAGGGGTGGCCTCGTTGCCAGTCCACCCACACAACCTGCTGTTCCACCGGGAGGCGGGGCTCCTCCTCTGTGCTCACCTGCCTCCCCCCCACCCTCCCCTCCGTCCTCCTGGGCTTGACACAGCCCCACGCCCATCCTCCTAGGCTGAGCCAGAGCCTAGGTCTCCCTTTTTCCGTCTGGTAGCCACAAATCTAATGTCTGTTTCTATGAGTTCATTTGTTTCGATTCCACATATAAATGAGATAGTCCGGGGGATTTTCCTGGTGGTCCAGTGGTTAAGAATCTACCTTCCAATGCAGGGGACATGGGTTCGCTCCTTGGTCAGGGAACTAAGATCCCACATGCCTCGGGGGCAACTAAGCCTGTGCCCTGAAACTACTGAGCCTGCAGGTGGCAAGAAAGACCCGGCACAGCTGAAAATTAATCAGTTAATTAAAATAAAATAAATGAGATTGTCTGGTATTTGTCTTTCTCTGACTTATTTGGTTTTTGCCCTCAAGGTCCATCTATCCCATCTCATGTGGCAGGATTTCCTTCCTTTTGGTGGCTGAATAACATTCTATTGTGTATATATACATATCTTCTTTAGTCATCCATTGACAAGATGCTTAGATTGTTTCCGCATCTTGACTGTTGTGACTAATGATGCAGAGACCATAGGGGTGAAGAACTCTCTCTGACACAGTGATTTCATTTCCTTCAGGTGTATGCCCAGGAGTGGAATTGCCGGATCATATGGTAGTTCTATTTTTTAATTGTTTCGAGGAACTTCCATACTGTTCTCCACAGTGGCTGCACCAAATTACCTTCCCACCAAGAGTACACAAAGGTTCCCTTTCCTTCACATGCTTCTCAACATTTGTCATCTCTTATCTTTTTGCTGACGGCCGTTCTAACAGGTGCGAGGTGATATCTCATTATGCTCAACAAATTTATTTTAAACCCAACACTTTGAAAAGCTCATTTTAATCAAAATGGACCTTCCACACTATCACCACAAGCAGCACACCAGTCTGGGTGGCCGTAAGTAGCGGGTAACTGTAAATACGTACTCTGAAAACAAAACAGGTCTGGCTCCAGAGGTTGCCTGTCGAAGATTGGGGATGGAGCGGGTGGTGGCGTGCGGGGGGACGGGGGTTCTTTCTTTTGCCAAAAGGGGAAGTCGGCAGATGTTCTCCAAGGTTGTTAAAGGGAGATGAGCATCCGATGGAGGTTTTCTCTTTGCCTCCACCTGAAGGACCAGAAGGGAATATAAAAAAATGAGAATCGAGCTTTCTTTCCTGTGATCTGAGGTTATTTGAGACCACCAGGGCATCTCTCTCTCTTGGGGGGACCCAGTGGGAATGTTGAGGGCCATTAGGGGAACTCGAGGGGGTGGGAGTGGTTTTAGAGGGTCCCTGGAGGCTGTGATGGAGGGGGACAGGCTCCTTGGATGGCGACACATGCCCAGCCTCACAGATGCCCCCACTCTCATCAGCCCCCCATGGGCACCATGTGGGGAGAGGACCTGAGTTTGAGTGTTGTGCTTACTACGAGAGTGAGTCAGCTTCTCCCTGACTCAGTTGCCCCCTCTGGGGAGCAGGGCTGACCCTCCCTGACCCGGGGAAAGGGAAAGTTCTGCGGGAGAGGTGGGGCATTAGTGCAGACCCAGACGAGGCCTAGTAACTCTAGCAAGGGCAGGGACTGCGTGCAAAGCCTGCCAGTGGGGCCCAGGCCTTGACTTTCCCCACTGGGCTGGGGTCAAGGTCAGGGCACTTGAGGAGGCCTATAACAGTGGGAATCAACCCCAGTTCACCCCCCCACCCCCAATCTGCAACTGTGGGCAAGTCTTGTAATCTATCCAGGCCTCAGTTTCCCCATCTGGAAAGCATGGAGATCATAGTACCCGCCTTACAAAATTACTGAGAGGATGAAATGAGATGGATCATGACAACATGCTTAGCACAGTGTCTGATGCAGAGGTGATGCTTTGTGAAGACTAGTGATGAAGATAATGAGGATGAGGATGAAGAAGATGAGAATGATACTGAGGGTGAAGAAGTTGATGAAGATGAGGCTGAAGGTGATAATGGTGGTGATGATGAAGGTGAGGATGAGGATAAAGGAGAAGATCATAAAGAGGATGAGAATGAAGAAGACAATGTTGAGATGGGGATGAAGGTGATGAAGGTGAAGATAAAGATGATGATGATACGTGTTTGTGAAATAATAATGCAGGGCAGGAAAGCATAGACTCAACCTTCAGAACATGTCTTCCAGGTGTTTCTCACGATTATCTTGTCACGACTTAGAAGCATCCAAGGTGGATGTGTGAACCTGGAGGTTCTCAACCCTTGGCTGGACCCTGTGGTGGGCTGTTTATAGGGCTTCCTCCCCAGAGGCTCGGCGCTCCCTCAGGTGGTCCCTACAGCTCCCTGCCCAGCCTGGGACAACCTTGCCCAGAGACTCCAGGGACCAGAAGGCACCTCCAGCTCCTCGAGGTCAGAGAACAGGGTAATCAGTTCATTCCTGATCCCATGGCACCTCAAGGAGAAAGGGTCATTGTACAGTTGCTTCTGGGGGCCAGTCACATGACACCCCTCCTCTCGGCAAACCACACAGTTTGCCCATGGGTGCTTCGGGAAGAAGGTTCTGAACTCCCATTTACCAGCAGGGGAAACTGAGGCTCAAAGATGGGAGGTCACTTGCTCTTGGTCACAGGGAAAGTTGGTTATGCAGTCAGGGGTGGAGCTGGCTTTGGCCCCAGAATCTGTGTGTGTGTATAAGCAGGTGCACGTGTGTGCACATGTGCATATTTACACAAGCACGTGTGTGTGTATATGTAATCCTTGGGGCAAAGCTGCGGGGCTTCGTCAGATTGGTGAGCTGGGTTTTTGGCCGCTCTTAGACTGATCCAGAATATTCTCCAAGCAGCAGTCCAGGGGCGACCCTATTAAAACCTAGGTCATGGGCTTCCCTGGTGGCCCAGTGGATAAGAATCTGCTTGCCAATGCAGGGGACACAGGTTCGATCCCTGGTCCAAGAAGATCCCACATGTCATGGAGCAACTGAGCCCGTGTGCCCCAAATACTGAAGTCTGCAAGTTCTAGGACCCTCCCCCGCTCCCCAAGCTGCAACAACTGAGCTACAGTGACTGAAGCTCGTGTGCCTAGAGCCTGTGCTCTGCAATAAGAGAAGCCACTGCAATGAGAAACCCCTGCATCACAGCTAGAGAGTAGTCCCAGCTCGCCACAACTAGAGAAAGCCCGAGTGCAGCAACAGAGACTCAGGGCAGCTGAAAATAAAACTAAAAAAATAAAATAAAAATAAAAACCTAGGTCATGACATGGTCCTTCTCTGCTCGCAGTCCTCCCAGGGCTACCCACTCTCCCCTGAGAAAAGTCCAAGCACCCCCAGCGGCCTCCCAGGACCCTGCCGGTCCCGTTACACTACTCCTCTCGGCTCTCACCCTTCCTGGGTCCTCCCCAGCCACTCCAGCACTTGCAGTTCCTGTAATGAGCCCCCGGGCCTTTGCACCAGCTGTTCCTTCTTCCTGAAATACTCTAATCCAGAGTCTATTTCTCCCTTGCTTCCTTCCTTCTTTGTTCATATGTCCCTTCTCAGCACAACCTTTCTTGATCTCCTTGATTAACTTGCAGCTGAATTGGCCAGCTGGGCCCCCTTCCTCAGCTCTATTCATATTTTCTCCTGCACTCAGCATTTTTTAACTCACTCTGAAATCTCTGTACTTATTTTCTTTCCTGCCTGCCTCCCCTTCCTGGGTGGTCTGCCCCAGGGGGCACGGAGCTCTGTTTGACTTGCTCGCTGCTGCCTCCGCCATGCCTGGTACATAGTAGGTGCTCAATCAGTGTTTGTTGAAAAAATGTTCAAATGAAGGGGGAAGTGAAACCTTTCCTTCCAGTCCACTGGGGCCTCCCAGGGAGGGGCCGGAGAGCCGTGGGGCTCTGCGTCACTTCTCAGGTGCCACCAGGCTGGGCAGAGGGCGTCGTTTCCCAGGTATTTGGCAGGAGCTGCCCCCAAAGGGCTGTGCCCGCCCAGGGGGGTTGGCAGGAAAGCCAAATCAATAAAGCGCAGGAGATAAGCAGGTTCAAGAGAAGACACAGAGGGTTATAGGGCAATTTCCAAGCAGTTCCTGTGAATTTGCTGGAGCGGGTGAAGGTGGGGGCTCCTCGCCCTGCTCTCTGAGAGGTGGAGGACATGACCCGGAGCCTCATAGACTCTGGCTTGAGGCTCCACCACTTCTGAGCTGGATGACCTTAGGTCTCAGTTTCCTCATCTGTAAAATTGGGATAATAGTCATGTCAGCCCTGTAGGGTGGCTGATGTGCATGAGACCAGGCATGTGCATTGCTTAGCTGGGCTTGGCCTGTAGGAAGTGTCCGTTAAGTGGGAGTTGTGGCTCTTCTAGCCCCTGCAACACCGCTTAGCAGCTGTGCAACCTTGGGTAAGTCACATGGCCTCTCTGGGCTGGGTCTCAGTTGCTCCTCTGTAAAAGGGCATAAGCATGCGTGTGTGTTGTGTTTGACTCTTTGCGACCCCATGGACTGTAGCCTGCCATTCCCCCCTGTCCATGGGATTCTCCAGGCAAGAGTACTGGAGTGGGTAGCCATTCCCTTCTCCAGGGGATCTTCCCAACCCAGGGATCAAACCCAAGTCTCTTGCACCTCCTGCATTGGCAGGTGGATTCTTTACCACTGAGCCTCCTGGGAAGCCCAAAGGGGACATAATGCCAACCTCAAAGGCTATTGGGAAAGCTTCTCAGCACCTTATAAAGGCTCAAAATGTGTTGACTGATTGGGGCTGGGAAGCTGGGTGGATGGGGACTCATCTGCCTGATGCCCGGGAACATCAGATCCAAGTTAGTGACACCTGGAAAGGGCTCGGGGCAAGTGGGGAGAGGGGAGACACCGGCCTGGGAAAGTGGAGGATGGAGGGGGGAAATCCTGGAGACTTCATCGAGGAGATGAGCTTTGAGCTGGGCTGTAAAACTGGGGTGAATTTTTAAAACCTTACTCTTGGCTGTGTTGGGTCTTCAATGTGGCTCCTGGGCTCTAGAGCATGGGCTCAAACTGTTGTGTTGCACCGGCTTAGCTGCTGTGTGGCATGTGGGATCTTCCCGGACCAGGGATTGAACCCGTGTCCCCTTCACTGGTAGGCAGAGTCTTAACGACTGGACCACCAGGGAAGTCCATGGGGGAGAATTTAAAAACTGGCAGCACTCAGGCTGAGGCTGCTTCGGAGAAATGGCACCTGGCTGGTGGGAGAGTCGACGAGCCAACCTTTCCTGAAAGCCACTGGGCAATTCACAGCCAGAGCCGGAAGGTGATTTATGTTTCTACGACCTATGCTCGGAACCTCTTCTAGGGATTGATAACGTAAAATGTGGACAAAGGTTTATGTGTAAAGCGGTTCATGCCAGGGTGATTTAAAATAATAAAATTGGAAGCAATGTTAAGTTCCACCCCGGGACAACAGCTAACCCGAGGAACACAACCCTGCCGCAGTACTTTCTACATTCTTTGGAAATGGAGCTTCCGGTAACACGGGCAATGTTGAGACCAGGGGGCTAAGTGTCAGAAGCAGGTCGTGAAATCACACCCCGTGTTAGGTCAATTGCTAAAATGCATAGAAAAAAGACTGGAAGGACATCTCACAGTGTGCCCACATGGGTTGTCCCTTCATGGTGGGATTGCGGAATATGGTAATATTTTTCTAGGCTTTGCCAAACTGTCACCAGGCCTCCACAGTCCTTTGGTGATCAGTGGAAGCGACAGAGTAAAAGAGGAAACAGGTGAAGGAAGAAAGCAGTGGAGAGAGGAGGTGGCAGCTGGAAGCCGTTCAGGGGGACACTGAGCTCTCTCCCTCGTGGCCAGTCCAACAAGCTTGTCCGTCTTACCTCCTAAACCTGTCCCAGGCCACTTCCCTAGTGACCCCTCCCCACGCGATGGGCCCGTCCTAGCCGTCCTTCACCTGCAGCCCCCGTGATCTCTTGCAACATGTGTCCAATCACATCACTTTTTAGCTGTAAACCCTCCACGTTTTGGCTTTCTAAAAAATCATTTGTTTATTTTTAGCTGTGCTGGATCTTCGTTGCTGCTTTCTCTAGTGCCGAGTGGGGGGCTATTCTCTAGTTGAGGTGCACGGGCTTCTCATTGCAGTGGCTTCTCTTGTGAAGCATGGGCTCTGGGGCGCCCAGACTTCAGTGGTTGTGGCTTCTGGGCTCTAGAGCTCAGGCTCAATAGTGGCGCAGGGGTTTAGTTGCTCCAAGGCACGCGGAATCTTCCAGGATCGGGCAGGTGGATTCTTTACCACTGAGCCACCAGGGAAGCCCCGCTTTTTGGCTTTAAAACATCCACTGCTCTCAGCTCTGAGGATAAAGCTCCCGGAGCAGACTGAGGGCCTCGAGTGGTCGCTCAGGCAGGAGCCTTGGGCACAGGGTCATGTCAGGATGTCCCCCTGCCTTTCTGTTCGTCTTATTCACCATCGTCTCTAGGCGGAGCCCGGCCCAGCATTGGGCCGCTGTAGAGTGGGGGCCTTGGCATGGATATGAGGTCTGAATTTAGGGAGGTGGTTTCAGGTGGCAGTGACATTCATATGTTGAGCAGGGGTGTGTTCAAGGTGGGTACTTGCTACCCTTCTGGAGGGAAGTCGGGCTGGGCTTGATGGCTGTGGCCCAGGAGGAGGTCTGGAGGGGCCACAGCAGGGCTGAGCTGCGGGGAGGGGAGCTGAGGTTCGGGGCAGGGGGCGGCCCCCAAGGCCTCATCTGCACACGAGTCAGTTCCCAGGAAGCCCCACCTGTTCCTGGTGTGGTGATTCAAACCTATCTTCGTTTGGAGAAAAGCACTTCAGATGTTGAGGGCTTTTGTTCCCCATCGCCCTGAAGGGTGGCGGCGAGGAGGCAGGACCACAGAGGGAAGGGTTCCAGCAGGCGGCCAGCTGGGAAACGGTCCTCCACACTCAGGGACAAGATGCTGCCCCCTCCCTCCCAAATGCCCTTCCACCTTCCAGGTACTGTCAGAGGAGGCTGGGCCAGGCCTGCCAGTCACCTTCCCCGAGGCTGACTCCCGAGGAAACCCTGGGCCCCTTGCAGTCAGAGGGTACACGCAGCTGGGGCCTCCTGAGCCTGCCTTACACAGAACAGGAGACCAGGAGATTGTAGCGACTGGCCCATGGCCACCAAACAGGCCCAGCAACGGGGGCGGCAGAAGCTGCCCCAGAGGGTCTCATTCCAAGAGCCCCAGGCTCCCAGGCTGCCTGCCCTGGGCGCAGGACTTTGCCCATGTGGATCCCTGATTCTCTCCATGATCCAAACAACCCATGAGGCAGCCTGTTCCCGCCCTTGCTTTGCACCCTAAGCCTGCAAGGGTGACCTGGCTCCAGACTCTGCCTCCTGAAGAGAGGCCAGTACTGCCAAAGAACCGGGAGGCTGAGGAGCAAAAGGCTGCGGTCGGCAGGGCACCCTCTGAGCCGAGCTGCACCAGGGCTCTCCCTGGCCAGGCCTGGGGCAGCCCGTGGTGCCAGACTGTGAACCGGCATTCCAGATGATTTCAACAGCCATTCCCTCCTTCCTGTAAAGAGCCTGGGACGCTCGGCCCAGCCGCCCGGGGGCAGCACAAGGTGAAGGGTGGGCTGCACCCGGAGGAGCCCCGCCGGACCTCAATTTCCTCATTTGCAGGAAGGCTGTGCTGCGGGTGGGTGCTTGTGGGCCTCTCCCAGGCTCCTGGGGCCCGTCTCCCCACCCCAGCGCCCGGCCCAGTGAGGCTCTGAGACCCTCTGCAGGCAGGGAGCTGACAGCTGCTGTCCCAGGTTCCATCCAACCCAAGGCCGGTCTTCCACCTTCTCTCTGGGGGGATCTTTCCAGCAAGTGCCTTTTTCTAGACTGAAGTCTAGATTTCACGTCACGACTGAAATCCCTGGACCCGTGCTGGGCACCCTGTAGGCCCTGCTGCAGAGCGGGGTCCAACCTCAGCCCTGGGGACCCCAGCACCGTCGCAGCCCTGGGCCTCGTGGGCAGGCTTCAGGGGAGGTGTCCAGGCGTGCTGGGGAAGGGAAGCCTGCTGGCGGCCAGTGTAAGGCTGGCCACAGAGCAGGGCCCCCCACCTTCCGTCGGCATCGCCTCAACCCTTGGCACAAGTGGGGTGCCCCCTTCATGCCTTGCACTCAACTTGGGTTTTACCTCGAGGCCCAGAAGCTCCAGCTCTTTCTGGACCAGCTTTGAGCTGGAGCATCAGAAGTTCTTAGGACAACCTGGGATGCCGCTTCTAGGGTTTTCCAGAGCCCACGCTGCCCGGGAAAGGCGCCTCCTGGCACAACTTCACCCGACTGTCCTCGGTGGGGAGCCCAAGGCTGAGCAGCGACATCGCACTGGGCCCTGTGCTCAGCCTACGAGGCAGGGCTGTAACGAGCCCATTCTCTAGGTTTGGAAGCTGAGGCTCAGACGGAGCCCAGCAGCTGAGGGGTGCTCCAGGCTCACGGCACCTGATCTGCCTGGGGTTGGGAGCTCCTTTATGGAGGGAGCAGCTGAGGTGTTCTCCCTGCCCCTCCTTTCAGGAACTGGGGGTACCTGGCCAGGGTGGGGGCGGGGAGGGCCCAGCGACTGCACCCCGCCTGGCAGCTCTGACAGGGCTGGGGGTCAGATGGCCGAGAACCTTCCCCTCTGCCGGGCTGTGGCCTTCCCGCCATACAGCCATGGAGCAGCGGCCACATTCTTGGTAACTCTTTTTTTTTTTTTATTGCCAAATTCAAATTTACAAGGAAGTTCCAGTTTTCATTTCCACCCTTGTGTTGAGTACCCACGAAGCATGAATCACACTGCCGAGAGCAGGTACTTCCCTGGAACGGTCCCGGGGCCCGGAAAGCATGAGGTTTCTCAATCCCGCTCCACCCCGGGACAAGAATTATTTACATATTTTCAACTTGGAGGAACATAAGGAACCCTTACAGTTTCTGCCCCCCTGTCATCATGACTATATTAAATATTTCTTATTTATTGCATCTAGAAAAGGTGAGTGTTGGTCCTCACCCCGCCTCGCGCCTTTTGGACCAGTGCATCTTGAGACCTTAGGGAAATCTAGTGTATGTCTGTAGAGGTGCATTCCGTCACTCACGCCCGGGTTGCAGGGCAGGTGTTGGGGGGTGGGGGGAGCTGCTTTCTGGAGAGCAGCAAGCAGGCCAGGCCTGGAGGGGTAAGGGGAGCACAGAGGGTCTGCTGGTGCCGGCAGGACAATCAATACCCGCTCCTGGGTGGGGGGCACGTGCCTGTCTGACTTTGAGGCGCCCCTGCTGGCAAACCAGAAACACATGTGCTTTCGCCCAGCCACTTTCAAAGCTGTTGTTTGGGGGAAGACGTGACCAGCTCTGCCCCTGACCTGGCAAACCCAACGGGCTTGATGTGGACTTAGGGAGGGTCTCTGGAGGGGCAGGACACGGAGATGGAGGGATGGATGATCCAAGTCTGGTACCCACGTGTCGTGGGGCCATGGCCCCCGCCTGCCCTGGGCTCGCCAAGAATTCCTGGTTCTACCCCTCTCTGCCCCGGAGACCCAGTGCCTGCTGTCTGGAAGGGCCTCTCTGGAGGTGCCCCCACTGTTCACTTTTTGGGGTGCTCCTGAAGATGCAGCTGTACCCAGTGCTGCCAAGACGGTGGGGATCTGGTTGCCAGCAGGCTGTGGGCGGCCCAGGACCAACCCTGTGAGCCCACTTTGGGGGAGGTCTGCCCCTGGGCCAGGCATGGGGTGGAAGCTTGGCCTGATCGCACCTTCTGCTCAACAGCCCACGGAGGCCGGTCTGCGTTCAGCTCTCCTGCCTGGTGATGCTGCCCCGGGTCCTTCCAGGCGTGTGGTCCCCGCTGGCCGAGACCTTGCTCCTGTGGAGCTTGAAGAGCGGGGTCCACCTGCCTGGGCTCCTTCCTCACAATAATGCCATTGGCCTTTCTTCCTTTCTGCTGCTCCAGAATCGTTTCAAAAGCAGCAGTGGGCGGCCTCCGGAGCAACCCTGCGCCTCATCCCAGCAGAGGCACCAGTGGGGTCCCCTCCCTGACAACACGCACTTTCTCCCTCCTGTCCCCGCCACCTGTCCTTTCCGGAGGGCTCTGCTCAAAGTCATGGCTTGTCCCTCCTTGCTGGGGCCCCTGGAATTTCTGTCGAAATGGCCTCCTATCTGAGCTGGGTCTTTTCCCCTGATGGTGCTGGCTGGTCTCAACTGCCCTGGGGCTTCTGATGGCTGGAGAGACTTGCCCTGCAGATGCCACGGCCCTTACTCGGGGGAACTGGGTGTTTCCTTTAGGAGGCTGAATCTGGCCCAGGCAGGCCCTGCCTGACTGCAGATGGAGGAGGCGGCGAGGGGGAAGGGGTCTCTAACAAGTGAGCTTGCGTAGCATCTTCTGAGGCCGCTTGACAACCCAGTCTGGCCAGTGCTGACACGGTGGGTGCTCACACTCTTGTGGGAACACGTGGAGGCCAGTTCTGCAAGATCTCAACATAGATCAGGGAGGTGAGGGTCGCTTGGCTGTGCGTGGTTTGAGCAGAAAGAACATCTTGGGAGCTTTATCAGATACAGAGGAGACCTGGTCTGCACACGCCCAGCCCAAATGGAGATGGAACCAGGGGTTTTCATTACAAAACAAAAATAAACACAAACAAGCTTGCATCTTTACAGCAGCAGCTGAGAGGAAGAGGGCCAAAACCCAGGCTCCTAGGACATCATGTCCTTGCTGCTGGGCAGGGGTTGACCCGGGGTGTCCCTGTCTGTGGGCACCCACACAGCTGAGCAGCAGGCAATGGCCTTGGAGCATGGTTTCCATGGCCTTTTCTTTCCATCAGAGCCATCAGAGGGAGGCCAGAGTCCCTGCAGTCCCACAGAGTTCTTTCTTAGGCAAATGGAGAGATGGTGACAACCGAAGGCCATGCTGGAAAACCATCCTGTTTGGTTTCAGTCCAGAGGATGGGGGTGGGCCTGAGCAGGGGCCTGACCACAGTCCCCCTTTTCATGGAAAGACCTGGGTGACGCCCCTGGGCTGCCACGGCAGAGAGACTTTTGGCTCTCTCAGCTCTGTGTGTACCTGAGGATGTGCGTCTCTCCCTTATTTATGCTTAAAAAATACTTTAAACTTTCCAGAAGGGACTTCTATCATTCCACAGGCTCGCGGGTTAGTGAGAGACAAAGAAGTCAGAGTCCCTAAAGACAATGGAGAAAGCTGGACACAGAACTCTAAACCGCAAATCCCGGAACTTCAGGGGAAAATGAAAACGAAATCTCTACAGGAATATTATACTTACAACATGACATCAAACCTTAGGGCGGAGGACATTTCTTTCTTTTTTTTTTTTTTGAACTTTTAAAATAGCTGTTTTTCATCTGCTGCCAAAAGTAGGAATAAATATCCAAAGGAGGTGTTTATCGAAGTTTGCTTTTCTAGAAATTTCTACACAACGGACCACGTCCGCTGCTTCTCTGCACACTGGGGATGGTGGCAGAGGACCTCCGAGACAGGGGGGGGCTGGCTGATGAAGCGAGTGCTGCTGATGGGTCCTGCGGCTGCTTGCACCCCCACACCCGGGGGCCGAGGGCTCTGAGACCCGGAGCCCAGTCCCCTCCCTGAGGCGGCTTTCGGATGATTCGGGTTCACTGGGGTGTTGCCACTGGTCCCAGCCTGCTCTCAAACAGGCGTGAAGTCAAAGGGGGATTCGAACTGGAGCAGAGGAGCGTGAGGATGGTCTGAGGTGCTCCCTGGGGCCGAGAAGAACTGTGGATGTTCCTGGGGGTTCAGCTGTATCAGGTCCCTGCCAGCGGGGCCACACACACGCGCGCACACACACACACACACGTCCACCCCGAGGGAGGCCGGCTCAGGGCTCAGCGGGGTCTGCTGGCTCCGGCCGCCCGGCCCCCGAGCCCGGGGCCTCTGTGCCCACCACGGCTGGGGGCGGCGGCGGGATGCCGGTGAGGGCGTGGAGGCTGTGGTGGTCGACGGGCGGGACGAGGGTCAGCGACTCCACGCTCAGCGTGTCCGCAGCGTCCTCGCAGAGCAGGGAGATGGTGGGCTGCTGGGCGGGGATGAGGCTGGGTGACAGGGTGACCGTCTCCACGTCCGCACTCCTTGCCAGGCTCTTGCCAGGCCTGGCCTCGGCTTCTGTTTCGTCGACGATCACCAACTGGTCGGGGAGGTTAGGCTGAGGCTGCTCCGTGATCATGGGGTCATCTGGGCAAGGGAGGGAGAAGAAAGAGAGGCACGCTCAGCTCCGAGAGGCTCTGTCACGCTGGTACCCTCTGCTCCCGTCCTGAACAAAGGCCCGGGGACATGTGGGTGGGAGATGAAGCGTGTGGGGGAACCAGCTTGCCCCCTTTCCTCCTTCTGGGGACCCACCTAGGTCTGGGGCAAGTCAGCCAGGGCCCAGGGTTACCCTGACTTGTGAAGCAAGGGACACATTTAGGGGCCTGTGCAGAGTGGATTCCGGAAGCCTAGTTCCCCGTGCCAGGAAGCAGCTAAACCTGCTCCAAGTATGAACCACCTGCCCGAGGAGAAATACATGTTTAGGGAGAGACGGGCTTGGGTGTGCTCATCACCGCGGGCCATTTCTCAGAGTCTATACTTGGTAACAGTGCCCAAGAGGGAACTCACTGCAATATTAAAAAAAAAAAAAAAAAGGGAATTCTATACAACTTTTCGGCTTTGCAAAACTAGAACAAGACTTTGGACTGTGGTTCTCTCGCCTGCTCCAGCTCTGAGTGCGGAGTTAGCACCCAGCAAGGGGCTGCGATCACCAGGCCATATCTATGCTGAGGGTCTCTCCCCTCTCCACCCCCATGCCGGGGCCACCGAGAGAAACCACGTCAGGAGGGAGGTGTGGCCCGAAGCAGTTATTTTTGGAGCAGCAGTTTCTTTCTTTGGTGCTTTTTGAAATCCGTTGATTAGATTACAGGCGAATGGCTTATTTGCTTTTCAAGGAGGAGCGGGGCTGGCAGAGACACCAGCTGGACTGGGGTTCCCTTGTGGGAAACATCTGCCAAGACTTCACGTGCCAGCGATCGGAAAACACAGATGAGGAGGCCGTGGGCATCTCGCTCGGAGAGCAAATCTCCCTCGGTACAGATCCTGGGGTCAACAGGGCTCTGAGCACACTGTGTGGAGTGGGAATCCAAAAGCACTCTGGGCCCTGGGATGACGGCAGACGTTGTTTTTTGGTTCAATGTGATTCCACTTAAGTGAGTTGTATTTTTTTTTTAAGTTAAGCCAAAACAAAACAGAACCGCAAACTGAACACAGAGCAAAAGAATGGAAAAACCAAGCGCAAAATAAAACCGAAGGGCGTACAGAATGGGATGAAAGAGAGGAAAGAGGGTCCCCAGCGTGGAGAAAGCACAAGCAACAGATGGGGTTTCCCAAAGGACACACCGCCCCTTCCCAGGGGACCCCTACCCCAGGAACGGCGAGCTCAGAAAGGCCGCAGGTCACTTCTGCACAAGGTCCTTTTTCTTTTCTTTCTTTCCTTTTTTTTTTTTTAAAGAGTAGGCCCACAGAAAACCACCACATGGGGCTCTGGGGTGGGGTGGTGTCGGTGGACACGGGTGAGCACTAGTGGAAAAAATGATTCAAGGTGCGATCTGAGCCCAGAAATGCTGAGTAAACAACCCCACACGCTTTCTGGTTTCTCTGAATTTCAGTGAATTTGCTCCACTCAGTAAGGACGCCTGGTGGTGACGGGCTGATTTCAGGCCTTGGGCTCATGTGGGGACGTGGCGTGCCCTGAACGTGAGGCTCTGAGCGTGGGGCTCACCTGCTCCGGCGGCCTCGCCTCGCTTCACACGAGCGTGTCCAGGAACTTATTACAGAAGGACTCACGTGTGGGCTTAGCTGCTGGCGAGGCAGTTTAGAGATGACTAACCATCCAAACGGCACTTCTGTGCCATCTGGAGACAGAGCTTCGGAGCGTTTCCTTCACGTTTTCTGCAGAATTCTCCAGGAGAATTCCCTCTTTGCTCGGGTCTGCACTTGCACGCAGATTTTCAAGAGGCTGGCAAACCTCATTCCCTGAGTCCTGCCCGGGTTTCTGGTGGTGAGAACGATCAAGCGTGTGGGAAGGCTGCCGTTAAATATATTAGGAAACAAACCAACAAACGATGCAGTATACACAAAAGTGGTTTCTTCTTTAGGAAAAGAACAACTTTATAAAAGGATCCATTTGTCCCCTGAAAAAGAGCCTCTTCCTATTTATTTTTTTAAACAAGAAAAATAACCTTTTCTTACCCATCGTCTACAACACTGTTCTTTGTTTCTATCTACCTATCATCTATTTCCTATCTATCATCTAGCTATCTACCTACTGATCATCTTCTATCTATCATCTATTTCCCATCTATCTATCTATATCTACCTACCGATTTTTAAACTAAGAGCTGCTTCCTGAATGTTAGCTCCAAATTTATACATTCAAGGGAAAATTACCCAGGGAGGACACCATTCCTGGTCAAGCACAGATCTGCAGTGGTCACTGTGGACCCTCTGCCTCGCTTGCCTGCTGGTGTTTCTGAGCTCCGAGGGCACAGGTTCAGGCCTGACCCAGGAGACGAGTGGAGGCCGGAGCTGGAGAGCCTGACGTCCAGTTCCCGTGAGGGGTGCTCAGCCTCCCCGTGGTGCTGCCTCGAGTTGAAACCAAGGCAGTGGGTGCCCTGAGTCCCTGGTTGGCACCCTTGGAGGCTGATCTGCAGCTCCAGGGCTGACACTTGTTGAGTGGGTGACAGTTTCCTATCAAGATGAGGATTTGACATGCTCAGGCTTGGGGAGGTGGTACTGAGCGACGTGGGGAAGAAAAGACAGCAGGTAGGAGCGCAAAGCTCAGGGCAGGCAGCTTTTAAATGCAAGAGAAGGCAAAGGCTCCTGTCTGACGAGTGCCGCTGCCCAGACGGAGGGCACGGGGCAGGGGGGGACCCTAGGGGGAGCACTGCGGGATGGTGGCAGTGACCACAGCCTACACACTGCCGCTATCTGGAGCTCTGATCGCAAGAAGGGCAAATGGTGGAGTCATGTCCACCAGCGTGCTCACGAGTGAAATGGCTTGGCCTCCGGGTGGAATGTGATGGAATCCACCACTTAGATACGAGCAAGGCTGAGGAGAGGGGGAGCGGGGTGGGGGTGGGGCGGGGAGGAAAAGGAAAAGAAAAAAAAGCAACTAGGTGACTTCTTTGTGGCTTTTTGCAAATTCTGCTTAGCCCTTGTGGCCTAAACTGGGGGGCCCTGGAGGGAAGAGGCTGGAAACCCCCTTAGCTCAGGGCTTGTGCCTAGCCTGGTGCAGGGTCTCATGGAGGGCAGTGTTTCCAGACTGCCCGGCTCTGCCTCGTGGAGGAGTGGACCCAGCTGAACCCCCTGGGTCAAGGGCCAAGGGGTTCGGTCCTTGGGTGGGATGAGGCCAGGAGGGGACTGGAGCTGAGGAAATGGCTGGGGCGGGCAGCTGGGGCTCCCTGTGCCCTCGCCTGGCGTTTTGGGGGTCTGCAAGAGTTGGAAATGCAACGTGCGGGGCAGTGGTGGGGGGCGTTGAGGGCCCAGGAGGCTAACGGAGGAGACCTGCCTGCAGTGACCGAGCCAGAGGTGCCGTGACAGCTGCCGATCGAAGCACTAAACCCAGTGGCCGCCGTGACTGTCGGCCTCCGACAGGCTGAACACTCGCCGGCGTCCTTTCCTGCCACTCCTGACTAGAGGGAAACACAGCGACAGATCATAGAAAGCTTTTAACAACCGCACAGGGAAGGGGGACACGGAGGGGGACACAGAGAAGTGACGGACGCGAAGCATCGACGACAGCGCGGGGCGGGGCGTGGGGGCTGTGCTCCCGGGGGGCTGCTGAGCGGCCCCCATGCACGGGGGGACACCCCGTCCCACCCCCACCGACCCCAGGAGAAGATGGGGGCTAAGACGAGCTAAGAACCACATCGTCGGCTCGTGGGACTCAAGCAGGTAAAGACGGCGGACGTCTGTCCTGTTGGGAAGGAAAGCCTTGGGGTGGTCAGCGACACCTGGTCTCGGCGATGGAGGAACAGAACTGCCTGCGCATTAAGATGAAAACCCTGCATCCCTGGGCCCGTCTGAGCAGGGAAGGGTGTGTGGCTGGGGGATCGGAGCTGATGCAGTTACAGGAACAAGTGGATTTCTGACCCCCACTGACAAGGCAGCCCCTGAAGCCACCAGCAGAGCCTCCCGCGACCCCTCCCTGGTTACCCCCTCCCCAGCTGCGAGGCGACCCTCCACCAGCCACGCGCTCTGCAATCTGCATCTTTGAAACCAAGACTGAACCACAGCAGCAAGATCTGAGGGCAGGCGCCAAGCGGCAGGGGGTGGGTTCTAATTGGCTGCAACAAAAGTGTTAGGAGCATCTCCCCGGGGAGGAAGCAACCGCCCCCTCTGAGACAAACTCGCATCGGGGCCAAGCTTACGATGAACGCCACGGAGCACAACAAGGCGAACGGATGGAACTGTTGGCTTAAAGGGGTTAAAATGATGTTAGGTGTATTTTACCACACTTAAAATCAATGTCACGGAGAACACCAGGGAGAAGAGAAGATGTTTGACTTGGGGTTTTGTCCTTAAGAGGCCTGCCTGCCTGCGGGGCTGGAGACTGGTGACACGCAGGTCGGCCCTGAGCTGCCTGGCGCTCAGTCGGCCCAAGTGGGACCAGCTGGGTGCTTGGGGCTGAAGGTCGCAGGTTCAGACAATTGTCTCAGGGAGCAGGTGAGGACGGGGAGGGGGCCACTGGGACAGGCGTCTAGCACAGGGCCACCAGGAGTCAAGCTCTTCCTTCTTCCTATAAACCCTCGGGGAAGAGTCAGAGGGACCCCAGCTCAGAATGCCCTGGGCCTGAAGATGGACACCGGAAAGAGCGGCCTTGGCCTTCAGTCTGACTTCATTTCTTAACAAAAAAATTTCCATCATCCTCCTCAAAGTCACTCCCCCAGAACACAGATGAAACCCAGCGGACTGAAGGTCGGAGGCAGAGTGGCTGTCTGCGGAACTTGGCGTGGGTCACAGAGCTCTTAGCGGAGGCTTTCTACTAGAATCCCACAGTGTGTGCATGTGTGCGTATATGGGTGTGTGTGTGCACATGAGCACATGCATGGGCACAACCCAGAAGATACTTCTAAAGTGTTCCTACTGATCCTCCATGTGGTTCGAAAATTGGGTCTATTCTCTCTTTCCCGCCATATGTTTTCTTCAATTTCAGTTTCTCAAAACCATAAAATGTTTAAGGAAAAAAAAACCCTGCTCATTCCAAACCTGTGATTTTCTCCCTGGAGAACAAGCTGAGGCCCACGAGGCTGGCTAAGCCGGAAGAGCCGGCGACAAGAGGCCGGGTGCCTGGACGCCTCTACAGCACAGGGTGCCTGCTGCTCCCTGCAGAGACTTGAGGATTCCAGCAAACTGTCTTTAAAGGACGGTGGGAAGAGGTGGACTCATGCATCAGGTGTTGAAGCCAAACAATAAAAGCCATCTGGGGCCCAGCTTTGATAGATAAATAATTCACAATGAAAATAAAACCCCCTTGCCCCCAGCTCTTTCTGGTTGGTCCCATGGTTACCACAGAATTCAGTTTTGACCTCTCCTTCAGTCTGGGGGCCTCCCTGCTGGCTCAGACAGTAAAGAAACCACCTGCAATGCAAGAGATCCAGGTTTGATCCCTGGGTCGGGAAGATGACCCTGGAGAATTCATGGACAGAGGAGCCTGGTGGGCTACAGTCTATGGGCTTGCAAAGAGTCAGACATGATTGAGGGAATACACTTTCACTTTCCCTTCAGCCTAGGGTGTCCTTTGGCCACGCTTTGAGGGCCTTCGCCTGCTAAGAAGTCACTCACGAGTGTCCACGATCTCTCTTTGGTATGTGAAGGAGACTCAGAAGCAGGTGTTCCCTGCATGGAAGGATATCTGTGGGCCACTGGCCACCTGGTGACCTGTCTAGGCAGGTCCCTTCCCCTTCTGGTGACGGTCACTCTGCCTGTGCGGGCCTGGAGTCTCAGCTGGGGCCTTGGCCCTGATGGGCTGTTTCTTGGAGACAGACCAGCCCTTGGGCCTGTATTTGCAAGAATGGAATTGATAGGTAGATCCCAGAGAGATGGGGGAAAGGAATGGACTTGTCACCAGCCAGACCCTGGACTGGGCCTTGGGGAACTGACCCAAAGGCCACCTTCTCCAGGGAGCCCTCTAGTCAGCCCCTCATTCTTGGGCTTTCACCCCCAGTGATGACTCCTCTGGGAGCCTTTGGCCCTGCCTGCAGCCCCCAGCTCATAGTTCATAATGGGCCGCTTATCTGCGTGGTCCTCTGACAGACTCAGACTCCCCACCAGCTTGTACATTCCAGGCTTTAGGACCTGCGCACAGTAGGAACTCAACAAAAATCTGTTCCTTTGGAAAAAGTGACTCTGTCGGGGGTGGGGTACCAAGGCCAAGGCAGTCAGAGGCAGAGGAAAGAGCCTCTTGGGCAGGGTGTGGGGGCTGGGTTGGTGGAGAGACCCTACTGAGTTCGGGTCTGACGTCCACGTGACTGAGGGCCCCATGGGAAGCTGAGGAAATTCGTGTTTGGGATAAACACGGGCCTCTTTCAAACACAGGCAGGAAACGCACGGTCCCCTGGGCTGGACTGAGGGCAGAGGCAGAAAGCACAATGGAGTGCCAAGAGTTTCACACCCTCCTCTGGGGGTGAACCCATGGCTGAGGACCCGTGGCCGTCTGGGTCCCCCGCTGAGGGGGGGGCCGCTGGGCTCCCCGCTGCAGAAGCTGCACAGTTACCGGGCCTCTGTGAGCGGGCCGAAGCTCCTCGGCTGGCTCGAGAGCAACGGTGAGCTTGGAGAGGGGAGATGCTGCACCGCACTGGCAGTCTCCAGCCGGGAGTGGGACAATGCCCAGGTCTCAGGGGCGCCCCCTGGAGGCACCGGGGACAGACGCAGGGAGACGGCGAGGCGTGCTGGGTCGTCTCTGCGTGTGGGGCAGGGCTCCAGACCTCCGAGGCTGGGCTCCTATCTGGGCCGCCTGCCAACAGCTGCAGCGTCGTGGCCAAGCTGTGAGACCCCTCTGAGCCCCCGCGGTTTTCAGCTTCTCAGTGTGAGGCACAGGGTGGCAGAATTCAATGGGCAGGTGATGGTAAAGTGCGTGTGAGCCGTACGCCTGACGTGGATTTGGGGAGCAGCGCCTACTGGGGCTCCCTGTGGCGGGGGCACACCCAGAGGGCTGGGCGGTGGGGGCCCAGGCCACACTGATGACTGATAGTGTGAAGGTCATCTCTGCTTTTCATGGACGAAAGTCAAGGAGTTATCGCTCAGTCTCTTACTCCTTGTGACCCCATGGACTGCAGCCCAGCCTGCCAGGCTCTTCTGTCCATGGGATTCTCCAGGCAAGAACACTGGAGTGGGCAGCCAGGCCCTTCCCTTCTCAGGGGATCTCCCATTTCCTTCTCCAGGGAATCTTCCTGACCCACGGATCGAACCTGGGTCTCCTGCATTGGCAGTCGGATTCTTTACTGAGCCACACAATTCCAGGTTTCAACCCCATGGGTCAGAGAAAAAGAACACTGGGCTCATGTCCTAGTGGACAGCATTTCCTGAGTGCTTTGTGAGCAAATCCTGACACGCACAGTGTGGCTTCAAGAGCACAGAAGCCCTGGACTTTGCTAATTCCGGCTGCAGAGGGCCTGGCAGCTACTCTCCACCCTGGGAACTTCCTGGACTCAGAAGGCTCTGGAAACACAGGGCCAGGGATGCTTCTGAACCAGCACTGTGCCCTCAAAACCCACTTTGAGGACAAGCGCCCCCGCGGCTGGGCTGCAGCTGTTTGCTGTCCAGGCTGGACGGGCTGCGGGGTGAGGCCCTGGCCGGAGCGCCTGCCCAGCTGACCCTGATGACTTCCAAATCGGAAGCCTGCACACTGGGCCGCCACCTGGGCGGACATCTAACCGGGACACGGGAAGAAGGGTACCTGTTCCAATAGAAGCCTCTGCCTTGTTTCGTCAGCAAGGCTGGGTAGGACACCAGGCAGAGGCTGGCATCATCGGGGCAGACCTGTCCCCCTAGGGAACATGGAAACCCTGTGGGCTGTTTTCTGGATGGACCTGGCGGCTGGAGGTTGGGCATCATGAGTAAGTGAGCAGAGACCCTCCTAGGGCCTGCCGCCCCAGCCCCGGCGCACCCTCTCCTTGCGGGGATCAACAGCTGGCTCCTCAGTTGAGAGGGAAGCGCCAGCCACCCCACAAGCCAGCCCCGCATCGGGAGGTGAGTTATTTCAGTGTCTGCAGAGATCTGGATGGGTAGGCTGGGCCCCAGGCTTTTACTGTCGGGCAGCATAAAAAATAGGGCCTCCAATGCCCGCCTCTGCAGGCCTGCCGGGGACACATGGATCGGGAGCAGACAGCTGGGGCCGGACCATCACTCATCTACCTGACAGCGGCTAACAGCCCCCGTGTTTCAGCGAAGAGGAGACACGTCATTGGCACCGAGCAGGGGGTTGTGGGGGGTAGGGTTGGAGGCCAAGAACAAAGAAACTAGCGCAAAGTGCAAGGTGGGCAAGATGCTGAGCCCCAGAGGCCACACTTGGGTGGACCTCTGCACACCCAGGCCCGACTTTGATAGCGTGGTTCTGGCTTCAAGTGGAGGCAAAGAAGTGTATGGCTCTTTGGTTCGTTTAGCTGTCGGCTGCGCCTCCTTAAACACAAAAGGAAGGCGTGCACAGCGGCGCCAGGAAGAGACCTTTCACCCAAAATGCAATTGGAAGTCTGTGTTTGTGTGGGTGCATTTGACACAGACACAGAACGGTGCACACGCCGGAGCACGCGCGCACACACGTGTCACGTCAACACATGACCCTGCTCTCGGGCCCTCAAAGCCAGCATGAGCCCAGGCTTCAGGGGGAGGCTGAGGGCTGTCCTTGGCTTCTGAGAAAGCTCTGTCTGGATTTCCCAGCTACGAGCCTGGGAACGGCAGCAGCAACTGCCTGGACACGCAGCCAACCTTCAGTCGGGCTCAGAAATAGCTCAGAAAGGGCAGCCGTCTCTCCCGGGGGTTGGGGCAGGGAGGGGAGCAGGTGCCGAGTGGAAGGGGGCTCTAAGTGAGGTGGCTTGAGGGTGACCTTGCTGCTGGGGCCCTCGTGAATGTCCATCAGAGATGGAGGTAAGGGATGCTGGCGGGAGGAGGGGCGGGGGTGCCCTGAGCCACAGGCGTGGAGAGCAGGCGCGGTTAACCCTTTGCTGAGAACAGTGGAAACTGAAAACTCCGGACAGAGGGCTGGGCGCCCAAGGGGATCGCTGCCTCTGGTGCTGAGTGGCCGGTGGCCAGGGGCCCTCAATTTCCCGGCACCGTGGTGGCTCCCTCCCCGACACACTGCTTTTGTCAAGACCCGTCAATCCATCAGTCAACAAGGGTGTGTGCAGGCGTCCCTGAAATAACAGTGGGTGGGGGCTCTGGAGGGGACCCCTCAGGAACAGGGATCGACACTGAGGGTCCCCAGGTGGGGGTGCTGACAAAAGTTATGGAGGTCCCTCAGATCAGAGACGTCCGGGCCCTCCAGACCCAGGGGTCACCCGCCGGGGTGTAAAGCAGCGGGCAGGCGCAAGGCCCTGCTCCTCCGGCTGTGTTTGGGGGCCGTGGTGCTCAGGAAACAAATCTGGCATCTTCATTTCTGGGATCTCAGGCGCTGCAGCCAGGGGCTCACGTGTGAGGGGCTCAGAGAGCTGGCAGACCACGTGCGCGTCTCACGCCAGGCTCCTGCACACAAGGTCTCTGCGCCACACCTGTGCTGAGCCAGCCATAGGAGGGCAAGCTGTGAGTCCTGCCCATCCTGACAGGCCCCCCAAGAGGCACCCCCTGGCCACAGACGACTGGACGGCCCCAAACCAATTTAAAGAGGAAATTGGTATGTTATGGAGGGAACAAAAAAAAATTAGAGACACGATTCTTTTGCCAGAGTTCAAAGCATCACGTCTGGGAGACCCCTCCGTGCGACACCTAAGACTCTGGAGGTGACAGTGGGATGAACTGAGGCTGGGTTGCCCGCTGCCCACCCCTCCAGCTCTCCGACCCCGGGCACTAGCCCGTGAAGGGAATCATTCCTTGCCTGCTGGGGGCCGAGCCAGCCACCCACTGCTGACGGCACAGTGGAGTGGACGCAGAACCCCGAGTGGCAGAGTCCCCAGACACGGCGGCGAGGGGCAGCCAGGGACCTCAGGGGGTGGGGTCGCAGCATTTCCTCAAGTCCCCCCCCCCCCCCCCCCCCACTGCACCGTGTCCCGCGGCCAATACCTGCGGGACTCTGGGCGGCTGAGGGGGTGGATGACGAGCTGGCGCCTCCGGAGTCGCAGTGGCTGGTGCTCCCGCTGCCGCTGGGGCTCCCGCTGGCCGACGGTGAGGGCGAGGACAGGGAGGACGAGCTGTGCTGGTTTATGCACTGGGCCACGGCGAAGCCTGCAAGGCAAGGCGGGAAGCTGTGACCCAGCGGGGCCGCCAGCTGGCCTGGCAGCGGGTGCCGCCTCCCCGGGGACTGTGTGTGAGGTCCCGGGCAGGGGGCAAGCCCCTGACTCGAAGAGGAGGGCTAACTGACCCAAAGCCAGCTCCTTCACTGTCTGGGTCTGCTCCCGAGTTAGTTGAACTCGCCAGGCACGGGATGGGCCTGGACATACTTCAATGCCGTTTCGTGGGTAAGGGTACAGACAGCCATAGAGCCAAGGGCGCGTGTGTGTGCACGAGGGGGAGGGTGGGTGCGTCGCTGACCCATAAATCAGTGCCTGATGCTGGCTTAGCATCACGCCAGCTGCACCGTTGAAGAGGACTCAGCCTTGGGGCTCAGAGGCATCCTGGTGACGCTCACGGAGGGACTTGGGACACCCTCACCACCAAACCGCGGGGCCTCTGCTCATGTGGCCGAGTCCTGCCAGAAGCACGGTGCCCGACCTGAGCTCTGAAGCTGCCCTGGGTGGAAGGGGAGACCCTGAAGATGCCCCCTGCCAGGAACTCGGCTCTGCCCTGGCGGGTCTGGAGTAAAGTTTGGTGCGGGAGGGATGCAAGTTCTGGTGAAAAGCAGGCAATTACAGTTTGACTTGTTCCTCTGAGCAACTCTGGGGTTGAGGATGGGGATGCGGCCTGCCCAGCCCAAGGGAGCGGAGGGGCCCTGCATTTTGGAGACTCACAGACCCTGGCAAGCCCTACCTGGCTCAGCACCAGGACACGCGCCCAGTGTCTGTCCCAGCTGCGAGCGCGAGGGGCGTGGGTCACCGACTTCTCCCCACCCGGCTGCTGTGGGGAGAACGCCTACCCAGCCTGCTTGGCCCTGGGTGCTGGGCATGCAGTGGGAGCGGGCTATTCTGAACGAGCCACCCCGGAGTTCCCGGACGGGGACTCCTGCCTCCTGTACAGGGCTTTTCTAAAGGGACGAGGCTCCTGATCTTATCCACGAACCGCCTGGGAACCTCCCACGGAACAGACTTCTTGTGGATGCTCCTGGGAGCCCAGGCAGGCTGTGCTGTTTCCTGCCTCAGCCCCCCGGGAGCTCTGTGCCCCTGGTTCTGCAGCAAGTTGGGGTGGGTATGCGGGCAGGGCCTTCTCCCCGCTGACAGCAGGGTCCCCGACCTCCTGGCCAGTCACATCAAGCCTCCCCAGCCCTAGCGCACTCCTCCAGGCCCCGAGCCCCACGCGTGCCCGCCACCAGCACCCACTGACACTTCTCCGGGCAGGTTCTCCAGACCTGACCCGGCCTTGCTTAGAACTCAGGCACGTGTCCAGCAGGGGTCCGAGAACTAGGGCCCTCTGTCTGTTTGGTAAGGCAAGTTCGACTGGAACACGGCCGGGCCCTTTGCGTACGTTCTGCCCGCGGCTGCTCGCAAGCTACACTGGCAACCCCGAGACGCTCCAAGAGGGGCCGCCAGCAGGGATCCAAAGCCTGAAATGCTTCGCTCCCGACCCTGAATGGGAACAGCGGGCACGGCCTGGGAGAGGGTGGGGGCACCAGGGAAGCCTGGGCTCCATCCCGGTCCACTCGCTTGCCAGCCGTAGGGCTCTGGCCAGTCTCCCCACTTCTCCAAGCCTCCTTGCCTCCACCCCTTGGTGGGCAGGTCTGGGTGGAGCAGGGGTGGGGGTGGGGTGGGGTGAGGGAGTTTGCAAGGGGACCCGATGCTCTGTTCCCACCTCAGGACTTGGGGGAACCCACACCCAGCTGCCCCCGTGGAGCAGCTCTTTTGTCCTGATGCTTGTATAAATTTATTTTTGTCTGAGGATCAAAAGCTGGGTCTATTTATACCCCCAGCGATGTGTTGGCATGCGGATGTGAAGCCTGGAGGGGGCGTGGCGGTAAGCTCCCCGCCCCCGCCCCCCGCGGAGCACGGCAGGACTTCGCAGGAAGAGGCGTGGGGAGATGCTGGTGCTGGTGACTGGGGAGGTGGGGTCGGGGCCTCAGCTTAACTACCGCGAACATCAAGGCAAATCCAGACGGGAGTCAGGAAGATTCCCGGGGGTGGGAAGGGGTGTGGGCAGCCACAGCTCCACAGAACCAGCTTAATAGTGGCTGACTTCTTAATCACTTCAAGCAGTAAACCCCCAAGTATACAAGCTGTTTACTTGCCTCAAAAATGAATCACTCCCTAACAAACCAAAATGTCAGGATGGCTTTCCCTGAGCGGCTTGTGTATCAGAACTGTGAACGGAGGGGGCCAGAGAGTATGGGAACTGAGTTGAGGGTAAGCCGACCCTGTTACACTCTGGACAATGCCCCAGCCTCGATGGTTTGGCGGTCACCAACCCCTTCTCTTAAGACACGCGTCTTCTCTGTCTTCTCTCTCAAGCTCTTTAAAGCCCTGATTTATTATGGTAAGACATGTGGGGTGGAGTGCGTGGGGGAGCCAAAGAGACGCTGAGACTGCGGGTAGGACAGCAAAGTTCTTTCATGAAGGGAACGGATTCGGGGTCAAGCCATAGATGGACAAAAAATATGGTGCACCTCTGGCAGGTGCTAAGAGTTAGAGAAAAAAGGAACCCCACCAACTGCCGATAACACCTGTTCGCGGGTCTAGCTGGGTGGAGGCGGCTGAAGGCATCTCTCCCTGGCCTGCTGCTGTAGAAATCCAGCTCCTCTCCGTCCATGGCGTGGGGACCCAAAAAGCCTCAGCGATGTTTTCTGTTTGTTTGTTTGCTTTTTAGCCCAGTAGCCCCCTGTGCAGTTTCCTCCAGCTCCTCCCCAGATCGAGCTGGCAACACTTTGAGAGCTGGTTCGACCAAGGGCGCAGCAGAGAACTCAGGGAAAGTGCCTGCGGTCAGGGCTCTGGGCCTCCCGCTCTTGCTTCATCCTGTTCTCGATGAACTAGCTTTGCCGGGAGTGCCAACGGGCTCTCTGGGAGCGAGTTAAACACACATGGGCTGCCAAGTACTTGCCAACTCACAGATGCACCAGAGATAATGGGACCAGGGCAAAGGCAAACAGGCCTCTATGAGAGCTCCTCCAGCAGATAAAATTCTTGGCCCTTCCAAGAAGGTCTCAAGAATAGCCTGTGAGATGTGAATGGAAAGGCCAGATGGATCTTCATAGCATCTGGCTGATCCCACCTTTCGAAAGTGATGCTGTGAAGGCACTGTAAGTGGGTGCATAGATATTCAAAGCACTCGTGCATGTGACAGGGAGCTGGTGACAGCCGAAGCACACACCAATTAAACAAAAGCCAAATAAACCCTCCTACGCCTGGATGATGAAATCCTTGGCGGCTGTCAAACATGCTGGTATAAAAGAAGATGAAGTGTGGAAGGAAACGCTCAAGACATAGTAAATAAAAGAAGATTTGAAAAAGAATGTCCCATCTGCTCCCACTGTTGAAAATAAATAAATAAGTAAAAGATTAAAAAAAAAAAAAAGATCTGTCTTCTGATGTAGGGGACATGGGTTTGATCGCTGGTCTGGGAAGGGAAAAAAAATAAGATCATGGCATCTAGTCCCATCACTTCATGGCAAATAGAAGCGGGGAAAAAGTGGAAACAGTGACAGATTTTACTTTCTTCGGCTCCAAAAATCACTGCAGATGGTGACTGTAGCCATGAAATTAAAAGACGCTTGCTCCCTGGAAGAAAAACTATGATAAACCTAGACAACATATTAAAAAGCAGAGACATCACTTTACGGACAAAGGCCCAGATAGTCAAAGCTGTGGTTTTTCCAGTAGTCATGCACGAATGTGAAAGTTGGACCATAAAGAAGGCTGAACGCTGAAGAACTGATGCTTTGGAATTATAGTGCTGGAGAAGGCTCTTGAGAATTCCTTTGATTGAAAGAAGATCAAACCAGTCATTCCTAAAGGAAATCAACCCTGAATATTCATCGGAAGGACTGATGCTGAAGCTGAAGCTCCAATACTTTGGCCACCTGATGTGAAGAGCCGACTCATTGGAAAAGACCCTGATGCTGGGAAAGACTGAGGGCAGAGGGAAAAGGGGACGACAGAGGATGAGATGGTTGGATCTCACCTGATCTCATCCATGGCTGGCTGGATGGCATCATCAACTCAATGGACATGAGTTTGAGCAAATGCCAGGAGATAGTGAAGGACAGGGAAGCCTGGCGTGCTGCGGTCCATGGGGTCGCAAAGAGTTGGACACAACTTAGCGACTGAACAACAACAGCCATGTAGCCATGGAGCAACTAAGCCCATGAGCTGCAACTAGAGAAAGCCCTCAAAAAGCAATGAAAGGTAGTGCAGCCAAAAAAAAAAAAAAAAAAGACTTTCCTCATTAAAAAAAAAAAAAGTTGCTGCCAATTCATCTCGAACTTTTCACAAAAAAAAAAAAAAAAAAAAATTTCAGGCTCTGTATCTTTCCTTGTACGGAAAGAACAGTGTTAGTTGCTCAGTCGCGTCCGACTCTTTGCAACCCCATGGCCTGCAGCCATCCATTCATGGGATTCTCCATCCAGGCTTCTCCATCCATGGGATTTTCCGGGCAAGCACACTGGAGTGGGTTGCCATCTCCTTCTCCAGGGGATCTTCCAACCCAGGGCTGGAACCTGGGTCTCCTACGCTGCAGGCACACTCTTTACCAACTGAGTCACTAGGGAAGCGCTCTCCTTGTACCGGGAGCGGAGCAAACAGACTGGAGTGGAAGTCGTGGGGGCACAGGCGGTTTACTAGGGTGAGTTTTAATTTTTTTGGCGCTTGTCTGAATTTTCCAGGACTTCTACCACGTACAGCACTTTTAACCAGAAAAAGAGGGGAAGGATGAAGAAAGGCACTCGGGGGCAGGCGGAAGCTGCCAGGTCCCTAACATAGACCTTCGATTTGTCCTGGCCTCTGGAGCTCTCTCCCCTGGAATCACTAAGAACTGGCCCAAAGCTGGGGCCAGACACGATACTCCGGAGCAGGCAGGACAATGGTGAAATGCATTCCCCGCTTTCCAGGAGCCCCGGGCTTTACAGGGTCAGGCCGGGGTCTTCCTGCTGCCCTCTGGCCCTGTTCTGACAGTTATTCTGGGAAGATGAACTCATGAGTAACTCTCTGGCATTTGTCAAGCACACACACAAAATACCACGAAAAGGTCAGCCTGCTATTTTAAGTCCGCTGATAGAGGGAGGGCTGGTCTGCAGGTCAGGACCCCTCATGATCTTGGATGGGCCCCCCATTCTCTGTGAGTCTGTATGTTTTTATGAGAAACACAGTACAGTGAGTGAGGCTCTCTGCGCTTAAATGGTCAGTTTTCTTTTTCCCTATAAATTTGATTTGAATCCCACAGCCTTTTGGGGACGTGGGGAAAGCAGAAGACACTGAAAAGTGCACCCGGAATATACATTGTGCACCACCATTGTCGACAAACCTAGACAGCATATTAAAAAGCAGAGAAATCACTTTGCTGACAAAGGTCCAGATAGTCAAAGCTATGTCCAGCAGTCATGCACGGATGCAACAGCTGGATCATAAAGAAGGCTGAGCATCCAAGAGTTGATGCTTTCGAATTGGGATGAGATGCTTGGATGGCATCACTGACTCAATGAACGTGAATTTGAGCAAACTCTGGGAGATGGTGAAGGACAGGGAAGGCTGGTGTGCTGCAGTCCGTGGGGTCGCAAAGAGTCGGACACGACTGAATAACAACAACAACACTGTTGCCTTTGGGTGGAACACCCACTAAGCTTTCCCCATGAGAGCAAGGTTGCCATAGAAGGCAGTGTCCAGCACTAGCCAACTGCAGCCCAGAAGCTTGCAGGTATGTTTGACTTTGCTCACATCTCGTTTGTGCTTTGCTTGATTTAGGCACTACCATTCATACATTGGGAGATTCTACATACAAGTCTGGGTTTCTGGCTTCTTAAAAAACAATGACCTGGCATCACTGGGCCCTATTCCCACGTGGCAGCAACTGGAAGAAGTGAGCGGTTCCCTTCCCCTCCCTAACTTGCCTGGTGCTCGTAGGCATTTCAGTTAAGAATCTCTGCTCTTTTTCTTTGGATTCTTGGTCAAATCCATGGGACCTGGAGAAGGAAGTTCCAACCCCCAGTGACCTTTCGTCAGCTCCCTCCTCCAGCCCTACCCCTCACCTTTCCAATCAGTGGGGGCCGGGGAGGGCCTATGGAGATGGGGCCCCTGCCTCTTGCAGCCTAGGGAGGTCTCAAACTGAGTGACACGAATCCATTGCTTGGACCTCCCTGGTGGTCCAATGGTCAAGAATCTGCCTGCCAACGCAGGGAACATGGATTCAATGTGGTCTGGGAAGATCCCGCATGCCACAGGGCAACTGACCCCATGTGCTACAACCACTGAAGCCTGTGCGCCCCAGAGCCTGTGCTCTGCAACAAGGGAAGCCACTGCAGTGAGAAGCCAGAGCACCGCAACTAGAGAGTAGCCTTGCTGTCTGCAACTAGAGAAAGCCCAGTTTCAGCAACGAAGACCCAGTGCAGCCAAAAAAAAAAAAAAAAAAAAAAAAGAGAGAACGACTTGCTCTTGGCCTCAGCTAGGCTGTTCCCTCAGTCTGGAATTCCCTTTGGCCTCTTTTCTGCCTTCACAAATCCCTACCCTATCTTTTAAGGCTCAGACAGCTCCGGGCCAGCTTGGGCAAGGGTTTCTGCCGTCAATGGGGCTAACTGCTCTTTCCCCTGTGCTCCCAAAGCCCAGCCTGCCCAGCCTTGGGGCCCCATCGGCCCACATAAGGCATATGTCCAAGCAGGGCAAAAGCAACTTGACTGCAAAGTTGCTTTGCTATTATGTGCAACAACTATCATTATTTTAACAGCTAGCACCTGGAATCCTCGGGGGTTCAGAGCGCTTTGAACAGTGTTTCTGATACTGTGAGCTTTCCCCCAGTACCGATTCTCCCCTTCATCTGCAATTATAGAATCTGGCAACTAGGCACAGCCTGTGACTAAGCAGTGGCCAATGAGATAGAAGTGAAAGTGACATGTTTGGTTTCTAGGAAGGGTTCTTCAAAGGAAAGAGATATGCTTTCCTCCATTCTGCTTCCTTAAACATGGATGTAGTGGTTGGAACTCCAGCAGCTATCATGGCCCATAAGGATGAATCACATACTAGGGACAGCAGAGCACTGGGCAGGAAGGATCTTGGGTCCCTGATGCTTTTGTGGAGCCCCTGACTCCCTTCATCCAGGATTCCACTCCCTTAAAGGTATATAAACCCTTTGGGATTTTTGTCTTCTGTGCAGTTGGACCTAATCTTAACTGCCAGTTGTTAAAAAACTTCGGTAATGCAAGGGTGTGAGCTGAGCTCTGTAGGGACAAGGCACTGGCTGGCCCTTGCACTTCCTGGGGGAAATCTGGGGTAGAAGAGTAAGGAAAAAGAGGGGAAGGAGCAGTTGAGAGGGGACCTTCCTCACGACCCCACAAATCTTTAGGCAATATTCCTTCAGCTCTTTTCTTCTGCGTTGCAAGTGGCCTTTTTAGGGGAGTACATAGGAAAGGAACCGAGTTCCCATCTGGGTTCACACCAGGCCACACAAAGATGACGCACAAGGGCCAAGACCTGGAAGCAGCCAGGACCATGAGAGAGTCAAGGGTGGGGAGGACTGCACGTGTGCGGGCAAGAGGACCTAGGGGTCTGAGCCAAAGTTTCCTAAACCCTGGAGAAGCAAGGAGGCCCCAGCTGACCTCTGCGGTCTGCCCAGAACTTGTGCTGTTCTGCGTACTATGATTCTATATAAGAGATACTGGTTATGTGACTGACATGCCACTCTATCAGGTTGAAGACTGGAAAATCTGAAAACTACCTGAGCACGTGGGAGATTCAGCAGAGACCTTTCAGAGAGCTGAAGGGGAGGGAACCCCACTGGCTTAGACTTCATCTCAGGGATTGTGACCACTGAACGGCAGCAACTTTACCCCAGAGCCTCACCCGTTACAGGCACTTCTACAGATCACCTGCTTCCAGGGAGAATGCAAGGTGGCTGACATCTTAAAAACCAAACCCAAATAAATGCCACGGCTACTAAATACTAAAACTACTAAATACTGAAAGCCACGAAAACACAAACTAAACAGTGAGACTCCAACAATAAAGGTGAGTGGAAAGTGAGAAGCTACATCAGAACAACTTCCAGCGAGGGGAGATTGACGTCACCACTTGGCTCTCATTTCCTGGGGGCCAAGACCTCAAGGAACACTGTCCTAGGGGACCGAGCTCTCATGACATCCCAGCTCATATTCGAGATTCCTGTCCCATTACACCCTCCTGGGCAAGGTCCCCGAAGGCAGGTTCCTGGAAGAATCAGCTGCCTGGCTGGAGATGGAGCCTCGTTCTGGAAAGATAATGTCACATCACAGCATTTTGCAAATTTTTTTTTAATCTCGACAGTGAAATTCTAGTTTATACGCGAGATGAAAACAGAACTTCCCTGGCTGCAGGGTGCCTGATCAAGGGTAGGCTTCCCTTCTCTTGTTTTTTCTAGAACGAACCTCTGTAGAGCCTGCCTGTGAAACTCACAGACAAGTCACGTGGGTGGCTCAATGCCTCGAGTCTACAGGCTGCAAACTCAAGCAGCAAGGGTTGGACAGGTAACAGTGGTGAAAGAGAACTGAGGGGTAAAAGGCAGACAGTCTCCTCCACTTGCCATCTGTTTTCCCTTGTTTGATTGCAACATGGGCACTGAGAAATCACTTTCTTCTATCAGGAAAACGAACCTGATTCATGGGGCATTCAGCCTGTGTCGGGGAGACAAGAGGGAGTGGGGGAGACTGGGGAAAACTGGAAACTACAGCTCTGCAGCCCCCTCTGACTGCTGCTGCCTGAGAAGGCAGCCACAGCTCTCCATTCCTCAGGAGAAGCTGGTATCTAGATTTTGGTGTAAAACTTCCTGATTTTTAAAATTGCTGACAATTCACTTCACATTTCTTTAAAAAAAGAAAAAGAAGCAGGCAAGCCCCAGGCAAACCAAACCGAGCATGTCTCCCATACGCCTGTGGTCTCTGCCAGCTGAGACAGGGGGCATCAAGGCCGAGCTCCTGACATGTACACCTTCTGAGTCTGAATGACACGACCCTGAGTCAATGAAGGCTCACATGGATGTGTTTCAAAGAAGCCCAGTTTCCAAGAGACCTCTTTCAGGATATAGATTCCAGACTTGAGAGGGAAGAGCCGTCCACCCTGGCAAAAACCAAGCCTTGCTTCTCGACAGTCTCAGCTGGAATGAGGACTGTGGGGTGGGGGTGCTCCACCCCCATCAGTCTTTCTTTAGCAAATTCGCCCCGGGGCCCTGGCTCAGGTTGTGAGGATGCAGTGTCCGTATTTTTCTCACCGCTCCTCGATGCTGGGAAACAGTAAAAATAATCAATTGGCCCCGTGACCTTGCGCACAAAGCTGAAGACGGCAAGTGCAGCCGTGGCCCGATTTCCCCCACCCTCGCTGGCTCCTTCCTTGCTGGGCCCCTTCACCTCCCCCCAGCGCAGCCTGCCTGGGCCCTGGGGCCAGAGAGGAGGCGCAGGGCTGAGACGGAGTGTGGGACTCCGCCTTCGGGTGGCTCTGGATGGACTGTATCCGGAGATATCAGAGGCTGGCTTTGAAGCCTCTACCTCCCCGCCTCACCCTCCGCTTTCCCCCGCCAGATGAGACCAATGGTCAGCAGTGGGGCTGCACCTTGGTGGCTCAGATGGTAAAGAATCCACCTGCAATGCAGGAGACCAAGGTTTCATCCCTGGGTGGGGAAGATCCGCTGGAAGAGGAAATGGCAACCCACTGCAGTATTCTTGCCTGGGAAATCCCATGGACAGAGAAGCCTGGTGGGCTACAGTCTATAGGGTCGCAAGGAGTCGGGCACGATTTAGCAATTAAACCTCCAACTAGCAAAGCCAAAGTGCCTGAAACTGTTCAAAGAACATGGGGGGCACAGGGCGAGGACTCCGCTTCAGAGTCAAGTTCAACAGCCGCGTACCCACTGGGCCATGAGTGGCCAGGCGTTCACCTAGGCCTCCTCTAAGGAATTTGCACAAAAATAAAAGGATCCACCAACAGATCCCCTCTGTCTCCCCGTAGTGAGTCACACGATTTACTGTTTCGGGATTGTGGGCCCAAAACTCTGGGCTCTAGGGCCAACACTCGGCCACCCTGCAATGGTGACCCTGAGCGATTTCTGATCTGTGTGTGCACTTCCTGCTTGGCCCAGGGGGCATTTCTACCGCCTCCCTCGGCCGAGCCTGAACAACCTCACCACAGGCGACGCCCTCCATCACTGATGGGCAGGACCTCAAAATGCTTAAAGACTTTTATTTCTGTTTTTTTTTTTGGGGGGGGGGATAAATGTCCAACATATAAAAATAGCTGGAAACTTGCAGAATCTTTTAACCTATAGCTGTTTATCCTCAGATAAATCCTCTTGGATTTTAAAGACTATACTTGAAAACCTGCAGAAAAGAAAAAACGGTCTTTCAGTATCTGTTCTCCTTGTGCTCTCTCGGTCCCAGCTCTGCCCCTCAAACTGCGCTTGTTCTCCAGTGACGCCTCCCTGGGGGGGCTGCCACCCATGGAAGAGACCTGGGGTCTAAGTGGCCCTCTGACTGCCTGGGGGTGTCTTGTGAACGTCAGCCCCTCGTGTGCTGCCCTATACTGCCTTGGACACGAGCCTCTCTCCAGGCCACGGGGGCGGGGGGGCCGCTGGCAGGTGGGGACCATGCTGGACTAGATCTCCGAGAATCTCTTAGAGGAGCGTCCCCTGAAGGTGGCCAGGACTTGGGCTTTGTTCCCAAGGGCCAGGGCCCTGCCTTGCCCAGCCCCTGCCCTCTTCCAATGACATTACCGTCTATACAATAGTGAGAAGAGAGCTCCACAACAGTCTCTCAGCAGAGGTATTAGAAAGCCCACCAGTGGCCATCTCGGCTGCCTCTTAACTGAGGCAGGAAACAGGGCTGAAAGAGCAGCGAGAGGGAGGCCCATTAGACAGCGATCGGGGGTGCTTCCAGATGCAGGGAGTGGGTCACAGACCCCAGACTCCTGGTCCCAGCAGAAGGCCAGAACCACTGGCCAGGGCTGAACTGGGTCAGCTGCAGCCCTGCGTGAAAAGGACAAACAACCTCCTGAGGTTTTCAGCGGGCCCAAGGCCCACTGATTCTTTCCAGCAAGTCTCCACCCCATCGGCCCTGCTCTGTACGCTCAGGCCGGAAGTGGGTGACGTGTGCTGACACGTGCTCCCAGCCTCATGCGTTCTACGAGGGGGCCATGTGCAAGGGGGCCAGGGGACCAGTTTTGACCTTCCTCATGTGAAGTCCACATGTACTTAACACACTCCCAGAGCACCCACCCACCTGTGGTCCTGGTTCCCTGTGCATGTGTGCAGGACCATGGGGTGGCTCCCTCCTGCAGCGGGGCCACGTCAGGGTCTCTGGCCACGTGCCTTAACAGACTGGGGTTAGGCCAGACGGACAGGTGATGACGTTGGCCGACACATCACTGGCAGTAAGGCCTGGAGATGCTATCTGGAACTACGTGGGGCAGGTAGGATCAGGTAGTGTGTGAGGAGCCACACATAGCCCAGAGCAAGCTTCAAAAGCCATGACCGAGGTTGCTGAGTGGACGGGGCTGTCACCTTCGGACCTGGCAGTGCTGTCTGAAGCCGCCAGGCAGACGGGGGACACAGCTATGGGAGAGGACACCTCAGAGCAGATACCTGACTCCGCGGCTGTAGTTCCCACTCTGGACACACAGCATACAGGTGTGAAGGGAGTTCGGGGGTCTGGGCACCCCGCGTGGCCATGTAACCTCAAGGAAACCACTTAGCCCACAAAGCCTATGGATCTCACGTGTAAAGCAGGTGACCACAGCTCCCCTCAGAGGGCCCAAGAGGAGTGAACAAGTCGCGACGGTCTAAGGGTTCAGTTAGCATGAGCTGTTTTGACCACTTAGCTGGCATTTATGATACAACTGGAATTTGGGCCCAGTGAGGCAAGAACTGGGGATGTTCGTTTTTAGGAGGGTCTTCACACCTGGGGGATGTGTCAGAAGCAACGGCTCAGCTCAATAGAGAAAACGGCACAACACACAGCAGAATCCTTCCTTCTGTTCACTGTCAGAACTAAAGGTCCCAAAAGCAGGGCTTTTAAAAAGCAGCTGTCAGTAGCTAAGCTTAAGGGATGTGTATTAAAACAGTATATGAGAAAACGAGCTTCTTGTTACTTCCACCTAGATTCTTGAAATCTCATCTGTTAAGTTTGGGCTCAAGACACACCTGACTGGGGATTTCCCTGGCGGTCCAGTGGTCAAGAGTCCACATTGCGATGCAGGATTGACACAGGCTGGATCCCTGGTCAGGGAACTAAGACCCCACGTGCCACTGTGTGTGTGTGTGTGTGTGCTCACGTGTGTGTGTGTGTGCTCGTGCTCACATGTGTGTGCCCCTCTCTGGCTCAGATTCACCTTTTTGTTTCCAAAAGGCAGCAGCTTCAACAAACTGTTCAGGAATGACGCTGTCACCTAAGGAGAGGTGTGTGTCTTCTCGATGGAAAATGCCTGAAAAGGAGGCTTACAGGGGCTTGAAGGGGCTTCTCAGGTGGGCTCTGGTTTCTCCTCTCTGCTTCCTTGCCAATGCTAAGCTAATGTGTTCGATGTTACAATCACCCTGGCTGTTCTGCATTTGTAGTTTTGACTTATTTTTTTGTATTATTAATATTTCATCATAAAAGTATTGATTTCCTTTAACTAAGAGACTTTAAAGTTTGCTGCATCCTTAAGCATGATTTTATTATGTCTTGGGGCCAAATGTTTTTTGCCTCCCCCCAAAGGAATGCGTTTCCTTTTATATAAAGTGTGTCAAGAAGAAAAAGGAATTGATTCACAGAATTCTGCCTCATAGGCAACTTTTAAGGAACGCATCTAGCACGGGGCTACTTGAATAGATGTTTCCTCAATGTGATGGTAGTGTCTCATGGTTAAGCCAGAAGTAGGAAAAAAGCAGAAAATTTATATTAAAATACAAACCAGCTCCAAGAGAAGGTAACACAGGAAAATGAAGACAACTCTAGATATGACCCCAAAGCATAAAAACTCCCTTTGAATGCAGAATGAGTCGGAAAAACTTGTGTCCACACTGTCATCACTCTTCCTGCCCTTCAGAAAGTCAGCAGAAAACAAGCAGAAATACTGCCACTCTGGGGTTGCCTAGAGAAGGCTCCGTTTTCCTCTGTCTCTACAGCACCGGCTGCAGAGTTAGGGAAAAAGACGCTGGGTTTTACAGACCCGTCCAGGAAGCGGGCGGAGGGCAGTGGCTGGCAAACCAAACCAGGCGCTCTGCAATGTTTAAATATTGAGCATCCTTTCTCCTTCCTCCACATTTATTATTAACTTGGACCCGCATCGCCGTGTGCATTGACTTCACTTCTTCCAAAGAATCCGAGACACAATGGACATTGAGTGGGGGCGGGGCTGAGATTTGGGTTTCTTTCTCTCAGACCCTTGCTGGAAATCCTTTACGGTCAGCCCTACGTTTTTAGAGCCATGAATTCCTGGAAACGTCTCAGCCTTTCAATGACCCCTGGCGCCCGAACGCGGATGATTAGTGCCCCAAATATTGACAGACCGGCCTCTCTTCCCCTTCCAAACAAGCGAGCAGTGTCGGAGCGAGGCTGCATAAAGATGCCCATTGCCACCGGGCGGGTGGGGTTGGGGAAGCGTCACTCAGACAGGGCGCTCTTTTGTTGGGTTGGAACTGCAGTTCCCTCTGCTTTGACCAGGTGGAAATGAGATGTCTGTGGTGCTACGTGAGTGTCAGAAGCGCCCAGTTTAAAAAGAAACAAACCCTGTCTACAGCCACCAGAGGTCCTCTGGTCGGTGATGGGACAACAGGCTCGGGGGCTGGCCATGGCCCCGCTGACACACAGGCTCATCAGATGTCCGCAGCCTGGCCCCACTCCTTGTGGCGACCAACGCTTTGGATTGGAAATAGAAACCTCCAATCTTCCCAGAAGGCAACGCGGCGGCACCTTTTCTGGGGAAGGAGTGGGGGGTGGGGGGTGGACCATCCATCATGCCCTGGGGGAAACCAGCCGCCCTCCTGTCCAAAGAAGATCCCCTGGACCTGCCAGGAGGAATAAACCGGCTACAAGCGGTCCTTTTGGATGGGTTTTTATCTGTTCAGGGGAAATTGTCCCAAATGACCGGCCTGCAGCTTCCACTTTCTTTTTAAAGACAGGGCTACATTTGAGATCGATGTTTTCCCCTGAAACGCCGGCTAAATTTATCCTTCCCTGCATCCTGCGCTCTGGTTTCTGCACTCAGTTGGCCCTTGTCATGCCGAGGGAAGCGTCTTGTCTTCGGACGCCCCTCCCTCGCTGGCGGTCCTCGAGCACTCAGCCCTGTCCTGTGGTCATCACTTCACACAAAGCCCCCTGGGTTCCCGCCACCGTTCTCCTCACCCCCTGGAGCCCCCATGAATTGAGCTCCAATCTCCCGAGGTCTTCACTTGGCTCCAGCTCTCAAAATTAACCCCTAGAAGCCTTCAGGTTGGCTGGTTTCGAATGGTCCTGACCACCTGCTCCCCGCAGTCTGCCCCCCAAAGCGGTGTCACGTGATTGCCATTGCGGGGCGTGAGATGATGTAGACTGCTCAGGGGTTTACGGGTTGAACCGACCAGAGGACTTACTTTCTCTTCTGGTCTCGCTTGGCAGGCTGCCCTGTGAGTGAGATTTCACTGATTGATTTCATGCCTGATGCACCAAGAGCCCGGTATCTCTGAAACCTTTATTCATAGACGCGGTTGCAAGAGAACAGGCACTTGGAGCTATGGCTTCTATTTAATGTTAACCTGTGGACTCTCTCTCTCTCCCTTTGGCAGGAATAAGAAATAAAATAAAAATGAGTCTTACTAGAAAGGATGTGCATGCCCACGCTGGTAGCACATACGCACCTGCCATGGAAAGGATTTACCCTGGGGGGTTGAGCAGGCTGGCATCTCTGGAGAGCCCTGGGGGATGAACATATGGGGTCTAGGTGGGACCTGAGGGGTATCCCCCACTTTGCTTTCTGGAAAGCAACCTGGCAAGGGGCTCTCAAGAACTTTAAAGGATCTCCCTGATGGTCCAGTGGTTAGGATTCTGTGCTTCCAATACAAGGGACATGGGTTCGATTCCTGGTCAGGGAACCAAGATCCCACAAGCCGAATGACACGGCCAGAAAAAACAAACAAAAAAGCCTTAAGTACAGGCATTCCGATTAGTACTAAAGAATGGTTTCTAAAGGAATCACTGGAGACCTGGACAAAGATTTCTGTGTAAGGATGTTCATCTCAGGGTGGTTCACAACGCAGTAGAAACAACCTGTGTGTGTGAATGCTCAATTTTTAAGTTGTGTCTGACGTTCTGTGATCCCATGGACTATAGCCTGCCAGCTTCCTCTGTTCATGGGATTCTCCAGGCCAGAATACTGGAGTGGGTAACCGTTCCCTTCTCCAGGATCTTCCCAACCCAGAGATTGAACCCAGTTCTCCTGTATAGCAGGCAGATTCTTTGCCATCTGAGTCACCAGGAAAGCCCAAAATTACCCGAGTGGGTAGCCTTTCTCTTCCCCAGGAGATCTATCCGACTCAAGAATCAAAGCAGGGTCACCTCCATTGCTCGTGGATTCTCTACCAGCTGAGCCACCAGGGAAGCCCCTCATTCTCAGAACTGTGAGACAACATATTTCTGATGTTTGAAGCCACCCAGTTTGTGGTACTTTGTCATAGCAGCTGTAAGAAATGAATACTCAGACGCAGACTATTATGTAGCCCTTGAAAATGAAGTACTAGGAAGAGGGGTTTGGCAGCCTGGGGAAATGCTTCTGGCATGACAGCAATGCCATTAAAAACAAAACCCTTAGAAAGAGACTCACAGACTTAGAGAGTGAGATTATGGTTGCTGGGGTGGAAGGGATAGTTAGGGAGTTTGGAATGGACATGTACACACTGTGGTATTTAAAATGGATAACCAACAAGGACTTACTTAGAGCACAGGGAACTCTGCTCAGCGTTATGTGGCAGCCTGGAGGGGAGGGGCGGTGAGGGGAGAATGGATCCACGTTTATGTATGGCTGATTGCCTTCGCTGCACCCGAAACTATCACAACATTGCTAATCGACCATGCACACGTATGTGCTAAGTCACTTCGGTTGTGTCTGACACTGTGTGACCCTACGGACTGTAGCCATCCAGGCTCCTCTGTCCATGGGATTCTCCAGGAAAGAATACTGGAGTGGGTTGTCATGCCCTCCTCCAGGGGATCTTTCTGATCCAGGAATCAAACCTGCATCCCTGTGTCTCCTGCACTACGAGCAGATTCTTTACCACTAGCGTCACCTGGAAAGCCCAATTGGCCATAGCAAGAAACAATTAAGTGAAAGTTGCTCAGTCATGTCCGACTCTTTGCAAACCCACAGACTACACAATCCATGGAATTCTCTAGGCCAGAATACTGGAGTGGGTAGCTGTTCCCTTCTCCAGGTAGCTGTTCCCTTCTCCAGGGGATCTTCCCAATCCTGGGATTGAACCCAGGTCTCCCACATTGCAGGCGGATTCTTTACCAGCTGAGCCACCAGGGAAGCCCAAGAATACTGGAGTGGGTAGACTATCCCTTCTCCAGAGGATCTTCCCGACCCAGGAATTGAACCAGGGTCTCCTGCACTGCAGGTGGACTCTTTACCAACTGAGCTATGAGGGAAGCCCATACTCCAACGCAAAATAAAAAGTACCAAAAAACCCCCAAAAACAAAGCCCAACAAAACCCTTACACAACAAGGAGTCTCTATACACACAAGGCACTACATTTAATATCTCATAATTATCTACAGTGAAAAAGAATCTGAAGCTGCATGCCTGAATCTAACATAATATTGTAAATCAACTATAGTTAAATTACAAAAAAAAAAAAAAAAAAGGAATCCTCTGTTGTATAGGGAATAGCAGGCGTATGGGGGTAGGGAGAAGGGAAAAACCAACAAACGAAAAAAAGCAAAAAACCCAGACAACACAGCAATTCTGATCCTCGGGTTCACATGCATCCAAGGGTGCCCACTGCAGCAGCATCTGTGATGGCAAGCCAGGAAACAACCAAAATGCCCAGAGAAAGGAACAAATGGATCCACACTATGGAATATTACACAACCCTGAAAAAGGACGAGTGAAATCTATACGCATTAACACAGAAAGATTTTTGATTCACTGCGGTGCCTGAAAATCAAGCTGCAGAAGGGTATGCAGAACAATGATTCTGTTTGGGTTAAAAAAAAAAAAGGGCAGCTCAAATCATAAGACAGCTACAGATCCATAACCCCTTCCTTATCCTAAACCCTCCAACCTCTTTACCACTAGCGTCACCTGGAAAGCCCAATTGGCCATAACAAGAAACAATTAACCCTTGAGGTTGGAGGTGTTCTGGGCTTTATAGACTCTTTAAGGGTTAAAAGGCCATGGGGCACACACATATATACTAGGTCACACCCTCACCTGGGTCTCAGGTAGCTGAAAACCAAATTGATTAAATTTCTGCAGGGAATAAAACCAAGTCTAGTCACAATAGATGGTGGCTGTAAGTCTTACAAATAGCCTATCGATAGTTCAGGGCAGGTTCTGCCATCAAGTGACTTATGAGAAGCCTCGTGGTGCTCAGTGCTGTGTGGACTTCAGAATCGCAGAGAGGGCCGAGGCCCCGTGCTGCCCACTGGCCATGGGCGGACATGTAACTGCACGGGGACCGATCTGGAAAGAGATGAGCCAAACTGTGGACGTCTGGGGAGTGGGGAGCATGGCGGGGGGGACTTAGGTTCTGTTTGTAACATTTTAATTTCTTTTAAAAATGAAGAGCCAACTCATGTATTTCCTGTGTTGTGTGTGCTAAGTCGCTTCAGTGTGTCCGACTCTGTGTGACCCTATGGACTGTAGCCCGCCAGGCTCCTCTGTCCATGAGATTCTTTAGACAAGAACGCTGGAGTTGGTTGCTGTACCCTCCTCCAGGGGAATGTATTTCCTAGGTAACTAAAAATTGGGGAGAACGAGAAAGAGAAGAAAAACAGAGAAAAGTAACAGATGAGAAGTAAATGGAAATACTAGTGGTGGAGTGGAGGGGTGGAGAGACTGGGGTGATATCTTCTTCTGTAGCTTAATTCCCTGGCGGTCCAGCAGTTAGGACTCTGCTTTCACTGCCGAGGGCACGGGTTCAGTCCTTGGTCAGGGAACTAAGATACCCCAAGCAGCATAGCATGGGCAGAGGAGGGGTCAGGGGGAAGGAATCTTCTTGTAGTTTAACAGTTCCCATTGACAATTTTCTACATTCATGCATGTAAGCCACAAAGGCACACAAGAGGCTTGCGGCCACAGGGACACACGAACGGCTCCATCCATCCCTGTCGTCGCCAGCTCATCCCCAGCGCCCTGGCAACCTTGGGGGACCGAGTCCCGCTCTCTCTGACTCACTTCCACCGCCGCCCCCATCGGCTCCTACTCCGCTGCAGCTCCACCGCCGTGAAATATGGCCCCTTCCCGGGGCGCTGCTCGCACGCCTGCCGCTTTGATTCATCATCTCTTACTCTCTCCGTCCTTTATTTTTCTGCCCTCTTTGGCCTTTGATTGCTTTTCGGGAGTTTATCATATTGAACTTTTATCCCTTTCCAGGAAACCCTATTCTTTTTTTCCCCCCCCTCCCTTTCACAATTAATAAATAATCGAGATAGCACTGCTTTGGACAGAAGCACATCCTGCCTCCTAAACGGAACTGCCGGGAGCATCTCTTGGGGACCCCGTCCAGGCCCGTGGAGGGCACATCGCCTGTCACTAGGAGGAGAGTGCTGTGGTCCACTGCCATGCTTAGGGAGAGGGTGCCAATGGGGTTCTAGGTATCTGAGCTGCCCTCCATCTTACGAGACTGCTGCAATTTCACGGCTCTCTTCGGAGAAGGGATGGGAGGATGGGGGTGCGGGGCGGGTCTGAGTGCCAGGGTACTGACAGGGAAATAGAGGCACCGTATCTGAGTGTGAGCAAGGGCTCTGGAAACAGACAGGTTAAAGCCTCAGCCCGGGGATGCTGCCTGCCTGTGTCGCCCAGAGCCTGGGATTCCCAGGGTGAAATATGGAGGAAAAGAATCTGTTCCTCACGCATTGCAGTGAGAACTAAATAAGAATATAGGGCTTCACTTTATAAGAAAGTGTATTTAAAAAGTCACTACTGCAATTTATTCTTTCTTTTTTTCTTCTTTTCCTTCATCTTTGCTTTAGATATATAGTTCCAATGATATTATTTCTTATAGGGGCAGTTCATCAAAGGTAGCTTGTTGCAATGCTTAACTTATATTTTTTATAAATATTGCTTATCAAAATAACATCTCTGCTTAGTGCTTTTGGTTTTTTTATTTAAAACATTAGAATAGATGTAAATAAGTTATAGGGAGTTTTATGTATATTTAACTGTTTTGCTTTTCTCTTTAATCCTTTGATTATACTGTGTTAAATAAAATATAACAATACTGCCTAGTGGTATATATTTTAACATTTTCTTATAAGAAATACATTTTTAATCTAAGCATAAAATAGTACTTAGTGGATGATTTCAAGATATAAGAGATTTTGGAAACTCCACCATAAATAAATATTATTTAAGTGAGGAAATATTTTGGTTTATGATTTTGTTAAAAGAACCCCCTAATGGAATTGGCAGTCCCTGATATGGTATCTTTAAGGTGGGGCTGAAAGTACTGAAACAGCAGTTTTGTAGATAAATCTGAATAGCATCTCATGGACTCAGTGTAGGTCCTGTTGGTGTCACAGATGAAAATATCACATTTCTACTTCAAGCATATTTCAAAGGTGCCTGCTAACTAAAATTTTTCTTTTATCTTAATGTTGTACCACGTAACATAAAGTTGTGTGTATGTGGAGCAAATGTAGAAGTTATTCAGGATAATAACAGATTTTTAAACAAAAAGAATGTACAACATTACATCATGATAATATCTACAGTACATTAGCAATCATGAGTTAAGGTCATATATATCTATTTGCCTGAAAATATCTTGATACATTAGTATATTAATATTGTCAATAAAATATTTAAAGGTACTGAGCTGTATTTTCCTATTATTAAAGTGCTGGCATAAGAAAATTTACACAAATACAGTAAAGTGAAGCAGATGCCAATTACCTTCTTCCTTTCCTTTTTTATTTTATTAATTATATTTTATGATTCTGTGTTGTGTGTGCATGATGGACATGTACCTTTTTGTTCACCATTTAAATTTCCTTTAGAATGAATTGAGATGAAAATGCAACAATTAAGTGGAAAATTAGGTAGTCAATCATTGGAATATTTCTCACAAGGTTATTACTTTTGAAAGAGATAAAAAGGAAATATCACTGAAGCATCTGAGTTATGTGTTCATAGAGAGGGCTTCCGTGGTGGCTCCGTGGTAAAGAATCCGCCTGCCAGTGCAGGAGACATGGGTTCGATCCCTGACTTGGGAAGATCCCACATGCCGTGGAGAAACTAAACCTGTGCACCACAAGTATGGAGGCTGAACTCCAGAGCTGGGGAGTTGTGGCTACTGAGCCCACAGGCCATGTCTGCAGCAAGAGAAGCCACCACAATGAGGAGCCCGCACACGGCAACGAAGAGGAGCCCCTGCTCGCCACAACTAGAGAAAGCTCTTGCAGCAACAAAGACCCAGCAGAGCCGTAAATAACTTTATTAAAAAATAAATAAGAATACACACAGCCATGCTTAGTGTGCGTGTGTGCTAAGTTGCTGCAGTCGTGTCTGACTCTTTGTGATCCCACGGACTGTAGCCCACCAGGCTCCTCTGTCCATGGGATTCTCCAGGCAAGAATACTGGAGTGGGTTGTCATGCCCTCCTCCAGAGGATCTTCCTGACCTAGGGATCAAACATGTGTCTCTTATGTCTCCTGCACTGGCAGGTGGGTTCTTTACCACTAGCGCCACCTGGGAAGCCCAGTGCTTAGCATGGGGCTGATACAAAGTAATTGCTCAATTCACGGGAGTTGGCCTTATTAAGTTATAGCACCAGGAATGACTCCAAGCATTTATCTCCAGACCCCCCACCTCGCCAGTTTTCACAACACAAAAAGAGGAGCACTCTAGCCCTAATCATCTCCAAGAAATAACACGGGGCATTTGGGATCAAATTTTTAAAAGTCCCTGTAGCGAGCTGGACGGAGCGGCTGACATGTCATCACCCGGTACCAGGAGGCGACCTGCAGGTAGCGTTCACCTGTTTTCTGTCTTGGGGTCACGACACGGACACAACTTCAGAGGTTTTCAACAAAGGCTTGCAGCAGTGATTCTAATACCTACTTTCTTTCCCAGAAGTCATGATTCTGAGGTCAGACCACAATCAACAGAGATTTCTGGAAAGGTATGAAATGCAAACTTATCTCATGATTTACAGGAAAGAAAAGGGAACAGGAGGCTGTTTTACCAGCAAGAACAGAGTCGTTTCTTCAAAGTCAAAAAAAAATGGAAAAAGGCACATTTTAGGGAAGGGGGAGGCCGCCATGTGAGTCTGGATTGCATCAAGGTTTCCAAATTATCCCAGAATGTGCTGCAGGTTCCAATTTCTTTTTTTCACTTTTGGATTGCTTTAAGGAAAATGTTGCATAAATAGGACTATTTTATAATTAAATGGGACACAAATGAGATAATCTGTTCGTTAGGCAAAGATGACAGCTTCGTGACAGTCCTACTAGTTTAGAACTGGTTTTGAAAATACATTTCCCTGGTGGTCCAGGGGCTAAGAATCTGCCTTGCAATGCAGAGGACGCAGATTCAACTCCTGGTCAGGGAACGAAGATCCCACATGCCACGGGTGCAACTAAGCCTGCGAGCCACAGCTAGAGTCTGTGAGGCACGAGGAGAGATCCTACATGACGCAGTGAAGATCTCGTGTGCTGAAACTATGACCTGATGCAGCCAAATTAAAAAAAAAAAAAAAAAAATCAGGCCTTTTGGATTTGTAGTCCGCACTCAAATTACTGATTTCAAAGCAGGGTGATGTTTCTCACGTTTGTGTAACATTTCAGAGATTATATTACGCTTTTACAATCATGTCGCTAGATCTTTACAAAAACCATGTGAGAAAAGGTTCATAGCCAAAGGACCAGTGTCAAGGACTGCCGGCCACCAATGCTGTTTCTGCCTTTCACAACTTCAGTTCCCTTTCCTCTTCAATAGGAAGAGATCAAGTCCTGAGCCCTTGGAGTGGGAGCACTGACTCCAAGATCCTAGACAACCAGAGAACTACCCCTAGGGAGTATCAAATAGTGAGAACTCACACTAAAGAAACCACTGGAATACAATACCCAGCATCACCCCCAACCACCAGAAACACCCTTTGCAGGACGCCTCAACTAAACAACAAACAAAACAAAAATACAAACCAAATCATCAGCAGACAGGATTACCACCTCACTCAACCTCATCCATCAGAGGAAAAAGAAACAAACCATCAAAAACTCAGTACAAATCTCACCCTATAAGAAGCTTACACAAACTACTGGACCAACTTTAGAGGTCAGAAACCAAAAGGAAGAAAGAGTTCAAAAAAATCAATAAAACTTTGTCAAAAAAGTACATCTTTATTGAGGTATAACCACATACTGTATAATCGACTCATTTAAAGGGGTGTGTGTGTGTGTGTGTGTGTGTGTGTGTGTGTGTCTGTGTGTGTGTGAGTTGCTTAGTCGTGTCTGACTATTCGCAGTCCCATGGACTGTAGCCTGCCAGGCTCCTCTGTCCATGGGACTCTCCAGGCAAGAATACTGGAGTGGGTAGCCATTCCCCTCTCCAGGGGATCTTCCCAACCCAGAGATCCAACCTGGGCCTCTCTCACTGCAGGCAGTTTCTTTACCATTTGAACCACCAGGGAAGCCCATTAAAGGTATAATCCAGTGATTTTTCAGTCTATTCAGAATTATGCAACCATCACTAGAATCAATTTTAGAACATTTTCATCCCCTGTGTAACTAGTTGTAAATTAACTTGGGGGTTACAAACACATGTATCCCCAGCTATGCTGAAATGAGCCCATCACCCAGTCTTTTCAAGAATGTCTGATCCTGGGTTCTCCCTTTCGTTCTGAGAGTAGTGTAAAACACTTATTCTTCACATCAGGTCTGAACTCAAGAACTATCTCTTCCAACAGAGTTCATCCGGAAAATGTCCTGGGTCCAATTCCTCCGGCTCTTTGTGGAAGAGGGGAGGGTACCCGCACTGTTGCTGGGAGCCTGGGCTACACACCTTTGCTGGAAAGCAGAACTGAGACCTTGCACCCCACTTATCTGGCCACAGCGGAACTGATGACAAAGGGGGAACTGTGTGTGCAGCCAAACTGGCAGCAGGAGTCACGAAGACAGTAACGTTTTTATTCCTTGACGATCTGGGTAGCCTGTGGGCCTGGCACCACTGACTTGCCCATCTGGGTGGGTGCCTGAATTGGAGGATTCCTGCCCAGATTAGATCCCCTCGTTGCTCACTGTCCCAGCTCTCAGCTGGGCCCTGCAGGGCCCCGATCATGGTCAGCAATGCTGGACTACCTAGAGCATCCACAGGGCCTGGCAGCTCTGAAGGGAGGGGTGTTTCCGGTCATCTGAGTCCACAGCAAACAGTGTCTAGTGTGTAAAGGGATACTGAAGACTTATTGGCTACATCCATCCATCCATCCATCCAATGCTTTCTGAGCAGCTCCAGGAGCTGGGCATTTATCAGTCAACAAAACATAGTGTCTGCTATCTTGGCGCTTCCAGTTCAACGATGGGATGGGGTGGGATGGGATTGGGGAGGGTGGAGTGGGCAGGCAATGAAGAGACAAACTAATGGGAGGGAATGAGTTTGAGGAAGTGTTAAGCAGGGCAGGAGGCTTCTGGAGGGCGGGGAGGGGGCACCGGACGGTCAGGAAAACCCCCTGAGACAGTGAGGTCTGAGGAGCAAGACAGAGGACAGAGCCAGGCAGGTACCTAGGATGAGAGTGTCCCGAGCAGAGGCCAACCCAGCGCAGGGAGTGCAAGGGGCACCTGGCAGAGTGGAGGCTCAGCCGGGCCCACGTGGTTGCCGTGAAGTGGCTGGGGCAGTGTGAAGAGGCAGGTCAGTCTTGGGAGAAGCAGGCTGTGTGGGGTCTCAGTGAGACCCCATGGTGGAATCTGGCCTTCATTCTGAGTGAAATGGGAGCCAGGGACGGACTTAAGCAGTGGACACACGTGATCTGACTTAACACCTGGAAAGGATCTCTCTGGAGAGATGCTGAGAACACCGAACTGGCCAAGGAGAGAAGCGGGGGGATCAAGTTTGAAGGCCAAGGTCAGGAGGCAACAAACAACATCCCAAAGGTCAAATCCCCAAGGCTGGCCCACAGGCCTGATTTTGTAAGTGAAGTGTGGCTTATTGCGGGCATCTGCACATTTGTAGACTGTCCTGCTAAGCTGCAGGTGGGGTCAGGTTCTGACAGAGACCACACACTCCTTTAATAAAAGTCAGCGAAACCCTGGCCTAGGAAACGGGGTGAGAGGGGACTGGACTGGGGCCGCACTTCCCAAGAAGCACTGGGGGCTGGGCGCTCTGGCCCTGGAGTGGACAAGTGGTTTGGTCTGCAGCTGCTCTGCATGAGGACGTGTTTTTGGCCACGTCTTCCTCCAGCCAAGTGCGGCTCATGGGATCTCATGGGCAGCCCAGCCCGGCGCCACCCCCTGCAAACAGCTGTCCTCTTCTGAGGGTTGGGTGTGGTCATCTAGCGGGCGGCCTTTAGCCCCCCTGCTTGAAGCCCGTCAGTGCTCCCCTGGGCCTCCAATGAAGCCCAGGATGGTCGACAGCACAAGGGGTCAGGCACGCGTGGCCTCATCTCCTGCCTCCTGTTGCCCGCATGACACAGGCTGCTTGCGAGACGTACATGTGCACCAAGGTTTTCACAGCTCAGGTCCTGCCACCCGCCCGGGATGGCCTGCATTTAGCCTGGCCCACCCATCCAGACCTCCCTCAGGAGTCCGCCCCTTCTGGGCAGGCCAGCGCCCCTGTCCTGGGCTCCCACGTGGTCACGCACGATCAGACTACGTAGTAATAGCAGGTGAGGCACTGTCTTCCCCAGGATCCCATGACTCCTCGAGGGCAGGGCCCATCTAGAACCTTCCACTCCCCAGCCTAGGCAGACCATGGCATAGGGCACGGCTCAAATGGTTTCCTGAAAGTGGGACAAGCTCGAAGACTTGGCCTTTCCTGAAACTGGGTCCAGGGAGCCAAATATATCCTGCTCCCATATCAGAATCCCCTGTTCTCTCAAACTCGCCAAGCAGCAGCTGCTCCGATGGAGGAGAACCCCTGGCTGAGCAGATTGCCCAGCTGTCAATCCATCTCCGGAGGATCGAGGCAGCTGGTCCATGGCGAAGGGACGTGGGTCATGCTGGGCCCCGGGCTGTGCGAGCCCCATGGTAGATGCTTGGTGAACGTTTGAGGATTAATAAATGAATGACAATCAGGCCACAGCATCTGACCCCAGTGGTTACTCAGAACCCTCCTGTAAGGTCTACTAAGAGAAATTCAAAGAGATCTTTTCACTTCTGACAGTGTCCTCAAGACAGGGTGGGTGCTCGAGTAAGCCAGGGGGCTTCAACAAGCACCAGCGACCCTCTCCTCTCTCTGCTTTTATTTACTGTTGGCTGTGCCTCATGGCGTGTGGGATCTTAGTTCCCCGACCAGGGATCGAACCCGTGTCTCTTGCATTGGAAGCATGGAGTTTTAATCACCATACAGCCAGGGAAGTCCCTCCTCACTCTGTTAACTGGGCTGCTCTGGGCATGAACGTGGGGCTTCTCAGATGCTCTCAAGGCGATTCCAGAAACACGCAGCCAGGGTGGAGGGCTCAGGGGTAGGCTGGCTCGACCCAGGACCTCAGGTGGAGAAGAGCTTGCTGGGTTGGGATGCTGTGCTTCCAAAAGAGCTGTGCCTCTGCTCTGGGCCCCATGGGGGCAGGGCCTGCGTGTCTCTCCAGCTGAGAGCAGGGGTTCTGGTGGACTCAGTTCCTGATCACCTGCTTGGCTGTCCCACCAACGTTGTGGAGGTAGGGGACCGTGGAAGGTCAAGCCCACCTGCCTGGAGGAGCAAAGGAGCTGACCTGAAGGCCGTGCTGAGTGGAGGAGCCCCTGCCACCCCGGCCGCAGCGGGAGAATGAGACCACTCTAGCCTGAGGCTGGAGGGATGCCCCCCAAAGCTGGACACTGAGCTTGGCTCTCGGGGACGGCACCATTGTGCCTCATTTGGACAAGAAACTGAGATTTAGGGACTCTAAGGTGGGGGAAGTGAGGTTGAGAGTCACTCAACCAAGTGGTACGCTGAGAAAGTGCCACGTGCTGGGGACAGGAGACACTTCTTAAGGCACAGTTTTGGGCTTCTAGCTGTTTGCAGATTTCAGGTCAGCAACTTGAAGGGAATTCTCTGATGGGCTTGTTAGTTATGGGATTCTGAGCCTTCTGGCAGGCCCCTGACCTGTATCAGTAATAACAAATAACAGAGTAAGTGTAAAAATGAACATGGAACTCTGCTCAATGTCATGTGGTAGCCCGGATGGGAGGGGAGTTTGGGGCAGAATGGATACATGTATATGTATGGCTGAGTCCCTTGGCTCTTCACCTGAAACTGTCACAACACTGTTAATTGACTACACCTCAATACAAAATCGGGGCTTCCCTGGTGCTTCAGACAGTAAAGCATCTGCCTGCAACGTGGGTTCAGTCCCTGGGTTAGGACGATCCCCTGGAGAAGGGCACGGCAACCCACTCCAATACTCTTGCCTGAAGAATTCCATGGACAGAGGAGCCCAGTGGCCTACAGTGCATGGGGTTGCAAAGAGTTGGATGTGACTGAGTGACTAACACTTTCACTTTCAATACAAAATAATTTTTTTTTAAAGGGTAGAACTGAGAACACAGAGAGTGAGGCTGTGGGCCAGGGTCAGAGTCAGCAGAGGGAGGACGGACACTGGTGTTGCTGACTTGCGATGCAAGTCCCGCTGAGTTTCTCAGCCACCCTGAGTCTCCGAAAACCTCGAACACAAAATGGGCATATGCCTGCCTCTCCGCAGGGGGTTCTGAAGGTGAGATCACGAATCCATGAACATGCGAGGAGGAGCCGAGTGCGAAGCACAGCAGGTGCCACTGACGGGGAGCCGGGGGAGCCTGCCCCTCACTGTGAAGCTCAGTTGCTTCCTGACTTGGCCCCCCCACCCCGCATATGCTGTTCCTGCCTGGAACACCTTCTCGCCTCCCCATCCAGTTTGTCCAGTGAAACCTTCCACTGTCGACACACACCGCCTACTCAGGGAGGGCTTCCCTGATTCCCACTAGAGAAGGCCAGGTTCCCTGTTACCATCCAGTTATTTACTGGTATGATTCCCTGTATAACGCCTACTATTCTTATAGATTGCAAGCTCCATGTGGCAGGGCCATGGATGTCTGGTTTGCTCGTGGCTGTCACCTCAAGCACAGCGCTTGGCACAGAGGAAGCTCAATACCTGTTTGTAGAACAAAGGAATGAATGAAAAGATGGACTCCACTGCTTTCACCAAACTCCATCTTTCTGGCTCCGCGAAGGCAAAGAGTTGAAGAAGTCCCCAGACTCTCATCGCTCCAGGGCTTCACTATATCCTGCCAGCCCCAGGACTTTCCAGAAGGTTTCTAAATTTACCCTTGACCAGCAGACCCTTAAATCTGTACTGCTGAGGCTCCTGCGTTTGGCTGGTACACCAACATTTTCCACTGCAGGTCAGCACCTTATTATATATTTTTTAAAGAGTTCTGGCTGAAAGCCAGTCTGGACTACAGAAAGCAGGAGAAAAAGCTGTTGATACCTCACACCTATTGGGCAAATGTCAACTGGCTTGAGGAAACTTAGCCACTTAGTGCTGCCAGCGAAGCACAGGCATCTCGGGCCTGATTTATCAGCGGGCTCTGACAGGCGTGTTCAGAAAACCCTTCTTGGCCCAGAAGTGAGAACAGGAGCTCGGGAACCACGTGTGAGGGGAGACCACGTGTGGGTTGAGATCATGGTGTCTCGGCTTCCAGCTGTGACTCCCCTAGCATGAGGCCGAGAATCTCTTCAGACCCCCAAGCCCTGAGCAGGATCCCTGGACCCTGGACCGAGCAGACCGTGGGGGTGAGGTGGCCTCGGAGTGATCGACCACACCAGGTGCCACTGTGTGACCTGGGGCCAACTGCCCAACCTCTCTGAGCCCCATCTGTTAAGTGGGGGTGGTAACGGGGCCTTCCTCCACAGGTTGCTGTGTCCCCTGTTTGTGGAGACACTTGGCCTGAGGCTGGCAACGTGCGGAGCCTCAAAAATCCCCCTTCAGTGGTGCCTGAGCCACTGAGACATTTCAGCCTCAGGATGGCTCAGGAGGCGGAGGTCAAAGCGTGTGACTGCTTCTCGGAGATGCCAGCTGGCTGGTCACCTTGCCGCTCCAGCCTCAGTCTCCTCTCCATCTCCCTCCCCTCGTGGTATGACTGAGAGCAGCCATGGGGAACACTCTGCCTGTCCCGAGCTGCCAAACGACGTGTGAGGACAGCGCCATCCTCAGGAGCAGCCAGCCATGACCCAGCAAGCTGCACCCCCAGGTGTCACCAACGGTGCACCCCCACCGGCCTGGGGCCTGGCTCCTGGGTGGACCCCAATGGCCCCCGCACCACTCTCTCGGATCTACTCTCTACCGAGCAGCCCAGAGAGACTTGTAATCAAGTGCAGTGCCCCCCAGAGCCGCAGAATGAAATCCACATGCCTTCCGCAGGCCTGGCCCCACCGCCTGGGCGACCTTCTCCCCTACCCTCGTCTACAGGTCCTGAAGTGACTGCCCACAGTCATCACCCCTTTCTGTGTGTGCCCCCTCGATGTGGCCGTCTGCTGCAGGAGGTGCTAGAAGAGCGCATACTCCTGCAGGGGCTCCGTCTTTGGTGGCTCTATCAGGGCAGGTCCCCTCTGCCCTGAACACCCCCTAGAATACTTGCACATGCCCCATGGAGGGGCCTGGAGGAACTGGGCCAGTTGCCCTGCAAGGGGAGCTCAGGGAAGGCTGCTTGAGCCCTCTGGTTCCCCCAGTTGCTGAGATACCCAGACAACGGGAGGTACCCATAGAGCTGGGCTCCAGCCCTAGTGAGGTGGGTGCTGTCATCAGCCCCATTTGACAGAAGAGAAGACTGAGGCTCAGGGACCTCATGGAACTTCCTGACATCACACAGCGGACGCTGACTTAAACCCAAGGAGGCCGGCTCCCGGACGTGTGCCCCTAACTTCCCTGTGGCGGTGGCTCCCTGGCAGGGAATGTGGCCGGTGTGAACAGCATGGTGGCATACGCTGGTGCTCCAATGCTGGTGGCCTTTAAGTGACTTGAGGCCAGAAGCTTCCTGAGGTGCCTGGCCAGCCCGGGGCGCCCCTCTGCTGATCCAGCGGGGCCAGGAGTGGGTACAGGGCGCTTTCTGCATTTGCTCTCTGCTCAGAGAGGGGACAATGAGCAGGTCATGGCCTCCCCCAGGCCCGGGCACTCTGATAGGGTGCTTTGGATGTTGCTCTGAGCCAGTGGCCACCTCCCCTGGGCATCAGGCAGGAAACCTGGCACACACACAAAAAGCATTTTTCCAGAACACCCAAGACTTTATAAATGTCAGCTATTTCAGGACATTCTCCACTTTACTAAAAGAGTGTGACTGTGTGTGGTGGGGGAGGTGTTTGGGGGAGAATCACTCCATCAGACTGATGCAGACCCGCTCAATTCATGAGGCTGCAAGGTGCGTGGGACTCAGCATCTGGGCCCAAATGTAGCCGAGGAAGTTAACACGCTCAGAAAGCCACAACAAAGGACAGTTTTACCCCAGAAGTGCCACGGAGGCTTCAAGTCAACTTAGCAGGAAAGGAAAGAACGCCGAGCGGGCAATAACCTCCTTCTCAGGAAGCAGGCAGACGCGTTAGAAAGAGCAGGAGCCTGAAACCAGGCTCAGTCTTTCTGGGACAAGGCGCGGGTGATGCTGCCTCTGACTTTTGCTCGCTCAGCTGCAAAAGTGGAATTAGTCACACGAGGTTTTCGCATATTTACCTCCTGGTTTTCTGTAAAACAACTGGCCTGGTGCCTCGCACATAGTTGGCATTCAATAAAAGGGACTTTTATCCTGGGGACTTAAAAAAGCCTGTGATGCTAGAAGCATACACCGCCATACACCACGTATCTGGATTTTTTTATAAACTTGCAAATATTTTGGGGGGAGTCACTGTAAAGCACCATCTGAACTTAGATATGTCACACGGTGAAGCTGTCTACTCTTGAACCATGTTGTGAGGCTGCGGCTTTCAAGGACCTGAGCTCACAGTGGACAAAGATGGGGATGGAGGAAAACAAATCATCAGCCCCGATTTGCTGGGCTTGGACTGCTTTCCTGATGACTTTGGGGCTTTAAGGAGGTAGGCTGCTTTAGTATGAAAGATGTCACAAAACAGCCATTCCCGTTACCCTGGGATAATATTGACTTCTGGCCCTTCAGGGATCTGAAATGCTTAAAAAAAAAACAACAACATTCAATAATACTCTGTGTGTGTTTTCGGAGAAAAGCACATTTATACAAAATGCCATGGCTGGAGAGCCACAAATAAAGGAAGCTGTATTTCGGTCATGGGATGCTGGCTACAGAGAGAAAAGTATGGCAGAGAGGCGGACGCTCAGCAGGGGTGCCTGGGCAGAAGCCTTTGGGGGCTCCGTCATGCCGTCACACTCAGTCTGCGACGACAAGCCAAGCCACGGGTGGGCCAGCCCTTGGAGGCCCCTGCCAGGCCCTGGGAACTTTTCCAATCATCACAGCTGCTGCAGGCCTCCTGCACAGAACGACATCCGTGAGCAACGGCGGTGCTGGGTCAGAAGCAGGGATCATGGAGACGCCCCTGTTAAATGCGCGTGCATAACCAGAGCAACGAAGCCTGGGCGCCCTAAGTACCGAGCCCACATGCTCTAGAGCCCGTGCTCCGCAACAAGAGAAGCCCTCGTGTGCCGCAATGAGCGCAGTGCAGCCAAAAAAAAAAAAAAAAGCACAGAGAACATTCCGAGAGAAACCAAGGCTCCTGGATATTCTGCCTGAAGCTAGCCCCCGTGGTCCTCCACCCACACACTTTTATTGGTCACCAGATCCTATTCGTTCCACAGCCTAGACATTTCTGGACACGCTTCATGTTTCTTACCCCAGGGAAATCCTTGTGCAAGGGGCCGTGGAGGCGCTCTTATTTGTTAAGGACAAAAAAAAAAAAAAAATTGGCCACAACTTAAACATCCATCAATGGGAGATTGGTTAAATAAACAGTGGTTTGCCCACGAGACTGACTGCTCCTCAGCAGTCAAAAATGAATGAGGGCGCTCTTACGAACCCACATAAAACAAACGCAAGACATTTTACTGAGTGAAAATAGCACTCATTTAGGTTACAAAAAAAAAAAAAAAGGCAATACTATGCTATAAGTAAGCATGTGTGTGCATGCCGAGTCGCTTCAGTTGTGTCCGACTCTTTGAGACCCCACGGACTGTAGCCCGACAGGCTCATCTGTCTGTGGAACTCTCCAGGCAAGAATCTTGGGAATGGGGTGCCATGCCCTCCCCCAGGCGATCTTTCTGACCCAGGGATCAGACCCGTGTGTCTTACGTCTCCTGAAGTGGTAGGCAGGCTCTTTACCAGTAGTGCCACCTGGGAAGCTCAGCATAGTGTATAAATACCCAGAAAAAAAAAGACTCAAAGGACGTACACCGAGCTGAGCAAGACGGTACCTCTGCAGAGACCTGTTCTCAGTCACAGAACGGGCACAGCCCACACTGCTCGGGCGCTGAGGGCCAGGGGAGGGGCTGAGTGTGCCTGTCCCTTCTGTGCACCCCTTCACCCCTGCCCGTCAGACTCCAGTCGATCAAAACCCAAGCCTCCTGACTCACCGTCCCCTGGTTGAGAACGTTCCCTGCTGCTTCCAGGGCAAAGGTCCAACCCTCTTTTGCCAGCAGCCTTCACTACCTGACCCCGCCCAGCCTTCCAGGCTGTCTCGTCACTTCCCACGGCCGTGCCCCTCAGTGTCACCTGCCCCTTCACGTGCAGTCCCCACCAGACCCGCCTCCCTGCTCTGCACGACCTGCTTACTCATTCGTGGCCACGCCGGGACTTTGCTGCTGTGCGCGGGCTTTCTCCAGCTGTGGGCGCGGGTTTCTCATCGCAGTGGCTTCTCTTTCTACGGGCTCCTGAATGCAGGTTCAGTAGCTGCAGTGCACGGGCTTAGTTGCCCCACATCACGTGGGATCTTCCCGGACCAGGGATGGACCCCGTGTCTCCTGCATTGGCAGGGGGATTGTAACCGATGGAGCACCAGGCGAGTCCTGCATAACAGGTTTATAAGTCCGTCTCCACCATCTGGTCCTCTCTCTACGCTCAGCGTTTGATTCACAAAAGCACCCCCACTTTTTGCCTGAACCTAGTTAGTGTATTTGTCATGTAACTTCCTTGGAATTTTTTAAATCCTTTTTTTAAAAAAGTTCTTCCCTCACCTGCCCCCTCCCCAGTTCCTTCTCCTGGTGATCCCCTACCTTGGTCCCTAGGAGCTGCCACGCTTTGAGGGGGCCATTTAGGGAACAGGGGCCTCCCTGGTAGCTGTGACCGTAAAGAATCGGCCTGCAATGCAGGAGACCCAGGTTTGATCCCTGGTCAGGAAGATCCCCTGGAGAAGGAAATGGCAACCCACTCCAGTATTCTTGCCTGGGAAATCCCAAGGACAGAGGAGGCTCGTGGCTACAGTCCACAGGTTGCAAAGACTTTAGGGCATGGAGGGGAGGGGAGGACACGTGGAAAACCCAATTGCTTAAGCCCCTCTGAACCTTCAGTGCTGTGACTGCGTCTGGTCCCCACCTTCTGTTTTGGTTCTTCTCCAGCCTCGCAGGTCCTTGTGAATTAACAACTCTTCTCCCAAGCGTCCGCACACTCAGCAACGCTGCTGACTTGGCACCTCACCCTCTTGGATCCTGAGGTGGGCATTGTGACTGGTTCTTGGGAAGTGGTAAAGTGGTTCTCAAACCCTGTCCCAGGGGAGCCGTGGGGTTCCATGAGCTAGCCAGAGACATTTTAAGGCAAAAAAAAAAAAACAAAAACCAGAATTCAAATCAAAGTAGTCTTTTTCCAATTTGCAGATGAAATGAAGAGCTAGAATCTTCTCAGTTTCTAGGTTTTTATCCCATAGATGAGCCTTCGATCCTCTGCATTTGTTATCACTTGTCCACTAATAAGAATTTACAGCTGATAAAACAAATGACGAGGCAGCAAAAAAGAAATGCTGATAGAAAAAGGCTTAGAAAGTTTCTTCAAATAAAGTAACGGGCTTTTCCTTTAGACGCAGAGATTTGCATCCACGTTCTCTGCTGGTTTCTGTGCTCCCGAAACGGGAGATGGTAACAGTGACAGTTCCCAGGGCTCCCCAAGCACACCGATCCGGCGGTGTTCTGCCAGCAGAGAAACTTCAGGACTGAAGACACGGGGGTTCGCAGAGCGGGAAGCAGACGGGCCAGGTGCACCCCGTCTCTGATTTTGGGTTTCCTGGTCTGCACACGGAGGTCAGGTGCCAGCCCCCCAGGGCTGTTGTGCGGCTCAGGGGGAACTGCTCCGCGCGGGCAGGCGTGGAGCTGATGACCCGCCAGTGTCACAGGTGTGCGGGAGTGTGCTGGGACCCGGGCTGCAGGGGACAGGTCTCTGTTCATCTCTGGTCCTGGCTCTGCCTCTAAGAGCTGTGGTTGATGTTGATGTTCAGTTGCTCAGTCATGTCCGACTCTGCTACCCCGTGGACTGCAGCAGGCCAGGCTTCTCTGTTCTTCACTGTCTCCAAAGTTTGCTCAAACTCATGTCCATTGAGTTGGTGATGCTATCCAATCATCTCATCCTCTGCTGTCCCCTTCTTCTCCTGCCCTCTATCTTTCTCAGCATCAGGGTCTTTTCCAATGAGTCGGCTCTTCACATCAGGTGGCCAAGGTATTGGAGCTTTAGCTGCAGCATCAGTCCTTCCAATAGCTGTGGGACCTTAGGAAGATCATGTGACCATAATCCTTATAGCCCGTCTGCAGGAGGAAGCACATTCTGCCCTGGTGCTTTATCAGCCTTTCTGAAATGAGCAACTCTGCATGACTGCATGGCTTGTTATTTACAGCAGAAGGGGCTCCTGGATTATTAACTTGGTGCAAACTGATTTAAAGTGTGGAAAGGGAACTTATCATTTGGGGGCCCAAGGGTCAGCCCTGGCCAGTAACAATGAGCATAAAAAAATACGGGGGTAACTTTTACTGCACCTGTGTGGAGGCCTTGTTCCAGGTGCTTACGTGAATTAACTCTTTTTACGCTCACAGGAGCCTAATGAGGTAGGTGACATTTCCATCCCTACTTTTATCTCTCTAACTGTGGTAAAATAAACATAGGGCTTCTCTGGTGGCTCAGGGGTAAAGAACCTGCCTGCCAAAGCAGGAGATGCAGGTTTGATCACTGGGTTGGGAGGATCCCCTGGAGAAGGAAATGGCAACCCACTCCAATATTCTTGCCTGGGAAATCCCACTGACAGAGGAGCCTAGAGGGTTATAATCCATGGGGTTGAAAAGAGTCAGACATGACTTAGCGCCTAAACAACAAAAAAATAAACATAACATAAAATGTACCACCTTAACTATTATTTAGTGTACAGTTCAGTCGTGTTAAGTATATTCACACTATTATGCATCATCCCCATTTTTTATATGAATAAACAGGCCTAGAGGGGTGACTAATTGATCCAAGGCCATATAATGAGGACGAGGTGGAGGCAGGACTTGAACCTGGCTGTCTGCTCCGGGGCTGTGCTAAGCCACCTCCTCTGATGACTCACCTGGGCAAGCCCTGCTGCTGAGAAAAGAAACAGCGCGAAGGATGAACAGAAAGAACACTGGGGCAGGACACTGGGCATTCTATCTTTCCTAGGTACTTTTCCAGCTTTCTGATTGTGCTGCCATAAACGTGTTTCACTTCAACTAAGAAATCCGGAGCTGAGAAGCGACAGGAGCCGGGTTCTGGGGGCAGGGACGGGCGTGCCCGTGAGCAGCTGGGCCTCGCCCTGGCACTTGCCCCCTGTCCCGTGCTGCCAGTGAGGCTGCCCTGTGTGGGCCGCCTGCACCCACAGAGCATTCCAAGGCATCGCCAAGGTCAAAGGCAGCGTGAAGCTGGGGTTCTGGCCTTTCCCCACAGCCCGAGGCCCGGGACTCCAAGCTCTTCTCTGCCGGCAGCCCGCTCCTTGATGCACCGTTGTGGCCTGGCATCCCCAGGGCACTCATCTGCTTCAGCGTCTGAGGTGGGTGATGACCCCGAGCAGTGAGGCAACACTCAGTTCTTCGGAACTCTTTTCTCATCCCAGCTGCCACCTCTCAGGAAAAGCTTGTCTGGGGCCCAGGGGCTGGCACTGCCTGCGGGGAGTGCATTTCACAAGAAGGCTCCCCAGACAAGTGCTGGTGTGTCTTTAGGGAAACAGTCTTTGGCGGGGTGGCAGCGGGAGCAGGGCACACTCCAGGGAAGGGAACCTTGGGTGTCCAGATTCGGGGATGTGGTTCCTTCGTGGGTGCTCCCAGCCTGACAGTATCCTCAGGCTCCCTCTTCACGGCTGCCCCGCGGGCTCTGAGAAACAGCCTGGCAAGCAGGGACCCCATGGACTCAGCTCAGGGGCCCCATGCCTCGACCTAGCTACTTGAAGTCTGATCTCTTAGAAACATCTGCCAGGCAGCTTTGAAAGAAGCGCAGATCCTGCTGCTTTTGCTCAGGCAGGATTCTGAAATCTTGCTTCTGCTTTTTTATTCATGGTAGACCAGGAGCAAATTTGTATAAGGATGGCCTTGAGCAACCCAGACCCCAAGCCCAGTTTGGAAGCAGTGACTCTGGGAGAAGGGTGGCTTTCTGCATCACAGTTTTGCAGGTTTGTCCCCTATCCAACGGAGGTGGGCTTGGAGCGGGCGGACTCAGGAACAGGTGTGCCACAGAGAAGACAGGGATGGGAGCGCGCTGGCTGGGCCAGGGCCCCCAAGAGCCCCCTCTCTCCTGACCTCTGCCCTCCCGACCTCTCACTTAGAGACAAGTGGCAGAGCTGTCAGTGAAGCAGCTTGGCCGTCACCAAGGCCCAGTGTTAGTCGCTTGGTCGTGTCCAACTCTTCGTGGCCCCTTGGACTGCAGCCCGCCAGGCTCCTCTGTCCATGGAATTCTCCAGGCAAGAATAGTTGAGTGGGTTGCCATTCCCTTCTCTAGCGGATCTTCACAACCCAGGGCTCAAACCTGGGTCTCCTGCATCACAGGCAGATTCTTGACTGCCTGAGCCTTCAAGCAAATGGTATTCAGAGGCAGAAGTGGAGGTACCAGTCTCGGCCACCCTCGGTAGCTCCATGAGCTTGGTCTGGGCCTCAGTTTCCTCTCTGTGCAGCAGGGGAAGGGACACTCGCTTTCAGAGCTGTGCGGAGGACAGAATTAATGCATACAAAGTGACTGGCACGGTTAATGCTTCCGGTCAAACTGCACCCCATGCTTCCAGAAATGGATGACTTTTCTGTCCAAAACATGTTGAGGGCTGGAGCCGACGATACAGTTTTTGTCTGATACTGCTGAGGCCTGGGGTGGGGAGAATTCACTTTGGGAGCATCAAAACTGAGTCAGGAATGAAAGCCTCTGGTGGTGGGGGGGCTCAGGGTCTGACCAGGGCAGACGTGAGTTCAAAGCCTTGTTGAGGAAGATGTACCGGTGTGACCTTGAGTGTGTGGGTGGCTTCTACATGGAGAAAAGTGGTAAAACCTCCCTTCTGAGGAAGATCAGCTGAGAGTCCTGCATAAAGTGTTTAACAGCTTAAATATGTTTTGCTTTTTGAAAAAAAAAAGAAAAAAAAAAAACGGGCCTCAAGGTCATATTCAAGTTTCTGTAACTCTCTGTAACTCACTGAGCCAGTGGCTGGGGTCTCTGATGCAGGGAGGGGTGAACAAGGGGCTGGGGAGACTGGAGGGAGGTGGGGGGCTGCTCTCCTTCCCATGTGACTCCAGGAAGGGTATTTTTTCCCCCCTTGGAGGAGCTGGAAGGAGAGAGTTGGCTTCAGTTTTATAATCGGAAACAAGAAAAATAACAGGTTTGAAAAAATGAGTTTCTGGGAAACACTGCCACGAGATGACATTAGCACCTAGTACGTTCTCCCCAGGGGAGAAGTCAGAACCGAGGTCTATGAATTAAACATCGATTTTTTTTCTCCTGCCCCACCCCACACCTTTTTTTTTTTTTTTGGATGACAGTTCCAGGCTTTGTGATCAGCTGCGCTGGCACCGGGTGCACTGCAATCCTACATTCTTCCTCAGTTACTCAGCTGCCAAAGGCTGGTCCTGGGACGACGCTGCCTTTCCACAGAACTATTAAGTGTTCTGGGTCAGGGACTGATAAGGCTGGTTTATTTGCCTTTGACAACGATCACACCTGCGGAAGGTACGGCAATTGCCCTTGTGCTCAGGGATTTCAATGTTTACCCAGAGACAGACGACGCCCCCAGCCCAGCGGGACAGGAGGGGAGAAAGGCTGACCATCCCGCCGGCATCCTGAGCCCCCCGCTGACTGGGACAGGAGCCCGGCCTGGGGGTGAGAGAGGCAGCAGTGACCCAGCCCAAACTCCAGCTACCAAGCCTCGCCCGCTGCCTGCTCACTGGGCACCAGCTGCCTCATGGAGTGTTGACCAGAGAGGGCAATATAAACAGGGCCCCAGAACCTCCTACGCTAGCATGGCACAGTGATGGAGACGAAAAAACAAGTGGGCAACTTTAGTTAAAGGGAAGGGCTCTGAAAACTGCACCTCAAAAAGTTAAATTCCCATTCAACCCAGCAATTCCACTCCTAGGTAGACGTCCCTAAAGACTGAACATGGGTGTTCAGACAAAAACTTGGCACAGACACACACTCATAGTAGCCCTATTTGCATTGGCTCAAAGGTGGAGACCACTGTCAGGGCTGCCAACAGGTGGAAGAATGAATGCACCAAAGGTGGTCCAGCCACACAATGGGGTATAACTCAGCTGTGAGAAGGAACGAAGCTCTGACACACGCCACAAGGTGGATGCACCGCCAAAACACAATTCTCAGTTAAAGAAGGGCCTCCGTGGAGGTCCAGATGGTAAAGAATCCGACTGTAACGTGGGAGACTCGGGTTTGCTCCCTGGATTGAGAAGATCCCTTGGAGTAAGGGCATGGCAACCCACTCCAGTATTCTTGCCTGGGAAATCCCATGGATGGAGGAGCCTGGCAGGTCACAGGTCATGGGATCACAAAGAGTTGGACACAACTGAGTGACTAAGCCAGAAACAAAGGTCACACAGTGCAGGGTTTCTATGAAATACCCAGAACAGATCAAGCTATAGACAGAACAGAGGAGTGGCTGCCTGAGGCTGGGGGGTGGGGGGCATGTAGGGGGAGAAGAAATGAGGAATGACTGCTTACTGGGAACAGGGTTGATTGGGGCCAAGGAAAATGTTTTGGAATGAGTAAAGGTGGGTCTTCCCAGGTGGCACTAGTGGTAAAGAACCCGCTTGCCAAAGCAAAAGACAAAAGAGACACAGGTTCGATCCCTGGTCAGGAAGATCCCCTGGAGGAGGGCACGGCAACCCACTCCAGTATTCTTGCCTGGAGAATCCCATGGACAGAGGAGCCTGGCGGGCTACAGTCCATGGGGTCACAAAGAGTCAGACACAACAGAAGTGACTGAGCACACACGCATGCAGAGGGGTTCGTAGCCCACAATGTGAAGGTACTGATGCTGCTGAACGGTGTTCTTCCAAACAGTTGGTTTTATGCTGTATGAATTCCACCACAATTGAATAAATAAAACCCAGCTGCTATATGGGGTGGGACTGGGGCAGCGGGTGTTCGGGCCCCTGGGGAGGCCTCTGAGGAGAAATGCGCGCAGGACCCTTGAACGCTGAGAAGGCACCAGGCTTGCGGAGGGTTCCTGGTTCTAGCCAGAGGGCAATGTGAACACAGTGGTCCTTAAGGGGACATGCCTGGTGCTCAGGAGGTGCAGACAGAAAGCCAGAGCGGCTGAGATGCTGGGCTGTATTATCTTCTAAGAGAGCCCAGGACAGAGAAGAGAGAGAAGCCGATTGTGGAAAGGGGGCAGGGGCCAGATGGCATAGGACTACTAGCCTAAACAGGGTGGAGGGCAGTGAAAGAGGCAGACAGACCGTCCCCTGGAGGTAAACGACTGGTCCGGGGCAGATGACGGCCCTCAGCTGAGGAAGGGTCACTTTTGTTAAAACATGTCATTGAGCCCTGGTCATTGAGCGCCAGTGGGTGTCAACCTGCCTGGGTGTGTCCCACTGCAATCCCCCAACAAGCTGGGCTCTAGAGCCCTTCTGTTTGGGTAAGAATTAGGCAGGGCCTGGGCAGGACCCGGCCAAGAGGGTCTATGGTGGTCTGTCACCAGCTCCCCCCCACCCGCCCCCGCCTCCCCCAGGTGAATGCCTGAGAGCAGCCCCTGGGCCAGAAGGAGTCCAGGAGAGGGGGTCTGGTTGGCTTGGGGAGGCCAGAGCCCTGGCCCTCAGATTGGAGGCCACTGCCCTCTGATGCCCGGGGTCACTTCCGGAAACAGCCTCTGCTCTGGGGTCTGCTGGCCCATGGTTGTCCATGGAAAGACTGCCCTGTGGGCTAGTTTTGGACACCCCGCCCCCTCTTGGCAGGTTCTGGCAATCGGCTATCACCACGGGTCAGTGGACTGGGTCCCGGAAGGCAACAGCCATGGAGCACTGACCGCAGAGCTGGACTCCAGCCCCGGCTGCACCCGCCCACCCAACACACCGGCCACTGCTGACCCTCTGTCCCTGGCCAGCCACGCTCACGGCCTCTGCCCTCCCTGGCCAGCCACGCTCACCAGCCTCTGCCCTCCCGGAGCTGAACATTCTGTGGGGACGAGAGCCATAAACATAAAACTGGCCAATGAACAGAATTTGTGATTTTTTCCAAAGCCAAATGGGAGAAGAAAAATACACCAAAGTGGCCAGTTGCCTATTAGCCCTGATTTATATTCTACTTTAACATCTCGTCCAAGGAAATGAAAGGTATGTGCTCATCAAATATAATCATGTAGAGCTTTGAAAGGGAAAGAGAAACGGCTCTGTGACAACTCCCCAGGCCTGCAGAGAACAGCAGGAGACGTGTCACGATCAAGCCAGCTAGCTCCTCCGGCAGTCGCCCCGGGGACAGGTGGCCAGCCGTGGTTTTTCCCTTGTCAGCTACTCTCCAGGCGGGAGGTACGCTGCCACAGTGTGGTTCATGCAAGGGTCAGACACAGAGCAACACCCGGACGGCAGGTACGGACGCCACAGCATCGCAGGCCAACCTGGGCCGGGCTTGCGAGGAGCCCTCCGGCAAGACCTTTGAGGAAGGTGAGCGCGGTGACTTACATGAAACCGACGGGACTTGCGTCTCACTCGCTTCGGTGACAGCACCGAAGTTGAGGCAGGGGGCTGCCACTGAAGACCTGGGGCTGGGTCTCAGCTCCCTGGTGTCCCCTGCCGAAGTGCCGCTGCCTAAACCACCCAATGTCTGGGGCCCCTGCGGGAACTCCTCGTCTCCCTGGCATTCTCGCAGGGAGAAGGGCATGGGGGGGGGGGGGCGCTGCCCTGAGGCTGTGCAGAGACTGAGGACAGAGGCTCACCCCTCACTGGGTGAAGGCTGAATGAAGGCGCCATGTGAAGGGGACACTCCAGGTCCCCGCGGGAGTGACACTCTTCCTGCGGGGAGGAAGATACCCAAATATATCGGCTGGGTACAGAGCCGCCAGGCCACGGAGGCTAACGTGACGGGGCGGAGCGGGGCAGTGGGGATCAGGGAAGGCCTCTCTGAGGAGGCGGCACGCAGACTGAAGCCCGAGTGATCATTAGGAAGTGGCCACACGCATGCAGGGCCAAGGCCCTGGGGCAGGAGAGAGCAGTGAGCTCCGGCGGTGGTTCTCAAAGCATGAGCTGGGGAACCCTGGGGGCGCCTCCCAGGGTCAGAACTCTCATAAAGATGACGACGGCCTTTTCCTTTTACACTCCTTCTCCCAGGAGGACGCAGAGGAGCTTTCTGGAGTCCATGCCAGCATGACAGATTGAAAGCAGCAGCAGCTATGAGAAAACCCAGCTGTTGTCTATTAAGCCAGATATTAAGGAGACTTGCAAAAATATAATATTCACTTTTGTTTTGTTTTGCAAAACAGACTTATGGTTCATAAAGAACTATGTTATTTACTGCTTTACATAGGATAGGTTATTGTTATTTTTTAAACAAATATATTTTTAAAGTATTTCTCCGTTTTAATTTCCAATAGCTGAAATATGGGTAAGTATAATCCACACAAACTAAAGATCTTTGGGTTCCTTAATACTTTTCAAAGAGTATAAAGTGGCGCTGGACCTTCCCTTGTGATCCAGTGGCTAGGACTCCACGCTTCCACTGCATGGAGCACGGGTTCGATCCTCTGTCGGGGAACTAAGATCCCACATGCCACACAGCCAAAAAAAAACAAAAACAAAAACAAAGAAGGGATCTTGAGGCTCAAACCTGGAGACACTCTGACTTGGAGGAGCAGCAAGGGTGGGGGCTCGGGCAGGGGACGGGGTGAATGCTTCGAGAGAGCTGCGTCTGAGAGGCTGGCCGGGGCTCATCGCACAACGAGCATGCAAGGTCAGAACGAGAGACCTGGACTTTGTTCTAAATGCAAAGAGGAAGCTACAGGAGGGTGGCAGGGAGAGGCATGATGTGATGTGATTTATGTCCTAGAAAGATCCCTCTGGCTGTGTGGAAGGGAGAGGATGAGCCTGGAAGCGGGGGAGCATGTGGATGCTGCTGCCGTGAGGGGGGAAGAAACACTGGGGGCCGAGAGAAGGAGAAGGACCCGGTGTGTTCCGGAGTCACAGCAGATGTGGGTGTGGGAGAATGAAGAGAAAAGATGAGGGATGATGCCAAGATGCTGGGCGGCTGTGGGGCCAGATTCTGAGGCAGCAGGTGGTGAGGCACCGGGGGTGGGGTCCCCTCTCTGAGGGAACGCTGACTCTCTCTGAGTCATGCAAAGCCTCAGCACTTTCCACTGGCTCTTTAGGTCACATCTCTGGCCCAGGTGAGGACAGGAGGGCAGCCAGGCCTCTCTACCCAAGGCCCTGGAGCAGCCGTCCTGTGACCGCATCTCTGAGAACATTCCCCACCACCTGTCCTGCCAGGGGCTGCTGGGAGGAGACACTGCGGGGTGGGTGGTCGCTTTCAGGAGCTTCCTGTGACCTGACCTAGTCCCAGCTGGTGCCCTGACCCTGGGACCAGCAGGAGGACACCGTGCATACCAGCTGTGCCAAGCCCTCTGCAAGGCAGGTCCGGGACAGCAGAGGCAGGCTGCCGTCCCCGGCACCGGACAGCCCGGCCCCTCTCTGGAGGTCAGGTGGGATGGGAGAAGTGACCGCATGGCTGTCTGCAAATGGGGGGGGGATCGTGTGGACGCCCAAGAACTTGACATTTGCCTCTGTTTATTACTCTACGCTCGCCTTGTTCCAAAGACGAGGGAGTGGAAAGGAGGACCCAGCTTTCCTCCTTAACCCATTACTTCCTGAGCTCAAAGAAGCCCTGGTGACCCAAAGAAATGGTTTCTTAACTCACAGAATCTTGTACATCAATTACATTTCAATTAAAAAAAAATTACAAAGAGGTGCTTATAGACATGTTATAATAAAATTACAACTGTGTGTGGGATTTCCCTGGCAGTCCAGGGGTTAGACTCTGCCCTTCCAATGCAAGGGGCGCAGGTTTGATCCCTGGTTGGGGAACTAAGATCCCACATCCTGTGCAGCCAAAAAAAGAAAAAAGAAAAAAAAGAATTATAACTGTGTGGAAAAAAAAAAGGAAAGGAAGAAAGAAACGATTTCTTACCAGGCCAGTCTGTATTTAGTTAACCTAGACTTATGGTCATCACTTATGTTGACTTAGCAACCATCTCTACAGAGCATGAAGCAATCTGGGGAATTTTTTTTAATGTTTGTTTATTTGGTTGCAGCATGCGGGATCTTCACTGCATTATGCGGGACCTTTCTCTGATGCGGCTCCTGGACTCTCTAGTTGTGGGGCACAGCCCCAGTAGTTAGGATTCACAGGCTTAGCTGCTCTGTGGCATGTGGGATCCCACTTTTCCGACCAGGGATCGAACCCGAGTCCCCTGCATTAGAAAGCAGACTCTCAAGCAATGGACTACCAGGGAAGTCCCAATCTGGAGAATTTTTAACAAAGAACCCTCCAGACCCCTCAGTAGGCAGAACTGTCTCATGTTTCATGGCTGAAAACAGAGGCAGGACTACAGTCAGTCTCGAAACCTAAGACCGGATTTAAGAATGGAAGCAATCGCAGGCTGTGGGTGGCAGCGTGAACTGGCACACTTTTTCTGGGACTACATACATTAAGATGAAAAAACCTCCCCTTTGACTTGGCAGATCTACCATTGGGTATTTATCCCACCGACACATGACATTTGCACACTTACAACAAGGATACCCCAAGGAGATTCACTGTGACGATGGACAAGTAAGAAGCTGGAAATGACCAGCATCGCTGTCCAGTCAGTGACCAGCGTCCAATGCCCATCAGCACGAACTGTTACAGAAGATTCTTTGGGTCCATCCATATGAAAGAATACTATACCATAGTGAATGAGCATGAGGTCGGCTTACACACGCCTTCATGTAATGCTGACTCGTCAGTAATTGAACACAGCGAGATGCAGAATCACACATACAGTATAAGCCCGGGGTGTAAAAACAGACAAGCAAAACATGTCTGGAAGGACATGCAAGAAACTTTTAACCATGGTCACTTCTGGGGCCAAGCAGTCTTATTTTTCATTTTATCATGTCCTGTTTGGGTTTTAAGAAGTCATATGCTTATAGCATATACTATATGAATCCCATGGAGAGAGGAGCCTGGCAGGCCACAATCCATAGAGTCACAAAGAATTGGACATGACTGAAACGACTTAGCACGTATAGCATATACTATATTTCTAAAATGAATGAATCAAATTGAAGAATGAAATGTGAGGTGGAAGGGAAACAGGGACCCTGGTTTGGGTCAGGTTCTATCCACCGCATTTGATTCTTAATTGGGTAACTGCTTTTGAAAACATTTTGCAACATTTGCAGTTGAGGTTTGAAGCCCTAAGCATGGAGGGGTGAAGTTGCAGGGAACAGCTTGGCCAGTTTTCTGAAGTTCTGTAAACAAGGGCAAGGTTCTCTTACGAGAGGTCAGAGTGCAGACATATCAGAACAGGAAGGGGGAGCCCACTGGCCCTTGTGGAGAAGCGGTACTTGCAGCTCCACTGGGAGACTTTGAATTTTCTATTCATGCTTCTCTTTCAGATAGGCGGGGAGGAAAGTTAGAGCTGTACTTTGGAGAAAGTGGGAAGAGAAGCTCCCAGAAATAAGACAGTGGCAGTCACCCCGTGGGCAGTGGGACCTTCTTCTGAATTCTCACTTCTTTAGGGGCTTAAACAGGAACCACACACACCAAATCTTTCTACTCATCCTACATGGAAAAGGAAATGACTCTTCCACAACTTTGTTACTAATACTCTAAGTATTTCCAAGAAACTTCCAAGAAAGTTTTAGTCTTAATTCTGAGAAGCTCTTCTACATCCTCAAACATCCTCAAACAAATCTCTGGAAAACCAAACCCCAGTGATGGAACATCAAAGGGGAAGCCAAGATTTCTTTCTGGGGCTTGTGTTTGATCTTGCACTGGCCTTTGATAAGTTCTAAGAAGCTGGGTTTCTGAGAGGGGAAGGGATGCTTACGAATGCTCGAGATACAGAAGGTCCTGGAAACAACCCTCTCCCACTCCCTGGAGGGGACAGGAGGCGGCGTGGGGTGTGGGGGGGCTGGCTTACCTGGTACCCTGTCCACAGAGGCGAACACAGAGCGCTGCACAGTGGGGTCGCTGCTGCCCCGGCGGCACTGGTCATAGAAGCGGAAGGGCAGGTGCTGGGCAGAAGATGAGCCGAGTCCAAACCCCAAGACCTCGGTCGTCGGCTGGATCGGAAGGTCCAGGAGGGCTATGTTCAAACAAACCCGTGGTTCAAGCTCAGCACGTACGATGGGAATGTAGGTGATGAGACTTTGGGTGGCTGTAGTTGGTGTGGCTGTGGGCCAGCCAGGCACATCCAGTGGGCGATTCTAGGCAGGCAGCCGATAGCCTCGAGCTGGGGAGACCAGCATGTCACCCGAGGGTCTCGACTGAGGCTCAAAACACAAGGGGCGCCTTGTGTGGTGTTCAGAGAGGAAGGCCAGGCCCATCTTCACCTCAGAGTCTTGGTTTCCATACACAAAAACCATACCAAGGCTTAGCACTGTGTACGGTTTCAGACCCTGAACCAAATGAGGCCAGTTCTGCCACGAAATTCACCAATCTGCGTGCAGGGAAGAGTGTGTGAGAGAGAACACACACGCGCCTGTGCTTGTGTATTTATGACTATGTGTGTATCTGTCGCTGTCTTCCCTTCCACACACAAATCTCACGATACAGCAAAATTTGGAGGGGCCTTTTAGAATTTATTTAAGAAATACCCAACGCGTGGGACTTTGCAGGCGGTACAGCGATTAAGACTCCACACTTCCAACGCAGGGGACCACAGGATTGATTCCTGATCGGGGAACTAAGATCCCAGATGCCGCATGGCACGGCCAAAAAAAAAAAAAAAAGAAGAAAGAAATACCTAAGGCGTTAGTTCTAACAGTCACTTCACAGCGTAATTCTCCATTTTCAAATGAAATATTTAGCCTTATGCCAACTGTGAGAGATTGCTTTACATTAAAAAAAAAAAAAAAAAACCCTGGAAATAAATCTTTAGAGAAAGGACTGAATGATTTAAGTCACTTTGCACATTACAAAATGCTTCTGTAATGATTTTGGAGGCCAAGTTTCAGCTAAGTGAGAAATAAGATGCGGACTGTGTGTGACGCAGGCCTGCACCAATCAACGGAGCACGTGCAGGAAATAACTGAACCCACCATGCCCAGAAACCCCACCCTCTCAGTGTTTATTTTCAGGGGACCCCTCAGAACACGCCCATTCTCCCCAGTGGACTGCTCGGTGCTTGAGCTGAAAGGCCCTGGTTTCTTGAGAAAGGCTGGTGGTGATTTCAGGAGTTGATAGAATGCCATTTCCCCGCGGAGGATGCTGTGCTTTCTGCCCTGATGAAGGGAAGGCTCTCACATCAGCACCTTCACTTCTAAGAAAGCTGGGGCCTTCCTGACACTGGATGGCGCAGGGCCTCCTCACTGATTCACCACATCCCTGAGCCATGTGAAACGACGTGTGCGAATCCAGTGCTGGGTCCCGGCCCCCTCATCAGGCAGGGCTGCCTCTCGTGAGAGCTGGGAACGGAGAGGAGGAAGGGACGGGCTTTAGCGCAGGAAGTCCTGCCTTTGGGTTCTGCCAACCAGCTGCCTGTGTGGCTTTGGGCAAGTCACCAAGCCTCAGTTTACTCATCTATAAAATGGGTGAACAGGCCCTACTCATCTCCGGGGTGGTTTTAAGGGTCAGAGGTGGTAGACGAGCATCAAGGCACTTTGCAAGTATAAGTTAGAGGACGCCGTGTGCTGGAGGGGAACACCACTGTCCACACGGATGGCCACACCTCCTTGAGGAGCCCCAGACATTCTAGAAACCAAATGCTTAGGATCCTCCATCCTCTCACCAAAACACAACTGATTCCTGCACCTTGAGTGTCCTCTCCTAGAGAAGTCATGAGGGTGCTCGAGGTCAATATGAGACCCACTCTGACGGCTCAGAAGACACCCAGCGAGGGGTGCCGCACTCACCCGCTATCCTCTGCATCTTCATGCGTCTCGCCTGGATGCGGCCCTTGGCCAGGCGCTGCTTGGCGATGATGCAGCGGATGTGGTCCGAGAAGATGAAGGTGGCTTGCAGGATGGGGAAGGGCTTGGAGTGGGGGCTGGACGCAGGCTTGTGGATGGTGATATTCAGGGCGCGGCTGTCATCCTCCACGCCGGTCACCTGCATGTCCTGGGGCAGGGAGAGTGGCCAAAGAAAGGATGTCCGTTAGGTTCAGTTAGGAAGGTTGTTCTGTCAGGAAGGTCACTGCTTGGAGGCTGTGGACCCACGTCTCCTCTAGAACAAGGGCCCTCAGACTGAAGTTTGCTTTTGCTCTGAAGGAAACCATCGGTTCCCCAAGTGCAAGTGTTGAGGACGGGCACAAATCAGACCGGGCCTGGCGGGAAACAACAGGGTGGGAAGCACAGCCAGTGCAAGTCGCTGATGCTGGTTGTGGTGGCTGGTCTTGTCCCCAGAAAGACTTGAGTCAGCTGGTGAACCTGAAGAACACCAGCGGCCTGTGGGATCATAGTGCTTGGCCAGGGATTGAACCCACACCCCCTCTCATTGGAAGGCGGACTCTTAACCACTGGACCACCTGGGAAGTCCCAAACCCTAACAATTTTTGCTTCTGAGAAACCAGAGATAACAAACCCAAGGTCCTAGTTCTTTCTGGCATGATCCACCTACTAACAATTCCTTTCCTGCTTCTCTTAAGAAAGTGAAAGTTGTTCAGTTGCATCCAACTCTTTGGGACCCCATGGATTATACAGTCCATGGAATTCTCCAGGCCAGAATACTGGAGTGGGTAGCCTTTCCCTTCTCCAGGGGATCTTCCCAACCCAGGGATCGAACTCAGGTCTCCCACATTGCAGGCGGATTCTTTACCATCTGAGACACAAGTAAAGCCCAAGAACACCGGAGTGGGTAGTCTATCCCTTCCCCAGCAGATCTTCCCAACCCAGGAATTGAACCAGGGTCTCCTCCTGCATTGAAGGCAGATTCTTGACCAACTGAGCTGCCAGGGAGGCCCTCTCTCTTAAGAAGAAGGCATCATTAGCTCCTATTTGTATGTCTCTGAGGAATTTCTGGTCCCTAAAGGAAAAAGCTAACTCTGAGAAAGAGACATTTGAAGGAAGTTGCCCTTGAAAGGTAGAGAAGGACTCACGTAGGCCAAGTATCAAGACAAATGTGATCCAAAGCCTCAGAATGGATTCTGTGCAAAGAATTTGCTTCCCACTGAAGTTTGAGATAAAAGGCAGAGGACAGGAGACAGGCATGAAAGTCAAAGGCTAGAGGAGGAGGCAGAAATGTTGAAAAGGCTCATGAAACAAGACAGAGACTGTTCAATGGCATTCCATCTGGCACGGAATGTTGCAGTGGGGATTAGATGAGATATTACGCTTTTAAAATGGAGAGAGAGGCTGGCGCATGGTAACAGCCTGACAAATAGGCGCTCCTGGAAGATGACCAAAAGAAAAGGTTTATGTGGCTTTCATTGTCTGATGGACGACACGTATTAATCCTTTGAGGGAGAAAAACACTTTCCTGACACTAAATTCTAAAGGAAATTGATTATAAGCCTAGATAAATAAGAAGAAGCACTAAGTTACTTAATGGACAGTCTCCGACGTGCAAGTCTTTTTTTAAATGCGAGCTTCTTCAGATAGTTGCTGTGCACATCAACCTTCTGTAAAAGACATTTTTTAAATGGAAAGGTCTTGAAAAAGAGGAGGCTGGGAAATAGTTGCAACAGTGTCTTCAAACCCATGGGTGGTCCTCTTGGGGAGGGGGGTCACACTGGAGATGGATGTGTTTTGGCCCCGGCAAGGCCTTGCCAGCAACCAGGGCTGCCCAACAAGGAAACAGGCCCAGCGCAGGGCAAGTAAGGCCCAGGGGGTCTTGTGGGGGCATGGGGTCGGAAGGCTGTCTTCAACTTGCCTGGCGCTATGCTTCCTTCAACCAACCAGCTGGCATTAGTCACCCATCATTAGACAAACACTAAGAAAACCTAAGCTCCAGCTTGGCGTTTGGCAATTTAAGAGCCCAGGCTTGATGGAGAGATGGAGGACACGGGAACTTCCATAAATCACCAGCAGCAACAATCATTCTAGAGAGGAAATGGGCCCAGCCCAACTTCTTGGTATCTGCCTTAGGGAAACCCTGGCCCAAGTGCACAAGGAAGTTGGGACAATTTTGTTCACGGCAGCACCGTATGTGAAGGAAGAAAGCTGGGAACAACCACAGGGCACTGACTACCTCCGCCTTGGGATGTGGTCAGGCAGCAGTTACAAGAATACCAGAAAGTCTCCACAGACTGACACAGTCGGGTCTCCAAAACATTCATTGAGTGAAAAAAATCAAAGTTTAGAATACATGCAACATGAGAGAATAAAAAATACATATAGACACACCCTCTTTCGAGTATCTGTGTACAATTTTTAAAAACAGTACATGCATGCTACGCTGCGTCAGTCATGTCTGACTCTTGTGACCCTATGGACTGCAGCCCTCCAGGCTCCTCTGTCCATGGGATTCTCCAGGCAGAAATACTGGAGTGGGTTGCCATTTCCTACTCCAGGGGATCTTCCTGACCCAGGGATTGAACCTGTGTCTCCTGCGTTGGCAGGCAGATTCCTTACTACTGGGCCACCTGGGAAGGATAGTACACACAGTTCTACTCATACATGCAGTTGGCAAAGCACCATGTCTGATAGCAGAGGAGGGGAGTCAGAAGTGGGTTTTGGTTAAAGAGAACTTGGCCCTTATCTGTGAGGTGTTCTGACTGCTGTCAGGGGTAATCTGTTCACACAGCCCTTATGTCGTTAGCACCTGACTGCAAAGATGACACTTTGGTGGGTGTTTGTACAGCCAGTGGACAAAAGCTTCCAGGCTTCTCAGCCATCGTACCTGCAGAAGGCCTGCGAACTTGACCACTCCCCAGCCCAGCCTGGACACGTCGGGCTCCACCAAACTCATCTGGTAAATATCGACAGCCAGGAACCGCTGGAGCATGCCGCCATCCTTGGTGACCACCGTGCACGCGATCAGGTCGCTGTTGTCTGGGAGGAGGGGGACAGAGAGCCAGGTGAGGCGCAGTCCGCTACACAGTCTGAGCGACACATTTGGGCTGGTGTGTGTTCCGCCGGGCGGCGCAGCTCGGCGCCAGAGCCCAGCCTGGCAGTCACACACACTGGGCTCGGAGTCCCTCCTCTGAGTCATGCTGGGCAACCTTCTCTATCTCTCTGGGCTTCAGATTTCTCATCTGGAAAATGGGGATCATGCCCAACCCACTCAAAGCACTGTTTGTGAGGATCGGCTCACATAAAATACATAAAGCACCAGTACGGTCACAATGAATGAGTTCCATTCTGAGAGCGCATTCTAAGTCTAATGTGTTTGTAAGTCCAACGAAGTCTGCCTAGGTACCCGACTAACAGGGTTAGCTACATAGTACTGTACTCTACTAGGCTTATAATACTTTTCACACAAATAATACACACCAAACAAACACCAAAGATGAAGAAGACATTTTTAATCTTACAGTACAGCACTTTAAAAACTACGGTCGTATCAGATGCATCCCTGCTGCTTTTACACTGGCTTCTGGACGTGCTGGGCTCAACATAGAGACACTCCACGACTGCGCTCTATACAGTCCTGTGCAGTGACGTACACAGAATCACAGCCACGCACTGAGGATGCACGCGAGTGTCAGTGTATGCCAGAGACGTGAACGAACTTACACGCTGGGACACGTGAACGCACGTTTGCATCTCTCAAAGTTGGCAACTTGAAGGTTCGGGTGTAGGGGACTTACTATACAATACTGGCTGTGAATTAGGTACTGCAACTGTAGCTAAAAAAACAACCAACAAACCCAGAATCCCAGTAACATTTCAGTGCTTCCCTGCAGGCGTTGGCGGTTTACACCTGTGATTGTGTTTGCCCAGATTAAGTGAAGACAGGAAAGGAAGAGCCCCCCGCTTGGTTACAGAATCACCAAGACTTCGGCTTGGAGTCTGACAACTTACAGCCTAGCTCTACATGAGACAGTGTGTGATTTGGGGCAAAGAACTTGGCCCCTCTAAACCACAGTTTCCCATCTGTAAAATGGGAATAATGCCCCCAATCTGGAGATGTTTGATAGCTTAAAATGAGAACAGGTAGGGAAAGCATTTAGCAGGGTTTCCTCAGCTTATGCTTGGTCCCTTCTCTTGGCTGGAAGTTATTCCCAGATTTGATGTCTAATTTAGTGCCTGTCCTTGATGGTTTTGAACTCACCATGGTAACACAGGGCCATTAAATCTACGGCCTACTCTGAGTTCCTTCCAGTGAAATCCTCTGTAATATATTTTAAAAGAAATAGCTGAACTAGGAAACAACCGAAATACCCCCAAAGAGGGGAACCACGTGAGTATGATTTTTTTCCCATCATATGGAAAATTACATACCCATTTAAAAGTTATGTCTAACCAAAGTGTGAACTGTGGTTACTTAGGAGGAGGGAAGTGAGAATTGGGGGTGGGTGGGACTGTGTGTGTGTGTGTGTGTGTGTGTGTGTGTGTGACTGTGTGTGTGTGTGTGTGTGTGACTGTGTGTGTGTGTGTGTGTTATCAACAGGAGAACTTTAATTTTTGCCCTCTGTATCACTGATTTGCTTGAAATTATTTTAAAATGAGGAGGTAGTCAACATACACTTTTGAAATACACATTAAAGACCCAAGTAAAAAATCCTATTTACCAATAATTGCAACAGCACTGGGAAAGACATTACACGTTTAAATGAACAAGATGGTAAAAACTTTGTAATTGTGATTTTGGTGTGTTAAAAGATAGTATCCCTACAAAGAAATACAAGCTTGGAGAAATATACCAAAACATTAAAAGACATCTCTGATTAGAAGAATGCTGGGTGAATTTTTTTTTTCCTTAAACAGTTTTATGGAGAGATAATTTATATACCATAAAACTCGCCCATTTTAAGTGTACAGTTCAAATGCTGGTAAACTTAGAGCTGTGCCCTGTGACCCTCCAGCGGCAGAACAGTGTCAGCACCCCAGTACATCCTGTAACCTAACATTTGGCTTCACTTTACTGGTGTGGGCGGTGGGGGAAAAGTAACACAGATAGTAACAGTCCTGGCCCCAAACACAGGAATTTGCCAAGTTTTCGCCTCTCCTCATTTTTGCTCTTCATTTAGACCAGAGGAATGACAGGCACATTTCTCCTCTGCCCTCTTCTCCTCCCCTCGCTCCTCTGCCTCCCTGCCTGCACCTCCCACACTACCTCCGCTTAACGCTCTGAGCACACAGTCTGAGATCCTGGCTTCCTGGGATGTCTTCCGGTCCAGCAGCTGTGACAGGCCTTGTGATTCTGCCTTTTCTCCCCAGCATGTGACCACCTAACATGGCCAGAAACCCCCGGTCAACACCAGCACCAGACAGGCTCAACTCTCTGGATTGCACGTTCTCATTCTCCAGAGCAAGGAGCTTCCTCCCTTTCCCAGGAATCTAGCCAAGTATTTAACAAGAGCTCTAAAAATGACTTAATCCAGAATTTCTAGTTCCATGCAGAAGACATCTAGTCTTCTGTATCCTTAGAAATGGAAGTCCTCACACTCTTTCTTGCAAACATTTTCTTTGCAGTGCGTGGAGTTTGGCTTCCCAGGTGGCGCAGTGGTAAAGAACACCCCTGACAATGCAGGAGGCACAAGAGACCCAGGTCGATTCCTTAGTCGGGAAGATCCCTTGGAGGAGGAAATGTCAGCCCATTTCAGCACTCTTGCCTGAAAAAAAATCCATGTAGCCCAGAGGGCTACAGTCCATGGGGTGGCAAAGAACTAGACATGACTGAGCATGCGCGCGCGCGCGCACACACACGCACACACACACACACACACACACACACACACATCTTTTACTTTTTAAAAAGAGAAAACTAAGCTCATAAGGATGCTTTCTCCTTCCTCTTTTCCTTTCTCTTTCTTTCCTCTCCCCTTCCCCCTAAACAGGACAACCTGCTCTTCCTTCCCTACATTCACAAAAGAGGTTCATCTGCGGGTGAGCCCGGAAAGCAGGCACAGCCAAGGTCTGGGTGACAGCGGGGTGTGTCGGCAGGCAACCCCCTCATAAAGCCCAGGGGCCTTTAGGGGCTTCAGGGGGGAAGGAAAGACCTACCACCTCTGCCACAAAGAACTCAAAAGGAAGGACAAAACCCCAAAGCGGAACAACTTTCAGAAATGCAGTTGAGACATCAAAGCCCCGTGAGAGATTTCGTAAGAAAACTAAAAGGCAACTGTCACCAGTGAGACAGGACGGCCCTGAGAGGGAGGGAGCCCCTGGCTTTTCAGAAACTGTGGGGGCAGTTAAGGAGAAATGAAGTGGCTTCCGTGGACTGAGCAGAAGGGCACCCGGGCATCCTTTGGGGGAGATCGAGGGAGTCTGGTCGGGGTGACCTCTGTGGGCCTCTGGGGCGGCGTCTCAGGGGACGCTTGGAGCACCTTGCCTCTCCCCGGGCTGCTCCACTCACTGGCTGTGGGCATGCCCGTCGGAGAAGAACTCCGAAGAGAGATGCGGATTTCACTCTGAGCCGGGGGGAGCGGCGCCAGGTACCGAGGTGCCGGGAGGGAGGGGCACCTTGTGGGGAGGACACCGGCAGCAGGCAGCTCTGTTGGGGGGCGTGCGACCTTCTGAACCGCCCTGCCTGCCTCTGAGGGCTGGCTTGCCGTCAGGGGGCCAGTGCGGGTGACGGGCCGTCCCTACGGTGCATGCATGCACGTGTGCTCAGGCGGGTTTGACTCTCTGCGACCGCATGGACTGTAGCCCGCCAGGCTCCTCTGTCCATCGGATTTCCCAGGCATGAATACTGGAATGGGGTGCCATTTCCTTCTCCAGGGGATCTTCCCGACCCAGGGGTCGAACCCGTGTCTTCTGCATTGGCAGGCAGGTTCTTTACATCTCTCAGCCCACCTGGTCTCCAGCGTCCTCCCACCAACTTCATTCCAAAGGGGTGGCGCCAAGGACTCTATTTCTTTAAATCTACAGACATTTATCAGAAAACACAGACTGTTCATGTGACCTTAGGAGCAGGAAAGGATTTCTCTAAAAATGAAGAATCACTACATACAAATAAATAAGATTAAGACTGACAAACTGACTACCTCAGAATTAAAATTTAGCTCACGGATAATGAACAACTTTATAACCAGACTGGGGGAAATATTTTCAACATATCTCTTTAAGAGGCAAAAGATGAACAAAGTCGAAAATATGAAGAACTCCACAGGCCATTCACGGACAAGAGAATAAATACACACACACACACAAGTGCTAGCCTTCCTGCTAAACCAGGAAACAAATGAAAACAGGATCCCATCTACTGGCAAAAATAAGTGTTAAGATAACATCGGGTATTGGTGAGGCCGTAGAAAACCCGATATTCTCAAATACTGCTGGTAGAATAAATTAACATAGCCGTTTGGAAGGGCAAATCAGCATTATTTATTAAAGCTGAAAGTTTCATACTCTATGACCCGGCAATGGGTACATTCCCAAGAAAACGCCCACCTGGGCTGAGAGACAGGAATAAGGATGTTGACGGTGAGATTTGGGTCTGTAATGACCTAGATGTCCAGTGAGAAAGGAAAGCTTATTAAAAAACAACAACAACAACAACAAAAACATATGGCAAGGACAAGGAGTGAATGAGATCTCTGGATGTTTCAAGAAAGTTCAGTCTCAAAAACTGAGTGGAAAAAGTTGAAGCATGACAGGCTGTGACACAATTTCTATAGAGTCAAACCACACAGGACGATCCTGTGTACTTTCTACGAACTCAAGCATATAAATGTAAAAGAAAAACGTAATAAAATGCCTGGCAGGGTGCAGAGTGATTACCTCTTTGGAGGGGAGGTGGTGGGACGGAGGGTAAGAGTCAAGGCTGTTTCAGTCCATACGGAGTGTTCTGATTTTTTCAAAGAGGTAAGTTGTTTGTGCAGGCTTCCCTGGTGGCTCAGTGGTTTAAAAAAAAAAAAAAAAAAATCTGCCTGCCAAGGCAGGAGATGTGGGTTCAATGCCCAGGTCAGGAAGATTCCCTGGAGAAGGAAATAGCGACCCACTCAGTATTTCTGCCTGGGAAATCCCACGGACAGAGGAGCCTGGAGGGCTGCAGTCCATGGGGTCACAAAAGAGTCAGACACGACACATGATTTAGCGTGACTAAATAACAACAACATCAGGTTGTTTGTGTGCTTAAGTGAGGGGATAAGTGACTCTCTTTCCACACTGCTACAAAGAGGGCCTCAGGTTCTCCTGGGGCCCAGCAGGGTTGGCAAGCAGCCACAGACCCAGCTGGCCGCCTCCCCACCATCCACTCACACCTCCCGATCCCAAAGTGTGGCGACAGTCACTGAGCTCTGGGCGACGCCAAGAGACCAACAGGGCCTCTTGGTGCACAGGTGTGCACGTTTTCAAACTGGCCAGACATGTGAGCTGAAGAAGCTCTGGTGTCCAGTTCAACAAACATGTGGGTGTTAGATCCTGCATTAGGGAACCAGACCGTGAAGAATGAGGCTTGGCGCTGCCTCAAGGGCTTGGGGGGCCGGCAGGGAGGCTAGGGCTCTCGACTACAAACCATCATGCAGACCAAGTCTCCACCTGGGGAGGGACAGAGCCCTGAGGGCAGACCAGGTGGGATGACAGTTGTCTCCATCGCACCCCAGGACCGAGAAGGAACCTCCCTCCAGGGAGAACTGACAAATTCCTCCCACCCTTAGACCCCGCCTTTTGGTTCATTGATTTCTAAGGGGGTGGGGAGGGGAAGATTTGCCATTTTATTTGAAAACATTTAGCGGGACTTCCCTGGCAGTCCAATGGTTAAGATTCCGTGCTCCCGCTGCAGGGGGCACGGGTTTGATCCCTGGTTGGGGAACTAAGAGCTCAAAGGCCTCACAGTGTGGCCAAAATATAAAGAAAATAAAAAGTTGAAAATAATAAACATATAAAACTGCTACCGTTAAAAAAAATTTAACCATATCAATCTCTTTGAATAGATAACACATTCACATGTTCCCATTTTAAAAGGTGTGGAATTTTTTAGAGTCAATGGTAAATCTCCCCAGTCCTCTTCCCCAGAGACAACCACTTGATTTCTTGCTACCCATCCACTATGAATTTCCAGGGCTTCCCTGGTAGCTCAGTGGTAAAGAATCTGCCTGCAATGCAGGAGACCTAGGTTTGAGCCCTGGGTGGGGAAGATCCTCTGGAGAAGGAAAGGCCACCCATTCCAGTATTCTTGCCTGGAGAATCTCATGGACAGAGGAGCCTGGCAGGCTACAGTGCATGGACTGTACAAAGAGTTGGATACAAGCTAGCGACTAAGCCACCACCATGAATTTCCAAGAGCACACGCAGCTACAGACCCTCCTTCACAGACGCTACACAACCCCTTGTGCTTCTGCCACTGAAGCCCGGATCTCGGGGATACAGCAGCACCCACCCAGGGGTGCTCCTCACTGATTTTCACAGCTGCATCCTCTCTCACCGTAGTGCACGCTCCGTCGTGTCCTACTCTTTGTGACCCCATGGACTGGAGCCCACCAGGCTCCTCTGTCCATTGGATTTCCCAGGCAAGAATACGGGAGTGGGTTGCCATTTCCTTCTCCAGGGGATTTTCCTGACCCAGGGATCAAACCCACGTCTCTTGCCTTGGCAAGTGGATTCTTTACCACGGAGCCACCAGGGAAGCCCCCTCCCACAGCAGATGTGACTCTAAATTATTTAACAGTTCCCAGTTGATGGCCATTCAGGTTGTTTATTAGTTTCTGCTACAACAGACAAAGAAACAGCCTTACTCATGTACATATGTGAGAGTAAACCTACAGCGGCAAAGTAGAACTTGTGCTGAATTTTTCTCTTGAAAGCACTCATGCTTTACTAAAATAAACATATTTTAAAAGGAAACTTTGTGTCATGACCATGAATGGAAAACCAGAATTACAACATATAAGGTGACTGTGAAAATAGATTCAAAAGAGCTTTTTTTTTGTTAAACCAGAGCCAAAAGCCTGCTCTTTTGATAAAAAGGGTTATCAGCAGTTAGAGAAGTTCTAAGACAAGCTAGTACCAATCTCGGACCTGCTCCTTGATGTGACAGAAAGGACCTGAGGGGTACCGAAATGTATTTTCGTGTGGACTACACTTTCCAGAGATGGTCACAGCAATACTTGCCCCAGGGACTTCCCTGGCAGCCCAGTGGTCCAATGCAGGAGACGGGGGTTCAATCCGTGGTCGGGGAACTAAGATCCCGTGTGCCATGGGGCAACCAGAGAAAACTTGCACATCCCAACTGAAGACAAAAAACCAAACCCAAACAAAAAACCCTCCCCCTCCCACATGCTCTTCTTCCAGTGTGACCTTGACCTTCCTCCCATCAGGTGGTAGTGTCTATGTCCTTTCTCCTTGAACCTGGGCGGCGGGGGTCGGGGGTGGTGGTGGGGGGCAGTGCTCTGTGATGATCTAGACCAACAGAGTACAGTGGAGGTGATCCCGTATGATTTCCCAGGCCAGGTCACAAAAACGCTTGGAACGTGTCCACCATGCTGTGAGAAAGCCTAAGCTGTCATGGAGACACGACTGAGAAAAGCCAAGGCCCTGGGCCCCCAGCCCCCAGCTCGCCCTCTAGTCTCCAGAGGGTGCCATGTGGAGCAGAGACAAGCTCTTCCCACTGAGCTCTGGGCAAATTATAGATCTTTGAGCAAAAGGAATGATTTAAAAAAAAAAACAAACAGTTGTACCTGTTTAAAAAGCCACTATATTTTAGGGTGGTTTGCTACTCAGCACTAGAGAATTGCACCTGCGATTTACTGTAATTTAGTGCTGTATCCAGGCACATTTAAAATTGTAACATTCTTCCAGCACCACTAAGGGGCTGCATACCACATCATGGAAGACCAGCCTGGAAAAACAGCCTGGGGCTGATGATCTGGGATGAATAGAAGGTCCTGCAGTGTTTAGCAGATTAAAGAGGAAAGGAATACAGCCATTTTCCAACAGAATTTTAAGATGCTGAGAAAGAAGAGGAGAGGACAAGTCACGAAAGAGCCACCTTGCCAGGAAGTGCAGAATGAGGGCAACTCATCTGGGTGAAAACAACTTGGGTTGTGGAGCCATAGCGACCTGGATTTAAATCCCAGCTCTGCCACTAAAAGCTGTGTGATCCTGGACAAGTCACCTCCCTCTCTGCATCTCAGGTTACTTATAAGCCCAGCAGGACCACCAGGGGATCTGAGAGAGGCCTGGGGCCAGGCCCAGGTGGTCTCCGTCAGCAGTGGCTGTTGCCAGGAAGCGCTCTGACTTTTTGGAGCCCTGACTCACTGGTCAGAACCCTCTTGCCTCTTGCTTGCTGGAGGCAGGCTCTAGACTAAGGAAGCCATGCTCTTCAGAGGGAGAAAATGAATCATGGATTTTGGTTGCTTCTCAGAACTCTTGTGGGGTGGTGGGCCCACACACCCAGTTACTCTCTAGAACATCTACCCGTCTTAGCTCACTGCTGCACCCCAAGGCCTGCCAGCCCCCAGGTGTCCTGAGGCCTGCTCCCTAGTCTGGACAGAAGCTCCAAGAAGGCAGGGCCTGACCTGTCCCACTCCATGCTGAAACCCCAGGACAGGGGCTGGGCAGTGGCAGGCACTGAAGAAGTACTTGTCCCCTACAGAAGGATGCTAGTGTCTTCTGGTCCTTCCATACTGAAGGCTGTCCTTTCAGCCCCTGGACTGAAGCCTTCCTCCAGGGCTCCCTCTGACAGGCTATAGCTCATTACAGAGCAATAAACGGGGCTGATTGACTCTTGCTGTATTTAAATGATCCCTTCATAAAAACGTACGGATGCCAATACCGTAATTTAATTCTTGGCTTGGTAGCTCCAAATACATTTAGAATCGAGGTCTTTATCCTTACGGCGGGATTTCCAGGCCAGCTTGAATTCCAGCGCTTTGAAATCCAATACCCTGGACTTTAGGGCCAATTCTGGGAGTACCACCACAGCTGGAGTTTAGATTACCAACTCTGTAAACACTATCAAGTCTTCCAGGCACCTGCTGTGAGTCAGAGGTTAGGAAGGATTGAGAACAAGGTACAGATTCCTTAAGGAAGGCAGGCTCACCCTGGGATTCCAAGATAACATGTCCACAGGGGGAGCACTAGCCGCTGATAGGAGACCAGGATTTCCTCTCTGAGCCAAAAAGCATCTGAGTCCTTTTGCAAGGAATGTGTGGTCCTGGCCTCTCAATGAATCCCAGAGCCCACTGGGTTTCTCTTCCAGAACTGTAGGCATTCCAGGGATGAGCAAGGAGGCAGCTGCAGGGCCCTCGGGTCCTTGCAGAGTGAACTAAGAGGACGGGATGGCTGGCTTCCCTGGGAGGGTTGGTGGTGGTGTCCGGTGGGGATGCACAGCCATTTGGGGCCGTGGCCTCTAGAACCACGAGCTGAAAGACTGTCAGGGCTGTGTCTTTGGACAGAGGTCCCCCTTCCCAGCTGCTGACCGGTGCTTCGCTGGGCCAGGCGCTGAGCTCCCTACTTGACAAGTTCCTGGGATCCTACGGGGGAAGAGTAGTTCACTGATTCCCAAGGACACACAACTGCAGGGTGTCAAGTAACACCCTTGAGGACACATGCCCTACTGATGAGCTATGAAGCCAGAGTGACACGTGTGGCCTCCACAGCATCCTGAACAAGCTGACTGGGACCCGGGGTTCTAGTCTTTATGATGAGGTTGCAGAGAGGAGTGGCCCTTGTTTCCTTCAGGAGAAGGGGCACCCCCGATCTGGGCTAGCTCTCAAGGGCGGAAGATGCTGGCTAGGTCCTGCAAGGGGACAGTCAGAGGACCTGAGCTCTCAGCAGGCAGATCCCAGGGGTTTGATCCCGTGGTCAAGTTGAAAAACCTGCCGTGTGCTCCTGGGCAAGGTCCCCCTTCACTGGCACTTGGTGGTCCCCTTCCAGCAGCGACCTGGGACCTCTTTCAGGCCCACTGGGTATCTGCCACCCCAGGGCTCCCGTCCGGGGCAGAGGGATACTGTAGGAATGGGGCGGGCCGAGCCCCTGCCCTCATGAAGCCTTCAGAAGAGTGGGCAGATGGCAGCCTTGTGAGACCAAGAAGCTACCCGGCGGCACTGAAGACAGCTTTGACAGCGACCCCAGGGAAAACCAGTCTGGTGTGGCTCTCTGATAATGGGATGCAGCTGAGGACAGAGGCCTTAACTGACCAGTAATGCAGGGCTGGGAAGCAAGTGATGAATCATCGGGCTCCAGTTGGCTCTCTGGGGGGGGGTATTGTGGGGGGAGAGGCCGTGCAGGCGGTACAAGAATATCAATCAGAAGAAGCCCGCTGGGAAAGCGCAATCCATCTCCCATTGTCACCACTCCATCAACGTCCACTACAAAACTGAAAACGATTGCCATCCTGGGGCATCAGAGACACACACACGTTTCCGTGAGAGCTACCCTGAGTGCCAAGGAAAGGAAGTCCTGTGCTGATTCAAACGGAACCCAGCAGAGCTGGGGCCACAGGGACTGACTGGTGACCCGACAGAGCCATCAAAGGAAAACGGTTCTGTCCGGGTGACCCCTGCGCCTTCTCGAGCCTGGTGAACACTGAGGGGAGACTCCATGCACCGCCCACGGCATTCCAAAGTCAAAATGAGAAAGAGATGCGGTGGTTGCCACCGAGGGTGTGGACTGGCACACTCAATTAGGTTGGCTGCTTCTCCTGACAGTCAAATCAATCCTTTGAAGAAAATTAAGTAACCATTTCTCCATCAACCCAGCAACAGCTTATGGGTTATTTGCTGCAAGTAGCAATCAATTACTTCATCGCCTTTGAAGCTCCCTAAAGCCCTCCTTCCCAGCACAGCATGGGGCAGCTATAAAGCGTGATATTTCCTGGATGGAGAGCATGTCTTGGCAATTTCTACTGCTAGGCATGCGACTCTGGTCCCTCCAAAATGAAGGGGAAGGGATACTGGGATTCCTCGAATTTGCAAGGAATTAGGAGTAATTTAGGCAAGGTGTTAGTTGCTCAGTCGTGCCTGACTCTTTGGGACCTCATGGAATGTAGCACACCAGGCTCCTCTGTCCATGGAATTTTCCAGGCAAGAATACTGGAGCGGGTTGCCATTTCCTCCTCCAGGGGATCTTCCCAACAGAGGCATCGAACCCAGGTCTCCTGCATTGAGGGCCAATTCTTTACCATCTGAACCACAAGGGAAGTTTGAATTTGCAAGGGGGCGTAGCAATTAGGGATGCAGGTCTTAGGACACATGTTGAAACCCAAACACCCAGGGAAATTGTGACCTAGTACTCGGCTCCAACGTTTCATCCATGATCACCCGGGCTACCCCCAAACCCACACCAATGACCCGGCCTTCGGCTTCCTCCCCTAGAGTTCCAAGAGGCAGGTGTCTGAAACACTGTGGAGAAAACTCCCAAGGCCCCAAGCTTTGCTCCCCACCCATAACCACAGCTCAAAAGGCACGGGCAACTGCAGAGAACAGTTGCCAGACAAGCCATCTGGGGTTGAGACGCGGCCCCGCCACTCTGGTTGTGTTGACCCTGCTGGTGACTTCGCTGTGGTCGCCTCGTGTGTAGGCCAGGGTAATAAGAGAGCTGTATCGCTCTGCCTTTTTTTTTTGCCTTTTTATACAGTTCATGGAGTTCTCATGGCAAAAATACCAGAGTGGTTTGCCAAGGAGAAGAGGGTGACAGAAGATGAGATGGTTGGATGGCATCACCAAGTCAATGGACATGAACTTGGGCAAACTCCGGGAGATGGTGAAAGACAGGAAAGCCTGGCAGGCTGCAGTCCACGGGGTCTCAAAGAGTCAGAAACAACTTGGTGATTGAACAACAACTGCTCTACTTTATGATATGTATGCGGATGCTTCTAGGAAGAAGAGCACTGCTGTCAGCAGTTGACTTTGAAGAAAGAAAAAGAAAGAAAATTTGGGCTGGTGGCTGGATAGAATAGATGTGATAAAAGAAGTAAAGTTGATCCTCGAACAACAAGGGGGTCAGGTGTGCTGACCTCTTGGGCAGTTGAAAATCCACTTACTGCTCTTTCTGCCTCTAAAACAAAGTGATAAATGACATCCAAGGGCGGGAAGCTGAATGTTCTGGATAGGATCAGGACTTAAATCCTAGTTCTTTTGATTTCACGTTCTGTGATCTCTAACCCAACACAAACTTGTCCCCACAAGTTTGGCCGGGTAAAGATGTAAAGATCTGTAAAATGAAAACATACGTACTATATATATTGAGCAAAATCCATGTATAAATGGACACATGGCAGTTTATGGGCACATTCTTAGAGGTAGAATGTGGATGGTGGATAGAGAGAAGGGTGTTCCTTACACAATTCTGTCACCTTGGTTGCATGCTTGAAATTTTTTGAAAGGAAATGCTGAAGGAAAAACTGACCTTCTAGGGTCGTGGTAAAAGGTATACAAGCACACGGCAGTTGAGGATAACACACTCAGGCTGGGCAAAGGTTATTATTATTATTAATTCTTGCTCTGAAGGGCTTCCTCGGTGGCTCAACAGGAAAGAATCCACCTGCAATGTAGGAGACTCAGGAGACTGGGGTTCAATCCCTGGGTTGGGAATATCCCCTGGAGGATGAAAATGCAACCCACTCCAGTATTCTTACAAGGAAAATCCCATGGACAGAGCAGCCTGGTGGGCTACAGTCCATGGGGTCACAAAGAGTCAGATAGGACTGAGTGACACAGCCTAAGCCTAAGCTGTGAAAATCTATTTGGTTCCTGAGTTTGAATAGCAGGAACGTTTTTAGTAGTCTGTTTGTTTATTTTATTTGGCTGTATCAGGTCTCAGGCGAGGCATTCAGGATCTTGTTCCCTGACCAGGGACTGAACCTGGGCCCCCAGCGCTGGCACCGTGAAGTCTTAACCGCTGGATCACCAGGGCAGTCCCTGAAGAGCAAGAATATAATAGGAAGAGTTTGGGTGTGAGGGATACCCGCAGCGCTCTTGGCAGCATTTCTTTCTAAAGCTGTGTTTTGGCTGTGCCGGATCTTTGCTGCTGCGCACAGGCTTTCAGTAGAGGCGGCGAGTGGAGGCGGCTCTGCGGTCACAGGGCACGGGCGTCTCCGGTTGAGGCTCCCGGCTCTAGAGCACGGGCCAAACAGTTGTGGTGCATGGGCTCAGTTGCTCCGTGGTATGTGGGATTTTCCCAGATCAGGGATTGAACCCAGGTCTCCTGCGTTGGCAGGCAGATTCTTTACCACTGAGCCCCCAGGAGAGAAAGCCCCATGTAGCATTTCTTAAACTTGCAGATTCCTAACATCACTCAGCAGATTCTAGGTCCACTGAGGACAGTACATCACACTTTGTTGATATGGGTGGGTAAGTCTGTCATTTGTTAATCCAGCAACTATTCAAGCAGTGATGGACTGGTGCCTTGGTGACTGTTAAGTGACCTAGGAGCAAGGGCCCACGGCTATTTTCAGACAAGAAGCTGAAGGCCTGGAGAGGCCAGGGCCACAGGCTGGGGATGGCGCTGGGCTCGGGCTCAGTTCTACCTGCTTCTAGAGGACGGGTTCTCCGTGGCTACTTCCTCTCTCTGGCTTGGTATACACATGTCCTGTTGAGCAAACTAATGTGACTGATTTTCACAAAGTGGTCAAGAAAACCCATCCCCTGTCTTCACCTTTCCCCCTTGGGAAATTTCAAGAGACTCCCTCCTTGGGAGAACAAAGGGCAAGGCAAGGACTTGACTTCTGTTCCCCCATGTCCAGACATGCGTGGGGCATCTCCTTTTCTGACTACTCTAGCCTATGTGAGGATGTGCAACTTGCAAATGCTTTATTCCTTGTTCCTTCTTTGCAATTCAACAAAGTTCACAGATAGATGACTTGGTGGAAATGTAATTACCAGAAACAGAATCCAAGTGAGCCGCGATTCCAAGTAGAGTATGGCATATCCCCTTATCAAGTGACACGCAGCCTGCCACCAGAGGCCGGGCAATCTGATCTTTACAACGCATCACCGGCGACCATGCTTATCTCGACACTCACTCTCCAGAATGCCACATTTGCATAGGACATTGCATAATTTCCTCTCAGAAAATGGCCCTGTTTAGCATGAGTAAATAAAGTTACCTAACTCTGAGGCGGCTGAATGGAATACTTGAGATTTCCAAGAAAAGATTTGAATACCTAAGCTCTTCCCCATGCACCGCAAGATCGGCCTGACAAACAAAATCGATTGCTGGCAGGGCTTTCTCCTTCCCGCCAACTCGGAAGACCTGCAGCCAATGAAGGAGGGTACCCGGGGCTTCAGAAGCCCTGGTGCTCCCCGCCCCCGGAGATTTCTCTGCCCCGGGCCCCTCCCCAGGATATGGTCAGGCTGCCCTGGGCTGGAATCAAGGCTCTGCCTTTCCCTTCGTCCTTTTATCCTTCCACCAGTCTCTCTACCCAGTATTTGCCCTGTGACTACTGGGTGTCAGGCACTTGGCAACAGGCATGCAGGAAGTCCCTGCTCTGGGTGACCTTTCTGAGCCTCGGTTTCCGTATCTGGAAAATGAACACACCGCTTACTTCATAGGGATGCTGGGAGGAGCCGAGGAGATGAAGCACAGAAAAAGACCTGTGATTTTTCTGCACATGAGTCATGCAGGCACATCTCCTTTCTCCCTCTGGATAGAAGGTTCTTGAAGATAGGGCCAAATCTTCTCTTTCCTTCAGATTTCCTCTTTATGATACTTCCTCAGAAAAGGAACACGGGTATTGTAGAGAGCAGATCCTGGCCTGGGGAATCCTCCCTCCTTGGGTGAGGGGAGGGGAGTGCTGCTGGCAGAGGACTTCAGCTGGAGTATTCCCCCAGGTGTTAAAAGTGCTGAGGTTTATCCTATTAGCACCCCTGGAGAAGGCATAGGTGGGTGTCACACGGGCATCTGTGGGGGATTTGGGCACCCACAGATGCCAGCTGGACTTCCGGTCAACGGTTCTGAGCTTGACCTTCAAGGCCCTTCTTGGGTAGGGAATATTCTATCTTGCTAATATCTAACCAGGATCCTCCTCTCAAGAGGGGTCACTGGTACAAAGAAATGGCCTTGCAGATGGAATCATTTCTATCTTCTTTCCCCTTCACTGTCCCAGACTTTTCATTCCAACATTTCTAAAGCACTTTCCTCCACGCTGGACCCTGTCCTTGGCAAAGGCGGCCACAGAGATAGGCAAGCCTTGGCCCTCGGGGGCTCCTGGGTTCCGTGGGGGAGACTGGACAAGTGATCATCGCATTACAATGACGAGGGCCACAGCAGGGAAAGACCAGGGGTTGCAGAAGGCCAGAAGAAGCCCACCAACACGGCTCAGGGGCACAGAAGGCTTCCTACAGGAGATGGAGTTTTAACTGAATCCTCAAAGAAGCCCAGAAATTGACCAAGCAGAGGAGGTGAGCGGTGCTTCGGGCCGAATCAAGCCACGATCCCTCCGTGGAGGGATCCTGGGCTCTTCTCTGATACGCTCTCACATCTGACCCTTCATGGCCCAGCACTAGCCTCCCGCTTGTCACAGTCCTTCAGGGTATCAAGCGCTTTGCCTGATTTTGGTCAGAAAGGCTGGAGGGGCATCCACATGCATTCTCTGGCCTGGCGTGGGAACTTGGCACGCTGCTGCCCATCCTCTGGACCTCAGACACCTCATTCATCAAATGAGAGTGATGACAGTACTCTAGTATTGCAGCTATGGAGACTGGATGATATTTGTCAAGTGCTAGAATAGTGCCTGGCATGTAGGAGTAACAGAATTAGCATTCTGCAGGGTTTGGTGAGAACAGAGAGCTGAGAGCGAGAAGACCCTTGGGTCTGCACCCCAGCTGGGCACTTAGGAAGCTTGCGTGGCCTCAGTCAGGGCAAGTGACCTTTCCAAGCAGGCCTCGGTTTCTTTCTCCCTCCAACAAAGAGGTTGGGACTAAACCACACGCCTCTTTTCTGATGGGAAAGAACGTCTAAATTTCATATCAGGGGACACATTTATGGCCGTTTGGCAGAAATTAGTTCACAGAGTGAATGCTTACCGGCATAGCAGTCTGATTTTTAATTAGCTGGTGGGAATTCAGTATACTTCAAACATTAACAGTAAAATATGGGAGACCTCTGGTGGAGACGAGCCATACCTTTGGGCTTAAACAAAAGCTGTATCCTTCACACACCAAAGTGCCTGCTATCCGTTTTTCATCACGAGTGCTCATAGGGAGTATCGATAAACCTTTGGCACTAGAACAACACTTCCAAAGCATATGATTTAAAGTGATGCAATTAATATGAAACTAAATCTTATCGGCTAACTCTGTATAATCCTAGGCACCCAATCGCATGGCCTTCTTTTAAACTACTAAACCATGTTTCTGATGAGATAAGAATCAAGAATCTCAGCTATTTTTCCCCTGTGAGTTTTCTCTTCTGTTGAAAGTGAACTAGAATATGAACTACTCCGTTAAATTCATGAAGAACAAAATAAGGAAGGGAAACTCATTCATTCCATCATTCATTCACTCATTCCTTTCACTTTAGTTTTTCAAGGTGGGTGGGTCCTCACAGACTTGAAGGATATGCTACATAGCAGGGGGAAGTGTGTGAGCTGTGTGGTCAGAGGCAAGCAGGAACGTGTCTAGTCGGTCCTTCGGGGGGTGGGGGGGGGGGGACGGTGGCTGAAGTGGATGGAACGAGGCAGGAGGGCGGTAGACGGCAGGGCTGAAGGAGCTGGGAGAACCTGTCAGTAAGGGCTGTTTATTAAAGCCATACCAAGGAGTGTAATCAGATACCCAGAACTGCAGATTCAGGGAAGATTGTCATGGTAACTTAAGGTTTTGCTTGCGGTTATTTACTGAAGCTTAATTCAGGAATTTAATTGGAAGTTTATAATTAAAACCCAGTCTGGAACTTATACATGAAAAACAGGGCTTACCAAGAATATGAAAAAAAAAAAAATTAACAAGATTTCCCAATCGTTCCTTTATTTATTAATTTGACAAATATTTACTGTGTATCTGCTACAGTCCCAGGTACTAAGGATGCAGGGTGAAAAAGAAGGTCCTCGCCTTCCTGCAGCTCACAGTCTGGTGGATGCAGACAGACTATAAACAAATAACTTGAATAAATCTATTAGTAGAGAGTGTGCTTACACAATGGGAAAGCAACACTTGACTTGCTTATAAAGAAACTCTTTTTCAAAAGTTCATTTGTAAATCCTGCAAATAGACTATTCAGAAGTTCCACTTGCAGAAAAGGGAACCCTCCTACACTCTTGGTGGGGATGTAAGCTGGTACAAGCCACTATGGAAAACGGTATGGAGGTTGCTCAAAAAAACTAAAAGTAGAGTTGCCATATGATCTAGTAATCCCACTCCTGGGCATGTTTCTGCAGAAAACTCTAATTCGAAAAGACACATGCACCCCAATTTTCATAGCAGCACTACTGACAAAAGCCAAGACACGAAAGCAACCTAGGTATCCACTGACAGATGAACGGATAAAGAAGATGGGATTGTTGTTGTTATAGTCGCTTCGTCGTGTCTGACTCTTTGCAACCCTATGGACTGCAGCCCGCCAGGCTCGTCTGTCTGGATTTCAAGGCAAGAACAATGGAGTGGGTCACCATTTCCTTCCCCAGGGGATCTTCCCAACCCAAGGATTGAACACACGTCTCCTGCATTGGCAGGAGGATTCTTCACCACTGAGCCACCAGTGAAGCCCATATATAGAATATTACTCAGCCATAAAAGAACGAAACAATGCCATTTGCAGCAACATGAATGGTCCTAGAGATTATCATACCAAGTGAAGTAAGTCAAAGACAAACATATGATATCACATACATGGAATCTAAAAAGACAAAAATGAAATTATTTGCAAAACAGGCTCACAGCCATAGAAATCAAACTTACAGTTACCAAGGGGGAAGGGGTAGGGAGGGATAAATTAGGAGTCTGGGATTAACAGATACACACTACTATATATAAAATAAACGACAAGGTCCTCCTGTATAGCACAGGGAACTATACGCAATATCTTATAATAACCTATAACAGAAAAGAGTCTGTAAAAAATATATTTATGTATAACTGAATTACTTTGCCATACATCAGAAATTAACACAGTATAAATCAACTACACATCAATTTTTTAAAAAGTGCCACTTGCAAATACGTACCTATGTTAATTTCAAGTCATAACAAATGCAGTATATTGAGTATTTTAATAAGCACCCGGCTTTGTGCTAAGCACTCAAAACAGCCCAACGAAGAAGGTACTATTATCTGTAGGTTACAGATGAGAAAACCGAGACCTCGCATTTATTCACTCGCCAGAGGCTGTGCCACTGTGATTTTCAGCACTGTCAGTTCCCAGGACCCCAGGCAGGAAATACCCGCCATGAGCCAGGCCCAAGTTCCTCCGCATACTTAAACCCATTTAAAACCAAACCCCAATCCTGTGAAAAGACTCTAAACTAAGCTGGATGAATCCGGACTGGCCGGGTTTGACTGCCTGTGCTCAGACTCAGCTGTTCTTGGAGCTGAAGCTGAGCAACCGTTTGGGCTAGGTTGCATGACCGTCACTGCCTTCGACTGCTTTGCTGGTTTCTTGGCAGAGTAAATCCACCAGCAGGGAGAGAAAGGGAAGGGTTAAGAGAGACAGAGGTTTTGGCAGGATGGTAGGAGCGGGTAACAGGTGGCCGGGAAGCAGAGAACTTGAGGAGCTGAGCGCCCCACACACCAACCTCCTAAATACAGCATGGCCAGAGCTGAGAACTCCATGACTGACTTTAAAAAAAAAAAAAATTTATTTGGCTGCATCGGTCTTCGTTGCGGTGCATGGGATCTCTCCTGTGGCTTGCGGGCTCCAGAGTGAGTTGTTGTTCAGTCACTAACTCCTGTCTGACTCTTTATGACCCCATGGACTGCAGCACACCAGGCCCCCCTGTCCTTTACTATCTCTTGGAGTTTGCCCTAGTTCACGTCCATTGAGTTGGTGATGCCATCCACCCATCTCATCCTCTGCTGCCCTCTTCTCCTTTTGCCCTCAGTACTTCCCAGCATCAGGGTCTTTTCCAAAGAGTCGACTGTTCACAACAGGTGGCCAAAGTATTGGAGCTTCAGCTTCAGCATCAGTCCTTCCAATAAGTATTCAGGGTTGACTTCCTTTAGGATTGACTGGTTTGATCTCCTTGCAGTCCAAGGGACTCTCAAGAGTCTTCTCCAGCACCACAATTTGAGCGAAAGGGCTCAGTAATTGCAGCCAACAGGCTAGTTGTTCTGTGGCATGTGGGATCTTAGTTCCACCACCAGGACGTTGAACCCATGTCCCTTGCATTGGAAGGCGGATTCATAACCACTGGGCCACCAGGGAAGCCCTCCCTCATCCCCATGCCTTTCTGAACCTGATGCATGGAGCCTATCTGTGGAGCCAAGATGCTACAGATTCAAACTTGTTAGGAAAAAAGAAGGCAAAGTAAAGGCAGGCAGTGCTTTTCTCATGTGGGAGCTAGTCAGGCTGTCCACCAGAAATAAGAGTAAGGCACAGGCTGAGGAGAGAAGGAGATGGCCAGGCGGTGGAGGTCTGCCGGACACCGGGCAGCTCCACGTCTGTGCCTCTAACCCCCAGCTGCAGCTCCGGCTGGATGAGAATCACAAGCCTCACCATTTCTGCCTCCTGCCGTGGGTCGGGTGGAAAGCAGGCTCTGGGTCTCCACTTAGCCATCTGTAAAGAGGGGTCATAACATCACGGAGCTCCCAGGCACTGGAGACTACACAAGCAGAGGGTCAGTAAACACCACATCCTTGTGATCAACACCGCCTCTCCTGCCTCCAGGCCACAGAGGAGGGCTCATGAGACTCAGCAGGGTGAACACAGCCAGGATTCTGAAAGACTCCGAGACCTGTGTTTTCCGTTTCCTGACTTCATCGCCTACACTGGCCTCATAGGACGCCCAGGGTTGATGGACATGTCCTTCAACTGTGCTGTCACATGCCGTGTTGCTCTTTAAATCAAAGTAAGAGGAAGAGTTTCGCTCCCTGTCGTGCCAGCCACATTGGTTACGGAGCATCTGAAATGTGGCTTGTGTGACAGAGGGACAGAATCTTTAGCTTTACTTAATATTTTTTGTAATTAGTTTATTTAATTTTGGTTGTTCTGGGTCTCTGATGCTGCACGCGGGTTTTCTCTAGTTGAGGCGGGCAGGGGCTACTCTCTAGTTGCAGTGTGCAGGCTTCTCACTGCAGCGGCTTCTCCTGTCGTGCACGGGGGCTCTGTAGTTATGGCACATGGGCTTAGCTGCTCCTTGGCACGTGGAATCTTCCTGGACCAGGGATCGAACCTGTGTCCCCTGCACTGGCAGGCAGATGCTTAACCACTAACCACCAGAGAAGTCCTACTTAATGCTTTCCTGGCCGTTCTGTGTGGCATGTGGGATCTTAGTTCCCCAACCAGGGATTAAACCCACACCCTCCTGCATAGGAAGCATGGACTCTTAACCACTGAACTGCCAGGGAAGTTCCTACTTAAGGTTATTTTTATTAATTGAAATTTAGATAGCTATGAGTGGCTCTCGGCTAGAGGGACCCAAAGGGAGAGCAGAGAGCTGACCATGTATGGACTGTGGGAAATGGCCCCTCTTCACTTCTGGCAGCCGCTCTGAGTAAGAAAGACTTCTCAGGAAAGCTTGGTGACCCCAGGCAGCATGACCCAGGGCCTGGGAGCTCCCTGACCTGGAAGGATTGGGATGCTCTGGCCACCTGCACTCTTGACTCCTGGCTCATTCAATGTGGGAGCTAATGCCCATGAGTCATCTTGCCCGCCACGGCCCCTGCAGATCCACAGAGGACACGTCACACAGCGCTGTGCGGTGGAGGCACCCCAAGGCCGACAGGCTCTGCATCTCCATCTCGCCCTTGGCGGGGAGTCCTCGTGGGTCATCTGCTTCTCTGCAGCCAGGCCTCCAAGGACAAGCAGGGTCTGGGGTCCACTGCCTGGTGTTCTCAATGTCCTGGCCTCCACATGAGGCTGCGCACTCACGGAACCAATGAACTGGAAACTGAAATGAACTCCTCCATATCTAACACTGGGAAGGAAGGGTCCACACATCCTTTTTTTGGGGGGGGGGGTGGGTACTGAGCACCCTTCTGTTAGTTACCTGGTAAAGCCTGCCGCAGAGGTTTAATTAAACCTTTCAGCAGTGATGTCCAAACTGGACTGGAGTGATTTCATGTGGAATCACCCGGGAATCTTTAAAATCACTGACTCGGCTCCCACCCTTGCACACCTGATTTCACTGGTACAGGAGTGACCTGGGCACTGGGAGCACCGTTCTGCAGCAGTCAGCAGACCCCTGCCTCCCAGCATCACCTGACGAGGCAGATGTTCCCTCCTCATCCCCCTGTCCAGCCAGCTGAGGACCACACTTGGCCAAGACCACACCCTGACCAATGGTAAACCCAGTCTTGATGAAGAGGCTTATAGTCCTGCTATTAAAACAAAAGAAACTTGAAGCCCATTCTTAATCCAAAATGAATCACAAAATCCTTTCCTTCATCTTAATCTGAGACCCTGGGGCCAGAGGTTTTCAGGCCATTCACAAAACAGGACTGGAAAGCTGGGGTGGGGGGTGCCTTAGGCACATGGAAGGGGCGTCGAAAAAACACCACTAAACAGGTTAGGCTGTCATGCCTTCCCAGGTCTGATGGATCACTCATGGCCTCCTTGGAGTTCATTAGAAGGGCCCTGAACTCAGTCCTGTATGTCAGCACTCTCTGCCATTAATGATTCAGGTAAAGAATGACATAAAATAACAGGGCAGGGAATGAAGTTAATTGAGCTAAGCCTTTTAAAAATATTTCTGATACATCAAATTCTAATTAAAGATTAACATGCACAATGGAAATATTAAGAGGCACTTACAGAGGCCCCCAGAAGAGAGGGAGAAAGAATGTAATCTGTCAAGGTGAGGACACTGATTAAATCGTTTGGATGAGGGGGGACTGGTAAGTGGATGAGAGGCATTTACTTACAGCTGTGATTTTAAATCAGGAAAACAGCTCTTGGTTACTGACCCAGCTGCCTCCACTGCTATAGCCTTCCTGGAGGAAAATTTGGCAACAGGAAAGGAAATCTTCCAACTGAGCTTGAGCTTGCAAGGCCATTTCTGGAACAGTCTGCTAGGGCCCCACAGAGATTCAACTACAGGGAAGTTCAAACCTAGGAGGATGTGTGTATGTGTGTGTATGGGAGGAGAGGGCTTAAGAAATGAAAAACTCATGGATAAAAGGAAACAAAATCTTGGCAGCCTCTCATGATGGGGTGTTACATAGGCAGTTTTTAAAAAATGCTCTTAAAATAGTGTTTCTTAAACTGTAGTCATTTCTTTACTGCCCTGGTGATTTTTCCATGGTTGTACCATCAACTGTACCATTTATCTGATATGTATTTGGTAAATTTTGTCCCTCCATTAAAAAAAAAAAATGTATTTATGTGGCTGCCCTGGGTCTTAGTTGCAGCATGTGGGATATAGGTCCCTGACCAGGGATGGAGCCTGGGCCCCTTGCATTGGTTGTGGGGAATCTCAGCCACTGGACCAACAGGGAAGTTTTGTCTCTCCTTTTTAACTTTATTTTAAAAGATAACTTTGCATTGTTGCCTTTATTCCAATGTTCATTGGAAGGACTGATGCTGTAGCTGAAGCTCCATTACTTCGGCCACCTGATACGAAGAGCCGGCTCATTAGAAATGACGCTGATACTGGGAAAGATTGAAGGCGGGAGGAGAAGGGGACGACAGAGGACGAGATGGTTGGATGGCATCACCGACTCATTGGACATGAGTTTGAGCAAACTCTGGGAGATGGTGAAGGACAGGAAAGCCTGGCGAGCTGCAGTCCATGGGGTTGCAAAGAGTCAGATACGACTGAACTGAACGACTAAACGACAACAACGGATCGTTTGCATAAGTACAAAATTAGCATCATCTGTCTACAGAGGACACAATATTTAAATGCACAAAGTAGTCATACATGCACCAGTAGAAACAGTCTCAGGCACCCCCTCTCAAAAAGCATACTGAGAAGAGCGCTGATGACATGGAAACGTGTCCCCACAGGGTCTGGAGGTCACCAAACAGCAGGCACAGAAAGACCTCTGTTTTTTGTAAAACAAACTCATGGTTATCTTTGAGTTATGGTATGGTTATAAGTGATTTTTTTATTGTTATTATAAGGAAATACAAACATGTACTTACTTTTTAAAATTTTTTTAATTAATTTATTTTAATTGAAAGATTATTACTTTACAATATTGTGATCATTTTTGCCATACATCAACATGAGTCGGCCACAGGCATAAGTGATTTTTAAACTGCTTCTCTTGAGACTTTCCTGACAGTCTAGTGGTGAAAACTCCACACTCCTGATACAGGGGTCACGGGTTTGATCCCTGGAAGGGGGAGATCCTGCATGCCTCAAGGCACAGCCAAATTAAAAAAAAAAAATGCTTCTCTCTATTTTCTAAAATTTCCACCATGAACTGATTAACACTTTTACAATAAAAGATATTTATAAAAATTTTGGCGGTCCTATATTTTTCCTGCAGGGACCCAGGTGCTTCTTGAGAGGCAGACGTGGAAGAACCCAGGCTCAACTGTCATCTGTTACCTTGGGGAAGTGGGCGGGAGGGAGAGGCACGGGAATGGCTTGGTTTTATTGTCTTAAAAGGACAGTGTATTTGTACAGTATTCGTGTAACTACAAGTTAATGAAAAAATATTAACTTCCAAAGCAAAAACCCATTTGATGCCAATCTTACACCACTGCCGTGCTTCAGGCTTCTATCCTGTTTGACCATCTGAGGCGTGTGGCAAACAGCCTGGCCACGACGCTCACTGGTTCCCCCTGAGACAGACCCGGCTGCAGAGAGAAGCCAGGTGCCATCAAGGGGAAGCTGGGGGGTGGGGAGAGCCCCGAACCAGAGCCAGAACACGCTGTGGCCGGGCTGGGCCCAGGGCTCACACAGCCTCGTCCCTCATGGGTTTTTTTGTTGTGTTTTTTTTTCCCCCTCGTCCTTTCTTGTTCATTCTCCTCTCTCCTTTCGGCTACTTGTTCTCCTTCCCGTCTCCCTTCTCTCTGGTTTTTGCTCACAAAGCACAGCTGAGAAAAGGCAGGCTTTCCACGGTCCATAACATTACCGCCCACTTTTTCCTGCTATTTACATCAAAGATCCCAAGCTCACACATTTGAAACTGAATGTCATTTGAAAGATTACCGACTTGAAAAAAAAAAAGATTAGCAACTGTTCAAAGAAGAAACAAGTCATGGAAAGTCTGACTTTCACTCTGCTTCTGCTTGATCACAAGAAGAAAGTAGAAACTTCAAAGGCATCCAGGGTACCGAGGAAGCCCAGAGCTGTGAAAGGTTATTTGCTTTTTCGTGGCTGATCCACTGGGGTGGGGGAAGACAACTTTTTCCACTCCTGACAGGGAGGGGGTGTTTTTAAAGGCCCACAGCCCCTTTAAGTGGGCCCCCCGCTTCTTCACAATGAGAAGCCCTGCTTTCATTCTCCATACTTCATTGATTTGGTTCACATAAAATTCATGCAAAGCTAATCTCTAACATTTGAGTTCTATTATAATCTCCACGGTAGGGGCAATAGGGAAATAAACATATTTGGGCAAGGGGAGCCAGGCATGCACACAGGGCCCCCGAGGTTAACAAAAAAAAAAAAGGGGAAAGATTCTTTCTAAAGAACTGAGATGCAAACAAGACACACGAGGTCAGTTCTCAAGAAGGGAAATGCCGGGTGTAAGCGGCCAGCTGTGGTAACCAGGACGTGGATGGGCGGGGTCGGGTGGGGGGAGGTGGAGCCTGCAAAAGACCTCAGACTTCAGAGGGCAGGTCTCCCTGCCCTCTCGGGCCCTTCCTCCCAACCTGCCTGAACAGCTGGTGCCTAGAGGCCCGTTAAGCCACAAGCGCACACCTTCTGCCTCCTCCCAACAAGCTCGCACCTGGAGGTAAAGCCTGGCCCGAGGGGTGGTAGGGGCCTCCGGAATGTTTACTGTAATCACGCGTGGGAGCTGGAAACTTCTCTGGCCAGGGCCTGGCTGGGACTGGCACACGCGCAGCTTCTGGGTCAAGCCTGTGGAACCCCTGACTCACAACACCTTTCAGTTTCCCTTTGAGCCCCCAGGGTTTGCATCTTCTGTCACCAAAAGGTGACGCAGCAGCAGGGCCTGTTACAGGCTGCTTTCTTAGGACACAGGCTGAGAAGGGGCCTGCTGGGGTAGGAAGTACCCCAGAGAAGAGGTGGGGACCTGGGCGTCACTCACAACAGGGGTCCCCGACCTCTGCGATCTAATGTCTGATGACCTGAGGTGGAGCTGATGCAATCATCATAGAGATAAAGGGCACAATAAACATAATGCGCTTGAATCTTCCCTAGACCATCCCCTGCCCCCTGGTTCATGGGAAAACTGTGTTCCACAAAACCGGTTCCTGGAGCCAAAAAAGGTTGGGGAACCACTGACTTAGAAGACTGGGGTCAGTCCTGCTTCCTAACGCCACTGTTACAGAGGACGACAGAGTGAAACCACCGTGGTCCCGCAGGAATGAGGGAATGAGGAGACCTGCCTGACTATCCAAGGGCACGTACACCCCCCCTCACCCTCACCAACAGGTCGTGAGGCCAAGGGACCCTCTCTACCCACTGGGCCCTCAGCCGCATCCCATGGCTGCCCTGGTTCACACTGTCCTCTCGTTCCAGGTCCGGTGAGAGGGACATTCCACCAGTTGCCCGCCTGCGTCCTTGCTTCCCCAGCATCGCCGGTGACCGAGGCCGTGGGGCACCTTTCTGGAGCACACATCTAAGGGTGTCACACCTGCGCTCAAAGCACGGCTCTTCTTCTGACGGGCTCCCCCTCAACCCTGCCAGACCTCCCCACCGTGCCCTCTGCTCAGTCCCGTGCACGCCCTGTCCTTCTCCACCGATCTGTGCCGTCTGCCGGGTGGACTTCCACGCTACCTTGAAGGCCTGACTGATGCTCACAGCTTCGAAAATGAGGAAATGAGTTTGTTCCGGGACACACATATGTGGGGGCTCCTTATAGCCAGGAAGCGCGGACGTAGGAAGCGGATTCCTCACTGCCTCCTTCGACTAAGGGAAGCAGAGCAGAGGGAGGCAAGCCAGTCTGGGCAGAATCACCCAGGCGTCCGTCAAGGGGTTGGGAGCCTGCTGTTTATTTGGCTGAGCACCATGGGCTGTGTCGGCTGCTCTTTAGGAGGTGGCAATGGACAGAGGAGCCTGGCGGGCTACAGTCCATGGGGTCACAGAAGGTCGGACACGACTGAAGTGACTTAGCACGCAATGAACTCGAATTACTCAAATATACGTTTTGGAGACATGGACGCACATTGGCTAAGGAATAGCAGCTTCTTTCCCCAGAGGTCCTGGCTTCAGGGCCTAGGCTCTGGGTGAGGGATGACAAGATAACCACGACTCCCGGGTCAGGCTGCCCCCTCTCTCCCCTCAACAAGCAGGTCTAGCTGAGCTCACGGAAAAGTCGCTCTCGGCGTGGCCCCCATAGCGCCACAGGGTTGGGGGCGTGGGGACTCTGGAGACTGAGAATCCCCAGATAGGTCCTGAGGGATGCTCCAGGCAAGGACATCCATTGTCCTGGCTCCTCGCGAACCTCTGCACTCTGCGGAGGCTGCCTGCCTGCCTGCTGGCATGTCTCTAGCTGGAGTGAGGGCGGTGGTCCTAACAATAGGGCAGTCATGACAGTTACATGCACTAAGCACCATATTACAGGCCAGGCACTTGCTGGATAATTAAGTAATTTAATTCTCACAACAACCCTGTTTTCCAGATGAGGAAGCTGAGTTCCTGAGAGTTTAAGGAAACTGTCCAAGGTCTTATTGCTAATAGGAAACAGACTCCGGGCTCAAACCCTAATAGATTCTGAAACCGGAGTTTCTTCTCTTTAGAAGGGAAGAAAAAGAAAGAAAGAAGTTCTGGGGGATGAGAACTGGAATCAATTACGTTCAAATCTGTATTTGCAAATCCACTTTCAAGAAAATGCTGAGAGTGCAGTGCCTGCGAGCAGTGAATGGATTCAACTTGTTTTTACTGAGCTTCCCTTTAACCACACAGATAGGGCTCCCGCACACCTGGCCCCAGCAGACCCTGCGGTGGGTGCCGGCTGGCTCCTGGGGAAGTGTCCCCTTCAAGCTAACTTTGGCAGCCGGGGGTGACACTCCTCAGAACTTCCTGCAGGGGTTTGAGGCACCCCTGCTCAGGACATGCCTTCCCTGCAGAAAGCAGTGGGTGGTTTAGAAGGAAAAGCTCTGGGCATGCCTGGGCCGCAGCGTAGTTACCAGAAGCCTAGCAGGTCATCCTGTGGCCTTAATCGTAAAATGCTGGTTCGTGTTCCTTAGAAACCTGCTGTGTTTCAGGAACGGTGCTCAGGGCCTTCCCGATGATTCTCCTCCTTTTCCAGACAGAGGGAACTCAACGTTCCTGTTCAGTGTCTTTGCAGTCACCCAGCTGACCAGTGGGGCAGGCTGGAGGGATGGGGGGTTGGCATTTTGGGCACACTGCCCCCCCTTCTACATCTCCCTGCTGCTGGGCCTGGAGCCCTCCCTCCTTGGTGCCTGTATCTCCTGACTGCCCTGCAGAGGTGGCGGGGGGACGATGATTTTTAGCCCTAGGATTGGGGCTGGGGTGAGAAGCTGTGTGTGGGGGTGGTGGTGGAGGGCGTTCCCAGGGCACACAGTTCTGTTGCCTCAAGTGCCTGGGCTGGAATTCCAGCCTCCAAAGGCGGGCTCTCACCTCTCAGCCCCGCTCTCTCACGCCTACAAAGCCGGCCTTCTTCATGGAGAGGCTGACACTGAACAGATAGTGAGTTTTTTACTGAAAGCCACACACAACTTCCCTTTCACCCTTCGGAATAAGTGATATCTTTCTCTACACCAGTTACCAATCACCTCGGTCTTTTAATAGAAGCAGTTTGTCGTGTGAGTTGGGGCAGATATAATATAAACATAGGAGGGGAACCTGTTTTGCTCAGGACTTTACTGAGAAAGGAGGTTGGTGGTTTTTAAAAACAAAGTCCATGGGTGCCTCTGATGATGAGGGGCTACCGGAGTGGGCCAGGGTTTGCAGGAGGCTGGGGAGTCACAGAAGAGATGGTGAAATAAAACAGCCCACTGAGGGGACACAGAGGCTCTGCAGCACTGTTTGAAATGCTCTCCGACATCACCCAGCCTTCCTAGGTGGCGCCAGTGCTAAAGAACCTGCCTGCCAAAGCAGGAGGCAGAAGAGACGTGGGTTCGATCCCTGGGTCGGGAAGATCCCCCGGAGGAGGGCATGGCAAACCCCTCCAGTATTCTTGCTGGAAAATCCCATGCACAGAGGAGCCTGGCATGCTACAGTCCATGGGGTCGCAGAGTTGAACACGACTGAAGTGACTTAGCACACGGGCATGCAGACATCACCCTCTGCTCCCTGAGAACATCTGTCATGTGAGAACTTCAGTTCGAGTCCCCCATGGTCCCTTTCCTGACCAGCCCCTAAGGGTCATTTAGCAAATCCTCAAACATAGGGAAAAGGTGAAACACTTTGAAGGCTCTCCTTCAAGCCATGTGAATGTCGATGGGGCGCCCGTGGGACTGACGAGGCTCTAGTTCAATGAGGCAGGTCCTCTTTCGCGGTTTTTCTCAGGAACCAGAATTCACGCAGGGGACGCACGCTTTTATGAGATGGAGGTTTGGCAGCGAATCAGATAACCAAGCAAGCATATTTCTGGGACTATTTTAAAACAAACAACTGTCAAGCAGAGGGTTGGGAATGTCTAAACAGATACTCTGAGTGTGAAGGATGCTGGAGGTTTGAGTGGACACAGCTGCGCATCCCCTGAGCGCACAGGGAGAAGCCTGCCTTCCAAGCGCCGGAAGTCTCTTCGATGAGCGAAGATGGGGATGGGGAAAACGGGGCAGAGCACGGGGTCGGCTGCTCTGGGGGTGGTGGGGGCGCTGTGGGGGTCAGGGTGGGCTGAATCCAAGCTGGGAGCCAAGCCCTGGCTCCTTGGAGAGCCGCCCTGCTGTGCTCACCGCCGAGGTGGCTGAGTTTTGGCAGGCCCTCTGCCTCTCTAACCAGGCTGATGGTGCTCAGCCAATGGCTGTGCCCTTGCCCACCACACTGGCACAAGCACAGAAGGCTGATGGTGGTCCTTGAGGGCGAGGGGCGAGGAACTGTGCGCCCCCTACACTGTCAGCAAGAGGCCCGATGGGTACAGCTGCTTCCGAGGAGGGCAACTTGACAGATGCCACTGTACAGAGCGAGGTACTAACTCTCCCGCAGGGATTTCACAGTAAGGACTTCCTCCCAGCACAGAGCAGGAAAGCCCCAGTTTTAATTGCAAAAACCAAGCTGTGGGCCGAGATGTGCATGATTCTATTTGTGTAGAAGCTACAGGGACGGTCATGCATTCAACAAATAGTTATCACATGCCTACTAAGTGCCAAGCCCTATGCCAGGGCTGGGGCGTCGATGATGAACAAGACAAAGTTGGTGCCTACGAGTATGAACTTACATGTGTGTCAGTGCAGAGGAAGGGGTTTGGGAGGAGACATGCCCCGACCAAGTTGCGAGTTATTGCTGGAGAGGCTGACGGCTCAGGGAGGGGCCACAGGACAGGGGGTGGGGGGGAGGTTGGGTATAAAAGGATGCTTTCACTTTTCACTCTATACACTGTATTGTCTGAGCTTTTTTTTTTTTTTTTTTTTTTAACAAAATGAATGCATTTCTGTATTATTTGCTGACTTATTTTCGTTTTCTTAATTTGGCTGTACTGGGTCTTAGTTGCAGCACATGGGATCTCTATTCACAGCATGTGGGATCTAGTTCCCTGACCAGGGATTGAACTCAGGCCCCTGCATTGGGAGTTCAGAGTCTTAGCCACTGGACCACCAGGTGGTTTAGTCGCTCAGTTTAGTCACTCATGGACTGTAGCCCACCAGGCTCCTCTGTCCATGGGATTTCCCAGGTAACAATACTAGAGTGGGTTGCCATTTCCTTCTCCAGGGGATCTTCCCGATCCAGATATTGAACCCATGTTTCCTGCATTGGCAGACAGATTCTTTACCGTCTGAAGCACCAGGGAAGTTCCTATTTGGTCATGACCCTTAAACAGCACCAAAAAAAAAAAAAACAAAAACAAAAAACCAACCAAAAAGACATGGAATTACAGACTCAACAATAGGACCCCAGCCGGACTGTTTGCAGGACAGGCAGGTGAAAGACAGAGGTGGTGTTAAATATGAGCTCATTTTCCAACCAGGACCAAGGCTGTGATTTTGCATCATTTCCAGGCCCTCTGGAAAGAACAGGTGCACAGAGCACTGACTCTAGCAGTCCCTCTGTCTCCCTTGGAGAAGGTCCTGACTGTGGCCAGGGTCATGGGCACACCCTCAAGCCTGAGGCTGTGCATCAGAGAATACGCCCCCAGGAGCGTTGGGCCTCTTCAGCCTGCCCAGCTAGGGTCACTGCGGGCCTTCTCTCAGCAGCTCTCACTGCATGTAAGAAAACACCCCTGAGATTTCTCTAGGACCCCATCGAGGGCCCCACCCACTTCTAGCTGAGACTGGTACATGGAGAAGGGCCCGTGAGCACTAGCAGAAGTCCCTGAACAGGACCTTCTGGCTAAGGTCTGCCTGACTCTGCTTCAGCTGTGAAGGAGAAAGCAAGAGGTCTTGGGCGTCAGGCAGCCGGGGCCCCCAGGCTGGGCCTGATTCATCTTAGCAGTGCAACCTTGGGCCAGTCACAGGACTTCTGGGAGCTGCAGGCCTCAAAGATGTAAAATGAAGATGCTACCTCTTTGAAAGAGCAAAGATTCCACAAGAATCTCCCCTACCCTCACCCCCCAAGGTCTGTCTAGTCAAAGTTATTATGGTTTTTCCAGTAGTCATGTATGGATATGAGAGTTGGACTATAAAGAAAGCTGAGCACTGAAGAATTGATGCTTTTGAACTGTAGTGTTGGATAAGACTCTTGAGAGTCTCTTGGACAGCAAGGAGATCCAACCAGTCTATCCTAAAGGAAATCAGTCCTGAATATTCATTGAAAGAACTGATGCTGAAGCTGAAACTCCAACACTCTGGCAACCTAATGCAAAGAAATGACTCATTAGAAAAGACCCTGATGCTGGGAAAGATTGAGGGCAGGAGGAGAAGGGGACCACAGAGGGTGAGATAGTTGGATGGCATCACCAATTCAATGGACAAGTTGAATAAGCTCTGGGAGTTGGTGATGGACAGGGAAGCCTAGTGTGCTGTAGATCATGGGGTCACAAAGAGTCGGACACGACTGAGCAACTTTGGAAGAGGTAAGATTCCACAAGAATCTACCCCCCCTCCACCCCACCCCCCCATAAGCCCGTGCAAGGGAACCTCCAATACCCTGGGGAACTTGGTAACAAATGCAAATTCCTCACTAGTTTATCAGCATTTTAAATATATATCCCTGGTGACTGTGACACCTAATTTGTTTGTATACATTCCCTGCCTCCCTGGAAGAAGTGTTGAGACAGGAATAGAACTTTCTTCCCTGGGGCTGAAAGAAATCTGGGATTGAATCCCACTGTATTACTCAAATCCAGCCTTCCAAAAACCAATGCTCCACCAAACAGAATCTGTCCAAAATGAACATCTATTGGTGGCTATAAAAAAAAAAAAAGTAGCTCAAGTTCATTCCGTGCATTAAAAATGACGCTGTGCTCATTCGCTCAGTCACGTCCAACTCTTTGTGGCCCCATGGACCGTAGCCTGCCAGGCTCCTCCGTCCATGGAATTTTCCAGACAAGAATGCTGGCGTGGGTGGCCATTTCCTTCTCCAGGGGATGTTCCTGACCCAGGGATTGAATCCACATCTCTTGTGTCTCCTGCATTGCCAGGCGGATTCTTAAAAACGCCAGTATTGAATATTAAATGTGGCTTACAGCTGCCTCACCACCCCACCGCTGTGGGTAAAATCACAGCCGAGCCCGAAGGAGGGAGCACTACTTCCTGGACACCGTGAGAGCCTGACACGGGAAGGTGGGGTCCTGCAGGTGACTAAGGCTCACCTCATCTGCAGGCCTCGGGGGACGCGAGATGGTTTTAGAAGGCACATGTGCGAATGGTTCCTTTTATTTTAGTCACTTTCTTATTCTACTTCAGTCATTTTATATAGCATCTTATGGAGAAATATGAATGAACTTTTTGGCCAATCCAATATATTTATCTTCATGTGTAGTGAAAAAATATACACTGAGTTGTGGATCCCAAGATTTCTGGTAAAAGCTAGGGTTTGTTTAACCTATTCCACCTGGCCCTGAGATGGAGTTACTGTGAACAGATTCAAAGGAAAATGTTAAATGGACAATAATACAGTGGGTTCTCTGACGTGGCAGACCCCTCCAAGGTGGTACCCGAATATTTCTCGTGTGGGGAGGACCGGTACCTGGATGCCTCGGCTGAGAGGTGGATAGGAACTGAACGGATGAGACAGCACAGCACTGACGTAGAAGACGACAGGAGGCTCTGTAAAGGTAAGAACCGGGCCGTGTGCCGGCACTCAGGCCGTCTTTGGGGCCCTGGTGTAAAGTGACGCGGTAACGGCCACTGTCTGAGGGCTACACGTCTTGGCTAAGTCTTAGCAGGGAAATTAGTTACTGCTGAGTCCCCATCCCCGGTATTCACACAGCGAAGCACGTGAAAACGACATGGATTCTTTTGCCGAATCCTCAAAGAACCCCTCAGAAGGGGAAACGGTTATTGTTCCCATATTACGGGGGAGATGAAGTCACTTGCCCAGGGCATAGAGACAGCAAGTGGGGACCTGAGCTAAGGGGACTGACCCAGCCCGGGCTCCTGACCACTGCATGCACGGCCCCTACCTGTCAGGCCAGGGTGTGAGCCCAGGGACCCCCACCCGAGCCTTATTCTTGGCTTCGGTGCTTGTGTATACACGCCAGAAACCAAAGAAGCCTCCTAGACCAAAACAAGCACACGGTCGGGAAGATCCCTTGGAGAAGAAAATGGCAACCCATTGCAGTATTCTTGCCTGAGAAATCCCATGGACAGAGGAGACTGACGGGCTACAGCCCACAGGGTCGCAAAGAGTGGGACACAACAACAACAAAAAAACACAAGCACCTAACAACAACAATGGCAATAACAGTGCACTTTCAACAAGCGGTGGCTCTGTGCTCGACGCACGTTACCTCGGTTCATCCTCATGACATCCTGGTTGAGCAGCCAGGACTCATCACTCTCCCTACATCACAGAGGGCCCGAGAGGTGGCGTCACTACCCACAGCACGCGGCCACCGAGTGGCAGAGCTGGGAGTGGGACCCAGGGGCTAGCCAGGCACCAGAGCTCACGTCCACACCCACTTCCAGCCCCGTTTCCCTCCCAGGCATCAGCCTTGCCACCCCTGTTATTATCTCGCTCCGTCCACACATGCTGAGGCCCCTGCAGGGGCGCCGACCGAGGCGGTCAGGCAGTGTCTGTGCCCTGCCGGCCTCCCTCTTCTTTGGTGGTGGTGCTGGGGGAGCCCTGGGGCAGTTCTGGAGCTTCCTTTGATGCCAGATGATCAGTCAGCAACGGTGATGGTCTAGGGACATGATCATTAGCAAATGAACCACACTTTCCCAGTGGGCCTGCCTCCTCTCAGCCCGGCCCAGAGTCTGCCAACTAACATCTTGAAATCACTCATGGCCTTGATTGAGGTTTTCCCTTTCCCTGTTGGCTTCGGTCTTTGCTTCTCCCTCGGTGTCAGTCCCTCAGAGTTCTTCCTGGCTGAGTGGGGGGGGGGGGGGGGTGTGGGGTCTGGGTGCTCCTGGTCTCCCACACCCCAGAAGCCAGTTGTGGAACCGAGGTTCCCAGGGGTTAGGCAGAGGGTGTGCATCCACCAGCATGGTGCAGACACTCGCTGCACCAGTTGCCCCTGCCCCGTCTCCCCACCCTCCACAGCTGTGTGAGGCCACAGGGACAGTGAGCGGAAAGCTCACCCTTCTGGCTGAAGCAGCTCGCTCTCTTATCCTCGCCCTTTCCCTGTGAGGAGGGGGTGGGTGCCGGGTGGTACAGCCACAGAACCGTGAAGCCTCTGTCATCCCAGTCTCCGAGGGATGTGAGAAGCAGGGCTCCTCGCTGACCCGTGTGGACAGGGAGCGCAAGCAGGAAATAAACCTTCACTGTGTCCAGGCGTGGAGAAGCACCATTCCCGCAGCACAGCCCAGCCCGGTTCAGAGGGAGCAGCGCACAGGACCTGGGACCAGAGCCCCAGAGACCGTGAGATGAAGCCCTTTATGAGTTAATGGCTATTCTTGGGTCCAGCAGTCCAGGACCGCAACGGGGCAGGGACCGCCAAGGGCTTATAACACACGGGTGCTGTGCTAAGTGGTTGCTGTTGCTGCTTTTAATTAACTAACTAACTTTTGGCTGCGCTGGGTCTTCATTGCTGCGTACGGTCTTGCCCTAGCTGTGGCAGCAAGCGGGGCAAGGCTACTGTCTCCTCGTGGTGCGCTGGATTCTCAATGCAGTGGCTTTGCTCGTGGCAGACGACTGGCTCCAGGGCACATGGGCAAAGTCGCTCTGCGGCATGTGGGACCTTCCTGCCCCAGGGACCGAGCCCACATCCCCTGTATTGGATGGGAGGATGATTCCTAGCCAATGGGACACCAGGGAAGTCCGCGAAGTGGTTTTAAATGCATTTTCTCACCAAATTTTCTCCGCAGCCGTGTATTATGTGGTTGGTCCTACTTATCCTCATTTTGCAGACGGAAAAACAGACACTTGTAAAGATGAAGAGGGCAACCCAGGCCTCGTGGTGAGCGAAGGGCTGGGACTTGCCCATGGGTGAGGCTGTGATGGTCCGTCTCCGCCTCCTGGCAACTCCCTTCTCGGGGGACTCAATCTGAGGCGAGTGATCTCTGTTCTTCAGTGAGTCGCCACGCCGTTTGTTTTTCATAAGCCACAGATGTGCCCTCTGACCATCCAATTAAGGCTTGCGGCATGAAATTGGTGTCATGTTCCTCCAACGGCCAGGCTGAAAGCTGCTTCTCAAGATCGCACCAGGGACAAGGACGTGGGCTTCTCCGCCCATCGTGAACTAGTCTAGGGCTCGGTCCCAGTCGAGGACATGTGTAGCAGAGGTGCTTTTCGACCCCTCTGACGACAATGATGAGACTCCCAAGAAGAAGGCTCCCTTCCCCCCCCGCCCCCACAAAGGCACCCATTTGCTGGCTCTCGGCAGAACTCCTGATTTATACCTGGGGCCAAGAGGGGCCTCCCCAAAGCAGGGCCCGCAACGGCTGTGAGTTATTCCAGTCGACGCGCAGCCATCTGGCCACAGGCCCTCTCTGCCTCTGGAATTGATGGCACGGTGTTAATTCTCCTTGAGGTGATGGCTGCCCGAGCCTAGGCCGCTTCTCTCTGAGCAGCGTCTTCCAGGGGAACTGCATGAAGCGGGGGCGTTTCCAGGGACTGGAAGGAGCGCCAGGTAGAGTGCAGTGTGATTTACTCCCCGCTTGGATGCATCAATTGACCTGTGAGTTTCAGTTTGCTTCCCTCCACAGGGAGATGACGAGGTGACTCAAGCTGGGCACGTTCAGAAGACGAACATCAGGCTGTCGAATCGAATCCTGATTTCATCCCAGCTTCCCAGTGAGAGAAGAGATTGGCCCAAAGCGAGACAGAATGTCAGATGCTGTCAGAACCGAGTTGCTCAGTCGCTCAGTTGTGTCTGACTCTTTGCGGTCCCCTTGACTGTAGCCCGCCAAGGTCCTCTGGCCATGGAACTTTCCAGGCAACAATACTAGAGCGGGTTGCCATTTCCTACTCCAGGGGATCTTCCCAAACCAGGAATCAAACCCGAGTCTCCTGAATTGGCACGCGGATTATTTACCACTGAGCCACCAGGGAAGCCCAAAGTCAGAACCAAAAGGTCCCCCCATACGCCCCTGGGCCCTGAAATCACCATCTGTTTTTTAAAGTCAGTGTCCTCATTTGTGGGTTGGATCTTAAGTCACTCTCTCGTTTCCCTTCATTCACTTGTGGCAAAGCTTCACAAGTACCCACTAGGCTGGCAGCCCCAGGATTCAACTGTGAACAAAGAGCTGGGGTTTCTCCCTCAAGCAGCTTGGTGCCCACATGAACTGGAATAATAGCTCAAAAATAGAAAACTACATACAGTGGCCAATGCTCAAGAGAGATTTGGTGGCCAGAAAAGGTTTTGCTGGGAAGGGCGCTGTCCGCAGAGATCTGAAGGATGTTAGCGAGTGAGCCAAGTGAAGGGGACACTGGTGGCAGGAGACAGCGCCCCAGGCAGAGGGCCTGGCCTGTGTGATGACCAGAAGCAAGGTCAGAGAAGTCAAGGAGGGCTGCGTGGCTGGGACCCAGGTGGGAACAGCAGCTGAGGCCCAACTGCAGACCTGGCGGCCCTGGCGGGCCCAGGCTTTGACTCTCCTGGTGAACAGCAAGAGCAGTAAGACAGAGTTGAGCTTAGACATCTGTTGACAAGAGGCCAGGGGCCGTGTTCCCTGTACCCCTTCCATCACCACACCAAAAGCCCGCAGCCGGTCTCCATCCTGGGAAGTCAACACAAGCAAAGGCAGCTCAGGGCCACCCAGTCCCCCTCCCCGGGCAAACTCCAAGACAGGTTCCCCTCAGCCAGCGCTCCCAGCCGATGGGCAGCGAGAAGGTTGGTGGATCCCCCAGGTCAGGAGAGAGGGCTGGGGCTCAGGGCTAGGGCCTGGGGTTTACTCTGGTCTCTGAACTCCACCTTCGACCAAAACCAGCACTGGGGAAAGTGGAGATGTGATCACCTGTGCTGAGGAAGAATAAGGCTTCAGGGCAGAAGAGCTGGGCGACACAGGATGGGAGTAGAGGTGGTAGGCTTGGTTGGTGGGAGCCTGGGCACTGGAGGAGAATGGGCCTGGAGTCAGGAGCCAGCTGAGTCCCTCTGGCGGATGGGGGTGGTGCGGGGGGTGGGGGGCGGGCAGGCATCTTCCATAAGTCCTCAGTGCCTGGCATCCGATGAGCTGCTGACAAGGGGTAACTCCTACTCAGACTCGCTCAGCGGCTGGTCTCAGAGCCCTTGACCAGGCTCTCCGGGGGTTGCTGCTGGTGCAGGGGGCGGGGCTGGGAGAGTAAGCTGGAGGACTTGCTGGAGGAGGAGGTGCAATGAGACCCCGACAGGGAGCTCCCCCACTCTCACCATCCCCCTCGGAAAGTGGGGGGCAGGGAAAGCATCTGTCTGCAGCTGGCTGTCCTCCTCCCACAATTTTTGGAGCAAAATATAATCTCACATCCCCACATAACCAAACAGCAAAACCAGAATACAGATCCAGCAGATTTGGAAATTTTAAAACTTTATATCCTGGGTGGGAGGGATACCAGCTGCAAGTGAGTCTGGCCGTAGGAAGAAAATGTATCTTACTTTTCAAAAGAAGACAGAAGGTTGTAGAAGGGCACTGCAGAAGTAGGGCCTGCCTGTCTGTATTCTGGGCTGGGCCTAGCTGGCACATAGTAGGGCCTCAGTAAATGGCCGCTGAACTGAGGCAGAGTCCCGTTGGCCACCTGGACACGACTCATTCCCAACACACCTGTAAGCCCGTAAGGACTGAAGCCTTGTTAAGTCTCACGTTTAATTCCCGCCTTTCACCCAAATGAGTTCCTGTCTTGGCATCACCCGGTATCATCTAGGGAGCGGAGTGGGGGCTGTCACTTGTTTTCAAGAGAAACACTGTCCTCCCGGCAGGAAGAAGTGAAAGCTGGACATAGGCCTAGCAGGAGGGCAGCCCGGGGGTGCAGGGGGGGATATGGACCACCTGTGAGCCCAGGTTCCTGAGGGAAGAGTGACTTAGTGGATTTGGAGTCTATAAAAGAAGTCACCATGCTTTCCGGTATGTACGTACACAGAGATGCTCGAATGCACACATGTGCACAAACACACATCCATGTGCAACACAAACACAGTATCTGAGGTTGCGTGCACATGTGCTAAGTCACTTCAGTTGTGTCTGAGTCTGTGACCCTATGGACTGGAGCCTGCCCACCAGGCTCCACGCTCCATGGGATTCTTCAGGAAAGAACACTGGAGTGGGTTGCCATGCCCTCCTCCAGGGGATCTTCCCAACTCAGGAATGGAACCCGTGTTTCTTATGTCTCCTGCATTGGTTGATTCTTACTAATGCCACCTGGGAAGCCTGGCCTCTGAGGCTATGGTGGGTCTTTTTTTTTAAACAAGAGTTAAAAACATGAGTTAAAACATGAGTTAAAGACATCAAAGCAACCTAGATGTCCATCAGCAGACAAATGGAGAAGAAAGCTGTGGTACATATAGACAATGGAATATTACTCAGCCATTAAAAAGAATATATTTGAATCAGTTCTAATGAGATAGATGAAACTGGAGCCTATTATACAAAGTGAAGTAAGACAGAAAGAAAAACACAAATACAGTATACTAAACATATATATGGAATTTATAGCAAGACAGACACAGATGTATAGAACAGTCTTTTGGATTCTGTGGGAGAGGGCGAGGGTGGGATGATTTGGAGAATGGCATTGGAACATGTGAATTATCAAATGTGAAACGAATCGCCAGTCCAGGTTCGATGCATGATACAGGGTGCTCGGGGCTGGTGCGCTGGGATGACCCAGAGGGATGGGATGGGGAGGGAGGTGGGAGGGGGGTTCAGGATGGGGAACACATGTACACCCACGGCAGATTCATGTCAATGTATGGCAAAACCAATACAATGTTATAAAGTAAAAGAAATAAATAAAACTGAAAAAAAAAAAAAAAAAAAGAGAGGTATCAAAACCAAGGGAGGTATCTGCAGAAATTTTGCAGAACCTCAATTCTCATACATACACTTAAGGCCTAAATCAGAATGTTTTTCCATCATGGTCAACAATGTTCTCATTTCTTGAGGGAAAAAAAAAAACCAAGAACACATTTATTTCATTTTTATATTCAGCCACTTTAGTCAAGAACTAACACTCTACCACAGACCATTTAATGACCGGAACCCTCTAATCCTTTTCTGGAGAAAAGTCCTTCTCAAAACCAAATGGGGGCTTTTGATTAAAATTCCTCCTGGCCAAAATGGGCTGGAGAAAACCCGCACTTTCAGTGGGGCTGTCCTAACGAAACGATGTGTGAGAAGCCACGAGGACCCTGTGGCTTGAGGATCCGAGGGAGTGGTGCCGAGTGTGTGTGCGCGTGCGTGCGTGAGGTGGTCCAGGACTGAGGGGGTCAGATGGCCACAGAGGGTGACACTGGAACCTTTTAGGTCAAAAAGGAGAGTCTGGGGGACAAGGGAGTCTGAGCTGCCTGGGAGAACACCCACCATTGGAACAGCCTCAGCAGCAAGAATCTCAAGGAAGCATGGAGGAGACTGGCAGGAAAGGCAGGAAGTGGGCGGGTACCGGAACCCCGGGGAGGCGACCTGGGGGACATCCGTGGACAGAGACCCTGGGGACGGTGGCAGGAAGCAGGGAGGTGTAGAGAGAGGGGTCTTCACCTGTCCCACCAGACCGGGGCCCTGCTGGCATGCCTCAGGCCTGCATGGGGCTGAAGGGTCAGGAAGACGTGGTGGGAGGCGGAGTCCAGTCACGTGACCCAGGAGCACCTCAGGGGCAGGGTGTCACGTGGGGCCCCGTCTGCTGCCAATCTCCACATCCCAGCCGTGGTAAGGAGAATAAAGGCCTCCAGAGACATGCACGCTTTGAGTCCCTGGAATCTGTGAAGGCTTCTTACCAAAGGGATGACCCAGATGTAATTAAATTACAGAATCTGAGATGGGGAGATGATCTGGGTGAGCCCTGTCTAATCAGAAGAGGCCCTTTAAAGTGCTGGAGGGAGGCAGATGGGGAGGTGAGAGGAATGTGATACTAGAAGGCTTCAACCCACCACAGCTGGGCTGAGGATGGAGGACGAGGGCCAGGAGCCAAGAGTGCAGGCTGGAAAAAGACAAGGGAAGGACTCTGCCCTGGAGCATCCAGAAAGGAAAGCAGGCCAGTGATTTTAGCCCAGGGAGACATCTGACCTATAGATCGGTGAGATAATAAATGTCTGTGTCATTTCAAGTCACTAAGTTTGTAGTCATTGGGCTATAGCAGCCACAGGAAACACACATATCACCCCACGTTCTAGACACAGGGTATGACCAGGTCGCCACACCACCCACACGTCTTCACTTAGGATACCCCCGCCTGGAACATTCTCACCCAGCTTGGCTGCTGCTGGACGCCCACTCAGAACTCCACTCAGCTCAACGGCTGGGGCTCTCAGAAGCAAGGCCTGTCCCTGTTCACCCCTACAAAGAGCCAAGGCCTAACGACTGTTCTCCCCACTGCCCCCTGCAGTTTGCATCGCAGCACCCATGTCCATCTGCTGCTGTAACTCCTCCCAGGATGTCACCGGCTGCTTGGAGGGATAGCTGTGTCGGATTCTTCCTCACGTTTCTACACCCAGGCAGGGTCCACCACTCTATAAATGATGGACGCGATTGTTGGTAAGTGAATGGAGGAGGGCTCGTTGTCTGAAGGCAAGGGCACACATGCTGGGGTCTGAATCCTGTGTGTGTCCTGGCTCCCCCACTTCCTGGCAGAGTGAGACCCTGGGCAGGTTATTCTACCTTCTGTGTGTGGGCTTCTTCGTCCATAAGATGGAGATAATAACAAGACCTACGTGGCCAGGCTGCGAGGGTTACTTTAGTTAACCCGTTTCAAATACATCGCCTGGGGGGCTTCCCTGGTGGCTCAGATGGTAAAGAATCAAATACATCGCCTGGCTCCAGGAAAAGGACCAACAGGTGGTGCTTACTATCATTCCTGTGGGATCCAGGAAGGGAAAGGCAGAAGCCAGGGGCCAGGGAGTGGCATCAAGGCTGACGAAATCTAGTCTAGAACCTTCCCGAGACACTGCCTGGCACTCACGCCTCCACATCCAGCCTCCTCCATGTGAGTCTGCTGCCGGGGCTCACGGGGCTGAAGGCGGCGGAGGGAAGGGGGCCTGGCGTGGAACGGAGAAAGCTGCAGACTACTGTCAGTTTCACTGCTCTGGAGAATGTAACCCACCACCAGGAGGGAGGTGCATTTTTATGAGGCACCAGTTACAGGCTAAAGGTTAACTGGAGTTATTTAAATGACATGCCTATTTCCTGGCTTTGCACAGCTCTGGAAAACCCCAACTGCACTCAGAAAAAAAACGGAGAGCATGCTATAAAATTCAAAGGCTTGGGTATAGGTGATGAAACAGATGAATGCAAAAGATAATCTGGATGTGCCAAGTTGAAAACCAGGAAGCTGCGTGGGGGCTTTTCTGTATGAGGATTTGGCAGGGAGAGGAAAGGTCTACTTCACCTTGACCTTGGTATTAGGAAAAAAACCCCAAAACAAAAATAAAACTGATGGTCCTGAGCAGACCAAGGGAGGAAGGAAGGGAAGATGGGATGAGAACGTCTAGCTCTCAGTTATAAGCAAGATGGTTTAAATGTGGGGAGACCTAGAAAAGCAACTCAGCCCATGGGCTCCTGAGCCTCCCGGTCTGGCTGTCTGCTCCTGAGGCATTTTTACCACTGTGCCTGAAGCCGAGCAGGCTGGTTCCAGGCCTGGTGCTGGTTCAGGACAACTGGAGAGTTTGGAATGGGCTGGGGTTTCGGTGCTGCAGAGACGGCCGGGGCGGCGAGGGTACAGCTTCGCCCAGCCTGCCCAGCCTGCAGGCACCGGGTAGAGTGGCAGGGCTGGGCTGGTGTGGTGGTTGGGGAGGCCCAGCTGGTCACCAGGTGCTTCCTCTCTCCAACAAGGTGCCCCAGGCTGGAGAGGAGAAGTGATCTGTCTGTCTTTATCTAAGGCAGAAGCACACCGCCTGCACAGTTAACTTGCAAAAAACTCAACTGCATTCAGGAAGGGAGTAGGGAGAAAAATGTTTAGATGCCACGACTGCCACCCGACGGAGGGAGGTGGCAGGTGGGAATCGGTGCCTCCCTCGAGGGCTTTCACGTTCTCCTGCCTCTGCCCGGAGAGCCCTACCCTGTAGTTGCTTCCAGGTAAAGACATTTCTCCTCTTTCTCCTCCGGTGCTCAATTTCAAGTCAGTTTCAGCCCTGGAGTGAAGACCTGCTGAGTTGGCTCACTGAGAGAGTGACTCTCCTACGTGGCGCCTTCCCAAGGGGTTTGTGAGGGTGACTTGCATGGCGCAAAGTCTCCACCTGAGAAGTGGACTGCAGAGCCTAGAGAGAGACACAGCCGCTGCGTCAGGCCACAAAGCCAGCCTCCCTGGTGACGCCCGGTTGACGAGGAGGTGGGCAGGAAGAGCTCCGAGAGGGAACCAGAATTCATGGAGAGCAGCAGAGCAGAGACTAAGCATGCAGTTCCAGAAACTTCCTCATTCTGTCCGACCCATGGGTTTGCAACACTGGCTGCACAGTGGAATCCAGGGAGTGCTGACAACCAGAGAGGCTGGGGCCATCCCCTGAACAGGTGAATCAGAACCTTCTGGAGTGGCGCCTGGGCACAGAGCGTTTTTGAAACCCCTAAAGTGATAAGGCGGTGGCAGAGGATAAGATGGTTGGATGGCATCACTGATTCAATGGACATGAACTTGGGCAAATTCTGGGAAATAGTAAGGGACAGGGAGGTCTGACATGCTGCAGTCCATGGGGTTGCAAAGAGACAGACGTGACTCAGCAACTGAACGACAACAAAATGGTGATTCTAAGGCACAGGGCGGGTTCAGACACAGGGAGTTTTGGGCCAGAGACCATCAGTCCCGCCCCCACCCCGTCCTGCGGCGTGAGCAGGTCCAAGGGTGTGTAGCCGCACGCAGGGCAGCATGGCAAACCAATTTTCACTTCCACTTCTAGGCAGGTCAAAGTGGAAATGACAAATTTAAGCATTTAAAGGTCCCAAGATCAGTACCCTGTACATTTCTTGAAAGCTCAGCAGAGCAAACTACATATGACATCCACTGGAAAAATCAGCATGGATGGCCTGCTATGCCGGGAACATGGCGCCTTTCTCACGGGATTCCTGCCGTCTCCAATCAGGACTTTCTTGGGAGTCAGAGTCAGTGGCCTAGTCTATGTTATTCCAGGTGCCCCCTGTGCTCGGCTTCAATCCTTTCTTAGGACTCCAGGTGACCAGCTACCCAGTGCTTCTGCCGCATCCAAACGGAGCATCAGGAAGGGGCAGAAGACAGTCTTCTCCCTGGGGACTGGGGTGGGCTGGGGGCTAAGGGCGGGTTGAAAGCAGAGCGGGTGAGCAGCAGGACAAGTTCTGGGGACGGGGCACTGGGGTCCTGGGCTGGGCGGGGTCTGGGGGAGATGACAGCTCAGGGCAGGTGCCTGCTCCAGTCGTGGACCTTTGGTAAAGGTCACGCGCGGTCTATCACTGCTTCAGGCTCCCCAGAGATTTGTTTTGGGTGTTCTGTGGTTAATCAGAGAGCCGGCCCAGAAGCCAACCCTCTGCTCCGGAGGCCTGAGCAGTCACTGGATCCTGCCTCGTCCCCAGGCTGCCAGCCGGGCGGGGTGGCGGAGGTGGGCGGGGAAACTGCTGGCTTCGGGGTGAGGAACCCCGTGTAGGCAGAGCCCCAGACAGCCTCAGCGAGTGGGCTGCCACAAGGGATGTCTTGAAACTCAACGTTAACCCTCAACCCAGCTACCCCACGAATTTCTGTTTCCTGTGGCAGCTCACTGCTGCCGCCCCCTCCAGCAGCCAGAAGTGAAGATGCGATCAAGGAGGCTGGCTTCAGCGCCCGGGGCGGGACTCGCGCCCGAACCTTGTGACCTCCAGGAGCACAGCAGAGAGAGTGGGGGCGGTGGGCGGGGGCCCGGGCAGGCCTCCGGAGGGCTCTGACAGCCACCTGATGGAGGAGAGCGGAGACAAGCAGTGAAGAAGCTGCCCGCCAGTCACAGGGTGGCTTCCAGAGTCCAGGTCGGGGGTAGGCGCTGAAGGTGCTGAGCGGGAGATAGACGCAGGATCCATCTGATGCCTGAACTGGCTGAACCTGCAGAGCTTGGTTACAGGGCTGGGAGGAGGCGGGATTCTCCAAGGCTTTAGGCCCAAGTGAACACAAGGATCAAACTTCTGTTTCATGACAGGGAGCGCCGGTCAAGTGAGAGGGGCTGCTCTGTTGGGCCCCCTAAAGTCTCAAGGCACTGTGTCAGCACAGTGGGGGGTGTCTTCCCTGGAAGTACAGAGATCTGAGATTGGGGGGCACGGCCGTGTCAGAGTCTGACCGTGCTGGAGCTGGGACCCCCGCTGCCACCTGGGTGCCATCCATGGTCCTGGCTGCCCTGGGATGCAGCTGCATCCACTTCCCAAGGGTGTTGACATGCCGCAGATGTTCCTGGAGCAAATCTAACCCACAGGTCCCCTGAGATCAGAGAAATCAAAACCGTGACCCCATTTTCAAATGCCTGGCAAGGACTGGGATTTGGGGAGGGGGTGCGGAAATACTTAAAAGTGGAACATGCCTTCAGTGGAAATGATCATTTTACTAGGCAAGGAAGGAGAAAGCTCAAAAGCCAGTCTCTATAGTCAAATGCCTTATCTCCCCCAAGGCACAGGATGGAATCTAGAAATTTTGTCTTGCAGAGGGAAAAAATAATCATTTTTGTCTTTTTCAGAACTGTCTAGGACTACTTTTAATACATAACCCACAACAGAGGGCACAACCATTAGGTGACCTTGTGATTTCAGCAGAACATGTCTCTCTAATGTAGCTCGATTATGATTGTAAGTTTATAAAAACAGGGAAAGATTACAGGAATATACATTAAACCACGTCAATGAGCGCTACTGAGAAAAAAAAAAAGTCCAGTAGACAGGTACCAATCAAATAATCAATATGTAGGAAACAGCTACATCACCCTGCTTTAAGAGAACCAAATAATGTTGCAATTGGATTTGCTTTAAAATTTCCCACTTGAACAAAACTGACAGCTGCATTATAATCACATTTCCAGTCACTTTATAAGACACAAATTTCATTTCTCCATATTTCTACTTCATTTCTGAAAAGGGGCCAGCAACGTTATTCATCAAGCACATGGAGAGGCAGCCTAATTCATGGGGCAAGGGGAAAATGCTGTTAATTCCATGTTTTCCATTTCCTGAGAGAATTGGTGGTTTAATTCAAACATGATTCTTTTCTGATCAGTCTAGTTCAGGGTTCTAGTTTCAAACAAGAGTAAGGGGGAAGAAAAGCAGGATTTTAGTCCTTAGGTAAAATGACTTGAGATTGTTGAAATTAAGACCATCTACATTTTTAGAAAACACCAGGGTGGATTTAAGATTCTTGGTATATTTCAACACGGTTATGAAAAAGCCTGCACTGAAAACCTGGCTACTCAAATATCATAGTAACAATAAACAAATATTCTTTTAATTCACAATCCAACTGTCTCAAATTACTCAAGACAACCTCTAGAAATGCCACTTTTGTATTAATGAAAGTGCCTTAAACATTTATGCAGAAGGAAACCCACTCTAGTATTCTTGCCTGGAAAATCACATGGACAGAGGAGTCTGGTGGGCTACAGTCCATGGAGTTGCAAAGAGTTAGACATGACTGAGTGACTATGCAGGCTAAAGTTTTAATCAGTTCAACCCAACAAGCCTTCTTGGAATGCCTCCCATGTGCCAGGTCCTGTTACTAGGGGCAGAAGAACAAAGCACTAAGTGCATATTTGAGGTGTTCCTGGGGAGGGGCGAGGAGGAAGGAGGCTGGGAGGACAAGTCTGGCAAAGGCCCAGCGGTGGGGAACGCCGGAGGGCTGTGTCTAGGAACCAATGAGCAGCACCACAGCCAGGTGGGCTCAGAAGCAGGGCGACATAAGGCAGAAGAGGAGGGTCAGGAGCTCTGACATCTACAAGCGGGGAAGGGATGTATGAAATGGACAAGGGTGGGCTAGACTTGCCTTTCGGCGGCTAGCCACACGGCAGATGGACCAGAGCGGAGCAAGGTTCTGTGCTGGAACCTTGGAAGACACTGGAACCTTGGAAGACACTGGAACCTTGGAAGACCCTACATGGAAGACTGGGTGCAGAGTGTCTATGCTGGGGAGGGGGCAGAGTTGCAGGGGGGGATGGCTGCTGATCCCCTGACCCTGGGGTTGGAGTAGGGTCAGGAGTGGTTCCAAGTTAACAGGTGGGGATGAGAAGAGACCCAGCATGGACCGTATTCCCTTTAAAGATAAAACATGGAGGCAGAGTACAGGCCGAAGAACCACAAAATCACACTCGCCTGAGACAGGACTTCCAAAGCCACATGCATACTCGCCACTCGGGTTTCACGATAACAACATTAGTGCTCTCCGGTGTCGGTACTGAACAAACCACTCCTCTGAGGCTCCGAGCCTGAAAACGCATGAACTAAATTGCCCCGGAGGAGCCATCTGGGTCTGAATCAAGCCTCTCTTACAGGTTTCAGTTCTTCTCCAATCAGCTGGCACCCACTTTCCTGAAAAGTCATTTTTTCCAAGAAACTTATCTAATTAACAAGGCTTTCCTAGTGGCTCAGATGGTAAAAAATCTGCCTGCAATGTGAGATACCCAAGTTTGATCCCTGGGTTGGGAAGATACCCTGGAAAAGGAGATGGCAACCCACCCCAGTATTCTTGTCTAGAAAATCTCATGGACGGAGGAGCCTGGCAGGCTACAGTTCATGAGGTCGCAAAGAGTCGTACACGACTGAGTGATTTCACTTTCTTTCTTTCTATCTATTAACAGGCCCATGTGACCTCCTCCACTTCTCAATGTATCCCCTGGACAGAAACAGTCAAGGTTTTGCTTTGTCAGAGCTCCTCCAGAGCACCTAGTAGTTCAGAAAAATTATTTTGTGCCCAACGTGCAGTTCAGATGAAGAATGCTAATGACTATTTCTACCGGGACAGCTTTCACACGTGGAGGAGGACACGGAGCACTTCTGATGGACTCACTCTTTATCAACAGAACAGTTCTGAAGCAGGCAGCATCATCTCCCCATCTTCACAGATTGGGAAAAAGGTTCAGAGAGGTTAACTAGTTTGCTCAAGGTCACACAGCCAGGATTCAAACCCAGAGCCCCAGATCCTAAACAAAAGCAAAAACATCACTTTGCCAACAAAGGTCCGTATAGTCAGAGCTATGGTTTTCCAACAGTCATGTATGGGTGTGACAGTTGGAGCATAAAGAAGGCTGAGTGCCTAAGAATTGATGCTTTCAAACTATGGTGCTAGAGAAGACTCATGAGAGTCCCTTGAACTGCAAGGAGATCCAACCAGTCAACCCTAACGGAAATCAACCCTGAATATTCACTGGAAGGACTGATGCTGAAGCTGAAGCTCCAATACTTTGACCACCTGATGCGAAGAGCCAATTCATTGGAAAAAACCCTGATGCTGAGAAAGACTGAAAGCAGGAGGACAAGGGGGTCGACAGGGGATGAGATGCTTGGATGGCATCACTGACTCAATGGGTGAATTTGAGCAAACTCTGGGAGATAGTGGAGGACAGGGAAGCCTGGTGTGCTGCAGTCTATGGGGTCGCAAAGAGTAGGACACGACTTAGTGATTTAACAACAACAGTCCTCATTAATTAAATGTTGATTTTTAAGGATTTGATCTGTTTCTTTCCACTTCATTAAGTGTTTATTTTGAAAAAGTTCTGTCAAAATAAGCCCACACGGGTCCTTGACCTAGATTCAACAATGGCTAACATTTAGTGGCATTTGCCTCCTCTCTCACTATGCCCACACACTAACATATTTCTATTTTCTGAATCATCCCAAAGTGACAAGCAGCACAGTGCTCTACCCCTGGGCTCCTAGGTCTGTACTTCCTAAGAACAAGAACGCTCTCCCACAGAACCACAATGCCATCATCACGCCCGAGAAAGGTAATACTGACCTCGATGACATTATCCAATCACAGGCAACATGCAACTTTTTTTCAATTCAACCCCCAAAAGCCCCCTAAAGCTACTGTTTTTATTCCTCAATCCAGGGTCCAAGCTCAGGGGTCAGCTGTCGGGCCCCTTCCGTTCTGATAATCTGGAATCTGGAACTGCTCCCTGGCTCTCACCGTCCCGTTTGGTTTTGGCGACACTTCTTGCATTTATGAAAAGTTCAAATCGAGTATCCTGTAGTATCCTGCATTCTGGGCTTGTTTTTCATAGTCTCTATTATTTATGCTCTTTTCTCATTCTCGCCAAGATGGGGCACATGACAAAGACCGGGCCATCAGCATAATATGGCAACATAGAGGGTTTTCCAGAAGAAACAGGATCTCAAAACTAGCTCTGGCCTTGCAAGAGAAGCACATCAATGAGCTCACATTTTCATGGACTTACAATCCAACCACATAACTTGCTTAGGGAACTTCACGGTACTCTTGCTGGAAATGACTCTTTAGGCTAGATGAGCACTGCTGGAGATGTCCACTTTATCTAAAAGTTCTTGCCTGCAAGGGTGCTGGAATGAAGCACAAAAGTGTTAAAACTGGGGAAACGGGAATATATTACATTCCTATTCATTAACAAACAAAGGATAACAAAGGGGAAGGGCTTGGTCCAGGGCTCAAAGGCAGATGGAGAATTGGGAGTATGGATGCCACATGTGGGAGTCGTGGGCCTTGTAAGCGCCCACAGATGTGCTTGTTCTGGGGGTGTGAGTGGTCTGTAGGTTGCAGGGGGGGTGCGTGCACAGCCAGAGTAGAGGCCCGTGGCAGGAACATGCCTGGTGTGTCTAAAGAACAGCACAGATGCAGAGAGAGCTGGGGGGTACTGGGTGACGCCCAGCCTCATGGGCCCCTGTAAACATCTCTCCTCCCGGTCAGAGTGGGATGGAGGTCACTCTGAGGAGGACTGTGAGGAGGACAGGGTCTGACTGCTGCTTGAAGAGGATGACACTGGACACCGTGTCGAGAACAAACCGTAGGGAACGAGGCAGAAGCTGGGGACTAGTTGAGGTTTCTGCAACGGTGCAGGTGAAAGATGATGGCAGGGCAAGCTGGGTGCTAAGGAGTGGAGCTGAGAGAGATGGCCAGATAGATCTGGAAGGAACTGCCTAGGTGTGGTGACCAGCAGGACACTGAGTTTGCGAGGAAGAGGGGAGTCAAGAAAGAGACTCAGTTTTTTGCCCCCAAGATGGAGCAGCCGGCTGCCAACTGGGAGCTGTGTGGGCTGCGTCCCCACGCCCTGTTCCCCTCTGTCACTGGCTCCAGGGCCAATGCTGCAGCCTCCTAACTAGCCTGCCTGAAGTTGTGCTAGGCATTGTTCCAGGCACGTCACATGTATTAACTCACTGTCTCCTCCCAGCAACTCCCATTTACACACGAGGAAACCAAAGCACCAAGAGATCACGTTACTCACTGAAGGACACACGCTGGCAGGTGGCAAGGGGCCGAGCCAGCACAGACTGGCTCCCAAGCCTAGGCTCAGAGCCATGAGGCTACATGGCCTCTCCAGCCCCTGGACACGGCTCATGGGCCTGTGCGGACACTGTGTGACCTGGCAGCTCCTGTCCCAGAAGCGCACAATCAGGGTAGTTGTCCACATGGATGCCCTTTGCTGACTTCCCCCTGCACTGGAGTTGAGATCTTGTTCATCTCAGCTCCTCTCTGCCCTGCTCCTCACCTGCCAGCCACACCGGCCTGCGACACACCATGCCCATTCTCACCTTCCACCTCCCCCTTCCCAAACTGGCGGGCCTCATCTCTGCATTTTCTTCTGCAATATTCTGGCTCCCCCGGCACATGCCTCTCCAGAGAGGCTTCTCTCACCAGCCTCTGAGGCCTTTTCTCTGATAGTTCTCTAGCCCTGGACCCCGTTCATCATCTCCACAGAGCCACCTCCATTGACCCACGACTGTGCAGTTAGCTTTTCCTCCCTTACCTGTTTGTGGTCCCTTCCCTGCCCCCAGCTAGAAGCACCAAAAAGCAGAGGCCAAGGCTGGCTTTATTAGTTCACTATCACATCCCAGATCTCAGCACTGTGCCTGGCATACAGCAGCTGCTCAATAAGGAGCTGAATTAACGGACGGGTTTCACTGAATGCATTTTAAAAATCAGGATACAAGATTAGGTGGGTGCCGTACATGGCACGGCTACAACTATGTCAATGTCAAGGGCCCCTGTGGATGTTTCCTGAAGGTGGCTGGCATCTCCCGAGGGTGTCATGACGGAAGAGTTTTTCCTGCTGTCACTGCCCATGTTATCTGGTCACAGGCAGACAGGCAGGCACCCGGTTCTCCTCTGCTCGTCTTCAGAGCACCGCTGGGCTGTCGGTCAGTCAGCCCAGGGGTGACTGTGCAGGAGTGCTCGCCTGGGGCCTAGACACGATACAGGACCCTTCAACTGTTCCCACACAGTCTTTTTTTTTTTAAGTCTTTATTGAATTTATTACAGTACTACTTCTGTTTTCTGATTTCTGGTTTTTTGGCCACAAGGCATGTGGGATCTTAACTACTCAACCAAGGATTGAACCTGTACCCTTTGCACTGGAAGGTCAAAGTCTTAACCACTGGACCACCAGGAAGTGGTGGTCTTTCTTACCCAGAGCCATCTTTCTTACCCCTCACCTCCAAATGATGCCATCCCATAAGTGATGAACTGGTTTAAATATTTTGGGAGGTACTCCCCAAAATGTTGTCGAAGCAGAAAATGCCAAGCCAGGGTGCCCCGCAGTATGAGTTCTGTGCCGGTCACTCTCCGGCTCTCATTCACTGAGAACCTACTATGTGCCGAGCCGGGCGCCGCATGCTTCATGAACGTTATCTCATTTGATTTTCAACAGCCCTCCTGGCCAAGTCATTTAGGACCATCTTTATGGCAATGCCATTGGGCCTGGCAAGCAGGAAGACCCTGAGCAAGGTCACAGAGCTGCTTACTTCCAGCTATAGCAGGGGCTGCAAACTCAAGCGTCCATGGGGCTAGGCTGGCAGTACACAGGGGAGCCCAGGCCGCATCTCCAGCTCCACCCAGAGCAGCGGGGGGCCGGGAAGCTCCCCTTTTGCAATGGTGGGAACCAGTTCAATCAAAAAGAGAAGCCTGAAGTCCTTATCTGTTAAAGAGGAGTATTTATAGATGCAGTCCCATTTGCTTTAACACACAGAGGGTGGGAGGTGGTGGTTAAAAAGAGAAATGGCGGGGCCAAGGAAATGAGGCTCCACAAAAGGATAAGAACTATTGAAGCTGAAGGCTGGGTGCACAGAGACTCACAATTTTATTCCCTCTAAAACCTAACCTCTTTTATCTAGTCAGGTCTACTCTAGTCTTCCCTTCCCACTGCCCTTTTGTTTCTCCTTCCCTCCCCTCCCCTCCTTCCCTCACGGCTGCCAATCCGTGACCTCTGCCCCATGCCACTCTGCTCTCCAGTGAAAACAAAACAGGCTTTCGGTACAGTTCCCTTTTTTCCAAAGGGGTGACGGCCTCTTTGATGCGCTTCGTCAGAAGCTACCTTGGCAGAGCTCACCTGCCACACCTGGTGCTGTTGGTCAGTGGATGTATGGGATGGCTTCTGAATGTTCTGATGCTGTGGTTTCTTATCGAGGTGTGACAGGTTTAGTAAATACACTTAAAGTCAACTCTTCCTGCTGCATTCCTTTAAACCCATTTAAGCAGTTGACCAACCCCAAACACTTCTGCCTGAGTCAGCTTCCTCAAGCTTCAGGGAGACAAAACATGACCTCCTAAGAAGCAAGCCCAGCCTCCAAAATTTAGCACATCTGAATGCCCTCACCTATACTAGGATGCTTCCTACCGTTAGTATACACAGAAGGCATTTGGTGAAGTGCAGAGCATTGCTAATTTTTCCCCATGGAAAGTGAGAAGCTCAAGCATTTAAGAATAATCACACAAAAAAAGTCAACACATGCATATCTTACCCTCATACCATATGCTCATAAAATCCATAATTCATAGTATTTTCTGGCCGGCACCCTCTTTAGCAAAGACATAATTTGCAATCACACTGGGCAAAGACAGACAGCCATTACTTTCTTAATGGCCAACTACCCAAAAAGGCTCAGTTAAGTGATCTCAACTAGCAATCTAATCAATTCAAATTGATAAGTGAAATACTTTTAACCTTTGTTTCAGCAGGCCATTCCTAGTGGGAGGAGGCATGGTACATGAATTCCCAGCATAAAATTTAATTCCATTTCATGGATGCAAACATTCTTGCTGCCCTGAGGAGAGGCCCCGTTAAAGGAAACTGTTTTTCTCTCTTTCCTTGAATCCAATCAGAGAAAGATGGGTTTATGGGTCTCTCCAGCCTATGCCATCAATTTAAACCTTTACAGAAAACCCTGTGGCCATATTTCAAGGAGGAAAGGGCCACAGAAGATGGGCACAGAGCACAGACAGGACGTAGTTTCCTTGCTCCTCCGAGAGAGAAGAAATAAAGGAGCATAAACAAAAAGGAAGCAAGAAAAAGGAGTCAGACAACCAGGCAAAACCATAATAATCATTTATGGAGACCCTTCCACGTGTCAGGCAGGGTGCTCTTTGTGTTCATCACTGGATGTGATTATCAGGCAATGCTGACTCCATTTTCCTGAGCACAGTTACACGTGAGGCACTAGACTCGGTCATCTTATATTTCATATTATAGTTCACTCAAGTCTCAAAACAGCCCCGTACCATAATGAAGATCATCCCCATTTTCCAGGCAAGGAAACAAAAGTCGTGGTGGTTTCAGTCACTTGCTTGAGAGAATACAGAGCTGGGCAGTGGCCTCTGGCTCAAAAGATACAAACCCTCATTGGTTTGCATCGTAACTGCAGGTCACACAACTGAACAGTTTTTGTCAAGGCTCATTCCACTATACACTAAAACTCGGTGAACTTTACTGGATGCAAGCTGTATTTCAATAAAGCTGATTTAAAACAAGGACTCTCTTTCTCATTGTCCACTACAAAGTGGCCACCTGCCGTTTATGCCTCTCCAGCTCGCAGCTCTTCTTTTCGAGTTTCCTTTGGGGGCCGCCTCCTTCCTCACCCCTAGGTGATGGGGTTCAAAAGGAGCAGGTCCCACCCTCCCAGCATCACAGCTGAGTACGTGACCTTGACCTAACCAATCAGTGAATCACATTCTGCTGATCACTCACTGGGTCAGGAACAGTCTTGTGACTCAAGCTGGGCCAATGAGAGCATTGCTCTGGACTTCTATAAAAGTTATAGGGAAAGAGAAGCTCTGTTTTTGTCAGGGCTGCTTAGCCAGTTCAGCAGATCTTAGAGGTCCTGATGGCCATCTTGTCACTATTTGGTGAGAGCTCTCTGGAGGATGAAGCCAGAACAGGGGAAAGAAAAGCTGAGAGAAGGAAGGTGGCAGTTTCCTGATGACATTGCTTAAGTACCTAGATCAAGCCATGCCTGAAAGGAGATCTAGCTTTTTACACCGATATCAGTCAATCTGCCTCTCTTTTTCCTTAAGTTAGTTTAAGTTGGTCTTTCTATCTCTCATAACCAAAGAGTCCTAATATATCACAATGTTACAGCAAATAAGAGGAAAAAGAGTTATATGAATGGGAGAAGGGTTATAGGAACACAACCAGGCTTTATATTCTGTCTCCTTTAAATCTCAGTCTCACACTGAAGAGGAGAGCACTGAGGCGCCGGTTGGATGCTCAGGCTTGCAAGCTAAGCACGAGGATCTTGGGCCTCCAGAGCCTTCATCGTTACCTAAATGCTGGCGGCTTGCATTTTTGAAAAGTTTCCTTTTTTTAACCAATCAGGATCCTTTAGTCATTAAAATCATACAGACCACCTTTGACACACACAACCAACCAGACTGGTGCTGCCATGACTATATGGAGGGCAGGGATCCTAGAGCTGTGCCCACCCCTGCTTGAGACCAATCACCATGCACAGATATTTCAGCAAAACACCTGCACAGCGCCCCTTGGGCTCCAGAAAGCAGGGCCCACAGACTGACTCCAAGTGTCCAGAATCTAGGGCCCCTTTTCTGAAAGTTTTGTGTGACACGCGCACTGTCTAAGTTCACGGTGACAGATTAACCCCAGTACGACATGCAGGTCGCCCACGAGCTTCCCAGTGATGCGTGAGCCAGCCTGGCGGTGTGCCCCCACCCCTGCTGCCGTGACGCAAGATGACCAACTCACTCAGGTCGAGGACGTCATCCGTTTTGATCAGGTCTTCCTCCCGCGTCAGGGGCAGTTGGGTCTCGGGCTCCCCTCGCAGTTGCAGGGACAGGGAACGGAGCATGAAGAACACCCGGATGGCCTGGACCAACAGTTTGAAGAGCAGAAAAGAGTGAAGTCAGTTTGGTGAGAAGCTCCGTATGGAGAAATCACACAATGACCCCAGATTTAAAATGAACAAGACAAAGCCCACCTCTTTCAGCATCGTGGTTCTGGTGCTCTCAGAGCCAAGATTTAAAATGAAAACAGTCAAGGAGGCAGCCTGTGTGCCATCACCCGTAGGCTCGGGCTGGGCCACTGGACCTCGATGAGCACCTGCCATTTGCCGGGACCCGACCCCTAGGGTCATGTGACCCTCGTGGCAGCCCCGCGTGGCTGGCAGCCCTGCTCGGCAGTCGAGGCTCTGAGACCCACGGAGCCACGTGATCAGGCCCAAGCTCACACCTAGCGAGGGCCAGAACCAGGTCTCTTCTAACTAAACCAGCCCAGAGTTTGAAAATCCAAACCATGAGTGTTTCAAGGTCCACCTACTGAATGTGGGGGTGGGAGAGACAGAATGTAAGATGCGGGTGGGGTTCAGAGCCCGCCAGACCCCACAACCCATCACCTGGAGCTCTGGCCCCTTGGCCTTCCAACAGGGGCTGTGCCCCTCTCAGGGCAGAGGACCTGGCACCTGGCAGGTGTGTGGTGACGTCAGTGCCCCGGGAACCCTCAGGTCTCCCCAGCTGGGGACAGAGGTGGGGACGGAGTGGGGCCCCATCAGCACAGGGTTCCCGGCCCATCAGGGAAGCATCTTGGTGGACCCCAGGGTGAGCGGGAGTTTCCAGGGAGCGGGAACAAAGCCGAACCCCAGGCTGGAAGCCAGAGAAGCTTGTGCAGCCTCCGCCCAGCAGTCAGTCTGCCCTGGAGGTAACTCCCCGCGAGTCCCAGGTTGGGGCTGACCTGCCCACCAACCAGAGGTCAGGAAGTGGAGCGGCAGCCACGGGGCCCACGGCCTCCGGGCCACTTGCTCCGATGGAGGGAAACAGCCCCCGAGTCAGGGATGGAAGGTCTGTGCTGGACTCCTAGCTCCACTGCGCTGGGCAAGGCCCCCGGCCCCACGAGCCTCAGTTTCCTCCTGTGTGAGATGAGGATGCGAGTCTCTACTGTGCGGGGCTAGGGGGAGCCCCTGAGATGATAGTGGGGACAGCAGCCAGCGTGGGGTCCGTAAAGGGGCGGCAGGGCCTCACTCCTGCCACTCCACAGCTCCGCACGAGGAGGCCGTGGAGACAAACCACTGTCGCCACTGGCAAGCCCCACAGCCCGCTTTTGGGTCCCCTTGTTGCCAGTTCTGAGGCTGTAGGCCTGCCCACTGAGATGGGAGGTTGTCCATTGTATGACAAAGTGCCTCAAAACAAGGGGCGGAGAGAACAGATGACTGCCCGCAAAGAGCCAGGTTTGCACTGACTTTTGTTGACCCAGGCAACGAGGATGCTGTGGGCACCTCTGAACCCTAATCTTGCCTTGGTCTAGAACTGCTGGGAGATCTTGGGCCAATTCCCTAATGTCCCGATGCGAAAAACTGGATGAACAGTCCTGTTTCCTGGACCTATTCTGGCGTCAGGTCTTCCTCAGTCGACCAGAAGCACCAGAGAAACAAACTTTCATATGATAAAGATAGTGGCTGTGGGGGCACTGGTGTATTATTCGATTGTTCTAAACACTTTTGTTTGCTTGCGTGTTTCTGTTGTTTTACTTTCTGGCCGTGCCGTGTGGCATGTGGGATCTTAGTCTCCTGACCAGGGATCGAACCCCTGCCAGCTGCGTTGGGGCCTTAACCACTGGACTACCAGGGAAGTTCCTGTTCTGAAAGTTTTGAAGAGCAGTCTTCACAAAAACATCTGTGATAGTCAGCAGATGTCTTTCTACAAACGCAGTGTGAGAAGCCTGGGCTCGTGAATGTGAGGGCAGATTCCCACAGGGCCAAGCACTCCACCTGGGTGAAAGTGGGGCTCTCATGGGCATCTACAGGGTTTGGTGGGCCATGTTCACCAGCCCCACAACCCCGAGAATCCACAAGAGAAAGGTGAGACACCGGGATTAGAGGTCATCTGATCATCTCACTGTCTCCCTAAACAACCACTACTCTCTCTGCATACCCCCGGCCTGCCAGGTACAGGTGGGGGTTGCACCCCCACCATTCGAGCCATTTTAAGCACCCTGAGGGGTTCCCATTTTACAGACAGGAAACCAAAGCCTAGAGACGTCAGGGAGACTGCCCAAGGTGATTCACCTAATAACTGACTCCAAAGACTGTCCTTCCAATCACACACCTTTGCCTTCAACATACTGAAGGATTAGGACCCAGGCTTTCATTGAGTGTTTTTCTTGACTTTGCTCAATTAATGTGCAAACTGAAATGCATTACTGAAAGGAAAAGAGTATTCTTATTCTTTCAGATGCTTCCATAGGAAGATTGACTCAGGAAGAATGGATTAGATTTGGAAAGGGGAGTCAGCTGACCAAGTTTAACTATCAAGAGAAGTGGGCATGTTCAGGGTGGTACGGCCGTAGACAAGCTTAACTATAAAGAACAGACCTTTCCAGTTTGCTTCCATGCAGTGGGGAGCAAGGAGAGCCCCACGAGTGGGGCAGCAGACGGCTTCCAAGTCAGACAGACCTTAGTCCAACCTGAGTCATGTGATTCCCCAGGCCTGGGCTGGAGCTGTGGAAAGGGGGTCCCCACCACCCCAGATCATGGGGCCACCTTGAAGATGCAAGGAGACAGTACAAAGACCACCCTGAGCCCCAGGGCTGGGCCTGGAACAAACACTCAGCCTGAGCCCTCTCCCCTGCCAACTTCCACGTGCAAGCTATTGAGTTCAAGCGACAGTCACTCAGGCCAGGAGCCCACTGAGGCCGTGGAAGCCAGTCATTCTTAAAAGAGGGCTGAAGCGCTTTAAAGGAGGCACAGCCCTTTGGGAAAGCAACTTGGCAATACCGACAGAGTCACCAATTAAAAAAAAAATGTTCATACCCTTTGAACCAGAAATTCCACTTCTGGGAACTTATCCTAAAGAAATAAGCCAAAAGAAAGGAAACACTGTATTCGTCAAGCTGCTTATTACAATTTATCTGAAATAATGTAATACTGGGAGCAACCAAAATGTCCACCAGCAGGAAAACGCCTAAGGAAATTATGGCAAAAGTCACCAGTTAAACTTTTACGCAGGAGTAAGAAATTAGACTTATTAAAACTGTATCAATGAAAAACTTCTTGCTCACAATGCAAAGAGAAAGGCAGCGAGGATGAAAGCAAGTCCATCGCCCATGCACCCCTGCAACCATGAAAAGACGTGTCTGCAGACAAAGCTGGGAGGAGACACACAAAGTCTGTGTTGTTTGTTTAGGGTGATGAAATCGCCGGAAATTCTTTCACCCTACTTTTGAAACTCTGTGAGATGTTATTGTATTTTCTTTAATGCACAATACACATCCAGAGAGTAAAAGCAAAATATCCTATTTCCTCAAGGTCAATAGCGATAAACACGAAAACTGTTTGCGGTTTTATGAGGCAACAGGGACACAGAACTGGAGGGACAAATAAAACTTCATGCAAATATCTTGATTTCATAATGGCTTCCATAGTTATTCCATAAAGACGGCTAGTGGCTTAAATTCAGATTCTGGTATATATCAAAGAGTCCTCTACCCAACTCTCTTTTCTCTAGTGTTAAGCATCAGTAGGTTTTGACTGTTAAAAGACTTGATTTCTTCCCCACTTAAGAGGCTAGAAAGCTCCATCACTCTTCAGCACCTCACTGCTGCTCTCGGTAAGAGCTGAGAAGCAGCACACAGGAGGAACCTGGGACTCAGAGAGGCTAAGTAACTTGGTCAGGGTCACACAGCTAAAGGTGGGATTCTACCTCAGTTGGTGTGACTCGTGTGCCTGTGCTCTTTCTTAACTGCTTCTCTCGACTGCCCTGCCACGAGGGGTGGGTTCAACTCAAGTCCAGGTCCTGCCTGCATGTTCCTGTCAGACCCCAGGAGTTCCTGTGACCACATGTCAACATGAATTTCCCATCTCAGCCACAATCGCTCAGTGGCACTCTTGCTATTTTGGTCTTCTTGTGCATTATTTATTTATTCTTTCTATTCTTGCTTCTTGCCCAGTGCCTAGAGAAGGCTCGACAGACACATCGAATGAAAGAATAAACAGTGTAATTTGCAAAAGGCAAGGGGGAAAAACGTGACTTCATTGCCAGATGCTTCCCTGCAGCCTGCACAGCCCGTACCCTCCTCTCCTGTCCGCTGCACTCACTTCGCTCCAGTCACCCCACACCTCGGACACTCTTCACTCTTCCTCATCTCGGGGCCTTTGCACTCACTGCTCCCTCGGTCTGGAAAAGGTCTCCTTCACGTCTTTGCCTGGCTGGCTCCTCACTCCCCAGGTCTCTGCTCAGACGTCACCTCTGCCAGGCAGCTTCTCCTGGTCACTCAGTCTAACACAGCACCGCCTCTGTCCTTCAGAGCCCTCGCTGCAGCCTGGTATCACCCCTGACCACAAGCTTTGCCTCTCTCCAGGCCCGGGAACACCCAAGGGCGGGCCGACTTTCTGCTCACTCCTGCACCCTTGGGAGAGCAGTTGGCACACAGCAGGAGTCCAGTGGCTCTTTGATGAACGTACAAAGGAATGATTCACCATAAAGGGTGGTTTGAACTTCTTTGACAAGTCCTTAAGGAAAATAAAGGGTGGTATTTCTGAAAAGCGTCAGCCTCCTAAAAGTTAGAAAAGCCTACACTTGGCAGGGAGAAAAAAAAAAAAAGAAGGAAAACCTTTGAATCCAACAGGACGAAATGGAATGTTCTCTGGATATGAGCAAAGAACTTGAAACAAACCACATAAGCCTTCAATTGCTTGCTAAACCATACACTTCCTCTAGCTCACATTCAGAGCACACTGCCGTGTTCTGATGTCTGAAACGGGCCGAGGAGCTAAGCTGCGGGAGGACTCCAGACAGCTGCTTGGCATCAGGGGCTGGGCTGAGGTGAGAGGTCAAAATTCCCCTTCAACAGTGGATCCTGGACATCAGAGGGAAACCTCTGGGGCCCAAGGCTCTGCGTTGAGGTGGCCAGCCCTCTTATCTCATCCTGGCTCCAGGGACACCAGACTTGAGAGCTGCCTTTACAAACCCGTCTTGTGACAAAGGTCATAAGAGAGACCCCGGGGGCGCTGGTGCTTCCGTTGGCAGTGTGAGCCCTGCAGCCCATCTGGGGCAAGGGAGGTGGGCAGCGGTCCTGGGATCTTGAGGATGAGAGAGGAAGACCCCCACCCTCAGGCACCACCACAGGTCTCTGTGCTTCTGCCTTTCGCGAAGTCCTCCCAAGGGCCCTGGCAGGGCGGGCGGCACTGGCTGCTGGCTGGGTGAGGAGACAGAAGCTCAGAAGGAGCAGGAACCGTGAAGCCCAAGCAGCCCTGCCCTCTGCCGTAGGCCTCAGCCCAGAATTTCTCCTGTGGACCAGCCGTGTCCGCCCCAGGCCCTCAGGACAAGATGCCAGGGACCGGCCAACCAGGCCGAGGCTCTCGCTGTGCTCCCAGGGCTCTGAGACCTGTCCCCTGCAACCCTTCCGGTGCCACCACTTCCCACACAGCTGGCCCCACGGGGGCTCCAGGCACGGCCCCCAGCTCTCTGGGCCTCTGTGCACCCCCACCCCTCCCGCCGCAGCGCCCAGCCCTTCCCCCACAGGCCCGGCTCAAGGAGCAGCTCTCTGTGCTTCTTGCCCCCCTCCCCAGGGAGGATTAGGGGCCTTGTGCTCCTGGAGAAACAGCCCTGGCCCAGAGTTGTGTGTGCACTTCCCACGTGGCACCAGTGGTAAGGAACCTGCCTGCCAGATCAAGAGACACAAAAGATGTGGGTTCAATCCCTGAGTCAGGAAGATCCCCTGGAGGAGGGCATGGCAACCCACTCCAGTGTTCTTGCCTGGAGAACCCCACCGACAGGGGAGCCTGGAGGACTACAGTCCATGCGGTCACAAAGAGTCGGACATGACTGAAGGGACTTAGCATGCATGGATTGGTGCTGCCTTTCCCATCCTCACCCTCTTTAGTCTTTTCCTTGAGGACTGGGGCTGTGGTTCCTGGTATCCAGCACCAAGTAGGACTAATAAATACAATGAAGGCAGCAGTGGGAGGCAGGGGGTCAAAATGGCCACACCACCTGGGTTGAATCCTGGCTCTGCAACTTGTCAGCTGGGGGACCCTGAGCAAATCACTCAACCTCTTCGTACCTCAGTTTACTCCTCTGTAAGATGGGGATAATACTAGTGCCAACCTCCCAGGGTGGTTGTAGAAATACGTGAGGAAATTCTTAAGAAGAACTGATATGAATGATCCACTTTGTCACAAAGGCCATGTGCTCATATAACTGTTAAGAAAACCTCATGGACTGTGGACCAAAAGGAAGGCAGGATGCGACCCGGAGCAGCAGATCTCTGCATTCACAACCTTCTGGACCTTCTAGTTCAGGGGCCAAGGAGAACCGGGACGGGGTCCTCTCTGGCCCAGGGACACAAGAGCTGGACTGGGCATGTGGCTTTGCTGTTATCCTGCTGGGGAGCATCTCCAAGAGCAACCAAAGGTCAAGGGTGAGTGAACCCACTCCATAAGGAGTACAGATGTTGACACCCACTTGTCAGAACCAATCCCCCCGTAAAAGCCGACACCAAGGATGCCCAGTGCAAACGCTGCCACCCACAATCAATCATGTGCCCGGCCACGGGGCCCGCACACCTGTCTGGGAGCATGAGGGAGGCAGGCGTCACTGGCTCAGAGAGAGGGTGGGTCCTGCGGTGAGCGTGGTGGGTCTGGGAGGATGGCAGAGAATGCAGACTGACTTCAGACATGGGTCCAACTTCCTCTGTGCCCCAGCCCCGCCCTGCCAGGCTTTCAAGGCAAACTCGCAGCAAGAAGGCCACGAAATCTTCTTGCCTGAGGCGGGTCCAGTGAGTCAATTCCCATCTCTCAAAAAGGTCACAATACTTCCTCCACTCTGGGTACACTTGGATTATCTCAGGGGAAGGCTTGGCCTGATAACGGGAGCAATGAGGGCAAGGGATTCCTCTAATTTATCCACACCTCCACGTCTCCAGGGAATGATTTTCTAGGAAAGGGTTATGGTGCTTTCTAAGAAAGAAACTGTGATCTGACCAGGGAGATAAAGTACCCTGAACAGTCCCGCGAGATGGCTGAAGAAAAAAAGTGCTGATAACGGAAGTGCACACGGCAGCTGGGTTCTGAGAACTAACCTCTTCACACACCTCTCCCGCAGGCCCAAAAATAATCACAACGGCATTTTCGTGTGTCATGCCCCAAGATCCCTCAGATACCTTAATGCCACGCCATCGCCAGGGGTCCCGGCCTCTCGGGGCTGGTTCTGCAGCAGCCTCACCTGCTCTGCATCACCACGCTCCTTCAAAGGAGCCCGGCCCTGCTTCCTCTCTCAGAAGTCTGGGGCCGGGCCAGCTTCGCTCAGTGAAGGCAGCCTGCCTGCCACCAACATCTTTCAGTGTCTGTTTAACAAACGGCAGGGACTTCCCCGGTGGTCCAGTGGTTAAGAATCTGCCTTCCACTGCAGGGGACGTGGGTTTGATCCCTGGTCAGGGAACTAAGACCCCACACACTGCGGAGCAACTCAGCCCATGCACCGCAACAACTGAACCTTCTAGCCACAACCAGAGGGAAGCCCACAGGCTGCAGCAGAGACCCGGAACGGCCAAAATTAAAAAACAAACACTCAGAAAGAGGGCAGTGCTCGTGGAAAGCTGGGCCCTTGCGGTGGAGGGGTGGGGGCGAGGGCTGGGGGCTGCTGTCTGGCTTTCTGAGGGTGAGCTGGAAGGTGGGTCTGGATGTGGTTGGAGACCCTCCCTCTCCTATCCTGGGGGTGCTTCCTGGTGAACGGCTGCCCAGGATAGAGGCCAAGGCCAATGCCACTCACCCGCCGGGTCTTTTCCACGTCACCACACGGCAGTCGCTTCACGAAGTCGATGCCGGTCAGCGGCGTGCCTGTCGGAGGCAGCAGGATGGAGGCGTCCATCATGAGATATTCCACGTTCATGGGCTTCATCTGGAAGACAGACGGTGGAGGGAGGCTCGCTGAAGGGAGGAAGGGGCCAGAGCAGGTGACATGGGCCTCTCACCTCCATCTGTTCGTATTCAAGGGCACATCAGTCCCGACGCAGATTGAGGTGAAGCCTCGAGACAGCCAGATGGGAGAGATGTGCCATTTTGTTTTCTAAGCTGCAGATTTTCACGCAGGTGCAGTGACAGCTCAGACACCTTGGAGAAGCTGCCGCCCTGCTGTGAACAGATCTGCTTTCTCACCCCCGAGTTCCCCTCCCCTGAGCAGGGAGACAGGCCTCAGGAAGGAGGCCTGCCCCTTCGTGGCGGTCCCTTTAGGGTAGTCTGCCCGCGGTGCGGGGCCTGACTGCCACCCGCCTCCCGCCCTGGCGCTTTTAGCTGTGAAGGTGGAGTGGCACGGTTTCCATTTAGGGAGTTCTGAGTGCGGGCAGGTGGGGAGCTAAAGGCTCTGCGTGTCATCTCCTGTCTAGCAGGGATGCTTCTGAACTTGGCTCAGGGACGCTGAGGAGCAGATACAGGCCCACAGGGCTGGCTGGTGGCAGAACCAAGACATGGACCCAGGCCTGGCTCCAGAGCCATCATGACCTGCAATGTGGTTATGACCCACACAGAACCAGCATTCCCACTTCCCTCCTCTTCCCTGAACTTCCTGCCTGGGGGAACAGAACCAAGTCACTCATGAAGCACTACTACACGCCAGGCCCCTGCAGGGCCCGCCTCCTACTGTGCGGCTATTCTACACTACAGAGGGAACCCCTCAGCTCAGACGGAGGGCGCATGCCCGCAGCCACCAGGCCGGCCAGGGGCAGAGGTGTCTGCCTCCTTCCACGGTGCTTTCAGGAAGCCTTCTCTGATCACCAAGACACGTTAACATCACCTCCCTGCCTGGAACTTTGCTGCCTAAGTGAAAGTGTTAATCACTCAATCGTGTCTGATTCTTTGAAACCCCATGGAGTGTAACCCACCAGACTCCTCTGTCCATGGGATTTCCCAGGCAAGAATATTGGAGTGCGCAGCCATTCCCTTCTCCAGGGGACCTTCTCGACCCAGGGATCTAACCGGGGTCTCCTGCTCTGCAGGTGGACTCTGTCTGCCTGACCCACCAGGGAAGCCCCAGCGCATCAGAACCGACTGCTTAATGTACACGTGTTGCTGGACAGACACGGGGCATCATAAAGGAACGACGTGTCACAATATCCTATAGAATTAATTTTACTCCTTTAAGCGTCATAAACTTCTTTGTGTCTCCCTTTTTTAGAAAGTGGGCTTCAGTCATATCACACTTCCTCCCCTCCTGTAACATAAAGCTGACTACACAGGGCAGGACTGTGGAGATGGCTCAGTGGTCCAGGGACCTGGAGAATAGGGAGGCCCTCAGCTCACCACCTTCTTCTTTGGGACCCATGAAGCCTTCCTCCAAAGGCCTGAGGTCCACCGTCCCAGCTCCTTTATCCCTTTATCCCAGAGCGGGGTGGCAGGGCCCTGTCTCTCCCACCCAGGGCGCCCGTGGCACGGCCTTCCTACGCGGCCTTCCTGCGGCTCCCTCACGGCTCCCTCTGCCCTCTACCGCCTCCCAGCAAACCCCCTCTAGGACTCCCGCCCACGGTGACGGGGAAACAGTGAAGGGTCAGAAGTGAAGGCCCAGCTTGGCAGCACCCAAGGGCCGGCCCCACTTCTTTGGGCTTAGCGGCTGTTTTCCTAAAGTCTGGGTTAATGGCTGACTTTGGGCACGTGTCAGCCTTTAATTCCCTAGAGTGTCAGGCATTGTGCAAGACATATAATAGATGTCATTGAGACAAACAAACAAAAAGCAGGAAGTGCCCTATGGTGGGAGGGAGAAGAACCAAATATTTGAATATTCATGGTTCTGAACCTCTACAGTAGGCAATCCCTAGGTATTTCACAACCTGGAAGGTCATGTGGCTTGGGTCCCATTTTACAGATGGAAAAGCCAAGGCTCAGAATGTAAGCAACCTGCCCGAGGTTGCAATAAGTAGCAAAAGCAGAAATGGAGCAGGGGTTTCAGAGTCCAAGCCTTTCTCTATCACCAAGTGACACACAAGACTTGTTTCTACAAGAAGCCAAACTTCTGGAGAGTCATGTTGTGGAAGGGAATGTCACGGGCGTAACAAAGATGGCAGCTGAGCACTGACTCCACTCCGCTCCACTTCATGGTCCCAAGAACAGGAGCCAGAGACGCTCTTTCCGGGGTGGAGGGGATAACAGGGTGTGGCCATCGGAGGTGTGAGATGCCTGTGAGTGCCTCGCAGAGCACCAAGAGGAGGCCTGGGCGCTGCTGGGGCTTCTCTGAAGGTGAGTTATCCCAATTTACACTCTTTCCTTGAAAACCCTCCGGGAGGACTCAGACACGCTGCGAGCAAGAATGTGATGAGGGCACAGCTGTCCAGATGCTCACTGATGGGCCAGGGAGCCATGCAGCACAGCTGTCTTTATCTTGTTGACATTTTAAACACTTGGGTTTATGGTAAACGTCCCGAATAACTTCACTCTGGGGTGAGAAACGTCCATGAAAAGAGTCATTTACACCGAGTTACTGAGTCTTAACTGAGGGGCAGGTGTCAGGGATGCAGAGGCAGATGATCAGAACAGCGCAACCTTCAATCTTCTGCAACTGTCTTTTCTCATGATCGTGCCTGCTGGACGGAGACGGGGAGACCGCGGGCTGGCACGGCAGGTGCAAGAGGTGCAAGAGAGCCACACTCAGGAGCACTCTGATGGCACAGTGAAGGAGGAGGTGGCATCGTACTGTGCCAGGCAAGGCAGGGCACTGGGAAGTGACGGCCGGGCAACTGTGGGCACCTCCCCCAACCCCTCTGCCTCTCGTTTCCTTATTGGCAAAAGCAGGATAATAGCAGCAGTGATTCACATCAGGTTGACAGGGGGATTAAGAGATTTCATACGTATGACTAAGTCTTCAATCAAAAACTACACATATCAGCTTATCTACAAACAGAAACAGACTCACAGACTTAGGAAACATGGCTGCCAGTGGGGAAGGCTGGGGGGAAGGGATAGTCAGGGAGCTTGGGATGGACATGTAAACACAGCTATACTTGAAATGGATAACCAACACGGTCCTGCTGTATAGCACAGGGAACTCTGCTCAACATTATGTGCAGCCTGGATGGGAGGGGAGTTTGGAAGAGAGTGGATACATGTATATGTCTGGCTGAGTCCTTTTGTTGTCCACCTAAAACCATCATAGCATTTTTAACTGGAGATAATCCAATATAAAATTAAAAGTTAAAAAAAAAACTATTCATATCAAAGTGAATCTTTCTAACCCATCTTATGACTCAGACCAACTTAGGGGGAGTGAATGTCATCTGTAATTTCACTGCTGAGGATTAAAAGGCACCGTTTTCAATGTCCTTCCCCACCCATCTCTGCCATTCGAACAGAAAGCCCCAAATTAGATGAGTTCTCTCTCAGTTTGGCAGGACAAGCTTGGCCACGAGTCCTTCTGGCCCCTCACTTACCGTCATGCTCCTGTACTCATCTTCAAACATGTCCAAAAAGATTTCTTCTCCCTAAAAAAGAAAGGAAGGAAAGAGAAGATTATGTATATTTTTTTCCATAAACAACAAAGGGTTATAAACTCCAGTTCGTGGCTTTTGGGTCATCTGTTTCTTATTAGTGAGTTCTCGTAAACCACCAGGAAGTAAAATACACACGTGAACATGCATGCGTGCACACACACACACACACACACACACACACTCGAATGAAAGCCCAAATATCAAATTGCACCTCAACGGTTTTCTCCAAGCATGTGTCATTACGGATTTCTAGTGTCGAGGCAGTTAATTAACCACAACAACAAAAAATCACTTCATGTACAATTAAAATATAAAAATGGTTAACGTTTCAGGTATTTAAAATGATCTGTTTGCTGAGAATGGTTGGAGAAAATAAGAGTGTGGGCTAAGCTGTCATGTTAAAGCTGACAGGGGCTCCGCACGTCTGGAAGGAAGCGTATGATTAGATATGCTTAAGGCTAACATTACGTGGCTTGTTCCATTTGTTTCTGAGGCGTGCCTTTGGGGGTTTTAGAGTACCCGTGGCCCTGAGGACCCCCAAGAACAGGGTGGTGGGGAGGAACGGCTCTGAGACTCATAGACCAGGGGCCAATCTCAGTTGTTTCTCTCAGAGCCTCTCTGTTTCACTGCAAGATGGGGTGACTGGCCCCGTCTGTGCAGGTCAGAGTGTCATCATGACCACCCTGCCCAGGTCCGCAGCCCGGGAGGACAGGCGCTGGTAGCACTGGTCTGGCCTGCGCCCTAAGTCTCCCTCTCTCCCCCCGTACTGTCTCTCTCTCACACATACACACACAGATGGCATGGGAAAAGCAATAGGTCCTTTATGTGTTTTTCCAGTTATCAAAACTATCGGCAAACTTGAAAGTTCTTCTTTGGTGTGAAGGTGAAAATGTTAGCTAGCTCAGTCATGTCCAACTCTTTGTGACCCCATGGACTGTAGCCCGCTAGGCTCTTCTGTCCATGGAATTCTCCAGGCAACAATACTCCAGGCAACAATAAAAGAGTAGGTAGCCATTCCCTTCTCCAGGGATCTTCTCAACCCAGGGATCGAATTCAAGTCTCCTACATGGCAGGTGATCTGAGCCACCAGGGAAGTCCCTTTGGTGTGAGACCCACAAAATAACCACAGAAATAACCCTTGAAAATATTGATAAGCTCCTGATATACTAAGGGTACAAACCTTAGAGGATAAAAGAGAGAAAAACCTGGGTTGGGAGAAGGGAGGTGCGATTCAAATACAGATCTCCTTTTGTCACTGAAAAAGAAAAATCCTCTGGGAAGATGCCTACCTATATATCTTCCTGCTTTTTGCAATCCAGAAGCTTGTGGGGAGGGTGGGGAGGACAGACTAAGTGCAGTTACACTGGAAGGAGTGTCAAAGATGACTGTGCTGAGGACTCATATCCTCACTTCAAGCCCAAGATGGGTTGGGGCTAATCTGGGGGGACTGGGATTCCGCCCCGGAACACGGGACCCACCGTGGTACCACCCTCTTCTGAGCACATCCAGAGTGCTGCAGCTTCGGGGGGTCATCTGAGCCCCACAAGGGGCATTTCCAGATTATGTGACCTGGTTTTATCTCAATGAACACTGACAGTAATGGACAGTGGCTGAAAAAGTTTCTTGCGAGGAACCAGATTCCCGGGTATTTATGTACATAGTTCACAGCCATTTAAAGAGAGTGCAATGCTGTTTATAATAGCCAGGACATGGAAGCAACCTAGATGTCCATCAGCAGATGAATGGATAAGGAAGCTGTGGTACATATACACCATGGAATATTACTCAGCTGTTAAAAAGAATTCATTTGAATCAGTTTTAATGAGATGGATGAAACTGGAGCCCATTATGCAGAGTGAAGTAAGCCAGAAAGACAAAGACCAATACAGTATACTAACGCATATATATGGAATTTAGAAAGATGGTAACAATAATCCTATATGCAAAACAGAAAAAGAGACACAGATGTATAGAACAGACTTTTGGACTCCGTGGGAGAAGGCGAGGGTGGGATGTTTCGAGAGAACAGCATCGAAACATGTATATTATCAAGGGTGAAACAGATCACGAGCCCAGGTTGGATGCATGAGACAAGTGCTCGGGGCTGGTGCACTGGGAAGACCCAGAGGGATCGGGTGGAGAGGGAGGTGGGAGGGGGGATCAGGATGGGGAATACATGTAAATTCAGGGCTGATTCATGTCAATGTATGGCAAAAACCACTACAATATTGTAAAGTAATTAGCCTCCAACTAATAAAAATAAATGGAAAAAAAATAAAATAGAGTGCAATGAACAAAAGTGCAAGTGAACAAGAAAACAGCAATGTTGACACCTTTCCTCCTCCTGGGAGGATATCTTCATCAGTCAGATTACGAGGGAAAACCATCACTCACTGGATCCAGAGAGAGCTGATGTGGAGGCCAAAATATCAGAAAACTACTAGGGCTGTCTGACATATGGATGAACCCACTGCTGACAAATGACGAGCCCTGCCTGAGTCTATCTTAACCTTAAGAAAAGAGGGAAACAAAGTCATCACAAGGCAGTATCTTAAAGTGAATCCCCTGGAAACTGAACCTACACATTTTCCAGATACTGAAGGTCATGGGGGCCCTTTATCAATTCTCACTAAATTCATGAGAAATGTTTAGAGCCTGTGTGAGGTTTCTCAACACATAGGCACACTTCATTTTATTGAGCTTTGCTTTACTGAAGCTGAAACTCTAATACTTTGGCCACCTGATGTGAAGAACTGACTCACTGGAAAAGACTCTGACGCTGGGAAAGTTTGAAGGCAGGAGGAGAAGGGGACAACAGAGAATGAGATGGTTGGATGGCACCACCAACACGATGGACATGAATTTGAGCAAGCTCTGGGAGTTGGTGATGGACAGGGAAGCCTGGCGTGCTGCAGTCCATGGGGTCGCAAAGAGTCAGATATGATTGAGTGACTGAACTGAACTGAAGTTACTGTTTCAAAGATACTACATTTTTTATAAACAAATTGAAGCTCTGTGGCAAATGCTAGTTGTCAAATGATAATTAGCATGTTTTAGCAAAAAAGTTTTCTTTTTTAAGGTAGCACTAGGTCTTTGTTACAGCTTGAGCTTTCCTTAGTTGAGGCATGCAGGCTGAGTTGTCCCAAGGTATGTGGGATCTTAGTTCCCCAACCAGGAATCAAATACTTGTCCTCTGCATTGGAAAGTGGATTCTTAAACAATGGACCAAAAAAACAAGGAAAAAAAAAAAAACCCCAATGGGCCATTGAGGAAATCCTAACAATAAAATATTTTTAATTAAGGTATGTACAATCCCAAAGGAAATCAACCCTGAATATTCAGTGGAAGGACTGATGCTGAAGCTCCAATACTTCGGTCACCTGATGCGAAGAGCCGACTCATTAGAAAAGACCCTGACGCTGGGAAACAGTGAGAGCAGGAGGAGAAAGGGACGACAGAGGGTGAGATGGTTAGACAGCATTACCAACTCAATGGACATGACTCTGAGCGAACTCCAGCAGACAGTGAGGGACAGGGAAGCCCAGCGTGCTGCAGTTCATGGGATCACAGTCAGACACGACTTAGGGACTGAACAACAGAAATACATTTTTTTAGACACCATGCTATCGCTCACTCAGAGGATCACAGTACAGTGTAAGCATAACTTTGATTAGCACTGGGAAACCAAAGCATTTGCTTGACTCTATTGTGGTATTTGCTGTTTTGTGGTGGTTTGGAGTCAAACCCAAAGTATCTCTGAGGTCTGCCTGTACATATATATAAACAATACACATGCATACAGTTCATAGATTCATATGTAATTCAGTAATTTTGTACCTATGCATGCGTGCACGCTAAGTCACTTCAGCTGTGTCCAGCTCTTTGTGACCCCATGGACTGTAGCCTGCCAGGCTCCTCTGTCCGTGGGATTCTCCAGGCAAGAATACTGGAGTGAGTTGCCACGGTAAGCACATATAATTCACGAACACAAAAGTTGCTATGTATAATTTAGTCGTATAAGCATCTGTATATAATTGATGGTTTACACGTAAATTCATCAATGAACAAACTCACATATAATTGATAAATAAACAATCCCACACTAGGGGTGAGTCCTCCAAAGTTGCGCTGATAAGACAGCATGGGCAGAAAAGCGCAGAGACCACTGCTGCGGAGCGGACAGAATGGCACGTGTTCCCTCAGGACCCAGAGGGTGTAAGAGAGGACTGAAGCCACGACTGTCCTGCTTCCCGACACACACGCTGCTGCCCCCGAGCCCCGGCTCACCTTATAGAAGTGCCGTGCCAAGTGGACGCTCTCCTCTCGGGCTCCCTGTTACAAGAGAGGGAAGACGTGAGGGGCAGGTCTCACGGAGGTGAGTGAGCTGGGGCAAGCCATGGATTCTAAAATCTGAGGCTACAGAAGACAGACGCTGGGCTGATAATCTTAATCCATAAAGTGGTTCTTCATGGGGGTGGTGGAGAAGGAGCTCAAAACAAAACTGGGTGAAGGACAAATGATTCAACCTGATGACTTGGAGAGCTGTTGACACGCAGTTACGTGGGGGAAATGGGTTCTATTAATAAAAGATGGCCATGATGACTCCACTCTTATAAACAGAAAAAGTCACTTGTGAACGTGTGTGTCAGGGTATAAGTGTAGCTGGAAAGACACACACTAAGCGTCAACTATTGTTACTTTTTACCCCTCTGTACTTTTCTAAACTTTCTAAAACAAACATGAAAAATAAGAGGGAAAACAATTTAAATTGTTTAAAAACAATTTAAAGCTATTTAAAATATGAATGTACGCAGTAGCACGATAAGCCATAAATGAATAAACATGTGTCTGTACATGAATACAACTTTCAAAATATAAAAAGAAAAAGAAATCCTGGAGACAAATACAGAGCCAAACACTTACAAGAGAAACTACTAAGATTCGCTAATTAGTGGGCTGCTCAGGGCCATCTCGGTGGAAGGGCATGTCCATGGGGACAAGTGGGCAGGGGGTCGGCAGGGGGTCTGTGGCCTGTCTTCCTTCTGCTGGGACCAGCTACGACCTGGATGCAGGGGCTTCCCTGCGACCTCCCCCCACTGTGGGGCAGGCGCGGCAGGAACAGGCCTCACCTCCAAGCAGGCCAGGTGCACGTCCTTTATGATGCAGCCTGTGCTGGCCACGACTTGCTGCTTGAGGAGCAGACAGCTCAGCTCCAGCGTCGCCAAGCGGATCTTGCCGTCTGCAGGGCACACTTGGGTCAGCCATGCCCACACCCTCACGTCCAGTCTCCTGCCTTCCCGACTTGGAGATCAGCAGGTCAGCCGACAGGCCCCCCGACATCCCGTGGGGGCACAGAGGGAACCCCCACATGCTAATCCCCTGCCCAATCAACTACCGCTGAAACCCACACCCGGCATTGTCCCTGGAAGCACCTGTGACTGCCTGACTGAGGGGCATCCCACTCTCAGCAAACTCCCCCCAGGTCTTCAATCTCATTTCTGGGGAGGGGCCTTCACATAGGAGGGGCCAGGAAAGGGGGACTCTCCGGGAACAATGGGGCCCAGGATGGGCCACTGGGGAAACACTCAAGGCAGACACATGGCGGTACACCTCCCTACCTGGCTTTATGCCTCAATGGTCAGGGGTTGGTGGGGAGGAGGAAGATAGGTGAGAAGAGGGAATCCACTGGCCCAAAAGTGAGCAGGTAACATACAAGCAAAACTAGGCCTTCTGAAGCCCAATACAAACCCAGCCCAGGCAGAGGCTGATCAGTCTTGGCTGGGACACTCGGCCCACCTTGGCCCAGCAGTGCCCGCCAGCCTGGCCTCCGCTGAGCACAGGCGTTCTCTGGACCACAGCCCGGCCCCCACCCATCCTGTGGGCCAGGTCAGAAACACCCCTCCTGCTACCTCTGGGGAAGCAGACCGTGATGCTCCACTAGGACCCTTCTTCCTTCCTGGTGAATTGCTGGCTATTCCTCCCAAAGGTCTGTCTCTCCAGCGAAGCTTCCAGATTGTCCCTCTGAGTTGCCCCAGTGTCTTCTCTTCAGAAATCCAGGCAGTACTACACACTGTCCTCAGGGGGTCTGCTGATTCTCCTGTCCCTGGAGGGTCCTCCCCAGCACCCAGGCCACACTCTGCCTTCCCCGTCACCAAGACACATCCGGCTCCTGCCAACAGGCCCTGGGCCACCATCCTCAGACCATGCTCTGCCTCCCCGACTGGACCTTCAGCAGAAACTGACCCCACCGAGCGCCCCGTGGTCCCAAGAAACCACATCTTTCTTGTCCCCCAAAACACCCTCCTCTGGGCCCTCTTCTCCCCACATGGGGCCTGGGCCAGGCTCCAGAGCCGGCTCCCCTGTATGTCACCTCCAGAGATCAGCAGTGGCCCTGGGCTCAGTCCTAGACAAGCCTCTCTCCTCTCCTGTGACTTTAAAAAGATCTATGAGCCCTGCAGAGTTAGTTCTGGCCTTGACCCTGCTCTTAGGCTTAGATCCCATCTACACATGGAGCCCCAGACTGTCGGAACTTCACAGAGGACAGGGTCCATGTGTCCCCTACTTCCTGCACCCTCATCACTTGCACACAGAGGCTGGAATACAGGAGGTGCTCAATAAACAGCCGTTGAGTTTACCGATACCCTGAATCACCCTTTAGGCTGTGGACCTGGTTCTCTAGACCCTTGTGGTCACTCCCTGGCAGTCACGCTGTGCTCTGGCCATCACTCCCCTGATTTCTGAAGCCCTCAGCTGCAACCATATCCCTGGCCCCCTGCCCTCCTGAGCCCACCACCTGGACTGCTCCTGCTAGCTCAGCTCAGCGGTTCTCTCCCCCCCAAGGCAGCATCTCGGTCGGGCCCTTTCCTGGGCTCTCACTCACACCCTGATGATCTATTTTCCTGCCTTGCAGTCAGGGTTTCTTAACCTTGGCACCATCGACATCTGGGGCTGGACAATCCTTTGTCCTGGGGACTGTTCTGTGCACCGTAGGGTGTGGAGCAGCACCTGGCCTCTGACTACAGAATGTCAGTAGCACCCGTCTCCAAGCTGTGACAACCAAGAACGTCTCTGGACGCTGCCCCCTGGGGACAACGCTGCCCCCAGGTGAGGACTGCTCCGCTACTTCATTCCACCTGCTCTTCCCAGCCCGTGCTGTGGCTGCAGGTTGGCGCTGGCCAAGGCCTCAGAACTAGGCTGACACCAGGCATGTATCATCAAAAGCACCCAACCCACACCTTCCAGCCTTCCCCTTCGCTCACCCTCCCAGCCTAGTTCCTGCTCAAATGTGGCCTCGGCCACCCTGAGAGGAGGGCTGCAGACACTGGCACAACTGACCAAAGCAGAAGTGAGTGTGGGAGGAGAAGACAGTGAGTCTGGCACAAACACCACGGGAGACGGGGGGAGGAGGAGACCCCGGGATGAAGACAAGGCTGGACGGGAGGATCCGGGTGGCCCAGGGTGTGTGTGCGGCCGGGGAGTGGCTGAGCTCCGCCTGGATTCCCGGCATGGCTAGGTCCGGACACCGAGGCTCCTGGGGCTGGTGTGGGGCCTAGTCCCTGCAACTCCCCCACCCCCGGGCACCGCCCGCACGCTCGGGCACCTGGCTGGGCCGCGTTGTTCATGATTCTGATGAGCCTCTCGGCCAGGAGGTGGTTGTAGGTGGTCTTCTCAGCCGCAGTGGGCACTGGAAGCTGGATTCGCTCGAGCTTCTCAGGATCCATGCCTGGAACAGAGAGAAGGGGCCGGCTGTCAGCGCAGCTGCCTCACCTTGTCCCGAAAGGCCCCTTCGAGCTTAGCTTCCTCAACCTTGGCTGTCCACTGTCCACCTTTCAGATTGCTGCCGCGACCAGGTACTGCCCCTGGTATGATTCACCTCAGAGTTTTCTGTACCTGGAACTTAAGGAAATACATTATTAAAGCATACATTTTCTTTCTTTCTGTTTCAGCCCCAGTGTGCAGCTTGTGGGGTCTTAGTTCTCCAACCAGGGATTGAACCCGGGCCCCTGGCAGTGAAAGTGCAGAGTCCTAAGCACTGGACCACCAGGGAAGCCCCTAAAGCATACATTTTCCATCACCACTTGTAAATGGGAAACCAGGATGGCTGCAATACTGACAGCAACAAGGCTTTCACATTTCAGTCAAACAATGTGGACTGGCTGCTCACTGTAGACTAAGGCCCTCTCTGTGTTATAAAGGGTGATGGGCAGGTAAGTGAAAGGTGTTGAGGTCACACTAACCTGACTGGTGACGTGCTTCTGGGCACAATCGGGGGAGCGGGAAGTGGGGAGGAGAGGAGCAACTTGGGCTTCGCTGTCATTTCGGGGCTGGTCTGTGAACCCCTGAGGCCACCACTGTGTGAGACATGTCCCACAGCACGGGTGGGGGGACAGACCAGACACAAAGGAACCTGCAGTCATGCCCACCGATTGCACCTCCAGTTCTTAACACCAAACGGGTGAGCTGAGCCCCAGAGAGGCGAGCACACAGGCGGCAGCCCCCGCCAGGCCCACACAAAGGTGCAGATAGGACAAAACGAACAGAGCGGATCTGTGTTTAAGGCACAGAGGGATCACTTTTCTTCCAGTGAAATCTATTAATATCTGTATTTCAAAGGTGAAAGACAAGACAGGGGAGAGGAGGTGGGAAGCAGAGACGGCATGCTCAATCTAACTGAACTCAGCACCACTTTTCCTAAAGCAGGACCTGGGGGCCGGGGTGACAGGATGACCCGCTAGGGCCACATCGGCAGGCTGAGTGTGGGACAAGAGGTGATGCAAAGCCTCCTCTTGTCTAGCACGGCTCTGCAAGAAAACTACACCCGCAGAAAAGCTCCCAGAAACAAACATTTCACTTGCTCCATGTCCGGGGAGCTGGGAAGGATTGTTTGTGCCTGAAGCACGTCTTTTCCTGTTATTCTACAAAAGGGGGGAAGGTGGCACTTCTGGGAACTCTTGAAATACGGCCCCTTGAGTCCCAGATGACGCTTCATTTAGAACCTTGACAAAATAGTGGAGGATAGCAGTGAAGAGCTGATCGTCTGGATTCTAAGTGACTCCCACGCTCACACGTTGACGTAATAAACCATAACAATATATCTTGCTTTATTGAATTCCTTCCAGATTGGAACTGGCGGCTAAGTCATGCCAAGGAGATAACATGAGTGGGGGAGGCCCGAGGGCTGGAGGTGGGCAGTGCCCTCTCTCACGACCACACAGACATGGCTTCGTCAAAAAGATTTGATTGCGATGAAAATTGAATTTGTTGGTTCTGTATCCCATCTTAATGCTAAATGTCTTAACTCTGGAGCGTTCTGGTTTATTAAACGGCAGAAGGGACGTAGACTAAATCTTTCTGTCATTTGTTGCTTTTTTATTTTCCCCCAGTGATGTCAACACCATGTGAATCTCTCTCTACTCTTTCCTCCCTGGCCCTCTGGAAACTGTCAGTGGTTCTGGGGGAAAAAAATGGCTCCTTGGCCCATCCAGGGCATCACCCAGCTCCGTGACCCCGCCATCCGCCATCCCACTTCAAAGATGGCAGACGGAACCGGCTGCTGGTTCCCGGGAGAACATGGGGGCAGCCAGCAGGGCCAGAGACACCCAGATTTGGACCAGCTCTTGCATTTCCAGGATGCATTCCATTTTTGTCTTTCCCATTATTGTCCCAACTCCCTTAGGATTTGTCAAAATTGAGGAAATCTGTGGCAAAATCTTCTCTCAACAGGAAGAGAAACCTGCCAAGGTTATCCTGAGCTTCCTCAGCCCCACTCTCTGGGAGGTGGGGAACCCTGGCGACTGAAACACGCCTAGGCTTCAGAGGACCAGATGCCAATGCACCCTCTTCGTTTAGGGAGGAAATTAAGGCCCAGGGGTAAGTTGCGTCCCCAAGGTCACAGAGCACGTTAGAGGTACAGTCAGAACCAGGATAATTCCCCAGGTGGACAGGATCCAGATGGGGTCAGGGCAGCACCCCCTACCTGGCGAGCCCCTGCCGGCACCAGCGTGCGAGGGGCCTGCTCTGGGCCGACGACAGCCCCTGCCCACTTGCAAGGCAGCGCTCCTCCATGCCCCCCGCCTCCAGGCTCCCCACCGCCCGGCTCCCTCTCCCCCCTAGGTTCCTGCCACACCAGGGGGCCGGGATGGAAGGCTGCTGGAGGAACTTTCTTTTGATACTTAACTTCTTTGACCCTCAGTCTCCCTGTTCAACGGGAATGATCACAGAAACTGCCTGCCCCAGGCCTGCTGTCAGGACCCATGCTCAACAGTGACTTGGCATCACCACGTGCTGATGGGAATTTTTACTTTGAACGTGGTTAAATGGAGTTCCCTATCAGCTGTGTAGTAAGAGGAAAGAAAAGATTGGAAAACAACCTAACCAAGCTAACGTCGAGCTATTTCAGAAGGCCCAAAGAAGGCATGCTGGGCTGTCTGGGGGCAGCGCAGGGGACGAGCAGCTTGGACTGGATTCTGAAGGGTGAGCAGCCCAGGGACGATCAGGTCGTGCCAGGCCCAGGGGCAGGGCAGGGAGTGCACAGAGCTTGGGCAGAGGAGGGCCAGGGGCTGTGGGCGGAAGTGATGGGGCAGACCCTGGCAGGAGGGACCGGCGGCGAGGCTCAGCTGCCAGGACCCCTGGGGCGGCAGCTAGCAGGTGACACGACGTGTTTGTGCTCCAGCCAACTCTGGAGTGGTCTCCGTCCCCCTGGCCACTCAAGGTGATCTCCCCGCTTCTGGCCCTTTCCCCCAAACAGACTCCATGTGGTAAGTCATTCTCTGTGTGGTAGATTTTACCATCACGCAAGATGAGGCAGAGAGTAGGCTCACGTCACACAACATGTGACAAAACTTTGTAAATAGCTCCTCTGGGCATCTCTGATCTTTCCCCAAAGTTCCTGCTGGCCAGGTGCCTTATTCCCTCCCCATCTCTCTCTGTCTCCCACCTCGGTCTCTAAGACATTCTTCTGGGTCCTAACAAAACAGTGGCTGACAGCTGCGAGTGAACAAGGTCAACTTGACAATATGACAAAGAAAGGGAACCAGCGTGTGTGCAGATGAACGGAAAGACAGGCAGACACACATACACACACGCACTCACAGGTTTCTAATCATTGAGAAGCAGGTTTTGTTGCAAACCGGCTCTAGTTCCTTTGCTAGTCATTTTCCTCTGACTGAAATAAACACTGTAGATAATATGTTGTCCTATTTGCTTCCGGCCTTAAGTGCCGAGTGACAGATTCCAGAGAAACCCAGATGCACTTCACGTGGCCTGGGGAGCCGCGCTCACACGACCAGATTCCAGCAGACCATGCGCTTCCTCGCTCCCTCCCTGTCGGGTCAAAGCCTGCTCGCCAGTGAGTCAGAACAGTCTCCCCTGCCATCACTCCCACCCAACAAGCACGGGGCTGGGAGCAGGCGGGGCCCAACTCCCAGCTAACTCACTCAAAGAATCCCAAAGAGAAGCAAAGGGCGAGGTTTAGGGATGTCATTGACCAGCTCCTAAGTTTTCCCCGAGTTCTGGCTTCTGGATTCTTTCTCCTCACTGGAAGCCCCCATTCAGGACGGGGGTGGAACAGACCCAGACCGAAGTAACATAAAAAGAAGTGGACAGACAAACCTGCACAACAATGCCAGGTAAAAATCATGGTCAAAAAGTTTTTTTCTTTCTCTCCCTTTGGCTAGAGTCACGCAAGCATTGCCAGCTTTGGAAAACTATAGACCAACTATTTCGAAAGCTAACCAGATGTTGGGCTGATTTCCAATGTACTTCCAGTTTTGATTATGTGTCAGTCGAGATCCAGAATGATATTTTGCCAGTTTTCTGCAGGGCAAAAGCCTCCCTTTATCCTATTATCTTTCAACCTTTCTCATACTTCTCATCCTTGTTCCAAGCAACTTCTCAGCAAAACAAAAGCCCAAGATCCTTCTCCTAAACAATGATAAATGGAGGGGGCAGGAGTCGAAGGGTGGTGGGCAGAGTGGCGGAACCTTTAAAAAGACAAAGCTGCAAAACTCCCCTTCCTGGATCCCCGACCCCCGGGGCCAGGGCCCTGCAGACTTGACAAAGGACAAAGGACTGAATCTGCTATTATAGACAGGAACCAGCATTCATTACCGGCCCTACTGACTCACAACGAGCGCCTCCCTCTAACTGGTCAACCCTTTCCACCGCACGATATTCATTTTGGTGCAGCATCTAATCTATTATGATTTACTGGAAGGCCTGAGCTAACATTTGGCTTTTATTAACATTGCTTTTATGTTAAAATTGCCCTATGATGAAAAATCTATCAGAAAGAGGCCATTTCATTAGGGGCCCTGCTGAGAGGGCATGGATCTGCAAAAGAGAGGCTGAAGGTTAAGTGCAGCTAACCTGCTGCCTAACCAAAACATCAACCACCCACACACCCACCCCCTACCACCGCCACCAAACAGCCCCCACCAAATGCAGCCGTGTGCCTCCAGGCCAGACTGGAGCAGAAACCAGGTACAGTTCCCTGGCCCCATTGAGGCAGTTTCCCCTGGGGGTGCCCCAGGCACCTGGGCCTCTGGTGCTGAACTAATGCCCCAGATTCCTCTCCAAACCTGCTCGAGAGCCCACACTCACTGGTTCTGGATTTGGTACCACTGGTCACACAGAGGAAGGAGGCGGGGCCCTGGGCATCACCCAGACTCCTCCTGTGGTGCCCCCTCCTACCCAAAACAAAGCTCCCCATCTTAGTGAATGGCCACACACAGCTGCCCCATGTCCCTCTCACTCAACGCCCACATCCAGACCATGAGCTTGTCCTGGCTCTAACTACAAAATAGATCGTAAAACCTTCCAATTGCCTCCATCTCCACGGCCAATGTGCCATAATTCAATTCACATTATTCCCGCCTGGACTACTGCAACAGCTTCCTAATCAGCCTCCCAGCTTTCCCCCACAGAGCTCACCCCCACCCTCCACTGACCCACTCTCCATCCAGCAGCCAGGGTAATCTCCCCAAAATTTCCATCTGCTTATGTCACTCTTCTACTTAAAAAATCCTCTAGGTGTTTCTCACTGCAACTGGAATAAATTCTAAATTCCTTCTCCCGGCCTTTAAGATCCTCCATGATCTGGTCCCTGCCCACCTGGCCAGCCTCACCTTGAACTGCTTTCTGCTCCTCAAAACATAAGCTCTTTTCCACCCAGGGCCTTTGCGCCTGCCATTCCCTTTGCCCAGAGCATTCCTGCCCTAGAGCTTGGCAGGACTGACTCTTTCCCATTCTCAGGCCTCAGCTCTGACGTCAGTTCCTCAGAGAAGCCTCCCCAGACCACCCAAGCAGGTGACCCTGCACCCTTGGCTTTCTCCACACTCACAAATCACACCTGTCATGCTGCCTTCACCTCCACCATCCTCGCCTTGCTCCCTCCACAGCAGACATACTTGCCTCCCAGAAAACCTCTGTTTGGTTCACCACTGGGTTCTCAATATGAACCACAGTGCCTGGCATCCAAGAATGGCTTCAGAAATACTTGTCAGAAGCGTAAATGAATAAATAAAAGGAAAGCATTAGCAGGAAATGGAAAGAGGAATTAAATTCCCTCGAATATAGAGTCCCACTCTTTTAGGGAGATGCAAGGGAGGTAGGTGGGCTCCTCACCAGGGTCATCTCTCCGACCACATCAAGGAAGAAGGAGGGTGGTGTGTACGCCACTGCTTTCCCATTTCACAGCACACGTTGGGGCTCCTGGAAGGAAGCCCGTCAGCAAAGCCAGCCCCCCTGTAAAAGTCTTTCCTTGTGCCCCCTGGCCCCCTGGAGCTGGGCATCCCCACCCCCACCCCAAGAGCAGGTTCCCTGCGGAGGTCCTGAGCATGGGCCACCAGCAAGGGAGCGGCACGGGGGAGCTGCCCCACAGCTCAGAAGCTTCTGGCAGAGCGCCGGCCCGGTGCCAGGCACTGTGCTGAGTCCTCAGTACTGTGTAGTGCAGGAGGCTGTCGAGACACGGCCTCTGTGTTCAGAGGCCCAGTCATCCCGAGTGGGAGAGAACGCATACAGAGCAAAAGCAGTACAAAGCAGTGCTGTGGGGACTTCATGGAGATTAAGTTCTGCTCTTCTAAAGTACTGTGAAGAAAGAGAGAAGACCAGCCATAGACTGGGAGGACATCTCTGCAACACACGCCTGATAAAGGGCTTGTATCTGGGTAAAAAGAGTTCTCGAAACTCAACAGTAAGAATGTGACCAATTCATTAAAACATGCGCAAAGGGTATGAAGATACTTTACCAAAGAAGATGTAGACTAAGCACTTAAAACGCTATTTGACCTCATGAAGCGTTGTGTGTTTGTGTGTTAAGTCGCTTCAGTTGTGTCTCTCGGTGTCCCCATGGACTGTAGCCCACTAGGCTCCTCTGTCCATGGGATTCTCTCTCCAAGCAAGAATACTGGAGTGGGTTGCCATGCCTTCCTCCAGGGGATTTTCCCAACCCAGGGATTGAACCTGCATCTCTTACGTCTCCTACTGGCAGATGGGTTCTTTACCACTAGCGCCACCTGTGAAGCCCCATTAGTTGTTAGGGAAGTGGAAATTAAAATCACAAAAAGACACCATTACATGTACCCATTAAAATTACTGAAATAAAAAGGTGGCCGTGCCAACCACTGGTGAGGGTGTGAGACCAACGGAACACTCGTGCACTGATGGTGGGATGTAAGATCACACAGCTGCTTTGGAAGACAGCATGCTGCTGCGGCTGCTAAGTTGCTTCAGTCGCGTCCGACTCTGTGCGACCCCATAAACGGCAGCCTACAAGGTTCCCCGGTCCCTGGGATTCTCTAGGCAAGAACACCGGAGTGGGTTGCCATTTCCTTCTCCAATGCATGAAAGTGAAAAGTGAAAGTGAAGTCGCTCAGTCGTGTCTGACTCTTAGCGACCCCATGGACCACAGCCCACCAGGCTCCTCCCATCCAAGGGATTTTCCAGGCAAGAGTACTGGAGTGGGAAGACAGCATAGCAGTCTCTTAAACACATACACACCTGTCATATGATTCAGTCATTTCACTCCTCAGTATTTATCCAAGAAAAAAAAATGCAAATACGTGTCCAGAGATTTATACACCAATGTTCATGGCAGATTTGTTTGTAATGGTCAAAAACTGGAAACGACCCAAATTTCCCTAAACAGACAGACAGGTAAACAAACTGGTACATTCACATAGGGGAATATTACTCAAAGGTAAGAAGAAAGGAACCACTGAGACACACAACTACATAAAAGAATCTCAAAATAATTATGCAAACTGAAAGAAGTCAGACCAAAAAAAGAGTACATATTGCATGATCTTATTTATATAAAATTCTAGAAAGTGCAGAGTAAGCTATAATGACAGAGAGCAGCTCAGAGTTGCTGAGGGAGAGGGCTGTGGGAAGAGAAGGGCAGAGGGGCGACAAGGGGCAAGGGAGAACATTTGGAGTGATGCATACATACACTGACTTGACTGTGGTGATGGTTTCATGGGTGAACATGTGTGTCAAAGCTCATCAAATTGCACACTTTAAAAATGTGCAGTTCACTGTTGATCAATTATACCTTAATAAAACTTCCTTCTTTAAATGTTACAGCTTCCAGCCAAGAGAGGTTGGATTTACCCACCTCACTCAAGCAACTAGAAGAGTCGGCAAATTATATAAGACACACGGGACAAGACAGCTTGCATCATAGGAGGGGAACCTGAGAGAGAAGAAACAAAGGCAGTGGGCCTGGGATTGCTCCAGGTCACTGGCTGGAAAGTTTCCAGGCCTCAGAACAGACCGACAGAAGCCGAACGAAGCCCGTGGTCTCTCTGGGGTGAGAAAGCAGAGTCTGCAGTTCAGAGAGGCAAGTGACTAGAACTGATGGGAAAGAGAAGAGAAGGGAGAGGCACACGGACCTGCAGGGCCTTCCTTCCAAGGCTTTGGCTCAGTTCCGCCCCAGGGCATGCAGGTGAAGAAACGCAAAGGCCTACTGGGAGGAGGAGCGTGGAACAACCCCTGGAGCTTACCCAGGGCTGAGAAGAACTCACATTTCCACCAGCCTACAAGGATGGGCCACCTAATCATGGCTTATCAAGTAGAGTCCTCCAAAGCAGACAGCCTCCATGCTGGGGCCAGACGAGCCTGAGACTAAAGGCTGTTCTGGACTAGCACTACCAAGGCTTAAAAGCAAGCCTCTAGAAAGTACTCATGGATCTCAAGTAACTTCACCATGTCGCAGGACAAAGCCCAAAAATACTGAAAGGGAGAAAAAATTCAGTTTCCAACGTAAAATTCATACCAACTGTCAACCAATCAAAAAATACCAAGCATGAAAAGGGAAGAAAAGAAAATATAACCTAAAAATCAAACCAAACAAAAATCAGTAACAGAAACATGATGAGAAATTACACAGATGGTAGAATAGACAAAAAGAAATCAGAAGAGAAATTGTAAAATATTTTAAACTGAATAAAAACTAAACTGCATATATCAAAATTTATTGCAAGAAGCTAAAGCAGTGCTTAGAGAGACATATACAACATTAAACTTGTATTCTATCAAAAAAGTAAGGTTTAAAAATCAATGACTGGTATGGAGAGGATATGACTAAAGAGGAATAACATGAGCAAACTTTTTGGTTGCTCATCCTGTAATGATTTGTATCTTATAATCAATGATCTAAACTTACATCATAAGAAACTAGAAAAAGAGTAAATTTGAAATAAGCAGCTGAAGGTCAAAAATAAAAAACAGAAATTAACAAAATATAGAACAGAAAAACCACAAAGAAAAGTCAGTGAAACCAAAAGTTCTTTGAGAGTACCAATAAAATTAATTTTAAATTGATAAGTTTCTAACCAAACTGATTAGGAAAAAAAAAATGAAGACCTAAACTATTAATACCATGAATTGAAAAGGGGCATCACTACAGATTCAACAGACATTAAGAGAATAATAAAGGAACATAGTAAAAAAAAAAAAAGTCTATGCCAATAAATTCAATAATTTAGATGAAATGACAAATTCCTAGAAAGATATAAGCAACAAAACTTGTGTAGAAGAAATAAAAAAGCTTTAATAGCTTTATATCTACTAAGGAAATTGAGTACTTTAAAACCTTTACTCAAAGAAAACTCCAGGCCCAGATGGTTTCACTGGTGAATTTCACCAAATAGTAAAGGAAGAAATAGACCAGCTCTACAAAAACTCCTCCAGGAAATTCAGGAGGAGGGTCTATTTCCCCATTCATTCCATAAGGTGAACATAAGCAAACAAAACAAGAGAATTACAGGGAGACCACAGGCCAATAACACTTAGAAACACAGATGCAAAAGTTCTTCACAAAGTTTTAGCAAATCACATCCAGCAAAGTATAAAACGTGCCTGCCATACTAGAGGATACGAACCCACAGTGAGTATCACCTGAAGGGTTCAGAGAAAACTTCTAGGATAAGGTGAGCAGGCCCTTGACAGGCAAACATAATTTCAACAGATGGTGATATTAGGGCAGAGAAAACAGCAAGAAAAGACACAGATGGATACAAGAAGGTAGAAGCCTAGCCAAGAACAGGTAGGTGTGTTGACACTGATGGGGTGGCTGCCAGGCTTCCAGAGAAGTTCCCTTCTCTGGGAACAGTTCCAGACGCAGAGCTGAAACACCCTGGGGCCAGCTCTGAGCTATGTGACCCTGACCCCACCCACCCCACCCTCAGTACAACTGACTGCTCCAGAGTTAGACCCATCACTAGCCTGGAACAATCAGATCTCTTGCCCACCGATCTGAAACCAGAATGGAGACAGACTCCCTGCCTGAGATCTGCTGGACCCAAATCACCATCCATCTTAAGTCCCCAGAGTTGGTTGGTTCTTGCCCTTTCCTTGGCTTTTCAGCCACTTCTTGGATCTCATGAGCTGTCCCAGGGACCTTCCCATAAGATTCTTTTTCTTAATGTGAGGTGGTTTCTGGGGCTTGTAACCAAAAGAATATTGAAGAGTACCATGACAGTCACTACAAGTTTATCTCTGTGAAAGAGTTAATCACTACTTAGTGTCTGAATCCCTGGGCCAGGGCCAAGCGTCTGCATGGGGAATCAGGGGAATCAGATCAAGTTAGGATGGTGGGTGCAATCCAGGTACTCAGAATAGCAGGTTCCGGGAGGCTGGAGTTGAAGGGAGAGAAGAAGGCCCCAAAGGCTTGTGAGCAGGGGAAGGACATGGACAAAACAGCCTTACAGGGAACTGCCCAGCAGTGCTGTGGAGGGTGGACTGCGAGGTGGCCATGTGCTGACCCCTCCAGGAGGCTGCGGTAAAGCTACTGGAGTGACACACTCAGGATCTCGCCTGCTCTCCTGCCTTTGGCCCTCGCCACCAGCACCAAGCTTAGACCCAGGCACTGAACTGTGCTGTCACATTCTGCTGATCAGACAGGCCAAAGAGGGAGAGATGACAACACTTGATGACTAAATGCTGGGATCAAAGGAGGGAAAGAGCTAAAGGTCATGGCAGTTTCAACCTTGGCTGGCAAATTCAACTGAACCAGAAATGGCAGGAAGTGTGATGAGGTCAGGGTATATTTATGGGTGACGAGTGTGGCATAAACAGACTTTTCAAGGTGGTGCTCAATCACCCAGGTCAAAGCCTCCAGCATGTGAGGGGCAGGGAGTCAGAGTGCAGAGATGGGGTGAAGTGGGCACAGATGGCAGGCGATCCACGGGTGGGACGGACTCCATGGGTCAGGCTTGGAGCTCTGTTTATTCCCAGGAACTGAGGGCTCCCGTGTGCCAGGCACTGAGCCAGAGCTGGAGGGGATTGAAGAAGCCACAGGAGTCAACGGGACTGTGTGGGGAGACATCAGAGGGAGCCTGCCATGCTTCTCCGGGGCTTTCCTGGTGGCTCAGACGGTAGAGTCTGCCTGCAGTGCAGGAGGCCCAGGTTCGATCCCTGGGTCGGGAAAACCCCCTGGAGAAGGGAGTGGCTACCTATTTCAGTATTCTTGCCTGGAGAATTCCATGGACAGAGGAGACTGGTGGATTATAGTTCATGGGGTCACAAAGAGTCAGACACGACTGAGCGACTAACACTTCAGACTAGATCTAAGCACTTGCACATGAGCACAGTGACTTACACAGAAGAGCTGCCATGGCTGGTTCCATCGTGAGCAGGAAACGCCTGGAGATGGTCTCAGCATCATTTAGTAAGGGGATGGCAGAACAAACGACGGCACAGACACAGGATTAAAAAGCACGAGGCGATTCTACAGGGATGGGAGGTGACATGCTGATACATGAGGATGTGACAAAAGCAAGGCACAGAACGGACCATAATAAGGAATGAACCTCCATTCATGTTGGGGGTGGGGAATCCATCGAAATAAAATCATATATACTTGGTACTTGGGCTTGCACAAGTATCTTTAAAAAGACACAAGAAACTGTTAACACAAATGGTCTTTGAAAAAGAGGTGGAGGACAAATGTGGGAAAGGGGGCCTTTTTCACCGTATCTTCTTTTGCCACTAATTAACTTACTTATCAAGGGCTTCCCAGGTGGCTCAGTGGTAAAGGATCTGCCTGCTAATGCAGGAGCCACAGGAGACACAGGTTCCATCCCTGGGTCGGGAAGATCTCCTGGAGGAGGAAATGGCAACCCACTCCAGTACTCTTGCTGGGATAATCCCATGGACAGAGGAGCGTGGCGGGCTACAGTCTATGGGGTTGCAGAGAGTCAGACAGGACTGAAGCCACGGAGTAAGCACGCATACAACTTATCATCATTAATTATTTCAGAATAAATACACACTCTGTTTTGTTGAGTGCTTTCTAAATGACTCTAGTCATAGGCCGTTGCAGTAAAACCCACCTCTAACTACCGCCCAACAAGCTTTTGAAAAACCTACTAAAACATCAGACCTTGATGCAAGGTCTCAGCTATGCTGAGCCCAGCGCTTGGCAGGGGCCAGAAGGAATATTCTTGGTATTTCCTTCAAAGAGCTTCTGATGTGGAGGGTTCAGAACTCACTCGTGTCAAGCCAGGTAGTACACAACCAGCGGCTGTTCTCAGACAGGAAGTGAATGAATGGATCCTCATCAAAACCGTCAGCTCCGCGAGAGGCTGATCCTGACCGCTCGGCCTCAACAGGGGAAGCCAGAGAACCACACCTTTCTTCAGAAAGGAAACCTGCACTTCCACACAATTCACTCACAGTCTATTTTAGCTCTGAACCCAGAATGGCACACTGACTATTATAAATAGCAAAACCAAGATTGCAATTTGACTGATTTCTGTTCTGATGTTAGGAAAGAGGTCAGAAGCTTAAGTCAGTTGTAGACCGAGGGGTCGAGAGCAAACCACAGTGTGAACACCGTCATGCTGCGCTGGACGGTCAACACTTGAACCTCCCTCTCCACCACCCCCCCACCCGCCCCCGTGTTGCCTGAGTAACCGATTCCTGTGGCTTCAGTGTGCAGAAAAGCACCTGAGAAACTCTAATAAGGCTGTAGACAGGTTCTGTGGGAGTCTGCCAAAACCAGAAAGGAAATTCTTCAAGGAAAGCAGCTGTCCTTTTCCCTGAAGGCAGACGAGCTGAGTGGCTTACCTTTGTTGTGAGACATTGCATACAGCAGGCACAGCACGAACAGCGCATGGTAGTCATCGTCTGGGCTGTCCAGGGCATGGTACACCATATCCAGGAAGGGTCTGGAAGAGAGGGGCCGCGTGAGCCTCACCTGCACACGGGATGCCAGCTGCCTTTGCCCTTCACAGCGCCCACCCCCTTGCCCAGTCCAACCAGCAGAACTGACTTCCCAGGTGGCTCAGTGGTAAAGAACCCGCCTGCCAACACAGGAGACCCACAAGTTCGATCCCTGGGTTGGGGCGAACCCTTGGAGGAGGGTATGGCAACCCACTCCAGAATTCTTGCCTGGAGAATCCCATGGACAGGAGATCCTGCTGGCTACAGTCCATGGGGTTGTAAAGAGTTGGACACAGCTGAGCAGGCACGCGCCAGCAGCATAGAGCATGGCCACCACATGCCCAGTTCAGCCCCAGGCACGGAGGACACAGCGGTGTCGACAGGCAGGCTCTGCCCTGGGAAGCTGCCATGCCCGGGGAAACTGACTAAGGAACGGCTAACCGACTAATCACTCAGCAACAGTCCACCCGCTGTCCCACACACTGGGGATAAGCGCGGACTTGTGGCACCCCCAAGCCAGTGGGCAGGCAGAGTTTGAACACCCCACAGCAGTACTTCAAAGAGCGACAAGAGAATGAAGGAGACGGGGCAGCGTGATAGACTCACAACAGCAGACAAGGTACCAATAAATCTGGATCATTTTAGACTGTGGACCCTGGAGCCAGACTGCTGAGGTTCAAATGCTGACTCTGCCTCTTAGCTGCAAACCCTTGGGTAAATTACAGTCCCGTATCTGTGAGATGGGGATTGAACCCTTCCAGGGTTTACAGTGAGGGTTGAAGTGAAATGAAACAGTGGCACTAACACAGGCCCAGGCTCAGGTGAAAAGTACTCAGACACGCGAGCTGCTGTTGCACTTCTATTTTGAGGATTCCACAGGCACTTCTCCATGATCTCGCTTTGGCAGGTCCTGATCTGGCAGTTTCTTGGGCCGACCTTCCCTGGCTAGAAGGGATCAATAGGAAGCATCGCCTCTGATGCTCTGTGGGTGAGATCTATCGAGCGGCTACAAATACATAAACAGTACAGCCTGAATGCTGCCCTTCTGGGTGAAGGGCCTGGCCTGGAAAGACTTCAACAAGAGGATAATAGAATGTGCACAGATTTGGCCCGTTGGCAGGAGGCTCTGACCCCGTGACTGTCTGCGGCTGCCCCAGGAAGCCAGCTTGAGGCCAAGAGAGCAGAGAGCCTCAATGAGTGACAAAGGGCATGCTTAACTCCTCGAAGGACACAAGCCATGGTCAACGCTGCTGACTGTGGGGAGGGAGGAGGTGCAGCAGAGAAACACGGAGACCTATTCGCTGGGTAACTTTTTATACTTTTCTGACTTCTGAACTCCACAAAGGGGTCACTGATTCAAAATATATTGAAAAATGCAGAAAAGCAGTGAAACGCACTTGTCATAATATTTCAAATAAACACGTAATACATAGAAATTAAAGGAAGAAACTTTTAAGGAACATTTACTTTCAAGTTCTATTTCTCTGGAGCCCCAGACCTTCCCCCGCCCCAGAGCAGCCATCACCATTCTAAAGTGTGAATAGTTTTGCCATGTGTGGATCTGTTTTTCTGTCAGCCCCCAGCAATAACACTTCCAAACTTTAAGAGTAGGATAAAGTATTAAAACACACTTTTTTTTGCAAACCGTTTGGAATTTGGACTGTATTTTCATTTGGGAATAATACAAATAACCAAACACCCAGTAGCAGGGGGAAGGCTGGGTGAATTGACCATCTTTTTTGAGACGAAGTATTATGAAGCCATTAGAATTGTGTTTACTAAGAGAACAATAAAGTGAAAAAGATACTTGGAGTTTGACATTAGAGAAAACCAAAAACAAAATAACAGACATGGTATGGTATAAGCTCCTGGGGGGAAAGGGGGCAGAATCTCCACTATACAGGCATTGAAAACAGGCAAGAAATCACCAAAATGCTAGTACTAGCTGCTTTTGAATTATGAAGACCTTTTTTCCCTTCTTTCCCTTCTTTATACTTTGTAAGGTTTTTTACATTTTCTAAATGTCTATTAACTTTTTAAATTTTAAGTTTCTTTCTTTTTTTTTTTTTTTTTTTTAAAGAAAGAAGGTTCTGAGTGGTTTCTGGTTTCTTACTTCTATATTTCACCATGAAGGCAGGGATCGCCCACAGTGTACGGGGAATGTAAGGACAGTTCCACTTTGTCCTGTGTTGTTTCTCTGGACAAGTGGACCAATGTCAAGATCCAGCTCATGTCAAGGAGGCCTGTCCCCTCCCTCATCCTCAGTGCCCTCCTCCGGGCTCAGTGCCAGGAGGAGAGAGGGTAGAAGACTGAGGGGGTGTCTCTGACAACCAACAACACAGCACCTTTGCAAAGGCCATGGCAGCTCTCCACCGAGGCCAGTCTCTCAGAGCTGAGCACAGCTCTTGCTCAGTTCCTCAGGGCCACAAGTCTGCATGTGGCTCAGCTCAGGACACAGGATCAGCTTCCACTAGAACCACGTGGCAGAGGAGGCCAAAGTCACCATCAGTTAAGAAGCAATCTCAATCACCTTGAAGAAAACCCCACTCTTCACTAAGATTCAGGGGGGAAAAAAAAGAAGCCTCAACTCCAATACTCAAACATAACAATTTGGTCTGTTGACTTTTTGTTTTTGACAGTACATGAGTGTTTTTCCTCCTTTAGGAAAGCTACAGTATTATCACACTATGCAAAATATGTGCTGTTTCCATTTATTAGATCCTAAGAAACTGAACGGGCTTCCCTGGCGGCTCAGTGGTGAAGAATCTGCCTGCTTCAATCCCTCAGTCGGAGAGATCCCCTGGAGAAGGGAATGGCAACCCACTCCATTATTCTTGCCTGGGAAACCCCATGAACAGAAGAGCTTGGCGGGCTACAGTCTACCGGCTCGCAAAGAGTCAGATACAGTCTACCAGCTCGCACAAGAGTCACACACACTGAGCAACTGAGCATGCAGTGATGTATTCAGCAGGTGCACCTCCCTCATGACAAGTTATTTTCAGGTTTTTAATGACCTGTATTCTAGTTAAAGCTGAGCCAAGCACCTAAAGGTTGTCTCCCCCTCCCTTTCTGTGTTTAGAATGATTCCCTTCATTTTCAGAGCTCCCAGTGTTACTTTTTTTTTTTTTTTGGCCACAAAATAAAATTAGAAAGGTCCTTGGCAGTACAACTGATAACCCACACTGTGCGGCAAAGATTTTTATTTAATCAAAACTAAAAATGGCTCCCCTGTGCATTTGATAAAAAAAATTAATCTTTTCTGTTAGATAGCTGAAACACATGTCAAGCAAAGAGATAAACAAGACCTGCAGGAAAAGACTGGTGTGCTTCAAGACTTCATTTTAAGTTGGATTAATAAATAGAGTGAGTGTGTGTGTTTGTATTTCATCCACCATGAGAGTTCAGGAAGTGAATGCCTTGCAGGCTGACAGAGAAACCACGTTGCTGCGCATTCACTACCACTGACACGGGATTCGGAGATTACTGCAGGCATCTGTTAAGGAAATAACACTGAGATGGAGAAGCCCTCTAACAGTTCGCTGCAACTTTGGCAGCAGCCCTCCACCCGATTCCTTCTGGAAGGGGTGGCGCTCCAGCCAGGCTGCAGGAAAGCTGGCGTCTGGAAGATTGCATAGTGTTAATAGTTTGGGCAGCCATCACTGAAATGAACCATCAAGCAAGAAGTCGAAGGTGGACAGCAGCATTAGACAGTTCCGCTGAGTCACCATGGCAGGCCCTACAGATAGTGGTGAGCATGGCGGCAGTGAGTGAATGAGATCATAAAATCCAAATGCTGCCCCCAAGGGCATCCTTCCTGGGGGCAGCAGGGCACAGCCAGGAGTGGCCCGACGAACAAGGCCACACCCCGTCAGGACCAGCACTGAAGTGCCTAGAGTAAGTGGTGTCATGCCTCAGTCATTCATTCCGAAGGGTGAGTACCACGGCTTTGAGGGCCAGCTCCATCCCCATGGTCTCTCAAGAGGAGCGGCGCCTCTAGAGGCCAGTGGGAGGAGCAGCAGGATGGTTTGGCTGGGAAGCAGAAGGGGCTACCAGGGTGGTGGGATGAGGCCCAGCTTATCCTCTGTGGGCACCCGGCCAGGGCACTTCCCCCCACCACCTCATCCCAGACACCGAGCAGCAGCTGATGGCTGGCTCGGGGCAGCTCTCTGCCCGGCCTGGCGGCTACCTGCTCCACTGGACACTGTCCAGGCCGGTGGCAGCACTCTTCTCCTCGTCCGTGGTGTTCTGCTCCTGCACGGAGGTGCTGGCGGCCAGCTCCGGAAGCTTGCTGCGCTCCATGATCACCATCTCTATCTCTGGAAGCAAACACAGACACTGGGATGAGCCCAGGCGGCTCCGGATCGAGTTTCACAGACACGCTCGTGCTCCAGACGAAGACTGGCAGCCCGCTCTGCAAACATCCAGCAAACACTTGACGGTGGTGACAGGAGCCCCCGCAACACCCACGCCAGGGAGAAATAAGACGGGGCCCGCACCCCTCTCTCCTTTCAGCTTGGCAATGTCGAGAAACGGCATCTGATCTTGAAAGGAAAGCCCAGATAGCAATGATTTACTTCAAGAATTTTCCTTCAACAGTTATTTATTCTCCTTTATTGATACCACACTTCCTTCCCAGAGGAATTGAGGAGAGTGGAAGAAATGACATGCAGTTAATAAAACATAACCGAATCCACTAAAAATATGCCAAACCTGTTTATACTGTAGCACGGGCTCTGCCATGCCCAAAGCCTTTGTTTTCTCTTCCCACTTACAGCTTCCAGCGGGCAGAGAGGGGAGGGACCTCGCTTTATTTTTTCCAATTAAATAGGGACAATTTTCATAGCACCTGACTTGACCTCCATGTACATTTTCATTTTCAGAAAAAGGTCTGAACCAACGAAGGAAAACGTCCTGAGTTCAAGGTGGATGGTGGCTGTGCCATGAGGTGTCCCCGTTATAACAGAGTTCCTTGACAAGCGGGTGTGTACCAGCGAACACTTAGTTCTTGGAACCCAGAGTTCAAGGGCTGCCCCCCATCTTCAGGAGACATGGTGATGGTAAAGGATGACGAAATGTGAACCTGTGTGTCCTCTCAGGAAGGACAGGTGCACACCTGGGCTCTGCCGTTGTCTCCCCCTGACCCAAGCAAGAGCCTCCCATGGCTTTTTTTGTGCCCACCACCCCCACCCACAACTCCAATTTGTTGTCAACCCAGAACCAGGTGATTTTAAGCAGAAATTAGCCCAGGGCCCCTTCAGTCTTCCCATCACGCTCAGAACAAAATCCAAATGCCATCCACTGTATCAAGGCCACACATGGCCCAGCCCTTGACCCCCGCTGACCACACCTCCGGGCCCTCTCTGCCCCACCAGCTGTCCTGAGCATCTTCTCACTCGCCTTTGACCCGCACGGGTTTGTTCCTGCCCCAGGGCCTTTACACGGCTGTTTACTCTGCCTGGAACGTTCTCACCCAAGTCTTCCCTCCCCAGGCACCACTCAATCACGTCACTCGAGGCTCAACTCTAATGCCACCATCTCAGGGACGTCTTCTCAGACACCCTCCCCATAGGTTTTCCCTCTACCTCTCCAAGTTATTATGAACTCAACTCCATACTTCATTCAGATTTCCCTTGTTTCTCCCCAGTATCCTTCTTCAGTTCCAGGGCCCCAGCCTGAATAACCACGTTATATCCAGCTGTCACATCTTAGGCTCCTCTTGGCTGTGACAGTTTCTCAGACCTCCCTTCCTCCGGATGACCTTATGGATTGAGAAGTCTGGTCGGGTATTTTTAGGATGCCTCTCAATCCGGGTTTGAGCGACATTCTTCTGAATATTAGACTGGGCTTATGGGTTTCTGGGAGGAAGACCACAGAGAGGAAGTGCTGTCTCATCACATCCTATCAAGGGCACAGGCTATCGACATGACTTATGCCGGGGGATGGTCATCTACATCACACAGCCAAGGGAAAGCTGGTCAGGGTCCTCCACCGGAGAGTGACTTTTCCTCCTCCTTGCATCCCACACCCTTCGGAAGCAAGTCATTAAGCACAGCTCACACTTAAGGATTACAGAGCTATGTTCTGTCTCCTTGAGGGAGGACAGCTACATAAATTACTTGAAATTCTTCCATAGAGATGTCCCCTCCCCCCTCCTCTTGATTTTACTTTATGGTATTTATAACTACAGGTATCCCCACTTTTTGAAGTTTTGCTTTTAGGTCACTTGGCTTTTATGGAAAGACCTGTATTACTACCTGTTTTTGCTAATCGAAAGAAACCTGAAAAGGACTTTCCCTTTTACAAAAATAGGAGAAAAGCAGAAATAGCATTTAGCGTTGGTGTTGCAACAGTCATTACAGAGGCAGCGTGCACCCCAAGAATGGAAGCGGCCCCACCAAACTCCTTCCTGGGAAGCAGAGTTAGTCAGCACCCTAGCGTCGAGCTGCTGTAGCTTTGAGCTGTGCTGGTGCCTTATGTCCATTTACTCTGAGCATCTGTTAGCAAGGTGTGTCCCAAAGGACCTGCATCCTGGCTTTATACCACCTGCTCTTACAAAAGGTCTCTACTTTCAGATTTCGGGAGAAACCGGCACCTGGATTTTACATTCTATATTTATTGGTTTGCTTGTTTCCTGTCTGCCTTCCCCACTCTAGGACGTGGGCTTCATGAGAGGAGCTGCCGTATCTGTCTTGTTCTCCACCAGAATTGCAGTGTCTAGTCCAGGGCCTGGCATAAGGCAAATGCTCAATACAAATACCTGGAGGGGACCATGTCTGATGAGTCTGCCTAGGGCCAGGCAGGGCTGGCAATGACGCTCAGCAGCTGTGATGTGCAGAGCACCTCTAACCTGCGATCCACCTGTGTGCAGTGTCCTCATGGGAGTGGGGTGCATCCTGGCCTCCCTTCTGGGACTGTTAAGTGTGACTGTGCTTGCGACTGTCCTCTGGCTGGGAGGACTGCATTCCCCAATGCCAACAATTGGCCTGGACTTAGGGGAGGGGGTTGCTCTCACCAGGCCCCTCCCTCCCAGCATGGTCTGAAGTCAGACAACACAGATCAGAGTCCCCCACGGGGGTCAGCCCCATCACACAGGTGGGGGCTGACACGCAATTTTTAAGTGCCATGTGTTTGCACAGTTTTGTGTTCATTTTAACATGCATTAGAAGAAAATTCTAACTGCACAAAAAGTCTGTTTTGTGGATGCTACTGCTGAGGATGAAGCTAAATTTAAGACAAAACCACTGAGTCAATTCACCAAGAGCTATTGAGTAAACCACAGTGCATGTAGCCTGTGGCCACAGCAGAGGGCAGGAGGTGCTGCCATCTGAGAAGCACCATTTGCTTCTGTCTCCCATACTCCCTCCACTAGCCTCCTTCAGGAGCCTCCCAACAACTCTTATCTTCTCCAAAGTGGGGTGCAGACATCCCAGTGGGTATGCAAGATGATTCACTAGGCAAAACTTCTTTATTTTTAATTATCACCTTTATAAATATCTATTTTGTTCATGTTATGATGTACATAACATTTGTACATTAATACAAATACGTACAGTTCATAATAAATGTATATATATACTGGGAAGATGCATGTTGAATTACATATTTGTGTTTACTGCTGGGACATGTCATCTGAAGACTACCAAGTGAGACAATGGTGCCAGCCTCTGGCTTCTGCCCTGTGACCTTTGACCTGCTTCCCACCCTGCTGCGAGGCCCCCTTCCTTCTGGCCTGATAGGCTGACAAGGCAGGAACTCAGCTCCGAAGACTCCCCAAGGTTACAGGACCAAGCCTTCGTGCCTCCACCTGCTGTGATGTAGCTGTTCCTTTTGGCTTTTTAATCTGGCTGGACACTGAGAGTTCTGGAGCAGAGGTGAGGCTGAGGTCCGTCAGTCTAGTGCTCACCAAGCTGTGCTAGCAGGTGCACACCGATTCCCAGGGCAGCCCCACGGTAAGAGACGAGCACACGGCTGCTCCAGGGACAGGGCGGGCGGGTGCCCAAACGTCTCTGACCACAGTCCCCGCATGCCCTCCACGGAGGCCCATGAAACTCTTTTCGGGAATTCTGCAGCTTCCCAGAAAATGGCCTGAAAACCACTATATGGTCCTAGAGACTGAATATGAGGAAACAGAAACCCAGAAGTAGAAATGACTCTTTTTTTTTTTTTTTGGCTGCACCATACAGTATGTGGTATTTCCCTGACTAGGGATCAAACTCATGCTCCCTGCAGTGGAAGTGCAGAGTCTTAACCACTGGATCATCAGGGGAAGTCCTATAGTAACTCTTCACACAGCTGCAAAATCCGCACTGGAAGCCAAGCCTGCCCCCTTCCTCCTGCGTCCCAGGTCACTCCTGGTGCAGAATCAGGCCCATCACGGCCTCTCCACATACAACGAGGCTCCCGAACCTTGGCTGTGTCACCCGGGTTCTCACAGCTGCACCCTCATACCTCCCACGCCCCCCCACACACAACTCCTCCAGCAAGCATACGTGTAGGATGAGCTGTTTCCTGTAGTTTTCTAGGTAAAATATACAACAGATCTTCCAATACCAAGCAGGTCTTCCCCCTTCCTTTAAACTCTTGAAACCAGTGATTCTTACACAGGTCTGCCAGCTCCCAGAAACTGTATGCAAAGTGCCAGGTGGGCCTGAGAGGAGTGGCTAACAGGTTTTTGAGGAGAGGGTCTCGCCAGATTCTCACTGTTCCAAAACGGATTCTACAGCCATCTTCAAAAGTGGATGCTGACGAGGATCGGGCCTTGGTGATGGAGGGTCAAAGGGCACCCCTCTTTATGCTGCATCAGGACGCCTGGCATGGTTCCACACAGCCTTCTGGGCCCCCGCTGCCCCATCTCCCTGCTGACACCATGCCTGCCTCGGTGCGGCCTCACTCCCCTCCTAGGGTACGTGCACCACGCTGCCGCCACCAGGGCAAGCAGACCAGTGGGCTCACATGGACAGATCTTCTCTGATTACACTGAGGCCAGGACCCACGCGCTGACAATGAATTCCCAGGGCGCTCCATCTGAACCTCAGTTATTACACCAGGAGCCCCCACTTCCCCCGCCGGGTTTCTGTTTTAGAGGTTAAGGGACTGATGCTCTAACCCTAGTCCTCTGTGCTCTGTGCGTGCATGCTCGACCATGTCTGACTCTTTGTGACCCCACAGACTCCAGTCCACCAGGCTCCTCTGTCCATGGGATTTCCCAGGCAAAAATACTAGAGTGGGTTGCCATTTCTTCCTCCAGGGGATCTTCCCGACCCAGGGATCAACCCAAGTCTCCCACATCTCCTGCATTGGCAGGTGGATTCTTTACCACTTGAGCCACCAGGGAAGCCCTAGTCCAGCTCTGTTCAAACTTCAGTCATGGGCCTCCCTTTACCATTTCTGCCATGTCTCTGTGTTGCCTGAACTACTTGTTATTAATCATTTGATTTGAACTCTCAGTTTTTTTTTTTTTTTTTTACTTAAATATATTTTCAAAGAAAACTTTAAATCACTCCTATATCCTTCAGTTGAGCAATCCCACTTGCAGGAATTTATTTGGAAGATACATCTCCAAGGATATGAAAATGCACAGGCACAAGGGCATTCACCATGGTATTACTGGTGATTGCAAAACACTGGAAACTACCTAAATGTCCGAGCATGAAGATCGGTTGAATCGACTATGGCGCTCATGGTACAGCTGGGAAAGGAAGGAGGAAGGTCGCTGTGAGCTGACATGGAGTGACTTCTGGAGACAGGGCCACGCGGAGAGCGCCAAGGGCCAAGGAGCATACGTGGTGGCCTACACTCTGAGTGTAAGACAGAAGGGAAAACAACAAAGCATGCTTACCTCTGGTTCTTTTCACACAAAGAAACACAGGAAGGATATTCCAGAAAGCAATACCTTTGTTATCTACTAGAGGGAGGGGAACAGGATGGAAGGTATGTGGGAAGAAGGATATATCCTTGAACAAACACTTTTGCATAGTTTTGAGTTGATTAATGTTCCAAAGTATTTTTTTTGAAGAGAGAGAGAAATTAAATCAATAAAAATGGGAAGGGTGAAGCTTTAACTATAAAAAAAAAAGGAGCGAGACTAAATACAAAATATATTTCAAATGAATACCATATCTATTCTGAAGTAGGAAAAGAAAGGAAAGAGAGATAAACCCAAGTAGCTTATGACACAAAACTTGACTCTATACCTGCAGCTTAGGGACAGGTGAAGTATTTGGGGAAGGGGGCAGGGAACTGCAAACAACTCTTTATTTATCAAATAATTCTGAAACTTCATAAAGACGCATTATAGGGTTGAGCAAATAGTAAATGTTCTGAAGTCATTAGGAGCCAGCCTCTCACTGGCTGGAAGGAAGAGACTGGTAAAGAGCCTCTCACTGGTAAAGGAAGAGACATCAAATCGAGTGGGGCAAGTCAGGAAAGAACCCTCCTGGGATGGACTGGCATTGGAGATGTTGGTAACGTGCATTTTATATAAACACCTGCATGCATTTCCTAGCTCTGTTCACTGAAGGGTTCAAATAGCCAGACACCCCACGCAGTCACAAGCACGTCTGCTGCCCAGACCTTGGCCTGCTGAAACCATTCAACCACTGACTGCCGAAAGGGGCCAAGGCTTCTCAGAGAGATTAACCGCGAGGGAGAGCAGAGCTGGTGGGAAGTGAGCCTGGAATACCTTGTTATGGCAGAAAGTGTCATTAAAAAAAGGCTTTAAAAAAAATGAAGCGGGCAGATCACAAAGATACAGCAGCCAGCCTGAAAGGGTTCTCAAGGGTCAAGTCTGGGACAATTTGAGCATCCAATTAATTAAATACAGTACTGAAATACAAACCACTAAAAAACTGGAATCCCTGAGTTATCCCATTCTTGGCACCAGCCAAGAATGGATAGATAAATAAATGAATGAATGGAAGAAGGCAGGAATCTTGCCTAAAGTGGAATACCAAGCGCTGACACTGGAAAACCAACTTTCTACCACCATCTTGATAAAGGCTGGGTCAGCAAGGATCACCAATGAACACAACATCTAAGAGGAATTTTATTTAATGCTATTTAACTGACAATATTGTGTGAGTTTCAGGTGTACAGCAAGATGATTCATTTATATATATAATATATTCTTGAGCATACATATATTCTTTTTCAGATTCTTTTCCATTATAGGTTACTACAAGACAGTAATATAGTTCCCTGTGCTATACAGTAGGTCCTTGTTCCTTACCTATTTTATATAATACTGTGTGTCTACTAATCCCAAACTCCTAATTTATCCCTCCCCCTACTTGTGAGTCTGTTTTGTAAGTTCATTGTACACATTTTTTTAGATTCTACATACAAGTGACGTTGTACGATATTTGTCTTTCTCTTAGTCTGATAATCTCTGGGTCCATCCATGTTGCTGCAAATGGCATTACTTCATTCATTTTTATGGCTGAGTAGTATTCCATTGTGCATATACATCACACCTTCTTTATCCACTCATCTGTCAATGGACAGTTAGGTTGCTTCCATGACTTGAATTTTGTAAACAGTGCTGCTATGAACACTGGGATGCCTGTATCTTTTCCCAATTAGAGTTTTCCTCTTTTCTGAATACAAGCCCAGGAGTGGGATTGCTGGTTCTTATGATGACACTATTGTAACATTTTAGAGGCACCTCCATACTATTTTCCATAGTGGTTGCACCAATTTACATCCCCACCAACAGGAAGGGGATGTGTGCAGGAAGTGCACATTTCAATGAGGCACAGGGTATCTGCATCATCTCCAAGTGTTTCCCATGCATTGCAAATTAGCTGCTAAAAGAAAAAGTGATACAATGGAGAAGCTGGGCCACACCTTAATCTGCTGGCCAAAATTAACATCACCCATGAAGGAAAGAAGGGCATCATGTGCCTCCAGAAGTGAAACCCTGGGAAGGACATGTCACCTGTGCCAGACTCCAGCCAAGAATGCTTAACCTCAAACTAATCACAAAGAAACATCAAAGACAGAATGAGGAATATTCTATTAAAACAAAGGTGGAGGAGAGTCTGTATTCTTCAAAAATGTCAAAGTTGGAAAAGAAAAATATAGACTGTGAAAATATCTAGAGTAAAGGAGGGTAAAGGGACATGGTAATTCAAGGTACGATCTGACCCTGGACTGGATTCTGTCCTGGAGGGAGGAAATATGATACAAAGGATATCATTAGGCCAACGGATAACCTGGAATGTGGATAGGAGGAAACCATTACAAAGGTGGTAACTGTGTTGTGGTCCCAACAGACAATGCCCTGCGCTTAGCAAATGCAGGCTGATGAGTTTAGGATGGAAGGGGTGTGCTGGATGCAATCTATCCAGAAAAAAAGGAGTGTGTATGTGTGTGAGAGACAATGAGACAGACAGACAGACAGATAGAGTGTGTGGAGAGGGAGAGAAAATGCAGAAAGGAAAGCAAACGGGGTATAAGATGTTAAAATATGAAAGTGGCTAAACAAGTGTTCTTTACACAATTTTTTTTTCACTTTTTATAAATTTGAAATTATTTTCAAATAAAACATTTTTAGGAATTACTATTATCAGCATAAAACCAGTATCGATAGAGAGCAACTGTGAAAAACACACACATGATGAATAAACAAAAAATGCCACGGCCTATAGTACACACGGAAAGGGGAGACTGGAGAACATGAGGAGGTCAAAGGCACACACCAACCATGAGGCTCCCTCCTCCTCCACTGGAGCTGAGTTCCCAGCAAGAATCCTCTCATCACGGTCTTCAAGGCTCTCTCTCTGTCCTACCCAAAGCCATCCCCACACCCCACCGTCAGGCCAGCACTGGTCTAGTGGACTCTCTGCAGCTTATGGAAAGGGAACCAAGGCCAGAGGGGTCAGGAGGGGGGCTCCTCTTCCCAAACTACCATGTGGTGTAAACCAGCATCTGTGTGCTCTTGGTTTCTGAGCCCGGCACCGTGGCCCACAAGCCTGAAGGCTCCAGTATCCAGCCTGGCAGTGGCGGGACCCCTCACACAACTGAGTTTCGGGCCTCTGGGAGTGGAAGGATGTGAAGCTGCCGGGCTGGGAGCAAGAACTCAAGTGTCCAGCTCCTCTAGCTTTGGCAGGCCCCAGCTGGACCCTGCTTGGCCTCTATCATTTCCACAAAAATCTCCACAGCAAAACAGTATCTGCATACCCGTATGCACAGCAGCCAAAAGGTGGAACCAACCCAGGCCAGATGTCCATCGAGTGAAGTAAGGCAGAAAGAGGAAGACCAATATCATATATTAACACATATATATGGAATCTAGAAAGAGGGTACTGATGTGCAGGACAGCGAGGAGACACAAAGAACAGACTTTTGGACTCAGTAAGAGAAGAGGGAGGGATGATCTGAGAGACGAGCACTGGGGTATATACATGACCATATGTAAAATGGAGAGCCCCAGGAGTTTGATGGATGATGCAGGTCGGGGCTCTGTGACAACCTGGGGGGATGGGGTGGGGAGGAGGGTTTCAGGAGGGACGGGACACAAGTGTGCCTGTAGCCGATTCATACTGATGCATGGCAAAAACCATCACAATGCTGTAAAGTAATTATCCTCCAATTAAAATACATGAAATTTAAAAAAGAAAGGATGAGCCAAATGAAGTCTATTCAAAAAATGAAATATCGTTCAGCCTTAAAAAGGAAGAAAATCCTGCCACATGTTATAATACGGATGAATTTTGAGTACCTGATGCTCAGTGAAAGAAGCCAGTCTCAAAAAGACAAACACTGTATTGATTCCACTTATATGAGGCACCTAGAGTGGTCAAACGCATCAAGCCAGGAAGCAGGGTAGAGGCTGTCAGGGGCAGGAGGGAGGGAGAACAGGGAGATGTTTAGTGGGTAGGGTTTCGCTTTGGGAGGATGAAGCGTTCTGGGGCTCGAAGGCAGTAATGGTTGTGCAAATCGCTAAACGAGCAGGAGAGGCCTGCGGACTCTCAGGATCCAAGGATGTCAACCTCTGTCCCCTGATGTGACAACTCTGGCCAAATCCCTAAGCTTTCCCAGTACTCTGTCACTGTGGATTTTTTTTTTTTAAATAACAGCCATAATTCATCAACTTCCCAGGGTGATGGGCATTCTAATCTGATTAATATTTGGTAAATGAAGTGCTTTTCAGGGAAATGGCAGGCCTGACCTCCCAACAGTCTTTGACTTGACAAATGCAAGGATTTTCTCAGTTGCCCTCTGCGGTCAATGTTCCAGCCATCACGGCGAGGCCAGACGATAAAAAGAGGGGCAGGGGATGATAAGAAGGCCTTAGAAAGAAGGTTAAGGAGAGGAGGAAAAGGATGCCCTTGCTGGTCACCTAGGAGATATGGGAAGGACTGCATGCTGTTGGCTGGCTTTGGAGCTGAATTCCAAGAGGCCAGCAGTGCCTGGCAATGACACAGTACATATGTGCTGAGTATTTGTGGTACACCTTCCTTTGCTTTTTTTATTACTATTCACTGGCTAGCACAAGATTGAATTCAGAATTTTTTTTTTCTTTCTGGGAAGTTGCTTTCCAGAGGATTTGTCTAAACTGTCTTCCAATCTTTCTCCTTAAGCCCACTGGAAAAGGTGGTGTCCCCACACCTCTGTACCCCAGTGGCTCAGCCTTCCCATCCCTCTCCCACTCCCTGCTCCAGAAACACACAAACACACACATGCACACACATACTCAACCACCTCACTGTTCATTATAGAAATTAACAGAGAAATAGGACCCAAAGAAACTTGCCAGGGTGACCAAGCATACGTCCCCCCAACCAAGCTCAAGTCCCACTCTGGGCTCCTCGCTCCACTGTCTTGCCAGGGCTCCTATTCAGCGTTCATGTGTCACCTGCTAAATGCTGAAGCACTAAAGGTTCTCATTTCTGACAACCTGAGGGCTGACATCGCGCAGGCCCCCTCTGGGTCAAAAAGCACAGAAAGCGCAATGACTTGCCCAGCGTCACACAGCAGCTCGGGCAGAGACCTCGACCTCCTGATACCTGGTCCCTGGCTCGCCCTCATCAGAAACCTGCTAGGCCTGGGGTTGGCTCTGGCTTTGCAAAAATGAGGCCAGAAGGTTCAATTTCATTTCAGCAGAGACTTCAGAAGGGGGGGAAAAAAAAAGTCAAACTTGGGACTCCTTAACTCCCAGCTAACTTGGAAGGTTCAAAGTCACTATTGTTCTATTCCCGCCATGCCCTTGCAGGGATTCAAGAGAGGAGTAATCTTTGAAGGTCAGGTCATGAAATTGATAGCTACTTTTCCTTATAGGCGAAAAGCCTATTTTCCCATATTTTTCAACCAAGAAATTCAAACAATTCATTCTCTTGTCTCAGGTCCACTTATTAAGTTACTGCTTTAACTGAATCCAAAAAGAAATGACTGTCATTTCAGACTGAAGGGTAGAATAGGACATGAACGAGCATCTGGCTGCACACTTCTCTGGCCAGAGGACCAAGGCACCCTGGTCTTCCTTTCAGCACTCAATTGCTGAAAATTAAAAGGTCCTGTGATTTTTTTTTTTTTTTTTGGTTTCAGAATGAGTTGCCCATCACTGGGGACCTGAGGCAGAGCATATTTCTCTGCAAACTGGGGATGGGAGTGAAGGGTCCAGGGCGGCACATTCATTTCACACAACTTCCTTGTCTGGGCTTAAAAGTGGAGGAGGTGTGAATTCTGGGTGCTGCCTCTGTCGAAAAAAAACAAGTCGATGCCACATTCAAATCAGGTCATGGCAGACTTGTGACTTGTGACCACATGCCTTTTTATTCCTATGCTTTCAGCCGCCTTTTAAAGTAAAGAGTGCACTGCTGAAGAGGGGATGACGGGGTATGCAGGGGGAACTGGGGCCACCATCTCTTTACTCAAGAAGTCCAAGGCTATCAACAAGCTCACCAGGTCCAGGGATGATGTGAGAAGCACCATGTTACAGAGAAATATCTGGGAGAAAAAAACAGCCACAGGTCCCATCTCAAAACAGGAAGGGAATGGAAAAGAAAACAAGATAAGACAGAGGAAGGGAGCAGCTGGCCTGAGGGAAACGGAGGAGTACGCAGAAACAGTGTGGTTTTCTAAGAGAGCACCTGCTGTTTCTGCGAGCTGGGCACCCACACCTCCTTCTTCTGATGAATGTGTTTCTTTCTGAGGGCGTCACATGGGGCAAATGCACATCTGGCCTGACCAATCAGCGCTGGCCGGCCCTCTGCAGGGTGGGCAAGCCAGACCCGCCAGCAACAGCGAGCCTCAGCTCCCAGGCTTCAGTTGCAGCGCTCTCCCCACTTGGCGGCTTGGCAGGATGTGGGCCCTGAGCTGCCAATGGTCATCTATGCACCCGAGTCCAGCCCCTCCTGGGCCTCCCAGTTAGACAAACAATAATTGCCTTTTCTGCGTGAGTTAGTCTGAGTTGAATATCTAAATCTTACAACCACAAGAATCCTAACATATCCTCATGTTAAAAAAAAAAAAAAAGTCTTTATATTTATACTTCCTAGAGTCACAATTTCCAGATGGGGACAATGAAGTCCAGAGCTTGGGGACACCCTCCAAGGCACATGTAGGTCTGGCTGGTGAGACAGGACCATAAGTCACATCTCCCATCTCCCCCATCGACACTGTCCTCTGGCTTGAAACCAAGTGAGAAAATGCGCCTGACACCCTTCCAAGTCACAGGAATTAACAGCTGTGTGGTTTCACCCAAACACCGAGACAGTCTAAGGAGAGAGCACCCAGTGGCCACACCTTCAAACACGAGGATAACTGAGAGGTCAAATAAACAATTCAAAGAGCCCCAGAATACACCTGCTGCTGCCCAGTTAGGTGTCTCTTTGCTGGATGCGCCTGCAAAAGTTGTATTTATTTACGATGAGTGGGGCCAGGAAAACAGAAGGGGACTACACAGCTGAGGGGGGCATGGAGAACCACACCCCACTGAACCCTGAAGTCGCATCCACCAGCCAAGCAAAGCCTCTCGGGAAATTCCTCTGAGCCCTTTCTGACACAACCTGGTCAAGTAACCACCTGGAAAACAGGGTTCTGGAGGCTGGTGAACATGTCCCCCTGTGTCCCCTGCACAGGGCAGGCAGGCTGAACCTGCAGGGAGCCCACCCCCAGGGAGGGAACCCCCACCCCCTGGAACCCAACAGAGAGCGGGGACGGCAGCCTTGCAGAGCCGCTGCAGCCCCTGTGCGCCAGGACTAGGCTGCCCGGTTGAGTCACTGGATTGTGTGTTTGAGGCCAAGCCTGCCCTTGTCCACACCATGGTTAGTCACAGCCCCGGCCTGGTTAGACAGCAGCCCTTAAAAGGACTGGAACAAAAAGAGGTAGCATCTTTCCAAAACAAAACTGACGAGAACACAGTGTACAAAATGGGGTGAAGTCGTCCATTTTCCCCCAGGGTGGCTGCAGGACAGCTAAACCCAAAGCTTCAGCAGATAATTTTCTTCCAAGTTAGAACAAAAAGTCAAAATGATGCAAATGAGCAAACAAGTATGGCTTACCTTGTGTCCGCCCCTCACCTCCCCGCCACAGTGATATTTGTTGGCAAAGGTTTTCTGAACCAGAAAGGAATTCCTAAACCAGGATGCTTACTGCACACTTTGGACAGAAAAAAAAGCATGCTGGAGATCTCAGCCTAAAAAGAGGGCTGATGGCAACAGGGAGACACTTGGGTTATATTCATTGAAATACGATCGTGGCATTCACAGAGAGCTGCCAAGATCATCAGAATGGGGCCAGCGGGGTGGGGGTAGGGGCGGGTTTTGGCTGCATAATCGCAGCAAACTCCCCCAAACAAATGAGTTCCCAGTCAACTGATTTACTGAGAGGCTCCATTTTCCAGCTTTGGATGCCTGGACTCGCACAGTCCGGGCTGATGAGCTGGCGAGCTGGCTGCAGAGGAGCCGCCGTGAGCCCAGGACCCAGAGGAGGGCTCACAGGAGATGCTCCCCCGACGCCAGAGCAGAACGCAGGCGGGAGCTGGGGAGAGCCCAGATCTGTCCCAGGAGGTGTGCTGGAAGCTCCCCTCTGGCAGGCAGAGCTCCCACCTCACTTGACCCCATCACTTCCTCCACCCTGAGCGCCCGGGGCCGTGGCCAGAGACCCCATCTGTGTGGCTGCGAGCCCGGCCCATGACACAAGCAACAGTTCAAACTTGCTTCATTCCCGGGGCTGACAATGCTCTCCAGATGGAGGCAATAGCGTCTAAACAAGAAGGAGGTGAAAAGTAAACCAGAATCGTTCTTGACAAGGGCAGAGAAGATGACCAAACGATTCTGTTCCCTGACCCCAATGCACCGAACACCAGTGTACCTCACTCTAAACAGATGAGGGCTTGAAAAAAATCTTAATGTAAGAATCTGGGGGGTTGCATTTGATCATTTGATTCCCCCAATACCATAATCATGAAAAGCATCTAATTTCATCAGCCCTGGGCCATTTTTCTTCCTGCAATGCACTGGCAATAATGACTTTAGTCAAAAATCATCATCCTGGGTTATCGGAATTATTAGGAAGAACACCAATAATGATAAAGATGACCATACTATTAATAATAATGACAGTAGTTGTGAAATAACTGTAGTGGGAGATACTTCTGACATGGACCAGGCACCGTTCTGAGCATGTTACGTGCATTAGCCCATTTCATTCTCTTAATAACAAAGTAAATACTCTCTTTTGACAGATGGGAAACAGAAGCAGGGGTTAAGAGGGCAGGGCCTCGCTCCAGGCTGCCCACAGATGAAAGCAGGCCTTGTACGGATCTGGCCACAGCTGTCCCCAAAAGGCGGGCTGTGTAGAGTGAGGTACACAGGTGTCTGAGTGACCGGCGCGCCGAGGGACACACACGGGGGACCAGACACAGGATGGCCCGGTGGGCAGGCTGGCGGTGGCGCGTGCACTCACCTTCATTCTCCCCACTCGTCTTGATGCCTTTTGAACCACCCTCTGTACCTTTAGCCTTCTCGGCGTCTTCCTGGGCATCCTCGGCAGGCCCTTTCTCCTCGTCTTCCTCCTCCCCAACGTTTTTGTAGTTGGGTCTCTTTTGCACCCGCCTCTTGCCCTTGTGCTTGTTCATCTCAAGGGACCGCTCTAGCGTCTCGGTGGGTTTAATGAAACACCGAATGCTCGGCTTGGCCTGGAAAGTCGAATCAAGACAATGGACAGATTTGAACAGCGGGGTCTCGCTGGCTCCTATGGAGCTGTCTGAAGGTTTCCGCCCCAAGAAATTCCCTTCAGTATAGCAAATTCTATGTCTTCGTTGATCATTACGGCTATTCAGTTCAGTTCAGTTGCTCTGTCGTGTCCGACTCTTTGTAACCCCATGAACTGCAGCACGCCAGGCGTCCCAGTCCATCACCAACTCCCGGAGTTCACCCAAATCCATGTCCATTGAGTTGGTGATGCCATCCAACCATCTCATCCTGTCATCACCTTCTCCTCCTGCCCTCAATCTTTCCCAGCATCAGGGTCTTTTCAAATGAGTCAGCTCGTTGCATCATCATTACTATTAAATAATCTAAACAACAGCACCAGTTACCGTTTATTTATTGCCCACAGTGCCAAGTCACTGTGCCCTTGACCCACATCAGCTCCATGCTTCCCAAAGGTCAGAAACACACTTAATACTTTGGTGGTACTTTCTATGTGCCCGAAGCTGTTCTGAGGGCTCTGACTATATTATCTTACTTAACAGTTTACAAAACCCCCAGAGAATAGTACTGTTGTTATGCTCAAGTTATGCTCAGATGAGGAAATAGAAGTTCAGAGATGTTACACGACCCACCCAAGGCCACACAGCCAGGAGGTGACAGAGTGGGATTCAAAACCACTTACAATCTGCACAATTTATGTCTTAACCACAGCGCACTGATGTCATTGTTAACTTTCAATTTAAATATATTTATTTTAAGAGGAACTATATATCACAACAGAAATGAAACACCAGTGTGTCTTCCTAATATAAAAATAGAAAAGAAAAAGCAAGCTGAGTTGGATATAACCAGATTGCTGGCTCTCTTTAGAAGGGGAGCCTAACAAGTATGAGCGATGAGTTAAAGCTCATCCCCAAAGGAAACCTGCCCCCAAGGAAGAGGTTTTTCCCTAAAAAGCCCGAAGGTTTCTAAGAGAAAAGAAAAAGGACTGTGTGTCACCACAGTTCAGACCCTGCATTGTGGAAAACATAGCTGTGTCTCAGTCCTTACAGCAACCATGAGATATAGGGATTATCAATACCATTTTACAGACAAGAAAATGAGGCCCAGAAGGGCTAGGTGACTTGCCCAACATCATACAGTTACTGGCTGCAGAGTCAGAATCTGGGCTCTCGATCCTGCGAGAGCCCAATCCCAAAGCCCCAGGCTCTTCTAAAACATGTGAATTATCATATGTGAAACGAATCGCCAGCCCAGGTTCAATGCATGATACAGGGTGCTCGGGGCTGGTGCGCTGGGATGACCCAGAGGGATGGGATGGGGAGGGAGGTGGGAGGGGGGTTCAGGATGGGGGACACATGTATACCCACGGTGGAGTCAAGTCAATGTATGGCAAAACCAATACGATGTTGTAAAGTAAAATAAATAAATAAATAAATTTTTAAAAATAAATAAATAAAGTAATAGTGCTTCACCAGGAGCTCAAACTCAGGTCCCTGCTTAGCACTCTTTAAATAGTATTTATAAGCAAATGAACCAGGTCCAGAAAGGAGCAAGGATCAAAACTCGTCCCTCATCTGTTCAGGCCAGGATTCTGATTGAAGAGTTTTTCTCTCTGCAGGGTCCAGGTGATATCCAGACATCACTTTGTCATTGAAAAACAGAAATGTTTTAAAGCAAATTTTTCCATTATCTCAATTTGGTCTATCCATCTGAATTTACCCCAAACAGCCACCTACTGTCTTCTGGGGTCCACCGTACCCTGCCAATAAGTGGAATGTGCTCCAAGAACGCAGATTAATTTCAATAATGCTCAAAACAAAACCTAATTGAAAGTTAAATTAGCATCCAAATCCAGACATTAATTTTTATTTACCTAGTTTGGATTATTCATCCACAAAAACGACAGATAAAATTGAGACATGATTTAACTGTCCAGGAAACCCAGACAGCGCGTTACAGATGCCAAGAACTGAGAGACCAAAGACGAGAGCGTTCCGGGCGCGCACCTCTTGACAGACGGCATCCATCAGAGCCCACTTAGGATGCTGTGCGACGGAACGCGGCCCTGGATGCTCCTCACCCTCTCTGGAAGGACCCAGACCTTCCTCTGGTAGGTTAGGGCCCCAAGATGAAGCGACTGCTTCCTCTGATTACCACTCACTCCTAGGGAATTACACAGCACGCCGCATGCTACCGAAGCTTTCAGAAACAGAAAAGTGAGACCCCACGCAGAGCAGAACACCACTCAGTTAGAAGCTGAGAGCAGAAAATCACACGGATGGATGCAGACAGCACTCGCTGAGCTCTGGGTGAACTCAGATGTCCAGGACAACTAGCCGCCCTAGGACAGGAGGAGCGGTGCATAAGGTCCAGGGCTGGTCAGGGTGCGGGGAATACAGCTGGGACCTTTGTGAGCAGTGAAGTCTCTCTCAGCTCCTGGCTCCTTGTCTAAACCATAGGGCAGTAATTCTGGCCTCCTGGAACTAAAGGAAATCGTGGATGGAAAGCTCCTTCAGGCTTCCTGGGCGGCTCTGTGGTAAAGAACCTGCCTGCCAATGCAGAAGACATGGGTTCGATCCCCAATCCAGGAAGACCCCTCATGTCACAGAGCAAATAAGCCCGTGCACCACTACCAGTGAGCCTGTGCTCTAGAGCCCGGGGACCCCAACTGCTGAGGCCATGTGCTGCAGCTACCGCAGCCCACAAGGCTAGAGCCTGTGCTCCCCGAGAAGAGAAGACCCCGCAACGAGGATACTGCAAACCGCAACCAGAGAGTAGACCTTGCTCTTCGTAACTAGAGAAAAGGCCCATGCAGCGATGAAGATCTACCACAGCCAAAAATAAATAAAGTTAAAAAAATTTTTAAAGTCACTGGAACCAAAGATATTAATTATTAAAAAAAAAAAAGACAGAGAAAGTTCCTTCAGAGCCTGGACATGCAACAAGCAAACAGCAGACAGTTACCTTCCTGTCCCTGACTTCATGAAAAAAAAAAAATCAACTGTGAAAATGAATTTAGAAACTTTCCAAGGGATCTATTTTTCTTGGTGATCAGGTGTTGAGGAGGAAAGAGGGGGAAGGATGCTTACCAGGGAAATTTCAAACCTTTAAAACACAACCTACCCAGTAAGTAGCTGGAAATAACCTAAATACCCATCAAAAGGGGACTGGTTGGGTAATTATGGTCTGTCTATAGAGTGGGAATCCACGTGGATATAAAAAGACTTAAGTCTTTTTATACCTAGATCTACTGATGAAGAAACAACCTCCGGATAAAAAAAAATGCAAGAACTGGAAACAAAGCAGGGTCCCTTTTAAGGTAAAGCTTTATGATGGTGTAAACACAATTTTCCTGGAAAGCTGCATAGGAATGTATAAGAATTTCCTGTTTGAGGAAAGAAACAAGGTGGAACACGCACTCAAAAGTTTTTCATTTCTGTATCTTTCTGTCTGGTTTGAAATTTCTAACCATGTATGCAAGTTCACTTTTCCAAATATTCAACACGAATCATTTGGACACTGGGGTTGGAGATTTTATTTTCTTCTATATTTAAAAAGCCTGATTTTTTTTTTTTTTGCTTAATAATTTAATAACATCAAGTTCCCATAAGGGCTTCCCTGGTGGCTCAGTGGTAAAGAATTCACCTGCTAATGCAGGAGAGACAGGTTCGATCCCTGCAGAGCAACACAGCCTGTGTGTCATAACTACTGAGCCTGTACTCCACAATAACAGAAGCCACCTGATTGAGAAGCCTGCACACCGTAAGGAAAAATCCATGCAGCAACAAAGACCCAGCAGTGAAAAATAAGTAAAATTATTTTTAATAAAAGATCCAATTGTTACCATGGAGAGGCTGACAGTGGTTGGGAAGTGCAGGTTGGGATTGGTATCATTCCTGCTGTTTCTCACAAGGGCCTCTGGCTGCCAGGTCTCCCAGGAATCTTCATGTTCCACTGGATAACTCCAGATGACCTTTCTCCCAGAAAGCCCCTGAGAGAAGAGCCATCTCATGCCCCAGTGAGCTCTCCCCCTAAACCAGGTGTCTGGACCAGAGCAGGCCTTGATGGGCTGCTGAATGGTGGTCTGTACCAAATTACATCCAACGTGATGGAGAGATCAAGAAGAAGAAAACAAGAAAGTTTGGGGGCAGTGGGTGGTGGATGAAGAAAGGAGCCTAAGACCTCAGTAGCTGAACCTAGTGCAAGAGCCTGCACCGTGGGACCAACCAGAAGAAATGGGAAAGCCCCCTTCAGAGCCAAAAACCAGAAGGCCTTTGGGTTTATCTTCCCATAAAGAAAGAACAGCACGCACGTCTCGGAGACAAGCCTCCTGCACACAAGGTCTACATTTCCCAAAGGCCAGAGGCTCATGTTTCACCCACCAAGGGCTCACCTCATAGGGCCCTGGAACCTGAGCAACAGAAGGAGTGGAGTCATGGGATCCTCCTTGCTGACTCCAAGATGCTGCCTGTACCATCCCCTGTGGGGGATGCAGGAGGGGGGCCGTGGGCTCCGTGGCTGCACGTTTAGGCTGGCTTCTGGGGTCAGAGGCAGCTGAAGGCCAGAAATGTGATTTCAAGGGTGACCTAGAGGTCTAAGTTCTCCTGAGAGCGTCTGCCCCCACCAGCTGGTTAATGACACCTTCCACCAACCGGCCTGCCTCCAACCTTTGGTCCTTGCTTCAAAATTAAATACTGCAAAAAAGTGACTCCCCCAGGGGTCAGTGATAACTAAGGCCTCTCAGGGGCTGTGAGATCTGAGAACAGGGTCTGCAAGGAGAGCGAGAGGGTCAGGAGGAAGGACTGAAACCTGCAAGGCCCAGGCATCTGAGTGGAGAAGGAGAGGCAGAATCACTGATGCCACAGAGGGCAAACAGAACGTCCTCCACTAGGTCTGGGTGTGCCCCTTGGAAAGGGGTGTGTTCACCCCGCACCAGAAAGACCCTAAAACACACTGCACCAGAAAGACCCCATTGTGATCAACCAATCAAGGGTTCCATTTACAGTTAAAAAACTGTCGACTCAAAACATGTACATGTACACCAGGTTGTCCTGAGTGGACAGATATTGACCAATGACAGTACACAGAGCAAGGTCTGCAAGGATACACAAACTGAAAACGGTGGTTCCTTTTCAGGAAGATCTTGAGGTCGGGGGAACTTTCACTTTCTACTGTAGTCGCTTCTGTATCATTCAGTTGTTTAGCAGTGCCATTAAACTGTCAAGAATGCCTTTAAAGAATGTACCTAATGCCACCAAATTGTATACTTAAAAATGGTACTTGCTGTAGGTATTTCACAATTGAACAACAACAACAAAAAACAGCTTTTTAAAAGACACCTCTGGAAGTCAGAATGGTGATTTGCTGGTGGAAGGGGCAGGGTGGGGGTGGGGTGCTGGTTATAGACTGAGAAGGAGCTGCAGGGGACGTCAGAGGTGTTTTTCTCTTGACCCGAATCACAAGCTTCCCCCACGATCTGAAAGTAGAGCAGTCCTACGAGACCTTCCGTGAGCCAGGACGAAGTGAAGAAGCTATTACCTTAGGACACACCTTGCTGACAGGCACACAGGCTAAACGGGGATGAAGCACAGATGCTCACAGACGCAGCTCAAAGCTCCAGGCCTCGACCCTGAGGTGCTGACAGTGGTGGGGCTGCTCAGGAGGCGCGTGTACACCTGTATACACAAATGTAACCACTGCTCCAAAGCCATCAAGCAGTACAGCGAAGATCACTGCACTTTTATGCACTTTACTCATGTTATTTCTCAATTTAAAAACTGTTTACCGAGAGGATTTCCAGTGAATTCAGATTGTCGCAATGCCCTAAATACAAGTGAGGAGCAAATTAGATGATGTGGGGAGCTGGCTTCGCGGCAGTCGCCAGCTGGGTTGAGCCCCGGCTAGACCCCGGCGCTGGGCTGGAGCTCACAGCCCAGCCGGGAGTTGGGAGGCACTGCCGTGCGTGCCACTAGCACGGACACCCTGGGGGCGCGGAGGGAGGCGTGGGGAACCGTGCCAGGGCAGCGGCAGGTGGGCGGGGGTGGCGCGGCGCACTGGGGAGGCCTGTGTGGAGAAGGAAATGACTAGCCCGAGGCTTGCGTGTGAGCAGTTTACTGGAACACTCGGGAGGAGAGGAGAATGTCGGGCAGGGCGGCTCAGAGCTCCGGGCAGTCACCTTTAACTCTGTCACGGCAGGGCCACCTGGAGCTGGTGTGCCGGTGCCAGTGGGGGTGCCCGGGGACAGTGTGCCGGGCCAGCCCCTAGGCGGCGGCCGCTGGGCCGGCCAGGTTCACAGGAAGGCGTTCACGATGCTCACGTCCTGGGAAGAGCCGTCCGGGGCCCCTGCCGCGGCACAGACGACCTGCTGAGTGGGTGTTCTGGGGCTCCTCAGTGCTGGAGGAGGGAGTGGGGAGGCAGCACGGGGACAAGAGGTGGGCCAGGGAAGAAATCTGACTGAGAAGAAAGGCGAGGGAAAGAGGCTGGAGGCTGGAAGGGGCAGGTAAGGAAAAGGGTGGGTGGCGTGGCCTGGAATTCTGTCTGGATCTGTGGGAGCTGTTATCATGGTCAAGCTGAGAGGCACCTCCAGGCTCTCCCGGGCCTAGCCCGCTCACTTTCTGAGGAAGCAATTAGCATCCTTCTGGTTCAAACAGCTCTGCTAAGGGACTTGGGAACCAGGAGACAGATTTTCCCCTAAAAAAAAGGAGGCAGGTCATGAGGACTAACCAAAAAAACCACGAAACGTGACGGCAGACCTGAGCCCAGATCTCAGACCCGTTTGTTGGCCGAGTGAGCCTCACCCAACGAGCCTCAGTTCCTGTGTCTGAAAAACAGGGACAGCAGCAACTCCATCACATGCCACCATCAGGCTGAAGCGAGACGCTGAACACAAAAATGCCAGCCTGACCTCTGCCACAAAGAGGCACAAAAACACCAGCACGACGTCTGCCACAAAGAGGCACGCTAGAGATACTTATTCACCTTCTACTCCCTGGCAAATACCACACTTAGATGGGAGAGCTGGTAGGGGAGGGAGGTCTACCTTTTTAAAACCAATCAAACTAGCAACTTTCTGTTTGCTGGCTTCCTAGTTTGTGAGTGGCTTAGACTCAGCTCCCCAAAGTGCTCCTCGCCTCCTCCCTAGCCTCCAGCCTTGGGGGGCTGGGCCTGCGGGATGATCAGCACAAAGGCAAAGTGAGTGGGCCTGGAGTGGGGCCTAAGGGGCACTGGAGTGGTCGGAGCCCCGCTTGCTGGCCCACACACCCTGCCCGCGGCCTTCTCCCCTTTGGGCCTCGGTTTCCACGTGCATCAAATGAGCCTCATGTTGACACTTTCCCCACAGGACTCCTGTGAGGTGCCGAGGGGTAGTAGCCCACTTCCCTGTTTTGTTTTGTTTTTCCAGGTAATAATAGCTGTTACCAACACCCAGTGAGCATAGGAAGCATGCCCAGAGATGCTCTGGGCACTTGACATATATTGATGGACTCACTTTATCCTCCTAATGACAGAGGCGGGGAGGGGGCTGCTGAGGGGAGGGACTTGCCCAGGTCACTGCTCTTGAGAGGCAGAGCTAGGGTTTGAACCCGGGAAGAGAAGCTTCAGCGCCCCCCGCCCCCCACGTGCTCAACCATTCTGCTGCCAAGCTCAAGCGTTCACCCCCACCCACAAGCACCAGCAAAGCCTCACTGTGTGGGGCCAGCCTCTCAAAAGGAGATGTAAAGATCCTGCCATGCCCGAGTCACACTGCCCAGAGGAGCGGACAGCCCTGCCCAGGGACAGTCCACACATCACATCACTTTTCAGGTGGCCCTCTGACCCAACGGGCATTAGGGATGCACATGCTTAGTCGCTCAGTCATGCCCGATTCTTCGTGACCCAATGAACTCTAGCCCACCAGGCAAGAATACTGGAATGGGTTGCCATTTCCTTCTCCAGGGGATCTTCCTGACCCAGGGATCAAACATGCATCTCCTGGGTCTCCTGCACTGGCAGGCGGATTCTTTACCTCTAAGCTACCAGGGAAGCCACACAATGTGCAATTTTTCCCATTTTTGCCTCAGAGGCACAGAGCTCCAAACGTCATGGTGGGTGGGGGGGTGAGTTCATGGTGACTTGGGTTTATGGCCACCATAACCAACAGCACGTGGCTTTGCAACCAGCTGCACAGGGAAGCAGGGTCGCTAATCGCCACCAAGCAACCCTACACTCACTCCAGAACAAGGAGATCAGCAAGCAAACGTCAGATGGAATCAACTCCGGGGTGATGTATGGGTGTGTGTGGTACATGCCAAACTCTGAGTGACGTGGCTGCTGAGCCAAAGCCCACACGTGTCCAGGATGTACAACTACAGCAATGTCGGTGGGGCGACCGGGCAGCACGGCCAAGCTTAACGGGGAAAATAAAACCCGAGGCGGGCAAAACATGAAGAGGTGACATGCCACTTCCATTAACAAGAGGAGCCTGGCTTTCTTCCCCACAATCGGCCAACTATCAGCGAGTGTCGTAGTGGCTGAGGCATCATCCAAAGCAGGGCCTATTTGTCTGGAATCGGAGCTCAGAGGCCTCACGCTGCACACACACACACACACACACACACACACCCCCCCAGCGCTGGCCTCTGTGGGAACCAGAGATGGTGCTGGGAAGCACGTGGGAACCATGCTGAGATGGTGCTGGGACTACTTAGAAAGCAGCCCACCCCCCGGCCTTCCCCAACCCTGACCAACTTCTCTGTCGCTCTCAACCAAGCACTGCCTAGTCTGGCCCTCTGATGCTGCATCTAGCACTCCATGAAAAGCTAATAAATGCTTGCAGCGTGAATTAATCCCAAGATATTAATCTCAAAATATTTATGATTGAAAAGGCATGTTCAACACTCAGGCAAAATAAAATATCTTATCATCTGGTGAAACAGTGATAAACCAAGCACTTGGCTGGTGTTGCTTTAGGAGGAATATATGACTACATCTTGTTCTGTAGAAAAAAACATAATGAATTGTGAAATAGTGGTGACTCTCAGTGACCTGAAACATTCGGCCCAGAACCCTAATCTCATGCTAAACTGGAGAGCATCACTGCAGATGGTGGCAGAAGAGCCAGAAGCAGAAGAAGCCTGGGGACTTGAGGCTGGACGCCTGCAACCACCTGTCGACAAATCGCTGAGCGCGTAGAGAGGGAAGTGACCGGGGGACCTTGTTCTCATCGACGTGCAGCCCCCTAGCCACCACGCGAATGAAGCACACACATCCCTACCCCAGCAAAACCCAGCTTCCTGGGTGGAGGACTCTGGCGCTGACCCTAGGATGGGATTTCCTTGCTCATTAGAGATGTGGTGCTTCCGTCCCTGTTGAGACGGGTTATTTCAAGATAACTGAAGTTTCCTGCAGGAACCATGCTAAACACCACGGACTCCCAGGTTAGGACGTTCCCACTTCCCTCAGTGTAAACTTCCGAGTGCTCCAATGGCTTGAAAGGTGCATCTGCTTCGGACCCTCATTCCCCACCCCACACCTCACCCCCATCACACTCTGCCTCACCACGCTGCTCTCTGCTGTTCCTGGCACACCAGGCACACTCCTGCCTCAGGGCCTTTGCACTGGCTGTGCTTTCTGGCCCAAATGTTCTTCCCCCAGACTTCTACATGACTCACTCCCTCATTTCCTTAAAATCTGTGCTCCCCTGTCACCTTCCCCTTGAGGCTACCCTAAGGAGAGGTGCGTCCCCCAGCCCCAGAGCACACCCCCTCCCTTCTCTGCTTCACTGCAGCTGCTTTTCCTGAGTTTGTCTCACATCTGAAGACGCTCTTTGTTGGTGTTGTCACTTAGTCGTGTCCAACTGAGACACCATGGACTGCAGCACGCCAGGCCTCCCTGTCCTTCACTGTCTCCCAGAGCTTACTCAAACTCATGTCCATTGAGTCGGTGATGCCATCCAACCATCTCATCTTCTGCCACCCTCTTCTCCTCCTGCCTTCAATCTTTCCCAGAATCAGGGTCTTTTCAAATGAGTCGGCTCTTTACATCAGGTGGCCAAAGCACTGGAGCTTCAGCTTCAGTCCTCCCAGTGAATACTCAGGGTTGATTTCCTTTAGGATTGACTGGTTTGATCTTGCTCTCCAAGGGACTTGCCAGAGTCTTCTCTGCTCTGCTGTTCACTATAGTTTCATGGTTCCTCTCTCTCCTCCCACTACAAGAGAAGCTCCCGGAGGTTAGGGGGTCTTTGTTTTGTTCCTGGTGTCTCTTCAGTGCCTAGAACAGTGGCTGGCACACACCCAGTAATTATGCTTTGAATAGATGAATAAACAACTTGAATCCAGCTTCAAGGAGCTCAGAATCTAATTTAAAAACTCAAAAGCCCAAAGGAACTTGCCTGCTGATAAACATGAAGCCCCAGGGCACAGAAGTGGTAGGTGCCCTCCTCTTCCTGTCCCCACCCTCGATTTTCCTGATTTCAGCTGAAATCTGGAAAAAATGCAGACTAGGGGAGGTCTCCATTCAGCTGGGTGTGGGCACTGCCTCACCCCTCTGAGCCATTTCCAACCCGGTGGCCACCCCGGCCCGTTCCAGGTCATGCTGCCAGGCAGACAGAAGAGCTAGCTGAGGCCTGAGTCAGAGAACCTTCTCCACGCCCCCCTCCACCCCTGCTTCGCCCACTGTGTTTTGCCTTGTTTGTCAGCTTCTCCAGGTCGTGGCCATCCCTTCTCTGCTCCCTAGAGCAGGGCTTAGCCCCTCAGGTCAGTCACCCATGTGGCTGCACGTCTCCAAGAGCCTCCATGCCATGGAGCTTCGGACAGTTGTGCAGCCTCTGCTTCCACAGGAAAGAAGGGAGAGGCGACGGGTCCTACGTGGGACATGCTGCACCCTGGATTCTCTCTGCTTCTATCACATCCCCTCGCCGGTGAGCCACGCTGCCACACGCAGGACCCTGCAGGCAGCGGATGCGCCTGAGAGCTGTAATTCTACTGAGAGCTGACGGGCTGGACCACAGCAGACCCACCAAAAGGGAGAATGCACGAGAGTCCAGTCCTTCATGTGAGTGCTTGCAACTGTGCCAGCTAAGGCCCTTGATTTATAGATACCAGTCTATTTCTTCCCTTTGGAGCTCCCGATCCACCCTCCAGAAGCCGATCTCTTTCAGCAAGAATGTGTGTGCTCTGGCACCAGCATTGGTTGCCGTGGGGGTTACAGGGAAGGTCAGGGGCACAGAAGATGTGGGGGAACTGCAATCCCAGCTGCAGGGGGCTCTTCCACCAGATGCATTCAGTGCCCGGTGGGGGCTTCATTGCCATCTGATCCGAGCCTGGGTTGGAAGGCCGGTTGTGCAGCCGCAAGCCAAGCCAGTGATGAGGGACGCTCTGCTCCTGCAAACACACATGCCAGAGAAGCCCTGCTGCCGCTCCCTCAGCTTCGGGCTCCACATGCCGCATCCCGGCGGAGCCTTCTGCCCGCAGGGGGTCCAGCTCCCAGGGTGGACGGGTATCATGTGGAGAACCGGCGGCCAGCATTTCAGGTGTGTGCTCATCTTTCTGGATCCCCCGAGAATCATCTGGAGACCGTCCCAACTGGCTGAACTGGTGCCTACTGTGGGATGGCGGACATCCTCCTTTGCGGACAAAACAGCCTCTTGTGCCCTAGAATTCTCTGTTCCCACTCTGAATTCAGTGCCAGCCAAGCGCGTGAATGTGCACTGACTGGCTGAGCATCCGCACTTTCCAGAGTGGGCCCCGGGGCCAATTGAGCTGCAGGCCCAGCTGCACACAGAGGCTCAGACGCTAACACTACTCGGCGATGTGCAAAACCAGGCCACCATCGTTGCTGTCATCATCGTCATTGTGGCCGCCAACACTTGACCCTCTCTGCCCTGTGTCCGCTCACAGGGCACCTCCCTTTGGGGAGCACTGAGTATGCCTCTGTGTTAATCACCCCAACAAGGGAGGTAGGGGACGTGGGGCTGTTCTGAAGCCTCAGAAACTAGGACCACTATCAAGCTAGCATCTGTTAGGTAGGCCCTGATGCATGCTAGGCTTTGGAATAAACACTTTGTTGTTCAGTTGCTCAGCTGACTCTTTAGCGACCCCATGGACTGCAGTACGCCAGGCTTCCCTGTCCTTCACTATCTCCTGGAGTTTGCTCAAACTCATGTCCATTGAGTCAATGATGCCATCCAACCATCTCATCCTCTGTCACCCCCTTCTCATCCTGTCTTCACTCTTTCCCAGCATCAGGGTCTTTTCCAATGAGTCGGCTCTTTGCATCAGGTGGCCAAAGGACTGGAGCTTCAGTTTTAGCATCAGTCCTTCCAGGGAGCACTTTACAGAGCCTAGCAGGTTCCAGTCCATGGGATCGCAAAGAGATGGACACGACTTAGCGACTCAGCATGTGCTGCGTTTAATCCTCCCCGCAAATGCACGGTTGTTATTCTGATTGGAGAGGTGAGGACATGGAAACCCAGAGAGGTAGACGAACTTGCCCCAGACCCACCTAGTAAGACAAGGAGCCAGGATTTGAGGGGCCCAGGCAGCCTAGCTCAGAGTCCACTGCACCAGACAGAATGGGGAACCGCCCCCTGAGCAAAGAGAAGGTGCCCTGTGAGGGTCAAGTTCTGAGAGTCAAGAAGAACATCACAGGAGCCCTTGTGACCCTGCCACCAGTTCACCCACTGAGCCGATCGGGGCTGCGGCAAACCCCCAGGCATCTCCGGCCAGCCCCGGGACAGCACAGGCGACACAGGCGTCTCCAAGACAGGATCCCCTGTCCTTGCGGGGGCTGAGGAGGGCAGGGGGCGTGTCTGTCCTGGGCACCAGCGCATCTCTGCTCAGGGAATGGATGAATGAATGCAAAAACCAAGGAAGCCATTCCACAGAAACCAGGATGAAAAAAGTCCCTTCAAAAACAGAAAAGTACCTACAGGTAATGATGCACATCCCATAATCTAATCTGTATGTTCATTTTGCAAAAATAATGAGATGCTGGTGGTTTCAGAATGAGTGTTCTCTTACTCCGTTTCCCCCGACAAGAAAACTCTGCTCTGCATTAGAGTTACAGCCAGAGTTACCCCTTCGTGGGGACCATATGGTTTTAATGCACAGATGAATTCCAATTAGACGTCTATCTAAGCATGCTGATGTGTTTTCAATTTAACCCTAAATTACAGACTTTTCAAGTAACTCTGCTCTCCCCACTGCTTCTCTCTCTTCAATTTTGGTTTGGTTTTGTGAAAGGTCTGCTGGTAAAATGAAGCAATACCAGTAACTTATCTAACAAATTACGGGAAGGAGAAAGTAGGTTAAAAAAGACCAAGAAACTTAAAACAAGTATGATCAAACCACATCCGAGTCAGGCAGGAAACAATAGGAGTCTGTTCTTGCTTGGAGGGAAGGGAGATAAATCTCACAAGGACTATTGTCAAACAAGTTGTTGATGAGAGAAGCCCTTCCCGAATTTCAACAGCAGTCGTCAAGACACAACAGACTTCGATTTCATATTCAGGGAAAGGTAATAACCGGAAGTAAAAGGCTGACACTTTCACTTGGGCTGGTGAGTTTTTAAACACACAAAAGTGTTTCATTTTTAGTTCAGGTGTCTCCGCCAGTAGCACTGTGTCTATCACAATGGAGGCGGGAGAAGAGAAGGCTGTTGGGAAAATGAACAACCTCGGAGATAATCCTGCCGATTAGAGGTTCAACTAAAGTGGGAATCCAGAGCTGAGAGGTTGTCAGCAACTTCCTGCCATTTGCTTTTGCTCTAATTCCAAATGCCACATACCGATGTCAATAGCCTGCTTTGTGACACTGTCCTAGAGTTTTGCAAGACGTCACCCCTGGGGAAACTAGGGAAAGGGTACCAGATCGCTCTGTTTTATTTCCTGCAACTGCATGTCAATCAATTTCAATGAAAAGCCCTGCAAACCCAAGCACCCCAACAGTCTCTGGGTTCACCTCTTGGAACGCTAAGTCTAACTGCAGTTAGCAGCGATCCTGGGGTCTGGAAATCATGCGACAGAACGAAGTCTGAAGGAACCCACTACATTTTCATCTGTTATTAACATAACTGTAGTGTGAGTTACCAGCTGGCCGCGTGGGGACTGGGCAAATCTGATGGCCGACACATGACTCGTCTGATGGGGGCAGGGGGCAGCCTCTGAGAAGCTTCTTACAGCAACACAGGCACAACCGGGACCAGATCTTCAGACTGTTAAGACCATCCTGAAATCTGGACTTTCATGTGAAACTTCCCAAATTTTAAAGTTGGTGGGCGATTTATAAACTTTTCTGTCTAACACTGCGAAGACCAAACCAAACAGTTCTGAGGGCCAGACTGCACCCTGTCAGGCACTTGACAGACACGTTAAATCTACCTTCTTGCCATCTCACCACAGCTTTCCCGAGTGGGACTGACATCCGCTGTTCCCTAAGTGGGGTAAAATGACTTGCCCAGGGCAACCCCAAGGCTGGAGGGGTCCTCAACAGCCCTGCCTGGAGACCCTACTGATTCTTCACTCAGTGCTCTGTAACTTACTTTCATTCAGCAAAAGAGAGTTTAAGAAAGCTGCAAAGAAACATCTCCAGTGGTATCAACAGTATTAACACTGTCAGCTCCATGTTCTCCAGCCCATGTGTTGTCACATCATGGACCACTAGGGGAATCCTTTCTGTTCAACATTCTTCACCCTCATCACTTTCAAGCTAAATGCTCTCATCAAACACTACTCCTGCTCTTTGGAGCATTTCTAAGACTTGAAATAGTAGCCTTGTTTGTAAGTTTTAACAATGTTCTGCCCCTCCTGTGGAACCGTAAAGACCCGGCCTGACAGGGGCTATTTAGGTTTTGTATATTACCAGAACTAGTACAATGCCTGATCCAAAGAAAGGGTGCAATAAATACTTCTTGAACGAATTGAAGAAGGACAAGCCAGACAGGGGCCATGAAAAGACCTCATTCAATTCAGCTGAACTAATGCCACCACCAATGAGGACAGAGGTTTCTGGAAACCTTTTCAGAGGTTCTGATTTCCCTTAAAGAGCACAGCAGCCTTGCCAAGACACTGCAAACCAGGAGAAGCAGAAGGGCAGGGGCCTCGTGTAACTGCACCCCACGGAGTTCTGGCTCTTCATGCTCCAGGACCACACTCCACCCACTAGCTCAGATATGACAACAGAGTCGACTGCTCAAGGGTAAGCCTGGCCGCTTCACCTGCGCACCGACTGTCTGAGAACAGGGCTGCAGAGACAGGGCCTTTGTGTGAGCACTGCTCATCTCAGACACGCACAAGAGTCAATAGCAGATAAGATGCCTGCTCCGAACAGGTAAGGCCTTGGACGAGAGAGAACCGGGAGCAAAGGCCTTCCAAGCACAAATGTGGAGGGAAAGCACAGGGCCCTCTGGGGACCAAGCAAGAGGCGCCGGGACGGAGTGAGCAGCATGGGAGGCGGGGAGGCAGGCCCGCCAAGCAGGGAAAGCCTCGGGAGAAGCCAACGCCCCAGTGACTGGGGCTTCCCTTCAGCAGAGCACCAAATGCACAAACGTGACAAACCATAAACACGCAGTTCAGGCCACGCTGGTGATCATTTAAAACTTGGGAGTACTGGCCTCAAAATGCAGCTTCAGTGGCAACCCACTCCTATTCTCTTGCCTGGAGAATCCCAGGGACGGCGGAGCCTGGTGGGCTACTGTCTATGGGGTCGCACAGAGTCAGACATGACTGACGCGACTTAGCAGCAGCAGCAGCCGCATCTCCAGAGACACGAGAGGACCTGGGCACAGTGTACTTTATCCACATAACTGCAGAAGGACTGCAGGCTGGGTGAGCTGTAACTGCCCACGAAAGACACGTACACTCTCCAATTTGTCACAGTCGCCACTGCTCCTTACTGTCCTCTCCCGGGGCCCGTGTCATTCAGATATTCCCTGCCTGGCTTCTGTAGATAGCGGGGCCTGAGACAAAGTATTCTCTCATCCTGCCGCAATAACAGCGCCCCACAGATACACAGCCAGAAGCCCAGAACGGGGCGATCCCAAGTTCAATAACACACGCACAGTCAAATCCACTCTCGGTACCCAACCCCAGCTTCTTCTGGGCATGTCAAGACCGATGAGGTCCCCTGAATCCCAGACCAGCTTATGCCTCATCAGAGCTGTATTGAGCAGGATGTCGGTCTTTGGTTTGAGAGAAACACAGGTGAACAAAATGAGCCACGGTGTCTTATCAGGGTCTTGAGACAGTCCCCCCACTAATGACTCACACAGCTTCTCTGAACATCCTGTTCGGGCTTAGCATATGTCTCGGACAGATCGCCGTTCAGAATGACTTCCGCTAACGAGTTCACCAGGGGTGCATGATGTATAATTAGGAAGACCTGGTGAAGGAGAAAAAAAAAAAGGATTTGCATTAAAGCATGTAGACGAATTTCAACTTCTTCCTTCCTTGACCTGAAATGACGAGGCTGGGCTACTGCACAAGCCTCTTAGCGGCAATCCCAGTGACGCGAAACCCAGAGAATGGGGCACATCTGGGAGAAACGAGTTGTACTTCTCTCCTCCTAGGGTCGGGCCCTCCTTCTTTCAGACTGTTGCCTATTTGGCTGGCTGCTCACTAGCAGACGGAAGTGCGTTAAAGCACGACTGTCCCTCCTGGCCTCCTGAAGCCAAATCAGGCTGAAGTGAAGCCATGTGGGAAGGGAGTGCCAAACCTGCACCCTCTTTTCTCTCTGCAAGCATTTCAGTGTCAAATCCGATTAGGATAAGACTAGGAGGCCCCAGCCTAGCCCTTCAGTTACAGAGAGGAAGGGGCCAGCAGGCCTCGTTCCAGTTGAGGATTTGGCAGAGGGCTGGCCACTCAGAGATCCCACCCATGGAATGAGCTCTTCCCCTTGCGGTGGGTTTGAGCGCCCAAGAATTCCAGGGCGGCACTGAGAGGTGTGGAAACTGTGGGGAGGAAAAGCCGCTCGGGCCAGAGACAGATGGAGTCGTGCCAGGCGGCAAGCATCAGAAGGCACTGGGCTGTCAAGGGGTGGCCCGGCCACCACGCCCTGTTGCCTGACATCCAAAGGAACGGCCTGGGAAGTCAGGGTACCCACACTGCCTTGGAGAGCCAGCTCAGACACACCTACCAGTGTGTTTTAAGATGTAGCGGTAACACCAGCACCCCAGGGCAGCGTGGGATGGACCCACTGTCTGTACATCAGAGGGTGTGTGCGTACGTCTGTATTTCTTCATATATACATGCAACAGGGGTTCCAAATCTTGGCACTTTTTTTTTTTTTGAAGGACTAGAGAGCGCCCACGGTTCTCGAACTAGCCTCAGAGAGAGGAATTTTGATCACTCTGTAGTCGAAGGAACTACGGCCAGCCCCCTTAAGATTTTTTTGATGTGAACCATCCTAAAAGTCCTTATTGAATTTGTTACAATAATGGTTTCTGTTCTATGTTTTGGCTTTTTGGCCTTGAGGCATCTGGAATCTTAGTTCCACAACTAGGGATTAAACCTGCACCATCTGCATTGGAAGGCGAAGTCTTAACCACTGGACTGCCAGGGAAGTCCCTCCTTGGCACTCTTGTCTGGTGATAAATCCTTGCTGTGACTGTTTACAATAGCCAGGACATGGAAGCAACCTAGATGTCCATCAGCAGACGAATGGATAAGGAAGCTGTGGTACATATACATCATGGAATATTACTCAGCTGTTAAAAAGAATTCATTTGAATCAGTTCTAATGAGATGGATGAAACTGGAGCCCATTATACAGAGTGAAGTAAGCCAGAAAGATAAAGAACATTACAGCATACTAACACATATATATGGAATTTAGAAAGATGGTAACGATAACCCTATATGCAAAACAGAAAAAGAGACACAGAAGTACAGAACAGACTTTTGAACTCTGTGGGAGAAGGTGAGGGTAGGATGTTTCAAAAGAACAGCATGTATATTATCTATGGTGAAACAGATCACCAGCCCAGGCTGGATGCATGAGACAAGTGCTCGGGCCTGGTGCACTGGGAAGACCCAGAGGAGTCGGGTGGAGAGGGAGGAGGGACGGGGGATCGGGATGGGGAATACATGTAACTCCATGGCTGATTCATGTCAATGTATGACAAAACCCACTGAAATGTTGTGAAGTAATTAGCCTCCAACTAATAAAAGTAAATAAATAAATAAATAAATAAAATAAATAAATAAAAAACTGGAGAGAAAACACCGTTAAAAAAAAAATCCTTGTGTACGGTGTTAGAAAGTGTTCTAGTTTCATTCTTTTACAAGTGGTTGACCAGTTTTCCCAGCACCACTTGTTAAAGAGACTGTCTTTTTTCCATTGTATATCCTTGCCTCCTTTGTCAAAGATAAGGTGTCCATAGGTTCGTGGATTTATCTCTGGGCTTTCTATTCTGTTCCATTGATCTATATTTCTGTCTTTGTGCTAGTACCATACTGTCTTGATGACTGTGGCTTTGTAGTAGAGTCTGAAGTCAGGCAGGTTGATTCCTCCAGTTCCATTCTTCTTTCTCAAGATTACTTTGGCTATTCGAGGTTTTTTGTTTTTCCATACAAATTGTGAAATTATTTGTTCTAGTTCTGTGAAAAATACCGTTGGTAGCTTGATAGGGATTGCATTGAATCTATAGATTGCTTTGGGTAGAATAGCCATTTTGACAATATTGATTCTTCCAATCCATGAACACGGTATGTTTCTCCATCTGTTTGTGTCCTCTTTGATTTCTTTCATCAATGTTTTATAGTTTTCTGTGTATAGGTCTTTTGTTTCTTTAGGTAGATATACTCCTAAGTATTTTATTCTTTTTGTTGCAATGGTGAATGGTATTGTTTCCTTAATTTCTCTTTCTGTTTTTTCATTGTTAGTATATAGGAATGCAAGGGATTTCTGTGTGTTAATTTTATATCCTGCAACTTTACTATATTCATTGATTAGCTCTAGTAATTTTCTGGAAGAGTCTTTAGGGTTTTCTATGTAGAGGATCATGTCATCTGCAAACAGCGAGAGTTTCACTTCTTCTTTTCCTATCTGGATTCCTTTTACGTCTTTTTCTGCTCTGATTGCTGTGGCCAAAACTTCCAACACTATGTTGAATAGTAATGGTGAGAGTGGGCATCCTTGTCTTGTTCCTGATTTCAGAGGAAATGCTTTCAATTTTTCACCATTGAGGGTGATGCTTGCTGTGGGTTTGTCATATATAGCTTTTATTATGTTGAGGTATTTTCCCTCTATTCCTGCTTTCTGGAGAGTTTTAATCATAAATGAGTGTTGAATTTTGTCAAAGGCTTTCTCTGCATCTATTGAGATAATCATATGGTTTTTATCTTCCAATTTGTTAATGTGGTGTATTACGTTGATCGATTTGCGGATATTAAAGAATCCTTGCATTCCTGGGATAAAGCCCACTTGGTCATGGTGTATGATTTTTTTAATATGTTGTTGGATTCTGTTTGCTAGAATTTTGTTAAGGAGTTTTGTATCTATGTTCATCAGTGATATTGGCCTGTAGTTTTCTTTTTTTGTGGCATCTTTGTCTGGTTTTGGAATTAGGGTGATGGTGGCCTCATAGAATGAGTTTGGAAGTTTACCTTCATCTGTAATTTTCTGGAAGAGTTTGAGTAAGATAGGTGTTAGCTCTTCAGCACTGTTTATAATTGCCAGGACATGGAAGCAACCTAGATGCCCATCAGCAGATGAATGGATAAGGAAGCTGTGGTACATATACACCATGGAATATTACTCAGCCGTTAAAAAGAATTCATTTGAATCAGTTCTAATGAGATGGATGAAACTGGAGCCCATTATACAGAGTGAGGTGAGCCAGAAAGATAAAGAACATTACAGTATACTAACACATATATACGGAATTTAGAAAGATGGTAACGATGGCCCTATATGCAGGGTAGAAGAAGAGACGCAGAAGAACAGAACAGACTTTTGAACTCTGTGGGAGAAGGGGAGGGTGGGATGTTTCGAAAGAACAGCATGTATATTATCTGTGGTGAAACAGACCACCAGCCCAGGTGGGAGGCATGAGTCAAGTGCTCGGGCCTGTTGGGCTGGGAAGATCCAGGGGAATCGGGTGGAGAGGGAGGTGGGATGGGAGACCGGGATGGGGAGTTCGTGTAACTCTATGGCTGATTCACATCAATGTATGACAAAACCCACTGAAAAATTAAAGAAAAAAAAAATCATGGAAAAAAAAAAAAAAATCCTTGCTGTGGGTGGGCAGCTGTGCATTATAGGATATTTGGCAGCATCTCTGGCCTCAAACCACTAGATGCCAGCCCCCCGCCCCAGGCATGACAACCAGTAACGTCTTCAGACACTGCCAGCCGTCCCCAGGCTGGGGGTGAAATTGCCGCCAGTTGAGAATGTCTCTGGAAGGATCCGGGGAAACCCTGTAACTATAGTTGTTTCTGGAGAAAGAAATCAGGAGACTGAACAAAAAAAAAGTAGAAAGACAACCTGGTTTTCACTTGTTTGAACTTTATCACTTAAAAAAATTATCTAAAAATGTTAAAAAAAAAAAAAAAAAAAGGAGAGGCACAGACTAAAATAGCAGCTGCCTCTGGGGAGTGGGACTGGGTATGTGGGGGGCAGCGGTAAGAGGGAACTTCTCCCTACATGTCACTTTGTACTATTTGAGGAGGGTGAATATATTGTTCAAAAAAATAAATACAATTCAGATGAAAGGCACGGTAGAATAAACAAATGTTGTACCCACCTAAGGGGAAAAAAAAAGCACACCTGTTTTTAAAACACTGAGGAGATACCAGCTACCACAGACTATACAGCATGAGAAAGCTGGTTAGCCCACGTCAGGGGCTGTGGCGGGCACTCACATGTGAGTGAGCACGATGATGACGAAGGAACTCGGTCCACAAACATTCAGGGAACACCTACTTGGGCCCACCTGGTGACGGCCAGTGTGCACACACATGGTGCTCACTCTCAGCTGCGCCCTGGACAGAGGAAAGCGGGGAGGGGGCAGCGAATAACTGGGAGATGGGTGGAAGCGTGTGCCCACCGGATTCAAAGGCTGGGCTAGCCTGTCCAAGTCACGCTCTTGTCCCCAGTGGTGGTTTAGTTTCAGCTACACACCTCCATCACACCAAATTAATGTCATCAACACAAATTTTCTTGGTTTAGCAGAAACCCTTGAAAAATAATTCAGAAGGATGCTCTGATGCAGAGTTTAAGGACCAAAATTCATGCCCCACTTGAGGTTTTCACACACTCAGGCCACATGATGATCAAGTTTCATGGAAATGCAGGGGTGCGAGAGCCCTTTCCTCAGACTGAGAAACGCCAGTGACAAGACTTTTTGTGAGACACTGAAACACATAATGAGCTGCCTGGGCTGCTGGGTCTTTACTAGGAAAGCAGGAGAAAGGGGGTTCTCGGAGAAAAAAGTGTGGCCTGACCCCGGTGATCCTTGGGGTGTGCCAGCAGCTGAAGGGTGCTGGGGGCACTTGCCACAGGATTCCTGCGGTTTTGCATCTGGCCGGCTCACTCCTGCCAGGCTCCCAGAATCCTCGGGAGAAGGAAGGGGGAAGCGAGACGATTGGTAACAAGGTGGTGGAAACAGCTGCCAGGAGGGGCAGGGGATTGCAGGGAGCTCCATCACACAGAGGGGCATTCAGGTGTCAGCGTGCAGCTCCCAGCACACGGAGCCCCCAGAACGAGAGTCCCGGAGTAACATGAGCCAGTCACGTGCGAGTCCGGCCGGCCCGGCCACTGGGAAGAAGCCGGGTCGGCATCTCTCTTCCCGGGCCAACAGGAGACGGCCCCACCTCAAACACAAAATGGCCCAGGACCCGGTGAGAAAGACATTCTCTCGGCAGAGCAAATGAATACCTGGGCCACTGCAGAAGTGGGAACAGAGCTCTGGTCAAACGTCTGACTGCTTGACAGTCTAATGAGATGGCCTGAGAGTCTGCACTGCTTGTAATAAAAATATTTTTAAAGTTATGTAACTGGGTCGCCATGGAGTTTTTCCCTTCTTGTAAATATTACATAATTACGAGAAGGAGACACGCTTGTTGAAGACGGGGAGGCAGACAAGTTGGCTCAAGACACAAATTTGGGTACTGAGGCTGCTATGAGATACCTTCCAGAAGGTAACGTGGGCCCTGGGACCACAACAACAGCCTCGTTAGTGGGAACTGGTTAAACCACAGAGGCTCTGTGAACACACACTGGGTCCTGTAGCCTTGGGCCTTTCAAGATGGCCGTAAGCAGGGGCCGCACAGGCCACGTTTTCAGGGTATTTAGAACACTCCCTGGTTGTTTTGGAAAGCTCGGGCCCCACAGCAAAAACCAACAACATATCTGCCAGGCTTGACTTATTTCTCACTTCTTTTTAAATTTCCAAGTACTACCATGAAGAAAATACACAGCCCCTTGACTCAGGGTTGTTTTATTTCAAGATGAGGGACGCACACAGAGATGGAGTGAGGTGGCCTGGGAAACTTCTGAAAGGCGGCAGTGCTCCGGGAGCCCCAGTGTGGTGGGGACATGGGTGAAGGATCAGACATACCTGGGAGAGAAGGTAGAGAGAAACCGGCAGGCTGATCTTCGGTCGCTCTCCTCCCTGGTGAAGGTTGGGGGAATGAGAGAAGTCTGGGTTACACATGTGAGTGGTACGAAATACGAAAAGCCAGAGGCCGTCTGTCTGAATGAGCGGCGCCCAGCGCCTTCCAAGACCCCCCTTCCTCCAAGACCCTAAGGCTCTTCTCTCCTGGTGGCCAAGTCCACACTGCAAAACACACTCACACCGCATCCCATCTGACGGGCTTCCCAGGTGGGGCAGTGGTAAGGACCTGCCTGCCAATGCGGGAGACGTGGGATCAATCCCTGAGTCGGGAAGATCCCCTGGAGGAGGAAATGGCAACCCGCTCCAGTGTTCTTGCCTGGGAAATCCCAGAGAGAGAAGCCTCGCGGGCTATAGTCCAACGGGGTCCCAAAGAGTCAGACATGACTGAGCGACTCAACGAAAATCCCATCTGATACTATTTGCAAGGCTGCTAACCTTCCACCTGAGAAACCTTTCAGCATGAGTCACTGATTAGATGCTGGGCCCAAGAGAAGAACCAGCTCCTTAAATTACCAAGAATGTTAACCTCCCAGCTAGGGCACCGAGAGCCTAGCAAGAGAGGCCCCGGAGGCCTGCGCTCAGGAAGTGGGGCAGGGCGAGGTGAGGGCACCCTGATCCCAGAGAAGCCCCTCATCTGTACTGGGCTCCAACGAGCTCCATCTCCTACCAAGCCTGTAAGGATCTTCAGGACCCTTGTTGTGCTCAGGGAGGTCAACTGCCTGCTTCATGGTCACGAGGAAAGAGGCAGAATTTGAACTCAGGTCTGAAAACGCCAATTCCCCAGCTTTCTCTCCATTTCCAGAGCAGCATCAGGTCGCTCTCATTAGGGCTGCGGTTTTCTTTGAGTCACTTGTTTGTAGCGAGAAGCCCCGTGTTCTGTCTCCAAAAAGAAAGCTACACCCCCATCTTGCTGGGACACACAGAGCCTGAAATCCCTGCAGAGTAACCAGCTGGCTCTGTCCCACCTCCTGCCAAGGCCTCTGCCCCTGCATTCTCGGAGGTACTGGCCAAAGGTCCCCTCTCCTCGAGGTGGCATTTTTCTCGGGGGCGGGCACGCAGAACCACCAGCTCAGAATCACTTCGGGGGCAGGGTCCCAGTGCCCTCCAGACCCCTGAGCCAGAAACTCTAAGAAGAGGGAGAGGGTATATCTGAGAAAGTGCCCATGAACGGGCTCCAACCCTCCGAGGCCTCCGCCGCCTGTCACTTTGGACAGTCTCTGCCCCGGGATCTTTTCCTGGGTGCGCTCCATCCCCTGCCAGCCATTCAAGTTTTGCAGCCGGCTGGATCTTCTCCAAGTCAATTAGCTCTGGCAACTAGCCGAAAAAGTGAGCAGGGATGAGAGCACCTCAGGAGGACGCACAGAAACCAAAACCCTGAATTTGTAGAGGTTTCCTGTCTCCTTGATGTCAGTAATCTTTTCTCATTCATTTACTGTCCACACACACACATGCTCATATGCTCTGTCCGTCTCTCTCTCTCTCTCTCCTTCCCTCCCTCCCACACTCTCCTTCACCCCCCTCTCAGGAAAGAAAAGGGAAGGAAAGGAGTGTCCCTCAGGCTCCAAGCCGTGGTCCCTTGCAGAGCCCCATCCCCTTGGGGTGACTGCTCCTCCCGCCTGCAGACGCCCCCGCCCGGGCGCACCTTGTCCTGATTCTCCAGTGAGTACACGTAGAGCGGCAGGAAGAGCCTGTTGAGCAGGTGGTCCGTGAGCACGTCGTTGAGGAACTCGCAGTTGATGATGAGGATGTCGTTGAGATAGTGCAGGTGGTCCAGGTGCTCAGCCACCAGGTCACTGAGCTTCCCCCGATTCCGGTGCCTGCCCGGAGAGAGGCCCATCTCAGCCCCCACACCCAGGCTCAGAGCTGAACACCAATGGCCTGAGACTTAGGTTGCTGGGGGCGCTTCCTTCACAAACAAATATCTGAGCCAGTCTCAAGAGACACCTATCCTGGCCCTACCAGTAGATTACAGGAAGGAAACATGGACAGGTCCACTGCATTTGATTTTAGGGGACTAGAGGGATCCCCCCACTTTCTGGGGGCCTCAGTTCAATGGACTCCACCATCACCACCATGCTAAAGCTTAAGCTCCAATACTTTGGCCACCTTTTGCATACAGCCAACTCATTAGAAAAGACCCTGATGCTGGGAAAGATTGAGGGCAGAAAGAAAAGGGGACGACAGGGGATGAGGTGGTTGGATGGCATCACTGATTCAATGGACATGAGTTTGAGCAAGCTCAGGGAGATGGTGAAGGACAGGGGAGCCTGGTGTGCTGCAGTCCACGGGGCTGCAAAGAGTCGGACACAACTGAGTGACCAAACAATAACAACAACAATAATGGGATCCCCCCCACTTTCTGGGGCCCTTGGAACAATGGACCCCATCATCATCACCACAGTCCCAAACAAAATGGGTAAACACAGGAAAACCCAGGGAAGCTTTTAGCCAGGCACTTCAAACACGAGCAGCCACTGGTCCAAGTGGCAAGATCCCTGGCTCTTGAGATAAGCAGCATTAATGGAACAATAAATCCTCACTAATTAAATGCTCCTGAGAAGTTCTGAGGAAACAGGCAGGCCTCAACAGCCTCAGCCAACCTCAGTCCTGACCATAAGAGGGGCGCCACATGAAGACGTGACACCCCAGGTCCCAGGAGGCCCTGCCTGCTACCAGGGAAGACACAGGCACTGGGGCTGCTCAGGCCCTACGAGTGGATCAGCCTCACGCTCAACAAGGACAAAGACCTGAAACAGTCGATGGGGCCCGTTCCCCTCCCGCAGAGTGGTTATCTGCTGCAAAAAGCAATCTAGATCCAAGACCTTTTGTTTCTACTATGATTATTACTCAAGTAATAGATGACCACTGGAGGGGACAGACGACTAAAGAAGAAAATAAGAGCAAAAAGAAATCAAAGTCTCCCATAGTCCCACCACTAACAGATAAACAGTATGTTATTTCCATATGGAGGTGACAGAAATTCAGTTGAGCTATTTCAAATCCTAAAAGATGATGCTGTAAAAGTGTTGTACTTAATATTCCAGCAAATTTGGAAAACTCAGCAGCAGCCATAGCTCTGGAAAAGGTCAGTTTTCATTCCGATCCCAAAGAAAGGCAATGCCAAAGAATGCTCAAACTATCGCACAATTGCACTCATCTCACACGCTAATAAAGTAATGCTCAAAATTCTCCAAGCCAGGCTTCAACAGTATGTGAACTGTGAAATCCCAGATGTTCAAACTGGATTTAGAAAAGGCAGAAGAACCAAAGATCAAATTGCCAACATCTGCTGGATCATCGAAAAAGCAAGAGAGTTCCAGAAAAACATCTACTTCTGCTTTATTGACTACGCCAAAGCCTTTGTGTGGATCATAACAAACTGTGGAAAATTCTGTAAGAGATGGGAATACCAGACCACCTGACCTGCCTCTTGAGAAATCTGTATGGAGGTCAAGAAGGAACAGTTAGAACTGAACATGGAACAACAGACTGGTTCCAAATAGGAAAAGGAGTATGTCAAGGCTGTATACTGTCACCCTGCTTATTTAACTTATATGCAGAGTACATCATGAGAAATGCTGGGCTGGACAAAGCAGAAGCTGGAATCAAGATTGCTGGGAGAAATATCAATAACCTCAGATATGCAGATGACACCACCCTTATGGCAGAAAGTGAAAAAGAACTAAACAGCCTCTTAATGAAAGTGAAAGAGGAGAGTGGGAAAGTTGGCTTAAAGCTCAACATTCAGAAAACCAAGATCATGGCATCCGGTCCCATCACTTCATGGCAAATAGATGGTGAAACAGTGGGAACAGTGGCAGACTTTATTTTGGGGGGCTCCAAAATCACTGCAGATGGTGACTGCAGCCATGAAATTAAAGGATGCTTGCTCCTTGGAAGAAAAGCTATGACCAACCTAGACAGCACACAAAAAAGCAGAGACATTACTTTGCCAACAAAGATCCGTCTAGTCAAAGCTATGGTTTTTCCAGTAGTCATATATGGATGTGAGAGTTAGGACTATAAAGAAAGCTGAGCAAGGAAGAATTGATACTTTTGAACTGTGGTGTGGAGAAGACTCTTGAGAGTCCCTTGGACAGCAAGGAGATCCAACCAGTCCATCCTAAAGGAAATCAGTCCTGAATATTCATTGGAAGGACTGATGATTAGGCTGAAACTCCAATACTTTGGCCACCTGATGTGAAGAATTGACTCCTTGGGAAAGACCCTGATGCTGGGAAAGATTGAGGGCAGGAGGAGAAGGGGACGACAGAGGATGAGACGGTTGGATGACACTACCGACTCAACGAACATGAATTTGAACAAACTCTGGGAGATAGTAAAGGACAAGGAAGCCTGGCATGCTGCAATCCATGGGGTCACAAAGAGTCATACCTGACTGAGCAACTGAACACATGGGTTTAGAAATCCAATAGAACTGATGAGCAGATAGAAAAACACAGAAGCTCCTGGCCCTGCCTCCCCCATCCCTGCCCACTCTCCAGAGGAAGCAGTTTTCAACTCTTTTAGGGGTTTCCGTGGATAATTCCTCCCTCTATTTTGCAATCTGCAAGGACCTCTATTTTGTGACTGAGCCATTTTAGATAGTACACAAGGAGCTGCCTTGATGACAGAAATCTGTGTTCCCTCCGCCCCTCCCTACCCAGCAGTCATCAGCAACTGGTGTTGATATAATAACCAGTCACTGCAGTCACGTGGAGGACCAGGAGTTCACTTTCTTCCTTGAATAACTTTCGGTTCTTTCTGGAGCTGTGTTTCATCAAGTCTCATATTCATGACTATTCATATCTATAATTCCTTTTTTTTTTTTAATCGCTCAGTCATGTCCAACTCTCTGTGACTCCACGGACTGTAACCCACCACACTTCTCTGTCCATGGGATTTCCTAGGCAAGAATATCATAGTGGGTTGCCTACTCCAGGGGATCTTCCCAACCCAGGGATTGAACCTGAGTCTCTTGCATCTCCTGCATTGGCAGGTGAATTCTTTATGACTTAGCCACCTGTGAAGCCTCATCCATATCTATATGGGTCCTCATTCTCCCAACTGCTCTGTGATCCACAGAACCTTATTTCTTTGCCAATGTGGAAGCTAATATTTTCTCTCTCTAGCCCTCTGCAGCCCCAAGAGACCTCCTTCCTGAGTCTCTTTATCGTCCTGACCCCACCTAGGTGTACTTCTCACCAGATCTGGGCAAAGCCGTCACTCTGGGGCAGTGGTTCTCAACTGATACAATTTTCCCTTAAAGGAGACCTCTGTCTGGAGACAATTTGGTTTTCACAATTGGAAAGGGGCGCTACTGGCGTCTAGAGGGTGGAGGCCAGGGGTGCTGCTAAACACCCTATGAAGCACAGGATGCCCCACCACAAAGAATTACCTCGTTCGAGAGATGAACAGGCAGAGTTTGAGAAATCCTGTTTGAGACGTCTGTTTATCACCATCTTAATTTTTTCTTAAACAGATTTACTGATATAAAATTCACACACCAAAATCTTTACCCAAAGTATACAATTTAATGGCTCAGATGGCAAAGAATCTGCCTGCAATGCAGAAGACCTGGGCTTGATCCCTGTGTTGGGAAGACCCCCTGGAGCAGGAAATGGCAACCCACTCCAGTATTCTTGCCTGGAGAGTTCCATGGACAGAGAAGTTTGGTGAGCTACAGTCCATGGGGTCTTAAAGAATCAGACATGACTGAGTGACTAATACATATTCACAGAGTTTTCCAACCATTATCACAATCAACCTTAGGATATTTTTATCCCCTTGCCTCAAAAAAGCCCAGGCAGTCATTTTCCATTTCCGCACCCCACCCCACACACCCCTCCTCCAACCCTAGGAAACCACTAATCTATTGCTTCTATATGGATTTGCCTATTCTGGCCATTTCATATAAGTAGAATCATATAATATGTGGTCCCTTGCATCCTTTCACTGAGCATAATGCTTTCAAGGTTCACCCAGGGTGTTGTATGTGTTGATACTTTGGTCCTATTTATTGCCGAATATCATTCCACTGCAAGCTGTGTCTCATCCATCCTGAGATGGATATTGTGTGGTGTTTATCCAATCACTGGTGGAAGGTCATCTTCATCTTTATACCAGCCACCCAGCACCCCCTCTATGGGTGCACTCAATTCATTTACCCTATTCCTCTCTGGGAGGTATGTGAGTGGTTTCCAACTTTCTATTGCTAACAATAGTGGAAATCTGGGTGGAACCTTTCAGAGTATGGAAGTCTATAGTCTGCCTACGCACAGGGGCGGGGTGGGGGGTGGTGTTAAGTTTTATTCTAGTGTTTGGCTTTTTTCTCAATGAGAACAGAATTCTCCCCAAAGCATTCTGTCCACCTAATAGGCATCCTGGGGTAATCACTTACTCTTCATCTGTTTGTACACAGTTATCAAGCTCGATCACGTGGCTCCCAATGAACCAGACCAAATTGGAGAAGTAAGGGACAGCGGTTTTATCTCTGATATAGTGCAGCATGGCCTGGTTATCCACTGAGAAGATTCACAAAAGAAGAGAAAAAAAAAAAGTCAAGCTACCAAAAGGAACTTGAGGGGAGATTTTTTAAAAAAAATGCAATGAAAAAGCCCTCTACTATAATCTGACTCTTTTCTGTCTTTCCTGGAAATACTTTAAAATGGTTGCCTTATTCAGAAAACTATGAAGGTAGTTATGTTATTTTTATAATTAACAAAATCAATGAATCAGGGTTAAACATTGCTAGTGCATGAGGAAACCTTATCAGCAGTGCATTTAGCTAGACTACGATGAAAACTACACCATTCTCAAGCAAGTTTCTCGTATTTGCATGTAAGGGTAAGTCAAGAAAGCAGAAAACCAGAAGTTATTAACTTACATGACACTGGAATAAGGAACACAGGAATCGTCATTGAAGGAAAGGCAAAAAACAGACAACAGTTAACAGGGTTAGGAGCTGGGAGGGTGAGACAGCTGCTCAGAGGGGCAGAGAGCTAGGGCAGGAGGCATCTAAACAGAAAGACACAGGTTAGAAGAGAGCAGAGAGCAGGAGGCGGCAGGGCTGGGGCTCAGACTGGGTCATGAGTCCAGAGGCCTATGGGCTGGCCGGTAACCGGTGAGCGAAGCCAGCAGGCCCAGTGGGTGAACGGAGGCGCACGGCCTGACCCCATAGCAGCAATTCTTGGCGCCGGTTCACCCCTGCCTTGCAGGACTGTGCGCCCGCAACAGCCACATCTACCTTCTCAAGTCAGAAATCCAGGCTGTGACTCCAGCTCTCTTGTTTTAAATGTCGATGACTATGTATTTTTTCAAAAAATATCTAAACCAATGAAAACTTGTCTGAGAGCTGGATTTGGCCCCCAGGTTATGACCCCCAAATGGTACCCACTCTGAGCTCTTAGAAGGCTCTCCAGGCTAAGGCCATCCCAGAACCAGGCTGGAGTGAGTCCCCGAGCAGCACCTAAACCCCCCTCCCAATTAGGGGTCAACCCTAGTAATAACGTCTTAACTTGAGAAGGTCAAAGCATCTGGTCCCTGAGAAAACAGGGTCCCGGCTCCAGGGTGGGGACTACACGGGAAGTGACCTAGGCGTTGTTGGGCAGAGAGCCCAGCACACTCCAGGCCAGGAGACTCATGTCCAGCCAGCCTTTGTGCCCCTGGGGGCGAGAAGCCACAGAAGGGCTTTCTCCTGGGGGCAGTGATTTGGGCGTTCAGTACTTTTTGAGAGAGGAGGAATTTGTTGTTGGGCTTTGCAGCAGGTTGAGAATACAACATTGCCCCCTGCTGTTTGCAACAAGAAATGCGCTTGTGCATTATTTACAGATAACACGCCTCCTGGCGGTACTGAAGTATATTTTACAGGCCAAGGGGCAAATTCAAAGACTCGTTTGAGTTTCAAAGACAGCTGTGCCTTATCTAATTAACACACGTGCCTCTCTTAGGCCATCACGCCTTCCCTGTGTCGGCACTGTGGGAGACTTTCCCATGCAGAACTAAGGGTGCGTGGACAAGGCGGAGGCACAGGAATTTATGTAAGGGGGTGGCTACATGGTCCATGATGACAACCTTTCATGAGACAGGTAACCCCAGCCATAAATGAACTCCCTGTCACCACCACAGAACTGTCTGTAGGCACTCAGGAGAGCAAGCACTAGCTGTCACGTTAGAAACCCAACAAGGCGCAAGCTCACAGGGTAACTTACCTTTGTAGACGTTTAAGGTTATGGTTCTTACAGCAATTCTGACCATGCTTTCAGGGTGGTTGAAAAATTTGATGGCTTCTGTGTACAGGGCGAAGTCATTAGTGTGCTAAAACACAAGAAGTACCCAAAATGAGTCACACCCCCATTGACAGGCCTGCCCCCACCCCGGATTTCTGAACCCTATCAGTGAAAGTTGCTCAGTCGTGTCCGACTCTTTGTGATCCCATGGAATTTTCCAGGCCAGAATACTGAAGTGGGTAGCTTTTTGCTTCTCCAAGGGATCTTCAAAACCCAGGGATCAAACCCAGGTCTCCCACATTGCAGGTGAATTTTTTACCAGCTGAGTCACCATGGAAGCCCAAGAATACGGGAGTGGGTAGCTTATCCCTTCTCCAGGGGATCTTCCCAACCCAGGAATCAAACCAGGGTCTCCTGCATTGCAGGTGGATACTTGACCAGCTGAGCCACCAGGGAATCCTATCAGAGACGTCAGTAAAACACACACACAGCACCCACGTGAACCTTAAGCCAGTGGTTCACTCCCTATGAGGAACATGGAGAGGGGTGAGACAGTGAGACCATGGAAGAAACAGAAATGGGTCCAGCCAACAGCAGGCCTAGGTTCAGGATCTGTTCCACCACTCTTAGCTGTGTGATGTAGTATTTCTAAGTCTCCATTTTGACATCTGTAAAATTCCCACTTCGTGGTTGCTAATATTAAATGAGATTATTTCAGGTGCAGTGCCCGATACCGAAGGAGCACTCGACGATAATTCCAGATGTGGTTATTAGATTCTGCTTCAACAAGCAGCATTTCAAAAGGCAAAGTGCAAAGTCTGACTACATTTAGAACATCTTTTAGCTAATAGATAGGCTTCCCTAGTAGCTCAGTTGGTAAAGAATCTGCCTGCAATGCAGGAGACCCAGGTTCAATCCCTGGGTCGGGAAAATCCCCTGGAGAAGGGACTGGCAACTCACTCCAGTACTCATGCCTGGAGAATGCCATGGACAGAGGACCTGGCAAGCTATAGGCTATGGAATCGCAGAGTAAGACATGACTGTGCTTTCCTTTCCTTTTGCTAACATATATCTCCATTGGAAACACTACAAGTGGAAACATTACCATGGAAGAGGAGGGTCTTGGGAATCTTCTGCCATTAGAAAGGGGTTATCAGAACAGATCAAAACCAGAGAAGAGATCAAAACCGTTCAGAACCAGAGAGGTGGAGCCTTAAGGAAAAGGCACACAGGACCTGGGCAGGAGCATGAAATGACGTGCTCTGCTGCCCTCTTCTGGCCAGTGTTTCGCATGGCGCCCGATGAGACTGGAAGGCACCCCCAGGTAGGGAAGCCGGAACCAGCGACCTTCAGTGAGGTGACGCCTGTCTAATGAGGGCAGCGCGACTCTGAGCACTAGACACAGGTGTGCACCTAACAGGTGGCAGCTACGGCACCAGCCCACAGAAACGGAAACCAAGTCCACCTCAAAGATCAGGCTCCTGTGACTCCTCCGGGATCAGCTGGATATGCTTCCAGAAGCATCACCACGGCCCCAGAATCCCTGCGTCCTGCCCTCCCCGCCCCGCCCCCCCAGCAGCTGCACAGAAGCCCAGCTGCACCTGAGCTGGGGAAGAACCTGGCCCCCACTCCGGTCTGAACTTCGCAGGTGGGTTTCCTTCTGCCCGGGAGAGCCTCTGGGAGAATGCAAACAGCACCCCTCGGTCTCTGGACACAGTCAGTGAGCACCTACTGTGTACCAGGCACCGGGCCACACGTCAATCTTCTAAACCACCCCACACCTTGTGGGTGGCAGCTAGTATTCCTTCCCTTGTAAAAGAAATGGACCGTGTGGTGGTTGAGTTTTAACGAAAGCGTTTTCAGGAATGATATGTAAGCAAGAGGCCAGTTTTTGCTCACTACAAATCTAGACAAAACAAATCAAAGCGCAGGAGGCTGTTGCCACATCCTACGAAAACAGCTGGGTGGATTTTGCCCAAACTCAGAGGAAATGTCTGGGACCGTGGTCTGACTTCAAGTACAGGTTGTGCAGCGTATGTGACCACTGATCAGAGGACACCTGCCGGACAAACAGCCACCTGCCATGGCTGTGTGGCAGCTGGCCTCCAACATGGCCCAGCGACCCTCACCTCCGAGAGTTACACCCTGTGCCTCCTTCCACGCTGAGTCAGGGCTGGCCTGGGCAGCCTAAAGAAGACAATGGAAGACAGTGTGTGGCTTCTGAGGCCCTGTCAGGAAAGGCGTTACAGCTTACCTTGGAGTCTTGGGATCATTTATTCTATGGGACGCCAACTGCCACGCCAGGAGGACGCCCGAGCAACCCCCTAGAAGGGACTGTGTAACTGAGGCCTCCCAGCAACAGCCAGCGCTGAATGGTCAGCCATGGGGATGAGCCACCCTGGAAGCAGATCCCCCAACCCTAATCCAGTCTCCGGATGATTGCAGCCTTGCGAGAGACTGAGCCAGAACTGCCCTGCCATTCCCCAACACCAGACACGCTGTGAGAGAAATGTGACAGAATTCTGACCAGCAAGACGGGAAAGGAAGTCTGCTGGAGGCTTCTGGGAAAGAAGTTTTGGGGAAAGTTAGAAGGGGGCACAAGAAAGGACGTGATCTCATCAGGCTTTTCAGCAGTGGCAGTGAGTATGTGGTGTCTGGACTTCTGCAGCCATCCTGAGACCATGAGGGGTTTGAGCCTAGAGACAGATGCCAGCTCAGCAGGGCAGGACGATGGAAAAGTCTGGGTCGCTCACAAAGTGATCGAGCCACAGGATAAGCCAGTCCCAGGAGGGCCAGAATCTGTACTTTTTGGAATGTGAGATTTATTGACCTGATCGCTCAAGCTCTTCTTAACTGTAAGAACAATGGCAACTCATTTATTTAAATTGTTAGTAATTCTCCCAAAGAATATCAGGGATTTTAGCGTATAAAGCACAACAAGGGCTACAGTTTTAGGGAGTCAGGTACGTACTAGCTGCTTTGAAGACATCACCTCATTTAATTCAACCCCTGGAAAACCCTTCAAGGTAGAAACTATCATCACCATTTCTCAGATGAAGAAATTGAGGCTCAGAGAACTAAGACTCCTTTAAGGTCACATAACAGGGAGGTGGCAAAGTTGGGTTTGACTGGAGTCGTCACTGTTTTGCCAACAGAGGAACACAACCCCATGTTAATTTCTGGGCACTTCTCCCTACCAAGAGTATCATGCTCTCAGGTAGCACAAATTGAATTTTACATTAAAAACAGAAAAGGTAACTTGATCCATTAAAAAAGCAAAAAAACAAAACCCTGCCAAGGTCAAACAGTTGCTATGAAATAGTGAATCAGGAAACGGTGAATGCATACGTGCTTTGTAAACAGACACAAGGTCACCCGAACCAAAGGCGCTGCTTGAACTGGCTAGCTTCCAACCAAACATGCCTCTGTGCAGCTACTTACCTCATTGTAAAAGAAATGGACCGTGTGGTTGTTGAGTTTTAACGAAAGTGTTTTCAGGAATGATATGTAATATGCCATAATCTCCTCATCAGAAAAGTCGAACTTGTGGACAATGATAGAATTTACATAGTTATTAGAGAGCAAATAATCTAGAGGGAGAAAAAAAGAAAAGAAAAAAACAACAGGTTAATTAATTCATGCCGGAGGAAAGACAAGCAGAGAAAGTCCAGGAACGAGCAGATGACCATGTGAAGGGACTTGAACCAGTCAGGCTGACAGGGAGCAGCTTACCCTTTAACCAGCACAGAAATCAGCCAACATGCGTAGTCACTACAAAGTTCAAGAGCGAGGCCCCAGAAAGCCCAGGACACGGCTGCCTCCCACACCAGACAGAAGAACCCTCGAGCATTTTCCTCTGTTGCTAGCAAAGTTCAGTGAGAGGGCCGGTGGTGGGGCAGATCAGGTGCTATGTGGGCAGTTTCACAAACCACCCACAGATGAGGGTCAGCTGCACCGTGTCTTATGAAAGATGGCCCCATTTTGCCATCAGAAGTCACACTGTCACCCTTGAGTGCCACAGCGGGCTCCGCATGGCTTTTCCCTTCCTATAGAGGTAACACGATTTCATAGAGGCCCCTGGAGGCTGAACCTCCACAACCCGGCCAGCACCAGGCGGACTGCTTTGCATCGTCATTCAGTGAACCTGCAGAGTAGGCCTTGTTTGCCCTGTTTTGCAGGTGAGTAAAAACACTAAGGTTAATTAATCTGCCTGAGGACGGACAGACAGCAAGTCAGGAATGGAATTCAAACTTCAGTTCACTGTCCTGTGTTAATACCATGCCCTCATGGGGGCCACGGACTTCCCTGGTAGCTCAGCTGGTAAAGTATCCGCCTGCAATGCAGGAGACCCCAGTTCGATTCCTGGGTCTGGAAGATCCGCTAGAAAAGGGATAGGCTACCCACTCCCATATTCTTGGGCTTCCCTGATGGTTCAGTTGGTAACGAATCTGCCTGCAAGGTGGGAAATCTGGGTTCGATGCCTGGGTTGGGAAGATCCCCTGGAGAAGCAAAAGGTTATCCACTCCAGTTTTCAGGCCTGGAGAATTCCAAGGACTGTATAGTCCACGGGGTTGCAAAGAGTCGGACACAACTGAGTGACCTGCATTTCACGTGGGGCCAAGGAGGAAAACTGGATAACGAGGCCGTGGGGCACTGGATCCACAAGGGGGTGGCCATCCTGCTAAGCTCCCAGGCCCTGCTGGGAGAGAGCTTCCCGTGGTGAGAGCTTCCAGCTGTCCAAAGGAAGCTAGAAAATACAGATCTTAGTGTTGTCACTTCTGAAGTTGAAATATCAGCCACTAGATCTACTCGTTTTGGAAGCTGTGCTTGCCAGCAAAAACAGCCTACAGAACTCCTGCCACTCATGGGCCTGCAGTCTGCAGTCTCGGCCTTGGGCCCTGGCCAGACAAGTGTCCTCTGAGTCCTCACCGGCCACCCTGCGAAGCTAGCGCTGCCATGCCCACCGTCTGCCCTTCCATTCTGGCTGCCTCCCCACAGATGGGTAAAGGCCGGGCACGACCCACACCAGCATACGGGCAGACTCAGCGAGGCGGGAGAGTGGGCCGGCGCCTCTCTACTTCTGGCTGTGGGACCAGCAACATGGCCTCCCCGGAGCTTATCAAGACTTGCGGGGTCTTGGGCCCCAGCCTTGACCACCTACTCAGATCTCTGGGTGGGCGCAGCGATCTGTGTGTTAAGAAGGCCCGCTGGGCTTCCCCATCATGCTCACATCTCAGAAGCACTGGCTTCAAAGGTAAACTTGGACCCACACTGCCTCAGCGGCTTCCCAGCTGGGTGACCTTGGGCAGGATGCTTACGCTCCTCACTCCCCAGCTTTCCCATCTGCAAACAGGAATTAACGGGACCTTCCTCACGTGAGGAAGCAGGTAAAGCAGGAAAAGCTCTGCGGACACTGAGGAGCCCTCTATGGCGTGAGCTACCACACTTCACCTCCGTGCTCGGACTTGGAGACCCCGAACCTCCACCCCCAGTCCACCCGTCGCCATGACTGCTGTTCTTGGGGAAACAGAAAAAAAACAGCAAGTTGTTTGATGCCAAAGAGGTACCTAGCTTAGGCCACTCAGAGAATTACTGAAAAGGTTGGAACTACCAAATACCAAGAGCCATCCAGGAGCACGGGACGAGTGGCCGCAGGGAGGGCACGCTGCCAGGGTGGCCTCAGGACGGTCTCCGAGGCGCTGCAGGTAGGACATCAAGTCTGTCGCTTTCAAAATCTCAATTATGACAATTCTTGAGGTAAATCTTACAGCTCACTCTAACAGAAGAGGCAGTGGGGTCCTAAGAATTTTACCACATTTCAAAATGAGGAAAATCCCATGGACAGATAAGTCTGGCTGTGCTACAGTCCATAGCGTCACAGAGTCAGACATGACTGAAGCAACTTAAGCACAAAAATGAGGCTGTACACAATCATACAAAATCTATGCATACTAAGTCGCTTCAGTCGTGTCTAACTCTTTGTGACCCCATGGACTGTAACCTGCCAAGTTCTTCTGTCCACAGGATTCTCCAGGCAAGGGTATGAAAGTGGGTTGCCGTGCCCTCCTCCAGGGGATCTTCCCGACCCAGGGATCGAACCCGTATCTCCTGCACCTCCTGCATTGACAAGCGGATTCTTTACCGCTAGTGCCACCTGGGAAGCCCAAAATCTACAGGACGCAACAAAAGCAGTCCTAAGAAGGAAGTTCAAAGTGACACAAGTGAAAGTCAAAGTCACTCAGTCCTGTCCAACTCTTTGTGACTCCATGGACTGTCTCTAGGCCAGAATACTGGGGTGGGTAGCCGTTCCCTTCTCCAGGGGATCTTCCCAACCCAGGTCTCCTGCACTGCAGGTGGATTCTTTACCAGCTGAGCCACAAGGGAAGCCCATATGGGCCTTCCTCAAAAAAAGAAAATCTCAAGAAAAACAACCTAACCTACCCCCTAAAAGAAATAGAAAAAGAACAAACAAAACCTCAAGTCAGCAGGAGGAAGGAAATAGTAAAAATCAGAGAGGAAATAAATAAAATAAAGAAAATAATTTAAAAAATCAATAAAACCAAGAGCTAGTGTTTTGAAAGGATAAACAAAATCAACAAACCTGTGGCCAGGCTCCCCAAGAAAAACCAGAGAACCCAAATAAACAAAATAAGAAATGAAAAAAGAGAAATAACAACTGATACTGCAGAAACACAAAAAGAAAAAAAATCACAAGAGTATACTCTAAAGGGTCATATATGCCAACAAAGTGGACAACCTAGAAGACATGGACAAGTTTCTAAAAACATACAGCCCTCCACAACTGAATCAAAAAGAAATAGACTAATCACTAGAAGGGAAACAGAATCTGTAATTCAAAAAAAGAAAAAACTCCCTTCAAACAAAAGTCTAGGACCAGAACCAGATGGCTTCACTGGGGAATTCTACCAAGCATAAAAGAACTTGCAGTGATCCTTCTGAAACTCTTTCAGGACTTCCCTGGTGGTCCAGTGGGTAAGAACCTGCCTGCCAATGCAGGCAACACCAGTTTGATCCCTGCTTTGGGAAGATTCCACATGCCACAGGGCAACTGAGCCCATGCGTCACAGCTACTGAAGCCTGCGTGCCCTAGAGCCTCTGCAGCAAGAGACACCAACGCAATGAGAAGCCTGTGCACCACAATTAGTGAAAGCCCTAGCACAGCAACCAAGACCCAGCGCAGCCAAAAGTAAATAAATTAATTAATTTTTAAAAAGTCAACACTTCCAAAAGACTGTAGGGGAGGGAACACTCCCAAATTCCTTCTATGAGCCACCAAGACCCTGATACTAAAACTAGACAAAGATACTACTAGAAAGGAAAATTACAGGCCAGTATCTTTGATGAATATAGATGCAAAAATTTTGATCAAAATATTAGCAAACCACATCCAACAACAGATAAAAAAGATCTTACACTGTGATCAAGTTGGATTCACCCTAGGGTCACAAGGATCGTTCAACAACGCAAATCAATTAGTGTGATATACCAAATCAACAAAACGAAAGACAAAAGTCACATGATCAGCTCAACAGATACGGAAAAAGCATTTGATAAAATTCAACATTCATTCATGATAAAAATTTTCACGGAAGTGGGTCTAGAGGGAACATATCTCAATATAATAAAAGTCATTTATGACAAACCCACAGCCAACTTGATACTCAATGATGAAAAGCTGAAAGCCTTCCCACTAAATTATGTAACAAGACAATGATGCCCACTCTTACCACTTTTATTCACATAGTATTGGAAGTCTTAGACATAAAAATGAGACAAGGAAAAGAAATAAAAGGCATCCAAACTGGAAGGTGGAAGGGCATAGGTAAAATTGTCATTACATGCAGATGATAAGATACTCTGTAAAGAAAACCCTAAAGGTGGTGCCAGTGGGAAAGAATTCACCTACCAATGCAGGAGACACAAGAGATGTGGGTTCAATCCCTGAGTTGGGAAGATCCCTTGGAGAAGGAAATGGCAACCCACTCCAGTATTCCTGCCTAGAAAATTCCATGGACTGAGGAACCTGAAGGCTTATAGTCCATGGGGTGGCAAAGCACATATGCACACAAAGATTCCACAAAAAAACTATTAGAACTGATAAATGAACTTAGGAAAGGAGCAGGATGTAAGATTAACATACAGAAATCTGTCACATTTCTTTACACTAACAATGAAATATCAGAAAGTTAGAGAGAGAAAAAAAGACAATCCTTTTTAAAATCATGTCAAAAAAAACACCCTAGGAATAAACCTGATCAAGGAGGTGAAAGATACACACTGAAAAGTAAAAAATTTTGAGAAAGGAAACTGAAGATGCTCTGAGGAGATGGAAAGACACCCCAAGTGCCTGGATTGGAAGACTTAACATAGTTAAAATGGCCATACTACCCAAAGCAATCTATAGATTTAATGTGATCCCTATCAAATTACCCATGATGTCTTTCACAGAAGTAGAAAAAATAATCCTAAAAATTTATATGGAACCATAAAAGAACCAGAACTGCCACAGCAATCTTGAGGAAAAAGAACAAAGCTAGAGGCATAACCCTCCCAGATTTCTGACAATACTACAAAGTCACAGTCATCAAAACAGTGTGGTATTGGCACAAAAACAGACAGATTTATGGGCCAGAATAGAGATCCCAGAAGTAAACTTTCACACCTACAATTGACTAACCAAGCAAGGCAGCAAGAATATACAACGACAAAAAGGCAGTCTCTTCAGCAAGCAGTGTTCCAAAGCGAGAGCGCCATATGTAACTAAATGAAGGGAGAACATACTCTCTTACCAAACACAAAAATAAATTCAAAAATGACTTAAAGACTTAAATTCATGACACCATAACACTCCTAGTAGAGAACATAAGCAAAACATTCTCTGACATAAATTGTACCAATGTTTTCTTGGTCAGTCTCCCAAAGCAATAGAAATAAAAAAAAAATAAACAAATGGGACCCAATCAAATCTATAAGCTTTTACACAGCAAAGGAATCCATAAACAAAATGAAAAGACAAACTACAGAATGGGAGAAAATATTTGCAAATGATGTGACCGACAAGGGCTTAATTTCCAAAATATACAAACAGTTCACACAGCTCAATATCACAAAAATAAACAACCCAATCAAAAAACGGGGAGAGAAGACCTAAACAGACATCTTTCCAAAGAAGACATACAGATGGCTGACAGTCACAAAAAAAAAAGATGCTCAACATCACTAATTATTAGAGAAATGAAAATCAAAACTACAATGAGTTGATCACATCATTCTGCTCAGAGGTGATATCATATCACCTCATTCTGGTCAGAATGGCAATCACCAAAAAGTCTACAAATAATAAATGCTGGAGAGGGTGTGGAGAAAAGGGAACCATCCTGTACTGTTGGTGGGAATGCAAACTGGTGCAGCCACGAGGGAGAACACGATGGAAGTGCCTTAACAAACTAAAAATAGAACTAGAATATTATCCATCAATTCCACTCCTGGTCATATATCCAGAAAAGATGAAAACTCTGGCTTGAAAAGACACACGTACCCCAGTGTTCACAGCAGTACTATTTACAATAGCCAAGACATGGAAGCAATCCAGGTGTACATCAATAGATGAATGGATAAAGATGATGTCACACACACACACACAGAGGGATATTAGCCACAAAAAGAATGAAATACTACCATTCACAGCAACAAGAATGGACCTAGAGATTTTCATACCAAGTGAAGTAAGTCAGACAAAGACAACCTGTGATGTCACTTTTATGTGGACTCTTAAAAAAAAAATGATACAAAGGAACTTATTTACAAAATAGAAACAAACTCACAGATAACAAACTTTTGGTTGCCAAAGTGTAAAAGCAGGGCAGGGATAAATTTGGAATTTGAGATTACTAGATATGCACTACTATATATATTTATTTTATACTATACATAATATTTTATACTATGTATAATATTTTATACCATAGACAGAGATATATTTTACACTATATATATTGTGCTAAGTTGCTTCAGTCGTGTCTGACACTTTGTGATTCTATGGACTGTAGTCCTTCAGGCTCCTCTGTCTGTGGGATTCTCCAGGCAAGAATACTGGAGTGGGTTGCCATGCCCTCCTCCAAGGAATCTTCCCAACCCAGGGATCGGACCCAGGTCTCCCGCACTGCAGGCAGATTCTTTACTGTCTGCCACCAGGGTTGCCTATAATATACTAATATTACTACATATAAAACAAATAACAAAGACCTACTGTATAGCACATGGAACTATCTTCAATATCTTATTAAAAAATGAGGTTACATATATCACAAATCTAAGTGTATAGCTTGATATATGTGGCAATGTATAGGAGTTTTAAGTACTCGTACTTATGTGTGTATATATTTACTTGTGTGTGTATATATATATATGTGTATATAAAGGTGCACATACACATACACCTCACACCTCTTAGGTGTCCAGTGCGATGAATTTTTGCAAATAAATGCACCAGGTAAGCACCACCCTTGTCAGACAGTGCGCTTCCAGCTCCTGAAAGACACTCACAGCCCTGCTCCATCCGTCCCCTCTCCCCGGGACAGAACCTCAGCCTAACTCCCCACACCGCAGACTCGTTCTGCCTGCTCCTAAACTCTGTGTGGTGACTCACACGGGAAGCCCCCACCTGGCGTGTGGCCTCTCACTCATCACCACGGCCCAGTTATCCATGTCGCTTCCTTTGTCTCCTTGTGGCTACACAGAATCCTGTTCTCGGAACAGGCCACGACCTTCCCACCCAGAATCCACACTTGCAACAAGGAGCCAGGTGAGGCTGCTTCGCTCTACTGTGTCTGGCCTGCTGTGGTTGGCGGAGGGGGAGGAATGGACCGGCAGGAGAAGGAATGTCGGCCCTGCTGGGACTGCAGGTTCCTGGGTCACCAGAGACATAGACGCCTGTGCTGACTGCTGGGGGTGAGCGGCCTGCGGCCTGCCGGCTGCACCCCAAGCTGGAAGAGCCCTGCGCTCCCATGCATCCCCCGCGGGACTTTTCCGGGCCTCCAGACCGGACTCTGTGGGTGGCAGGGCCACGGTGGGGGCGGTGCAGGCGCCTCTATTATTCGACTGGGATTTTTCTACTACGCCCTCGCCGCGTGGCCAGCTTTCTGTGGTATCCTTTTATAATAAACCCAGGAGTCTCTAAGTAATCTCAGTCTCTCGGGCCTGACGTCACTTAGGTCACCAAACCCCACAGGCAACAGGTGCACTCGTGAAGTGCCCGCCTGTAATAATGAAAGCCCGGGAACCACCCAGACACCCGCAATCATGTTAAGTAAGCTATGGCCCAGAAAGAGGCGGCTCTTGAACCAAACGACGCTGGGATACATGAATGGACAACACGAAAATCTAAGATACAGTAGAAAGCAGATGGCAAAACAGTAGGTGTTAACACTGAACTGTTAGGGTGAGATTCTCCAGAACTTCTGCTTTCTATAGCTTTTTCATTTGACTTTTTGTTGTTGTTTTACAGTGGAGACATTTTCTTCCTATAATCAGAAAATTAAAAGCAAAAGTCACCCATCCTTCTCACCCCATACATCCAAGTTCTATAAAAACAGAGTACTTTTTACTGCCTTGGCAGGGCTTATGAAAGTGCTCTGGTGAATTCCCTGCAGGGCCAGCAACATCTGCCTGGGTTTTCTTACAGCACAATATCCTCTTTAGCCCTGAGGCAAGAGAGGCCCTGTGATCCAGAAAGCCCAGCATTTTCTATTGCCCCCAACCCCCCCCCTCAATCCCGTAGCCCTGAGGTCAGCTGGGTTACCAGAGAACCACCACATGGGGGAACACTGGGTTTAAGGATAAAGCCAGCTTTAACTGGAAACTTCCACCTGCCAGACCCACTCTACGCTGTGCACACCCGCTCTCACACTTGTCCTCAAGCCACTCCAGTCTCCAGGTACTCAGATTCTCTCCACTTCAGAGAGGCAGAAACTGCCGCTTGGCGAGTCAGCGCCCTGGAATATGCGTGGGGCGTATGTTGGCAGTACCGGGCCTGGGACTTGCTTGGCTCTCAGTCCATGACTTGCAATACGGAGCTGGGCCTTCCCCTCTCGGAGTTTTCAGAAACTGCCCGCAATTCACATCCAGCGTAACCAAAGCTGTTAACAGGGAAACCACTCAGGGAGAGTGAGTCAAATCACATTTGCCAGTTCACATACAGGGGGAAGCCTCAGGCGTCTCCTGGGACAGCAATGCCATCTAGTGGCCATTTCCGGGGACAGCAGCACCATCCAGTGGCCGCGTCCAGGACAGCAGCGCCATCTAGTGGCCGTCAGCCAGCAGCTCTTTCCTCCCCTGCCTACTCCCTCCTCAGGGGAAACGCTTTTCTCACCCGTTTTGGGGGCCAAGAGCCTGCCTGTGACACAGGCATCCCATCACTTGTCTTCTCTTCCCTGCTTCCAGCAGGCAGGCCCTGAGGCTTGGTGCGGTCATCTTGGAATAAAAAAGCTTTTGATCAAGCACAGAAGATTAGGAGCTAAACCAGGGTTTCGCACCCTGGGCACTGTTGACATTTTGGGCTAACTATTCCTTTATTGTGGGAGGCTGTCCTGCATGTTGTGGGATTTTAACAGCATCACTGACCTCTGCCCAGAGGCCAGTAGCACAGCCTTCCCCGGCAAGAATGTCTCCAGACACTGACAAATGTTCATTGGGAGCACAGTCACCCCAGCTAATGACCACTGAGTTAATTCGCCTGGGCTGAAACCCCTTCTGGATTCCGGCCTTGCTAGAGCTGTGACCTGGGGCCAGTGACTCAGACTCTCTGAGTATTAAATCAGGGCACTGACAGCACCCGCCTCGCAGGGTGGCTGTTTCAGACGAGGAGTCTGGGGCTCAGCAAGGGCCGGGGAGAGGCTCCGAGTTACACCTCACCGGTGCGCCACTGGAGCTGAAGCACGCAGGTCAGGGGCCAAAGCCACGCCCTTGGCCACGTTCTTCCTCATCCTGCTGCTTCCAGTGCTTATTCTGTTGGCTGTTAGCGACCCAAGCTCTTTAATAACGGGTTATAAAGAAGACATGAAATACCCCCAGAACCACCCAGCAGAGGGGAGTCCTCTCTTAGCCCTACCATGCAGGGATTAAAAATGGCACTAGGGACTGAACTGTGTGCCCCCAAAACTCATGTGCTGAAACCGTAACCCCCAAAGGGACTGTATCTGGAGACGGAGGCTTTCAGGAGGTAATTAAAGGTCACATGAGGTCAGAGGGTGGGGCCCTGATCCAAGAAGACTGGTATCTTTACAAGTAAAGGGAGAGACATCAGAATTCTCTCTCCACGTGCACAGAGGAACGAACATGTGAGGACATAAAGAGAAAGAGGCCCTTGGCAAACCAGGAAGACAGGCCTCACCAGAAACCAGCCCCGGCGCCACCATGATCTTGGACTGCCAGCCGTGGGCACTGTGAGAAAATGCATTTCTGTCCTCTAAGCCGCCCAGCCTGGGGCATGCGCTCTGGCAGCACAAGCATACCAAGACACATGGTGGGCAGAGACATTCACAAAGCAACACGAAAACCACGGCGCACGACGTGCGGCGACACCCAGCGGTGTGGAGGCCAGGGTCAGGGCCGTCCTTACAAAGTGAGGTCTCGTGACTGATGTTCTCAAAGAGGATGTTCAGGGTCTGCAGCAGCTGAACGCACACGTAGCGGCCTGACTTCTGCCGCAGGATGTTCAAGAAGAAAACGAACATGTTCTTCTCCAGGAAGAAGCTGGGGAGAGAAGGGGACAGTGTCAGTGGCCTTCCACACGTGGAAATGCAAATCATCCTCTGGTCGCACACCCAGCACACGTGTGTGCAACGCCACAAAGGCATCTGTGGAGCAGCCTGGTCACATCACTCGTGTGGGCTTGGCTTCCAAGACACCCAGTTTCCATGCCGCCATCTTCCATTCAGAGAAATGCAACCTTTCAAACTCTCTTCCCAGAATGAGAACAGTGCTGATTCTGGGAAGTGGTGAACTTCCAGATCTCGGACAGAGGGGGAAAGGTCTTTCCCAACTAAATGATGACACAGTGATCTATCTACATTTCTAAAACCAACAAGCAGCTGTTTTCCATCCATATTTTATAAGCTTAGATTTCCCCACTGTCTCCTTCCTTAGGTTTCATAGCTCTGATTGCTCACCAGCAACCTAGGAACCAGAGTAATTCCCCGCAAAGGGGCACGAGGATGCTAAATAGTTAGAGAGTTAGGCTGGTTTCTCGATTGGCAAGCTGGTCATTTCCACGTCTAGGGAATGAGAACGGCAAGAAAAGAGAAAGTGTTGATGCGGTCACGGGACACCAGCCCGTCCCCAGGCCTTTCTTGTCCTGGACAGAATGTCTGTCTGCATGCAGGCTGGGGGCACTGACTTTGGGGGGCACACAATGGCTCTTTTAGCCTTGAAATGGAGACCCCCAAATGCCTTTCTTTAAAGGAAGAAAATGTTTCTAGTTATGACCTTCATATTTAAGCTAAGGAGCTTCCGGGTGCCTCACTGGTAAAGAATCTTCTTGTCAATGCAGGAGACGCAGGTTCGATCCCTGGGTCAGGAAGATCCCCTGGAGAAGGGAATGGCTACCCACTCCAATATGCCTGCCTGGAAAATCCCATGGACAGATGGGCCTGGTGGGCTACAGTCCACGGGGTTACAAAGAGTCAGGCCTGACTTAGCGACTAAACAACAATTTAAGCTGAGACCAGGTCACCTGTCATCTAGGATGCTCAGGACAAGTCCTAGCCGTCTCGTGGGTCTGTTGCTGACTCAGTTGGGGGGTCTCTCTCCCCTCTCCTGTCAGCTCCCTGCTGGCAGGACTGTGGGCCTGGTACTTGCTCGGTCCTGCAGACCTTCTGTCTGAAAGGGTAAATGAATAAATAAATCCGACCTTAAAGGGACCCCTAAATTCTTTTCCAGCTCTGACTCTGGGAGTCTGTGTGCCAAAAAATGCCATCCACAATGACCCCCAGAATGTTTCTACCACTTGACCAATCGTGTCTTCCTCTGCTTCAGGTTGTATAAAGCAGTGACTGCCAAGTGTCACCCAGTAAGGTCACTGTGGCCCAAGGACCAGCTTGGGAACTTGTCAACATGTCTGTACCTAGATCTTGTCCAGGGGTAGATTGAGTATGTCTAGTGTGAAATTTGGGTGCTTGGATTTTTACAACCCACTAGGGGAGTGAGGGGATCCTTGGGAAAGTGGCTAATTCTAGGGCTGGGGCAGGGAACATGCCAGACGAGCCTGCAGCGCCACAGGGGACCAGAAAGTAAGGAAGTGCTCCAAACCCAAAAGGACGGGGCTGTGTCACAGGGACACAGGACGCGACCCAAAAGAGCTCCCAATGCTCAAAGCTGGAACAACACCAGTACAAAATAAATCCCAGAGCCCTGGATTATCATCCAGAGTACAAAATGAACACCCACCAGTCCATGCTGATATACCTGCACCTTGCAGATGCTGTCTTTTTACAATTGAAACCTTGTGTTAAGCAAGTGTGTTGGCGCCATTTTCCCAACAGCATTATTTTTTAATTGAGGTATGCATGCTGATTTTGCAGACACAAGGCTACGGCACCCTTGACAGACTACAGAATAGTGTGACCATAACTTATATGCACTGAGACTAGCAAAAAATTCACGTGACTCACTTTACTGCAATATTGATCTTATTGAGGTGCCCTGGAACCAAACCTGCAAAATCTTCAAGAGATGTATATAAATAAATGACTGGATAGACTAATAAATGAGGAGAAGAGACAAATGTTCTATGCAGAAGAATTTCAAATATTGTCTGTAGATTCGCCCTCCTTCAAGAAGGTGGAGCTTAATTCCCACACCCCCATGAAGCTGGACTCACTTGTGGAGATAGGTGAGGAGGAGAGAGTAACCTTAGGGTAGAAAACCCCAGCAGATACCAGCTGCGCCAAGTCACCAGGCTAACCCACCAGGGGTCACGTGGCTGTCAGGAACATGACACCCCGGGAGGGGAAGGGCAGTTCCCCAGGAAGCACTCGTCCCCAAAACTTCCCGGCTAATCAGGAGAGAAACAGCAAAGAAACCCAGACTGTGGGACATTCCACAAGACAGCTGGCCTGTCCTTCTCAAGACCATCAAGGCCATAAAACACAAGAGAAAGTTAAACAACTGTCACAGACCACAGGACACCGGGGAGACCTAACAACTAAATGCACTACGGAGTCTGGATTGGGATCCCGCAGCAGAAAGAGGATGTTAATGGAAAAACTGGTAGATTCCAAATGAAGTCTGGAGTTGACGTAATAGTGGTGTTTTGACAAATGATATTAACAGGGGAACAGGGTGAGGGGTAAATGGAAACCTTCTGTGTAATCTAAAATCTAAAATTATCCAGAAACTTTAAAATGGATTAAAAACAAATTCTCTTGGGGCCTCTGCGGGGCAGTGATTTAAGAATAACTCGGCCTTTGAGAGCTCAGCAGTTTCTCTAAGATGACAAGTGGACTAAAAAATTCCATTCTAGTAAAGGTGACTCTGTTTGTTTCCAAGGCAAACCATTCAATATCACAGTAATCCAAATCTATGTCCCAACCACAACTGCCAAAGAAGCTGAAGTTGAACAGTTCTATGAGGACCTACAAGACCTTCTAGAACTAACACCAGAAAAAGATGTCCTTTTCATCATAGGCGGCTGGAACGCAAAAGTAAGAAGTCAAGAAACACCTTACAAGTTTGGCCTTGGAGTACAAAATGAAGCAGGGCAAAGGCTAACAGAGTTTTGCCTACAGAACGCACTGGTCACAGAAAACACCCTCTTCCAACAACACAAGAGATGACTCTACACATGGACATCACCAGATAGTCAATGTTGAAATCAGATTAATTATATTCTCTGTAGTGGAAGATGGAGAAGCTCTATACTGTCAGCAAAAACAAGACCTGGAGCTGACTGTGGTACAGGTCATGAACTCCTTATTGAAGAAAGTAGGGAAAACCACTAGATCATTCAGGTATGACCTAAATTAAATCCCTTATGATTATACAGTAGAAGCGACAAATAGATTCAAAGGATTAGTCTGAGAGAGCGCCTGAAGAACTATGGACAGAGATTCGTAACATTGTACAGGTGGTGATCAAAACCATCCCCAAGAAAAAGAAATGCCAAAAGGCAAAATGGTTGTCTAAGGAGGCCTTACAAATAGCTGTGAAAAGAAGAGAAGCGAAAACCAAAGGAGAAAAGGGAAGATGCCCATCTGAATGCAGAGTTCCAAAGAATAGCAAGGAGAGATAACAAAGCCTTCCTCAGTGATCAATGCAAAGAAATAGAGGAAAACAATAGGATGGGAAAGATTAGAGATCTCTTCAAGAAAATTAGAGATACCAAGGCAACATTTCATGCAAAGATGCGCACAATAAAGGACAGAATATGGACCTAACAGAAGTAGAAGATATTAAGAAGAGGTGGCAAGAATACACAGAAGAACTATACAAAAAAGATCTTAATGACCCAGATAACGACGATGGTATGATCACTAACCTAGAGCCAGACATCCTAGAGTGCAAAGTCAAATGGGCATCAGGAAGCATCACTACAAACAAAGCTAGTGGAAGTGATGGAATTCCAGCTGAGTTATTTCAAATCCTAAAAGATGATGCTGTGCAAGTGCTGCACTCAATATGCCAGCAAATTTGGAAAACTCAGCAGTGACCACAGGACTGGAAAAGGTCAGTTTTCATTCCAATTCCAAAGAAAGGCAATGCCAAAGAATGTTCAAACTACTGCACAATTGCACTCATCTCACATGCTAGTAAAGCAATGCTCAAAATTCTCCAAGCCAGGATTCAACAGTACGTGAACCAAGAAGTTACAGATGCTCAAACTGGATTTAGAAAAGGCAAAGGAACCAGAAATCAAATTGCCAACATCCAATGGATCAGAGAAAAAGCAAGCGAATTCCAGAAAAACACCTACTTCTGTTTTACTGATTACACTAAAGCCTTTAACTGAGTGGATCACGACAACCTGGAAAATTCTCAAACAGACGGGAATACAGACCACCTCACCTGCTTCCTGAGAAATGTGTATGCACGTTAAGAAGCAACAGTTAGAACTGGACATGGAATAATGGACTGGTTCAAAATTGGGGAAGGCGTACATCAAGGCTGCATACTGTCACTCTGCTTACTTAACTTATATGCAAAGTACACTGAGCACATCAATAACCTCAGATATGCAGATGACACCACGCTTATGGCAGAAAGCGAAGAGATACTAAAGAGCTTCTTGATGAAAGTAAAAGAGGAGAGTGAAAAAGCTGGCTTAAAACTCAACATTCAGAAAACGAAGATCATGGCATTCAGTCCTATCACTTCATGGCAAATAAATGGGGAAACCATTAAAACAGTAAGAAATCTTATTTTCTTGGGCTCCAAAATCACTGCAGATGGTAACTGGCAGCCATGAAATTAAAAGACGCTTGCTCCTTGGAAGAAAAGCTATGTCTAATCTAGACAGCATATTAAAAAAGCAGAGACATTACTTTGCTGACAAAGGTCCGTCTGGTCAAAACTATGGTTTTTCCAGTAGTCATGTATGGATGTGAAAGTTGGACCATAAAGAAGGCTAAGTGCCGAAGAACTGATGCTTTTGAACTGTGGTGTTAGAGAAGACTCTTGAGAGTCCCTTGGACTGCAAGGAGATCCAACCAGTCCATCCTAAAGGAAATCAGTCCTGAATATTCATTGGAAGGACTGATGCTGAGGCTGAAACTCCAATACTTTGGCCACCTGATGTGAAGAACTGACTCCTTGGGAAAGACCCTGATGCTGGGAAAGACTGAAGGCAGGAGGAGAAGGGGATGACAGAGGATGAGATGATTGGATGGCATCACTGACTCAATGGATATGAGTTTGAGCAAGCTCCAGGAGTTGGTGATGGACAGAGGAGCCTGATGTGCTGCAGTCCATGAGGTCGCAGAGTCAGACACGACTAAGCAACTGAACTGAACTGAGTGAAGATGACACAGTTTCCAATCTTTAGCCTAAGAGTCTCTTATTTCCATAAACAGATACCAAGCAACCAACAAACAGTAAAGTCCCCACAGATCCTGAAAGGCAACTCGTCCTGCTTACAAGCAGCACCTGTTTATTACTCAGGTTTTCCTTAGGGAACCCAACCAGTGTCACAGGTCTGTATTTCACACAGTTTGCGTTTTCCACAAGTAGCTAAATCTAATGAAAACCTCACTGATGAAAACACAGAACCAGCCAGAAAATCAGAATATCTAATAAGGAAGCCGGGTTGGAAAGGGAATACCTGTATTTGTTTTAAGTGGTTTTACTAAGTGGCTTCAATAGTTACAATTGAGATTAGTTTATATAAAAATACAATCTGTGTTTGGTGATTGTCACAACCCCAATCCTGCATTCAGACGTTGGGACAGGTCTGTCGGGAAAAGCAGTTCATGGGTTATGGCCTTTGCTTCTTAATGATCCAGTAGGGGCACCTTCTAAAATGATCATTTGCTAATATTTCTCGAGTGCCTACTCTGTACCAGGCACTGGGCAAGGAACCTGCTCTCTCTCACTTGACCATGAGGAAACTGAGGCGGGCCTAAGAGTGTTCACCAGGAAGTGTGAATGAGGAGAAACCCCTCCACGGGCTCTGGGTGTTGCCGCTGCTTCTTCACTCAGCAGTGCGCGACCTTGAACATAAACATCCGTGGGGGTGGGGATGAAGATGCGGACAGCAGCAGGTCCTCCACCCTGGGGGAGTCGGGAGACTTCCTCAGAGAAGGATCGTCTCATCAAGAGCTCAGCACTGTGGCCAGCCGCCAGGAAGCACAATCGCTGCTAATCCTTAGGGTCCTCCACCCCCACCCTCAGACCAGGGAAGGGTCTTTTCAGTTCACTTGGAATCTAACACCCAAGACATTTTCTCTTTCCTCTGGGGGAGATAATCAGACATTACTTGGAAAATTATCCATGACATTTTCAGATTTCTCCAGGGACACTCATTTCCATAACTTTCCTGTTTTCAGCAGGCATTTCTACAGTGTTTCAAGGACATTTGAGAGAGAGAGAGAGAAAACGGTGCAGGACCAAACTGGCGTCAAACCCTGACGTCATCGGGAATGACTCACGGCTCACATTTAGAGAAACATGCAAAGGAAGAAGGATCAAAAACAAAAAAACAGACACCCTTACTCAAATACAGAGCTGTCATTCTGATCCCCCCAGATCAGGATCTCGGTGATGGATCGGATGGTCTCCACCAGTAGGTTCCTGTTCTGTTCTGTGACGGTGGTGTTTTTGGTCAACACGTGGTACAGATACCTGAGAGGAAGGAAAGAAAAGAGAACTACAGGTGACCAGCTGAAATGGAAGCCAGGCCCAGGGGCCACGAGTGACGTCTTAGGGACAATTTGGCTGGGCGCTCTTCAGACTCAGTGGTGAGCACAATTCCCATTCAGACAAGACGTGACTCACCACCCGAGAAAACAGGCAGATGATGCTTCAAACTGTTACTTGAACAGCGACTCACCAACCCGAACCGAGGCAAGACTGTCAAGCTCCTGAAGGCAGGCAGGCTCACACTCCAGTGTGGGCAAGAGAATGGCCTGGAGAGTGGGACAAAGCGGGACAGAGCCCGCCGGAGACTCAAGCGCAGGGGCACTGAGGGAAGGCTAGGCGCCGGCCTTTTCCACACTCCCAGGTCATTCTGAGGCCGGTGGAGCCAATGGAGACGCACAGCGCAGCACCAGATGCCTAGGAGCCGCTGCCCGGCTGTGCAGAGATGAGGCCTGCAGTCACAGGTCAGGGAGGATGGGGCCCAGAGCCACCACGATCGCCCTTGGAATGCCCTAATCCCCCTGCCCGGGACTGGTGGCTCAGAAGAAGTGGGTGGTTTGCAGTTCAATGGCAGTGATCTTACCCGCTGTGTGCAGATGGAAGTGGAGTGGATTTGAGGGGCAATGGCGAGGTACCTCACCCACCTGCACGTGCAGAGACCAGAGGCCCGGCCTCGTCCTAGCGGGCGTGAGAATTGCAGAGGTCACTCCTGAGCAGCTCGGGGATCAGCAGCCTGGCTGACGCCCTGGGAGTGCTGCCTGGCTCAGCTTTTAAGAGAGCGTCTCCCTGGCCCGCAGACTGAGGCCAGTTCAGCTTGCCAAGGTCCTAACCAACCAGCAAACTCTTATGAGTATGTCAAAACCCAGCTCAGTCACCTCTCTGTGAAGCCTTCTTCAAGGACCTACCTCCCGCTCTCCTGCCCGAGTGGATTTGATTGCTCCCTCCTCTCTGGCACCTCAGTACCCAAATGCATTTGCTGCTGCACAGACCACTCTGATTTGCAGTGATCTGCCTCCTTCACGAGACCTGAGTTCCTTGAGGTCAGGAACATCATCTTACTGATCCTAGTGACCCCATAAGACTACAGAATGTCTGATACACTGTAGGTGATCAATATATGGTGAATGGGAGTGGGGGGCCCATTTTCACGGATATAAGGTAGATCAGAGCCTACAAGGCAAAATATAGTCAAGGAGTTAAACACAGCAAGTAGTGGCAAAGAGCAGTAATCAAGAGTTCAAACCTCTGTCCCCAACAGACAGACCTGGGCTTGATTCCTGGCCCTGTCGCCCGCTGCGCGTGGCCTTGGATGAGGCGTTTCACCTCTCTGGGGCCCGGGGTCTACAGCAGTCAAGGCCTCCTTGCTGGACTGTTGCAGAGACTCTGTGATGATGCGCTGAAAGAGCCAAGCGCTGCACCCGGCACGTGGTGACCGCTCACAGGAGGCAGGGCCAGCGGCTACTGCCATTACCACCCGGCGGCAGTTCTGAGGAGGGCCGCTGTTAAAACCACCATTTAAACTCTGCAAGGAGTATTCCTCCAACACAGGAAGGACAGACAGGCTGGATCCACACAGTCATGAACAGAGGACTTCACAGCAGGAGTTAGAAGAAGGTCCAGAGAAACCAGAGCAGGAAGTGGGGAGTCTGGTGTGAGCTGGGCGACATCAAGCAAGCTACTTATTCTGTGTACCTCAGTTATCTCACCTGTAAAATGGGAGCAGCACCAGCACATGACTCCTTTAGCACCTATTATGGTGTCTTAGGAACAACCAAGTTAAAAGGTAGACAACTAACCTGGCAGGTCCCACGCATGACCCAAGTGCTAGCTAATACTGGTATCATCGCCTTCACCAAATAATCCCTGAAAGAAATTCTAGGAACTATGAGGAGGCCCTCACAGACAAACCCAGGGTGAGGGTGGGGTGTTAAGTTCTGAAAAGAGGATTCTCGGCACTCCCACGAGTGGTGCATGCGTGCAGGCTGGCCTTCCTGTGACCCTCACATTCGCAGTAACCCGGGACGCACACCTTGCTAGCAATGCACAGGCCAGGAAGGGACCTGAGAGGCTCTCAGCAGCTCATCCACAGCCTCGGGGCAGAAGTCGTCTGAGGAGGGCTCCAGCCCACTCCCCACCACCGCAGAGCTTGCGGCTCTCTGCCTTTCTCAGTGGCGCCGTCTGCTGGCAAGTGGTGATGCCGCACCAGGGTCTCATCACATGATCACAAGTGAAGGTGGGTGCCTTTTCACATGTTCAGAGCCATCTAAATATCCTCCTTTGGGAGGTGCCTGTGCAAGTTTTTTGCCCACTTTTTACTAGGTAGAGAACCTTTTTTCTTATTAATTTGACGGAGTTTATGCACTCTGAATACAAAACCCTTACTGGATACACGAAAGTGAAGTCAAGTGAAGTCGCTCAGTCGTGTCTGACTCTTTGTGACCCCATGGGACTATAGCCTGCCAGGCTCCTCCGTCCATGGGATTTTCCAGGCAAGAGTACTGGAGTGGGTCGCCATGTCCTTCTCCAGGGGATCTTCCAGACCCAGGGATCGGACCTGGGTCTCCTGCACTGCAGGCAGACGCTTTACCATCTCAGCGACCAGTGAAGGCCCTACAGGATATCTACCTATGGCAAAAGTTTTCTCTGAACGCAGCTTGCCTTTTCCCTCTCTTTACAGTGGTCTTTTGATGAGCAAAAGTTCCAAATTTTATTGTGGTTCAATTTATCAATCTTTCCCTTGGATAGTGCTTTTTGTATCAACCTGAAGAAATCCTTACCTACCCCAAGGTCACAAAGAAATACTGTTTCTTTTTTTTTCTTTTAAAAAGTTATCATTTTACCTTTCACATTCTGACTTAGAGCACACCCGAAACTCACTTTTGTGTATGGCATAAGATATTAGCCAAAATTCATTTTTTCCCATATGGAGATCTAGTTGGTTCAGCATCATATACTGGAAACGTCCTCATTTCTCCAAAGGACACCAATGTCGACTTTGTTGTTAATCAGGTGACCACACGTGGGACTCCTTCTGGATGCTCTAGTTCTACTGATCTGTTTGTTTACCTTTGTGCCAACACCATGCTATCTGATCACGGCAGCTTTATAATAAATCTTGCAGTGTGATGTCTTCCAACTTTTTCCCTTCCCCCCCCCCATTATTATATTGGCTATTCTTGCTCCCTTGAATTTCCACATACATTTTAAAATCACCTTCTCAATTTCCACAAAAAAATATCTGCTAAGATTTCCTTTAAGATTGCCCTAAATCTCTAGCTAAATATGGAGAGAACTGACATCTTTTTGAAAGTGTAACATGATGACATTTACATTTCCTTCAAGGTTTGCTGGATGGGGGTTTGCGCATCTTTTGTTAGATTTATTCCTAGGGATTTGATGGGTTTTTTGATGCCACTGTAAATGGGAGTGTTTTACAATATTCATTTTCTAAATGTCTGTTGTTGGTGGATGCAAACACCCACTAGATCTCAAGCTCTAAATTTCCACTGCCACTGGTTCATTCTTTTGCCACCACAATGCCCAAGCACACTGTTTCAGGTCATGTTTTAGGGAGAGCCGCTTGATATATGTTTGCTTAAGTGTGGTGAGGGGAAAAAAGAAAGCTGAATGGATTAAAGATTAATCTTTTAATGTTGCATCTAATCCCACAGCTTTGGAAGATCAAATAATTCAACTACCTCAGAGACACCAGTACAATATTAATATAGTAACTTTCTGGTTTTAAATATAACACTATTTTAGAAAGACTGGAAACTTCAACAACAAAAAAAGAGAGGACCACTGCTGGGCTGCAGTGAGTTTCCTTGGGTCTTCTTTGCTATGGAATCTACACACTTGAGCTCACGTGTGCTAAGTCACTTCGCTCGTGTCCGACTCTTTGCGACCCTATGTACTACAGCCCCTGCCGGGCTCCTCTGTCCATGAGATACTTCAGCTCAGGCAGTATGTCTGTTACCATGTCCATCTTTCTTCCAGCCCAGGCTAAAATGAAAACATTTCTGTGGTTGGTAACTGTTCACAAGCATCAGTAGTGGCTACACAGTACCCCACTGAAAAGCACACATAGGTCACTCTCATACTGAGCCTCAGAAATGAGCAACAATGTTATGATATTCCCACATCTCCACCTACAAGGCTGCTGTTTCCTGTGTAGATCAGTTTCTAAGGAGAGTGACAGATTGTTCTCTGACAATGATAATAACCTTTAGGACAACAAGTTTCTCTCAAACTCTGTGTGTGTGTCCCCATTTTAACCACCATCATCGTAGAGACAGTCGCAGCCTCCTATTGCCAGGTCTCCATTCTGAGGGCCTCAGATGAGCTCACTCATAATCCCGCACAACAATCCTGGCGGACTGATGCCCTGGGGAGCCCAGGATCCTCCCAGAGTCCCAACATAAGGACAGGGCACCAGGCAGTGACCCCACGCTTATAACCATCTTAATGCAGAAGATGCAAACAATGACTTAAGCGCTTTTATTAGTCAGGCATTTTCATGAAGTGATGAATGCCTAGCACCCAAGACATAAACAACAAACCAAAAAGGCATGGCAACATGTATCAGATCTTAAGGTAAGTCCTTATCATGGACCCTTATGCCACTTCTTTGGAAAAGAGCCAGCATTATTATGCCTCCAGCGAAAATTCTGCAGAAATGCAGAATCTCAATTTCAAACTTTTGCACAAGAGCCAACTCTACTCTGAGAGACAAGCTGAAGTTTGACATGCCTGGAGACAGAAACACTGCAGTCTGTTACCAGCGTGCATGCCACACAAGATAGACTCATCACCAAGGACTCCGAATGTAAACAAATCCCTCCTCCACGGACCCTGCTTCCTCAGGAGACCCACTTATTTTCCAAGTTAAACCATCACAGTAAATAATAATTATATCTAGGTCAGAGAGAGACGTACTAAGTCGAAGTTCATACAAGTTTTATGACTTGTATCATACACCGCAAGGAAATCAAACCAGTCGATCCTAAAGGAAATCAACCTTGAATATTCATTGGAAGGACTGATGCTGAAGTTGAAGCTCCAATATTTTAGCCACCTGGTTTGAAGAGCCAACTCATTAGAAAAGACCCGGATGCTGGGAAAGACTGAAGGCAGAAGGAGAAGGGGACGACAGAGGATGAGATGCATCCTCAACTCAATGGACATGCATTTGAGCAAACTCCAGGAGAAAGAGGAGGACAGAGGATCTCGGCGTGCTGCAGTCCATGGGTCACAAAGAGTCAGACATGACTTAGCAACTGAACAAGCACCATGCACTTATGTGTCAGTTACGGAGAGAGGAAGGACAGGGCCTGGGCGGGGCTGGCAATCCACTCCCCCAAAGCACACCCCACCCCGCAGGTAACAATGTCTGGGGTGGGGGGACATGCAGCCTGGGTCTGTCTGGCCTCCTCAGCACCAGGGCAGACACTTCCCAGAGGGTCCCACTCTGTGTCCTAAAAACCCCCAATTGGTCAGCATCCAGCCCTCTGGCCAGCAGGACAAGGAGAAGCTCCAGGCAGGGTGGACTCAGGCTAGAAGATTAGGAGAAGGTGTTACAGGCGGTGCCTCTCCCAATGAATCACCTCTGAAAGATGTCAAACTGGGCCAGCGAGTGAGGCCGAGTCTGAGATGCCAGGGAGCATTTCAGCCCTAGAAAAAGTCACAGCTCCAGCCCAGGCCTTGCGCCCAAACAGGCAAGAGCAAACTGTTGTTAAGAAAAGGCAGGCCACAAAGTAATGGAAATAAAAGCAAAAATAAACAAACGGGACCTAATTAAACTTAAAAACTTTTGCACAACAAAGGAAACTATAAGCAAGGTGAAAAGACAGCCTTCAGAATGGGAGAAAATAATAGCAAATGAAGCAACTGACAAAGAGTTAATCTCAAAAATATACAAGCAGCTCATGCAACTCAATACCAGAAAAATAAACGACTCAATCAAAAAATGGGCCAAAGAACTAAACAGACATTTCTCCAAAGAAGATATTCAGATGGCTAACACATGAAAAGATGCTCAACATCACTCATTATTAGAGAAATGCAAATCAAAACCCCAGTGAGGTACAATCTCATGCTGGTCAGAATAGCTGCTATCAAAAAGTCTATAAACAATAAATGCTGGAGAGGGTGCGGAGAAAAAGGAACCCTCTTACACTGTTGGTGGGAATGCAAACTAGTACAGCCGCTATGGAGAACAGTGTGGAGATTCCTTAAAAAACTGGAAATAGAACTGCCATTGACCCAGCAATCCCACTGCTGGGCATACACACCGAGGAAACCAGAATTGAAAGAGACACGTGTACCCCAATGTTCATCGCAGCACTGTTTATAATAGCCAGGACATGGAAGCAACCTAGATGCCCATCAGCAGAAGAATGGATAAGGAAGCTGTGGTACATATACACCATGGAATATTACTCAGCCGTTAAAAAGAATGCATTTGAATCAGTTCTAATGAGGTGGATGAAACTGGAGCCTACTATACAGAGTGAAGTAAGTCAGAAAGAAAAACACCAATACAGTATATTAATGTCTATATATGGAATTTAGAAAGATGGTAATGATGACCCTATATGCGAGACAGCAAAAGAGACACAGATGTAAAGATTTTTGGACTCTGTGGGAGAAGGTGAGGGTGGGCTGATTTTAGAGAATAACATTGAAACACGTATATTACCACATGTGAAACAGATGACCAGTCCAAGTTCACGCACGAAACAGCACTCAAAGCTGGTGCACTGGGACAACCCAGAGGGATGGGAGGGAGGTGGGGGAGGGGGTTCATGACGTTGGCGGGGGGTGTCACATGTATATCCATGGCTGATTCATGTCAATGTATAGCAAAAACCACAACAATACTGTAAAGTAATTAGCCTCCAACTAAAATGATTACTTTAAAAACGAGAAGAGACAGGCCAGCCCTTGCCTCTTTTGTGTCCTACGACAAACTGCTGATCTTTTACTGCGCGCCAGGCCCGGTGCTGGCGTCTGGCAATTCCCTGGGAAACAAGCCGCCCGGGTCTCTCTCCTCATGAGGCTTACGGTCAAATTTGGGAGAAACAAATAAACACATATTCAAGATCATTTCCGACAGCGAAAGGACAGCCTGAGGAACCCCGGCCAGCCGCGCTGGGGCTCTCACTCACGGCTGAGATCTGAGATCCGGCCTGAAGCGCCCAGAGCACTTGCAGCTGGTCCAACTCTGTGGCGATGAGAAGATCCCATGAGCACGTGCTGAGGGGGACGGCGGAGGTGAGAACAGAAGTCAGAGAGCACGGGGAAGCTCCCTGTCGGCCGAAGTCGCCAGGCGATTTCTACGGGAGAATGAGTGTGATCCGTGGGGTTCCTTTCTCACGGTTGCGCCACGTGGCTCGCTGTGAGTTCCCTGAGCAGGGGCTGAGCCCAGGGCATGGCAGTATACTCCGGCGAGTCCTACCAGCAGATAGGCATCGGACAGAGCACGGGGCAGACAGGTGAGGGGTGTGTGAGAGGGAGTGAGAGAAGGGCCGTCAGTGCCAAAAGGCCCGAGAAACACCCCTGGGTTACGGCGGCACTACCCTCACTGACTGTCAGTAGGAGACAGCAGCCGTCCTGAGGGGGCGCCCCTCCAGCTCGTCCTCCAGACTGGGCCAGGCCAGAGCACGCGGCTCCCTGCCTGCTCTCAGCCTGGTGTCCGGATTCCTCCGAAGGACCTGGGCTCTGGGGCCTCTCCAGTCCCACGGCTCTGCACTCGGGTCCTCTACCCTCTCTTGCCCTGAGTGCTCCCCTCACCTAACAGCCTGCCTCCCCGCTGCAGGCTTCCCAGATGCTGCGTCCTCTGCCTGCGGCATCCCCCTTTCCAGCCCCCGACTGCCTGGAACAACCGCTCATCCTTCACATCTCCATGTAAACCGCTGTCTGCCTACTGAGGATGCTCCTGGCTCCCCAGCTGGGGTTAGAGGGTCTCCATCTATGCTCCCAAGCTGGACAGGTGGGCACAGAGCCTGGAGCACTCGGAAGGCCTGGAGGAACTTTGGACGTGACACAAAGGGTGCCTCAATGAGTGATACGATGAGTATGATGTTCTGAGAAAATGAATCTGGCCATACAGTGCCCCGAGCTCTGAAAATTATCAGTGCGACCTTAGGCAAAAGTTGAATACACCAAGAGCAGGTGAACGTCTGCCTGCTGGGTGTCCATTCCTCTTCTCCATTTCCTGGTGCCGAACCATCCCTTTCTCTCATTCTCTGCCCACTAGTCTGGAAGGAGCTGATGCCACCCTGACTCCAGGGAAGGGGCTAGTAGAGCACCCCATGCCCCCGCCACAGTGACTGACTCAGGGACAGGCACGAGACCCTAGGTCAGTGCAACAATACTCACTTCCAGACTTCTGCTGGCAATATTAAGAAAAGAAGATTGCTTTTTTCCAGGGGTTGCTAAGCTGATTGGATGTAATGGAGCATTCTGAGAATGACACCAACCAAGAAGAAAGCAGAGACGACACATGGGAAGAAGCATATACTGACAACTTCGTCTGAACACTCAGACTCAGCCACAGCTTAGCTAGAACAGTGTGTTCAGCGGCAAGAGTCAATTAGATCCATTTGAGGCTGAAGGTGATTCCAGGGGGGCTTCCGTCACTTGCAACCAAGAATCTTAACCCACACCCAGAGGAGATCAGAATTAAGGCAACGACCCATCCCAACAACAAGAAAGTTCCAGTCATTTGTGGACTCGCAGTCCCTGAAGGTGATGCTTCAGTATCGATCAGGCAACTCCATCAGCCAAGATTCTGCTCGTCCATGTGACAGCCTTGCCACTGATTTGTCCAATAAACCAACCATGATATGCAGCAAACCACCTCTTACTGTTTCTATCTGCCTCAACTAAACCACTAACTCCATTCAGTAGACAAAGACCACAGTACACAGCTTTCCACTATTTAGCAAAAGTAAAACCCCGTCTTGCAAGAAAAATTCTTCTCCAGTTTGAAAGCTAGGAATGTTATGAATAATGTGGTTCAGAAAAGGTTTCCAGGTCTCTGTACTGTCTTCTAAATTGTTCTGTAAATCTCAAACCTCTCTTAAAAGTAAAGACTATTTTAAAAAGGGGGTGGGGGAGGGCTTCCCTGGTGGCACAGTGGGTAAGAATCTGCCTGGGCAGAACCCACATGCCACGGGGCAACTAAGGTCCTGCACCACACCTACTGAAGCCTGCATGCTCTAGAGCCTGAAACTGAGCCCGCAGCCCAGAGCCCGTGCTCCACAAGGAGAGAGGCCGCCGCAATGAGAAGCCCGAACACCACAGCGAGAGAGTAGCCCCCAGTCGCCGCAGCTAGAGAAAAGCCCATGCAGCAACGAAGACCCAGCATGGCAAAAATAAACAGTTAAAAAAAAAAAAAGGAAGAGCGTTCCCAGATGCTTTGTGCATCCCCTCCCCAAACTGTCCATTCTGAATTCATTTCAGTATCTTAATCTCTCTACCCGCACTGCCCCAGGTCAGGGCAAGAGTGTATCAGGAACTGTCACCTGTCACTGGTAGAGTGACGGATTCATACTGGTTGCCGAGGACTTTCCCGGCTTTAGCACTGAAAGCGCCACGTCCTGGGAAACCCCTCAGTCCCAGGCACCCGGGATGGTTCGTCACCCTGTGTATCACATGAAGCCCTGTTCTGCCTCCAGCCTTGTGTCCCTGCAGCCCCACCTCCACGCTCCACACACCCCTGGGCCCCACTCCCACATCCCGCGGCTCCACGTGGAGCTCCTGCTTGTCCCTGACCACTCTGCTCCGGCTGCCTCCCCCAGAGAGCACCCAAGAAGGGTTCCCCCAGAGCCCTGAACCCACAGCGACCCCCACACTTGTCACACCACAGTCACTGGCTCTGTCTTCCCCACCAGCCTGAGCACTCCCTTGGGGAATGGGCTGTTCTGTGCCCAAGCACTGTTCATGGCACTGTTTACAGCATTCTTTCCCAGGTCACTCTGGGATCTCCTAAGCCCCCCTTCAATATACAGATCACCAGGTTCTTCAGGCTATAACATGGATTAAGCTGATCTGCCCGATCCAGGGCTGGCAACTCAGGTTTCCAAAAGCACCCCACAGGCGCTGTGACCTAAACAATGAACCTGGGCAGTTCCCGGGATATTTCAAAGGAACCTGAATCCCTTTACCATTCCCTGGTTGGCCAGACGGCCAGGATGCCCCATTGGGCAGTGAGACTCAGCCAGGTTGAAAGTCTTCCCACACTGACTTTTAGGATTTTTACTCAAGAAGACAGCATAATGAGTGCAAACCCTGAAGTCAAATCCTGGTTTTGACGCTTTTCAGCTGTTGTCACCTTGGGTAAGTGACTTAACATCTTTGGACCTTAGTTTCCACTCTAGAAAACGGAAACAATAATACTTCCAACAACTCATAAGACTTGTGAGGACTAAAGGAAATAACACACAGGGAGTCCTTAACAAGGACCTGGCACTGAACATGCATTGGATAATCACTAAAGTAATTTAACAGGGCTCGAGTCAGGCAGAGTTAGGTGAGAGCCCGCAGGCACCTGGGTGCCCGAGCATGCCCAACCTCCTTTAGATAACCCTCCTCCCCTTCTCAGCCTCATCCACCCACCCCCTAAATTCCTGAAATCCTTAAGCCTCTCCCTTTCCCATCCAGCTGCCCTCCCATCTAAGATTCCTGCCTCTCTACACAGCCCCATATTTGTCCTAAGCCTCTCTCCTCCCCACGGCCTCTTTCATCCCAACCCCGCAAAACCATTCCTCGCTACGTAATGACTCCTCCTGACTCCCACTCTTTGAGACCTACAAACATTTATTAAGTGCCCGCTCCCTGCTAGAAAGGCACAGCTGAGAATTATGGCATTGCGTGTGTGTGTGTGCTGAGTCGTGTCCGACTCTCTGTGACGCTATGGACTGTAGCCCACCAGGCTCCTCTGTCCACAGGGATTCCCCAGGCGAGAATACTGAAATGGGTTGCCATTTCCTTCTCCAGGGTATCTTCCCCACCCAGGGGTCAAACCTGGGTCTCTTGCATTGCAAGCAGATTCTTTACCATCTGAGCCTCCAGGGAAACCCCTATTTTCCATTAATCCTCCCCTCGACCTCAAAAAAATACTAATCTCTACCTGTATGCTCTGCACCTCTCCCCATTCATTCATTTTTCTCTTTCTTTAAGCATCCGTCAAGATTCTATTGGGTGTCAGGCACAGAGCTAGATGCTGGGAATACAGCTTGTGAGCAAAACAAGCCACCTCTGCCCTCCTGGAAGTACCAGCTTAGTAACAGACACAAAAGTAGTAAAGACACAAAGGATAATTGCAGGTAGTGGAGATGAATCAAATGAATGAAATCAAGAGAAAGATCTAACAGAAAGGAATTGGGGCAGGGGAAGCACTTTAGGTAGGGATGTCTGGGAAGGGCTTGCCCCACTGATCAACACAGCTACTATTATTAGCTGCCTACTGTAGAAGAGACGCTGGCTCAATCTCTTTACACACACAACATTATGGAATCTTTGCACAATGTTCACCACCCCTATTTGCAGATGAGGAATCAGAGGCTCAGGGAGGTGAAGCAATTTGGCCAAGGTCACACAGCCATTCAATGATGAAATCAGGATCTGAATGCAGCCACTCTGTGCACCCTTGCTTCCCAGAACCACCTTGCCACCTACCTCCCGCTGAACTCTACTTCTGACTCTTTATACTCCCCTAAGAAACTAGTCGGGATTTTTTTTTTTTTTAATTTTTGTCCTTTACTGAGCACTGGTAGAAGCTTCCACCTTTATGTACATTCTCTAACTCTACCCTCAAAACAATCGTAGAAAGCAGGTGCTGTCACTACAGTCATTTTACAACTGAAGAAACTGAGGCCTAAATTCACGCACTCAAACCCACATCTGTCTGGCTCCAGGATCCAGACCTCTTGAACCCCTAAGCGGTTCGGCCTAAGAAATACCGCCCCGGGGAAGCTTGGTGCCCATGGTCCAGCCCCGGCGAGAACGAGGTCTGCATCCGTAAACTGAAATCTGCATCAATAACACCGAGACTCTTGAGAAGCGGAGCGACTTGCCCAAGGTCACACAAAAGAGGAGCTACGAGGTCGGGGTTCGAAGCCGGGCGCCCTATGTCCAGAGCCATAGCTCTTAACCAGCACACAGCCTTCCCCGAGCGCCTCCCTCGGCCTTCCGCCTCCGCTTTCACACTTCCCAGCGCCCCGGCCGGGATCTACGCGCCCGCAACCCCAGCTCCCGCCCCGCGGCCTCCCCCTTCTGCCCCTATACACTCACTTGAGGTGGTCCAGGGAGTGGATGTTGCGCGAAGACTTGCCGTGGCCCCCGCCCACCCAGCTCCGCGAGCGGCCAAACATCTCGGCGATCCCGGCCAATCGCTCGCCTCACGGTCTCATGCCCGAGCGGCCGACCGGCCGGGCGCCCGTGGCGGCGGCACAAGCGGAGGAGGCAGTGGCGCGGGTGGTGGAGACACCGCCAACCACCTTCCTCCCCGGCCCACAGTCCCGCACTGACATTCAGCCGGAACCGGCCGTTCGACCGCCGCGCTTTACGGCCGCCCGCCGCGAGGGATGCTGGGAAATGCAGTTCGCTCGCGAGGCCCCCGCGGACAGGACTCTGCGAAGGAACTACAAAGCCCGACGTGCATCATGAGGCCGCGGGCCGTGGCCTCGGAAAAGAGGCGGGGCGAGAGGAGGGGAGTCTGCAGCGTCTTAGGGGTGGGCGGAGCCCTGAGAAATGTACCTGTGAGGATGGGTGAATGAAAGTTACCACGGTATTAGCAATTATTACCTTTATGATAAGAATAAGAATAGCTGTTCCTTGGCGTATGCTGTGTGCCACTCCCGTAAGCACTTTACACATATTATTTAATTCTCACAACTACTCTATGAGATGAGTACCTTTATTATCCCCCTTTTACCCGAGGAAATTGAATCACAGTGGGGTTAACTTACCCAAGATCATATATAGTACGTGGCAGACCCAGGGTTCAAACCCAGGCGCCCCTACTATTATGCCCCAAGAAACGAAACTGCACCAAACCGGTTTGTCCTTCACAGTCTTTTTCTTTTTCTACTTGAGTTAAAAAATAAATATTGAAAGGCCTTTGAGCAACAGTGTACCAAAACCGAACGTCCTGTACTTTCAGTGGATGTCTCTGGTCTTCACCCCAAATCCATGCCAGTTCCAAAACATCCACCTTTTGAAAAATAAGGAAACACCCAACTTTTTACACCAGGCCAGAAGATGTATCTAAATTTCTCTCCTGGATTGGAAGTGGGAAATTCCATGGAGGCGATACTGCCCTGTTCACCATTCACCCTTTCCTACACCTCACAGTTATTTAAGGTCTACTGTGTCCCATTAACTGTGCTCAGGACAGAAATGTTCTCCCCAATACCTAGCACAAGGTTTGCCACATAATAGGTGTTCAACAAATATCAGAATGAATGAATGTTTGTTTCACCTTCAGCAGTTGGAGGATTAATGGTTTGCTCTATAATTCATTTAAAGGGGCATGAGACAGCCATGGAGAAAAAAGGACAGATTCTGGCCTCAAAACATACACAGGCCCAGCAGCTTCCAGGGTCCTTCTCTGGGCCTAGTTTCCTAGTCTGTAAAAATGGGTAACATACTGCACTCCCCCCAGCTGGCTCCAATTAAGCAATGCATGTAAAGCACCCAGCTCAGGGAGGCCTGAGATTTAAAAGTCTGGTTGAAACCGCTTTGGGAGGCACTTTGGGCAAGATCAGTCTCCTGAAGGATGTACAAGGGGTGCCCCTGAGGAGGGGAATCAGCGAGTGGAAGAGACTCACTGTTCTGTGACTTCTTGGTTGGTTGAATGTTTAACCACGTTCGTTATTATTGCTGTAAAACACGTTTTACAAAGGAAAAACAAGAAGCAACCCTACTACTGCAGGTCTGACCTGCCGGGAAGTTTCTTTACTCAGATGTCCCTGAATTTTATTATGCAGATTCCCCCCGCCCCGCCCCGACGAGCGGTGGATCTTCCAGCAGCCAGAATCTGCAGAGACGAACCGGGCGCCGATAGATCTTCCCCACCGTGGAAAACTGCCACTTTCGGAAAGGCCAAAATTTTCACTGGTGAGGTCCAGCGCCCCCGACCCCCACTCTGCCTCCTTTTTCAACAGGTAAACTGAGTCCCAAAAAGGCGTGGCGCCTATACTCAAGTCCAGCAGGGTGCTTGATGAAGCTCACGATTTCCTTTAGCTTTTGTAGCCTTACAATACTTCTCGGTTGTAACCGTGTTCTGAGTCTTTCCCCTCCCCCTACTCTGTCGCGGAACCGCAGAGCGAATCGGATTCGAGATCTGCCCCGGAATCGCTAAACCGACTCAGGAGCCGGCGCCTGGAGGGGCGGAGCGAGGCAGTATCCGCCCCCGGAAGTCTCGGGCCAATGAGCGCAGGCGTCAAGCGAGCCAATGAGCCCAGGGGATGGGGAGGCGACGAGCCAATGAGCGCGGGGAGGGGGCGGCGAGCCAATGAGCGCGGGGAAGAGGGCGGCGAGCCAGTGAGCGCGGGGATGGGGGGCGGCGAGCCAATGAGCGCGGGGCTGCTCCGGAGGCGGTGCTCGGAACGCGACCTGGAGGGCTACGCGGCAGCCGCAGCCATGGGCGCAGCGCCTTCACGGGCGCCGGGCGGGCTCAAGGAACGGCCGGGAGCGGCTGAGGAGACCGTCGCCGGGACTGGTCTTTGACGCTGAGCCGCGGTGGGGAGGGTGCCCGCAGGCGCCGCGAGGGCCAGTGAGCGGGAGCGGGGAGCATCGGAGGAGCCCGGTGCAGCCGCCGGTCACTTCGGGAAGGGGGTTGGGGGGGGTGCCTAGCCTGACCGCTGGAAAGGGTCGACAGTGCGGTGTGGCCGCCTCTGCGGGTGGGGTGACCCGCCTGACACCTCTCAGGGGCCGGGGCGCGTCCGCAGGGGCCGACGCACATCTCTTGAGGGGACGCCGCCGGGGCCCAGGGCTGCCGGGGCCCAGGGCTGCCTGGGCCAGCCCCGGGGAGCCCCTGGATGGCTGAACTGCCCCCGCGCCGGCCGCCCGGGCGCCGCAGTGGCTGAGCTCGCCGGGATCGCCGGGCCGCCGCCGCCGCCCGCCGCCCTCGCCGCCCGCTGCATGCCCGGCGCCCGGGTCGCGGCCCACCTGGACGCTCTGGGCCCCCTGGTCCCCTCCGTGCCGCCGCCGCTGCTCTTGCCCTCTATGTTCTACGTGGGCCTGTTCTTCGTCAATGTGCTGATCCTGTACTACGCCTTCCTCATGGAGTACATCGTTCTCAACGTGGGCCTCGTCTTCCTGCCCGAGGACATGGACCAGGCGCTGGTGGACCTCGGCGTGCTCTCCGACCCCGGCTCGGGCCTCTACGACGCCGACTCGGAGCTTGATGTCTTCGATGGTTACTTGGAGTAGGCTCGGCTGCCGTCCCCCCCGCCGTTCTCCCCACGACCTGCAACCCTCAACCCGGACCGGGGCCCAGGTCATGCCGCTGCTGTTGATTGAGGGCACCGCCTGGCCAGGGATGGGACCCCCAGGACGAGGCCCGCTTCGGCCGCCAAGGCCTGTAAGTGCCCTCTCTGCGCAGGATAAGGGCGGGCTGGGGCGCTGGCGAGGAAGAGGGAGGCAGCCCAAGCCGGACACACACCCCTCCCCCAAGCCTCTGATTTCCCAGTCCACATCTGTTTGGATGACGGGAAAGGCTGGATTTTTCTTAGGCCCTTAGTTAGGGTTGGAAGGCTTCCCCTAGTGAAGATGCCAGCTGTGAAGAAGGGAAGGGATGCAGGACCCAAGTGGCTTCCTGGTTAGCCATAGTAGCAACTTCACAGCTTGGGGAGAAAGCTTTTGCACCCAAATCCATTTGAGGCAGGCCTGTCAACTCCTCCCCCCTCCATCCTTAGCCTGCATCGATAGTGACCTTGCCTTTTGGGATACTCCCACTAGTCCTGGAAGGATGAAGACTTGCAGTGTTAAAAGAGGGAGGAAGCCAGGCACGGATCACCTTTGTCCTACGGCCCCTTGGAGGACTGGGTGGGGACTTAGAGCAAGGGTTCCCGGCTGACGCTGTGAGAGGAGAAACCTCCTTCAGCAAAGAACCCTGTACTTCCTGTGGCATTGGCTTGGCTGCCGCTTTGGAGTCAAGTTTCAGGGCGCCCCAGCTCATCAGTTCCGCAGCTCGAATCTGCAGGGACTGCCAGTTTCGCAGGCTGCTTTCACAGACGAGGCCAGCTGGGGCTTGGTGCTGCGGTGGCTTTGCCTGCCTGCTGTGTTTGCTAGGCAAACTCAAGGGGCTTGGGGACCAGCAGGAGAAGGAACTACAGAATCCTTGCACTGAGGTGTTAAAGCCCTGCCCAAAAAGCTGTGTCCGGCCCCACCTTGTGTGTTGGTGGGAGGGAAATGAAGATCCAGCAAGGAGGAAGACATGGCCAGAGTCACGGCCGGGAAGAGAGGCAGCAGACGTAGATGAGAGAGGCTCTGGTGAGGGTTCAGGGGGCGTGCAGGCATTTCTCAGCTGAGCCCCTCAGCTGGGTGTGCCAGGCAGTGTCCCGAGTGGCAGGGGACACTGAGGTGGTGGGCAGGGGCTCCTTTTGGATAATGGGCATTAATGCCAGTCACCAGCATGCTGCGTTTACTCCTTCCTGTTGCCTACGTTAGCCTAGATGACCATAGTCAGAGGCTGATGCAAGGTGGGCAGGACATACTAGCAGTGTCAACCTGGGGGGCTGACAGTGCGATTTCTTTGAAGAAAGCTTTATTTGTGCTCAGGGAGACCTTAGCAAGAGCCAAGTGCCTGGTGGCGCGTGTGTCGGCTGCTCTGCATACCTATCCAGTTGGCCAGCCTGCCTGCCATCCATCCATCGATTTGTTCTTTTCTTGAACAGATGTTTACCCAGTACCTAGTGCACCTTGGTGAACACAGTGAACAAGACAGATTCAGACCCACGCCTCTTGGCACTTGGTGAGAAAGACAAGCAGGTTCTCAAACAAGGCTGTGAGATTTTTGAGAGCTACAGTAGAAAGGCGTGACATCCCCTATTGCATTCACTACTATTTCCTTGCTTAGAACAGCTCGTGGCATCTAGTAATTGCTCAGTAAATGCTTGGATAAGTGAAACAGAGGACTGGGAGATGGGCTGCTTCAGGCAGGGGGTTCCGAGAAGGCCTGTCTGAAGATGTGACACCTTTAAGCTGAGCCCTAAATTGATGGAAGGAATCACATGTGATGATCTGGAGAAAAGCAGTCCAGGCCTAGGGACCCACTAGTGCCAAGGTCGTGAGGTGGGAGAGAGCTGGTTCTTCCAACAACTGCAAGGAGGCCAATGTGACAGAATAGCCCCAGGAGACGTTGTTAGTGGGGCCAAATCATTTGGGACCTGGGATGCCTCGGCCACAAGCAATGTGAGGCCATCGGAAGGTTTTAGGCAGGGTGGGACACAATTCCGGTCCACATTTTGCAGAGATAACTGATGGTTGTGGGCAGGATGAGCCATAAGGGAAAGTGTGGAGATTGGGAAGCCAATTAGGAACTGGTTAGTTGCTCAGGCCAGAGGTGTTGGAGGCTTGGATGAGGCAAAGTTGGTGAAGATGGAGAAACACAAACAGAGCAAGAATGCCTTTTGGAGGTAGAACCTATGGGATCCACTCAGAACCTGTACTGAGTGTCAATATATACCACGCCTGGTTCTAGGCCCTTTGTGTATTCACTCTTTGGGTCATTCAACAAATGTTAGCCCTGCCTGCTCTCACACGTTCGATCCCTGGGTGGGGAAGATCCCCTGGTGGAGGAAATGGCACCCCACTCCAGTATCTTTGCCTGGAAAATGCCACAGACAGAGAAGCCCAGTGGACTACAGTCCACAGGGTTGCAGAGTCGGACGCGACTGGGCACGCATGCGCACAGGCTCTCCTGCCGCACCCTCGCGGTCCCGCGGTGAATCCCTGCCCCCAGCCGAGCTTTGGACTTGCAGCGGTGCAGCTTGGCGATGAACGACTTATTTTATCTCTTCACCACATCAACTGCAACACTTGCCATTCAAAATGAAAACATTGGCACCCTCTGGACCAAGACGGGAAGCCCAAATGCTTCAGCATACTTTGCAGCCAACACTGTTTGAGCAGAAACACCACGAAGTGTATCTCAAGGACACCCCTGCAAAGCTTTCCAAGCGACAGGGCCCGACTCGGGCGGGTGGGGAGGCCCGGGGCTGTGGGAAACACTGGTGCCTGGAGAAATGGTGGGAACCAGGCACTGCGTGCCTTCTTGCTCAGTGCCAGATCCAAGCCTCGCTGGCCTAGCTCCCAAAGACCGGAAGTCCTTTGGGAAGGGGTGGCTAGTAGCAAGAAAAGCCTGTGGGAAAGATGAAAAGTGATCTGACTGCACCTACTCTCCTGGCCCCTTTTGTAAGCAGAACACCAGTAGTCAAATCTTGCTCCTTCTCGCTCTTTCTCAGGTAGACACAGTCTCCTGTTACATACAGGCCAATCCAGGAAACACTGACTAAGGATGTGGGCTCGCCAGGCATGGGGGACTAGGGTGATCTCAGGATAAAAGGTACACTCATTTTTGCTCCCTCTCTTTTTTTACACATCTCAGTTTCTCAAATGTTTGTTGAGCACCTATTTAAGGAGGCAGTATTAGGCTTCCCTGGTGGCTCAGTGGTAAAGAATCCACCTGCCAATGCAGGACACTCAGGTTTGATCCCTGGTTTGGGAAGATTCCCTGGAGGAGAAAATTGCAACCCACTCCAGTATTTTTGTCTGGGAAATCCCATGGACGGAGGAGCCTGGCGGGCTACAGTCCGTGGGGTCGTAAAGTACCTAGACTCAAGATAACCTAGGTTCAAATACCAATCCTAGTTGTGACCTTGGGCATGCTACAGTACCTCCCCAGGTGTCAAATTCCTCTTCTGTAAAGCAGGGATCATAATCTGCTTCATTTTGAGGATTGAATGAGATAAGATGTAAAGCTCTTAGACCTTCCCCTATGTGTGTGACACAAAGTTAACCACTATTATTGTACACTCAGGCCCTTGTGAATGTAAAAACCTGCAGGTACCCTCAGTTATGCATATTTATATCCCATGATGAGCAAGACAGGCTTCCCTTGTGGCTCAGCTGGTAAAGAATCTGCCTGCAATGCCAGAGACCTGGATTCCATCCCTGGGTCGGGAGGATCCCCTGGAGAAGGGAACGGCAACCCACTCCAGTATTCTGGCCTGGAGAATTTCATGGACTGTGGAGTCCATGGGGTTGCAAAGAGTGGGACAGGACTGAGCAACTTTCACTTTCTCTTCTTTCATGAGCAAGAGAGGACTGGCTGCCTGAGTGCTGGGCAGGTCCGGGTCTGGACCACCATGACAGACTTCCCACTCTGCCTGGCTGGCCCAGGACCCTCGAGAGGCCTTTCCTGTCACCCCGTGGTTTCTAATGGCCACCCAACCTGGAGACCCATGGCTGTGGTTTTCCTCGAATATTCTTCGTTGCCCAGGAGCGGGGACTGGGGACTAGGCGCTCCTTCCCGGGAGAGAGGGCTGCTGGCAGCTGGCCTGGGCACTGGGGAGAGGCCTCACGTCCCAGCGGTTCCACTGCAGAGGCAGCTTAGCTGGATTGATTTGTCCTGGTTCCTGATGAAAGCAGCCTCTGCCTGCCAGCGCTCTGTTGGCGTGGAGGGAGAGGAGGTCCTCTGCGCTGGAAATAGAGGGACTGGAGAGCGTTGCTGCCTGAGTCAGCATGGCCTGGGGGAGGCCAGGTTGGGAGCTAAGGGTAGGCAGACCAGGTCTGCGTATCACAGGGTTTCTTGGATGGCAGTGTCCTGAGTGGGGCCACAGCTGCCCCTTACTGACCCGCCTGCCCTGGTCTCTTGCTGGCAGGCTGGCCTGTGCCATCAGCAGAACACTCAGGCTGGGCATCTGGCTTCCCAGCTCAGAAACCCAAACCTCCCTTGGGGCCGCACATGATAGGTTCAGATGGTGGGAGGGGCCGCTCTCTCTTCCCCAGGTGGAGCTCTGGGGAGGGGTCAGGGCGGACGGGGAAGCCAGGTAGGAGGGAGACAAGTGGTGACTCGGGTTGATGGGTGCGCCCCCAGGCCCTGCTGCCTCTCCAGCTCTCTGAGGCCCCCTGGGAAGTGTGCTGGCCGCCCCATTTGACAGAAGACCCCCCATGTGTCCCAAGACAGCTGAGGTCCCGGGGGCCCCATTCCCTCACGCCCGAGGTGTGCAGACTGGAGATTTCATCCGAGGGAAACCCTCACAACCCTTGCCTCTGTTTCTTGAACTAAGAAATGAAGGGCTCCTGTCAACTTGACCACTGTATTCCTGGTTTATGTGCCAGCCTCCCCTCCTGGGAAACCAAGACCACAATAAAAAGGACAGGCAGCCGCATCCCCCTTGTCTCAGAGAAGGAAACTGAGGCCTGGAAAGGGGGAGTGAGGGGCCAGGGGTACAAAGCTGGCAAGACAGCCAAGCCCCCAACCCAGTGCTGAGGGAGGGTGCAGAGGGGCTCCCAGCTCCCCTCCTTGACTTGCGAGGCCTGCCTCATATGTTCTCTCGGTCCTTGGTCTGAATTACTTTTTTTAAACTTTATTTTGAAATAATTTCACAATTACACAAGTTGCAAAGAATTCCCATTTACACTTCACTCAAATTCACCAAGTGCATCCATTCATATTTGCCACTTTTGTTCATGTATACAAAATGCTTATTCAATGTGCACATGTATGTGTATATGTATACATGCTTCCATGTATGTGTATATGTATACATGCTTCCATGTATGTGTATATACAGGTGTACATGTATGAATATTTTTCTGAACCATTTTGAAAACAGTTTGCAGAGACTATGTCTGTTTACTCCTAAATATTTCAGTGCGTATTTCCTTTGAATGAAGGCATTTACATAAATCATCACAGTACCACTGTCAAAATCAACAAATTTAATGTTGATGACACTCTTAGGACCAGTCTGAGCCGTGACTGCTCAGATTTCGTCAGTTGTGCCGAGAGTGTCCTTTCACAGTAAAGCAGGGAGGCTGGGGAGGGAGCTGGGGTCCAGGATCCGATCCCAGGTCACCCTTGTCATCCCTTGTCATGTCTCTTGTGCCGTCTTACAATCCCTCAGCCTGTTTCTTTCATGACATTGACATTTTTGAAGCATGCGAGTCTGGTATTTTGTAGACTGTCTCTCGGTTGGGTTTGTCTGATGTTTACTCCTGAGTTTAGATTCAGCTGGTGTACTTTTTGGCAGGAATACCACAGGAAAGTGAGCATGTGTCCTGAGTACATCGTATGAGGAGACACGTGATGTCTGTCAGCCTCATTACCGGTGATATTAACTGACCACTTGGTTAAGGTCTTGCCTGCCACCTGTCTCCACTGCAGAGTTCCTGTTCCTCCCTTTATAGTTTATGATGAAGTATGTTTGTTCCAGAGCTTAATTTCTTAAAAATATGCCTTTTTCATGTGAATTTATTTGTAAAAGACAGTTCATGTCACTGAAAAGAGAAAACCAGCATCATTTGGCATGGATAAAAATACCGAGTGCCAAAGTCATTAACTTTTGGACAAATACTAAAGCCAGCTAAAGGCACAGGGCCCTCAGTTCTTGGTTAAAAAGTCAAGTTAGCAACTGTCACATGATAAACTCTAGCGTCAAAGTGGAACTTTCTTCTCCAGGTAACCATAAGGATTGGCCAGGAACCAAAAAGCCAGGCCCTGGCTCCCTGGGTGTCTCTCAGGTTTATCCCAGGCCATCTCCGTGGACCCCCTAAGACTGGTGCTTAGAGGCTTTGCAGTCAGATTTGGGTTTAAGTCCCAGCTGGACTAGGGCCTTCACCTCCCCAAGCCTCAGTTTCCTTCTCTGTAAAATGGGGAGGATAGTGGTCCCTGTTGAAGGGCTCAAGTCTGCCTGCCAATGCAGGAGATGCAAGCAATGAGGGTTCAATCCCTGGGTCGGGAAGATCCCCTGAAGGAGGAGATGGCAACCCACTCCAGTATCCTGGCCAGGAAAATCCCATGGACAGAGGAGCCTGGCGGGCTACAGTCCAGTGGGGAGCAGAGAGTCAGACACGACCGAGCTGTGAAAGCAGTTGAAGGGCTCTTGCACGCCAGGTGAGATGGTGATGGTCCCGCAGTTGATTCTTGATCAGCGATGCCATCGGTGGTGGTGGTGTGTCAGACCCAGAGCAGGTCGGCCCAAGAAGCCTTCCCCCTTCTCGAACCCCCTTCCTCTGTGGGGGCCAGTTGCCAAGGAGGGTGTGTCTGTTGGGCAGCCTTTGAAGTCGTCCGAGCGTGGTGATAACTGGTGCCCAGTGAGCCAGGTGATGCTGGTACCCTCGTAGCTGGCAGCCCCTGCCCCAAGCTTGGGGGTGGCTGGGACCTGCTTCCAAGTGTCAGTCGCCCCCTGAAGGCAAGTTCCATTCCTGGGAATCCTTCCTGCCAGGGGCCTTGGCTCGGTGGTTGTAAATAACTGCATCTCCAGTTTCCCCTGAGTGTCACCCCATGAAACAGGTGGGGCAGGGCTCATTAGCTCCATTTGACAGGACAGAAAACTGAGGCTTGGGGAGGCTCAGGGACTTGCCTCAGACACCCTGCCGCGAGGGGGCCGCATGGCGCCTCCTGGCCACACTCCCGGTGCTCCCCCTCACAGGCGGCCCGGGAGGCAGTGCGCACGCCTCCGAAGCCTAGCGCGAAGCCTAGCGTGAGCTGGCTGTGGATGCCCTGCCCCCTCTCAGGCACTTGCTGCTTTGCACTTTGGAGCAGAGGAACCTGGCCCAGGCTCCCTTTTTGCAGGCCAGGAGTTTCTAGCTAGAATTAATGGTCTCAGCATTTATCTGTTGCTTTCTTTTTATGACAGACAATCTTGTTTTTTTCATTCACGATAGTGACATAAAGATTGCTTTTAAAATTGTGGAATTTGCGGGGGGAGAAAACAGTGCAGTAGTTCAGGTGGTTCTTGGGTGTGGAGGGACTCAGAAGGCCTCGTGGAGCCTGGGGCGCAGGCCAGCTGGAGTCACTCCTGGACGAGGAGTTATCACAGAACCTGTGGTTGAGAGGCGTCAGCCGCCAACACAGAAACCAGCATTCAGACACTCTGGAGAAAGGGGCCAGGACCCTGGCTTCCCCCTGGAGCCTGGACCCAGGCAGACAGGCGAGGTCTCCTTCGCCCTCCCGCTTCCGGCCACGCACTCGTCCACCAGCCACGGCAGAGGCCTTGCTGTGCACGGCCTGGTGCTGAGATGGCAGCGGAGACCCTGGGCAAGTCATATCCGCTGGCGTCTGTCTTTATGGCTTCAGTTGGCTGGTGGGTATGTGGAGAAGGAGGAGTGGGCAGTGGGTGCCCAGCAGGCAGAGCTTTTTGGAGGAGGGAAGGGTAACCCCTGTAGAAGGCCCCCTGAAACAAGGAGACCCCCATTCCCACCCTGTGTGTTTTCTAGCTGAGAACAGGTGGGGATATGGAGGAGAGGGGCTGTGTGTGCTGAGTATTGCAGGCATTTCACCAACACAATTTCATGTAATCCTTGTAACAAACAGCCAGCAGTTTGCTTCAGATGGGGACACAAGCCCAGAGAGGTTAGGTGACTTGCCTGAGGTCACACAGCTAGGAAGGGGCAGAGCCTGAAGGACTCGAGACTGGCCAATTCTGGACCTCACCTGGGCTATCCCCGAGGAGCAGGAGAGTGGGACGGCCCAGCTGCACAGAGAATCCTCTTCCAGTATATCCAGAGCATCGCCCCACCAGCACTTTTAAGGCACAGATCTCAAAGCATCTCCGCAGAGATACCAGACTGAGACATTGCTTGTTAAGATGAATCAAGCACCCAACTATCATTCTGATGACAAACCAGTCAGCCAGCCATTCCTTCTGTCCAGCTCTGGGGAATGGCCTGGAAGGAAAGGTTACAGTTTCAGAAAGAGAAAATATCCAAAGCCAATAGCTGATGAATTGTCAGTCATGCTCTAAGGATATCAGGAGGTGGGAGAACCTATTGCCTAGATTCCCTAAGCTACAGCCTCAGGATGTTCTCAGCCCGGGGTTTCTGATGCCGGAGGAAAGAAATGAACTAGGTGCCGAGAGGAACTGAGAAAGACACTGGGGTCAGACCACAGAGGTTCAGATCCTGGCTCTGCCATTTAAGAGCTGTGTGACCTTGCTTGGTTAATTTAACCTCTCTGAGCCCCATCTAAACTCAGGGATGATGGTCCTACTTGGCTCCACCCTCTGGGGTTGTTTGAGGAATAAATGAGCTAAGTCATGAGTTGCAGCAGATAGTACAAAGTGAGCACAGGTGCTTGATAATTTGTCAGCTGGTTTGCTGTGAGACCAGACTTGCAAGTCAAAGAAACGAGGAGGTTGGTCTCTAACGGCAACAATGTGTGGCACAGATGCGAGGAGCCAGGACATCCTCCCGCCACCAGCAGAGGCCTGGGGCCACGCCTCTGTCCTCAGTGTGCTGTGTGACTTAGGACAGGTCACTGCCCTCTCTGGGCCCCTTCATGCTCTGGAGTGACCAACTCAGACCAGGGTCTCCCAAACCTCATATGATACCATCAACAATTTTTGCCACATTTGCTTGCCTGAACTGTTACCTGAACTGTTGTTTATGCAGTTAACACAAGTTAAACATACACTTACAAGTGTTAGTTGTTCAGTCATGTCCGACTCTTTGTGACCCCATGGACTGTAGCCTGCCAGGCTCCTCTGTCCACAGGATTCTCCAGGCAAGAATGCTGGAGTGGGTAGCCATGCCCTTCTCCAGGGGGGTCTTCCCAATCCAGGGATCGAACCCAGATCTTCTGCACTCCAGGCAGATTCTTTACCATCTGAGTCACGGGGGTTATGCAGTTACTGTCTTCAAACCAGGGGCTTTCTTTTTAAAGTGAAATTAATGTGATGGAAAGAGAGGATCTTTATGGTATTACTATCAGAAAGGGAAGACTGGCGTCAACCTCCATAAATAGAAGGTGACCCCGCAGATGAACAATGAGAACAGAGGGTGTTAGTGAATTCCAGCGGGAGCTGGCGCCTGAGCCTGTTCCTTCCGGAAGTCAGCACGTGTGACAGAGTCTCGCTAGCCAGACTGACGCTTGCCTGGGACTCGGGTTGTTTGCAGTCGTGAGCATTGGGAGGGGAGTGAGGCCGTGTTCCAAGTGGGGGTCCCATGTTCTCTAACAGCCCTTCCCCCCAAATCTGAAATGGGCTCAAGTTCAGTCCCCTGCCTTGAAGAGTGTGCAGTGAGCCCTGGTAATGGTGAATTGGAATAACAATTCTGCTCTGCTTTCCTGGATGCCAGAGGTCTGGGGAGCTCCACGCTGACCGCTACAGGGAACCCTAGAGTCCCCATGGGGGAGGGAGGTCTGCAGAAGGTGGGCTCCTGGTGGGACGGGAGGGGAACTCGTGAACACTCCTGGAGGATGGAGCTCTCCAGTGCTCTGGTTGCAGCCCCAGCTTCCCCTCGGGCCTGCCAGGTCCTGGGTCATCAGTGGGAGCCGGGGACGTTCTCTGAGCGGTGGAAGGCTGTGTTCCTAGCTGAGCTGTAGGAGGTGACTCTGCCGAGGACACGAGAACCTGACCGGATGTGGCCCCTGCCAACCTCGCTGTGTCTCCCCCAGGGCTGGGCGTCCCAGGTGGCACTGCAGTAAAGAACCCGCCTGCCACTGCAGGAGACGCAGCAGATTCAGGTTCGATCTCTGGGTTGGGAAGAGCCCCTGGAGGAGGGCATGGCAGCCCACTCCAGTATTGTTGCCTGGAGAATCCCATGGACAGAGGAGCCTGGCGGGCTGTGGTCCATAGGGTCGCAGAGAGTCAGACACGACTGACTTAACTTAGCACGCGCGTACTCGTGACCAGCCTTCAACCCCTTTCCACCCCAAACCAAACTGCAGGAGGTTCTGAGACCTGGTCACCAGTCCTCCCACTATCTGGCATGTCCTTCATACACACCTTTCCCAGACGCTGGGCTCCGTCTGTTCCCTGTGCTTCCTCCTGGGTCAGTTACCTTTGGCTGCAGTTGCTCCCTAGATGTGTTTCAGAGGCAGAGACTACACTCATCTCAGGGTCCCCAGTGCCCAGGTCAGGCCCGGGCATACATAGGGCATGAGATTATGTAGTGTTTAAAATCTCCAGTGGAAAAAGTCCTGGAGAGCTGAGCATCCTTAAAAAGTTTCTTACTCCGTCTGAACCTTAGTGTCTTCATCTGTAAAATGGAATCATAATAGTACCTAACTCCTGGGGTGTTAGGAGGGTTGAATGAAATGACCCGTGTGATGCTCCATCTCAGGTGTGCAATCCCCAGGAGCTGACCCCGGAGCAAACAATTCTAGTGCACATTGTTTATTTGGAAGGTGATCCAGGGGCTTCCCAGGTGGTACTAGTGGTAAATAACCCACCTGCCAATGCAGGAGACATAAGATCTTCCCCTGGATCGGGAAGATTCCCCTGAAGGTGGGCATGGCAACCCACTCTAATATTCTTGCCTGGAGAATCCCATGGACAGAGGAGCCTGGCGGGCTACAGTCCATAGGGCCTCAAAGAGTTGGACACGACAGAAGCAAGTTAGCATGCTGTGCCCAGGAATTAACTGATGTGGAGTGGGGCAGTGAGACGGGGAAGGAATGTATCATCTAGCAGGTCACCTCCACGGCCCTGGGCTCAGTCCTGCTCAGGAGCTCTGGGAGCAGTGTAATGGAGAATATAGCTCTGAGTTGCTCCAGCCGCCACACGAGAGCTGGGGTACTGAAAGGGTGAAAGTGTCAGGCTCTCAGTCATGTCTGACTCTGTGACCCCATGGACTGGAGCCCGCCAGGCTCCTCTGTCCATGGAATTTCCCAGGCAAGAATACTGGAGTAGATTGTCATTCCGTTCTCCAGGAGATCTTCCCAACCCAGGGATAGAACCTCAGTCTCCTGCATTGCAGCCGGATTCTTTACCACTTGAGCCCGCAGGGAATGGGGTATTGATCCCCAGCTTTCTGGCCTTCACCAGTTGGAAGGCAGCTGTGGAAAGATATTGGCTCTGCCTGCACTTGCAGCCTGGAGCCCAAGCAGGTTCTGGAGGCAGAGAGGCCTCAGGCAAAGAGGTGGGTTCCTACAGCTGGAAGCTGCGAGGTTAGGGTGCCTCGGGAGGGTGAGTGGACTAGGTTGGGTGCGGCACCCACACTCTGCCTAGGGCTCATGGTGCAGAGTAAAAGCTCAGGAGGGGGCACCTGCCCTGATCGTGACTGTCTCCATCTTTATCACTATTCCTGTGCCAGCCTTGCCTCCCACAGTTGAGTAACTTCAGGCAGGTCCCAACTTCAAACAGGTCTGAACCTCTGTTTCTTAACCTATAAAGTGGGGAGATCGTGGTTCTCAGCGGAAGCAATTCTGCCCCCTTGGGTGGCCCTAGGGAATGGGGTGAGGAAGCATTTTTATTGTCACCTTTGGGACCAAGGATGCTTCTGTATACCCCAGAACAACCCACCTGCCATGTCAGAGAATTGTCCTGCCCCAAATATCAGTAACTCCTGATGAACAAGAGTACGTCTGGTACTATTTTACATGTGTATTACATGTATAATAGTGCATGTTAGTAACGTACAAGTTTTAAAAATTATTATTTTCCTAATACTTATTTATTTGGCTGTGTCAGGTCTTAGCTGGGGCATGTAGGATCTTCTTTGCCCAAAGCACATGGGTTTACTTGTCCCACGGCATGTGGAATCTTAGTTCCCCAAGCAGGGATCGAATCCATGTCCCCCGCGTTGGAAGGTCAATTCTTAACCCCACCAGGGAAGCTCCTAATGTATGAGTTTTATGTGATGCTTGATGACGTTTGCAGAAGTAGTCGGAGCTGACATCAAAGGTGGTGAGACTCAGAACTGGGGCAGGACTTGGGGCTCTAAGGGGGGTGGGCATGGGAATGTGGACCCAGAGAGAGAGGGGGGCAGGAAAGGAGGACCCGCAGGGAGCCAGGTGTGGAGGATGGCCTGGGAAGATGGGCCAGGCGGGGCTGCTGGGTAGCTTGGCTGTGGCCACAGCCTTCCTGTAGGCAACCAGGCATCTTCCCGGCAGGGTGGGAGCTGCTGCCAAGCCCTGCCCATTCGCTGGAGCTAATGTCAGCCAGCTGACCCCAGGCGACTCTGAGCAAGCTACTCTCCTCCTTCCTCAGGTCCTGAGATGCCCCTCCTGGGGATTTTCTGCCAGGAGTGAGACAGTCCTTCCTCTCCCAGGTGAAACCACTGCTTCTCCAGCCTGATGCTTAGAAACCAGACACATTCATTAAAATTTTTTAATAAAAAATCATAGGGGACTTCTGTGACAGTCCAGTGGTTAAGACTTCTTCCAGTGTAGGGGGTACAGGCTCAATCCCTGGTCAGGGAGCCAAGATCCCACATTCCCCATCTTTTGTGCTCAGTCCTGTCCTAACTCTTTGCGACCCTATGGTCTGTAGCCCGCCAGGCTCCTCTGTCCATGGGATTTTCCAGCCATGAATACTGGAATGGATTGCCATTTCTTCCTCCAGGGGTCGAACCTGCCTCTCCTGCATCTCTTGCACTGCAGGTGGATTCTTTACCTCTAAGCCACTAGGGAAGCCCTAAGACTCCACATACCTCCTGGCCCAAAAAACCAAAGCACCAAACAAGCAATATTGTAACAAATTCAGTAGGACTTTAAAAATGGTCTATGTCCAGAAAAGAAAAAAAAAAATTACAGGACAGCATTGCCAACCTAAGGTCGAGGTTTCTGGTGGTTCCCCAAATTCAAATCTCTTGATGGATGGGGGCAGGTCAGTGCTTCCATACTAGTAACACCCCTTTGTCCCTCTTTGCCAGGCCTCTTCCCCTCTAAAGCTCCGTGCCAACAGAGAGGTTCCCGTCCGGGTCCAGGACGGTGGGACAGAGAGATTGAGAAGGAACGCTAAGGTCCGGAAGGCACGTGCCCCTACCCGAAGGGTGAGGCAGGGGTGCCCGGAGACCTCGCCTGCCTGCAGCGTCGTGCACACAGCCTCGTCCTGGCTTCCGACCTTCCACCTTCTCAGTGGATGTTTACACGAACCCAGCCAGAGTCAGCCTCCCTGCTTTCCACCCCCGGCTGCGTCTGCTTACCCCACTTAACCTTCAGAGAGAGAAGCGACTCCCAGCTCTGTTTGATGCCAGTGGAGCTCTAAGCCCTATGGGGTCTGTCCCGAGGCCGGGCTTAGATGCAGCGACTACTTCCGAGAGAGTGACTCAGAAGGAAAAGAACACCTGGGAGGCTCAGGGTGGGGTTTGGACTCATTCATTTCAAGTTGTTTGCTCGCCAACAAGTTGCCAGAACTGATACATTGTGCCAGGGGTGGGTCAGCCACCCCTCCGGCCAGAAATATTTTTTGAAAATGTGAGTGGTATGAATACTTGACTTCGATAAACCTGTAAAAGCAATACTTAGGAGGCTAACTTCTTTCAATTAAAAAATGTATGCAACTCCAACCCCTGGGGGCCCTGCTTTTTTTTTCTCCTTTGAGATTTGGGAAGGGAGTCCTTACACAGGACCTCTGATAAAAGGGCAGAAGAGTCAGGACTTCCTCAGTTGGAGATCCAGTGGGGCTTGGAGGGTCTATTCAAGCTGGGCTGGTGTGGGAGTCCCACCTGGGCACCCTCCTGGTGTCCACAAGCCTCTGACAAGCCAGGACCCACCTCAGGTGTGGTGGGAAAGGCCTGATGGCCAAGCTGAAAGTCAGGCCCGAATCCCAGAGAAGCTGGAGGTGGGGATCCCCCGTGTTGGGTGTGTTGTGTGGTGGTGGTTGCTAGTGGCTAAGTTGTGTCCGACTCTTTGCACCACCGTGAACTGTAGCCCACCAGGCTCCTCTGTCCACGGTATTTCCCAGGCAAGAATACACTCCAGGAAATCCCATTTCCTTCTCCAAGGGATCTTCGCAACCCAGGAATCAAACCTGCATAATTCCTTACCGCTGACCAACCACTTGGCGCCTGGTAGACCCCCCTAGAGATGAGAGGAGTGAGCGGGTGAGGGAAAAGAGCAAACGGATGACTGAAGCCAGGTCTGCTTGCAGCAGTTCTCTCCAGTTTGCAGAACACCTGATGCTTTTCAAAGTACCTTCACGTACACACCGCGTTTAACAAGGAGTGGGTGGTCAGCTCCATTATACAGGTGAGGAGACAGAGGTGTGGGAGAGGAAAGGCCTTTGGGTGATTCTAAGAAAGGATGCTGAGAGGTGCGAACAGAAGACATCTGAGAAAAGGGGGAGCGGAAGGAGGGAGACATTTCTTTGGGGGAGAAGCCTAAAGGGAAAAGCATGTGTTTAAAAATGCATGGACAAGACTTCCCTGGCAGCCCAGTGGTTAAGACTCTGCTTCCAATGCAGGAGATGTGGGTTGGATCTCTGGGTTGGAAGATTCCCTGGAGAAGGAAATGGCAACCCGCTCCAGTATGCTTCCTTGGGAAATCCCATGGACAGAGGAGCCTTGGTGGGTTACAGTCCACGGGATCACAAACAGTCAGACATTAAAAAAAAAAAGACATGACTAAGCGACTGAACAACAACATACACACACACACACACACACACACATATACACAATTTAAATGCCTTAAAAAATAAATAGGACTTCCCAGGTGGCACAGTGATAAAGAATCTGCCTGCTAATGTAGAAGACGCACGATACATGAGTTTCATCCCTGGGTCAGGAAGATCCCCTGGAGGAGGAAATGGCAACCCACTCCAGTATTCTTGCCTGGGAAATCCCATGTTCAGAGGAGCATGGTGGGCTACAATCCGTGGGGTCACAAGGAGTCAGACACGACTGAAGACCTATCCACGCACACATCTCTCATTTAAAGTCGTCACTATGAATAATTATAGCCTCTGATCTCATTTTGTCACCTGTGAACAGATCAAAAGCAGTGGGGATGATCATGCCCACCTTGCCTGATTGAAGGGTGCTGTAGGTGCCTGGATCAGAAGGAGACTTTTCCTGTGGTTGCACATGTGGGAGTTCCGTGGAGTCCACAAAGCCCACACGTGCAGGGACCCCGTGAGGGGTGATGCCCCGGTACAAGGCCAGAGGCCCTTAGCCCCCAGGGCGTGTGGGGCCTTCCTTCCTTAGGGGGCTTCCCCTAAGGCGGAAGGCACCACCTTTCTGCCAGGACGTCCAGCCAGACAGCACGATCAGAATCCCTCTGATGCTCTTGACCCTCAACCCCTACTTGCTGGGAAGAGAGGGAGAATCTGGGAGCCAGGCAACCAGACTAGGGCACAGGCAGCTCCCACAGCTGCCAGGAGAGAGCCAAGCTGTCAGGGCTTCTGACCGAGCAAGACACGCTCCGGTGAAAAACACCAACCAGCCTGGCAGTTCTCTCTGTAGACAGCAAAACTGCCGGGTCCCTTCCAGGCTCGCCTCGCCAGGGCCCGATGCCAGCTCAGCTAAGCAGCGACTCCCAGGATAGAGAGGCGGGGCAGAGACAGGAAAATACAGGGTAAAGCTCACAGTGCTTCAGCCTTGTTGACCGCCGAGTCATGAATTTTCCAATGCAGGGTAGGAAGCCATGGAGAAAATCCTTTCCCCAAAGACAGGACTGGAGCCAAAGTGGACTCTGCTGTGTGTGTTGGGCTGGGTGGGTGAGCGGGGGTGGGAGGCTGGAGGGGTCTGGGGAGGGGAGGAGAGCAAGGGTCCTGGTCAACTGGCCGTAGAATATGGCTGAAGTGATGCTGCGTGACAACCAAGGCTGGCTTACAAAAAGGACACGATTTCTTACCGTGGCCTCCATCTCCCCCTCCCAACCTCTCTTCCTGAGGGCATGATCACCCTTCAACCCAGCCTCCAGGCTGTGAGGAAGCCCCCACATGGAGAGCCCCCCGCCCCACATCCTTAGAGGCACCGAGGCCCCCAGTCAGCATCAGGTGCCAGGCTGACCCGGAGCCAGGCAGAGAGATGAGCAGTCCCCGCCAAGCCCTGCCCAAAAGACAGATGTTTAAGGGCAGAATAAACATCGGTGCTGTTTTAAGCCACTACGTTTTGAGGGTGGCTTGTGATGCGTTAGCTAGCCAGAAGAGTGTGCACCCCAAATTTAGTAATCACAACATAAACACAGGACCTGCCCGTAGGATTAAGTGACAGATTTATATGTAGTGAAAAAAAACAAACAAACAGGAAATGGAGGCAAAAAGGCAAATGTGGTCCAGGCCATGGCCCCGCCCCTCCTCCGTTAGTGTATATTGTCATCTCTTTCCCCGCAAAAGAGTGCATCTGGCCAGGCCTAGCTCTGGCCTCGGCCAAAACAGTCAGTGCAAACCAGTGAGTCCTAGAGACAGAAGGCAGCTGCCGAGAATTTCCAGTGGTCGCGCTTTGGGAAATGAACAGGCTGGATGATGCTCACAGGCATCCTTGGAGCCGGTCCTGCTAGCAGCAGGACGTGGAGACGTGCTTTCCCCCCAGGCCACAAGGGACCTGGGCAGGCGGATATGCGGCCGCCTCACCCATCGCCCCGGCCTTGGCCACGGCTGTCTGCAGTGTCCTTTGGGAATGCCTCAGGGCTCCCGGGCATTCAGCAGCGGCCCCCGGGCGCCCCCCCACCTGCCAGAGCCGCGGTGGCTGAGCGGGGCTGACATCCACCCGGGGATCCGAGGGGTCGGTCCGCAGAGCAGGCAGTGGGTCCTCTCTCCAGCTGGGTGGGAGCCGACCCTGAGTCACCGGGGTTGGGCATCACAATGCCACGTCCCACGGGACACAGGCCGAGAAAAGCCGTGTCCCCAAAGCACCAGGCGAGGGTCCAGCACAGTCAGTGTCCTCAGAGAGCGTGCTGTGGGAGGCTGGGAGGGGGGAGATGAGGAAGCTTTAGGACAGGGCAGGTCAGCACACGGCGAGAGCGTGGTTGAGCCCGGGGATGGGAGGGGTGCAGGGATGGAGGAGTGGACATCCCAGGTCGGAGCGGGGGAGGGGGCGCATGGAAGCGAAAGGACAGTCACGTGCACAGAAATCGGTAGAACGAATTCCTCTGAGGACAAGGCCGAGCAATGGGGCAGCCCGAGGACTGAAATAGCAGCCAGGCTAGCCGGGGCATCCGTGAAGGAAGACCCTTCAATGCTGAGGGCCACGGGGTGCACACGCTGACCTGCCTGTCCTTCCCCGGGGCCCCAGACTTGACCACAGGGAGGATCCCCAAGGCCCAAGCCCTCAGTGCATTTAGAGGACACTCCAGCAGAGAAGGAGGCGGGGTACGGGGGCGGCCGACAGAACACGGGTCCAGGAGGGGTCACCCAGCTCCTAGCCGCTGCCCCGCCCACCGTTTCCGGATACTGACTTCACGGGGCCCTGTCCCTGGAGCCCCCCGGGGCCCTCCCCTCTCAAGCTCACCTCAGTTCCCTTGTCCCAGCCACAGCCTGGATCATCTCAGGATGATTCTGGGGTCCAGCTGCTGCAGGTGCTCCTGGACGCCAAAGGGGATGGTGGGCGTCCACATCCTGTGAGGGGGCGTGGCACACGGAATCCAGGTCTGAGGTCGGGGGTGGTCCGGAGTCCCCAAGGCAGACTGCCTCCAAATTCCTCCTCCCACCCAGCTTGGTGTGGGGTCACAGGGACACCAGAAGTCTAGTGACCCCCCCTCCTTTTTAAACTTGATTCTACTTCAAGGAGATAGTGAAGGACAGGGAAGCCTGATGTGCTGCGCTCCCTGAGGTCACGAAGAGTCCGACACGACTGAGTGGTGGAACCACAACTGTTGAGAACTTGCTGTGTGATCTCAGAAAGGTTCATTAACCTCTCTGTGCCTTATTCTCCACATCTGCATAATGAGTCTTCCAAGAGTTGCCCTACTCCTCTTAGAAGATGTGAGTGATTATGTAGACAACAGTGCTTTGAAAGATTATCAAGTACAGTATTGGACACTGGACATCATAGTGAAGTAATAATAAGTCTGAATCATATGAAATTGACAGTTGCATAGATCAACAGTGGAGGAGGGCATAGCAACCCACTCCAGTATTCTTGCCTGGAGAATCCCCATGGACAGCGGAGCCTGGTGGGTTACAAAGAGTCTCAAAGAACTGGACACAACTGAGCGATTAAGAACAGCACAGCACATAGACCAACAGATAAAAGCGATTTCGTATTGTTCGGCTTACTATACTGAGTCTTTCCATGGACCAGACACTGTCCTAAGTATCTTGACTAATTTAAACCCCACAAAACTGCTTCAGACTAAATATTATTATCACTCCCCTTTTACAGATGAATAAACTGAGGCCAGGAATTCCCTGGCAGTCCAGTGGATGGGACTCAGCGCTCTCACTGTTGAAAGCCTGGGTTCAGTTCCTGGTCAGAGAACTAAGATCCCCCAAACTAAAGCCAAAAAAAAGAAGAGAGACTGAGGCCAGTGGGGTGACATGTCTGCTGCCCCAGGTCACACGCTAGAGAGGGGCAGAGTGGGATTTGAGCTCAGGTGACCCCCACGCTGACTCTCCCTCCACCTCGGCCAAGACTTACGCCAGTGTCTTCACCTGAGGGCACTTTCTCAGGCCAGCGGCAAGCTGTTGGGCCCCAGCGGCTGTGAACTTGTTGTACTGGACACTGGGGAGAGAGCGCCATTGTGGATCCTGGCCCCGGGGGCCATCCAGCCCCAGACCAAGGCCAGCACCACGCTCTCGGCAACCGGCCCTTCCCACGATGCCAGCCAGAGACCCCCGGTCCTCCCAAGCCCTGCCCCACTGCCCAGGCTCCCACACTCACTCCAGCACCCGGAGGGACACCATGTCCGGAAGCACGTGCGCCAGGCTCTCGGCTCCCGCGTCGCAGATGCAGTTGTTGTACAAGCTGTGGGAGACAGAGGTCAGAGCAGGGGCCGGGGGTGCTGGGGGGGTCGGGGCCTAGCGGGAGACCCACCGGCTGGGACTGCTGCCCCATTTGACAGAGGGGAAAACTGAGTAACTTCTCCGTGGTCACTCAGTGAGTCTGGGGAGGCAGCAGGACTGAGCGGAGGTAGCTTCCTGCCAGAGACATCTCAAGTTCAAATCCCAGTTCTGCAGCTTGCTGCCTGACTTTCGGCAAGTTACTCAGCATCCCTGTGACTCAGTTTGCGCCTCCATAAAATGGGCATGTTAGAGTAATAGTGGGGAGGAGTAAATAAGTTAGTGTTGGTAAAACACCCAGAACAGGGCCTGACACATGGAATGAACTACTTGTTAACTATGGTTATTATATCTCCCGGGGTGGGGGGGGGCGCGTTGTGAGGTTATATCAGCTACTGTAGTGTACCCTGCATTGGGGATATGGCAGGGGAGAGTGAAACCTGGAGTCACTGGGCAGGCTCGGGCTTCTATAGGGTACTCAGTCACCATCAGCAGTGTCAAAAATAGAACCACGGGTGTCGCCGATGCCTCGTTAACAAGAGTCCTTTTAACAAGCCAGGTGCGGCCTCGGTTCTAATTTCAAGGCCGTGACTTTGCCTTGACCCGGCCTCAGGGCAACACTGCAGGCCTGCCTGTAAAAGCAGCAGGTCTACACTGCAGCAAAGAGGATTCAAGCTAAACTCCGGGGAGCCCTGATGTCATGAGTCGGCTGGAACCAGGGCAGGAAGCAGGGGGAGGTTTTGCAATCTCTTCCTGGGATGGACCTTAGAACTCAGGGGGCCCTTCCTCCCCTCACAGGGAGAGGATTCTTCCCATATTCCACTGATGCCAAGATGTACATGTTCACATTTGAAAATCACTGAGATCAGGATGTGTCTGATAATCAAAGGATGTCATCCTTTAGTTAACAGCATTTTGTCCTCTTAATGATGTCTTACCAATGGAAGGCATCTTAAAGTACTTAAGATATGAGGTTTCTTTTTTTCATTTTTTTGGCCATGCTGCGCAGCTTGCAGGATCTCAGTTCCCCAATCAGGGATAGAACCTGGGTCGCAGCAGTGAAAGCCCAGAATCTTAACCACTCGATCACCAGGGAACTCCCAATATGAGGTTTTTTAAAGTGTCAGTCAGGTCACATATCACCCCCACGGGCCCCACCTGCTTTTCCATTCATACCAGAAAACCCCCAGTCTCCCTCCTGACTCTACGAAGGCCTCCCTGTATGGTCTGGCCTCCCCTGACCTCTCTCGTCTCATCTCCCACCCTTTGGCCCTAGTTCCTTATATCCAGCCACCCCACTTCTGGCGAAGGACCCAACCTCTTTCCCACCTCAGGCCCTTTGCATCTGCTGTTCCCTCTTCCTGGAATGCTTTTCCCTGACAGCATCCCACAGGAGGGGGAGGGTCACCTCCTCAGAGCTCTGTTCAACTCCCTGGTGAATTCAATCCTCCCTATTGTCCTCTCCCTGGCCTTTGTTAGTTTCCTCCTTCCCAGCATGAATCAGCGTTTTACTTTGTTTACTCATTTGCTTATTTATTATGCAAGGAGCTCAAAAGTAAGACCTGTGCTGGTTTTGTGCGTAGCTGTATCTCTAGTTCCTAGCACAGGTTCTGGCCCAGAATCTTAGATGCCCTCACAACTCTAGGCAGTGCCAGCAAAGACTATACAAGCTGCACGGCACACAACCTATGCAATGGCACGCAGGGACCCTGGCTGGAAGGCTAATGGACTGGAAGGACCATCAGTCCCGGGTACCACCAGGGGCCAGGCTGTGAGTGAAAGTCGTTCAGTCGTGTCTGACTCTTTGCAACCCCATGGACTGTGCAGTCCATGGAATTCTCTGGGCTAGAATACTGGAGTGGGTAGCCTTTCCCTTCTCCAGGGGATCTTCCCAACCCAGGGATCAAACCCAGGTCTCCCGCATTGCAGGCAGATTCCCTGCTGAGCCACAAGGGGAAGGCCAGGGGCCAGGCTGGAAGCAATCAAAAGCAAGATGTGCTATTCCAAGCCTCACCAGAAGGTGGCAGTGTAGGCACAGACCAGTGTCAGTGACAAGAGCCAGCCAAGGCTGCCTGTGCGCAGTCAGCCTTCTAGAAATCACTAACCCTGGACTCCAGAAACGGCTCAGTCCTGCCATCCCCTGGGGAAGGAGGACCAATATTTATTAAGCACCAGAGCCAGGCACTGCTCCAAGCGTTTTCTGTAGGCCATAGAGATGGTACCCATTTTCCAGATGAGGAAACAGAGACTCGGCAAGAAAACAACTTGCCCAGAATTTGCCCTTCCTCCGGGGGCTGCTAACCCTCTTGTCCAGGGTGGTGGCATCACCCCACTCCAGCGGGGTGTGTTCATGGTGGGTTTTAGGCCCCCCACTCCCCACCCCCACCAAACTGTGCAACACCAACCCAACAGAACAGCCTGTAGCGACTGCTTCCAGGGACCTCGCAGCCGGTAACCAAGGGGGCTCTCTGCCCACCTCCCAGCCCACCAGCTCAGCCCCTGACAGATGGGGATCCCACTCACCTCAGCCTGAGGAGGGACGCGGCCAGCTCGGGCAGAGCCTCGGCCAGCTTGCAGGCACCCACGTCGGTGATGTTGTTCTGGGACAAGCTGCAGGGGTACCACAAGGGGGAGGGCTCACGGTCAAACCTGAATGCCCCTACCCACCAGCGCTCGTGCCCCAGGCTCGCGCAGAGCTGGGGACCTCCTCTTTCTCACAGGGCGGCCCAGGGCAGCAAACGCAAGACAGTCCACCTGGATGAGAGCCGTGGGTGCTGAACGCTGTGAGGGTACTATGGGTAAACTGGACCAATGAGAGGATGCAGTCACATGCTGAGGCTGAGCGTGATGACGGGGTGAGGATGCAGGTGAGAGAGAGACTGCACTCCTCCCACACCTGTTTTATGAGTTTATAGCATCTCTTCTTTTCCCTCTGGACCACTTTTCAGGACTGTCATTACGTGAGGGCTCACATTATTTGTTTGAGCTCCTCTCCTTGAGGTAAGGGGTCGGATCTGTTTTGTTCATTACTGTAAACATGTGCCTAGAGCCAAGGAGGTGCTCAAAAAATACTTAAGTGGGGAACAAAGGAAGGAAGGAAAGGTAGGAGACAGAGATGAGACGGAGGGAGGAATCAGTGAAGGAAAGAAGGAAGATGGGAGTGAAATCTCACTTACATTATTTCCTTAAACACTCTAAATTACTTAAGAAGTCTCAGTGTCCCTCCATCAAGGAAATCCCTAACTGGTTCTGGTGAATTCTGTGGCTTCCCTGATCACAGTTGTGGAATAGAGTGTGCATGAATTTTAACGATCCCTCTAGGTTCAGTAAAAAGAAATCATGCTGACCCTCCTGCCTCATATCCATTTCCCACTCCCTCAAACCCAGAACAGTTTTTTTTAATCAAAATTCACTATCTTGCTAATGATGTTTTACAGATAAATCCTAACCTAGCTCTCCTGTCTCGCCCTCGGTCTAACTTTCTCTCATGAGACATTGCTTACATTCATTACTGCACACGTCAAAATTATGGATATTTGTTTGTTGGTTTATTGTGTCCCCACCCTAGAAGAACCCTGAGGTCAGGGACTTTGCTTTGCTTAAAGCTGGGTCTCCAGGGCCTTGAACTGCGTCTGCACAAAATAGGTGCTTCTTATATATTTGTTGATTAATTAGTAGAATGGCTGATTAAAGAAAGGACTAACTAACTGAATGAATGGGTGGATGACTAAACAGATGCATGATTGAATGGATGAGGGAATGAAAGAATTAAAAGGTGGGACTCTAGGGACAAATGCAGCAGGAAGGGCAAGTCCAGCCCACTCACTTGAGTGTCTCCAGAGCCTTCAGCTGAGGGAAGGTGGTGGCGAGCTGGGCAACACCCTCGTCCCCGATCTTATTCTCGCTCAGCGAGTCCAGGCTGCAGGTAGAATCAGATGAGGGGCATCAGACAGCACCCCAGAGGCCACGTGACCCTCCCCCACCCTCCAACCCAGCAGCAGCCTCCTCTGATCCCCTCACCCCTGGACACACCATGGCCAGATGCTGCTGAGTTCCGAGAATATGAGAGCATCTTCATCACCTGGGGGCACCAGGTGGCCAATCAGGGGACAAGGTTCTGACTCCCCACGGACCTGAATCTCTGTTTTCCTTTCTGGGAGCCCCATGAGCTGGGGCAAGTACCCCAACCTCTCAAGACCTGAACTGTACAAATGGATCACATTCCTCACCCCTACATTCCCCGTGAGGTTGCTGGGAGCAGCACGAGAGGGGGAGTCTCAAAGGTCACAAAAGGATTCAACTTCTTTTTATTGTTTCCATCTCTCATCCCTTCCCTGCAGTGGAGGCATCCAGTCACTCACACCAGCCACACTAAGGGAGCAGGGAGAAAGGGACAAACAGGGTCAGGGTTTGGAGAAATTCCAGGGTTTATACTCACTCAAGGTGCTGAAGGGAAGTAAAGGCCTCGAGGATCTTCACCAGTTTAGGAAAAACCTGTGGGCCCAAGACGGGGCCCAGCCTAGGAGGCAAAGGGCAGAGTCAAGACCCTGAAACAGCCATGGGCCTGCTATTTGACCCCACAGAAGGCAGGCCCCCCTGAGACCTTACCTCATCCTTACCCCACCTGGTGGGACCCCACTCCTTTCTACTTCAGGCAGATCTCACAAAACCCACTCAAGAGGCCCGCTGGGCTTCCAGCTGGGGGCTCCCAGCTGGGGGCTCCCAGCCTTCATCTCTGCCTGGGGAGGCAGGTCTCACTCCTGTCATCATCCATGTGTGCCTTCTCCCACCCTGACCCGGGGAAATGGTTCCCAAATGTTGGCCTGAGGAACCACCTCCAGCCCTGAGAAAGATGACTTACATATTTTCCATGCTATTTCATAACAAACAGAACCATTTCCTGAGCACTTTTTATATGCCAAGAATATGGCGGGTTCATCACTCAGATCTCATTTAATCCTCACAATGACTCTGAACTAGGAGCCCTCCTTAGCCCCATTTTACAGATGGGGAAACCAAGGCACAGACAGGTTAGCTAACTCACGTAAGGCCACACAGCCTGGATGGGCATTTAGAACAGACTTCAAGGGAATGAGAAAAATAAAGACAACAAAGGGCTCTCTCTCTCTTTTTTAAAATATGGTTAAATTACTCAAGGTAAAGAACCATCTTTTATTCTGAAATTATATCCTTTGAACTTTTTTGACATTATAATGTTTCAATTTTGATAAAATTATGGTGCCATCAGTGGTTATTTCACTTGCTTGAATGAGCATACCGGATATAAATTAAAAGATGGTAACTGCACAGAGTCACCGAAATTCACTTCAAAATATTCTCAATCTTTGAAACCCCAAAATCTGGGAATCACCAGCCTTAATGAAAGGTCATGAGATGGGGTGATTTGAAATCTGATTTGAATCTGGGCTGGCTTCCCTGGTGGCTCAGATGGTAAAGAATCTGCCCTCAATGCAGGAGACCTGGGTTCCATCCCTGGGTTAGGAAGATCCCCTGGAGAAGGAAATGGCAACCCACTCCAGTATTCTTGCCTGGAGAATCCCATGGACAGAGGAGCCTGGTGGGCTACAGTCCATGGGGTTGCAAAGAATCAGAGATGACTGAGTGGCTACACTTTTCATTTAGCTTCTCTGGGACCTTTTGGACAAATTCCTTCACCTCTGAGTCTCCATCTTCTCAAATTTAGTCCTAGTCTTAGAAGGTTTTTGAAAAGATTAAGGAATTCATTTACCAAATATTGCTTGCCTACCGGGTGCCAGGCCCATCAAACCTGTCAACGCAGATCTCCATGAACAGAACAGACAAAAGTCAAAACCCCTGTGGAGCTAACATACCCAGGGGCAAGATGGATAATCAGAGAAACTGGCAAACTGTCTGGTATGGGAGATTATAAGTGATTATAAGAGAAAAGTCCAGTGCGAGCGGGGCAGAATTGTACTTTCAAATACGGGAGCCAGAAAAGGCCTCTCTCAGGGGTTTCCGTGGTGGGTCAGTGGTTGAGACTGCCCCTTGCAGTGCAGGGGATACAGGCTCAGTCCCTGGTGGGGGATCTAAGATCCCACACACCATGGAGAAATGAAGCCTGTGTGCCACCACCAGAGAGCTCATACACCGCAAGGAAAAATCCCGCGTGATGCAACAAAGATCTTTCAGGCTGCAACTGAGATCTGAGGAAGCCAAATAAAATGAATAAATGAATATCTTTTAAAGTTTTTTTTAGAAAGAAAAGATCTCTCTTGCTGAAAACCAGAAGAAAAGTGTAGGCATTGGCCATGCAGACACCTGGGGAAAAGAGTCCTGGGCAGTAGGCAGAGCCAGTGCAAAGGCCCAGGGGTTGGACCATCAAGAGGATGCACGTGGCTGCAGACTGCAGGAGGCAAGGCTGAAGAGGTAAAGGGGGCCTGAATCGGGAGAAGCGTCCACCAGCACAGCGTCCACTGCAGGGTTCCGAGTGGCTGAGTGGCCTCATCTATAGGCAAGTGAGACCAACAGGGCACTGGACATGGTAGCTGCCAGTCAGACACCCAAAATAGTCCCTTCCTTCCTTCCTTCTTTCCTCAGAACTTCTCGGGGCTTCTGGCCTGCAGGTGGCTAGCCTCCGGGTTTTGGACTGTGTTCTACCCCACGGCTGCTGCTCCCCAGAGCACAGTTCCGACCTCAAGCTAGGGGCTTTTGAAGCTGAAAATAATTCAAAGCCAGAATGGGCCCTTGGTAGTTGTTTTCATATGTTTCCTCTTTTCAGCAACACTTTTTTTTTTTTTTACCTCTGCACAAATTTGGCACTTTGTCTTTCTCTGTTCAAAAGAAGAAATGCTTGGCTTTTTCTGGAGGGCCAGGGAAGCCATGATCAGGAGGAGCAGGCAGCTTGTGGGTGCCCCATCGAGGACCCTGGGCAAGTTACTTAATCTCACTAGGCCTCAGTTTCCTCATCTGTAAAATGGGGGCAATAATAACTATCTCCCAGCTTTTAAAATTAAAGAGATTACATACAAACGGCACCAAGTACACTGTAGGTGCTTAATAATTCCTTCCTAATCATCAGATGATTTAAGATCCCTAAGAAGATCCAACTATGAATTGAGCTTTTTCCTGCATTGGAGCAAAAGCCAGCCAGGCTGATCTGACATTTGTGACTTTGGACAAACAATTTACACCCTCTAGGCCTCAGTGTTTGCTTCTGTACAATGGGGAGATAATAACAATTTCTCCACCCAGCATGGTTCATTCCTATTCCTTTGTCTAGCTTCAATACTTCCATTACCTCCTTCAGGAAGCCCCCTAAGCCTGCATTCTCATAACCCTTGAGTTTCCAGCCACTAATCACAGTAGCAGGTGGTAATTTTACACTGGACAGCAAGTTGATTGAGAACAGTGGCCTCAGCCATAGGAATAGATCTGTTGAATGAGTGGATGCAAATGAGCATCTTCACCAGCAAATGGACTGGTTAGCTTCACCCGTGAGACCCTCCAGGACTAGCCTGGTCCGGCCATGCCCCAGCTGCTGGAAGCTGGTTTCCAGAGTGGCGGGGGGGGGGTGGGACGAGAGGCTAAGAATGACTCTGAGAGCTGATCTGAATTCTGGTGGCACCAGCCTAGTTAATGCTGGAGGAGAAACCTCTGGGAACCCAAGACGATCTAGCCCTTGGCTTACGCAAACTCCAGCTTCTTTAAGGCTCGGACAGCAGGGAGCTCCCCAGCTGCTTCTTCAGAGGAGCTTCTTGTCCTGGAGAGAGCAGGCGATGTTAGTGGAGAGTTGGCACCGTACTGCCACTGAGCCCTTCCTCCGTGCCCTACTGCCCCAGTGCCCAGAATTTCCTGGAAGAACAGCCTTCCTTGGGCTCCTATTGCCCCCTTGTTAAAAAAGAAAAGAACCTCCGAAAAGGACATTGTTAAGGCATCACTGTGTGTTTCACAGAAAAGAGCCTTAGAGGAGGCATTACCCACACCCACCCCAGACAGAGCACAGTAGGTGCTCAAACAATGCATGATGAAGAGATGAGGGAACGACAGCTGCGGTCATGTCTCCTCCACCTTCTCAACCTCAGACCTCTGCCATCTATAAAATGGGGATGCTGGTCCTGGCTGCCTTGAAAGTTGGCCCTGGTGTCACTTGTGTGACTGGATGAACACTTAGCAGGAGAGAATATCCCCTTGGCTGTATTTATTTATTTTTTAAAAAAATTTTGGTTGCACCTCGCAGCATGTGGGGCCTTAGTTCCCTGGCCAGGGATCAAACCCATGCCCCCTGCATTGGAAGGCAGAGTCTTAACCACTGGACCGCCGAGGACGTCCCTCAAAGTGTGTCCTTAGATTTAGCTGGGAAAGAAGTGGGTCTATGATGGCAAGTTCTGGAAGTAGACACAGTGATAGATGCCTGGGCAGCAACCACAGTTAGAGGTTCTAGATGGTCATTGCCCAGGGATGGGAGAGGGGCTTGGGAGGTTTCCCCAAAAGAGGAGGCACTGGAAGTGCTCATGACGAACTTAATACTAAGTCCTGTGCGGCCTGGACCAGCTCCCATGCCCCCTCCCCCTCACCTCTGGATCTGCACGAGATTGCCGAGGTCTTCCACATCCTTCATGGACTTGGCCTTGAAAGGCTCAATGGTGAACTTCTCCTCCACCGCCCGGAGTAGCTTGGCCTCCCCACGCTCCTGCAGGGATTCCCACAGCTCCACAGTGTCACTCAACGCAGCCCTGTGAAGGGAGGGCCTCAGACCCGGGCACGGTGACCAGGCTAGACCATGATGGGGGTGGGGGAGCAGCTCCATGAAGGAACCTCCTACCTGTTTAGATACTGTCCTTCCTCAACACAACCCCTACTTCCTCTAGAGAGTCTTGCATGACCACTCAAGCCCTTACCACTTCTTCCGTTTACTCAACTCTCCCAATGGTTTTATTTCCCTTTTTGCTTTGGCTACCAGGAAGCTCAGTGGAAAATTCTCAGTTGAATGACAATGTTGTAGACCTTACAGCATGGTTAAATTATGCTGATGGGGAAGGTGGAAGAGATCTTCTGGTGATTAAATGATCAAACAGATCACCGAAGGATTTAGATTCCTTAATTTAAGGAATTTTTTCTTCATCCTGAGGGAGGTGGGGTGCCTCTGAAAGATTGGAAGCCAGGATGGAATATGATCAGATGCAATTTCTAGGGAGACTGTGCTGATGGTGGAATATAATGTGGAGTGGAACAGGAGAATGGAGGCAGGGAGGTTGAGGGAGGCTATGGCCCTAAACCCACCATGACAAAATGGTGGCTTGATGGGGTTTCCATCTCTAAGGGATGGAGAGAAGAAAATGAATTCAAACCCAGATCAGTCTTAGATTCCAGACGTGACCCAGGGCCTGGCTTAAAGCCAGTCTTCACATTCTGGTTGAAAGAATGATGCTGTCCTTCCCTGGCTGTGTGACCTCGGACAAGCTACTGTCCCCCTCTGAGCTTCAGCTTCCTCATCTTAAAAAAAAGGATGGAATCACGTCTGCCCTCATCTGGCTGCCATTCATTCTAAATGAGACCACCCCACGGAGTCAGCACTGGGCATAGCACCAAGACACACTGTAGGTGTCCAAGGCCAAGGAGCCCCGTCTCCTGTCGCCAGCCCCCACCTGAAACGGGCGACACAGCGGAGTCCCACGAGGCTCCCCAGCCCGGAGGGGTCGACGCCAGTGCTGCGGAGGTCCAGGGAGAAGTCTCGGCCCGCCGCCTCCAGGGCGCGGCCCAGCACGTGGACGTCGGGAGGCGTGAGCCGCGCGCCCAGGAAGGAGAGGCGGGCCGGGAGCCCCTGCAGCACGTGCTGCCAGAGCCCGGGGTCCAGCGCCTCGTGGGCGAAGTGCAGCAGCTCCAGCAGCCGCCCGGCCTGCAGCGTCCCGGGCTGCAGCCGCTTCAGGTACCTCGTGAGCACCTTCCGCTTCCTGTCCGCCGGCGCGCAGGCCGCCGGCCCCGCCAGGGCCCCCAGGCAGCCGGCGCGAGGCTGGAAGACCAGTCCGACCAAGAAGCGTGGCACGCCCTCCAGCCAGTTGTCATAGGGCCGCTTCTTCCTCGGGGTCAAGGCCAGATACTGCGGCAGCTCCTTGTCCTTGATTTCGCCGCTCAGAGCCAGCCACACGGCCCCCAGGAAGCACTGCAGGAGGAAGCTGGAGAAGGCCAGCTCGGCCTCCGGGGCCCCCGGGGTGGGCCGCAACCAGCCTTGGGCCACGGCCCAGGCCCTCGCCTCCGCCGACGGGAAGCGGTCCTCCTTCAGGCCACTCTGGTGCGCACGGCCCAGCTCCCAGGCCAGCCTGGCCAGTCCTGCCAGGGCCCCCGGGGGGCTGTCGCGGGCTGCTGGGCCTAGCAGGCCCACGTAGAGGCCCGTGAGGGTGGAGGGCAGCTGGGCTTCACCACTCTGCTGCAGGAGGGCCTCCGCGAGCTGGCACACGGCCCGGCAGACGGTGGGGCTGTGGCTGTGACTCAGGAGGAATGGCCGGGCCCGCAGGAGCGCCAGAGCCCTCTCTTGGTGCTCGGCGGTCCCCTCTGACTCAAAGTAACGCCTCACATAGGTCTCAGCCTGCTGGGCCGAGAAGCCGGCCACCTCGAACAGGGCGTCGGCCTTGCTCAGGCTCTGGGCCAGGCGGCCCCGCGGCCGGGCCGTGAGCAGCAGGGTGCAGCCCCGCAGCAGCTTGTGCTGCAGGAGGCCCGCCAGCAGCCCCCGGAGGGAGCGGGGCTCTGCCGACCCAGGGCCCCCTGCGCTGTGCAGGGAGCCGTCGTGGGCTTCCAGCTCCTCAAAGGCATCCAGGATGAGCAGGACGCGGTTCGGCCTCCTCACGATGTAACTAAGGACCTCATCGTCCACCGGCAGCGGCTGCGGGCCCAGGGAGGACAGCAGATCCTGCAGGCGGTAGGAAGTCCCCGGACGGTCCAAACAGTGGCAAGGGATGCAGAAGACAAAGTCGTACTGTGGCAGCTGGCCGCAGGCCCAGGCCCGGCTCACGGCCTGGGCCCAGTGACTCTTCCCGTGCCCCGCTTTGCCCAGCACAGCGATCACCCGCGTCTCACGCGGCTGCCGGCGGTCGCGCGCAGCCAGCAGCACCTCGGCCAGACCCCCTTGGGCCGGCTGCCGCTCTGCCCAGTCCAGGGTGGCCAGCTCTCTCTCCTGGCTCTTCCCGCTGCTCTTCTCCAGCCTCACCCTCACCAGCTCCATCTCCACCAGGGGGCCTTCCGGACCAGCGGGCTGGGCCTGGTACTTGTCCCGTAGTGACTGGTAGAACTGCTCCACACTCTCTGCGCAGGTCAAAGGGTGTGGGAGGGGGAAAGAGGAGGATGCTCGCGGCAGGACTGGCCACTGTGAGGCCAGCCCGGCCCCCATCACTAGCTTCTTCATCCATTCATCTCAGCCTTCCCTGAGCGCTTTCTTGATTAGCGGCCTCACTCAGTTACCCAGACACTCATTCATTCCTTCTTACACCCAGTCATACCCTCATCTCACTTGATTATCTATCCACTCCATTCACTCACTAGCCTTCATTTTTTTTTAACTTTTTATTTTATATTGGGGTATAGCTGATCAACAATATTGCAATAGTTTCAGATGCCCAGCAAAGTAACTCAGCCAGACATGTACATGGATCCATTCTCCCCTCCTATTGAGGTTGTCACATAACATTGAGCAGGACCCTATGCTAGACAGCAGGACCTTGTTGCTAACATTCTTTTATTTGCTCACCATAGGGAGGCCATGGGAGAAGGGGTGTTAAGAGCTAAGATAGTAGAATCCATGTGTCTGGTTCAACTTTTTACTGTTCTCTTGAGCACGTGAAGTACCCCACTATGCTTCAGTTTCCTCACCTGTAAAATGCGGATCTTACTGGGGTTGTTGGCGACTTGACTACATCTCATGTGTCTGTAAGTGTATCTGGGACGGGGTCCGACTCAGCTGTCTGGCCGTTCTCTAAGTCACCCTTTCATTTCTACTCTCTCATGCTCATCACCCACTCTTGCCTTCATCCATTCTCTCAGTCACCCACCCTTCCCTCCTTCATTCTCCCAGCTTTGCAAACAAGAAAATGTTGACACATAGTATGGGCTTATGGGGGACAGGTCCTCAGTAAACATTTCTCTAAGTGTGGGTGTAACTGGTGGAATGAATGATGGGATGATGGTGGGACCAAATGAGCACGTGAATGAATGAGCCAACAAGGGACCCTGCCACCACTCACCAGGCCACTTGGGAAGTTTGCTGGAGGCCCCGTCAGCTGCTGGGCATTTGGTGGGGGACATCTCATCCTCTGGAGGGGAAGAAGCTCGTGTTAGAGTTACAGTGAGGGGCATCCTGGAGACCTCCCTCTCTCTGGGTCATCAGTCCCTTGAGTATGCCAAGGGCAGAGCTGACATGGGCTGAGTGTCCCCAGGTGGTGACCTGAGGCTGTATCCTATTCAAAGATGTCTTTATTTGGCCGGCTGTACTTTTAAAAATTTCACCAGTGTTTTAGAAATCATAATATGAATGCTAAAATCAAAATCTCCAGGTTCTGCTGGCAATTCAGATCAGGGTGCATTGAGCCTATTTTCTTGCATGTAAGAAACTGCTGAGATTTGACATGGATTCTCCCATTGTTCCCCTCGCCCACCCTCCCATGCATCCACCTCCCAGGACACCCTGTCCTGTTTTGCACAAATACAACTTGCCAGTCCCTGCAGGCAGCTCTGTGGGTGGATCTCGTTGTCTGAGGCAGTTCCTTCCCCCAGAACCTTTAGTTCTATTTCTGGTAACTCTCAGAGGTCAGGCTGATTCCTACCTGTCAGGTTTGCGCGGGAGGTCAGGGCTGGTTCGGGCATGCTGGGGAGGTCAGCAGCAGACGGGGCAAAGGGGCTGGCGGAGCCGGGCCGGTCTGGGGACTTGGGAAGGCTCTGGACAGCAGGGTCACTGGATGGGGGTGTTTGGCTGGCCGGGGGCATCTCACCTACAGAAGATGGGAAAGGACTATAGAATCAGCTAGGAGCCCACTTGGGTCACCCCTTCTCCAAATAAGGCTGTGGGGCTGAGGGGCTGGGGAAAGGGGATGGAAACTTCCCAAGGAAGTCATTTCAGGATGGAGTTGAGGAAAGAGCTCTGGAATTACAGCTAGCTTCTGGAGCCTTGGTTTTCCCATCTGTGAAATGGGAACAGTCATCTCAGGGAACTTAAGGGCAAATACTACTAGGCACTTTCCCCACTATGTGGTCAGAGCTCGTTTTCCTAGATATCTCTTGCTCCTGGAGCACCAGTTCATTATACAAAAACTGGCAAGCAACTTTCAGAGGAAGTTCTTGAATCAAATGGAAGCTTCTCCTAGGTATATTCTCTCTCCCTGAGAGCCCAACGCATCCCTTCCCTTGGACGCATCCCAACCCTTCAATGGGGCAGGTCAGCAGGGACCACTTTGCTGACCTGGTAACAAGGCAGTTCAGAGAAAGCTATACAAGCGTGCATACCAAACTGTTCACAACGGTATACCAAAAGAGTGGGGGAGAGACTCGGGAACTCTTGTAAGTGTGTGTTATTGTTGTGTGCCTTGTTAATTAGCATGTAATGATGTCGTGATTTTAAAATATAATAAAGTGGGTTTTTTTGTTTGTTTGTTTAAAAAGAAGAAGGCTTAGTGGGGGAAAGTGACCCAAAAAAGGCCACTTAGCCATTTGGTGGGTGGTGGGTCCACTCAGACCATGTTGGGGAGCTCTGCTCCTCTGCTTTGATTTTTGGGACATGGGGACAGAGAAGGGTGTTCTGGGGAAGGAAGATCATGAAAAGGTGCTAGGCTACACCTGTCAAATACCTGGGTGGGAGTGGGGGGGGGGGGGACATGGGATACAGGAGCAGTCAGGTCACAGGCAGAGGACCCCAGGGTTCACACACTCACCTTGGTAGATGAGTATACTGGAGACCCCTGTCCCAGTCCCTGAGATCGGCCAGAGCCCCTGGGTCAGAGTGGGGAGAGTGGGGATAATCTGAATGGATCCCGCGGGAAGACTCAGGCAGCTCAACAAAGAACTGGAAGGTGGCGCTGCAAGAGACAGAGAAGGTGATTTGGGATTCTCCATTAAAATCTTTAAATATATATATACATTTCAATTATCTAGAAAAATTATTATTATTATTATTATTGGCAGCACCACACACAGCATGTGGGATCTTAGTTCCCAGATCCCTGGTTCACGGATCAGCCCCACCCCCCTGCATTGGAAGCGCAGAGTCTTAACCACTGGACCATCAGGGAAGTCCCTTCATTAACATCTGAGTTAATATCTAGTGGAAAAAAAAGTGAAAGTGTTAGTCACTCAGTCATGACTCTTTGTGACCCCATGGACTGTAGCCCGTCAGGCTCCTCTGTCCATGGAATTCTTCAGGCAAGAATCCTGGAGTGGGTTGCCATTCCCTCCCTGGCAAACCCAGGTCTCCTGCATTGCAGGCAGATTCTTTACTGTCTGAGTGACCAAGGAAACTCCAGTGAATATCTGACACCCTTATAAAGGGCTCGGGTCTACCAGAGAGCCGCAGCTGTGTTGGCCTGCCCTTGGTGGTGCTGCTGGCACCCAGCAGAGTAGCTGTCACAGAGAGGGTGCTTAGCTGACACCTGATGAAAGCACAGGGCTGGTGGGTGAATTCCCTAACTGGCGGGGATTCCCTGCTGTATCTCCCGGGGATGCGTTTCCTCCCAGACGTACTCTCCAGCACAGAATGAGTGGATGGGGACCCAAGGACCAGACTGGCTGGGACAGAAGTGGAGGAGACACTGGCACGGGGAGCAATTCCGTCCCTGCTGCCACAGCCACTCCTGGGGCACCTCCAGGGAGCGGAGAAGCCCACCCTCTTGGAGCCCCTAACATACCCGGGTCCTTCAGCCTGGTCTGGCTGGATGCTGGCTCCGTGTTGAACAGAGCAGGAGGCGGCGGGCAGGGCTGAGCCAAGGAGTCGCTCACTGGCCCCACCAGGAAAGTGCCAGTCACCACGGGCATGGTGAGGGGCTCGGCTGTGAGGAAGGGGGCATGTTAGAGGCTGGGTGAGATCTGGGTGGGGGGGGTGGTGTCTAGAGGGGCCTTCTTGGGGGTGGAGGAGGGCAGGGTGGATCTCTCTGCTGGTAGTGGAAGGAAACACCTGTCCTCAGGCCTGGGTGAAGCTGGTTTCATTTCAGCAACTGCTCTGTTCATTTCAGTCACCAGCCCCAGCCTCCTCTTTATGGCTGGGTCCTGAGCGCTTCCTACCATGGAAACCTAGGGGTGGGCAGTCCTGTTAGCCCAGGTCCCTGTCACCCTCTGCAGCCAGTCACTGAGTCCCCAGGGACCCTAAGAGACCCCAACACTGCCCATCAGCCTGAGGCAGAAATTTATCTCCTCTGTTTAATTGCGAGTCCTTGGAGGGCGGACACTTGCCTTCCCACTTCAGACTGGGAGCTCCCCTGAAGACAGAGACTATTTCTCCATCATCTTTGTGGGCTGGATCCCTGACTTCTCCATCACATTAGAGTTTGCTGAGGGCAGGGACCAGGCTTCCTCCGTCAGACTAGGAGGCTTTCATTCCTCAATCGGTTCCCCACAGACAGGCTGGTCTCCCCAGCTTTGCAAAAACAACCAAGTGAGAGGGGAGGAGAAGGGAGGGGAGAGGAAGGGAGGGGAGGGGAGGAAGTATCTGGTGGGTGGTGGGGTGGGGATGGTGAGCGTGGAGGAGAGGCTCACTGAGGCATGGGGCCTGTAAGGAGGGCGGGAGGACACTGGGTAACTAGCCGGTCCGAGGTGACTGTGCTCTGCAAGGACACATGTGACCTGCAGGCGCAGTGGAACTAGGTGGTAGGGGTGGGGGGTGGGGGTCTCAGCTCTCACTCGGACTTAAGAGGAGGGAGGCATCATTGGAGGGGCTTCCTAGGAGGAGTGAAATCTCCCAGCAGTCCTTGAACTTCAGAGCAATGGGCTATGGAATCATGATCTCAGTTTGAATCCAAGCCTCGCCTCTCACTTCTGTGTGATCTCGGACAAGTGGTTTCGCCTCTCTGAACCCCGACTTTCAAATGCTAGTTTCCGTGCGAACCTGAAGGGGCCCCCGCTTTCCTGCCCACCTGCCCTGCTCACCTAGCTTCTGGTGCTTCAGATCCGCAGGCAGCTCCTCTGGGAAGGCTGCAGAGAGAACACCACAGTCATCAGCCTCAGGGTAGGGGTGTTCCAAGCCCGGAGGGGCTCGTGGGCCGCAGCAGGCCTTGCCTTAAGTGGCTGGGAAGTGGTCTTGGGGTCCCTTTTCCTCCCCTGACCCCAACCATTTCTGCCCCTACTCATCCACTTAAGCCGGAACCCCATCTTGAAGAACCTGGAGCAATGAAGCGCAGGGAGAGGCAGAACCACAGAGGGCACACAGAAGAGGTTTGTTTGGTTTAGTTTTTAAGCTTTTTTGGCAGCACTGCAAGGCTTGCAGGATCTTACTTCCCTGAGCAGGGATCAACCCTCACCTCCTGCAATGGAAACGCGGGGTCTTAACCACTTGAGTGCCAGGGAATTCCTAAGAGGAGTTTGAGTTTAAAAATAACAACAATAATAATAATCAACCTGCTTTTGGAGCTTCCTAGCTGTGTATGTCTGCAACACAGCATCTCTGAGTCTTTGCTCTCTCATCTCTAAAACGGGGGAAGTGATTCCTACTTTTCAGGAGTGCATTGGAAATCAATGAGTGAGTATTAAGCATGTAACACATGAGAGAAAACCCCTAGATGTCCCTTAGCAAGGGGCTGATGAAGCAAATTACAGTTCATCCCCCAGTGAAATACCCTAAAAATAATGAGGACACTGGAGGACGTATGGGGTGGTACTGGTGTCCACAATTTACCTTGAAATGCTCCAAAAGTAACATGGGTGGATGGGTGGATGAATAGAGGGATGGCTAGAGACGTGTCAAACCCGATATAGCCAAACACCGATGGTAGAATATAAGTGGTGAGTATACAGTTGCTTGTAGCTCTTTCACTTTTACTGTATGTTGAAGTTTTCCATAATAAAATATTAGGGGAAATGCTTATGAAATGAAAAGAAAGAAATAAGGAAGGAAGGAGGGAAGAAGAGAAAAAGAGAAAGGAGGAGAAAAAGGATGGGAGGGAGCAAGAAAGGAAAATAAAGAAGAAAGGAAGGGAGGGAAATTCCCTGAAGGCAGGACCATGTGCTTTCCATCACTGCTACAGAAATATCCTCCCAGACACATTAAATGGAGAAAGCCAGGTACAGAAGAGTGTAGGTGGTCATTTGCATGAAAAAATATTTTTTAAGAGGTGACTTTTAGACAAATAGAATAGTTCTTTTTTTAAAAAAAATCTTTGGCCCACACTGCACAGCATGTTGGATCTGAGTTGCCTGACTAGGGATCTAACCCACACCCTTGCGTTGGCAGTGTGGAGTCTTAACCACTGAACCACCAGGAAAGTGCCTGAATAGAATATTTCTAACAAGACCAAAAGGGAACTGGCAACATAGGTTGTCTTCAGAGAGGGAGAATAAGGGACTGGGGGGAAAGGGTGGGAGGGAGAATTTTTTCCCACTGAATATTCTTTGCACATTTTGAATTTGCATGTCACGCACCCACTTACCTGTTCAAATTCAATATATAGGTTCAGGGCTTATACATGGTCTGGCACATAGTAAGCACTTGATCAACTGTTATGCCCATTTTATGGAAATTTTCACTCAGTGGATAGTTATGGAGGTGCTCCTGCATGCCAGCCACATGCCAGGTGGTGGGGATGTAGGGATAAGTAAGGACAAGGTCCTCATGGTGAGGGAACTCAGCAAAGGCAATAAATAAAGTAAATCCAGATTGTGACAAGTGCTACAGAGACAGAGAGACACAAACAAGGTGAAAATAGGTGAGGTAAGTTATATGGAAAGCGTAGTCAAGGAAGGCTTTCAGGAGGAGGTGACATGTTGGCCAAGACCTGAGAGATTCCCAGGCCCATAATGGGAAGAAGATGGGGGAGGGGGTGCATCTCAGAGAGAGAGAACAGCAAGTGCAAAGGCCCTGGGGCTGGAAAGGATACACGGATTACAGGAATGGAAAGAAGGCAGAGTGACAGGCACATAGGGACTCACAGTGAGTTTGGAGAGGTGGGAAGCGCCAGGTCATACAGGCCTGTGGTATGTATTTTGTAGCCACTGGAGGGTCAGTGTGCATATGAGTCAGTCGCTTTAGTCGTGTTCAAATCTTTGCGAACCCACGGACTGTAGCGTGCCAGGCTTCTCAGTCAGTCCACGGGATTCTCCAAGCAAGTATTACTGGAGTGGGTTGCCATTTCCTCCTCCAGGGGATCTTCCCAACCCAGGGATTCAACCAAAGGAGTCTCTGGTATGGTAGGCGGATTCTTTACCGCTGAGCCACTGTGGAAACCCAGAAGGTCAGCAGGGCAGCAATATGATCTGATTTGCATTTAAAAGCCCAGCTTGGCTGCCAGATGAGGGCAGATTAAGGAGGCAGGGAGACTGACTAGGAGGCTCAGAGAGATGCAGGTACTTGCCCAAATTCACACGGACTATAATAACAGATCCAGGACTCAAACCCAGATCTTGCTAGGGAAAAACTGTGCTTGAAGAGCTCTCCCTTAAACAGGGGGTGACAACTAAGGATGAAAGAGAAGCCAGAGCCCAGAGGTCTGTTTGGATGCCAAAACAGCCAGGGGCAGAAACCCAGCAGGAAAGAGGCCATGTGATCCTGGGCAATCAGCTTCCTCCCTGCATCACTAGGGAGCAGGAGTGAGGGGAGAGGTGGGAGGACTCCCAAGCTCAGGCAGAGCAGACAGGACTCAAGGAGGGAAGCAACTGGGAGTCGTCCCAGGTTTTAGAACCGAGGCAGGGCCAGCAGTCAAGCAAGGCTGGGTCAGATCAGGGAGTGGGGGTGGCAGGGAGGGTGGTGGGGAGGGGTGGAGGGGGGCTCACTCACGTCTTTTCTGACTTTTCTGCCCTGCTTCCTCCAGCACCTCCACACTCTCGCTGATCATTTCTTCCAATCCTATGTGCTCGACTTTGGGAAAAACCAAAGACACCAACACATAGTCAGTGGACGTCCAAGGTGACGTCCCCACTGACACTCCGTTGGGAGGGAATGTGATCACTCATTGAGGGGGGGTCCTCGGGTATTTCAGTGCTCCCCAGGAACAAGGAAGGAAATTCAGGCTGAGCCAAGAACTGCCCCCCGCCCCCCAACCAAGGGACAGTTAGGGAGTTTGAGATCACACGTACACACTGCTATATTTAAAATGGATAACCAACAAGAAACTACTGTATAGCACACAGAACTTTGCTCAATGTTATATGGCAGCCTGGATGGGAGCGGGCTTTGGGGGAGAATGGATGTATGGCTGAGTCCTTTCACTATCCACCCAAAACTATCACAACATTTTTAATCAGCTGTACTCTAATATAAAAAGTGAAAGTGAAAGTCGCTCAGTCGCATCTGACTTTTTGCAACCCCATAGACTGTAGCCCACCAGGCTCCTCTGTCCAAGGAATTCTCCAGGCAAGAATACTGGAGTGGGTTGCCATTCCCTTCTCCAGGGGATCTTCCTAACCCAGGGATTAAACCTAGGTCTCCTGCATTGCCGGCAGATTCTTTACTGGCCGAGCCAGCAGGGAAACTAATATAAAATAAAAAGTTAAAAAGAAAACAAGAACTGGTCAACTTACTGAAAATGTCTTTGCTCAGGCCCTCCAGCTGGGTGTCCTGGAAGACGTACTGGTCCAATTCCGCTGCCCAGACAAGAAAAAGCATCGTCAATCAACTATTTCTCACCAAATGCTTATTGTACGCCTGGCCTTGGACTGGGTATCAGGGAACTGTGACCCTTCAGACTTGGCACACACTGGGGTTCAATAAATGTGTGCTGAATGAATTATCAAATAAGTGAAGGAACACTGAACCTTCATGGGCTCTTAATCTAATTAAAGGGATGATATATATCCATGCAAACTTCTCTATTGCTATAAAGTAGTACATCGCAGCATAGCAGAGTTGTCTTGAAAGTGAAGTGAAAGTCACTCAGTCACGTCTGACTCTTTGGGACCCCATGAACTGTACAGTCTGCAGAATTCTCCAGGACAGAATACTGGAGTGGGTAGCCTTTCCCTTCTCCAGGGGATCTTCCCAACCCAGGAATCAAACCCAGGTCTCCTGCATTGCAGGTGGATTCTTTACCCGTTGAGCCACCAGGGAAGCCCAGATTGTCTGGGGTTTGAGTTGAAATTCCAGCTCTACTCCCTACTCGCCCCACTAGCTATACAATCTTGGGTCTACTTAACCTCTCTGGGCCCCTATTTCCTCATCTGTGTAATGAGCATAAATAGTACCTACAACCCAGGGGTGGATGGTGAGGATTGGAAACTCTGCATTTAAAGCAATCAACACAGTAGCCAGGACACGGTAAACACTCAATAAAGTGAAAGTGTTAGTGGTTCAGTCATGTGTGGCTCTTTGCAACCCCACGCGCTATGGCCTGCTGGGCTCCTCTGTTCATGGAATTCTCCAGGCAAGAATACTGGAGTGAGTAGCTATCCCTTTCTGGTTAATTACATGAAGTGGAGCATGCCTTGGAGCCAATGGAAAGATAGCTCTCATAGTAAGAGGTAAGAGGAGGGTGTATTTTGGGCTGGGGTAATCAGGGAGGGCTTCCCAGAGGCAGGGATCCTGGAGCTAGACCTTGAAAGATGGAGGGCAGAGTCTGAAAGATGAAAGTGGAGGGCTTCCTGGGTAGTGGGGACAGAGTGAGGAAAGGTGGCTAGGAAACTCTTGAGATAGATGTCTTCAGTAAAAGTTTCATGTTGGGGAAAGTTTGGGCTTCATTTTACAGGCAACTGGGCTTCCCTGGTGGCTCAGAGAGTAAAGAATCTGTCTACAATGTGGGAGACCTACGTTCGATCTCTGGGTCAGGAAGATCCCTGGAGAAGGAAATGGCAACCCACTCTAGTATTCTTGCCTGGAGAATCCCATGAACAGAGGAGCCTGGCGGGCTACAGTCCACGGGGTCACAAAGAGTTGGATACAACCAGGCAACTAATACTTTCACTTTACAGGCAGTAGGGAGCCATAAAAGGCTTCTGAGTAAATGGATTAAAGATCTAAATGTAAGACCAGAAACTATAAAACTCCTAGAGGAGAACATAGGCAAAATACTCTCCGACATAAATCACAGCAGGATCCTCTGACCCACCTCCCAGAATATTGGAAATAAAAGCAACAATAAACAAATGGGACCTAATGAAACTTAAAAGCTTTTGCACAACAAAGGAAACTATAAGCAAGGTGAAAAGACAGCCCTCAGAATGGGAGAAAATAATAGCAAACGAAGCAACAGACAAAGGATTAATCTCAAAAATATACAAGCAACTCCTGCAGTTCAATTCCAGAAAAATAAATGACCCAATCAAAAAATGGGCCAAAGAACTAAACAGACATTTCTCCAAAGAAGACATATAGATGGCTAACAAACACTTGAAAAGATGCTCAACATCACTCTTTATCAGAGAAATGCAAATCAAAACCACAATGAGGTACCCTTACACGCCAGTCAGGATGGCTGCTATCCAAAAGTCTACAAGCAATAAATGCTGGAGGGGTGTGGAGAAAAGGAAACCCTCTTACACTGTTGGTGGGAATGCAAACTAGTACAGCCGCTATGGAGAACAGTGTGGAGATTCCTTAAAAAACTGGAAATAGAACTGCCATATGACCCAGCAATCCCACTCCTGGGCATACACACCGAGGAAACCAGATCTGAAAGAGACAGGTGCACCCCAGTGTTCATCGCAGCACTGTTTATAATAGCCAGGACATGGAAGCAACCTAGATGCCCATCAAGAGATGAATGGATAAGAAAGCTGTGGTACATATACACCATGGAATATTACTCAGCCATTAAAAAGAATTCATTTGAATCAGTTCTAATGAGATGGATGAAACTGGAGCCCATTATACAGAGTGAAGTAAGCCAGAAAGATAAAGACCAATACAGTATACTAATGCATATATATGGAATTTTAAAAAATGGTAACGATAACCCTATATGCAAAACAGAAAAAGAGACACAGATGTACAGAACAGACTTTTGGACTCTGTGGGAGAAGGTGAGGGTGGGATGTTCTGAGAGAATAGCATTGAAACAAGTATACTATCAAGGGTGAAACAGATCACCAGCCCAGGTTGGATGCATGGGACAAGTGCTCAGGGCTGGTGCACTTGGAAGACCCAGAGGGATCGGATGGGGAGGGAGGTGGGAGGGGGGATTGGGATGGGGAATACAGGTAAATCCATGGCTGATTCATGTCAATGTATGGCAAAAACCACTACAATATTGTAAAGTAATTAGCCTCCAACTAATAAAAATAAATGGAAAAAAAAGGGAAAAAAAGGCTTCTGAGTGAGGGCATGACAGTGGTGATGATGATAATGAAAATGATAATGATGATGGTGTTGATGGTAGTGGTCAGGTGGTACCTAACATTTACTGAATGCTTATTGCAATCCTGCTCTAAATACATACACACAGAAACTTATTCAATCCTCACAGTCATCCCGCAAGGCAGGCATGATTATTATTCCCATTTTACACACATGGAAGCCACTGTAATACTTCGGGATGTCTCAGACGACTGCAGGCCACGAGCACAGATTTGAGGAGGAAGCTGCCTCCTCCACTTGCTCTCACTTCCTGTGTAGATGCCCCTAAGGGGGAAATGAATCCTAAGTGATTTGAAAAAAGCCCAAATCATTCATTACTGCCTCCAGCTCTGAGGGAATGTGAATAGTCTCAGGCCTAAGCATTTCTGCTTCTTCCAAGGAAATTCCAAGGTAGGAAAGGAAGAAGGGAGGCTCTCAGTTCTATAATTTTTGAATCACATGCAGTTTCTGCTCCTCTCCATTTTCTGCCTGAGAAATCCCATGGACAGAGGACCCTGGCGAGCTACATACAGTGCATGGGGTCACAAAGAGTTGGACATGACTTAGCAGGTGAGCATGCACACACGCATGCAGGCATGATGCTGAGTTAATAACTATGTGCTGGGGAGAGACTAGCCATGTTCATGCCAGACCTCTTAAGTGATGTGATTCTTGGGATACCAGGAAAAGGGCCGCTAAGAACATCCGTGCAGGTTGTTCACTGTGCAAGGGTGCCCAGCCAAGAGGGTAAATGGGCGCAGGTATTCAGTCTGAACTTTGATATCCAAGTTGTTACACCTTTTTTTTTTTCTTATTTTGACTTTTTCTTTGTTTTTGAAATTTATTCATTTTTCATTGAAGGATAATTGCTTTTCTGCCATACATCAACATGAATCAACCATAGGTATACAAAAGGCCTCTCTCTCCCACTTCATACCCCATCCCACCCACCTAGGTTGTCACAAAGAAGTTGTTACTTCTTAATAGGGGCTGCATCCTGAAAAGAAGAGGAGTCATTGTTTTCCTAATCCAGCAAAGCCTGTGTATGAGATAGTGGTGAACCTGGGAAGGAGGGATCCTTTACCTCACTCCACCAGGAAAAAAAAAAAACCAGAAACACCCCTCCCCAAAGAGTTCTGCCCTTGTCTGAAAGCTGTAGGTCTATTTAAAGCTGCAAAACAGTCTCTCAGCTTAAGCCTTAGCAAACCCCCCCCCCACTCCAGATATGATCATTCTTGTGGTTAAAAGTCAGGACTTTGAAATAAGAAAGATCTAAGCTAGAATTTCAGACCTGCCTGTTACTGTCACTAATGCAGCCTTGAGTAGATGCTTTAGTCTCTCTAAATCTCGATATCCTCATCTGTTAAATGAAGATACTGATAGTAGCTACTTCCTCTGTTTTTGTAAAGATTCAGTGTGATAACACACACCATGATTAGTAGGCTACAAATGCCCGCCCCCCCCCCCCCACAATGGTAGTTACATTGGCTTCCATGTGTACAAAATGGAAATAATAATCACACCTGCCTTGTGGGATGACTATGAGAACTGAATAAGTTTCTGTGTGTAGAGTGTTTAGAACAGGAACTAGCAAAAAGTAAGCATAAGTGTTAGGTACCACCAGACCACTATCATCAACACCATCATCACCATCATCACCACTATTATCACTCACTCAGAAGCCTTTTATGGCTCCCTATTGCCAGTAAATCAAGTCCTAACTTTCCTGGAGTCAAAACGTTCACTGCAGACGCCTATCTCAAGAGCTTCCTAACCACCCTTTCTCACTCTGTCTCCACTACCCAGGAAGCTATTACAAATACTATAGTAATTCAGCTTAGGAGCTGAGGAGAAAGGGAGGGAGGGGCGTATGATATGGGCTTTGTGGGAAGGAAAGAAAGAAAAGCAGCAGATAGAAAAAGGTATAGAAATGGTGGCAGAAGATGGGGAAAGTTAAATTTATTTGCCTGGTGTTCATCTCCCCTTTTCCCAATTCTCTGTCCTTCTAACCCTCGCTCCCCATCCTCCTTGCTCTAATTTCTGACGGAGGGCCTGTTCACTCCTGGTGAATGATTGACATTAACAAAAGGGAAAAAAAGAATCTTTCTTCTCAATTGTCCTTTTTCTGGACTAAGAATGCTTTCTCACCGATATTAGCATAAGCCTCCCTGGTCTCTTCGTCACCTTCCATGTCACACAACAGCCTGCTGAACTGTTCGCAGTTGATGGTGTCTGTGTCAGGCTCTGGGAGGAAAAGACACTTGGATGAAGCTGGAAAGATCTGGGAAGGAGGCTGCTGGGGAAGGAGGGAGAGGCAGGGCGGGCTGGGAGAGGTCCCCACCAGGAGCAAGCCTGGCCTGCAGTTGGAGCTGTCCGTGGTGCTGAGCGGAGCTCCGCGGCCAGCTCTTCCCCTGGGCGGTATCTCCACTGCTGGCAGAGGGCTGGGGAGGGCCTTGAAAGGGGCCCGAGGGAGGGCAGCCCACCTGAGCAGAGCTCTATCTCTTCTTCTCCTGTCAGATCCATCCGGTCGTAGAGGTGGTAGAGCTGCAAAGGGTCAGCACTGCTGTTGAGAAGTTCTAAGTAACTGCCTTCTAGAGGCCCCAGCTCCATAGTTGGTCCACTACCTGGAAGGGAGACACAGCAGTCAGCTCATGGGGTGTTGGAAAGATGCAGAGAATTAACACCAACCACAGTTCCCAGCTGGCTCTCTTGGTGAGGGCGAGAGTCGGCGGGAGCCAAAGGAAGTGAACAGAGGCTTCTCATTCAGCACTACTTATATGCTCAGGGCAAAGAATATGCCTGCAATGTGGGAGATATGGGTTTGATCCCTGGGTAGGGAAGATCCCCTAGAGAAGGGAATGGTTACCCGCTCCAGTATTCTTGCCAGGAGAATCTCATGGACAGAGGAGCCTGGCAAGCTACAGTCCATGGGGTTGCAAAGAATCAGACAACTGAGTGACTAAGACTTTCACATGTGTTCAGGACATTGAGGAGGAGAAGCCCTACATCCTTCCTCTAAGAATCTTTGTCACAGTGGGAAGATGCCCATGATACAGAAAAGGGAACCAAAGAAGTGTAGATTCAGGACATCTCATATCTGAGAGCCAGGGAACCTAAGTTCTGCTGTTAGCAACTACCATGAATGATAAGAGCTAAGATGCACAGAATACCTACTCTGTGCCAGACACACAGTGTAGCACATTTAATTCTCACATCAACAATCATATGAGGTAGGTACTATTACTAACCTCATTTTATACATGCATAAACTGAGGCTCAGAGAGGTGAAATGACCTATGTAAGGTAACTCAAGCCCAACCAGGATTTAGTTCTGGGCAGTCTGACTCCTGGACCTGTATTTAGGTGTTAGGCTTTCCTGCCTTGGGTGACCTCAAGGAAGTCTGTGCTCCTCTCTATGCTTCAGTTTCCTAATATCTAAACTGAAGGTGTTGAGGCACATTTTCTCTAATATCTTTCATTATTAATTGTTGGAAAGTGAAAGTGAAGTCGCTCAGTCGTGTCTGACTCTTTGCGACCCTATGGACTGTAGCCTACCAGGATCCTCCATCCATGGGATTTTCCAGGCAAGAGTACTGGAGTGGGTTGCCATTTTGTTCTCCAGGGGATCCTCCCAACCCAGGGATTGAGCCTGGGTCTTCCACTTTGTAGGCAGATGCTTTACCATCTGAGCCACCAAGGAAGTATACTAATTGTTGGAGGCCATATCAAATACCTTAGGTTCTACTTCATTTAATCTTCAAAACAGCCCTGGCTCAGTCCACACAAAAACTTGTACACAAATGCACATAGAAGCATGTTTCATAATAGCCAAAACATGGAAAAATTCAAATGACTATCAATGAATAAATGGATAAACAAAATGCAGTATATCCATACAATGGAATACTTGTTGTTATTCAGACACATAGTTGTGTCTGAGTCCTTGCAACCCCATGGACTGCAGCATGCCAGGCTTCCCTGTCCTTCACCATCTCCCAGCATTTGCTCAAACTCATGTCCATCAAGTCAGTGATGCTGTCCAACCATCTAATCCTCTGTTGCCCCCTTCTCCTCTTGCCCTCAATCTTTCCCAGAATCAGGCTCTTTTCCAATGGTATAGTATTCAGACATAAAAAGGAATAAAGTATGGATACTACTTCAACATGGAAGAAATTTGAAAACATCATGATAAGTGAAAGAAGTCAGACATGAAGGCACAGTTTGTATGATTCCATTTATACAAAATGTACAGAACAGACAAATCTTTGCAGATAGAAGGCAAATTCATAGTTGGCTACATTTGGGGGAAACTTGAGGGGAGGGAAATGGGGAACAAATGCTAGTAGGTATGAGGTTTTTGTGGGGAGTGATGAAACATTCTAAAGTTGATGGGGGATGGTTGCACAACTTTGTGAGTACACTAAAATGGCCATTGAATCATGTACTTTAAATGGGTGAATTGTCTGAAATTTTAATTATATTTCAAGAAAGTTGTTAAGAGCAAGAGTAGTGTGGGGGCTTCCCAGGTGGCACAGTGGTAAAGAATCCAACTGCCAATGTAGGAGATGCAGGAGACACAGGTTTGATCCCTGGGTTGGGAAGATCATCTGGAGAAGGAAATGGCAACCCACTCCAGTATTCTTGCCTGAAAAACTCTATGGACAGAGGAGCCTGGTGAGCTATAGTCTACAGGGTCACAAGGAGTTGGACAGGACTGAGTGACTGAACACAGCACAAAGCTGTTAAAATGAAACAAAACACTGGCTCTGGGAGGTAGGCTTTATGGTCTTACCTTTGCAGATGAGTGACCTGAGGCTCAGAGGGTCCCAGCAGACCCGTGATGTACAGCTCTTGCTGGCTGGAGCCAGTGTGAAGCTCCATCAGTGTGGCTCCAGTGGCCCTGCCTTCCCCCCAGTTTTGGTAGTCTATGATGCCATGATCTATTCATTTCCTATTGCTGCTGCAACAATGTGTCACAGGGCTAGTGTAGCTTAAAGCAACAAGTCTTATTCCCTCACAGTTCTGGAGGCCAGAAGTCTAAGCCAAGGTGTTGGCAGCCTTGGTTCTTCTGGAGGCTCTAGGGGGACACCCTTCCTTGCTTCTTCTAGCTTTGGGAATTGATGGCATTCCTTGACTTGTGACTTTGAGGCCACATCACTCCATTCTATGCCTAAGTGCTCACATCATCTCCTAATCTGCATTTGTCTTAAATGGACATTGATTTAGAATCTACCCAAATAAACCAGGCTTCCCTGATAGCTCAGTTGGTAAAGAATCTGCCTACAATGCGGGAGACTTGGGTTTAATCCCTGGGTTGGGAAGATCCCCTGGAGAAGACAGGCTACCCACTCCAGAATTCTGGCCTGGAGAATTCCATGAATATATTAAAGAGTACATTTTGGAGAAGGGATTGGCAACCCACTCTAGTATTCTTGCCTGCAGAACCCCATGGACTTAGGAGAGCCTAGTGGGCTACAGTCTATGGAATCGCAAAGAGTCGGACATGACTGAGCAACTTTCACTCACTCAATTCAGATACACCAGGATATCAGTTCAAGATCTTTAACTTAATTACATTCACATTTTTATTCCAAATAAGGTAGCACTCAATGCTCTGGGGGTTTTATGTTGACATATCTTTGAGGTGGAGGGGGAGGTCCACTATTCAACCCACTATACTTGGGAGGCAGATACATGCTGGAAAGAATCAAAAGAAGCTTCCTGGAGGAGGTGAGAAGAGCAATGGCCAGAAGATCCAAGATACACTTCCAAGTGCCCAGCCTGGGCCAGAAGAAAATGGAATTGAAACGGGAGGGTCTTGAGAAAACACACACATGCAGCTCACCACCACCACCCAGGTGCTCTTTTTCCCTTTCAGTCATCAACAGCTCTCATTAGCTCTCAAGGGTCTCAACACAGACCCGGATATCACAGAGGGTGAACTTTCCAGTCCAGCGAGACACCCTGGCCAGGCTTGACTGTTTATAATGGGTTGGGTGGGGGTGGCAGGAACCCAAACATAGCAGGCTTGCATTAATGACCCAGCCAACCATGACTAGAGGAAGTGGAACTGAAAGATGGGGCCACCAACTCTCTTTTCTCGGAGCAGGGCCAAGGCTGGGAGGTGGGGGGAAGGACTTCACTTCTCCCGACAAGTCCTGGGAGCCAACCAAGCAATCTACTGTGCTCTCCAGGGTGATGAGAGAAGAGAGAGCTCTCTGCCCCAATTCTTGCCTGCTGCCCTGCTCCCCTTTTCCAATCTGTAGTCTTTATTGACAGCCTACATTGTAGCTAGCCATCTGCCTCTTTCTCCAGACAGTGAGATCTGGTAACAACAGATCCAGACTAACCCCAGCAATTCCACGAACAAAATGTGTGACTCTAGTCAAGTCACTCATATTCTGAATTCTCCCACAAGGACTGCCAGGGACCTTCAGGTTCAGTCTCCTTCATCCCAGAGAGGAGAAGATGGAATCCTGAGAGGGGCTGTGCCTTGCACAAGGCCCTAGAGTCTGCTGGTGGTGGGGCCTGCACCCAGCATAAGACTCCCAGTCCATGCTCTTCCCTGCCAATCAAAATGTATTGGGTCAACTAAGCACCCCCATTTATCTAGGCTCAGGAATAGGTAACAGGTCCTATCACAGAAGGGCAAAGGAGGGAAATGCAGAGGGGAGGAGTCTGAAGAAGCCTAGCTTATTGACAAGCTCAGCTGCAAACACTGGACACCAAATGTGGTCCAATACCAGGGAAATACACTGACAGCCAAGAAAGAAGGCAAATCCTTTGAGCTTTGGAATCAAACTGCCCGATTCTGAAATCACTCTTAACTACAAACTCACCATAACCTGGAAAGTTCATTTTTTAGATCTCTTGGAGCCTCAGTTTCCTCATCTTTATTTTTAGGCCACGTTCACAGCTTGTGGTATCTTAGTTTCCTGCATGTGCCTGCTCAGTCGCTCAGTTGTGTCCAACTCTACGATCCGTGGATTATAGCCCACCAGGCTCCTCTGTCCATGGCCTTTTTCAAGCAAGAACACTGGAATGGGGTGCCATTTCCTCCTCCAAGGTATCTTCCTGACCCAGGGATTGAACTAGAGTCTCCTGCGTTGGCAGGAGTATTCTTTATCACTGAGCCTCCTGGGAAGCCCCTCAGTTCCCTGACCAGGGATAAAATCCAGGCCCCCTGCAGTGTGAGTATGGAGTCCTAACCATCCAACCACCAAGGAATTGCATCAGTTTCCTCATCTGTAAAGTGGTAGTCCATAAGGACTAGGTGAATTAATTCATGTAGGGTCCTTAGGAAGATGACTGTCACTTTGTAAGTGCTTAAGGAATGGAAGCATAGCCACACAGCACAATATGGGTGATGATTATTGTTAATTCACCTCTTACCTCTGCAAGAATCACTGCAGATGGTAACTGCTGCCATGAAATTAAAGGATGCTTGCTCCTTGGAAGAAAAGTTATGACCAACCTAGACAGCACACTAAAAAGCAGAGACATTACTTTGCCTACAAAGGTCCGTCTAGTCAAAGCTGTGGTATTTCCAGTAGTCATATATGGATGTGAGAGTTGGACTATAAAGAAAGAAAGTTGAGCACCAAAGAATTGATGCTTTTGAACTGTGGTGTTGGAGAAGACTCTTGAGAGTCCCTTGAACGGCAAGGAGATCCAACCAGTCCATCCTAAAGGAAATCGGTCTTGAATATTCATTGGAAGGACAGATGCTGAAGCTGAAACTCCAATCCTTTGGCCACCTGATGCGAAGAACAGGCTCCTTGGAAAACACACTGATGCTGGGAAAGACTGAAGGCAGGAGGAGAAGGGGACAAGAGAGGATGAGATGGTTGGATGGCACCACCAACTCAATGGACATGAGTTTGAGTAAACTCCTGGAGTTGGTGATGGACAGGGAGGCCTGGCGTGCTGCAGTCCATGGGGTCACAAAGAGTCGGACACGACTGAGCACTGAACGGAACTGAACCTCTGCAAAATTGATAAGGAGATCTTTTCTCTTCCATTCCTACTTTTCAACATTGTGAAGCCAAGATTCCTGTTCTTTTGCATAAGGGGATCCCACAGCCTCCACAGGAGCAAGTAAGCCCTAGAATCATCAGTGCTACCTGGAATGTTTGCTGTCAGACATCCCAAACATACATGTCAGCACCTGCCTGCATCTCCAAGACAAAGCCCACACTGTACACACTTCCTCTTGAATAGACAAGGATTTGCAACTTGACACAGACGTCTGCCTCCAGCCCCCAATCTGAGTTCACCAAGAGCCCTAGGGAGGAGGCAGCTGGAGTATTATGCCCACTTGACGAAGAAGGATCCTCAAACACCTTGCTGAGATGGCCTGTCCAAGGTCATCTTGTTGGAAAATTTGACTTTGAATCCTGGCTAGGAGATCTTAGGCAAATGACTTAACCTTTAGGAGTATCAGCTTTCCCATCACTAGATTGGGATAATGATACTTACTTTGTGGGACCATCAAAAGGCCAGGAAGGGCTCTGCGTGGTATGCCAGGCCCACCAGAGGCCATGGTAAGAGGAAGCCCAATCTACTGGGAGCCTGAGAATCCAGGCTTTCACTTTAGAGCTCCCCACAGTACCATACTGCCTCCCATTCATGCCAAAATCGACTTGGCCTGGGACCTGCTGGTGTTCCCATAGCCATGTTTCCTGTGTCTCTATATGCTTAGGAAGCGCTTCAGAGGCTCCTTACTGGGCTCCTTCCTCCTTGTGCAATTCCAGAGGGGGCTGGGGGCAGAGGGCCCTGACCACCCCACTGCAAGGGAGAGAGTCCCCTGCAGATCCCCCACCTCAGGCCAGAACCTCCAGGCGAGGGGCCCTGTGAGTGCAGGAACCTCCCTTCTTGGTCACCTATCCCCCATGCCCCAACACACAGCAACCCCTCTCCATCAGCAGGAAAGAAGGTGCAGAGCTAGAATCCATTTGTGCCGCTGAGTGCTGGGCATCAAAACACACGTTTATAGGTACTATCCTATTTAGCTGAACTCACAGAGTAGTCATTTGTCTTCCCACTCCTCAGATGAAGAAACAGGCTCAAAGAGAAGAGAAAATAACTGGGGTCTGAAGCAGCTGCCTGGCCCCAAGTCTCAGCTTCTTCCAGGCTCTCGGCAACCTACCCCTGGCCACACTGGGGAGGTGCCTTCGCCTGGCGATGCATGGAAGCATGAGTGGCAAGGCGATTTCTCCTTTTGAGAAGCTGTTGGGGGCGCAGCCGAGGAGTGAGCTGTGTCTTTTTGGTTAAAGGGCAGTATTTTTAGAAGGTCCTCTTTGGACCCGCCCTTCCCCTTGGGCCACCAACATCTACATCCAACTTGAGAAAAAGTGCCTAATCCTTTTGCCACCAAAAGTCCCTTTGGGGGTTTGTTTCCATCTCCACTTCACATGACACCATAGGTTTTGAAAGGACATACACACTCAAGTGGTTCCTGAAATAAAGCTTCATTTCCCTCTCCCCTGGAGTGAAATTAAACATTACCAGAATGTTCTAGCTCAGATGTTGATATTCAGTTTTTACAGTTCTTCTGTGCTCTGTCTTGGCTGGGGAGAGTCCTTTTTTGTCTAGGGGTGGTGCTAGATGTGCTCTGTTTATTATCTTGTATCAAGGGTCACAGCAGCTCTGGGAGATTGGTGTCACTGTACCCATTACACAGATGGTGACAATGAGGTGAGGCTCAGTTATCAGTTGCTTTCTTCCCAGAGAGGGGGGTATATCCTTGAGGATCTGAGGAGACACTGAGAGGCAGAAGTTTTTAGCACTGCTCTGCGCTGTGATGAAAGAGCATGAGAAGAAACACTTCCCTACTTGTTGACTGTGAGATCCTCTCAAGGAAGAAGTGGAAAATCTCTGAACTGTGTGTCTAGAGACACAGGTTTGACTTCCAATTCTGCCTTTGATCTTGAATTCCTTTCTCTACCCATCTGAGCCTTAGTTTCGCTAGCTGGGTGTAGAAGCCCACTCAGACGAGGCATTTAGGGGTGATAGATTGCTCATTGCATACCAGCTTTCCTCCCTGCCTTTCCCCCAAAGCCCCCTAACACCACTCTGCCCCCCAACTTCATGATAAACTGCTTCCGGATGCCACATGGCAGCAGGAAGCCAGGAGCCCAGGGTTACTTATCTACCACAAGCAGCTCCCAGTCAGCATCTTAGTGGATCAAACAAGTTCCTCTTTTCCTCTTGCACCCTACAGGCCCCCAGATAAACTCAACAAGACACCTTGCACTTTTTTCCTCTCCTAATCTGTAAAACAATGATTTACTGAGCATCTCCTACAAGAAAGTCACTGGGCTCAGTTCTCTGAGGGGTTTAAAACACAACCCCTGCCAAGAAGCTTGCAGTATAGGCCTCGATGATATTTTAGAAAAGAGACAAAATGTGAGGTTAATGGTACAGTGGTTAAGAGTGCAAGCTCTGGGCTCAAACTCCAGTTCCACACTAACTGGGTGACCTCAGATAAGTTGCTCGGTCTCTCTGAGTTGTGGAATCTACTGTCGTTAGGTCGCACGGCGTTGACCTCGTGAGACTGCAACGCGTGCGTGCATGTGTGCTCCGTCGCTTCAGTTGTGTCTGACTCTGCAACCCTGTGGATGTAGCCCCGCCAGGCTCCTCTGTCCATGGCAGTCTCCCGGCAAGAACACTGGAGTGGGATGCCATGCCCTCCTCCACGTGATCTTCCCGACCCAGGGATCGAACCCAAGTCTCCTGTGGCTCCTGCATTACAGGCAAATTCTTTACCGCTGAGCCACCAGGGAAGCCCTCATTAGGCTGCTATAACTTGCCTAAAATGACATATCCAAGAAGTACTACTAAGATGTAAGCTCCAATATGAAGCTGCAAGGTGTCACTTGCCACCGTACAAGTGGCAAAACTAGAAAACTGGACGATGCCAAGGGGTTGGTGGGAGTGGATGTTTGCAGGGGCACCTGCAGAACAACCTGGAACTCTTTAGAATACCTAAGGATGCAGAGATCCTACAATTCAGTGATTCAATTCTTGGATATATAGCAAAGAAAAGCCCGCACAGCTCCATGAGGACACCCATCGGAAGTTGCCCACTGCCGGTACTGTTTGCGGTGACCAGGAGTTGGAGGCCACCTGAATGTCCGCTGCTAGGGGAAGGATGGTACCAAGCAGCTGCTGCAATCTGCAGGGGATGATGCTGTGATTAGAAGCCACAGTCCAAATGCACATGGAGGCGGATCTTAATAACACAGTACAGAGTGGAAACGTATGAAGCAGAGTAGCTCAGATAACCCTGTTCTAGATGTACAGAGTGACATACAGGTGCAGAAAGAAAAAGAAAGCAACACGTATTTTAGAACACATGCCAACAAAAGGATACACCTAGAGTGCATTAGAGTGGGTGCCCAGAAAGAGGAAAGAGTAACGGGGAAAGGGGAAATTAAATAAGAGAGATGCCTCACGTAGACCAAAGATCAGACTGTACTGCAAAGTGAGGTGTGTAGTTAACTCAAGATTGGAAAAGGCTCCTGAAGCTTAAGAGAAACAAAACAAAACCAAAGATGACGGAAGCTACCTGGGGGGGGGGGGGGAGGGGATGTCTGTGGCTCACCAAACAGGGCCTGACACCCAGATGCTCAAATAAAGGAAGAAAACCGCCCTCTTGCCACCCTGTAGACTGCCAGGGATGGGTGGATGGGGGCCCAGGAGCCCCCAGTCCTGGAAGAGGAGATGAGAAAGTGAAGGACTTGGATATGGACAGGGAAAAGTGGGCACTGTCGGTAGAGGAGGAAGCCCCAGCCCTCTGGCCCTCGATGCTGGTCCAGCATGGGCGACCCAGGAAAATGAGACAGAAAGAACTTCTAGAAACTGCTGGTGTCAAGACTTTCACTTCCCAGAGGGGCTTGATGAGGTCACAAGAGACAGAGCAGAAACTCAGGTACATGGTAGTTCTTCGCGATAATGGGGCTGGAAGGCGGCTGAGGGTTCTTGTCATTTCTCCTGCAGGCAGGGAGATTGGAAGGGGTGAGTGTCTGTGGTGTGCACGTTGTGTGAGCATGTCATAGGAGCCAGCAGGCCAGACAAGGACAGGTCTGGAAATACTGCAACTGGTTGGATTTTGTGCCTGACTGAAACTGCAGGCTTCTCTGTGCCAAAGGGGGTTTGGCTTGGAGTATGGAATCAAAATGAAGGGTGAGGGATTTTCCTGGTGGTCCAGTGGCTAAGACTCCATGCTGCCAATGCAGGGGGCCTGGGTTCGATCCCTGGTCAGGGAACTAGATCCCACAAGCTGCATCTGAAAGAGCCTGCATGCTGTAACAAAGGTTGAAGATCCCACATGCTGTAACCAAGACCTGGAACAGCCAAATAAATAATTTTTTTTTCCTTAATGAAGGGTGAGCTAGGCCTATAGACCTAGGTGTTTTGTTTCCTAAGACAATTTGTGTGTGTGTGTGTATTGTTGTTGTTACTGTTCAGTCACTAAGCCATGTCCACCTCTTTGTGACCCCATCGACTGTAGCCCACCAATCACCTCTGTCCATGGGATTCTCCAGGCAAGAATACTGGAGTAGGTAACCATTTCTTGCTCCAGGGATCTTTCCGGACCAGGGGTGGAACCCATGTCTCCAGCTTGGCAGGCAAATTCTTTACCACTGAGCCACCAGGAATGTGTGTATGTATGTGTGTGTCTTAATCACCATCGCAATGTCTCCATAGAGAGTACACAATTAATTGTTGCCAAAGTCCCCATTACTTCCCATTGCATTCTGCTGGGTCCTATTTGGCACACTGATGACCCCTCAGGCATTTGAGTTGGCTTGGAGGCCTTCTAAGTTCACTTCTCTCTCTGATCTGCTGGAAAGATGATGGCTTGGGATGGATAGGTGACTGGGAGAGGCAGGACTGGATTCTGTCCTGCCCCATAGTGGGACCGGGATGCACAGAAGGGTGTCTTCCAACAGATAGGCTTGGAGGGGACTGGCCCTGAGTGCCCAAGCTGGCCAAGTCCATAAAGGAAGGAGCAGGAAGCATGGGGGTTGTGCTGTCTGGGTGTCGGGTGTGTTCCCCCAGCTCTCGTGCCAGGTCCAACTGAAAAGGGATTAGGAAATAAGCTGTCTGGGGGACACAGGGCATCAAGACTATTCTCCACTGAACCCACCTCACCCTCAAGGGTCTTGGTGGCTCCACCACAGTCCCCCCAGCCTCTCTGCGCCGAGACCAGCCTGTGCCAGGATACAGGGGTCTTGGAGCAGGAATGCAGGAAGTGGAAGTAAGATTGGCCCCGCTCCTGGCCACAGCACTTCTCAGCAGTTGTAGGGAGTGCAGAGGAAGTGGGCTGGCACAGCCATGGAGACTGCCACGCTGACCACAGACTAGAGAGACAGGATCCACACAGGGAGTCATGAGACTGAGATCTGGGCCCTGCTCTGCATCTGACAGATTCTGTGACCCTAGGCAAGCCCGTTTCCCTCTCTGGTCCCCAGTGGCCTCGCCTATTAAATAAGAACATCATGCTAAAATGTGTATGTGTGCTCAGTCGCTTCAGGCGTGTCTGACTCTTGGCAACCCCATGGACTGTAGCCTGCCAGGCTCCTCTGTCCATGGGATTCTCCAGGCAAGAATGCTGGAGTAGGTTGCCATGCCCTCCTCCAGCGGATCTTCCCCACCCTGGGATCGAACTCATGTCTCACCCCCCTGAGACAACTTGGTTCTGCTTTTCCCCACGTAGGGCTTGGAAATCTCCCAGAAGACTCCACAGAGACTACCTCTGAACCCTTGAGCAAGCCACCTATCTTTTTTAGACACCCTGGAGGACATCCACTTCATCACAACTTGGAAAATCTTGGAACTCTGAACAAGACAAGCTCAGCTGATGTGCACGGCTGTAAATGGCACAGTTATTGAGGTCGAGAGGCCGGGGGCAGGGGGAGGGAAAGGGGGAAGGAGGAGAAAGCTTGAGAGCTACAGCCAGGGGAGGAGGGGGACTCCATGCTTGTCCAGAACACCAGTCTCCCCCACCTCCGCGTGGCCTTTCCTCTGCAAGCCCCAACCTTCCCAGCTACAGTCAGTGACCCGGAAAGGAGTCCAACAAGCTTTTCCTGGAAGAAAATCTGAGCCGGGTGCTGGGGCGGGGAGGGGAACAAATAGCCCGTGGTTGCAGTGAACAAAGCCAGGCTCCCAACTCCAGTCCTAACCCCCAACTTGACCTACGTGTGTGTGCTAAGTTGCTTCAGTTGCATCTGACAATTTGAGACCCTGTGGACTGTAGCCCCACCAGTCTCCTCTCTCCAGGCCAGATTACTAGAGTGGGTTGCTATGCACTCCTCCAGGGGATCTTCCTGACCCAGAGATCAAACCCGCGCCTCTTACATCTCCTGCACTGGCAGGTGGGTTCTTTACCACTAGTTGCACCTGGGAAGCCCAACATGGCACCTAAGCCAGCAGCAGACGCTTTGCTGGGTGTTGGAGACTCCAAGAGAAATACATTACTCACCAACCCTGGCTGCCAGTCTCTGGCGACAGCTAGCAAGCTGGGCTGTGAATCGAAATCGCCTGAAGCGGGTGCTAAACACACAGCAGCCCATATCTCATCCACGGAATCTGGGATGGGGTCCAGAAATCTATATTTTTAAAGAGCACCGCCCTTGGGCACCCCTTCTCCCAAGACACACACTGTTGCCTTGTGGTGACTGAAAACTAAGATAGGCTTTATTTCCAAGGCAGCCTGAGTTTACACTTGCTGAGAAGTTTACACTGGTAAGTTTACACTTGACTTTCAGTTTGCATGGCTCTATGGCTTTTCCTTCCTCCATGAGAAACTTCCAGACTCTGCATTTCTATAACCTTTCTACTTCTTCTCAGCTGGAAACCATGGAGTCAGATTGGTCCCCAATTCCTACATATTTCCTTCCAAATTCCCTCAGCACAGCCCCTTAACCTAGTACCCCACCCCTCTCCCAGCCGAGGTTGTTACAAGAGTTACTAGGTCTTTCTACTAACCCAAAGTCTCCCAAACGTCAAGCATTCACCTGCCTCCTTTACAATTTTTGGTCATATCTGCATACCACCTGTTGTATAATTTACCTAAGCATTTTCCTTAAATCAACATTAAAAAATCCCAAACATTTATTTTAAAGGAAAATTTTCTGGAATTGAAAGTAGCAATGCAAACGGCTAGGCGCATGCAAAAGTTTACAACCGCACTATTCACAAAAGACAAAAGATGGGAACAACTCAGGAGTCCATTGACAGATGAATGGATAAGGAAAATGGCCATACACTGGAATAGTATGCAGCCAGAACAAGGAATGAAGTTCTGACACATTCTACAACAGGGTTGAAACTTCAAGATGTTATGCTAAGTGAAAAAAGCCAGATATAAAAGAACAAATATTGTATTAATATAATTCCACTTATATGAGGCACCTGGAGTAGTTGAATTCATAGAAACAAAAATTAGAACAGTGGGGACTTGCCTAGTGGTCCAGTGGTTAAGAATCCACATTGCAAGGCAGGGGATACAGGTTTAATCCCTGGTTGAGGAACTAAGATCTGACATGCTACAAAGAAAGTAAACCTGTGGGCAGCAACTATGGAGTCCAAGTGCTTTGGAGCCTGTATGCCACAGCTGGAGACTCCATATTCTGCATCCCCTGCATGCCACAACTAAGGCTCGACACAGACAAATAAATAAATATTAAAAAAAAAAAAAAAAACAGAAGGGTGGTTACCAGGGGCTGGGGGAAAGGGGAGAATGGGGAGTTAGTGCTTAACGGGACAGAGTTTCAATTTGGACCGTGAAAAAGTTTGGGAAATGGGTGGTGGTGATGGTGGTACAACATTATGAACGTACTTTATGCCATTGAATTGTACACTTCAAAATTATTTTCTTGGTAAATTTTATGTTTAAAAAAGAAGAAAACTTTCTATCGCTACCTTGCATGAAAAACAAAAAGAAAAAGCAAAACCACTATCTCACTTTGCCACTGAAAACAAAACACTATCAAATTAATGTCAGCTGCCCTTCCACTTTGTTAAAAAGAAACATTAGTGTTAGACTCTGCTAACATACTTACTCAGGCTTTCCTGGTGACTCAGACAGTAAAGAATCAACCTGCAATGCGGGAGACCTGGGTTCGATCCCTGGGTTGGGAAGATCCCCTGGAGGGTAACATGGCAACCCACTCCAATATTCTTGCCTGGAGAATCCCCATGGACAGAGGAGCCTGGCGGGCTACAGTCCATGGGGTCACAAAGAGTCAGACATGACTGAACAACTAAGCCCAGCACAGCAACGTGCCTACTCACAAAACAGGAGGATTAAAAGAGAAACGGAAAAGCACCGATGTCTTTCCTATGAGAACCAGTGTCAGTCAAGATCTCTCTTGAGAACTGTCTTTGGCCCACGGATCACCTGCTGATTCCCTGGTGGTTCAGCGGTAAAGAATCTGCCTGCCAATACAGGAGACGCAGGTTTGATCCCTAAGCTGGGAAGATCCCCTGGAGAAGGAAATGACAACCCACTCCAGTATTCTTGACTGCGAAATCCCATGGACAGAGGAGCCTGGTGGGCTACAGTCCATGGGGTCACACAGAGTCAGACACGACTCAGTGACTAAACAACAACGGACCACATATGTGTCAAAGCCTGTGGGGACACGGGGGGGCACGAGCCCATGATGACCTCTCAGATCTCTCTATACAATCCAGCTAGAATCTGTGAGGGTTACACCTGGCACGTGTGTATTCAAAGTGGTCTTGTGCAAGGCAGGAAATCATCAGGAAAGCACTCATATCTTATCCATCTTGTAGATGCTTCTTGGAAGGGGAAGTCACTTACCCAGGGAGACTGATGCCAAGTCTGAAACCCAAGTCTGTGAGCTTCACCCTCTTCCTCAGGCCACCCCCCCTCCCCCGATCGCCCAAGACTGACCCCTGGCCTTGGAGCAGGGCACCTGTGCTAACTTTCTGATTCTACTCTTCACAAGGTACTAGATGTCAGGTCCCTGCCATCAGACTTTGCTGTATCAACAAGCCTCCCTCTGACTATCCAGGCCCCGCCCTGCATTTGTGGAGGCTCATGCCTTTGCCCAGGTACTGGATGGGCTCTCAGGGGACCTGGATTCAAATTCTGAGTCTGCTAACAACCTGGCCACGGGGTCTTTGACAAAACTCCTAGGGAAGTCCCTAGAGGTTTGTAACATGGAGAAGGTACAGCCGTTGGACCACATCAGTGCCTTTCAACGTATGTATGACCACTGGGCCCCTGAGATAGGAAAAACACACACCACACATTACACACACACACACACACACACACACACACACACACACACACACACGCACACATCCCCACCCCCCCTGAGATAGGAAAAACACACACCACACATTACACACACACACACACACACACACACACACACACACGCGCGCGCGCACACACATCCCCACCCCCACCCATAGCCGGTCAACCTGCTATTGGGAGCCCCAGGGCAGACCCAGCCAATGGGCTCTGGGGGCGTGGCCTGGGACCCCGCCCTCTAAACAGCCGCCCCCACCCCCTCCGCCCTCCTCCCGCGGGTGATTCCCACGTGTGGGAAGCCTCTGAGCCTCTGGCTCAGTTGTCTTTAGGACCCTTCCCTCCATATTCTGGCACCTTGGAGACCAGGTCCTTGCCTAAGGCAGACTGGGATTTAGAAAGTGGTTTGCTGGGGTATCATCTCCTCCTTCATCTCCACCGGCCCTCAAGCAAGAAGCACTAATTTCTTTAGCCTTCTGACTGGCTGGGAATGGCATTTCTTTGGGGGGAGCGGGGAGGGGAGAGCGGGGAGGCCTATCAGTGTAAGACGTCTTGCCAGATTTAGGAACACCCGGCTGCAGCGGGAGGTGGGGCACTTCTGTCGCCTCCCATGTGTCACCTAGGGTGGAGAGAGAGGCTGCGGGACTCAAGGGAAAACCGCGGGCATTAAGGGTCCCAGACAGAGCTAGGCGTGGTGGCTCCAATTCTGATGTTCTGGACCCTGGGGAGCCCCACCCCAACCCGTCTCCTGGGGACCCTTAGTTTCTCTCCTTAAAGGACGTGGCTTAGGACTCCAACTTGCCATAGAGATGCCAACAGTCAAGCACAGTCCGGGAATGCCCCTGCCCCCGAAGATGCTAAAAGAGAAGTGAGGATCCCTCCAATCCGCTGGTTAAAGGTCTCCTCATAGACCCCCGCCCCTCTAGCACTGGGGACCCCACTAAGAGGGCTGGGGACCCAGATTCCAGAGTCAGAGCAGGAACGTGACCCAAGAGGGAAACTGAGGCTCAAACAAGTGCAACCCGGGTCCTAGGTCTCCGGGTGTAGGGGAAGCCTGTGATTCCCTCCCGTGCCCCCGCGCGCATCTTCGGATTCCAGGACGCTCAGCCAGTGTGGCTACCCAGCGTCTGGCCGCGCGCTAGCCTGCTCTGAGCGCCTCTTCTACGTCCCCGCGTCTCTGCAGACGCTCCCCTTCCCGCCGGCTCTTCCTGCCGCGGTTCCTCGGCCCCGGTGCGCTGGGCAAACCAGCCCAGCTCCAGGGTCTCCACTCCCATTTCCTGCGTAGAATCCTTCCAGGGATGCCGGAGAGGAGGGGTTTTCTGGGTGTGCACTCTGCACATTTACCGTCCCCCGGCTTCCAGCCTTGCTGTGTGACCTCGGGCAAATAGCTACCAGTCTCTGAACTCTATTCCCAGCCCCACCTCGGGGGCCGCAGAGGGGCCTTGGGTTACCTGCCGCTGTTCCCCAGAACTTCTGCACGCGCTGCCTTCTGCTTCTCCCTCCTGCCAGCTCTGGAGTTGAGCAAGGGCGGGGATGGGCAGTGCTGGGCCACCTCCCCTCCACCCCTTCGTGCCACCCCCCCCCGCCCCCCGCCCCCTGTGGCTGCCTTTTTTCTCTTTCACTTTCCCTCTGCACCACGGGGCTTGAGCCACCGAAGCTGGGGAGTAAGCAGACACCCAAGTCGCCCCTTGCTGCACCAACCACGTGCTTTCTCAGAAGCACCTAGTCCAGCCACCCACCAGAGCTCCAATCAGCCCCTAAAAATAGCCAGTGCTTGCTTTGGCGAGGTAGCCTGCCCTTAGTCATTTGAAACACAAGCCCTGGTTAGGAGGAAGCTGGCCCTCCATTTCTCTCTACTTCAGTTCCACCTTGAAACTGACAAGCCATCCCTGCACGGCACCCAGGACTTGCTAGCCCAGCCACTCACTCCCGAGAGTGAAGCCGGCTGCCCTGGAAGACAGAGGAAATTCATCAGGGAAATTCACCCCGGGCAACCTTGATTCTCCCCCCTCCCTGACCCCCACTGCCACACACCTCCTGACAGTTTTCTTCCCTCCCTTCTTCTTCCACAGATCCTGCACCCCTGCTCCATCCACCCTGAGGCCTTGGAGAGGTCACTTCAGTTCCCAGGCTTGGATTTCCTCATCTGGAATTGAGGAGGGAGCCTTCAAGGTGACTTCTGACCTCTCTCTCTCCTTAGAAAACTTCCCCTGCCCAAGCTCCCGCTGCTACCTTCAGAGCCGGCAAACGTCATCAGCCTGCAAGTTTGGAGGAAGCCGAGCGTTTATTTCAGCATGTGACCAAAGGTGTCTCACACTCTCAACCACACAACAAAGGCAACACCAATACTATTGGGTTCCTGTGTGGATCTTCAGATCTTAAAATGCACCGGGCGCTTGCTAGAACCTTGGATCGCTCACCTTGGTCTTGGAATAAAAGTTTCCCCCAATCCCATTTAACAGCTCAGGAAACAGCTCAGACTCAGTATAGTCTGGGGACCCTGTGTCACTTGACAGCCAGCCAGGCAGTGCAGCTGGGGTTCAAACCTGAGGGCTACTTTCAGAGCTGATACCAGATGTCTGTGCTCTGTTATCTCACAGCATCTGTCCCCTGTCCCCCACTATTCCACAAAGCGCCAGCTGGAAATGAGAGAGTGGGTAGCATTGGTCCAGGTACCTGGATACTGCCCACCAGGCTCAACGTCTAGACTAATGGGCTGACGCTGGCTTTGGTGTCCCTGCGTCCTGGGGATGGGGTGGGTCTGGCAGGGGTTCCACCGTTCAAGGGCACGCCTCAGTGTTTACCTGGCAGAGAGAGGACCTTGCGGTTGGCAGAGCCCAGCCACCAGCACTGAGAGCTGACGACACGCCCCCTGGAAGTCAGCCCTCTAGTACCCTTCAGGCTGATCAAGTCCTCTTACATTCCAGACACCTGAGTGAAACTGCACGTCCCTCAGTGGAAGGAAGTGGCAAACCACCTCACTTCTTCCAAAAGCGCCAGCAGGCCAAAGACCCCCCTCCCGCCATCCTCACCCCCCAGTTCAGAGCCGTGTCTCCGTTTATTTGGGATGGCGGGACATCACTCTAAATTAAGAAGCATTCTCAGCCCCAACATCCCCCACCCGCCTTTTTACCTTGGGGCTCTGGCAGGTAGGACCCGGCAGGGCGTGGAGCCAGGCAACGCATGGTGTGGGAAACGCAGGGAGGCAGCAACTTCCGGACTATGGCAGCCCCTCCTGGTGCCCACAGCCTGCCCAGCGATGTCTTCAGGTGCCCAACTCAGGAGCAGGCAGCCTCATCTCTGGCCAGTCTCCCTACACCAGGTTAGGAGCCCGCCAAGACTAAGCAAACATGCAAAAGAAGCAAGTAAGGGACCAGCAGAAAATTCTCGCCTTACCAGGTGATCTGAGCTGCCAGATTTCTCTCACTAGGCATGCTCTAATTTACCCACGCTCCCTTAAACACTCCCTTTGCCTGATGTTAATTTCGGTTCCCTGTTGTGGACCAAATGGGGTGATGACCGGGAAAGATAGTGAGTTGACTGTTGGAGGGTCTTCAACACACTGTCATTCTGAAACGGTGTTGATCACAGTGGAACCACGCTGGTGCCAGTTGCCAATATATGCCATCTTCTGTAGGGTGGGACTAGGGCCAGAGCCTCACAGATGCCTCAAGACAAGCTGAAAGCCTCTGCTGAGTTCTGCAGGCTCCCTGGATTCCATTGCCATTCCCCACCCCACCCACACACCAAACTGCCCTGAATTTCCCCAGAAAAAGAATCATCCACTCATCATTCTTATTCCAAGACATTGGATCAAAATATAAATTACTTATTAGAAAGTGTTACCCCAAATATGATATATTTAGATGCACATAGTTTGGGGTACCAGATATATGCAGCAGAGCGACTATCACAGGAGAAAGTTAGTGTCTTTTCAAGGTTCTGCCCAGGCTTCTGGAAGCCTCCAGAAGAAAGTCTCAGTTTGGGGGCTAATGAACTTTTAATGCCTCTTCTAATGCGTCATCAACCCATCTTACAGAGAGCAGCCCCCAGCTGCAAGCTGTCAGTAGACAGTAGGGTCTGGCCAGAATGCAATGACAATACTCTGCCCTCCTGTTTCATAGTTACCTTCTGTGTGTGGCATTCATTTTTATTTATGTTGGATATAAACTTTCCTTGGGAAATAAAATTGAATGAAAAATGTGAGTAGTTTGGAAAAAACCAAAAAACCCAAACCTGTCGAGCTAATAGTAGTGTGCGTGTGTGCTAAGTCACTTCAGTCATGTCCGACTCTGTGTGACCCCATGGACTGTAGCCCACCAGGTTCCTCTGTCTATGGGATTCTCCAGGCAAGAATACTGGAGTGTGTTGCCATGCCCTCCTCCAGGGGATCTTCCCGACCCAGGGGTCAAACCTGCATCGCTTATGTCTCCTGCATATTGGCAGGTGGGTTCTTCACCAGTAGCACCACCTGGGAAGCCCAGCAGTAGCGTGGAGGGCACAGAACAATCATGAGGTTGGTACCGAAATGAATGACGTTTTGGAAACAGTGACTTCAGTGCCTCAAGCATTTTTGTGGAAAGAACTCTGAATTGGGAATTTGCAACCCTGTGGTCCAGCCCCCACGGTTACTAGCAGATGGGTCACCTCGGACCCCTCACTTCCGTCGTGTGGGCCTCGGTTTCTCCGTGTGTGAAGCGAGGGCAATGATGCCTATATTTGTATGGTTATTATTTTCAAGGCAGTTTCTGCTTTCAGAAGTCCCAGGAGGGGAAGTAGGCAGACACGTGAGACTGCTGAGACTCAATGTGAAACAGTCTTGTTCTGTTAGGCTAATAAAACAGACACGATGAGTATTAGAAATCCCAAGAAGTCTCAACTTCCTATGACTTGGCACACCTGGCCATTCCACAAGGACACCTCTGTCCTCAGAGGGAGCCAGCTCTGACGGCCGCGGCCACGACAGCTCGGAACCAGCTTCGTGGCTGAGCCAAGCTTGGAATGAGAGTGCCCCAGGCCTGGGGTGCGCCTGTATGGATGCTGTCATTTCCCACCTGGACTACCTGCTACCTGGTCTCTCTGTATCCTCCTTCGCCCGCCCCCACCCCAGACCCATCCTCTGTAAGACCCGACTCTGATCACGCCTGTGTCCACACAGGTTTCTGAGCCTGTGGTGGATGACACGTGCCAGCCTGCATTTTGACTGATGGCAGATGCCATCAACTGGTACCAGGAGGGCCTCGAGTATGGAGGAGCACCGTGGAGCCTCACCAGGTGTCCAGGGGCATCCAAATTCTAGCAGAGGCAGTGGAGACGAGGAGATGGGGCGCTGAGGTGAAGTGACAAGCCTCCAGGCCTGAGTGGACAGGCCTAGGAGGGGGCCAAAGGGTTAAGCCGGCGCCAGGGTCTCTCCCTATTAGAGCATCCAGCATGCCTGCTGAAGTTCCTCTTCAAAACTCCCCCAGAGGCAGTGACCATTCATTCTCTTGAGCCCAGGATGAAACCAATTCCCTCCTGACTGGGGGAGCCCTCTCAGTACCTGCCCTGGGCACCTGAATTTCTTTGTCTCAAGTCAGAATCCGCATGACAAAGCTACAGGCAGAAGCATCATTTAAGGTACCACCAGTCTGGGGTCCCCAGCCAAGCACAGAGGAGAGATGAGGGGACTTACCTTGCAGGTAGGATTAGCACCCCAGCGAGCTTGCCATCCCCTGCGGCAACCTCTCCAAACAGACCTTGCTCAGCCCTACCTGCTTATCTCTGCTCAAGCAGCGTCCCCCACCCCACCCCTCTTAGGACCACTCTCCTGCCTCCTCCTGTTGGACTGCATTTAAGTCATCCTTCAAGGCCCACCGTCATCACCCTTCCAGCTAACAACAACCTTCTGCTTTCCTCTTTTTAGCAAACTTGCAGTCATGGATTTGGCAATACATCATGAACTTCCTATTCCATGAGTATGGCCCCCTGCTGCCTCTGACGAGGTCATAAAGTCCTTAATATCTGTCTTAATGTGTCTGACTTTCTTATTGAAATGACACAGGGTGCCAAGACTGGTTGAGTGAATGGTTGGCGTTTGAATTTGATTAAGGCAGACAACCTCTAAATGGATGGAGAGTCCTTCTGTACTAGGTTGTATCTTTTCTTACCCTTGTTGGTGACCTGCCTCATTTCTAGCAGATGCTAAATAAATGCTTAAGGGAGAGCAAAGTAAGGATGTGAGAAAGCAAGGAAGAGAGATCAGACAAGACGTGGGGGAGTAGAGAGGGGAAAAAAGCTAATATGTAGGCAAATTAGGAGATCAAACCAGTCAATCCTAAAGGAAATCAACTCAATATTCATTGGAAGGACTGATGTTGAAGCTGAAGCTCCAATCCTTTGGCCACCTGATACAAAGAACCAACTCATTAGAAAAGACCCTGATGCTGGGAAAGACTGAAGGCAGGAGAAGGGGATGACAGAAGATGAGATGGTTGGATGGCATCACCGACTCGATGGACATGAGTTTGAGCAAACTCGGGGAGGTAGTGAAGCACAGAGAAGCCTGGTGTGCTGCAGTTCATGGGTCACAAAGAGTTGGACACAACTTAGCGACTGAACAACATCAAGGCAAATTAGGCAGGTCAGAAGGTACCTGAGAACATAGACCTGTTCGTGGGTAAATAAGTGCATTAGTTGGTATGAAGGTGGGTGAATAAGCTGATACATAAATATATGGGCAGTCAGAGAAATGAAATATTGATAAGTCGATAGAATTAGATAGTAGTTGTAAGTTGATGAAATGATTAGTAAATATTAGTATCGTTGGAGCTTCCCGGGTAGCGCTAGTGGTAAGGAACCCACCTGCCAATGTGCAGGAGATGTAGGACATAAAGGTTTGGTCCCTGGATCAGGAAGACTCCTGGGAGGAGGGCATGGCAACCCACTCCAGTATTCTTGCCTGGAGAATCCCATGGACAGAGGAGTTTGGTGGGCTACAGTCCATGGGGTCACAAAGAGTCAGACACGACTGAAGCGACTGAGCCCGCACAGTAGGCGGTTGGGTAGACCAGGTAAGTTTGAGAAAAGGCGGCTGGAGAGACCAATAATGGTAAAGTAAGGACACAGGTGAGCTGCTCAAGGTAACAACAAAGAACAGAAACCGTCGCTGGCTGAGTCAGGCGCCAGACTGGGAGCCGAGCCGAGTATAGAACAGGCCCCTGGTCAACCCCGGGAAAACCCATGGGGACTTGCCAACTTCCGGTTGCAGGTGTTTCTACTTCTGCGGCTCATGTGGGTGAAGGTGAAGTAAGTCTGGCTGGCTGGGAAACCACTCAAGGTGAAAAGCAAGTGGTCCTTGCCAACACATCTCCTTCCAGGTGTCAGAGAAGACTCGCTTCTCAGGGATCAGAGGAGGAACGAGGTTGGGGAGGGAAGAGGGGGAGAAAGAAGGGAGCGTGCAGCCTTCCCCCTCTCTGGGTCTTGGCTTGGGCGACTCTCATCCTAAGGACCAGATGGGGAAGGAAGTGGCAGGAAGAACTTAGCAGTCTGGGGTATGTCCTTCCCTTTCTAATAAATCAGGCAACATCCAAGAAGGAGTCTTTTTTCTGTGTTTCCTAGATCAGGGTTCTCACGGGCAAAACTACCACATTGTGAAAACACAGAGTGACAAAACAGTGAAGGAAAGCCAAAGGAAACAGTAATATGTAAAGCCACGGCAGGGGTGTCCCACAGCCTCTGAGAAGGCTTGCCCCAGGAGCACCGCTGCGCCTCCCTCCACAAACCTGAGGCCGGCTGGGTCTGACCTTGCCACCGGTCATCCTTCCATTCACTTTGAGTCTGTGGTTGCCCTGAATGCCACCCTGGAGGCTGACGAGTCAGAAGGAGTTTTCCTCCTGGCAGGAATGCGTGTGTTTTGGATGATGTCATTGAATTCTCGGAATAGCAACTCTGGATGCTAGTATCACCTCCATTTTACAGATGGGGAAACCGAAGGATCCCAGGAAGGGATCGGCATCCTAGCCCTTGGAATCAGGGAGTTACAGCTGGCACTGAGGCTGTCTGAGGCCACAGCCTATGTGCTTAACCGAAGTGCCAGCTTGAGGATGGGAGTCACATTAACTCTCAGATGCACATAGCGGCCACATGCTCAGCACTGGAGTAGGTGTCTAGATGCGATATGGAGTCCCCAGTGAGACTGCAGACTCAACTCCCTGGTTTATCCTCCCCCCGTCCAATGCAGGAGATGTAAGAGACGCAGGTTCAATCCCTGGGTCAGGAAGATCCCCTGCAGAAGGAAATGGCAACCCACTCCAGTATTCTTGCCTGGGACAGTTCCTCTAGTATAGAGGAGCCTGGCGGGCTCGTGTGGGTCCATGGGGTCTCAAAGAGTCCGACACAACTGAAGCGACTAAGCATGCATTCGTGAGTGACTAAGCAGCACAATATGTGTGTGTCTGACATTCCTAGGGTTATCTGTCTGATGCCAAGCACTTCCTGAGATGGTTTCTCAGCTACCATCTCATTGAACCCTTGCTATGACCCTGGGAGGTTTATATCATCACTCCCATTTTAGTGATGAAAAAACTGATGGTCAGAGTGGTTCAGACATGTGGCCGAGGTTACACAATTTGTAAGCAGCAGGGCATGGCCGCAGACCTAGAGCTGTTCGGCTTCCAGCCTAGTTCTCCTTCCATCACTGCCTCGCTGCCTCTCTCTTCTCTGGCCTCTGACTGTCCTCCAGGGCTTGTCACTCACTGTCCCCAGTCAGGCAGCTGAGTTCTGTCCAGACTCTTGGGACTCCTCCGAGCTTGCCAGGGGCTGGATGACATATGCTGTTCTGTGCAGCAGAGTCAACCCCCAAAGATGGGCTTCCTGTGCAATTGCAGCTGAAGCATTATCAATCATATCCAAAGGTGACTTCTGAATCATCAGGCTGGTTTCAGTTTGAAGATGGTCAGCCTGCTTCGGGTAGACTTACCGTATCCCTTTGGGTTATTCAAAAGAGGCAGCCAACCAGAAAATGCAACGAGTGATCTGGGCCCGTGAGATCTAATAGCCACCTCTCCCCAGGCCATGATCGAGGCAACCACTCACCTCCCTGTGCCTCAGCATACTCATCTGTAGAATGAGAGTAATGGTAAACACGAGCCATCCACACACTCATCCATCTCCCCATCCACCCGTCACCCAGCCACCTACTTACCCACCCACTCATCACCCATCCACCTATGCACCTACCCATCAACCATTTACCTATCCTTCCCACCTACACACCCACCCACCATCCATCCATCCACCTAACCACCTACCCATCAACAATTCACCTATGCCCCCATCCACTCATCACCCAACCACCTACCCACCCACCACTCATCACCCATCCACCTATGCACCTACCCATCAACCATTTACCTATCCTTCCCACCTACACACCCACCCACCATCCATCCATCCACCTAACCACCTACCCATCAACAATTCACCTATGCCCCCATCCACTCATCACCCAGCCACCTACCCACCTACCCTCCCATCACCTATCCACCTATCCACTTCCCTACCCAGCCCCCCATCCATCCATCCATCCATCCATCCCATCCACCTACCTACCTATCAACCATTCACCTATGCCCCCACCCACCCATCACCCAACCACCTACCCACCCACCACTCATCACCCATCCACCTACGCACCTACCCTTCAACCTTTCATCTACCCACCCACCCACCCATCCATCTACCTACCATCCAGTAGTCTAATATTCAACAGACACATATTGCACACCTATCCAGGCATTATATTAAGTATTTGGGATACATCTGTGATAAAAGCATAGATCCCTCCCCACAGGGTGCTTATTTTCCAGTGAGAGAGTCAGACAATAGGCAGCAAACAAAGAAACCTCCCTGGGGGTCCAATGGTTAGGACTCTGTGCTCACATTGCCAAGGGCCCGGGTTCAGTCCCTGGTGGGAGAACTAAAATCCCACGAGCTGTGCAGCTTGACTAAATAAATAATCAAACAACAAACATAAAGCAAAAGTAAAGTGTATCGAAGGTAAACATGTCAGTGTGGGGAGTGGTACTCAGAGTGTGGAGGGGGAGTTGCAAATTTAAATAGGATGATCAGGGTAGGCCTCCCTGAGAAGGTGACATTTGAGCAAAGAGCTAAAGGATTCAAGGAGGCTGGTCCAGAGGATATCTGGAGAAAAGAGTGTTCAGATGGAAGCAACAGCATGTGCAGAGGTCCTGTGGCAGGGAGTGTGCCTGTCCTGTTTCAGGGACCCCAAGGATACCAGCATGGCTGGAGAAGATAAGACGGCAGGAGTATAGGGTGGGATCAAAGCAGGGATGAAGCCAGATCTTGAAGGGCCTCATGGGAATCGACCGGATTTAGCTTTCCTCTGAGTGACACGGGAAGCCAGTACAGAGCAGCAGAGGCTGAAGATCACGATAGGGTTGTAGAGAGAGTTACAAAAACTTCACACTCTGATTTCCTTTTCTGAAGCCCCGTTGAAACTCAAAGTCAGTGCCCTTTATTTATACAAACCATACACTTCTCCTCCCCCTGTTCTCCTTGTCCCCGTCCGAAGACTGCTCCCTCCCTGTGCCCCCTAGCTGCATCCCTGCCCATAGTCCTTAGAGCTGGAGTCTCACAGGCCTGGGAGGAGCTGGCCTGGAAGAGGATGGCGGGGGAGCAAAAACTGTAAGGAAGCAATTTATCCTTCCTTGTCTCCCAGCCTCCTGAAGACCGCACGGAGCTCAGTTCCCTTTCTAGAGTCACACGGCATCAGAAATAAATATATTACACCCCCTGGGAGGAAACGGAGTTTAATAACAGGAACCAGCCCTCGAAGCGAGAGGGAGGGGCAGAGGTGTGGGCAGCCAGCGGAGTGGAGGAAGCTGCCATTTGCAGGGGGTGTGTCAAGGAGAGAGGAAGGCCTTGATGTCCACAGAAGTTGGCATCTGCACCTACATCAAGACTGCATAGCCTATGTGTGTTCTGTTCAGTTTCTTTCATCTGCATCTTACAGTTTTCAAAGTACAGGTCTTTTGCCTCCTTCCACAGGTTTATTCCCGGGTATTTTATTCATTTTCATGTGATGGCAAATAGGACTGTTCCTTTCATTTCTCTTTCTGATCTTTCATTGTAGACAAATGCAACAGGTTTCTGTGTGTTAATTCTGTAACCTGCAACTTTGCCAAATTCATTGATGAGCTCTAGTAGTTTTCTGGTAGCATCTTTAGGAGTGAAATGTACATGCTGCTGTATTTAAAATAGATAATGGACAAGGAAATCAACCCTGAATATTCCTTGGAAGGACGCTGCTGAAGCTGAAGCTCCAATACTTTGGCACCCTGATGCAAAGAGCCGACTCTTTGGAAAAGACCCTGATGCTGGGAAAGATTGAAGCAAAAGAAGAGGGCGGCAGAGGATGAGATAACCGTTAGACAGCATCACTGACTCAATGGACAAGGATTTGCACAGATTCCAGGAGATAGTGGAGGACAGAGGAGCTTGGTGTGCTGCAGTTCAAGGGGATGCAAAGAGTCAGACATGATTTAGCAACAACAAGAAGAACAACCTACAAGGACCTACTGTATGCCACAGGGAACTCTGCCCAATATTATGTAACAACTTAAGTGGGAAAGAAATCTGAAGAAAGAATTCAGTTCAGTTCAGTTCAGTCGCTCAGTTGTGTCCGACTCTTTGCAACCCCGTGAATTGCAGCAAGCCAGGCCTCCCTGTCCATCACAAACTCCCAGAGTCTACCCAGACCTATGTCCATCAAGTTGGTGATGCCATCCAGCCATCTCATCCTCTGTCATCCCCTTACATGTGTATGTATCCCCAAGTCACTTTGCTGTATGCCTGAAGCTAACACAATATTGTAAAGCAACTATACTCTAATATAAAATAAAAAAGTTTTAAAAATGACCCCATAGGTGGCTTGCACTCCCATTAAGAAATCAGGGAGGTTATTCAGGTGACAGAGATGTCCCAGCTCCCCTGGGGTCTTTTAGGAGGGGGAGAGTAAATTATGTGTCCGAGGAACAGACAGAGATGATCGGGGTGAAAATTCACCCAGGAAGACAGCCCACCCCTTGTAAACATGTATCTTGACAGAAGAGTTAGAGAAATGCCTACACTGCCCTGGAGCCCATGGCAAAATCCTCAAGAGGCTGTTTAGCCCTTAAGACCAGACTGAGCCAAAAGTGTGTCTGCTTTCAAATCCATCCTCAACACTTCCTGTTTGGGGACCGGAGTTGGTCACCTCTGGGCAATCTCTGTCTTTTCTCCCTGTGTAATATAAGGTTGTAGATCATTAAAGGGTTAGGGTGGATGTGAGAAAACCCGCTGGCTTAGGTGTGCCTGGCAAGCAACTAAATACTCAGTGAATGTGAATTATGATTATATCAAGTTTCAAGTTACTCCAAAGCCTTAAAAGGACCAAGGACGAGAATGTATGATACCAACTCATAAAACTGGGAAAGCACAGGTTTATGTAAAGGAGGCTGAAAAGTAAGTGTCTCTAGGAAGAATGTTTAGTGGGAATTCCCTGGTGGTCCAGTGGTTAGGACTCCACGCTTCCACGGCCTGGTCGGGGGGCGGGGGCGGCCTGGTTTTAACACACCAGATTGGGGGAACTAAGATCCCGCGAGTTGCGTGGCAAGTCCAAAACTAAAAATTAAGAAGACTGTTGTTTGGCAACAAAGTGAGAAACTTCTTGCAAGTGGGAAGGAAGACCAGAAATGTTTGAGGAGCTAAGGATGCGAGTGGAAATGGTATGGCGTAGGCTTTTTTTCCCGCTTTAAGATGCATCAGGAGTCAGCAGTACCCTTTAAAAACAAGACACTCTCTCCCTCCAACCTGGTTCCTCTCCTCTCTCTCTCCCTCTCTCTTTCTCTTTCTTCCTCCATCTCTCTCTTCTTTCCTCCCATCCTTCCTCCCTTCTTCCATCCTTCTGTCTACTTCCCTCTCTTTCTCTCCTGTCCCTCCTTCCCTTTCTCTCCCTCCCTGTCTTTCAGCTTCCCTCTCTCTCCATGACCCAGATGCACACACAGTCACGTGCATGCACATCACACACACACGCCCACACAAACCTGCACCCGTGCTCACACACATGCTCACACACACATGTGCACACACAGTGATCTCTGCTCTCCAGCTCTTCAGCCCTTCCTCTCTGTGGCAACCTATGTCTTCAGCTTTGAGACACCTTGATTGTGCCGGCATCCGTCTTGCCCACTTGCAGGCAGTGGCTGCTTTGTCCATCTGTGCCCTTCACCAGTGCCTTGCACGTGCCTAAGGTACCCAGGCAGCTCCGAGAGCGCACCCAGTGGGCGTTTGACTGCGTGCCTCCGGGACGGTTTACTTTTAAGCAGAGTGGGAAGCACACTGTTCTGCCCATGCTCTCGGCATCCCAGCCTGAGCTCTCTAAGCACTTGCTGCTCCTGTCAGCTCAACCAGAGACCCTGATTCCTGTCCACTCTGCCTTCTCAGCTTGGGGCAGAGACGAACATGAGGACCTCCCTTTCAGAGATTAGAAGGAAAAGCCCGGAGCTGCTGACAGCCAGGCATGGCTTCATGAGAAAAAAGGGATGGATGGCAACTTACCCCCAGGGTCCTTGTAGCTGGGGTCCCTCTCGACTGTGGGGGCCTGCAGCCCGCTCCAGAGCCACCCCAAGAGGGCCAAGTCTGGGTCTCCTTTCTCCAGCAGGGTCAAGGAGATCTTCCTGGCCAGAGCCTCACCATCAGACTCATGGAGCAGGGCATAGTGGTACTCCCTGGAGAGGAGCTCTTCTGCCAGCAGGTTGTCCAGAAGCGCCTGCACTTGGCTCGGCCGATGGCTAGAGAGCAACATCCGGACCTGAGTCAGGATGGTCTGGAAGTGATTCATGGTAGCGCTCAGATGCAGGGCAGCTCCCCTGGGCCAGCGCCTGGTATCTCTGCTCACCCAGCCTGTAGCATCCAAAACGTGAAGTGAAAATCAGGATGGGGGAACCTCTGCAGCTTATTCCTGCTAAGGAGGATTTCCTCATTTGCACGTTAGGCTGGGGTTGCCTGATGAATTGATGAAAGTGGGTTCTGGTCTTGATTTAGACCCACAGCTATGTGCATACCATGTGTGTGTGTATGCCAAAAAAGCTCACGGCTTTGTGGATTCCTTTAGACCCAATCCAGTATTTACTAAGAGGAACAAGTCTTGCCTCTTTGAGGACCTATAAGGTGATAGGCTTTCTCGGATGTTGCATCATAACAAGAAGGCACTGGGGCATAGCAATTAAGCAGTTGGGTTTGGAGCCAGTCTGCTGGGTTCAAATCCCCAATTACTTGGTATTTGCAAGTTACTTAGCCTCTCCTTGCCGCCATTTCTCCATCTGAAAATGATACCAAGTCCAAGCTCACTCTGCTCATGGCAGGACAGGCCAGTGAATCCAAGAGGCGAGGTATTGAGGCAAGGAATAAATAAGGCTTTAAATATTCCAAAAGCCTGACGGAGAAGATGGCAGACTAACGACTCAAAATAACCATCTTGTCCGGGTCTGGATGCCAAGGAGTTTTATGTTTCAGAGATGGCAGGGAGGTGAGGAAACAAAGTAAAGAGGCCATTTAATCTTATAAGAATCTCCCAGAAGGGCAAGCCTCAGGCAGGAAGATGTGTTAATTTTTTCCTTCCTACCATCTACAGGTGGACAGGATTCTGAACAAAGGCATTTTAGTTTAACAGGCAGAGGGGCAGGATTCTCTGAAGCAGGCCATTATGTGTCATTATGATAACAAAACCAGCTAAAGAGATCTTGCATGGAAGAGTCAAAATCTACTCTTCCCTGTTACAAAAACATGGAGTGATAATAATAGTATTTACATCTTAGAGTTGTAGGGAGGAATAAGTGAGATAACGCCTAGAGAGTACCTAGCACATCATCCACAACTTGATAATACAATAAATTTGAATTCAATAAATATGAGCCATTATGATTATTGATTAATCATGTAAACAATTGTGTCACCTTGGGCTCAGCCTCGTTAAACCTCAGTCCCTTCCTCTGAAAAATCTCCCAGTAAAAGTAATTCAATCTCATCAAGTTTTCTTAAGGATTAAAAGAAATAGTATGTATAAGGGGCTTAGTGCTGATCCTAATGAGCACTTCATGAAAATTGACTATTTACTAATATTATCCCCAATTAATAACAAGGAAAACAAGCTTTGCATACAAGCCAGTCTATTGTAGGATTCTACCCTGAAAAACCTCAACCCCCGCTTTTTTATATCATAGCTGATTGCTCTTCTAGAAACACACTGTGACCTTGTTTCCTTTCCTGGCCTCATTTTACCATCTCTCAGATGGGACCATTTGCATTGTTCATTTCAATGAGACAAATAGGGATTTCCACTTCCAGTATGGGTGAGAGTTCCTATCTGACCAACACTAGCACAATGACAACTGTAAACTCTGATGGTGGGAGGCAGAGGAAAGTATAAAAAACAACTACCTGAAGGCCCCAGGGAGCATTCAGAGCAGGCAGACCCTGGACAGGAGTCAATATGTGGAAGACAAGAATATCACTGGTGAATTCCCAGCTCATTAGTTTAGCTCAAGGAGGTCTCAGTTTGTGCTCTGCGGGCAAGTAAAATTCTGTTTGGAAAAAAAAAGTTTTACTGTCCCGAATAACCAGAGGACAAAATTTGAGATAACAATAATTGCTAGAAAGTGGGAGTAGAAATTCCAAAGAGGAGAGAGATAGAGAGAAGCTGCTCCAAATTCTGGGTATAAACTGTCCAAATGTGTGGTTGACCTCTGAACCCTGCATTCACAGCTCATTCAAGTTCTTGTTCATTCATGCATTCATGGGCGACTCCAAACAGCTCAACTAAGGCTAAAGGAACTGAGCTGAAACTTCAATTGTAACCTAACAAGGGAGTTGTGTTGAGGGTGGGAGAGATAGGAGCCTGCTGAAACAGCAGCAACAACAAAATTAACCCTGTTCAGATTATAACGCAATCCAGAGTGTTTACTGTAGGGTATGCAGTTAGAGAAGGCGAGGTTCAGGAAAAGAACGAGACCAGCACTTTACAGGAACAGATCACCTTTAATGAGGCAAGAAGGGGCAGCACTCAGATTAGTGAGCTGCTGCATTAACCCAGGAAAAGAGCAAGTATATACAGGCATATATGTGGAAATCTACTGTCTTAAGGGGGCCTGTTCTTCTCTAAGGTTGTTAGGAGTAGTTGTGTCTTAAACGGCTGGGGTAAGGAATTCTGGAGATCAGTCAAAGGGTGGGACTGGCTGGGACTGGGTGTAATCAACCTTAATGTCCATTTTTTTCTTCAGGTGAGAGAGTTCTTTGTTTTGCATAGAATGGTGGGGAGGACCCAGAGGAGAGTTTTAACTCCAGGCTATTTTGAGCCGTGTAACTTTCCTTCATTTACCACATATTGTGATGGGCAGTACATATCCAAAATTACTTGACTATAAAGGGATAGGAAAAAGGGACCCATTCTCAGGAGAAAAGGACAATCAATGGAAATTGACCCCCAGATGACCCAGATGTTGAAATTAGCAGACAAGAAATTTTTTAAAATCTTTTTATTTTTACTTTTTAAAATCTTTCTATTTTTCAAGTCTTTACTGACTTTGGTACAATATTGCATCTGTTTTATGTTTTGTTTTTTTGGGCCCCAAGGCAGGTGGTTTTTTGGGCCCTGATTCATTGCTCCCTGACCAGGGATTGAATTTGTATCCCATGCATTGAAAGGCGGTATCTTAAACCACTGGGCTGCCAGGGAAGTCCTAAGACAAGGATTTGTTAAAGCAATGACTCTAGCTATGAATGAAATAGACATAAAGGGTGCCAAGGAAAACATGCTCATGAAAATAAAAAAATAGAAACTTTCAGCAGAGAAACAGAAACTACTGAAAATTACCAAATGGAAATGATCCAAGTGAAAATTACAATGTATGAAAATTTAAAAGTCTTTGGTTTGGATTAATGGCAAAAAGGGGATAACAGAAGAAACCTTAAGTTGTCACAATAGAGATTATTTGATCTGAAGAACAGAGAGAAAAAGATTGAAAAAGAAAAGAGCTTCAAGGATCTGTGGGACAGTGTCAAAATGTCCAACCTATACGTACTTAGAATGACAGAAGAAGTGAGAGAATGGGGTAGAAAAAAGTTTGAAGAAATAAAGCCCCACATTTCTCACCTTGGTGAAAAATAAACAGCATGAAAACCATGAAGCTCAGCAAGACAAATACAAGGAAATCCACACGTAGGCACATCATAGTCAAACAACTGGAAACTAAAGATAAGGAGAAATCTATGAAAAGAGCCAGATCAAAAGAACACATTACAGGGACTTCCCTGGTGGCCCAGTGGTTAACACTGTATACTGCCAATGCAGGGGGTGCAGGTTTAATCTCTGATCAGGGATCTAAGATCCCGCATGCCACACAGCACAGCCAAGAGATAAAAAAGCAAAATAAGAACACATTACAGGAGGCACATGAATCATCACTAACTTCTCAATAGACATTATGGACACCAGAAGACAGTGGAACAGTATATTGGAAGAACTGAAAAGAAAAAAATGGTCAACCCAGATTTCTAAACACAGTGAAACTATCCCTCAAGTATGTGGGAAAAATAGATATTTTTAGACTTAAAAAACTAAAAGAGGGTGTTGCAATAGTCCTGCATTTTAAGAAATGCTAAAATAAGTTCTTTAGGTGGAAGAAATGATACCAGTTAGAAACTCAGTTACATACCAGGTGGGAAGAACTAAAGAGTGTCAGAAATAATAATCTTTAGGTAAGTATAAACGTTTTTAAATTTATTTTTTTTTAATTTATTTATTTGGCTGTGCCAGATCCTATTTGTGGCACACAGGATCTTTTAGTTGCAACACATGGTTCCCTGACCAGGAGTTGAATCCTGGGTCCCCTGCATTGGGAGTGCAGATTCTCAGCCACTGGACCACCAGGGAAGTCCTAAAAGATTGCTTGTTTGTTTGTTTCTCTTAATTTATTTAGAAACATAACTGCTTAAAGCAAAAGGTATGGTACTATCTTCTGATTTTTAAATACATGTAGATATAATACATTCGATGGATACAGCATAAAGGATGGTATAGCATAAAGCGTGATCATTGGACCCATATGGTGGCAATCTACTTTATATTAAGCGGTATAATGTTTCCTTTGTGTTGGTTAGGAGAGTGGAAAATATATATTAAAAGCCTTTGAGGGGCTTCCCTGGTGACTCAGTGGTAAAGAGTCCACCTGCCAATGCAGGAGTCACAGGTTCGATCCCTGACCCGGGAGGACCCCACACGCTGAAGAGCCTCTAAGCCCATGTGCCACAGCCATTAGCTTGTGCCCTAGAGCCTGGGAGCCACAACTACTGAGCCCTCAGGCCCTAGGGTCCATGCTCTGCAACAGGAGAGGCCACCGCAGTGAGAAACCTGAGCACCACAACTGGAGAAAAGCCTGTGCAGCAATGAAAACTCAGCTCAGCCAAAATTAAATAAATAAAATTTAAAGAAAAATCCAAAGTGTCTCTTAAAAAATAGCCCTCGAAGAACCACTAAAACATAATGCAAAAAGACATAAGCTAAACAGCAATTTGAAATTACTACAGAGTTTTAAATGAGATGGACTCAACCCTGGGCTTGAATAAGCAGTCCAACAAGACATTATAAATTTTATGTATAAAGGCCGAGAGGTAGAAGATAGAAACTCTAAAGCTCTTCTCACCTAACCAAGTATACTTTGCAGCAAACAGAGATGTAAAGGTAAATACCCTCTGGGCAACTAATTATCAATTAAGATAATCAAAATTGCATACTTTTTAGGCCTTCAAGCATAATTCACAGGGCAAATCAACAATTTTTGCAGGCTGGGTATTTTGTACTTCTTCGTACAAATTGAATATTGAAGTGAAGTGTTAGTGCTCAGTTGTGTCCGATTCTTTTCAACCTCAAGGACTATAGCCCACCAGGCTCCCCTGTCCATGGAGTTCTCCAGGCAAGGATACTGGAGTGGGTTGCCATTTCCTTCTCCAGGAGATCTTCCTGACCCAGGGATGGAACCTGGATCTCCTGCATTGCAGATTCTTTACTGTCTGAGCCACCAAGGAAGCCCAAAAATTTAATATTGAGTTGGCCAAAAAGTTGGTTCAAGTCTTTCCATAAAGTATAACAGAAAAACTCGAATGAACTTTTTGACCAACCCTATACTTATAAGAATAATTCTACAATCACAAAACAAAGTTTTACAGCTTCACACAGGTCTTCCGCATGACAAGAGAATGACGAGATACCTGTACAAAAGTTCTCAACTTCATCAGAACTAACTTTGTGATGCAGAACAGTGTCTGCTTTACTGTAGTTAGAGAGAAAGAGGAAACTTTGACCCCCACTTCCGCTTTCTTTCTGAGATTTCTCTTCCCAGCAGTTGGAAGACCACAGTGTTTCTTGGACAATGTGGAGGTTATTGCTATTCAGTCGCTAGTCATGACCCCATAGATTACAGCATGCCAGGCTCCCCTGTCCTTCACTATTTTTTGCTCAAATTGATTTGAGTTTGCTCAAATTCGTGTCCATTGAGTTGGTGATGCTATGTAACCATCTTATCCTCTGCTGCCCTCTTCTCCTTCTGCCCTCAATCTTCCCCAGCATCATGGTCTTTTCCAATGGGTCAGCTCTTTGCATCAGGTGACCAAAGTATCAGAGCTTCAGCTTCAGCATCAATTTTTCCAATGAATATTCAGAGTTGATTTCCATTAGGACTGACTAGTTTGATTTCCTCACAGTCCAAGGGGTTCTCAAGAGTCTTCTCTAATACCACAGTTCGAAAGCATCAATTCTTTGGACAGGATGGTAATGCCCATCAGTTATCCCTGAGAGAAAAAGAGGAGGTCTGAGAACTTAAAACTTATTAGTTAGGAAAGAAGGCCGGGGGTGGGGGGCAAAAGAGAATTTTAACAGACGGAAGAGTTGGTGTGTAATCATCAGCCATGGTTGTGGAGAAGACAGCAGGTGGGTCAGTTGCTATGGGAATAAGGAAACCATGTTCTTAAGTACCTCACCTCTGAGACACCTGAGAGAGAGCACCAGGCCTGAGAATCCATCCCCAAGAGTTCAAGATGGAGAGGAGAAGCAGGCCATGAGTCTCCATCAAGCACCCCGAAATGGGGATCAAAAGCAGGCCATGAGACTCCATCTAACACCCCAAGGTGGGAGTAATGGCTGATTAAACTGCAACCACTGGGTGCACAGAACCAGGAACTAGAGCAGCTTTTCCTAGCCCTTTCCAAGGCTACCTTCCTCTTTCCTGCCAACCCAGTCTAGTACCGCGTCACACGCTTAGCCAGGAAAACCTGAATGCCAGCTTCCACCTGCTCCCTGACTCACTGTGCCACCACAGGCAGTTTATTTCCTCTCTTTGGCCCACTGTTTCATCACATGTGAAACATAGGTCAGATTATACCATCCCTGGAATTTCTTTCATTTCTGTAATGCTGCTGTTTTCAGGTAGGTGTTACCTTGCTGCAGGAGCCGCTGGTCTCAGAGTGTTCCCTCGTGATTAGTCATGAGCATAGCATTACCTCTGTCTACAGTCATCCATCTCCCCCTGTAAAATTTTTGCCTTACAATTATCACATGCAACATGTCTTATTATTCCCCTCTTTTACTTTCTCTGTATTATTCATCATAAAAGGAAATTCCATATTCTTATCTCAGTCGGAAATTCGTGTCACTTGCCTAAGAATAGTGGCGAGCAGGTGGAAAGTAAAATGTTGTTTATATCCTTCTGCTGATGGAAGAATCCTGAGATCCAATGTCTCTTGGTGACAAAGCATGCTTAGTAAGTGTTACAGAGGAGTTAAAGATAGACCAGTACCTAGCTGAAGCTATCTGCATCAGAAAAGTAGTAAAAATTTTGAAAGTTACTAGTAAGGATGTAAACCCTGATGCTGGGAAAGACTGAAGGTAGGAGGAGAAGGGGATGACAGAGGACGAGATGGCTGGATGGCATCACTGACTCAATGGACATGAGTTTGAGCAAGCTCTGGGAGACAGTGGAGGGCAGGGAAGCCTGGCGTGCTGCAGTCTCTGCAGTCTTTGAGACTCCTTGGGATCTCAAACAGGACGTGACTGAGCAACTGAACAATAACAACAAAGGATGTAGAAAAACAAGAACTCTCCTACCTGGCCAGAGACCACTTAGAATACTTTCATCACCTAAGGTTAACACTTGAGCAATAACTATTGAAATGGGAGCGGCACAAGCCCAGTATTTCCACTCCTAACTATATAACCCAGGAAAAGTCTTAAACATGTGCATTATGATACACAAAGCAACATTATTTGTGATGGCCAAATAAACCTAAGAGATAGCAATCAACACAGAATAGGCATGAATGTTTTTTCTAAGGATCTTGGAACACATGTGACTTTAAAGGATTGAACACAATGGATCCAATCAGAGTGAAGGAATTTAGTGTTTGTTAAAAATGGACTCAATGATGGGGTTTCCCTGGTGGTCCACTGGCTAAGACTCCGCTCTCTCAATGCAGGGGGTCTGGGTTCCAACCCTGGTCAGGGAACCAGATTCCATATACCACAACTAAAGATCCCGCATGTAGCGATGAAGATAGAAGACCCCGCTTGCTGCAACTAAGTCCCAGCGCAGTCAAATAAATGTAATTTTTTAAAAAATGGAGTCAGTCAAATCAGTTACACTTTGGAATATTGTGTAAGTTTTAGAGGCTTAATGGTTGAGTCTTTACAATTTTGTCTCCTTCTGTTACAGGATAGTATGATGTTACGCATAAAAGTGAGTCCATAAGCTGATAAATCCATGAGGGTGTTATATTTCTAAGAAAAGAACTTTAAAACAGGTTATTAAGGGCTCTGAATTCTGATACAGGCATTCCAGAATCTTCTCATGAGATCAGCTAATGGTATAATCACTACACCTTTTGTGGTATTGGTCATTCATGATTGCCCAGCCATAATTCCTTTTAGAATCATCACAGATTATGTGTCAGGAAGTCTATCTGACAGCACTCCCATGAAAAATGGATAATTTTTTTAACAAAAGTGTTGTTCATCCTTATGTGTATTTTGAAGGATAATGTCTTTAAGTGGGTTCTGTTTGACAATTCCACACTGGAAAACTGACCACATGAAACTTGCCCAGTGGAAGGCAGCTATTTAGAGAGTCTAAATTCCATCTCCAAATAGGATTGTATTCTGGGTTTCTTAAGATTATTCGATTATTGTTACAAATTTGGGTTGTTTAATGCTAATAATGCTAAATGATGCTAATTTAATTGCAAATTTCTACGTATTATGTCTAAGGCTGAAGAATGTCTATCTCAGAGAGGAAGGCATTACAATATTTATGAATGGTGACAAATATGCTGTGCATATCTGTAATTTCATCTTTGAGTGTTTGTGATTTACTTGATTAGCTCTGTCCTGTGTGATGGAAGCAAATGTAGAGTCAATTAGTCCTTATGATGTTTCGAATGGCTGTAAAGAGGTGACATAAGAGACACGGGTTCCACCCCTGGGTTGGGAAGATCCTTGGAGGAGGTCATGACAACCCACTCCAGTATTCTTGCCTGGAGAATCATATGGACAGAGGAGCTTGGTGGATTATAGTCCATAGGGTCACACAGAGTCGGACATGACTGAGGTGACTTAGCACGCACCTATAGACTTTAGAGATGTGAAAATGATATATAAAGCAAGGTTTTACAATTATAGAATCAAAGCTATTGAATTTTATTATTCAAATTTGAAACTTAACTTGCATAAACAAAAATCAATGAAAGAAGGTAGTCATTTCATTGACCCATTAAAAAAATCACCTTAAGAACCTAGAAACAATATAAATATTCTTCCAAAGTAGACTGGATAGATAAGTGGCCGCATAATGCTACAATGGAATCTCACATAGTAGTTAAAATACATGAACTAAGGCTACATATGTTAACATTTCAAGTTTAACAACATAACAAGTATAAAACCAACTTACAGCCTGCAACTCACCATCTAGGGATGAGGTACCTAGGAGGGGAGGATGTGCACGAAAATTATCAGCTGTCAGTTCAGAGAGACTGGTTATTTCTTGAGCAAAGTGATGTGTTTGCAAGAGGGATGAGGGGGACGCAGGGGACTTAGATAACACTTTTAAAGTTTTTATTTCATTAGCAGAGTTGCGATTGCATAGCTCTTCCTATTCTTATTCGTTATAACTTCTTGTATGTCTAAAATATCCAGCTAGGCTGAGACATGTGACCTTGCTGGTATTTGTCTGTTCAAAGCTAGAGCCACATCCTCTGGTATGATCAGTTTCTTGATGACGGCGATTATGAAAGAGCTGAAAGGGAACTCTCTTGCCACGTGATTCACTGTCACTGAAAGCCTACAGATGAATCCCTCCACTCCTGTTATCTGGTTACCATCAGGGTGGTGCAGGAACCACATATGGGAAGCACTGATTTATCGAATGTTGTCACAGTTTTGTTATAAACTAGACCTGTGGTCCAGCCTTGGGGATGAGAAACTTGTGGTGGGAGACTAGAAGGGGGGAGAGTGAGAGGGTACCCTGGGGTCTGCAGAGAGGAGGCAGTGCAGAGAGGAGTCACATGCAAGGTGTTTATGCCCAAGGCTCAGGGCTCAGACAGTCCTTGAGGTCATCTACCTGCTAAAAGTGAAAGTGATAGCTGTTCAGCCTTGTCCGACTCTTTGCGACCCCATGAACTGTAGCCTGCCAGGTTCCTCTGCCTGTGGAATTCTCCAGGCAAGGATACTAGAGTGGGTGGCTATTCCCTTCTCCAGGGAATCTTCCCAAACCAGGGATGGAACACTGATCTCCTGCTTTGCAGGCAGATTCTCTACCATCTGAGCCACCGGGGACGTCTACCTGCTAAGCAAGAGGCAGTGAACTTCTTACTATTTCCTCCTCCTTGACTTGGAGATCACCGCTGGTAATGATGACATATTAAAGTATTCAGATGTCATATCCTGAGGAAGAGTAGTGGGGAGCTAGGCACTTTCTGTGTACGATCTCGTCATCACCAAAGGCAGTGCAAGGTGGGCATTGCCATCTCATTTTACAGACACGGCTCAGAGATGTGAAATCACAGAAACTGAGCAGGATCCTGAGATGGAATCTAGCTTATGAAAGGAGAAGAGGTCCTGGCTGCTTCCTCCTGAGAGGCCAGGAGAGCAGCTTCCTGGGTGCATGGGGCCCCGCACCCATGGCAGGACCGGGCCCTGTGGCTGCCACATGTCTGCCCACAGACCCGGGCAATGCTGCATCTTGGCCTGAGTCACCTTGACCACCACTGGGGAACCTGTAGATGGCTGCTTTTGCTTCTTGGGTTTTCCCCTGGCTTGTGACTGACTGCAGAGTGGGGTGAGAACCAACACGTAGCTTACAGGGTGATGTCATGACTTGCCCAGACTCCTGAGGGTCAGAAGCTGGAGTCAGGAGACCTGGGTCCAGTGGGGTGCTGGAACTGGCTATTTCCCATGAAGTGATGGGACCGGATGTCACAATATACCTGACTTGACACACAGTAAGCCTCCAACACAGTGTTTCATTTACAGAGTGCCTGACCCTCGTGTGGCCCTAAGTTTACAAGGCATTGGGAAAATAAAAATGAACAAAAAAAGACAAAAATTCCTACTCTCGTGGAACTTAGTCTTATTAGTTTAAGCTAAATCTGAAAATTTTTATGACCAACTTAGACAGCATATTAAAAACAGAGACATTATTTTTTCAACAAAGGACCATCTAGTCAAAGCTACGGGTTTTCCAGTAGTCATGTATGGATGTGAGAGTTGGACCATAAAGAAAGCTCAGCACCAAAGAATTGATGCTTTTGAATTGTGGTGTTGGAGAAGACTCTTGAAAGTCCCTTGGACTGCAAGGAGATCCAACCAGTCTATCCTAAAGGAAATCAGTCCTGAATATTCATTGGAAGGACTGATGCTGAAGCTGAAACTCCAATACTTTGGCCACCTGATGAGAAGAGCTGACTCATTGGGAAAGCCCTGATGCTAGGAGGGATTGGGGGCAGGAGGAGAAAGGGACGAGAGAGGATGAGATGGCTGGATGGCATCACTGAATCGATGGACATGAGTTTGAGTAAACTCTGGTAGTTGGTGATGGGCAGGGAGGCCTGGCGTGCTGCAGTCCATGGGGTCACAAAGAGTCGGACACGACTGAGCAACTGAACTGAACTGAAATCTGAAATATCTGAAAAACTATTAAAACCAAGTAAGATAAGCCTCTCCTTCAAAAAGGGAAAAATATAAGAACAGAACTAGAATTGTTACATCTTCTTGTTGAATTTATTATCATTAGGCAGTGACTCTCTTGACCTCTGGTAATCTTTTTATCTTAAAGTCTATTTGACTTTTACTAATAGAGTGACACTAACTTTATTTTGATTATATTTATCTGGCATGAATATAAGCATTTCAATTTTTGTATATGGCTTAGATGATAAAGAATCTGCCTGCAATGCAGGAAACTTGGGTTCGATCCCTGGGTTGGGAAGATCCCTTGGAGAAAAGAATGGCTACCCACTCTAGCATTCTGGCCTGGAGAATTCCATGGACTGAGGAGCCTGGAAGTCTACAGGCCATGGGGTTGCAAAAAGTCAGACACGGCTGAGCAATTAACACTTTCACTTGACTTTCTACTTTACTTTGTTTTACTTTATTTTCCCCATAACATTTGACTTTTTTATTTTATTTATTTTTTGACTATATTTCATGGCTTTAGGATTTTAGTTCCCCAACCAGAGATTGGACCTGAACACGGCAGCATAAGCATCAAATCCTAACCACTGGACTGCCAGGGAAATTCTGATTTGACTTTTAATCTCGACAGAATTCTTAAGCTTTAAACATACCTCTTATACGTAATACATCTGGTCTAAAAAATCTTTGCCTTTTGACAGGAGAGTTTGATCCATTTACATTTCTACTAATGGTGCTGTGCTTCCTTCCCCCGTGTATGACTTTTTTTTGGACTGTGAGCTATTCATATTTTTTTAGAACTTTGTTGTAGGTGACGTTTGAGTTCTGTTGTAAAGTTAAGTTCCATTAGTGAGTAGTCAACGTCACTTCTGCTAATCCCTGGGGACACACACTCCTTTCAACCTGTGACTGTCTTTAAATTACATTATTTGCTTGAGTGTTTTTTTTTTTTAACTACTTTCATACTTTGGGTTACAAGCCTGAGTGAGGACCCCCTTGTAATGACAAATTCTCAGGTGACATTTTTTTCTCTCATACTCCCCCCATGATCGAGACAGACAAGTTTTGTATTAGTAGCTCTCTCTTCTGTCTGGCAGGGTATATTTCTCACTCATCCTCTTCAGTTCAGTTCAGTCGCTCAGTCGTGTCCGACTCTTTGTGACCCCATGGACTGCAGCACACCAGGCCTCCCTGTCCATCACCAACTCCCAGAGTTTACTCAAACTCATGTCCATCGATTCAGTGATGCCACCCAGCCATCTCATCCTCTGTTGTCCCCTTCTCCTCCTGCCCCCAATCCCTCCCAGCTTTAGGGTCTTTCCCAATGAGTCAACTCTTCACATGAGGTGGCCAAAGTACTGGAGTTTCAGCTTCAGCATCAGTCCTTCCAGTGAACACCCAGGACTGATAACTCATCCTCTGAGAGAGTGTTTAATCCTTTGGGGTTCAGCTCTCTTATGAATCTACTGTAAAATTCTCAATTGAGGGGTCCCCTAGACTATCTCTTGCCCTTTCACCTACTGCAACTTTTAGAGTTGAAGCTCAGGTTCTCCAGGGTTTGAAACAAACCCTCAGGAAAAAGCTGGTCTTTAATGGATGCTCACTACCCAGTATGCCTAACTTCATGTCTCTAGGGACTTCGTGGATTTCTTACCTTGATGCTAAATCAGCAAAATGTTTAAAAGATGCATTCAAGCATTTTACACAGCACTTTAGCTGTTTCAGTGGGTGGAATATTAAGGAATCTATTCCTCCATAGAGTTAGAATTAGGCATCTCTCTATTAGTTTGTTTTTGTTTTTTTCTTTTTTAAATAATGACCTTTTACTACAGACTGAATGGTGTTCCTGACCCCTAACACATCAAAATATTTTTGTTGCTGTTGTTTTTGGCCAACCTGTGTGGCTTGTGGGATTTTTTTAGTTCCCTGACCCCGGAATGAACCTGGACCCTCCGCAGTGAGAGTACAGAGTCCTAACCACTGGACCATCAGGGAATTCCCTCTGTTACTTCTGACACAAATGACTTCAAGATGTGTGAAGTTCCGTAGAATTTTGTTCTTCGTCCTCTCCCTCTTTGAACAAAGTCTGTTGTTCTTCCAACTATAAACATTTGGCATAACTTCTAGTGGTTGATAGAGCCTCCATGGCTGCTCTAGTTCTTTATGGAACTATTTATAACAAACTCGCATTAAATTAAAGCATTCCTGACACAGAGATAAAACTCCCTAACTAGGAGAGGGCATCTCATCTTTCTACCCATGCTCAACACCAAACCCACTGACTCTGAACTCAAAAGCCGCTCCTCCTCTCTTGTTCCCTGAGTCAATGAATGATGCTCGCCAATCCCGGGCAGCCAGGTCCAAGACCCGAAGTCCACGTTCCTCCTGAACCACGTCCTTCCCCTACCTGCAAACCGTCTCGGGTCATTGGATGACATGACCAATGTATTTCTGGAGTTTCTCATCCACTTTCATCCTTTGACATGACCAATGTATTTCTGGAGTTTCTCATCCACTTTCATCCTTCATCTCTTGTTGCTATTGTTCAGTTGCTAAGTCGAGTCTGATTCTTTGCGACCCGTAGACTACAGCACACCAGACTTCACTGTCCTCCACTATCTCGTGGAGTTTGCTCAACTTCATGTCCTTCATCTCTATCCAGCCTAAATTATAACACTTAATATAACCATCATCTCTCATCATCTAGCCTCCAGTGTGGTCCTTATATGATAGCAGATTATTTGGCAATTAATCTTCCTGATAATCCTATGAGATGGGGACTGTTAAATTTCCATTATACAGATGAAGAAGCTGAGGTTGGTAATGGTTAAGGAAGGTCCCAGGGCTAGTCAGGGGTGGAGCCTGACTCTACGCAGTGGCCTAATCTAGACCTATGTCTTAGCCACCACTCTCTAACTTTGTTTTCCCGGCCCAGTGCTTAGGACTCTGAACTTTCACTGCTGAGGGCCTGGGTTTAATCCCTGGTCAGGGAACTAAGATCCTACGAGCCCCATGGTGTGGCCAAAAAAAGAACAAAAATTGTTTCCTGCCTTCAGCCTCACCACCACTAATTCACAGTGGCAAGGGGGTCCTTCTAAATTGCAACACTGATCACATTCTGCCTCAGCTCAGAACCCTCCAGCGGCTCCCCACTGCCTTGGCATTAAGCATCAGCTCTTCAATAAGGCTCATGTGTGCCGCCTCCACGGCTTCACCCCCTATGACAAAGAACAGTCCTGATCCCATCCCACTCTGCAGTAGTCATAGCGGCCCACGCAGAGCATCTGAAGGGAAGCCATGCCCTTCCATCCTTCACTGACTTCTACTCACTATTCTCTAACTATATGCACTTTCTCCTCTTCTTCACTTGGTGAACCCCTACACATCCTTCAATGCCCATCTCAAAAGTTACCTAGTGGAAGAACTTCCTGACCACTCCCAGGAAGAAATAGTCACTGTGTCCTTTGCCCTTGAGTAACTTCTCAGGAAACTTTTCACTTTTGAGGATCATTTGTACCATAAAAAGTAAAGTAAAAGCAAATCTAGTTAGAATGAAACTAAAATGTCATGGTAAATGTCAAGAGGAAAAAAAGAATTTGATTGAAATTCCACCTTTAGAAATGAAAACTAAATGAAACTAAAATTTACAGGCATTATTCTATCTTTAGTCAACAAAATTACAGTTGTAATTCTGTACTAATTCTTAGACTAAATAGATGAAGTCAGGGCTGATATTTCTTTTTCTTTTAGGCATAATTTCCTGAAAAATTTTGATTGAAAGTGTGATATGACATCCTTTACTACAAGTTTCAGACCAGATCATACAGAGAGTTATATTGGCAAAAATATTATTAGATGCTCTGAGTTTCCCAGAAGGCCTTTCTTAGTCTTTTCATAATGAAGTTGTTCTCTTTTCAAGCACCTGTTCTGTTTTCTTCTCATCATTTCCCCTTCTTTAGTGGTGTCTTGGTCTAAGAATCTCATTGGCCAGATGCTCATTTGTCAATATCTTTGGCGATGCTTTGAATGGTTCTCTAGTATCATTTAGATCGACTTCAAGAATTTTGTAACTTTGCAAGAATGGCAATTTGATTTTGCCAACAGTGACAGACACTCAGACAGACTGACCAGCACCCAAGAAAGAGGGTTATGGGCAGGCCAGATGCTGCATCATGTTGGGGGCGGGGGGGTCTGTAGTCTAGTTAGTTCTATCAAGCCAGGGTCAGTTTCCTGGGTCTACTAATGCACTTTAGTTATGTGAGAAGTTGCCCACGGGGGAAGCTGGATGCAGGATACAGCACACTGCTTAATATCATTTTTGCAACAGTTTATGAATCTATAATTATTTCAGAATAAAAAGCTACTAATGGAAAAATAATTCACAGCCAAGAAGAAGCCTAAGGAAACACAGACTAAATGCATGAGAACTAAACTTATCAATTAAGCTTATAAAGGGCCAGATATTTCCTTAAAATTTTCTTGTGATGATGCCTACTGTTTTCCTGAGCATCACCAGTTGGGGAGTAGGGATTTTCACTAAATACTTGGGTTTTCACTAACTTCTTTCATAAAATTATAATTATTTACTTAACTGCCTACCTTCTCCCATTGGTCTGTGAGCTCCTTCAAGGCTGAGAATGGATCTCATTCATCTTTTTATTTCCAAGGTCCATCATAAGAGCTAGCATAAATTAAGCCTTTGATAAAAACCTAGTGAGTGAATAAATGACTGAAGATGTGAACAAGGGGATTAGAAGACTAGGTTTCTAATTTGGTCTTGGCATAGCTAAGCCCTGAGAAGGGCAGTGCCATGTTGGTTTCTTCTAGAGGTGGTGCTTATTTAACTCATACGCAGAGTACATTATGTGAAATGCCGGGCTGGATGAAGCACAAACTGGAATCAAGTTTGCTGGGAGAAATATCAATAACCTTGGATATGCAGATGCCACCACCCTTATGGCAGAAAGCAAAGAAGAACTAAAGAGCCTCTAGATAAAAGTGAAAGAGGAGAGTTTAAAAGTTGACTTAAAACTCAACATTCAGAAAACTAAGATCATGGCACCTTGTCCCATCACTTCATGGCAAATAGATGGGGAAACAATGAAAACAGTGAGAGACTTTATTTTGGGGGGCTCCAAAATCACTGTAGATGGTGACTGCAGCCGTGAAATTAAAAGATGCTTGCTACTTGGAAGAAAAGTTATGACCAACCTAGACAGCATATTAAAAAGCAGAGACATTACTTTGCCAACAAATGTCCATCTAGTCAAAGCTATGGTTTTTCCAGTAGTCATGTTTGGAGAGAGTCATGTGAGAGTTGGACCATAAAGAAAGCTGAGCACCAAAGAATTGATGCTTTTGAACTGTGGTGTTGGAGAAGACTCTTGAGAGTCCCTTGGACTGCAAGGAGATCAAATCAGTCCATCCTAAAGGAAATCAGTCCTGAATATTCATTGGAAGGACTGATGCTGAAGCTGAAGCTCTAATACTTTGGCCACCTAATGAGAAGAACTGACTCTGGAAAAGACCCTGATGCTAGGAAAGATTGAGGGCAGGAGGAGAATGGGACGACAGAGGATGAGATGGTTGGATGGCATCACCGACTCAACAGACGAGAGTTTGAGTAAACTCCGGGAGTTGGTGATAGACAGGGAAGCCTGGTGTACTGCAGTCTATGTGGTCGCAAAGAGTCGGACATGACTGAGTGACTGAACTGAACTGAGAGGTGGCCTGGTTGGTGTTTCAGATGTAACTATAGTTGCCACAGGTGATGGGAAGCCTGCTTGTAGGATTTACTCTGCTTGCTCTTAGTGATGCAAGCAGATGGTATTTGCTCACACAGCTCTCCTGCTGCCCTGTAATCAGTAAGGAGGGCTGGGGGAATTTCAGAAGTGGTATGTTTGGGAAAGCCTAGTTTGGGTAAAGCCATCTTCATTGCCCCCTGGAAAGTGCCCTGTAGCTAAGAATCATCTCTTTCCCACACAGCTCAGCCTCAGGTTTGGTAAGGAGGGGTGGTTAGGAATTTGTGTACTAGGATTTGTGTACTCCTGCAATGTGGGAGACCTGGGTTCAAATCCTGGGTACTCAACACTCCATCCTCAAAGTCAAGGATCAATTCCTACACTGTCTTTACTCCTTTCTTTTTCCTGTGTGTGTGTGCTCAGTCATGTCCGACTCTTTGTGACACTGTGGACTATAGCCCACCAGGCTCCTTTGTTCATGGAACTTTCCAGACAAGAATATTGGAGTGGGTTACAATTTCCTCCTCCAGGGGATCTTCCCTTCCAAAGAATCAAACCTGAATCTCCTGCGTCTCCTGCGCTGACAGGTGGATTCTTTACCACTGCGCCACCTGGGAAGCCCCTTTCTTTTCTCCAAAATGATAAAAAATAAATCCTGCTAGCCACGCTTGTCCTTCTCCCAAGAGACAATCAAAGGAGGTTTTCTAATATCACACTACACATACTGTTAAGCAGCTAGATTTTCAAAGTTTTCATTTAATGTATTTTGGATATTTTTCAATTTCCCTGCCTGCAAATCTCCTTTCTTAAAAAAAAAAAAAAAGGATTTATCTTTATTTATTTATGGCTGTGCTGGGTCTTCGTTGCTGATTTTTGTGAACTTTTCTCTAGTTGCGGCGAGTGGGAGCTACTCTCTACTTGAGGTGCACGGGCTTCTCACTGCAGTGGCTTCTCTTGTTGCAGACCACGGGCTCTAGGCACGTAGGTTTCAGAAGTTGGTGACTGACAGGCTTTAGAGCCCTGGCTCAATAGCTGTGGGCACGGGCTTAGTTGGTCCTCACCATGTGGGATCCTCTTGGATCGGGGATCTAACCATGTCCCCCATACTGGCAGGCGGATTCCTTACCACTGAGCCAGCAGGGAAGCCCTCTTTCCTTGTTTTTGATAGAGCTATCATGTGGTACAAAACGAGTACAATGTTTAATTGTTGACCTAACCAGCTCCTCTTAAGAATGGACAGTGATGTAACTTTGGTTTTCTTTACCTACAACTCTGCAACACTCATAACACCTCTAAGTGCCTAGACACTGCTGGTAAGTGTCAGTCTAGCCCCCAAAGGTTGAGTCTTTGTTCACACTCTCAGCTACAGTGAAGACCATAAAGCCGAAGTCTTTTAAGAGAAAAAGGAAATCCTGTTTTCCGTGATGATGACGCGTCCCATCCAGGGAAGAAAGAACCTGACTTCATCAGGAGACCACGTAGCTATTTTTGTCCTACTTTCGGTCTCCTAACAACCTTCTGGGGACAATGGGAATGACATCTGGCATAGCTACTATAATTGTTATTGATTGTGCAAAGGTTTAGTTAGAGCCAAGCCCGGGTGGGATGCCGAGGCGAGGGTGGGGTGGGGAGACCACACTGGCCGGGAGAAGAGGTGGGTGGTCTGAGTGGCCGCCCTGTCCTGCGCATACCCTCCGGCCGAGCTATCTGGGAAGCCCTGGGCACTCAGGAAATGCTGTAGAATGCATGAATGAGTGAAGCGTACCCAGGGTGTGCCCCAAGAGGCTGGGGGGCCAGGAAGCTGCAGGTACGGAATATGTTTCTAGGCTTATAAGAGTTGGACACCTATTCCTGGTTAAGAATCCACCTGCAATGCAGGAGACCCTGGTTCGAGTCCTGGGCCAGGAAGATCCCCTCGAGAAGGGACAGGCTACCTACTCCAGTATTCTTGGGCTTCCCTGGTAGCTCAGACAGTAAAGAATCCGCCTGCAATGCGAGAGACCTGGGTTCAGTCTGTGGGTTGAGAAGATCCCCTGGAAGAGGGCATGGCAACCCACTCCAGTGTTCTTGCCTGGAGAATCCCCACAGACAGAGGAGTCTGGGGGACTGCAGTCCATGGGGCCACAAAGAGTCAGAAACACTGAGCAACTTTTACTTCACTTCACACTTTCATATAATGCTCATAATAACCCTGAGAGATAGACGACTATTTAACCTGTTTTCAGATGAGAAAACTGAAGTTTGAGCTAAGTGCTGGTCAGAATACCCAGTACCAAGCAAGCCTTCGAGTAATACTAACACAATTGTGGTTATAACACAGTTTTAATGTCCTCCCACGTACTGTTTTAACCACACTCAATTCATCTCAGCCCTCTTGTCAGTAATCTCCAGTCAGAGACAAGCTTCTTTCTCACCCCACGAACAGAGCTTAGTAATTCCCCCTCCCTGCCTTTGCCCCTGTCAATCCACCCACCTGGAATTCCCTCACCCTTCTCTCTACTTGTCAATAGCCATTATCTACTTCTAGACCACATCTTCCTCCAGGAAGGCCCCTCAGATTAACCCACTCACCACTCACCACTTCTATGTTCCCTTCACCTCCACTCCCTGTCCCCTTGCAATCACTGACAACATTGCAGCTTTGTTAGAAGCTTGACATTTTACAAGCATTTTCACACATTGACTAGCACACGTTGGGGAGCCTGGTAAACCTCTCCCAAGCTGTGTGACTCTGGGCAAGCTGATTGACTTCTCTGAGCTTCATCTGTGTCATGGAAGTCAAAGTAAGTCCCTACCCCTTGGAGCTGCCATGAGGCATGGTGAATGAAACACTTGAGCCCAGCACAGAGTAAGGGTCCAGCCCAGGTTCGTATTGATTATTATGATCTCAAAATGGCCCCAAACTTTGATCTCCATTTTACAGAAAAGGAAACCAAGGAGCACAGGGGTGGAAAATCTGTGAAACTCAAAATAATGAACTGAAACCCAGCTTCCAGCTTCCAGCCTCTCCGCTCCACTCCACCATGTCTTTTTGGGGATCCGTTTCTGATACTTCACTTGACGCTCATTGGCGTGTGTCTCATTGAGACTTTGAGTTTCCCCCAACAGAAATGACAACGCCCCATGCTTCCTGGGCCTTCCTGACTTTTGAAGGCACACTCACCTAGGCTTTCTCATTTGAGTCACCCAGCAACCCCACAAGGCGGGTAAGGTACAAAGCTGAGGGCAGGAAAACTGAGGCTCAGAGAGGCAAAGCCACTTGCTCGTGATCTCATGACAAAAAGAGAAAACGTCTTCATTGGAACTAGCCCAGAATTTGCCTTTCACATACTTTGTCTCCCCTCTCCTCACCACCAAAATATTCGGCATTCACAGGCGCCCAGTTAGTGTTTATCTGAAGCTGCCACCTTCGGAATGGGTGTTAATAAATGTGCGTTGATGGCCAGCTACGGAGACTCAGAAGGGCAGGTGGGTGAACTGCTGGTTAAACTCATACAACCCTGGAAATTCCTCATCCCCAAGCCAGGCTCGGCGGTGACCCTCCAGGCATCCTCAGGGAAGCGAGTGGTAATTCTAAGTATCCAACATGTTTTTGGAGAAAGTGTTTCAAAAACAAGTTTTGGTTTGTTTTCATGGAACTTCCTCCCAAGATGGAGAAACCACAGGGGTGAGTTCTCCTTTCCAAGTAAATGCATGATTCTGCTTCTTCAAATCTGACAGTGCAGTGGACAAAGATCACCCCAATTTCAGCAACATCTGGTTGCTCCCATCTAGGAAGAAATGTCCACCATTCTTGAATCAACAAGCATGTTGAATCATCCAGGATTTGTCTTTTTGTGACTGGCTTATTTCACTTAGCATCATGCTGTTAAGTTTCACCCATGTTCTAGCATGGGTTAGAATTTCCTTCCTCTTTAAGACTGAATAATATTCTGTTGTAGGTAGGTATCACATTTTGCTGATTTACTCATTCACAGGACACAGGTTGCCTCCATGCTTTAGCTATTGTGAATAATGCTGCTGTGAATCTGGGTGTACAAATGTCACTTTGAGACTTTGCTTTCTGTTCTTTTGGGTGTATAACCAGAAGTGGGATTGCTGGATCATCTGGTAGCTCTATTTTTAATTCTTAGAGGAACTGCCTTACCATTTTCCACAGTGACTGTACCACTTTGCATTCCTACCAACAATTCACAAGGGTTCTAATTTCTCCACATCCTTAGCAACCATTTTTTTTCCTTTTAAAATAGTAGCCTTGCAGTGAGTATAAAGTGACACCTTATTGCAGGCTTTTCTTCTTAAAGGATTTTTCTGATGTGGACCATTTAAAAATCTTTGAATTTGTTAAAATATTATTTCCGTTTTGTGTTTTTTTTTTTTTTTTTTTTTTTTGACTGTGAGACATCTGGGATCTTAGTTTCTGGAACATGGATCGAACACACACCCCTTGCATCGGAAGGCGAGATCTTAACCACTGGGCCACCAGGGAAGTCCCTCTCACAGTCTTTTTTTTTTTTTTTTTTTAGTTGGAGGCTAATTACTTCACAACATTTCAGTGGATTTTGTCATACATTGACATGAATCAGCCATGGAGTTACATGTATTCCCCATCCCGATCCCCCCTCCCACCTCCCCCTCTCACAGTCTTGATTTGCATTTCCTTAATGATCACTAAACCCACTCTAGTGTTCTTGCCTGGAGAATCCCAGGGACAGGGGAGCCTGGTGGGCTGCTGTCTATGGGGTCGTACAGAGTGGGACACGACTGAAGTGACTTAGCAGCAGCAGCAGCAATGATCACTAATGCTGAGCTCCCTTTCATGCATTTATTGGCCTGTACTCTTCAGAGAAATGACTGAGTTCTTTGCCCATTTTGCATCGGGTTGTTTGGGTTTTTGGTTGTTGCGTTTTAGGGATTTTCTATATAATCGGGATATTAATCCTTTATCAGTTACATGATTTGCAAATAATCTGGTTATTAATCCCTTATCAGATACATGATTTGCAAATTGTCTTTCATTCTGTGGATTACTTTTTTACTCTGTTGATAGTGGCCTTTGGAGGCACAATTTACACTTTTCTCATTCACATCAGTTTGTCTATAGTTTGGTGGTCGTTGCCGTGCCTTTGGTATCATATCCAAGAAATGATTGCCAAATCCAGTGTTGCAAACCTTTGCCCTATGTTTTCTTACAGGAGTTAAAACTAGTTCCAGGTCTTTGATACATTTTGAGTTAATTTTATATATAGTGTTAGGTAGAGGTCCAACTTCATTCTTTGGCAGGTGAACATTCAGGGTTTTTTTAGCACCCTTTGTTGAAAACACTGACTTTCCCCCATTGAATGGTCCTGGCTCCCCTGTTGAAAACCTTTGACCAAATACGTGTGTGCACGCTTAATTGCTCAGTCGTGTCTGACTCCTTGTGAGCCCATGGACTGTAGCCCGCCAGGCTCCTCTGTCCATGGCATTTCCCAGGCAAGAATATAGAAGTGGGCTCCCATTCCCTTCTCCAGGGGATCTTTCTGACCCAGGGATAGAAGCTAGGTCTCCTGACTTGCAGATGGATTCTTTACTGTTGGAGCTAACAGGGAAGACCATACATGAGGGTTCGAGTCTACGTGCTTTATTCTATCCTATGGGTGTGCATATCTGTGTTTATGTCAGCACCACACTTTTGCTTACTGTGGCTTCGTAGGAAGTTTTGGAATCAGGAAGTGTGAGTCCTCCAGCTTTGTTCTTCTTGAGGATTATCTTGGCTATTTGGGATCCCTGAGATTCCATATGTACGGATTTTTCTATTTCTGCAAAAAGGTCATGGGGATTTTGATAGGGATTACATTGACTTTGTGGATTGACTTGGGAAATACTGACAGCTTAACAATATTGTCTTCCAGTTAGTGAATATAGGACACATTGTATTTCCATTTATTTATGTCTTCTCCGATTTCTTTCAGCAATGTTTTGAAGTTTTGCTTGTACGAGTCTTTCACCTCCTTGGTCAAATTAATTTCTAAGTATTTTATTCCTTTTGATGCTATTGTATTCTTAATTTCCTTTCTGGATCATTCATTGTTAGTATATGGAAATGCCACTGACTTCTGTGTTGGTTTTGTGTCCTGCTACTTTGCTGAATTCATTTATTAATTCTAACCATTTTTTGGCGTGGACTATTTAGAGTTTTCTAAGGAAACGGCAACCCACTCCGGTACTCCTCCCTGGAAAATTCCATGGATGGAGGAGCCTTGTATGCTGCAGTCCATGGTGTTGTCTCAAAGAGTCAGACACAACTGAGCGACTTCACTTTCACTTTCACATATCAGATCATATCATTTGTGAACAGAGGTAATTTTACTTCTTCCTTTCCAATTTGTTTTCTTGCCTAATGGATCTGGCTAGCACTCCATTTCCGTTTTGCAGAGGTGAGACTCACCGTCTTTAACCCTCCAAAAATACATGGATTTCCCACATCCACTTTTATCTCCTCTTCCATATCTTCCTTCCACTATTTTCTCTTTTTTTTTTTTAATCCATTCCTGTATAAATTATACTAATGAAATCTGTTCATAGAGACCTCTCTAGAAAGAGAACAGGTAAGAGGTCCACCTGTCTTATTTACCTGCTCAGGTTTCTCCTCCAGACAGACATCCGTTAACAAATTCAGGGGACCTAATCCCGCGAACAAAGCCCTTCCCATCCTACAGTATCCTTCTTCGTTATTACGAGAGCATTGCTGAATACAACCCATCCTCGCCGCTTTAACTCGTGTGCCGCTTTGTTGATTTTTGATGGGGGGAGCTTGGCCTCTCCATCTTCTGATCTACCGCTGGGGTCCCAGATTGGCCAATGGAAGCTGGGGGGCTCAGAACCTGTCTGCTGACGTGGTCCTTAAGGGTCAGAGCCCTGTGCAAAGCAAGTGTGGGAGGTGATGAAGGCAGAAGGGTCCGTGCAGAGGGCAACAGCGGGCACACTCTGCCTTCTCTGGGGTCCTCTCACTGCAGCCTAGCAGTCATGTCATGGCTTTGCTTCAGCAGTACCATCTTGAAATGACCCCCCTCCACCCCATTAACCTGCCCCGGCCTCTGGAGATTGTGATCCAGGTAACAGACCCTGCTCCCATCCACTGTGTGTCTCAGTCAGGCTGAGCCATCCCAGCTCTCCAGGGTGTCAAACAGGAAGAGGCTCCATCCATGCCCTCAGGCCACACAAGTTCTGGCTTTGAGTTCCTGTCTCTGGCCTGCGTCCAAATCCCGGAGGAGAAGTCACAGCTCAGACCAACCCCAGCTTTTGGTTTCAGGCTGAGTGTGGGAGGTCGAGGCCAAGCTGAGATCAAGGAAACGTCTCCTGGTTCTGCAACTTTCAGGAAACCCCCTAAAAGTCCCAGAGGGCGGTTGGCTTGGGGGTGGAGGTGGGGTGAGAGGAGAGACTTGGTAGCTGCGTGAAGCCCCACTGCTAGCCTCCCTTGCTCCAGATTTGGGGGGTGTGTTAGCAGCCTGAGGTCACCAGCCTCCTTCTTGGGCCTTCTTGCCTCCTCTTGTGAGACATGGAAGCAGAATAAAGGATTCCTGAGAGATGAGGCAATCTGCTTCCTTCTCGAAGCTTGTCTGGCCCTTCTCTGATGTACAGAGAAGGCAGTGCTCTGACCTGGTGGGAGGGGAGCAGGGAGAGAGGAGGACTCCTCTGTGCTGGAGGGAGGTAGGGAGTCCTGGTTATGAAGATGGGTCACCAGGGTGGAGGATATTTTACATCCAGAAAGGAGCATGAACTTGTGCTATGAGAAGGCAAAACAGTGGTTCCCCTTGCGGGAGGGCATTGGGGGCTGGAAACAGCATGCATCTTGATTCTGGGAGCTGGTGACATGGAGCTGCTCTGCTTGTGAAAACACATGAAGTTGTACACTTATGATTCTGCACTTTTCTGTATGTATTGTTATGTTCAACTTCCATCAAAAAAAATTTTTAATTAGTTTTTCCTGGCCATGCCGTGAGGCATGTGGGTTCTTAATTCCCTAACCAAGGATTGAACCCACACCCCCTGCATTACAAGTGTGGACCACCAGGGAAGCCCCTTAAAATTTTTTTTTATTCAATATGGCTTTGGAGAAGAGTCTGGCAGTTTCTCGAAAGATATATAAACCTAACAATCCCACTCCTAGGTATATACCCAATATAAATGAATAAAAAATCTTTCCACACTAAAATGTATACAGGAATGTTCATAACAGTTTATTCAGAAGAGCCAAAAACTGGAAAAAACCCAAATGGCTAAATCAAGTGTGATCTATCCATGCAACAACAACAACTCCCATATAATGGAATATTATTTGCCCTTCAAAAGGAGTGAAGCATTGATATATGCTACAACATGAACGAACCTTGAAAATACCATGCTGAGTGAAAGTAGCCAGAGCGGAAGGACAAAGCCAGACACCACATATTGTATGATTCCATTTATGTGAAATGTTCAAATAGGCAAATTCATAGAGACAAAATAGATTAGCAGGTGCCTTGGGCTGGGGAGGAAGAAGATATGGGGGGGGGGTAGTGAATTGGGTATACAGTGTAACTTGGACCATTGGAAATGTTCTAAGGTTGACTATGGTGATGGTTAGACATCGCAGTTCATATACTAAGAGCCATTGAATTGCATATTTTAAGTAAATATGTCCTATAGTATAGGAATAACATCTCAGTAAGTCTGGTCTAATAATTCGGGAGGGCAGAGCATTAGAAAGAGTACCAGGCCATCAGAATGAAAACCAGACAGGCACACCCATAGGGCTACACTGGTGCCTACCAGATGACCCCAGCTGCTGGGCGAACAGGAGTGTCTGTTGGTTTCTCAGGCCCAGGAAGACTTCAGATCACACACTGGTTTTACAATCTTAAATGCAGGAAACGGAAACCAAAGGGGGCCCAACTAGTATGCTCCCCAGAAAGGAACCATGAAAAAAGGATATGGGTGGGAATGTTTATTTGCGAAGCTATTCCAAGGAGGAAAGGTCACCTCATGGCAAGGGAGCTGGGTGTTTACCCTCCACTGCAGGGCTGCTCCTGGGGCAGGAGGAAGTCAGGAAAGGCCTGGTTGTCCCCAGTAGACATGGTTATCTCTCTCTTGTTGTTGTTGTCCAGTCACTCGGTTGTGTCTGACTCTGCGATCCCATGGACTGCAGCACGTCAAGCTTCCCTGTCCTTCACCATCTCCCGGAGTTTGCTCAAACTCATGTCCATTAATTCGGTGATGCCATCCACCATCTCATTCTCTGTCGTCCCCTTCTCCTCCTGCCTTCAATCTTTGCCACCATCAGGGTCTTTTCCAATGAGTCAGTTCTTCACATCATGTGGCCAAAGTATTGGAGCTTCAGTTGCAGCATCAGTCCTTCCAATGAATATTCAGGGTTGATTTCCTTTAGGATTGACTGATTTGATCTCCTTGCAGTCCAAGGGACTCTCAAGAGTCTTCTCCAACACCACAGTTCAAAAGCATTAATTCTTTGGTGCTCAGCTTTCTTTATAGTCCAACTCTCACATCCATACATGACCACTGGAATAGCCATAGCTTTGACTAGACAAACCTTTGTCGACAAAGTGATGTCTCTGCTTTTTAATCTGTTTCTCACATGCCTTTATTCATGCAACCTCTGTTTACTGAGCACCTACTATGCTCCCGGCCCTAGTAGGGGACCCCGAGGAGGAAACAAACCCAACTTGACCCCAAAAGACTCTCATAATGAGTCTGCAGTGCCCACAAACCACATGGGAAAGTCTTTCTGTTAGAATCCTTACCAGAAAATGCTTCTATTAGAATCGTGCCTGCCGGGGGGTGTGGTGGGCTGCCTTTCTGTCATCAGCGTGGGCCGCCTGAGCCCCAGCTCCCACCCTTCCGCGACACTGTCCCACCACGGCCCTGCCCCTCTTTTCTGACGTCCTTATGGCTTGAGCAGACACCTACCAGCTTCTGTTCTCGATGGTAACAATTCCTTACTCTAAAACCAACAGGATGGGGTGTGGCTTGCTACGTGGAATATCATTTATGGTTCCTGGGGAACACTTAGACCAACTCATCCTGATTGGGGCTGCAAGTCCTGCATTTCTGGAACTCCCTCTGTCCAGGAAAACTGGGGTGGGGGTGTCACCTCAGAGCTCTGCCCCTGGCTTGTTTCTCCACCACCCACCCCCAACTAAACCAGTGCTTCTTAGCCTTGACTTCCCACTGGCATCACCTGGAGGACTTTTTAAAAAACGGCCGCTGGGCTTCCCTGGTAGCCCAGTGGGTCAAGAATCTGCCTGTCGATGCGGGAGACATGGGTTCGATCCCTGATCTGGGAAGATCCCACATGGCGTGAAGCAACCAAAGTCGTGCAGTGCAACAACTGAGCCTGTGCTCCAAAGCCCGGGAGCCACAACTACTGAGCCCATGTGTGGCAACTCCTGAAGCCCGCACGCCCTGGACCCCGTGCACTGCAACAAGAGGAGCCACCGCAGTGAGAAGCCCGCATGCCACAACTAGAGAAAAGCCCAGACAGCAATGAAGACCCAGAGCAACCAAAAATAAATAAACCAAAAAAAAAAAAAAAAAAAAAAAAAGGGTAAGGCAACAAGTTCATTTTTTTTTAAGAAAAATGCAGCTGGTCCTACTTCAGACCAGTCCAGAGTCTCAGGGATCTGGTGGGCCAGGGTCTTTTAAAAAAATCTCTAGGGGACTCTAAACATGCTGCTGGATTGAGAGCTCCAGACCCTGAGAGAATGAGGCCAAGTTTAGCTGGGGGTGGATATTGGTCTTCTAGATCAGGTGGGAGTGGAGGAGGAGTGGACAAGGACCTGGCTGAGGTCACTGGCTCATCCATTCACTCACCAGCTCTGAACTGAGGGCCTATTGTGGGTCAGGTGACGTGTCGGGGTTGAGATACAGGGTGGGGCAAAGAGGACAGCTAGGACCTGCTTTCATTCCAGTGGGGGACACAGACAGTGAGCAGAGAGGTCGCCTGAGTACTTTCTGATGACAATGTTCAATTGAGTGATGCGTTGATTACTGGGGTCTGTGGGGTGCAGGGCAACTCAGATACTGTCTTAGCTTCCTGGGACTACTGTAACATGACCACTAGCTTGTTGCTGTTGTTCAGTTGCTAAGTCGTGTCCTACTCTTTGCGACCCCATAGACTGCAACACGCCAGGCTTCCCTGTCCTTCACTATCTCCTGGAGTTTGCTCAAAGTCATATCTGCCGGGCCAGCCGGAAGATTTCAACGAGCAACACAACGCGTTCCTTTAGGCTAAGAAATAAAGACACAGAACAGATGGGGTCGAGAGGGTCGCTGCAGTCACCGATGATTCTTTATTTCTCAGGGTTACATTTATACTAAACCAAGAAGAGAATTTTCAGAAGAGAAAATATTTTCTCATATACATCACTCCGAGATAACAATCACCAGAACTCTCACAAGGCGCCAGAGCACAGGAATGGAATCCTATTTATCTTAGGGGTAATCGTAAAAAGGGCTATCTGTCTGCGTCATGTGTGCATTCAAGGCTTACAAATGTTCTTTTAAGATTTAACTTGGATAATAAATTCCAGAGGGGTGGCGGGACAGAGAGCTACGTCTGCGAACAGACCCTTGAGAATCAATCAAGGCAGCTCCCAGAGTCAGTTCTTTCAAGCTGCTCCCCGCACATATCCATTGAGTCAGTGATGCCATCCAACCATCTCATCTTCTGTCACCCCCTTCTCCTTATGCCCTCAATCTTTCCCAGCATCAGGGACCACCAGATGGGTGGCTTAAAACAACAGGAATGCATTCTTTCACAGTTCCGGAGGCCAGAAGTCTGAGATCAAGGTCTTGGCAGAATTGGTTCCCTCTGGAGGGTCTAGGGCAGCAGTCCTCAACCTTTTAGGCATCAGGCACTGATTTAATGGGAGACAATTTTTCCATGGACAGGGGGTAGGGGGGTTGAGGGGATGGTTTGGGGATGATTCAAGTCCTTTACATTTTTTGTGCACTTTACTTCTAATCTAATGCTGCTGCGGAGCTGACAGGAGGTACTGGTACATGGTCTGGAGCCTGGGAACCCCTGCTCTAGAGGGTAATCTGCCCCACACCTCTCTCCTAACTTCTGGGGGCTACTGATGTTCCTTGGCTTGTGAAGGCATCTTTCCAGTCTCTGCCTCCATCCGCACATGGCCTTTTCCTCTGTGTCTGTGTCTTGACACAGCTTCCTTCTCTGTGTGTGTGTGTCCTCTCTTCTTAAAAGGACACCAGTTGCTGGATTTAGCCCTCCTTCCCCCAGAAGTCCCCCATGGGTAATCCAGGAAGATGATCTTATTTCCAGATCCTTAATTATATCTATAAAGACACTTATTCCAAAGATAGTCACATTCTCAGATTCTAGGGGTTAGGATGTGGACAGATCTTTTCTGGGTCTGCAAGTCAACTTCCTACAGATATGTTGAGCAAGGAAGGCCTCTAAGAGTGTGTCTGGGTGTGAAGTGTTCCAGAAGCTGACCCCAAGGAATGGGGGGGGGGGGGGTGGCAGGAAGTGTTGCTGGGAGGCAGGGAAGAGAGACCTTGAACAGTGGGCATCCATCCCACTGGGGGCCCCAGAAGCCTGCACAGAACTGGAGCGTCAGAGACACCCATCCACCCAGGGAGGAGGGCACTGGGGCATTTAGACACCAGCTCCTGAAAGCCATTGGTGAGGGGAGCTCCTACGGGTTTACTGCCCCACTGCTGGGCCTGATGGTTTCTGGACGACAGAGAAAGCCCCCAGCAAAGAACGGCAGGTGTTTGCAGGCTGGGAACCACAAGCGCCCAGAGGTGCGGGGTGGGGGGTGGGCACCAACTGTGGCTGTTCCAGGAGGTGACATTTGAGGAGCCACCTGAAGGATGTGACACTGTTGGTCTGTGATGAGCATGTCAGGACATGTTGGGGACACATCAGACACAGAAGAAAGAGCAACTTCCCCCTCCCCGCCCTCCCTCCCCCAGGCAGAGGTAAGTTTTCTGAGCCCAGAGAACAACAAGGATGGAAGTACAGCTGGGGAGGAAGTACAGCTGATGGAAGCTGCCTGGGGAGGGGGTGGGGGGCGGCAGGAGCCGGGTGGAGGCATCTCCTGAGGGCATCACGCAGAGCCCAGAGCTGAGATCGGATTATGTGGATGGGAAGCCTTCGGAGAGTCTTAAGCAGGAGTCCCACAAGATCCAGTTACAGTTTGACAACAGTCTCACCTTGAGTGAGGGCCAGAAGGTGTGTTGCAGGAGGGGAGAGGGAGAGAAAGCGGAGAGACTGAGTGAATCGGGGTGCGGCTCTTTCTTGCCCAGCAGCGTGGCCCCAGGCCAATGCCTTCCCTTCCCCAGGTGTGAGCTTCCATCAGAAAAATGAAGGCCACAAGCTGAGTCCCGTTGGTTGGAGGAGGACGTCTGGGGATGCTGTTGAGGTCCCGGGAGCAGAAGTGCCCTGAACACAGCTGGGGGAGGACCTCGTGGCTGTGCTGGGGACAGTAGGGGAGCCTTGACACAGCCCCTCGGGCAGAAGTGGTCAATCAGCTTCAAGGTGGGGCCTTTCTCAAGGTCTCTGCTGGATGGCTGGGGTTTTTCCAAAAGCGAACTGAGTTACAACTATGAATTGAGGCTGTGTCTTAGAGGCATGAAGACCAAGTGAGTCTGAAAAGTGAAGATTGAGTCTTTGAGGTCCCTTGGCCACGTCCAGCCAGCCTGGGTGTTGGCCGCTCACCTCGTTCAGGGCTTTGAAAGACAGGAGCTAATGTTGATTATTCTCTGAAACTGGCAATATCGCGCTTACTCAACATTCACACCTGAACGTGCAAAGTGTTGCACTGAATTCTGAGGGAAGCTGAGTAATTATAGACATTTGGGTTTCCCCAGATGGAGTCCAACTGTAGTCATGTTGCAGTTAATGCCCCAAATCTCAATCTGCCTGACCCCTCCTGCCTACCAGGAGGTCCAGCCTTGTCTATCATTCCTCTCCCCCAGTAGATCCAAGAACCCCAGAGGTGACGACAGGTACCTGGAAATGCTGGATGCTCATTTTTCAGGGGTTTACCATATGCCAGGCACAGCGCTAAGCACTTCTCATGAGGGAGGGCTGTCATTCTCATTTTTTAGTCAAGAAGATGGGACCCCAGAAGTATTAACTCACCTTGGGGAAGACGCTGATAGATATCCATCAAAAGCTGTCTTCTCAATTCTCTATAAACATAGGACTCAAGAGGGAGAGGACATAGGTACACTTGCGGCTAATTCATGTTGATGTCTGGTAGAAATGAACCAATATTGTAAAGCAATTATCCTTCAATTAAAAATAAATAACTTAAAAAACTTGATTGAAAAAAAAAAGTAAGATTGTAGCCAGGCACACAGCTGGACCACATTTCCCAGCCTCCCTTGCATTTGTGTGTGGTCACGTGACCAAGTTCGCTCCAGTGGCATCTCTGCCTCTCCTGAGTCCTTTAAGAGAGTGGGTCTCCCTCCCCCATGTTCTCTTTCCCTTTCCATTTCTGGGTGTGAAAGACAACAAGGTCCAAGGGAGCCATGGGACAGAAAGAGCCTGTGTGTGTGCTGGTTGCTCAGTTGCATCTGACTCTGTGACCCCATGGATTGTAGGCAGCCAGGCTCCTCTGTCCATGAAATTCTCCAGTGAAGAATACTGGTGTAGGTCGTCATTTTCTTCTCCAGGAGATCTTCCCCACCCAGGGATCGAACCTGGGTCTCCTGCACTGCAGGCAGGTTCTTTACCATCTGAGCCGCCAGAGGAGCCCAGAAATAGCTTGGGTTCTTTGAAGTGGAGAACTACCCTGCCAGGCTGAACATCAACTCAGGGCTCCTAAGGGAGCAGGAGAGAATTTCTATCATGTTAAGGCTCAGAAAATGTAAGGTCTGTTTGTTCAAACAGCCTAGCCCAGGCTAAGGCCCAATGCCCAGAGCTGTGGCGGAGCTGGGACAGGAACCAGATTGTCAGACTCCAGGGGTATCAGCTGTGATGTGCTCTGGTGTGCGGCCTTGAGGTTGGCCCTACAAGCAGCGACACCCCCACGCACCAAGCTTCAGTTCGTTCTTCCATGTCTGCTGGCCTCAACCACCCTCAGCTGCTAGCAGATTTAGTGTCAGTGGTGCAGAGGGTGGGATTGGGGCCATTTCACAGCTGCCACCATGAACCCATGGAGCTGCACAGGGCACAGATAGACCGGTTAGTGCTGTTGGTCAAGCTGGGATTTCTAGTTCAAACCTTGATGTTCTCAAAGGTCAAGGCTGCCACCTGCCACCACGGCACTGTTCCTCCCTGGGGTCGATGTCTGTGAGCATCTCCCAGACCACACTGCTACCTTCTTCTTCAAGACATCCTCCCGGCAGGTGATCCACAGCAAGGCTGCCTGGACCCCCAGCCACCCGCACACAAGCATCTTAAGTGTTCAGATAACTGGGGTGGGGACCACTTTTATCACCTTTGCACATGCAACCAGAGCACCACTCCTTTCTGTCTCCCCCTTCAGTGCTGAATCAAATTCACCACTCGAGGACCCCATTTCCTCATGAAAGTGAAAGTAGCTCAGTCGTGTCTGACTCTGTGTGACCCCAGGGACTGTAATCCTCCAGGCTCCTCCGTCCTTGGGATTCTCCAGGCAAGAATACTGGAGTGGGTTGCCATTCCCTTCTCCGGGGTGTCTTCCCCACCCAGGGATCAAACCTGGGTCTCCTGCATCGCAGGCATATTCTTTACCATCTGAGCCACCAGGGAAACCCAAAGTTATCCTCATTTCTGGTGTCCCTTCCTGCTTCCCAGGTGACTCAGAGGTAAAGAATATGCCTTTAATGCAGGAGATCCAGGTTTGAGCCCTGTATGGGAAGATACCCCGGAGAAGGGAATGACAACCCAACTCCAGTATTCTTGCCTGGAAAATCCAAGGATGGAGGAACCTGGTGGGCTATGGTCCATAGGGTCGCAAAGAGTCAGACACGACTGAGCATCCACACTGCACTTCCTGCCTGCAGATGCTACATTTCTTGAGCTGTGGTTTCCGAGCTGGGAGTCCCATTTGTCCCAGGGCTCCTCAGCCCCTCTGTAGGTGAGGCTGGCAGGTATGAGGGCTCTGCACAGCCACCTGTCCTTGAGTACCAGCAGGGTCAGGGGACCCATGGATTGGGGGTGGGTGTGTATGGTTCACGCCCACCCTGACAGCTCCAGTCCAGCTAACGTGGCCCGTATACGGATAAAGGAATACCCTGAGACACCAATCCACACCATACACATGGGTGGCAGATGTGAGCTGAAGGCTCTGTTTTCAGTGTATCCCATGGATGATGGGCACAGCAGATGCTCACAGCTTTCAGATCCCTTCCCACCTTCATGCCCAGCAGCCCCCTGTGAACTTTCACTCCCAACAGCACCACCAGCTCCTCTTTCCTGGAGGATGACCTTCCTGCTGCTGGAACCTGCTTTGCCTTTGTGTGACTGGAGCTGCAAGTGCCCAGGAATTCCTGACCCTGCCGGGGGCAGCCCTTATCCAATGGTTGACTGATGCATGGCAGGGGACCGTGGAGGCAGGTAGGGGCAGGTATAAATATTTCCACTCCTTTCCCCCACGTGGAGACTCTGAGTGAGCCACAGTTACCTTCTGGGCTGCCTTATTTCCCTCCCTCCCCACATTCATATATGTTAAAGTCCCAGTCCCTAGTCCCTCAGAATGAGACCTTATCTGGAAGTAAAATCACCATGGCCGATGTAAATATTTAAGATGAGGTCACACTGGGGTAGGGTGGGCCTTCAACCCAGCATTACTGGTATCCCTCTAAAAAGGGGAAGCGCGCACACAGGGAGAATACCATGAGGAGGATGGAGTCAGGCCAACACAAGCCTAGCTAGCAGCCAGGAGAGGGGCCCAGACAGACCCTTCCCTAGTGCCTTCATAGGGGGCCTGGCCCTATGGACAATCTTGACCTTGGACTTCTGGCCTCCAGACTGAGAGACAAAAAAATCTGTTGTTTAAGCTGCTCAATTTGTGGTACTTCATTGTGGCAGCCATAGGAAATTAACTAAATTAATGAAACTAAAAGACACTTGCTCCTTGGAAGGAAAGCTATGATGAACCTAGGCAACATATTAAAAAGCAAAGACAACACTTTGCCAACAAAGGTCTGTATAGTCAAAGCTATGGTTCTTTCAGTAGTCATGTATGGATGTGAGAGCTGGACCATAAAGAAGGCTGAGTGCAGAAGAATTCATGCTTTCAAACTGTGGTGCTGCAGAAGGCTCTTGAGAATCCCCTGGACTGCAAGGAGATCCAACCAGTCCATCCTAAAGGAAATCAGTCCTGAATATTCATTGGAAGGACTGATGCTGAAGCTGAAACTCCAATACTTGGCCACCTGATCTGAAGAACTGACTCATTGGAAAAGACCCTGATGCTGGGAAAGGTTGAGGACAGGAGAAGGGGACGACAGAGGATGAGATGGTTGGATGGCATCACCAATTCAATGGACATGAGTTTAAGCAAACTCCAGGAGATGGTGAAGGGCAGGGAAGCCTGGCACGCAGCAGTCCATGGGGTTGCAAAGAGTCAGACACAACTGAGTCACTGAACAACAACAGGAAGATAATACACCTTCTGTGGGACTTTACCTAACATCTCACTTCTGCCTGGTCTTCCTCCCTCTGCTCTAAAACCTCACGCTTATATGAATCCTTGTCAGTGGGTAGGGTCTGCTTCTGGGGAGTCCCACCTTAGACGGTGGGTTTTTTCTTTAATTTCTGTTCTGGTTGTTGCTTTGTGTTTTGTTTGGCTGCACTTGACCATTGTTACTGTGCATGGGCGTCTCACTGCAGTGACTTCTTTCGTTGCAGGGCACGGACTCCAGGGCAGGCTTCAGCAGTTGCAGCATGCTGGCTTAGCATCCCATGGCATATGCGATCTTCCTGGACCAGGGATCAAACCTGTCACTGGCAGGTGGATTCTTAACCACTGAACCACCAGGGAAGTTCCAAGACAGTGGGTTTTAAGCAGAAGCAAACTTACCGGGAGCAGACAGCAAACAGAAATGAGCAAACTGCTGGCTATAGGGGACCTCATCTAGAGGGGGACAGTCCCCACTTAGCTCTGCCATGGGGGATGGCAGGCTCTACATTGCCTGAGTGCCCAGTTTCTCAAGAGAAACCAGAAATAAGGATTAAAAAAAAAAAAAAAAAAAAGAAGGTGACATCTGATTTTTAAATATTGGCATTTAATTCCATAGACTCCATCTGTTGGCTCTTTTAAGTGACTCGGGTCTGACCCAAACATGCCTGGAGACAAAACTCAGCCCTCTGGCCAATGCCATGCAACCTTGGGTCAAGAGCTTGGCTGTAGAGCCCAGCATTACATGATGAGCAGAACTCTGATCAAGAGGCAGGAGACTTGAGATCTGTTTAGGGTTTTTTCACGTGTTTGCTCTGCCCTTGCTCTAAAAACCCTCTCTCTGAGTCTCAGTCTCCCCATCCATAGAATGGACACAGTCCAGCTTGTCTCCTGGCGTGGTCATAGGACAGATTGACATAATTTTTTCAGCATACAGGATAAACCAGCAATGTTCTGAGCACATAGTTAAATATTAACTCTTTCACTCTTCCCATCAGTGCTCAGAAGGAGACGCCACAAGTATCCTCATTTACAGGCAAGAAAACTGAGGCTGGGAGATTTAATAACTTGCCCAAGATCTCCTGGCTGATAAGCAGAGGAGCTGAGCTTTGAATCCCGTCAAGCTGTGAGTCTGTGTTCTCAGCCACCGCACTTGGCTGCCTCTCAGGACTCATTAAAATATTTTACAAACTGCTTTTAATTGTGTTCTTTTGCAAGCGGGGAAGCAGGGATGGAGGGGTGGGGCCCCTTGGCTTTTTCTTAAGGCACTCTCTCAGCCGACAGCCACTCCCAGGAGGAACTGAGCTGGGTTGATGCGGTGGGACAGGCTTCCTGATCCCGTCTGGACCAGGGCCAGTGCTGGGTCCAAACAACTCTCAGCCCTTTTCTTCTCATCAGAGCATTTCCCGTAAGTGGTGGCTTTCTGCCTGCTGGCTCTCTGACCTGCCAGGGCTGGCAGCCAGACAACACGTGGGCTTCTCCTCCATGAGACCCGTGCTTCCGAACTGGAAGTTGGGCTGCCTGGCCCCACTACCCGTCCCATTCCAATCTGTGTCCGTGATGCATGCGTTTCTGAGAAAAACTTGGATTCAGATCACACCCACCCAGCGGGGAGTGGAATCCAGGCCTCTGTTTGCCCTGACCCAAAATATCTTCTGCACAGTGGGTAGATATCTGCTGCCTGGCACATTCCCCAGCGTCTCTCATCTCTTCATTGCTTACTCACCAGACACTGTTCCAACGTCCAGAGTGTGCCTGACCCTGTACTACGTGGACAGAAGGGATATTTGTTTTTATTTTTTAAGCTTTTTTTAATGTGCACAATTTTTAAGGTTTTCATTGAATTTCTTACAATATTGCTTCTGTTTTATGTTTTGATTTTTTCACCATGAGGCATGTGGGATCTTAGCTTCCCAACCAGGGACTAAACCAGCATCTCCTGCATTGGAAGGTGAAGTCTTAACCCCTGGACCACCACCCCAGGGTCACCTGTTCTTACGGAGATAATATTTGAGTGGTGGACAGTGGAGGAGAAAGATTGATTAATAAGAAACCAAGATAATTAGACATCATGGAAAGTGCTAGAAAGAGGATAAAACGTGTCTAGATTCCAGACCCTAGAGAGGAATTGAGTAATTGGGAGGAACGTGAGTGATTGGGTGGAACATGGGCTGGGAGTCAGCAAAGTTTTTTTGAAGAGAGACCTCATCATATTGTCAGTCCTAAGAAAATCTGGGGAGATAGGGTACTCCTGGAAGGGGAAACAGAAGGTGCAAAGGTCCTGAGGCAGGAAGGAGAATGGTGCTTCTGGAAATCTTAGACTCTGGCCCAGGGTTCCAGAGCATGATGGGTGGAGGAGGTTGAGACAGAAAAGATCAGTAGGGCCCCATCAAGCAGAGTCTACTTGCATCATCTTCTCTAGCGGGGGCAGGACACAAACTGGACCTCCAGCTGCTGGGAGAGAGACCAGCATTGTGATCTTCCCAGCACTGCACTTGTGGGAGGGACCTGCCAAGCTCCCAGCACTCCAAGAGGAGGCCAGAGCTCAAGATGAGTACCAACCTCCGCCCGCTCTCCCTGAAACAGCCCTGCCATGAACTTGACAATTCTGCCCTTGGCCCAGCCCTTGAGTGATAAGAGGCCTTTTTCTCTGGCCTGTTGTCAGACTCCTCCACAGCCTGGAGATCTCAGATAGCTTGGGAGGCCAGGTCGGACACATCAAAGCTTGCCTGTCACTTTTGTCCCCTGCTTTGGAATCTCCCCTCTCCGGGGAGTGGCCTGCTGGCCTAGCGAAGGCCTCCCACCTCATTCCAGGTGAGAGCAGAGACCAGAGCAAAGAGCAAGCTCCTGGCACAAAGAGGCAGGATCACTGGACTTGAGAGAAGAAGACCTCCGCATGGTTAAGCAGCCAGCAGGGCTCATGTGAAAGGACAGGCAGTGAGCCAGCTGCAGGAAGGAGCGAAAGCATCCAGCTCTTTAATTCTCATACCTCCCCACCAGGCAGGGGCCCATGTCATTAGGACAGCAGGTAAGTAACTCGCAGACCTCACCAGGCCCTAAGCACTGCAGACTTTCTGCTCTTTATCTTGTGGGTCAAGGGCGGCTGGCACAGAGGGTTAAGCAGCAAGCAGAGGGTGTTTGATCAGACCCGGGGCTGGAAGAGGCCCCGAGCTGCCCCCATTCCCTATCAGGCAGGAGCAGGGGCAGGAAGCAGCAGCCCCAGGCCTGTATTTCCCAGGCCAGCAGCCCCTCTCACACTCAGCCGGGCGCTCCCGCTGGTCCCTAAGATCTGCCCACCTGGCAGCCCCCCTACACCCCCATCCCAAGTTGAGGCTCCAGATCTAACAAGTAAGAATAGGAGAGTCTGGTGGAATTGAACTGGAGGTAAGCAACTTTTTAGGATAAGTATGTCCCATGCAATATTTGGGACATGACACCAACCGTGTTAGTCACTCAGTCATGTCTGACTCTGCGACCCCATGGACTGTAGCCCGCCAGGCTCCTCTGTTCATGGGATTCTCTGGGCAAGAATATTGGAGTGAGAAGCTGTTCTCTTCTCCAGGGCTCTTCCTGACCCAGGGATCGAGTATGGGTCTCCCACATTTCGGGCAGATACTTGACTGTCTGAGCCACAAGGGAAGCCCATTTGAGACACACCTATCCTAAAAAATTACCAGTTGTTTATCTCAACTTCAGGTTTACCCGGTGTCCTCTATTACACCTGGGAACCCTATGACTCCAGGCCCCCGAGGCTGCCCACCTGTTCCCGTGCCTCTCACCTTCCTGCTACCTCACAGAAGCTGCGCCCACTTCACAGACCTCCTCCCACCTGACCCGGGCCCTGTCTCTCTCCAACCACGGCAGGTGCCCAGAAAGGCCGGGCAGAGAGCCGAGGGGGGACGTGGGTTCCTCCCATGGGCTGCCCGTGGGGCGGCCACACACCTTCCTGATGGCAGGTGGAACACGGAGTGGAGTCCTCGATTTCTATTCAGATGGACCTCAGCTGTGGCTGGGTCTCTATTTCCCCATCTGTGAGATGGGTAGACAGAGAATCGCTGTCCTACACACCCCCGAGGTCTTCACTCACTTGCTCTTCCACTTCCTCCGAGTGTGAGTCTAGACACAGGGTCCTTCCCTCCCAGAGCTGAGATTCTAGTTCTCAGAGAATATGAATGACCAAACACAGCAAGCAGGAGGGACGAGTTAGGGGGCACGTGAAAAGTCCCTCAAGAACTCAAAACAGAGACAGCAAAAGGTGTAGAGACAGTAGTTGGGTCATTAGGCTGGGGGTCTGGAAGGGAGGCTTGGAGCCTCCTTGTTATCAGCACCATGATAAATCAGTGTGTGCACGAGGGAACACTGATGCAGAAAAAAAAAAAACAAACCCAAAAACAGCCTGTGCAAAGGCCCTGAGGAAGGAAACACCCACGCGGGTATGTTGTGATGACTGGTGGAATATGGCCAACATGCAGACACAAAGTGAGCCTCTGAGATGAAAGAGGGGAGCTTGTCCAGCCCTGCAAAGCTGTATGAGCTAGCGTGGGAGTCTGGGGTCCACCTGATGGGAGGAGGAAGGTGAGAACCACTTACCTGAGGATGGAGACCCAGGTTTCCTGCTCCCATCTCTGTACAGGGCAGGGTACAGCTCTGGCGGCAGAAATGGAAGGGGTGGAGGGCCCTGTGAAACCTGTGCGAAGCGGAAAGATAAGAGGGCTTGGGAAAAGTCTTGTTTGCTGGGGGCTCTGATGAGACTCCTGTAACAGTTTGTAGATAAGACCTAGTCCTTGCTGTTTATCCGGCACCCAGGCTTCCCTGGTGCCTCAGATGGTAAAGAATCTGCCTGCCAGTGCAGGAGACTGGGGTTCAATCCCTGGGTGGGGAAGATCCCCTGGAAAAGGGCATGGCAACCCACTCTACTATTCTTGCCTAGAGAATTCCATGAACAAAGGAGTCTGCTGGGCTACAGCCCATGGGGTCGCCAAGCGGCTGAACATGACTGAACCGCACACTCCGTGTGTTCTGACTGAACACTCAGCTCTGTGCCAGTCCGTACCTTGCAGTGGTGTTTTTTTGGCAAGTCAGCTGCCCCTGGGGGAGAGCTGGTGGGGTGCAATGCCCTACATAGAAGTCTGAGAATGTGGGGTCCCCCACCCCCAGGGAAGCCACAGGACACAGACCATGAGAAGATGCAAAAGACCAAGGGTCTGGGTCCTTCACGAACACATTGTAAGACAAGAGAGGGGAGAGGAACCTTCTGGTTTAGAGATCTATCTGTGTGGAGGACTTCCCTGCTGGCTCCGTGGTAGAGAACCCGCCTGCCGAGCAGGGGAAGCAGGTTCGATTCCCGGGTCGGGAAGATCCCCTAGAGGAGGAAAGGGCAACCCACTCCAGTATTCTTGCGTGGAAAACCCCATGGATAGAGGAGTCTGGCAGGCTACAGTCCATGGGGTCACAAAGAGTTGGACACGATTTAGTGACTAATTTACAAGTTTGTGCATTACTCACCTGCATGATGTGGCCCCGCTTGGGATGGGACTGGAACAAACTATGGGAAATAAAAATATTTATGAGACAATCAGGAAATGAACCTTGACAGGATTTTGGATACGATCTCTAACACAAAGGATTATTATTCATTGAGGTAGGTGTGATGATATTGAAGCTTTTAAAAATGTACATAAAATTTGAATAACGTACAATTCATCCTTTTAAAGTGTAACATGCAGTGAGTTTTAGGATATTCCCAAAGCTGTGAAATCATCACTACTATCTAATTCAGGAACATTTTCATCACCCACAAAAGAAACTTTGTACTAATAGGCAGTCATCCCCTTATTATTCAGTTACTCAGTCGTGTCTGACTCATTGTGGCCCCATGGACTGTAGCACGCCAGGCTTCCTTGTCCTTCACCATCACCTGGAGTTTGCCCAGATTCATGTCCATTGAGTCAGTGATGCCATCTAACCATCTCATCCTCTGTCGTCCCCTTCTCCTCCTGCCTTCAACCTTTCCCAGCATCAGAGTCTTTTCCAATGAGTCATCTCTTCTCATCAGGTGGCCAAAGTATTGGAGCTTCAGCTTCAGCATCAGTCCTTCCAATGAAAATTCAGGGTTGATTTCCTTTAGGACTGACTGATTTGATCTCCTTGAAGTCCAAGGGACTCTCAAGAGTCTTCTCCAGCGTCATATTCTTAAAGCATCAATTCTTCAGCACTCAGCCTTCTTTACAGTCTAACTCTCACATCCATACATGACTACTGGAAAAACCATAGCTTTTGGACTTTAGTCTGCGAAATGATGATATCTCTGCTTTGTAATATGCTGTCTAGGTTTATCGTAGCTTTCTTTCCAAGGAGCAAGTGTCTTTTAATTTCATGGCTGTAGTTACTGTCAGCAGTGATTCTGGAGCCCAAGAAAATAAAATCTGTCACTGTTTCCACTTTTCCCCTTCTATCTATCATGAAGTGATGGGACTGGATGCCGTGATTTAAGTTTTTCAATGTTGAGTTTTAAGCCAGCTTTTCCACTCTCCTCTTTCACCCTCATCTTTAGTTCCTCTTCACTTTCTGCCATTAGAGTGGTATCATCTGCATATCTGAGGCTGTTGGTATTTCTCCTGGCAATCTCCCTTAACTCAATGAAGCTATGAGCCATGCCATGCAGGGCCACCCAAGACAAACAGGTTATAGTAGAGAGTTCTGATAAAATGTGGTACACTGAAGGAAGCAATGGCAAACCACTCCAGTATTTCTGCTCCAAGAACTCCATGAACAGTATGAAGTCATCCCCCAGCCCTTGGCAAACACTAACCTGCTTTCTGTCTTTATGGATGTGCCAATTCTGGACATTTCACTAAACAGAATCAGGTAACATGCGCATCCAGCCTCTTTCACTGAGCATCATGTTTGCAAATTTCATTGCGGCTGTAGCAGGTATGGGCGCTTCACTCTGTTTTGTTTTGTTTTTTTTTTGCTGGGTCTTCATTGCAGTGCCCGTGGGTTTCTCTAGTTGCGGTGCCGGGGTCTAGTTGCCCCACAGCATGTGGGATCTTAGTTCCCTGACCAGGGATCAAACCCACATCCCCTGCATTGGAAGGTGGATTCTTAACCACTGGACCACCAGGGAAGTCTTCACTTCATTCCTTTTTATTGCAAATTATTCATCATATGGATAGTGTGAGTTTTGTTTATCCTCATCAACTGACAGACATTTGGGCTGTTTCTACGGTGGGGCTACTAAGAATGATGCCTCTCTGAACATTCCTGTACAAGGTGTTTTATAAACATGTTTTCGGTTCTCTTGGGGCTGTACCTAGGAGTGGCATTGCTGTGACTTTGTTTTTCCAAGAGTCCATTTTCAGAGCTATGTATCAAAGTATTACAGTGAAATGATAGATCCACTGAAAGATTTCACTGGGGTTTGCTTCAAACTCATAAGAAGAAGGGGACTTTCTCTGGTGGTCTAGTGGTAAAGAATCTGCCTTCCGATATAGCGGACATGGGTTCAATTCCTGGTCAGGGAATTAAGATCCCACAAGATGAAGGGCAACTGAGCCTGCCTTCCTGCTGAAAAACACACCTGGCACACACACACACACACAAATCACACAGAAGAAGGAAATAGGGAATGGATCAATACGGAAAAGAAGAGCTGTTTTGAGAATTTTGTACCAGGACAAGTACACAAGTGTTTATTACACTGTTTATATTTGTTTCAACCTGGGCATAAAAATTCTTTTCAATGCTGAGGCTCAGTTCAGAGTGACTTCCCTGTCCTCCTTTTGAATTCCCAGACGATCACACTCTAGAATAGAAATGCAATGCGAGCTACATGCGTCATAGGAAATGTACTCCTAGCTACATCTAAAAAAGTAAAATCAGGGCAAGTTGATTTTAATTGCACTTTAACCCAATATAGCCAAAACACAATCATTTCAGTATGGGAGAAGCTTAAAAATTATGAAAAAATATGTTACACCCTTTTTTCCTACTAATCCTTCAAACCCCGGTATATATCTGATGCTGACAGAACATCTCCATTCGGTCTTATCCCATTTCAGCGGCTCCATAGCGCCTTCCCAGGTTGGACAGGGACATTTGTTTGGGGGCATTGAGTGGACTTTTCAGACAACTTTTGTGACTTTTTTTTTTTGGTTGCTTTTATCCATCTACAGGTTTCCCTGGTGGTTCAGTGGCCAAGAATCCGCCTGGCAATGCAGGAGACAAGGGTTCAGTCCCTGGGTCAGGAAGATCCCCTGGAGAAGGGCATGGCAACCCACTCCAGTGTTCTTGCCTGGAGAATCCCAAGGACAGAGAAGCCTGGTGGGCTACAGTCCATGGGGTCGCAGAGAGTCGGACACAACTCAGAGACTACATACCACACCATCCATCTACAACTGGAATGTTGGCCCAAAGAGGGCAAGCACCTTTCGTGTCTTGCCAAGTGCTACGTCCCTATGTCTAGACCAGCGTATCAAGCACAGAGCAGGTGAGGGCTGAGCAAGTGAAGGACCCAGGAGTGTGCAGGGTGATGAATCTCTGCCCATTTCACAGATGGGGAGTCAGAGGCGCGGGCACAGCTGGGGCCCTTGTGAGTAGAAATCCAGGGCTCACCACAGGCGCCGTCACCCCAGCAAGGTGGACGGAGATCCTGAGGGAAGCCCACAAGCGGGGCCCATCTCCTCCCTCAGCCCTCTGCCCTGCCTTCCCGGGCACCGGCCGTGGCTGGAGAAGGACGGGGCCCAGGTCAGGTGCGAGGAGGCCTGTGAAGTGGGCGCAGCTTCTTCGGGGGAGCAGAAAGGGCAGAGGCCCAGAGGCAGCTGGGCAGCCCCCCAGGGTGGGAGCCCCGGGCTTCACGGGCCTGGATGCCCTCTGACCTGGAGCCACAGGGTGCCAGAGGCAACAGAGGATATCAGATAAATCCGAAATTGAGAAAAGTGATAATTTTTTTAGTGTAAGTACAGCCCCCAAATTGCATGGGACGTACTTATACTAAAAAGTTGTTTACCTCAAGTTCAATTTCACCAGGACTCTTATTTATTTTTATTGAAATATAGCTGATTTACAATATTATGTTCGTTTCAGGCATACAGAAAGTGATTCAGTTACACGATTTTTCCCATTATGGTTTATGACAGGATATTGAATGTAATTTTCTGTGTATACAATAGGACCTTGTTCTTAATCTATATTATATGTAGTAGGGTGTATCTGCTAATCCCAACTCCTAATTTTTCCCTCCTCCAGTTCCCCTTTGGTAACCTATGTCTGTGAGTCTGGTTCTGTCTTGTCAACAAGTCCATTGGTATTGTTTTTTCTTTTTTAGATGCCACTCATAAGTGATAAGATATGATATTTGTCTTGCTTACTTCTCTTAGTATGGTAATCTTTAGGTTCATCCACATTGGTGTAGAATGCGTTATTTCATTTGTTTTTATGACTGAGTAGTATATATATCACATCTTCTTTATCCATTCATTTGTCAATGGACATGTAACTTGCTTCCATGTCTTGGCTATTGTAAATAGTGTGGCTATAAACATTGAGGTGCACGTATCTTTTTAAATGGGAATTTTGTCCAGATATATATGCCCAGGAGTGGAATTGCTGGATCATATGGAAACTCTACATTCAGTTAAGGAACTTCCAAAACTGTTCTCCACAGTGGCTGCACCAATTTATATTACCATCAACAGGGTAGGAGGGTTCCTTTTTCTGCACACCCTCTCCGGTGTTTATTATTTGCTTTGGTGGTGGCCATTCTGACTGGTGTGAGGTGACACCTCGTTGTAGTTTTGATTTGCATTTCTCTAATAATTAGTGATATTGAGCATCTTTTCATGGACCTGCTGCCCATCTGTATGTCTTCTTTGGAGAAATGTCTATTTAGGTCTTCTGCCCATTTTTTGATTGGGCTGTTTATTTTTATTTTGAGCTGTATGAGCTGCTTCTTTATCTTGAAATTAAACCCCTGTCGGTTGCATCGTTTGCAAATATTTTCTCCCATTCTGGAGCTTGTTTCTTCCATTTGTTTTCAGTTTCTTTTGCAGTGCAAAAGCGTATGAGTTTGATTAGGCGTTTATTTTTGCTTTTATTTCTATTGCTTTGGGAGACTGACCTAAGAAACACTGATATGATTTATGTCAGAAGAAGTTTCGCTGTGTTCTCTTGTAGGCCCCTGACTCTCACTTGCTAGATCTGGTAACCTGACGTGGGGGAAAGCAGGACCGCTGCCAGGTGCCAGGTGGGAAGCTCTCAGGAACCAGTGGGAATGCCAGGTTGAGAGGGTGAGAAGGGGCTGCTGGCCCAGGAACGGCAGGCCTGGGGGCTGCTGCTCCCCCTGTCTGATAGGGGATGAGGGCAGCTCAGTGCCTTTGCCAGCCCCAGGCCTGATCACACACACCCTCCCCACACTCACTACTTAACCCTCTGTGTCACCTACCTTTGTCCTGCAGAATAAACAGCAGAAAGTCTGTGCCTCGGAGCCCAGCATGGTCCACTCAGGCCGACTCCTCCCACCTCTCCCAGCCAGGCTCTGGACTCCCACTTTGGCCATATGAATCCAATCCAAGCCTTTGCCTTCTGGTCCAGCCCTGTGGGGTCCTGTCTCAGGGCCATGCAAGGTACTCTGTTCTGGCTGCAGTTTGTCCCAGGCACACACAGATGGGGAATGGTCAAGGAAGCCCTCTGGGCTGGGCAGCACATGCAGGACCTGAGTCTCAGGCCAGAGTCATTCCTTCTGCTGAGGGATATCCACCTTAAAGGGGGGACCAAGAGCTGCACATACAGCTATCTAGCCCACAGGGGTTCCTTGGGCCCCAAGTTCCTCTCCTGATGACCACAGCCAGTATTACCAGGGCCACTATTTCCTGAATCCCTACTCTGAGCAAAGCACTTCACATGTGTTTTCTCTAGTCCTTGCATCATCCCAGTCAGGTGAGGGGAGGTGTGGTCCCATTTCACAAGTGTGGAGACTGAAGCCAGAGACTTGAAGCCTCCTGCCCCAGGCCACCCAGCCAGGGAGTAGTGGAGCCACGTTCCCAGCTGGGTTGCTTGACTCTACAGGTCCACCTCCAAGAACCATCCAGAGGCCAGTGCCTGCCTGAGCCTGGAGCCCCTCCCCTTCAGTTGTTTTGGCTTCAGTGCTGGAAGCCACACTGCAGGGACCAGAGCTGGGGGCTGTTTCTCAAAGCTCTGTTCCCTAAGCCTTTCTTGGGCCAAGACCAGCAGAGGTGATGCGAGGCAGGATTCAGTGGTCATATTCAGTGATGCCGGTGTGAGGGGAGATGGTCAGTGTTTCCCAGAAGTCTCTGAACCCAAGGATTCCCTACTGTCCTTATTAAAAGCAGATTCCCGGGACTGGCCCTGGAGCTTCAGGGGCCCTGGAAACTGCATCTAACCTGCAGCCCCAGGTTACTCCACCTACAATGCAGGAGACATGGGTTCAATTCTTGGGTCAGGAAGATCCCCTGGAGAAGGAAATGACAACCCACTCCAGTATTCTTACTTGGGAAATCCCATAGACAGAGGAGCCTGGGGGGCTACAGTCGATGGGGTCACAAAAGAGTTGGACATGACTTAGTAACTAAACAACAATTATATATCCATTTATTATGTGACCATTTCTACAGTTATCAGCCTTTCAAATAATTTTGGGCTTCCCCTGTGGCTCAATGGGTAAAGAATCTGCCTGCAATGCAGGAGACATAGGAGACCTGGGTTTGATCACTGCGTTGGGAAGATCCCCCAGAGGAAATGGCAACCCACTCCAGTTTTTTGCCTGGGGAATCCCATGGACAGAGGAGCCTGGCTGGCTACAATCCATGGGGTCGCAAAGAGTCACAGACGATTGAGCACGCAGACCCTGGTTAAACCACTGCAGCTGGTTTCAAAGCCAATGATGAATTTTCTGCAGAAGCCTCGGGTTCTCTGCCCACTCTGAAACTCCACAGGCTGATCCTGCAGAGGATCATCCAGGTGTGGGAGGAAGAGAGGGAGGGCGCTTTCCTCAGAACCCCCAGTTCTGGCCCCCACCTCTGCACTCTCAGCTGGTGGCCCCCTGAGGACAGCTCAGGAGCATGTGGCCTCCACGTGGTGGGGGCTGAGACTCCAGGTACCCCCAACCTGATGACTGAGAATGACAGTTTGACCCCAAATGGGGCTTCCAAGGGGGCTTTCCTACCTCCTCACCCCCTTGAGGACTCTCTGAGCCCCAACTTAACAGACACCAACAGCTGGTGATTCTCAGAACCAGAGGAAAAGCCCCTAAATGTTCTGTAACGGCTTCTCAGCCTCACCTGCCCTCTGCTGCGGCCCCTTGTCTTCCCTGCCCCCATTATCCCTCCCAGGCAGTTGCAGCCAAGCTGGGAAGGGCAGTTTAGGGTACCCTAGTCTCTCAGCGTGACACTCTTCTTTGCCTGGAGCAGGCTTTGGGCTGGAAGAGCCAACAGGCTTTTCCAGAAAGCCAGGCTTTGGTGGTGGTTTGGTTGCTAAGTTGTGTCCAACTCTTGGGACCCCATGGACTATAGCCCACCAAGCTCCTCTGTCCATGGGAGTTCCCAGACAAGAATACTGAAATGGGTTGTCATATCCTTCTCCGGGATCTTCCTGACCCAGGGATCGAACCCAGCATCTTCTGCATTGCAGGTGGATTTTTTTTTTTTACTGCTGAGCCACCAAGGAAACTCTCTGGTGGTTGAGATCCTTACAATTCGAAGGGTGGTCCAGAGGCCTGCAACATTAGCATCACTTGAGTGCTGTTATCGAAGCAGCCTCTCAGGCCCCACCCAGACCCCCTGACTCCCAAGATGGCATCCCAGGAGGAAGTACCCTCCCTCCCCACACACCTGGCAGACCCTTCGTGGGATCAGTTTAGGTAATGGAGGGGGGGGTGTGTGCCTGCCCAAGGCTCAGAGCTTAGGTATCTCCTTGCCCCTCTGCTCCCTACCCCTCCCTCCTGGCAAGCCACCCACTCCCGCGGGGACCAGCGGGGAGTGAATTGTGTCGGGACCTTGGAAACCACTAGCTCTTTTAGGAGTCACCAGAGATGGAAGACAGGTCCCTACTGCCCTTGGTGGGAGGACAAAGGGCAGGACTAAGGGCCTTGGCATCTAGACTCTGACCTCTGCTCCTAGGTGGGTGGCCAGGAGGAGGAGAGGGCACAAAGTAGAGGGGAGTGACCCTGTAGGCCAGGAAAAGCTTTGGTGGTGACAAAGCCTTCCTTTGTGGGAGATAACTGGGAAGGCTTTCATATCCATTTGTTGCTGTTGCTATTGTTCAGCCCCTAAATCGTGTCTGACTCTATGGGACCCCATGGACTGTAGCCAGCCAGGCTCCTCTGTCCATGGGATTTTTCTAGGCAAGAATGCTCAAGTGGGTTGTCATTTCCTTCTCCAGCCGAGCTTCCTGGACCAGGGATTGAACCTGCATTGCCTGCATTGGCAGGCAGATTCTTTACTACCCAGCCACCAGGGAAACAGAAACAATACTACTGCTAATAATAGATTCTTTGTCCACAGTGTGTGTCTGGCACCAGGATGAAGGCAACATCAAGGTGGGCGGCAGTGGGGCCCACGCCCCGGCTGCAGCAGATTCACCTGTTAAAAGGCTGAATCCGGGACTCCACTCCAGGCATTATGAGTCTCCCTGGTTGGCCTGGGAAATTGTTTTTAATCGAGGCCCTATGGAATTTTGGGGGGATGGAGTGTTTGGGGAAACACGGGCCTTCTCCAGCCTTGAGAGAGGCTGCCCAACACTGACATTCATTCTTGCACTCGCTCCCTCCCGCGGTCGACATCTACGGAACATCCACCAGGTTCACCGATCCACCAGCTCTACTCCTCGCAGGATCACCGATCTGGGTTCCCGAGTCCGCCTCTGAGCCGGAATCGTCACCTCCCTGCCGCCGCTCGGCCTTCACTCTCCATCCCCGCAAAGGGCGTCAGCTTTCTCTCCTAGGCGGTATTCCCAGCGAGCCCGGGGCAGAGGGACCCCTCCAAGCCCCGCCCCCGCCACGGCAGCCGAGCCCACCTCTCCCACTGGCGACTGCGCTCTGGGACCCGCGCGCCCCGCCTCCACCGGAGACCTGCGAGGAGGCTGCACCCGGGGGCTCGGGCTCCGACCCACCCCGCGCCCACCACCGCTGCCCGCCAGGCATCCCAGCCCTTCCGCAGCGAGAGGTGCAGCCGGAGGCTGAGTTGTGGGCTCCAGGTGGGGGCTCTGGGAAGGATGAAGCAGGTATGGCCGCGGGGATGCCGGGGATGGGAGGGTGATGGCAAGGATGCTGGGAGCCTTCCGGAGGGCTGGGAGAAGCTGAGAGGAAGAGGAGGGGGAGGGATGCGGGAGCCGGGGCTTGGGCCTGCGCTGGACCCCGAGTGGGCGGGAGAGTGGAGAAGGGGAGGGGAGGGGCCCCGCCCGCAGAGAGGGTCGTGACCAGAGGGCCTGTGCACCGCTGGGAAGGGTGTCACCCGCCATTGATGTCCCCAGGCCCTGGTGGATGATACTGAGGATGTGTCCTTGGACTTTGGCAACGAGGAGGAGTTGGCGTTTCGGAAAGCCAAGATCAGGTGCGTTCTGACCGGGTCGCCCGGCAGGCACCCCTCAGTGCTGCAGATTTATTCATTCACGTTCATTCATTCAGTATGTATTGAGTACCTGGTGTGTGCCAGGCGTAGGGCTCCCAACACACCCAGGACAGATCAGACAAGGCCCTGCCCTTCTGGAGTCTGTGGTCTTGGGGGGAGGGGGGCTAACAGGTGAACAAAGATGTTAACAAGATAATTAGTGCCAGAAGAGTTGGGAAGAAAACAGGGTGATGAAAGAGAAAGTCACTGGGGGAGGCTAGCTGCCTTGTGCTTTTAATTGTGATGCTGGAGAAGACTCTTGAGAGCCCCTTAGACTGCAAGGAGATCACACCAGTCAACCCTAAAGGAAATCAACCCTGAATATTCATTAATTGGAAGGACTGATGCTGAAGCTCAAATACTTTGGCCGCTTGATGTGAAGAGCCCACTCATTGGAAAGGACCCTAATGCTGGGAAAGGTTGAAGGCAAAAGGAGAAGGGGGCAGCAGAGGATGAGATGGTTGGATGGCATCACTGACTCAATAGACATGAGTTGAGCAAACTCCGGGAGATAGTGAAGACCAAGGAAGACTGGCGTGCTGCAGTCCATGGGGTTGCAAAGAGTCGGAGACGACTGAACTGAACTGAACTGAGTTATGAGAGGCAGCCATCATGGGAGGCTCTGACCAAAACCTTCCTTGAGGAAGGAAAAGCTGGTTTAAGGGCCTGGGGCTGTGTTTAGAAGGTCAAAGGAAAGCCACTGTGTCTGGAGGGTAGTGGGGGGGAAGACAGGGGTTGGCAGAAGGCTGGAGAGGTGGATAGGGGCTTGAGTTTTTATTCTTGTCCCTCTTTCAACTCTAGCCAGTGAGATAGTGTTGTTTTAGTCGCTCAGTCGTATCTGGCTCTTTTGCAATCCCATGGACCGTGGCCCACCAGGCTCCTTGGTCCATGGGGTTTCCCAGGCAAAAATACTGCAGTGGGTTGCCTTTTCCTTCTCCAGGGGATCTTTCTGACCTTAAGATCGATCCCACATCTCCTGCATTGGCAGGCAGATTCTTTACTGTCTGAGCCACCTGGGAAGCCCCCAGCCAGATGTAGTGTTGGCTTAAAACAACAGAGATTTATTCTCTCACAGTTCTGAAGTCCAAAATCCGTTTCACTGGGCTGAAACTGAAGTGTCTACAGGACACACTTTCTCTGGAGGTTCTAGGGGAAAATCTGTTTCTTGCCTTTTCTTGCTTCCGGTGGTTTTCTGGCTGATGACTCCTTCCTCTCCCTTTCAAGACGAGCATTGTAGCATCTTCCAGCCTCACTTTTATTTCACATCGCCTTTTCCTCGGTATCACTCTTCCTCTGCCTTCCTCTTACTGGGTTACTTGTGGTTGCATTTATGGACCCACTTGGATAATTCAGAGTCATCTTCCCATCTGAAGATCTTTAATTTGATCACACCCACAGAGGCCCTTTTGCCATAACAACTTGGTGACTTTCACAGTTTCCAGCGGTTAGGGCCCTGGATTGAGGGATTATTCAATCTACCATCATGACCAATGATTGTCTTTAAGGAAAGATGCTGTGAGAGAACTGGAATCCTGGGGTATCTTCTAGATCATCTAAACTCATTATGTGTTCAGTGACTTTTTAAAAAATTTAATTGGAGGATAATTGCTTTACAGTGTCGTGCTAGGTTTTGTTGAACAACCACATGACCCAGCTGTAGGAATACATATACCCCCTCCTGCTCGGACCACCCTCCTTTTGCCCCAGCCCACCCCTCTAGGTCACCATGGAGCCCCGAGCGGAGCTTCCTGTGTTATATAGTGGTTTCTTTCGGTCGGTTTTACACATGGCAGTGTATATAAGTCAGTGTACTCTCTGAATTCATCCCACCCTCTCCTTCCCCCGCTGTGTGCACAAGTGCGTTTTCTACGGCTGCGTCTCTATTTCTGCCCTGCAAATAGGTTCATCAGTACCATTTCCTAGATTCCATGTATATGCGTGCGCATATGACATTTGTTTTTCTCTTTCTGACTTAACCTTGTTCTGCATAATAGACTCTAGGTTCATTCACCTCATACAGCTGGCTCAGTCTCCGTTGAGCTCCTCCTGTATGCCCACATCTGGGCTGGTGACTGGCGACACGTGGTGTACGGGACACACCCCCTACCTCTATGGCGTGGTCTGGTCTGGAGCAGGGATGGTCAGCCTCTGACCATGTCAGCCACTGCTGACATTTGGGGCCAGGTTCCTCTTGGTTGTGAGGATGTGCTATGCATTTAGGATATTTAGCAGCATTTCTGGCTTCTGTTCACCAGATGCCAGGAGCATGCCACCAGTGAGGTCTGCAGACAGTGCCAAGTGTTCCCTGGGAGGCAAACTTGCCCCAGGTTGGAAACCACTGGTGTTGGGGTGTAGGGTATAGGCATGCCCGTGGCTATTATGATTCAGTGTTTTAAATGCTGTGATTTCGGAGGGGGAAGGAGAGGGTGGAATGAATTGAGGGAGTAGCTTTGACACATATACGATACCAAATGTAAGATTAGATAGCCTGTGGAAATCTGCTGTGTGATGCAGGGAACTCAGACCGGGGCTCTGTGACAACTTCATGGGGTAGGATGGAATACGAGTTGGGAGGGAAGTTCAAGAGGGAGGGAACATATGTATACCTGTGGCTGATTCATGCTGATGGATGGCAGAAGCCAACACAATATTGTAAAGCAGTTATCCTCCAAATAAAAATAAATACATGTAAATATAAAAAAATCAAGAAATGCTGTGATTGGCAAAAGCTTGGGCATTTATCCTGGCCAGGGGAGAAAATGACAGCTAAGCTGAACCCAAAGGATGGGTAGGAGTTAACTAAGAGCATGGAGTGAGCACACACAAAGACTTAGAGGTGAGAGCAAGAGTTTAAGGAGTTGAGACTGGTTTACTGGAAAGTAGTTTGAGCAGAGATTGGGGCCACACCCAGAAGGGATGCTCTGGAACTGCGCTGTCCACTAGAACGTCTGGGAATGCTCTACGTCAAGGCTGTCTGGGTGTGGCAGCTGTCAGCCAGAAGGCTGTTGACCACTTGATATGTGGCTACTGTAACTGAGGGACAGAAGTTTGAATGTTTAATTTTAATAGCCACACATGGCTACCGTATTGGACAGTGTGATTCTAGAGTTGGAATTTGCACAGTGCAGTGACATGATCAGAATTACAGGATAGAAGGTGGATGGGAAGGGCAGAAGGAACCACCAAACAGAAGCAGGGAGCTTGGGCCAGCTTGGGCTGGTGGAAGGAAGTGGAGGGGCACAGAGCAGGCAGAATCAACCAGCCTTGGTGGTAATCAAGGTGTGGGGTGTGGATGGGTATAGTCAAGGGTGATGCCCAGTCTTCTGATCTTGGGACCCAGGTGGAAGGGCACTTATGTGGGAAACACGTTGAGTCCAGGGTTGTCTTTGTTGGCTTGTGGTGGAATGCTCTAATGGCCAGGTTTGATTGGCTGCAGGGCAGGGAGGCTGGATCTGATTGGGCAGGGGGGAGGTCACGTGGGCTGCATTCAGCGATCTGGGAGGTGGCAGGTCATGGACCTGTGTGTGCCTGAGCGCTTCCAATCCCATAATCCTCTGGTGTGCCTAATGCACATTTCTGGTCCAGCCCTGGACCTGCTCAACCAGATTCCCACAGGATGGGCATCTCTAATTGATTCTGATGCTCAAGAATATACAGATGATATCACTTACATGTGGAATCTAAAAAAAGGGGGGGTACCAAACGAATGTATCTACAAAACAGAAATAGAGTAACGGATGTAGAAAACAAACATGGTTACCAGGGGTGAGGGAGTGGGGATAAATTGGAAAATTGGGATTGACATATACATACTACATATATAAATATAAATACTATCATAAATAGGGCTTTCCTGGTGGCTCAGATGGTAAAGAAGCCGCCTGCAATGCGGGAGACCTGGGTTCAAACCCTGGGTTGGGAAGATGCGTGGGAGAAGGAAATAGCAACCCACTCCAGTGTTCTTTCCTGGAGGATTCCATGGGCAGAGGAGCCTGGTGGGCTACAGTCCATGGAGTTACAAAGAGTCAGACACGACTGAGCGACTTTCACTCACTCGTGTATAAAATAGATAACTAATAAGGACCTACTCTTTAGCACAGTGAACTCTACTTAATACTCTGTAATGGCCTATATGGTAAAAGAATCTAAAGAAGAGTGGATATATGTATTACTGATTCACTTTAATGAACACTTGAAGCTAACACAACATTGTAAATCAACTATCTTCAGTTCAGTCACTCAGTTGTGTCCGACTCTTTGTGACCCCATGGACTGAAGCATGCCAGGCTTCCCTGTCCATCACCAACTTCTGGGCTTGCTCAAAGTCATGTCCATTGAGTCGGTGATGCCATCCAACCATCTCATCCTCTGTCGCCCCCTTCTTCACCTGCCTTCAGTCTTTTCCAGCATCAGGGTCTTTCCCAATGAGTCAGTTCTTCACATCAGGTGGCCAAAGTATTGAAGCTTCAGCTTTAGTATCAGTCCTTCCAATGAATATTCAGGACTGATTTCCTTTAGGATTGACTAAAACTCAGCTACAATTAAAAAAAAAAGAATATAGAGATAGCTCTAAATCATGAGCATAAATAAAATCACCCAGATAGCAGGATGTAGAAGGGGGTTCTTAACTGGAACCTGTGGATGGGCTTCACACGGTCCAGGAACCCTCTGGAAACTATTATCCAAGTTTCACATGTTTGTTGCTTTAAGAAAAGGACTCAGACTTTAATTATATTATCAAATGGGCCCATGATCCAAACAAGTTAAGGCTCACTAGTATCAGGTGAGAATGGTTATTTGTAAATTCCATGTTAAAATGGATTCCCGGTTGACTTTGAAGGGAGGTGAGATTATGGAAGGGGCCCTGTAGCAGGAGTCTGGGACTTCAGGGATACATCTTCCTTTATTGCTTGCTGACTTTGCGATTCTGGACAGTGTTCATATTGCCTTGTTAAGCTGCCATTGACCCATCTGTGAAAAGAGGGTACTTGTACCTACCTGACTTCCCTATGTGATTGCTCTACGGTTTGTTCAGTACATATTTATCCAGCATCTGTGTACAGGTGCTGACTAAGCCCTGGGGATAGAGACTTGGTCCCTTCCCTTCTTGTCCCTGGTTCCAGGTCAGTGAAGTGCAGTGTGGTGGGGAGAGCACCTTGCTGAATCAGTGAAGGATGTGACTCTCTGTAGCACACGTGGGCAGGTAGAGGAAATGTTATTAATAGTGATGCTGTGTGTATTTTTCCCCAGTGGGCTGCTTTTTTTTCTTTTCTTTTTTACTTTTTTTAGTGTGGAAAAAAACCCACAACATAAAATTTACCATTTTTGAATGTTCAGTACTGTTAAATATATTTATGTTGTCGTAAAACGGATCTCCTGGACTTTTTCATCTACAGATCTGAGACTCTTTCCCCTTCAATACCAACTCTCTATTCCCTCCTCCCCCCAACCCCTTCTTTCTGTCTTTCTGAATTTGACAACTTAATTTTTTTTTTTTTTTTTTTTTTTTTTGCTTTTTGGCTATGACTTGCAATGTTAGAGATCTTAGCTACCCCATCAGGGATCAAATCCACACCCTCTGCCATGGAAGCATGGAGTCTTTTTTTTTTTTTTTTTAATATATATTTATTTGGCTCCTCTGGGTCTTAGTTGTGGCATACAGGATCTTTAGTTGCAGCAAGTGAACTCTTAGTTGTGGCATGTAAGATCAAGTTCCCTGAGCAGGGATCCATCCCAGGCACCCTGCATTGGTAGCACAGAATCTTAGCCATTGGACTACCAGCAAAGTCCCTGAATTTAACAACTTTAGATACTTCATGTAAATAGAATCATAGAGAATATGTCTTTTTGTGGCTGGCTTATTTCACTTAACATAATGTCCTCAATGTTCACCATGTTCTATCATATGTCAATTTCCTTCCTTTTAAAGGCTGAAGAATATTTCATTGTGTGTACAGACCACACTTTGTTCATCCGTTCATCTGTCAGTGGACACTTTGGTTGCTTCCATGTTTTAGCTCTTGTAAATATTACTGCAGTGAACATGGATGTACAAATATCTCTTCAAGACCCTGCTTTCAGTTCTTGATAGATACCCAGAAATGGGCTTGTTGGGTCATATGGTAATTCTAGTTTTAACTTTTTGAGGAACTTTCATACTGTTTTCCATAACACTTAAAGGATTTTACAATCCCACCAGCAATGCACAAGTTTCCAATTTCTCTACATCCTCACCAGCAATTTTTTAAATTTTTATTTATTTATTTTCAGAGAAACCATCTTGATGGATGTGAGCTGGTATCTTATAGATTTGACTGCCTTTCCCTAATGATTAGTGATGTTGAGCTTCTTCCTGTGTGCATATTTGCCACTTGCATATCATGTTAGGAGAAATGTCCATCCAAAGTCATTTGCCTGTTTTTTAATGGGTTATTGGATTTTTTTTTTTTGTTGTCCAGTGGTTGGAATTTTTTAATATATTCTGGATATTAAGCCCTTATGAAATGTATGATTTGCAAATGTTTTCTCCCATTTCACTGGTTACCTTTCCAACCTATCGATGGTGTCCTTCAGTGAACAAAAGTTGTTAAATTTTATGTAGCTCCATTTATGATGTTTACTTTTGCTGTCTTTGCTTTTGCTATCATGTGTGTGTGGTATGTTTTTACTGAAATGCTCACATATCATAAACTAACAGTTTATACAATCCAGTGTGGTTTCTGGTATATCCACAAGGTTGTGCAGTCATCCTCACTGTCTCGTCCCAGGATTTTTCATCACCCTGGATGGGAGTCCTGGACCCTTCAAGCAGTCACTTCCCATTTCTCCCCTCCCCCAGCCCCTGGAAACCACTAATCTACTTTCCATCCCTTTGAATTTGCTTACTTTGGACACTTCATGTAAATGGGATCATACAGAATGTGGCTTTTTATCTGGCATCTTTCACTGAGCATCGTGTTTTCAAGGTTCATCCATGTTTTGGCATGCCCTTCACTGCTTTTTATGGCTGAATCATATTTCATTGTCTGGCTACAGTACATTTTCTGTATCCTTCGTCAGTTGTTGGGCATTTGAGTTGTTTCTGCTCTCTTGGTTCTTATGAATAATTCACGTGGGAACATTCACGTGGGCCCCTTCTGGGTGCCTCAGCAGTAAAGAATCTGCCTGCCAACACAGGAGATGCGGATTCGAGCCCTGGGTCAGGAAGATCCCCTGGAGGAGGAAATTGCAACCCACTCCAGTATTCTTGCCTGCAGAATCCCATGGACAGAGGAGCCCGGAAGGCTGCAGTCCAAGGGGTCATAAAGAGTTGGACACGACTGAGTGTGCACACATGCACGCACGCACACACATATGAACGTTCAGGTACACGTTTATGTTTGAATATATGTTTTCAGTTCTCTTGGGCAACAACCTAGAAGCCAAACGGCTTGGCCAAATGATAACTATGTTTTAGCCATGCTGTGTTGCAGACCAACTTTTAGTGAGTATTCTGGGCTGCCAGCAGCCTTGAGGAGCAGGAGGAGCCTGGACTCAAGTTCAGACAGACCCAGGATTGGGTCCTGGCTCCACCATTCCCCAGCCAACCAACTGTGGTTGTGGGTTTGACTTGGCAGACAGCCTCACAAGATGCAAATGGGCTTTCATATATGGTGGCGAAGAGATAAAGAATTTGCCTGCCAATGCAGGAGATACAAGAGACATGGGTTTGAGCCCTGTGTCAGGAAGATCCCCTGAAGTAGGAAATGGCAACCCACTCCAGTATTCTTGCCTGGAATATTCCACGGACAGAGGAGCCTGGAGGGCTACAGTCCATGGGGTCACAAAGAGTCTGACACAACCGAGTGTGCGCGCGCACATACACACACACACATACATATACTTGTTTACTTGGTTCTCTAGAAGGAAACAAATCAGAGACAGAGTATCTTCATCTCATTGAGGGACTCTGCAGCTCCCTCCTATTTTCTCATCTGTAAAATGGGGATGAGGTTAGCTCCATCACAGGTTGTGTAAGGAGAACTCAATTGGGTGAAGAAAGTATAACATGTAACGAGGCCAGCAGGACCACTGACATCTTGTGTGTCCTTCATAAATGGTACCTATTCTCTGATCATAAGTGTGACTTTGGTGTCCTGACTCTGGGCGGGGCTGGGGTGGAGCCAGGTCCTCGGTTGCAATAGGATGTCACACTGGGATTGTCCCTGGAGCTGGGGACTGTCCCTCGGATGGAGAGTTTGGTTTATGCTTTCAAAGCACTGTCTTCACAAAATTCATTTGGACCCAAACGTTGTGACTTCCAATGGATTCCCATCTGAAATGGGATGATGTCCTCTTGCTCCAGGCAGAGTTATTAGGTCTGAGGGTGGTCTCAGTTGTCAGGGCTGGTTTGCTGGTGAGGTTTGGTCAGTGTTCCATGGTTGGTCCTTGTTCAGCCCAGAGGCCCTTAAATTGAGGGGAATACCACCAGTGGTCTCAGGCACCACCAGGAGTCACCTGTTGGTGGGACTGGGACCCAAGGCAGAAATCACGTGGAATCAAAATCCGTGCCTAGCCTGTCAAGTAGGATAATGTTTTGCTTTTCAAAAAGTGTCCCACTGTCTGTGCATCTTTCCATGATAGACACGCAAAGCTGTTCCTCAAAATGAGCTCCAGATGAAATTCTTGGCTGCTTTTTAGGGGAAGTTAGATTGAAAAATAATAGCACACACTCACTATACGTGGGCACTGTTCTCAGTGTTTTACTCATAATATGCATTTAAGCTGTATTACAAATCTATGAGGGCTTCCCTGGTGGCTCAGGTGGGAAAGAATCTGTCTGCAATGCAGGAGACCCAGGTTCGATCCTTGGGTCGGGAAGATCCCCTGGAGAAGGAAATGGCAACCCACTCCACTATTCCTACCTGGTGAATTCCATGGACAGAGGAGCCTGGTGGGCTACAGTCCATAGGGGTCGCAAAGAGTTGGATATGAATGAGCAACTTTCACTTTTTCACAAACCTATGAAGTTGATACTGTGATTTTTTAAAAAAATTAATTTCAAGATGAAAGAAATTGCAGGAAAGAGTTGAGGGGTTGGCCCGAGATCACACAGCGGTGCAGCTGCAAGGTGGGGATTTGAACCATTAGATCTGGCTCTGGAGTGGCATCTTAGGTTAGACTGTGTTTTGGGGAGCAGGTGTTTAGGCAGGTGGGAGTCCTTGGGGGACAGGCACTGTCCTGGGATCGGTAGTCTCAGGCCTTCTGTTGTCTGCTTCCTCCGGGGAGTGCTTCATATTTTCCTTGTGGAGATGAGAGTGTGGAATTGCCCCTGGTTTGCAGAGCAGGCTTTCTCAGCCCTGATACATGTGTGTGCTCAGTCACTCAACCGTGTCTTGCGACCCTGTGGACTGTAGCCTGCAGGCTTCTCTGTGCATGAGATTTTCCAGGCAAGAACACTGGAGTGGGTACTTGGGACTGGCTAGTTCTTTGTGGGGGCTGCCCTGTGTGCCGCAGGACTTTAGCAGCCTCCCTGGACTCTACCCACTTGGTGCCAGTAACGCTGCCCCCCGCCCCCAGTTGTGAGAAGCAAAGAGGACTCCAGACTCTGCCAAGCGATGTGCCCTTGGGGCAGCCTTGGGGCAGAATCGCCCCTGGCTGAGAACGCAGTTTAGATTATTCTCTTGCTCTCTCTGGGGTTTGGATTTAGAGAAATTAAACTTGCATTTAAGGGGACTCAGAGCATGCTTGAGACCTCTGTGTTTGACATTGGCCCATGAGAAGCCGATGGTGTGGCAGTGCAAGGAGGGAAGGGGGCAGGTGATGGTACAGATACGCCTCAGTGGCTGTCCATTATTCCCAGAAATCGACACAGGGACATCTCTGATGGTTCCACACTCATCGTGCTACAACACACAGATGAGAAGGATAATTTTGTTATTTCTTTGTTGTGAGAAATATTGCCTCAAAAAGTGAGGACCCCTCACCCTGTGACTTTGTGTGACAAATCACGCTGCCCGTCCCCACTCTAAAAATCTAGAAATAATGACACATAAGCAGGTCTCACAAAAGGCTGATTGTTTAATTTTAAGGAAGGTTCACGATTACCAAGGAAAATAACCCACAGAATCAAGGAACTAGACAAATTTCAGTTCTCTTTGATTAGGACACGGAATTACATGTTTTGAAATTAACCCCTTATGTCTCCATCTTCTTTAGTTCCCCTTCTTTATATTTCTTGTTAACATGAAATTGATTTCATAAGCAATGTCAACAATACAGTCACCCAAGGGACATTTTTCCTGAACCATCATAACTCACACAATTGAGGAAGGCATCGGGGACCAGAAGGAGGTGGTGGTCAGACGTTGGTTCCTTGATGTTCCAAGCTTGACAATGTGGACCAGGAGTGTTCAACTCGTCATTCATTTATTCCAGGGTTGACACTATTGACATTTGGGGCTGAACATTGTTTGTTGCAGGGACTGTCCTGTGCACGCTAGGATGTTTAGCAGCATCCCTGGCCTCTACCCACTAGATTCCAGAAGCAGTCCCTTAGTTGCAGCAACCAAAAACATTTCCAGACGCTGCTGGCGAGGGACCCCAAATCACCTCCCAGTTGAGAGCCACTGATTTATTCTTTCACTCACTCATTTAATTCGTTAAGTCAAGAACACCTTTCAAGGACCTTCGTGTGCCTAGCACTGTTCTAAGGACCGCAGAGAGACTAGATGGGCATGGTCCCTGTCCTAATGGACCTGACATTTTAATTGGGAAGAGACAGTGAACGTATCAGCAAATATCTAAACAAAGTGACATCAGAGGGTGGTAAGTGCCATGAGAAGAGGGGGCCAGGTCCAGGGGGCCCATTTAGATTCTAGAGGGCTCAGAGAAGGCCTGAGAAGGTGCCTTTGGACTGAGACCAAAATGTGGAGAAGGAGCCAGGCGTGGGAAGATGCACAAGAAGAGACTTCTGACGGAGGGAACAGCAAGTGCAAAGGCCCTGGGGTGGGAGGATAGTCTAGGGATTGTTGGAACCAGACCAGGGTGTAGCAAGTGGGGAAGTGGGAGGAGGAGGCAGTTGGAGATTTGTTAGGGCTTTGAAAATTCTGATGGCAAATAGGAATTGCTCTGCTTTGATGGGCAGTCTTTGGAGGGATTTGAGCAGGGGAGAGGCATGGTCTGGCTGACCCTTGAGAATGCTCCCGGTGGCTGTCAAGTGGCCTGTAGGGCAAGAATGGGAGCAGAGAGATGTTAGGAGGCTGGTGAAGGGGCCAGGGTGAAAGATGCTGCCGGCCCGGACTGGCTGGACTCCAGGGACACACATGGGAACTTGGCTTAAATTGACCTTTGTCCCAATTCTGCCACCTGCTGGGACTTCTGCGATTGGACAGAGAAGGGTGAAGGCAGCAGGTCCCAGACGCCTGTCACTGGGCTTGCATTCCCAAGGGATCTCAGCAAACAAAGGACCAAGACTTCAGGGCCTCCATCCCCAAAGATGCTGAGTCAGTAGGTGTTGAGATGGGTGGGACAGGCTTCTGCAATGTGATTCTGCTCTGAGCGACTTGGTATATTTTTCTAGGTTGTCTATTTCTGGATTAAGTAGGGAGTGGTGTGTGTGTGTGCATGCGTGTGTGTTCACATTCATTATAGTATGGGTAGGTATTGATAACGGGCTTCCCTGGTGGCTTAGTGGTAAAGAATCCACCTGCAATGTGGGAGATGTGGGTTCAATCCTTCGGTTGAGAAGACCCCCTGGAGAAGGAAATGGCCACCCACTCCAGTATTCTTGCCTGGGAAATCCCATGGGATCCTCAGCCTGGTGGGCTACAGTCCATGGGGTCGCAACGGAGTTGGACATGACTGAGCGACTAAGCAACAACAGCAGGTGTTGACGCAAGGCTCAGCCACATATTCTGGCAAGTGATGCTGTTGACATCTCCTTAACCAAGACTGGCTCAATAACTTCGGGTTGGAATCCAAGGGGAATGGCCTGGGGCTGGCCCTACTCCAGCCTGAAAGAAATTCTCTTCACACAGGGGCTCAGCCTTGGGTGTTCCATAGCCAATGACTCACTCCTCACTCATTACGGGAGTAAGGAGGCTTTCAGAATGACTCAGAAACAGCCACAGATTGTGTTAATGGATCCTCACATTTTCCCTAGCATTGCAATACAGATGTCTCTCTCCTTAGGATAGTAAAACACTTTACAAAGTGCAAAGGAACAGTCAGTCAACTGACTCCAAGCCTCTGACATACTCTCTCTCTTGGACCAGGAATAATGATGAAGAGTCGCTCAGTTGTGACCAGCTCTTTGCGACCCCCTGGATTGTAGCCCGCCAGGCTCCTCTGTCCATGGAATTCTCCAGGCCAGAATACTGGAGTGGGTAGCCATGCCCTCCTCTAGGGGATCTTCCCAACCCAGGGATCAAACTCAGGTCTCCCACATTGCAGGTGGATTCTTTACCAGCTAAGCCACAAGGGAAGACCAAGAATACTGGAGTGGGTAGCCTATCCCTTCTCCAGGGGATCTTCCCAACTCAGGAATCAGACTGGGGTCTCCTGCATTGCAGGCAGATTCTTTACCAGCTGAGCTACAAGTTCTTCCATCAGGGGCTTCCAATGCCTGGTTGTCCATTCACAGCAGCTGCTTGTGAGTGAATGTGTTGTGGGCTGCAGCGTGGTGACATTCTAAGCACACTATCATTCCATCTCCATCTGTGAACTGAAGTAATCTAGAAAGAGAAACTCCCCCTCTTCAAATAAATTGCAGGATATACTATACAGAGAAAAGGCATAATAAATGCTCCATGCTTGCCCTTCATTTTTCCATTTTCCAAGTGATGAGTTTTGTTCCCCAGCATCCCCCATAAGTGACCACTGAAGGTTTTGCATAAGAATCACATGACTCATGGATTCAGACATTCTTATTGCTGTTCATGTTCTCCCATCTTTGGTCAATGGGAGCGTCTACCCGTTGGCCTCTGAGGTTTTGACCTCTCTGAGGTTTGGCTCTCAGAGTCTTTGACAGCTTCCTTGTGATCTGGGATGTTCCAATCCCATATTCATTTCTTATCATATTCATTTCTCCTTCTGTGCCTGGAGGCATCACTTCTCCAGGGAACTGTGGCTCCTTTGGAGAGCAGAGTTTAGAAGCCACAGTCTGGGTTTGTCTCCTGCACCAGCTCTCTGGCTCTGTGACCAGGGGGTGCATCGGGCAGTACTGATATTAACAGCATCTCTTAGTGGATGTATTCTGGGGAGTCACTGTTGTCACCAAGCATGTGTCCCCTTTCAGTTGCTCTGTGGGTCTCTGCGAGACAGCTGACAGGTGGGACAGTGATGAAACCTGGGCGGATTCTGCCTCTCAGAGCAGCTGCTAGCCTGTAGGGCACCTTTGTGCAAATCAGAAGAGATGACCCTTCCACCCTTCCTTGGGCAGATGGTTCCTCCAAGGCCTGCAGCTGGAGAGCTGAGCATGTGTAGGTTTGCAGCGGCATCACCTGCACAACTGGTTCTTTGCTCCAGGCCCGGGGCAATTCGCTTCAAGACCTCCTGAACTTCCAACCCCTTAACTGCAGAATGGCTTTCTGTCCCTTTCCAGCCTCGCTTATGTTCTCTGGGCGCATTTTTCCCCAGGCAGGTGTTGTGGGCTGACTTATATTCTTCCCAAGAGATATATGTGGACGTCCTCACCTCCAGGGCCTCAAAATGTGACCTCACTTGGCAATAGGGTCTTTGCAGATGTGGTTAGCTAAGATGAAGGCATCCTGGAGTAGGCTGGGGCCCTAGTCCCAAATGATTAGTGTCCTTGAAAGAAGGCAGCTTTGTGAAGACAGACACATGAGGGAGGCCACGCAACAACTCAGGCAGAGGTTGATGTGATGTAGATACAAGCCAAGGAACCCCAAGGGTGCCGGCTAAACGTCAGAAGATAGGAGAGGGGGCCTGGGATGGGTTTTCCCCTAGAGCCCCCAGAAGGAACCAAGCCTGCAGACACAGAGATTTTGGTGCTTGTTTTGCTTTGCTTTCTTTTTTTTGTTTTTTTTTTTTTTTTTTTTGAGCACAATGAAATGATAGGTTTTAAGACAACATGGTCTTGGTGTTACCCACTTTGCTGTGATTTGTTTTAGCAGCCCTGGGAAACAAATACAGCACTTTCCTGTATTCCCTGCTACTCTGAGGGTGGGCAATGGGCCAGCAGCATCAGCATCACCTGGGTGCTCATTAAAACCCAGGCTCTTGGGCCCCACTCAGACCTCCTGAATCAGAGTCTGCGTTTAACAAGTGAGCCAGGTGGTGGCGGTCCAGTGACCAAGACGCTGTGCTTTCACGGCTGAGGGCCTGGGCTCAGTCCCTGGTCAGGGAACTAAAATCCCACAAGCCTTGAAAAGGAAAAAAAAAAAAAAAAGCGAGAGATCCAGGTGGTGTGTATGTAGAAAAGCACTGCGTCATACAATAGTATAACAGGAATGATTAGCCACCAGGGCAAATGCAGAGTTATTTCTGATAATAGCGGGTATTGACCTCATTGCCCACCAGGCAGTATACTGAGTCCTTCTTTGCCTGTGATTCTCACGTAATCTTCCTGGCAGCTCCGTGCAGTTGGTACTTCTTACTCCAGGGAACACGATTCACACCAGCAATGACTGTATGACGCCTCCTGTGCAATTCAGCAGTCCTGACTCTTACCCCATTTTACAGATGAGAACACTGGTACTCACAGAGAGGTTAAGTCACTTACTCAAGGTCACACAGGTCCTCAGGGGTGGAGCTGAGGTTTGAATCTATGAATCTGTGTCTGAACTTGTACCCAGGACCCTCTCTACTCACCTCGCCTGCCCCCCAAAGGAGAGCCAATGAAGGCAGCGTCTCTCTTCCTCCCCACCCCAATTTCTTTTCCCTTTTAAATTGTAAAATAACACATCACATCAAATTGATCATTTTAACTGTTTGGGAGTGAATGATTTGGGTCTTCCCTGGTGGTCCAGTGGCTGAGTCGGAGCTCTGACTGTAGGAGGCCCGAGTTCCATCCTTGGTCAGGAAACTGGATCCCACATGCCACAAGGAAGGCGTGGCACAGCCAAATAAATAAATATTTAAAGAAAGCAATACAGTGATTGATTTGGTGGCATTTAGGATGTTGACAGTGCTATGCAGCCGTTCTAACTGTCTCATCCCAGAATAATTTCATCACCCCAAAAGGAAACCCCATAGCTATTAAACAGTCACTCTCTGTTCCCTGCAGCGTCCCCAGCCTCCAATAACCACTCACCTGCTTTCTGACTGTATGAGTTGGCCTATTCTGGACTTTTCACAAGAATGGAATCCTACAGTCTGGGACCTTTGATGCCTGACTTCTTTCACTTGGCATGTTTTCAAGGTACCACCATGTTGTTGCATGCATCAGTACTCCAATAATTTTTTCATTTTTTTTTCCTCAGTTGTGGTTAAATATGCATGACAAAAAAAACTACCATTTTAAACATCTCAAGTCAGTGGCAAGAAGTCTGTTCAGACTGTTGTGTCACCGTCACCACCAACCGCCTCTAGAACCCCTTCACCTTCCCACACAGAGAGCCTGTGTCTGTGAAGCAATCACTCCCCGTTTCCTCCTCCCTCCAGCCGCCGGGAGCCTATATTCTGCTTTCTGTCTGTAAATTTGCCTCTTCTGGGTAGCTTACTTAGAGAAATCTTGCAGTATCTATGTGTTTGCGTCTGGCCTCTTTCACTGAGCCAAAGGTTGTCGAGGTTTGCCCACACTGGAGCAGGTTTCAGCGCTTCATTCCTTTTCATGGCTGAGTGACACCCCATCGGACGGACAGTCCATTGATGGGACTTTTGGGCCGTTTCCGCCTCGTGGTGACTGTGAACGTTGCCTCCGTGAAACTTCGTGTGCAAGGTTTTGTTTGAAGACCTGTTTTCAGCTCTTCTGTGTTCCCATTTCATTTGAAAATGCTGGGTCTCTAAGGAATCTGGTCCATGGTTCGAGTAGTGGCGGGGAGTGGGCAGTAGCTAGGGTCCGTGGGCAGGAATCAGCCCTGGTGCCCCTCGAAGAGAATCGCGGGTCCCCACAGAGGGCCCAGCCAGGGCTGAGCGGCCAGGGGCCCGCTGACCCATCTCTGGGGGTTCCCTTTGCCCAGCATTTGCCGCTCCGCATACCCAGCTGATTGGAGAAGGCCATGGCAACCCACTCCAGTATTCTTGCCTGGAGAATCCCATGGACAGAGGAGCCTGGTGGGCTACAGTCCATGGGATCACAAGAGTCAGACACGACTTAGCGACTCAACCACTATACCCAGCTGATAAAGATGGGATGTCTCTTTAAAAAGAAATAAAGAACAGAAACTAGAGGGGAAATCTGTGGCCGCCAGAGGGAAGTCTGTTCTTTTATTCACTTCCATACTCAGACCTCTGTGGTGCTGACCTTTGAATTAAAGCTCTGAGCACTTAGCAACCAACATCTGTTGAGACATCCCAGCAGCCCCAGACCTGCCTTCCTGGCCCAGATGTTGGGCAAGGATGAGGATGTGCTGTCATCTGAAACAAGAAGTTGGAGTCTGAAGGGTGATGGCGCTAATGTTGCATCTAGAAAAGTCCGTCTAGCCCCTGTGGCTCACCCGCTGGGTTAGCAAGGCTTTTTTAAGTGTGGATTCCTTCCTCCGTCTTTGTCCTCATGACTGAGTTTACCTTGAAAATGGAACAAAGGAGGACTCCTGGATGGCAACGAGCATGCAGATCTCGTTAAAATGAAGATTTGGGCTCCGAAGGCCTGGGGTAGGCCACTGTTCCTGCATTGCTAACAAGCTCCGGGGCACGAGGGGAGGGGAACAGGTGGATATGGTCTTACTCGTCACTTTCTGGGGTCCCCTTCCCTGCCACATCTTCCTGGTGGCACACTGCTGTTAGCACGAGAGCTGCCTGACTCTAAGTGGGTGTCAGGGCTGAAGAAATATATAGTAGCATCCTGCTGCTTTTCAACAATGAAGAAAAAGCATCCAATGGAAAGCATCCAAAAAGATCATCACCAGACAAGACTTTTTCTCACTTTCTCCCGTTCTCAAAACTTTTGACCATGAATGAGTCAAACAATATGTAGAGTGATATTAACAACGTGCCCCACCTCTGGTCTGGCACTGTAGGTGTTTTTCCTCCTAGAAGCCTTGGCCATCTGCGGTTAAATGCTATTCTCCCATTTTCCAGATGAATAAACCGAGGCTCTGAGCAGTTTAGTGCCCTGTCCAGGACAAAGGACATAGCAAGGAGGGAGCGTGAGTGTGGATCAAAGCTTTCTGTCTTTCACTGTACTGACTGTCCAGTTAGGAGGTGGGTGGGCATTTTTACTCCATAGAGAGGGGTGGCCTTTCTTTTTTTGCAGAGGAACTGGTAAACCCAGAAGAAAGGACCTACTTTCTGGAGTTTTCCTCATGCATCCAGCTGTAGCAGCCAATTACTCAACTGGGGATTTTTAGGTCTGAATTTTTTTTTTTTTGACCACAGATGGCCCCCAGAATAGCAACCTATAGACCTTTTATTCTTTTTTCTCTGAAACGTGACTTGCCTCGATGCAAAGTCGAATCTACCTCTGATGATTTCTTTATTATTCTATTTTTTAATTTAGATTTACATAAAAGTACAGAGAACAATGCCCCTGATGTTCTCATTGCTCAGCTTCAGTCATGATCAACACGTGGCCAGACTATTTCATCTTTACCCCCGCCCACTCCCCGCCCCCAGCTTATTTTGGAGGAAATTCTAGACATCATCTCAGATGCTATTTTTGTAGCAAAGTAAAGGAGGGAGAAAAGATACTGTCTTTCCTCAGACCTTTGCCACAGTGGAAAGCAGAAGGCTTGTCAGAGTATTTGAAAGATGATAGCAGTATTTAAAATAGGATGTTTGATAAAGAATTAGTTTTCAAAGTATTTTAAACCAATAAAGGGCAACTTTTAAAGAGACTATTAAATTACTGCAGAATGGAGAATTAAATCAAACTTTTGCCCCCAATTTGAATGTGCTTTAGAAGTTTGTAGGGGACTTCCCTAGCGGTCCAGTGGTTAAGACTTCACCTTCCATTGCAGGGGGTGTGGGTTTGATTCCTGGTTGGGAAGCTGAGATCCCACACGGCTCTCACCCAAAAAACCAAAGCATGAAACAAGCAGTGTTATAACAAATTCAAAAAAGACTTAAAGAATGGCCTATATTAAAAAAAAAAATCTTTAAAAGAAAGGAAGTTTGCTGGGAAGGGGATGTGTGTGCCTGGGGTACATGGTCCTCTCCAGCCCCACCCCTGACTTTACTCTGGCTAGACAGAGCACCACCCCCAACCTGTGACCATTTTTAAGAGTGGTTTTAGGTTTACCAAAAAACTGAGCAAAAAGTACAGAGAGTTCCCCTGAGCCCCTCCCCACCCCAAAGTTCCCCCTATTGTTAACATCTTGCATTAATGTCATACATTTGCTGTGATGAACCAGTGCATTGTTAGCTGAAGTCCATAGCTTCCGTCAGGGTCCACCCTTGGTATTGTACCTTCCATTGTTGTTTCGTTGCTCAGCGTGTCTGACTCTTTGTGACCCCATGCACTGCCACACGCCAGGCTTCCTTGTCCTTCACCATCTCCCAGAGTTTGCTCAAACTCACGTTCGTTGAGTCAGTGATGCCTTGTATAGGCTTTGACAAATGTATAATGGCATGTATCCACCATGACAGTATCATACAGACCAGTTTCACTGCCCTAAACATCCCCTGGGCTCCAACTATTCATCCTCCTTGTCTCTAAACGCTGGCAACCATTGATCTTTTTTCCTGTCTCCGTAGCTGAGGCTTTTCCAAAATGTCATAGAGTTAGATCCATACAGTATGTAGTCTTTTCAGCCTGGCTTCTTTCCCCGTGTAGTGTGCATTAAGGTTTCTCCATGTCTTTTCATGGCTTGAGAGCTCATTTCTTTTTTGTGCCGAAAATACCATATTCCTTTGTGTGGATGTACCATGATGTATCCATCCACCTATTGAAGGACATCTTGGTGCTTCCAACTGGGGGCAGTTACGACTAAAGGGCTTCCCAGGTGGCAAAAAACCTGCCTGCCAGTGTGCAGGAGATGTAAGAGACACAGGTTTGCTCGCTGGGTTGGGTAGACCCCCTGGAGGAGGGCGTGGCAACCCTCTCCAGTATTCTTGCCCAGTTAGAGGAGCCTGGAGGGCTACGGTCCATGGGGCCGCAGAGTCAGACACGACTGAGTGATGAAGCAGCAGAGCAGCGTACATACAGTAAATCCCATTCATCCTAAATGTGCAGGTGGGTGAGTTTTTATATAGATGCACATGACGGATCAAGATGTGGGATGCCTCCAGCATCACAAGCCCTCTTGTGTGTCAGTCACTGCCCCTCTTACCTTCACTGCTCTGCCTTCTAGCACAATCCATTGTTTCTGCCAGTCGGGCAGCTCCTGCCCTATAGCTTTGGAAGTAGGCAGTGAAGTAGCGGGGAGAGGTCATTACTGGCAGTTTGATTCATTTTGGTTTGTCTTGAATGGAGCCTGATTTCATCATCAAATTCTTCCTGCCTATCTAGAGCAGGGATTGGCATGAGTTCTGGGTAAATATTTTCAGCTTTGCCAGAGAATGAGTGAGCATGGCTGGATTCCAATAAAACTTTATTTACAGAAACAGGAAGTGGGCCAGGTTTGGCCCTTCGGCGGGAGTTTCTGACTCCAGGGTGTTCTCATTCACTAAACCATGTCTGACTGTTTGCCACCCCATGGACTATAGCCCACCAGGCTCCTTTGCCCATGGAATTCTCCAGGCAAGAATATTGGAATGGGTTCCCATTTCCTACTCCAGAGGATCTTCCCAACCCAGGGATCGAACCCACATCTCTGGCATCCCCTCCCTGCACTGGCCAGCGTGTTCTTTATAACTGAGCCACCAGTGAAGCCCCCGAAGCAGGACAGAGCAGTGATTTTCCTTTGTAAAGTTCATGTCCAGTTGTTGTTGTTCAGTTGCCGAGTCGTGTCTGACTCTTTGTGACCCCATGGACTGCAGCATGCCAAGCTTCCCTGTCCCTCACCATCTCCTGGAGCTTGCCCAAGTTCATGTTCATTGAATCGGTGATGCCATCCAACTATCTCACCCTCTGTCGCCCTCTTCTCCTTCTGCCTTCAATTTTTCCCAGCACCAGGGTCTTTTCCAATGAGTTGGTTCTTTGCATCAGGTGGCCAAAGTATTGGAGTGTCAGCTTCAGCATCAGTCCTTCCAGTGAATATTTAGGGGTGATTTCCTTTAAGACTGACTGGTTGGATTTCCTTGCAGTTCAAGGGACTCTCAAGAGTCTTCTCCAGCACCACAACCTGAAAGAATCATGTCCAGGCCCCACTCCAAATCTAAATCCACATGTCATGGGACCAGGGCAGCCTTCTGAGCATTTTAAGACATCCTCAGGTAACTTTCAAGCACATACCATGCAAACCTACTGGATTTCCCTCCACAGGGGGAGACAAGATGTCTGCTGGGCCCAGAACTGTGAAAGTGGCTTTGAATTTAAACAAAAGCCCAGTTAGACCCTTCTGACCTTGACTTAAGTAATTTTATTTTCCCTTTCACCACCTATCATTCTCTCCTCCTCCTCCTCTTGAGATAACAGGCTTCTGTCCTGGAGTGGAGGGGGCAGGATGGATACTGATCAGAAAATACTTCTGTAAAAGCAGTAAAGAGCACACCTGCCAATGCAGGAGATGTGGATTTGATCCCTGGGTTGGGAAGATCCCCTGGAAGAGGGCATGACGACCCACTCCAGTATTCTTTCTGGAAAATCCCATGGACAGAGGAGCCTAGTGGACTGCAGTCCATGGAGTCACAAAGAGTCGAACAGGACAGACCACACAAAGTTGAGGATGAGGAAGTTTCCTTGGTGAAAGTGGAGGGGCTGGGGCATTATGGGGGACATTAGGAGTCTTGGGGGATCCCTGCAGAGATGAAAAGTCAGCCCCTGGGGAGTGAGAGAAAGTTGTGGTCAGAGGGGGAATTTTACAGTTTGGCTTCTTGGACGTGTAATGGTTTTGAGCACGTGTGGGATTGTCAGCTGTTCACAATGACAGGATGGTGTGTGTTTCAGGCACTGAATACCTGCCACCTTCACTTGATCTTTTTAAGCGAATAATCTTGGCAGGGGCTCCCGTGGGCCCTTCCATTTTACAGAAACAGAGACTGAGGCTATGAGAAGTTCTGTAGCTTAGGGACGGCTGCGGAGCTGCTCAGAGGTTGGAGCCAGGATTTGGACCTTGGCGGTCGGGCACCTCCGTGCTGTTTGCCTCTCAAGGCACGGCCATCAGGTGGGTGCCTGGGACGAGGGAGTTGGGAGCTGGTGGCGTTGAGAGCTGGAGGTAACTGTTGGCTCATGTGTGCTCCAAGGCTGAAGAGGTGGCCAGAGAGAAGGCTGAGGGCACAGGGGACCCCATATCAGGGAAGGGTGGGCAGGCTCAAACCATGGCCTTCCAAACTCTCAGAATTAGAAAGCTGATCTCTGAGCTCACATTCGTGTTAGCGGAGGGAGAGGGGTGGGCGGGGGCCCAGGCTAGGCAGACTGCAGGGAGATGGGGTGAGGGTTTGGAGGGTTGTCCAGGGAACAGCCCACATAAAACAGGATTAAAGCATTATTTGAAAGTACAACAGGCGTCCTTTTCTGCTTGCTTTGGGCTTGGTTTGGATACTTAAAACAACAGCAGCAACAACAATAATGATCTCATCCCTTCAAGTTAAGGAAATAGTCAGTTAACCAGAACTCAATTAAATAAGCAGAACCTTCCAACAAGTGGAATTTTTTCTGCATTTTATTTCAGGAAACCACAGTCAGAAAAAGAAAAACAGTGGGTGGGCAGGGGATTTATTCGAAGGCATAACTTCCAGGTTTCGCCCTGGATTAGTGAACACTTGGGCCTCTGTACACCTTTTAAGTCTGTATTTTCTACAAAAAAGACAGATGTTCCCAGTAAGCCTGAAGGGACTGGATTACAAGGTTCAACACAACAAATATTTGCTGAGAATCTTAAAGCCAGGTGCTCTTGGGGATATAAAAATGGTCTCTGCCCTCAAAGGACATTGGAAAAGGATACATTTATCTTTGGGTGAAGGGCTTCCCAGGTGGCTCAGTGGTAAAGAATCTGCCTCCAAGCAGGAGACTCGGGTTTGATCCCTGGGTTGGGAAGATCCCCTGGAGGAGGAAATGGCAACCCACTCCAGCATTCTTTTTTTTTTTTTTTTTTTAATAATTTTATCTATTTATGGCTGTGCAGGGTCTTCATTGGTGCACGAGTGTTTTCTCTAGTTGCGGAGAGTGGGGGCTACTCTTTGTCACAGGCCCTAAAGCATGCAGATTTCAGTAGTTGTGGCACATGGGCTTAGTTGCTCCGCAGCGTGTGGAATCTTCCTGGACCGGGGATCGAACATGTGTCCTCTGCATTGGCAGGCGTTTTCTTATCCACTGCAACACCTGGGAAGTACCCACTCCAGCATTCTTGCCTGGGACATTCCATGGACAGAGGAGCTTGGCGGGCTACAGTCCATGGAGTTGCTACGGTCCATGGAGTTGATAGGATTTAGCAACTGAGCATGCAATGCATGCATCTTTGGGTGAAGGGGGCGAAATTATGTTAAGACAATTAAATCCTCAATAATGTGTAAGGCAAAAAGAGGTATCAGAGAGAGGGGGACTTCCCTGGCGATCTAGTGGTTAAGACTCTGTTTTCACTGCAGGGGGCACAGGTTTGATCCCGGTTCAGGGAATCAAGGACCCACATGCCATGTGGCGTGATCAAAAAAAAAACAGTGTAAGAGATTCCCCAGAGTCTTGTCTTCTGGAACAATCAGGTTTGGAAGTGCCATGAGATCACATCTAATTCTTAAATGCCACTGGTTCGGTTGCCATGAGAGCTCGGCATCTGAAAGGCACAGGTGAGAACCTTCTGGAGAACAGCTGGCCTTGGGCACAGCCCCTTCTTCCTTTGCAAGAGGTGGAGTAAGTGCAGAGGTCATTACACACCCTCCATCTGAAGCTTAGCTGACATCCCCGTGGGAGTCAGGAGCCCACTGTGCTACAGGAGCCTCCAGGGTGCTCACCCTGACCACCTTCCTTCTCAGAGATCAAGTAGGCTCAGCCCCCGAAGGCCTGCTGGCTGCCTTTAGATGTGGCAGGTTGGAGGCTCCCAGGCCCTGTGAAACACAGCCTGCAGCATTTTGTTGACATAATTAGTGGCCATCATTTAAAAATCAGATTTCCCACAAAAGGTCTAGGTTTCTAGCTTCCTGCAAAGATATCAGATCTGGCAATACTGGGTTAGTTTGCTAGTGTCAAGTTGCCTGCCCTCTCTCCCCAGCAATGAATTGCTACCTGTCATGGGGCAGAAAACTAAGATCATGGCATCCAGTCCCATCACTTCATGGCAAATAGATGGAGAAACAGTGGCTGACTTTATTTTTCTGGGCTCCAAAATCACTGCAGATGGTGACTGCAGCCATGAAATTAAAAGATGCTTACTCCTTGGAAGAAAAGTTATGACCAACCTAGACAGCATATTAAAAAGCAGAGACATTACTTTGTCAACAAAGGTCCATCTAGTCAAGGTTATAGTTTTTCCAGAGATCATGTATGGATGTGAGAGTTGGACTATAAAGAAAGCTGAGCACCGAGGAATTGATGCTTTTGAACTGTGGTGTTGGAGAAGACTCTTGAGAGTCCCTTGGCCTGCAAGGAGATCCAACCAGTCCATCCTAAAGGAGATCAATCCTGAGTGTTCATTGGAAGGACTGATGCTGAAGCTAAAACTCCAATACTTTAGCCACCTGATGCGAAGAACTGACTCATTTGAAAAGACCCTGATGCTGGGAAAGATTGAAGGCAGGAGGAGAAGGGGACGACAAAGGATGAGATGGGTGGATAGTCTCACCGACTCAATGGACATGAGTTTGAGTAAACTCCGGGGAGTTGGTGATGGATAGGGAGACCTGGTGTGCTGCGGTCCATGGGGTCACAAAGAGTCAGACACGACTGAGTGACTGAACTGAATTGGGCTTGCAGGATCGATTTCTTTTCTTTTTTTTTTTAATTTATTTTATTGAAGTAGAGTTGATTTACAATATTGTGTTAGTTTCCGCTGTATAACAAAGTGATTCAGTTATACATGTATATACATTCTTTTTGGTATTCTTTTTGATTAGGTTTATTTCAGGATATTGACTATAGTTCCCTGCATACAGGAGGACCATGCTGTTGATCCATCCTCTATATATAATACTTTGCATCGGCTAATGCATCCCTCAGTCCATCCCTCCCCCACCCCTTGCCCTTGCACACGGCCTGCTTTCTGGCTCCAGGGTTAAAATTCTGCTTGTCACCAGCACCAGTGGTTTGGACCCGGACATGCCCACGTGGCCCCCGCTGATGTGAGGCTTCTGAACCCATGGGCTGCATGTGACCAAGCAGCTCAGTTACTGACGGAATAACCCAACATTTCCCTTTGGGGAACTGGTCATTGTTGCTGCTAGATAGGAAGGCAGTGATCAGTGTCACAATACATTTCAAAGGTGACGCAGTTTCAAAGAGGGCAAGTGATATTTGGAGTCATATTATGGGAAAGTACTGGATTCTTCGAGGGTGGGAAAAATGTTGGTGTGATGAGGACTATTTCGAGTCTTCTAGGCAAGTGATGCTTTATCTGAGCTGTGCCCTGGTGGAGTCTGGGTTGAAACGCACAGAGAACATGTGGGTCGTGGAAACCACAGAGCACGTTTGGCCACTGTCCTGGGGGCCCTGGTCTGAGCGGGCTTCTGGGTTCTTTCCTAGGCACCCAGTGGCCACATTTTTCCACCTGTTTTTTCGCGTGAGTGCCATCATCACCTACGTGGGCTGTGACTGGTTCAGCAAGAGCTTCGTGGGCTGTTTTGTCACTGTGCTTCTCCTCCTGTCCTTTGACTTCTGGTCTGTGAAGGTAAGCCCCGGCTCCCCACAACCTGTGACTCCCTCTCTCCGGAAACACGGGGCTGCGTTTCTAGCCACTCACTGACCCTTATGCGGACTTAAGAATACTAAGCCAACATCACTTAAAATCAGAGGAAAAAAGTACATCGCATAGTTGAGTAAATGGCTTCTGGGTGGCCACTGTCATGCCTGCAGACACGTACTATGTGAGGGAGACAACTCCATAGGGTTTTGGGTTTTTTGTAAATTTCATATATCATATTATAAATAATGTATTTTAAAATTCTATAAATAGGAATACATATATGTATATATGATATATATGTGTGTATGATGGGGAGTCTCTTTTTTTGTGAATGGAACTTAATTTTAAAAAGTTTTTATTGGATATAGTTGATTTACAATGTTGTGTCAGTTTCCAACATACAGCAAAGTGAATTAGTTATACGTACATCTGCTCTTGTTAGATTCTTTTCCCATGTAAGTCATTCCAGAGTATTGAGTGAAGTTCCCTGAGCTACACTGTAGGTACTTAGTAGTTATCTGTTTTATATATGGGTTCCCCTGATAGCTCAGTTGGTAAAGAATATGCCTACAATGCAGGAGACCCTGGTTCCATTCCTAAGTCAGGATAATCTGCTGGAGAAGGGATAAAATACATGTATTTTACATATAGTAGTATGTATACGTCAATCCCAATCTCCTAATTTATCACTCCCCCACTTTGCCCCCCCAGTAACCATAAGATTATTTTCTTATCTATAACTCTAATTCTGTTTTGTCAATAAGTTCATTTGCATCATTTTTTAGATTCCACATATAAGTCACATCGTATCTATCCTCTGTCTGACTTACTTCACTCACTGCAAGAATCTCTAGGCCCATCCATGTTGCTGCCATGGCATTATTTCATTCCTTTTCATGTCTGAGTGATACGCCATTTTATATATGTAGCACATCTTCCTTACCCATCCTGTGTCAATGGACAGGCAGGCTGCCTTTTAAGGTAAGCTTAGTTAAGAATTACAGACCTCAAAACTGATTTCGAGAAAGCCCCATTCTTCAGTCCCCCTCTCCTCAGGTTCGACATGAATGGGTCACTTTTATTCATCCAGGAAAAGATGAGGCCTCTTTCTTGACCCGTGATCTGCTTATGAGCATCCTGTCCACTTTTCTCAGAATGTAACTGGACGACTCATGGTGGGCCTTCGCTGGTGGAACCAGATCGATGAAGATGGGAAAAGCCACTGGATTTTTGAAGCCAGAAAGGTATCTTCCAGTACTTGTCAAGCTAGAGCCGAGGAAATGGCCGTGGAAAGCCCCTGTGGGTTCCTTCTGAGCTCTGCATGATCTGATCCCTCCCGGACACAAGGCCCATGGCGGCTGGTGCCCGTTCAGAGCCCCCACTGGCAGAAGCACGTGTGATATTAACGAAAATCAGAGCGCGCTCCTTTGGGACCGTTTCTGCGAGTTGTGCATCCGAATCTCTTTCTTGCTGCAGGTCTCTCCAGACACGGTGGCTGCCACGGAGGCGGAAGCGCGGGTCTTCTGGCTCGGCCTCATTGTCTGTCCCATGATTTGGATCGTGTTCTTTTTTAGCTCCTTATTTTCCTTGAAGCTCAAGTGGCTGGTAAGGCAACACTCGCTCGGATGTTGGTACAGAACCGGTGGTTGCAGAAGTGGGTTTGTGTTCTTGATTGAGCGATCAATGGATTGAAATAGTTTTATTGAGAAAGAATTCACACACCAGGCAGTGCACACATTTTGTGTGTATGATTCAGGAGCTTCCCACGTGGCTCAGTGGTAAAGAACCCACCTGCCACGCAGGAGACAGGTTCGATCCCTGGGTCAGGAAGCTCCCCGGAGGAGGAAAGGGCAACCTACTCCAGTATTCTTGCCTGGGAAATCCCATGGACAGAGAAGCCTCGAGGGCTACAGTCAGCGAAAAAGCAAAAGTCGCTCTGTTGTGTCCGATTCTTTGCGACCCCGTGGGCTGTATAGTGGGGTCGCAAAGAGTTGGACATGATTGAGCAACTGAACAACAGCAAGTCTGTTCTCAGGATTGGGCAGCCAGCACCGCAGTCAGTTTTAGGAAATTTTTATCACCCCAGGAGATCCTGAGCCCTTTAGCCATGACCCTCCCCGTGCCTCTGTTCCCCTAGCCCCTGTTTGTGAAAGAGTCGCTCAGTCATGACCAACTCTTCATGATCCCATGGACTGTAGCCTGCCAGGCTCCTTTGTCCATGGAATTCTCCAGGCAAGAATACTGGAGTGGGTAGCCGTTCCTTTCTCCAGAGGATCTTCCCAACCCAGGAATCGAACCAGGGTCTCCTGCATTGCAGGCAGATTCTTTACCAGCTGAGTTACCAGGGAAACCCCACACTGCCCCTGTTCCCTGCCCTCCTCCATCCCAGCCCCCTGCCACTCACGAATTTATGTTTCTGTAGATTTGGCTCTCTGGACATTTTCTATAAAAGAATCATACAATACATGGTCTTGTGTGACTCGGTTCTTTGACTTAACAATGTTTTCAGGATTTATCCCTGTTGCAGCAGGTACCAGTACCACTTTCCTTTTTATGACTGAATACTGTTCCCTAATCTGTACGGACCACGTTTTGTTTATCTGTTCATCCGCTGATGGACATTTGGTGGTTTCCACCTTCTGGTCCATATGAATAATGCTGCTGAGAGGTATTTCTAGAAAAAGTAGATGACATCCTAGCTTGGATAGGTAGGAAACTTGCCTCAGTAGGAATAAGCCAGCCTCAGGATTCTGGAGTTTTATTTCTGAGTTACAACACTGCTTTGCCATGACCTAGCTCATTCCACAAGGAGACAAAATATTCATAGACGGTATGAGCCACAGCGTAACTGAGTGTGGGCTCTGGAGTCTGGGTCCTGGCTCAGTCTCATTCCAGCTCTGGGACTTCGGGCAACTTGAGCTTCCCTGGACTTCCATGTCCTCCCTGTAAAGTGGGACGATAGTGGCCCCAGCCTCTCTGGTTTCTGGTGTTTAAAAGGTGTCCTTGAGTATCTGTATTATTATGATTATGTTAGTCGCTCAGTCATGTTTGAATCTTTGCAACCCCATGGACTGTGGCCCACTGGGCTCCTCTGCCCATGGGATTCTCCAGGCAAGAATATTGGAGTGGGTTGCCATTCCCTTCTCCAGGGAATCTTCCTGACCCCAGGATCAAACCCAGGTCTCCCGTATTTCAGGCAGAGTCTTTACCATCTGAACCACCAGGGAAGCTCTCCATAAAGGCTGGCTAACACTGGTGGGTGTGGGCCAGAGCCACTCCTGTTTGGTTTGGGAGGACCATTTCAATCTGTGCTCTCAGAATGACCTATGCTTCGTTTGAATGCAGGCCCTGGTGATAGCTGGGATCTCTCTCCAAGCCGCCAACCTGTATGGCTATGTCCTGTGTAAGATGGGAGGCGAGAGCGACATCAGCAAAGTCACAGCCAGTTTTCTGTCCCAGACGGTGTTCCAGACGGTGAGTTACTCAAGTCTGACTCCTGGACCCCTGATCTTCAGACACTTGAAAGTCCAGGAGGCCTGCTGGCAATGGCAGTTTATGATGTTTTTCTGTATCAGCCAGGCTGCCAGTGTTAGCTGGGGTTTTGTGTTCGTGGTTAAAATACGCACAACAAAATTTACCCTTTTAGCCATTTTTAAGTGTACAGTTCAGTATACCCACATCATCATGCCACCACAACTCTTTCACCAAGCAAACTCTGTACCCACTAAACATTTAACTCATTCTCCACCCTCCCCAACCCCCAAAAACTCCAGGCAACCACTTACTTTCTACCCACATGAATCTGACTAATCTAGGGACCTCATGTAAGTGGAATCACACAGCGCTTGTCCTTTTGTGATTGCCATTGTTGGTTTTGAGTGATTTCTTTAAACTATGGAAGGCTTCCTTGGTGGCTCAGACAGTGAAGAGTTTGCCTGCAATGGAGGAGACCTGGGTTCGATCCCTGGGTTGGGAAGCTCCTCTGGAGAAGGGAATGGCAACCCACTCCAGTATTCTTGCCTGGGAAATCCCATGGACAGAGGAGCCTAGTGGGCTACAGTCCATGGGGTTGCAAAGAGTTGAACATGACTTAGCGACTAAACCACAACAACAACAATAGAATTAAGAGCTGTAACAATTTTTTTAAACCTAGCCTGAGTTCTAGAAGCAACAACAGATCTTCTAAATGTGACCAGGCCCTTCCTGAATTGGTTTGAGCTATCTTAAGTGTGAACAGTGCACTTAAGCTTTAAGCCAAGACCTTGAGTAAGCAGCCCTGCAGGCTTTCGGTTCACCGTGGACTTGCTCTGGCCTTAATTTGGCAGTCAGGCCACGCACACGTGGGACAGAAAGCCAGGGCTGTCTCTTCCTCTTGCAGGCTTGTCCTAGCGACTTTCAGAAGCCTGGCCTCGAGGGGCTGGAGATTCACAAGCATTAGGTAAGCAGTGGGGTCGAGATGATGACCTGGACGGTGCGGGGCTAGGGGTTCTCATGGAAGCATGGCTCCCCTGGGCTCAGCTGGGCTTGTGATCTGGGTGGGCGCCCCAGGGGGCTCGAGCGGCCTGTGTGCACAGCGGGTGGGGGCGGGGATTGGGGGGGGGACCAACCTGTGTGCTGGGCCTTCCTGGGCTGTGTGTGGCCTCACGGCCCTTTAGAGGGGTCCCACTTTCCTTACTTTGAACAGGTACAGATTTGACCCTGGGCAGGCGAGGGGAGCAGGTGACGAGAGGCGTGGAAAAGAGCAAAGGGTCGTGTGCCCCTTCCACTTCCGTGCCGGGAATCAGGGGAAACGGGAATTTCCCCTTCCCTGAGCTGCTCTCAGTTCCTGTCAGTCTTTCAAACACAGTGAGCATCTCATGGCAATAAGGCTCTCTTACACTTTGCATCTCTCCTTTCATGCAACTTTAAAAACCCTGTAAATTGTCGTGTCTGGCACTGAAAATTGCCAGATATGTGTGCTGTGCTTAGTCAGTTGTATTCGACTCTTTGTGACCCCATGGACTGTAGCCCGCCAGGCTCCTCTGTCCATGGGATTCTCCAGGCAAGAAAACTGGAGTGGGTTGCCATGCCCTCCTCCAGGGATCTTCCCAACCCAGGGCTCAAACCTGGGTCTCCTGCTTTGCAGGCGGATTCTTTACCAGCTGAGCCACCAGGGGAAGCCCACTGCCAGATATAGTAAACACATAATTCCTGTATGGAGTGTCTGCACTGACCCCCAATTCTGTTCATGTGGGTGATTCGCAGGTTTCTGACTATGCCTGGCCACATCCTGTGCACTGATTTTGGCCCAAGCCCCAGTGCGAGGCTCTGTCACTATTTGAATTTTTCCTCCATCGGAGAACAGCGTTTGCACTATGTTCTCAGTGGTAAAGAATCCACCAGCCAATGCAGGAAACTCGGGTTTGACCCCTGGGTTGGGAAGATTCCCTGGAATAGGAAATGGCAACCCACTCCAGTATTCTTGCCTGGAGAATCCCATGGATATAGGAGCCTGGTGGGTTACAGTCTATGGGGTCGCAAAGACTTGGACGTGACTTAGTGACTAAACCACAAGAACAAGGCTGCAGCGAAGCCACACGTCCCTCCCTCTATCCCTCTGGCTCTTTTTCAGGCTTATTTTCCAAGGCGGCAAAGGCACAAGTGAGAGGTTCTGTAGGACAGCTTCCGACAGAGAAGAGAATTTCATGATCCACGAGCTGCTGGGTTTTCACGAGAAGCAGGCCTCGGGGCAGAGGTTTGAGGAGCTGTTTTTATTTTTCAAATGGCACATCTGTAAAGAACGCCCTTTACATACGTTCTAAAGGAAAGTGTACAAATGCTAGATGATTAAAGTGTCTCTGAAAAAGTGACTTCACGCCATGCCCGGGGCTGGTCCCTCTCTGTCTGTGACCCGCTCTGTCCCCACGCCGGCCAGGCGTGACGGACGGCTCGTGCTGCTGCCGTTCTTCACGGCCTCCTGTCTCAGGAGCCGACGAGGTTCTCTCCTTCTGGCAGACGCTGACTACAGAACTCTTGGATTCCTGGAAAACAGGACGGCAGGCGCAGAAGCACTGGTGGCTCTCGGTGGTCCTGCCCTAGGCTGGCAAGGCCGCGTCTAAATGGGGCGGAGTCCCCGGGTGGCTTAATTCACCCTGGAGTCCCATCTCAGCTGATGCCCTGAATCTCTGCAAGTGAGCCCAGTACTGCTGGCTGCCCATCAGTGGCTACAACCACGGCAGGAGGCCTCCTGTCGGCCCATTCTACAGATCGAGGATCCCAGAAATGTTGTTTAACCTGGACACCATTTCACTAGGCCAGCAGGGCTCAGCCACAAGCCAGCAGCCTGGAGCTTTAACTACTGACACATCTGCCTCAACTTCAGGCTCTCTGACAGCTGTCCGTTGACCAAATCAGGCCTGCACCTGGGTCTGGTTTGGCTCACTTTGCTTTTTTTCCCCCTTCTTAAGTTCTTTTTACAGTTTTACTGAGTTGTAATATTAATATTTCCTATACTGTAAACTTCACCCTCGCTGTGTTTTTAAGCTATGACTTAGCTCACAATATTGGTGGACTGGAAGATTCTCCCAGACTCCTGGCTTCCTGGGCTGAGGGGGTCATCCCAGACCCCACCACCCCATGTCCCCGTGGAGGCTGCACGGCCATTCAGGACACCGAATAGGATCTTCTCACCCCCAAGCCTACTCTGCTCACGTGCATCACTTCCTGGCCCCGTGGCCCTCTGGATTCACAGGTCCCCTTAAGCACTTACTCTGAATTATACTTCTGTAAGCGACAGTGGCTGGTGAATCTGGCGCTTCCACCAAAAAAGACTGTCCTTTGTCGCAGCTCTTACCTTAAAGAAACAAAGCAAGGGAAATTAAAACCCACGAAGAAAACACAGTGGTGACCTGAACTTGGGGCTCCTTCTGTGCCTGTGACATGAAGATCTCAGGCCCACCTCGCTCATAATGAAGATCAAAGCTGAGACAGGACGTCAGGGTCTCTGGGACCTCACCTGCCTCCCCTCCACCCAGCAGCCAGTCTGGCTGGTGTTGCCTCAGGGCTCTGACCCGTGCCTGGGCAATGCTGTTTAGTGTGTGTGTATGTGTGCCTGAGAACCCTCTGGGTGAAGTGTGGCAAACGCAGGTTCCAGGGCCCCATAAAGAACAGATTTATCAGCTCCTGGGTGGGCCTGGGAACCTGCATTTTAAAAAGATCGATTCATTCTCCAGTAAGATAATGAAGGCTCAGAGTGAAAGAGTAGGGAGGACAGAAGGTTACACCGTGAGGAATTGAGTTCAAGGGAAGCTACTGGGGTCTCAGCTGTCTTTCTAGAAATAATATATGGATGTAAGTGTGACATATGCATATACACACTCAAGTATCTTTTTAAAAAAAGCTTGGGAGCATACACACATTCCGCCTGTTGCTTTCTCCCTGTGGAACTGTACCTTGAAGGTCACTCCACGTTGGCATCAACCCACAGGTGGGCATGGGGCGGGGCCTGGGCCGGGGGAGCTCCTCTCCTGTCTGGCCCTGAGTAGACCCTGCCCCCACCCCCTGCCCCCGCCCCCCGCTCCTGCTGGAGAAGCAGGACCAGTGGTCCCACAACCCACAGCTGCTCCCCAGCCTCTGGGGGGACCCTGGCCAGGCCAACTGTGGAGCAATCATCCCACCCAGCAACGCACTGGGACACCCAACAGGGACACCCGGGGGTTTGGGGGTGTGGAGTGGGGCCCCACACGGCCTGGGCACTGTGTATAGAAGAGCTAGGGAAGCCTCCGAGTTCCTGGCCGCAGGACCAGGCCTGGGAGGTCACCGGTCCCACAGCAGGCTCGTGGGGCCGCTTCCTCCTGATGTTCACCTGGCATCCTCTTGCTCCTCATCCTCCCTTCCCCAGGAGACCTGCGCGAACCCTCACAACTTGCTCTGGTCGGCTCCCCACCGCCACAAACCTCCCCTCTCCTGGGCCCTGCCCTGTCCGAGACCGCTCCCCTCGCCTATGCCATCTAGCCCCCACGGTGGCTCCATCACATCCCCACCTATCAGGCGAGCCTGAGGCTCAGAGCCTGGCAAGGACCCGCCCGTGCCCAGAGCCAGCGGAGGGGCGGTGGGGGTGGTCCAGGCCTGGGGCGAGTGGCCGGGAGGCTGGGATCCCAACACCAAAGCCTGGCAGCTCCCTCGCTGCGTGTGCGCACAGGGGCTGCGTGCTCGCACAGGGGCTGCGCGCGTCCTCTTGTCTCCCCGGTGACTGGGCGGCTCCCTCACTGCACAAAGCGGCTCTGGGGGCCTCGGCGGCCTCCCTGGCCCTGTCCGCCTCACCACAGCCCGTGGCGGTGTTCACCCGCGTCCTTTCCCACACTTGCTGCCCCCGGCTCTGCGGTTTCAACTGGAGGTGAGGTCTGGGGAGGTGCCCCCTGTCACACGGGAGTGTGCCCACTGGACGGCACCGCGTCCTCTCAGCTCAGGACCGAGCCCCGAGGCCGCCGTCTGGCCGCCTCTCCTACCAGGGGCTCTGAGGACTGAGGCCGCCGCAGCCTGCAGCTGGCGGGAGTGATCACTCAGGTCCGCTGCCCACCCGGCCCCACACGCTTGCATGGCCAGCCTGCCTCCAGGGGCTTTGAGGGGTGGTCCCTGCTCCTACGACCCCAAGGGACATGCTGGTCAATGCAAAGACAACACTCAGGAAGGCTGGAAGAGCAGCCAGAGTTGTTTCCCGGGGGGAACCAGGTACAAGTGCTTCTGGAGGTGGGCACCGTCGAAGGGGCTCCAGGAGCCACCCTGCTGGGCGCCCAGGCGCTCCGGGGTCTTCAGCCCCCCTCCTCGGGGCAGGCCTCCTCCACACTGTGCTCTCGGCCCCCTCTACGCCGTCCCCCCATCGTGGACACGGCCCCCTCTGCTCCTGACCCCTCACCAGCTGACAAGCTACGGCCCTGCCCGCTCCACACAGTGTCAGCAGGGAGCCGGCTCTCCCGTGCTTCCTGGGGGGCATCCCCAGCTCCCCGGGGGGTCACGCTGGGCAGCGTGGACCTTCTCCCACCTGTCCCAGCCTGTCGCTTCCCCTCTCTGTGTCCCTTCCTCTCCACGCTGATGCCTGGCTCGGTCCGGCCCTAACCTCCTCCCAACCAGTGCCGTGGCCCATGGCCTCAGCCTCTAAGCACACACAGCACCCACCCTCCCTGGTCTCATTTCCTGACAACTGGGGTCCAAACCACAAGGCTCAGCTGCAGAGCCGTCCACACCTGGGCTCCGACCCCCTGAGAGTCTCCCTTGGCCCCTTAGGCCTCGTCTGCAAAACCTCACTGCCCCACTTTCTCGTCACAGACACATCTAACTTCAGCAAGCCCAACTGTTACGGTGGGGAAAGAAATTCGGTGGTGGGTTGTCACTGAAAGAGGGGGTGGCTGTCCCCCTGCTCCACATAGCAAGCTGATGCCCTGGACTGAGTGTGGCGTGGAGGTGGGGGCCTGAGGACTCTGGTACCCAGAGAGGAGCGTGACTCCTGAAGGCAGGCCAGCAACATGCCTTCCTGCCCACCCATCCAGGCAACAGGAGGGCTGTGCTGGGCTTCCCTGTAGATAGGGCAAGGGGGGGCCCTTCCTCGGGGTTCTCAAGGCTGATTCTGTCGATGACTTTCACGCCAGGACCTACCTCCTGTGTGAGACAGGACTCGAATACATGCCCTCGCCTCCTTCCCCTGGTCATGCCCGCCTGGCCCCTCTCCTTGGTGACCTCCTCTCCTGCCGCCTCCCCGCACCGGATGCCTCCCTGACCACTCTTGCAGGCCCTTCCCGCCTCCCCAAGGCCCTCCTGCTCCCTCACCACACGCCTGTGTATTTCCCTGCTGCTCTCAGCTGGGGGGCACACGGGTCCCAGGCGGGAGAGATGCACCCACCTATGCGTGGGTCCAGAGGCACTTTGCCAAGCAGCGGGATCTTCAGGTCCTGGCACATGGCCTCCGCACCCCCCGTCGTTGGTGGGAATATCTGGGACTCTTTCTGAAAGGCAATGTGAAAGGGGGAGGAATCTCGTATGAACGGACCACATTTTAAAGAAACTTTAAAAAAAAAAAAAAAAGGCTCTTCTGAACGTGAAAAGAATTTCCATTAAATTGGCAACAGAGGGTTGTTTTTTTTTTTTAAACTATGATTCATTCCAGTTCCCAAATGACAGAGAAAGCAGAAACGGTTTCCCAGACACCCGACCCCACCATTTCCCCAAACGTGGAGGCCGGGACCTTGAGGGGAACGTGCCCTCACCTGGCATTTGGGGCAGATGAAGCCGCTCATGTTCTCCACCACCCCGATGATGGGCAGCTTCACCTTGTGGCAGAAGCTGATCTCTTTCCGGACATCCTGGAGCGACACTTCCTGTTAAGGTTCCAGAAGACTGGTTATTTCAGAGTCTGGGCACAGACAGGGAATAATCGCGTGGCGGAGGGACAGCTGCAGGGCCTCGGCGTCACTGCCGTGAAGCTTTAGAGACTGTGTACCCGAGTTTCCCTGGTGGCTCAGCGATAAAGAACCTGCCAGTGCAGAGTTGCAGAGAGTCAGACACGACTTAGCGACTGAACAACCACCGTTCTGTGAGAGTTTCATGCAACCACGCGTGAGCCCTGTTTTAGGCGGGGGCAGGGGGTAGCCTGCACGCTCAGCTGGCTGCCTGTTTTCATAGATTGAGTTCTTCTGGAGCACAGCCTGACCCGCACATTACCTCTGGCCACTTTCATCCCATAACGGTGCCCCTGGGGGGCTGGGACAGAGACCCTGTGACCTGCCAAGCCTGAAATGGTTCCTCTCTGGCCCTTACCAGAAAAAGTCTGCCGACCTCTGACCTTGGTTATCACAACTTTATGGACTGAAAGAAAATAAGGAATATTACCCGGTTTGGAGCCCTGCCAATTCACTTCTGGACTCTGTGTGAGGAGCATGGGTAATCAGTGCTTAGTACCCTCCGCAATCCACCTTTAATTTTATCGCAGACACATGTCCAAGTGCTGTGTGCTGTCAAGTACGGCTTTAACGGTCACGGGCCCCGTGAACCTGGGCTTTGAGGCTATTCTCCTGAGGCCCACGTTTGCCCCTGGAGCCCTTGGAGGCTGGGGTGCAGACAAAAGGGCTTGGCTAGAAAGTAAATCCACTGATACTAAGCATCTCCTTAGGGTGCCTCTGGTTCTCTCCCAAGTGTCCTCTAAAAGCCCTGCTTTCTCAAAAATGACGCCCAAAGCCAGCCAGCTGCTGGATGTGCAAGGCTCCGAGGAAGTGGGTGTGCCCAGCCTGAAGTCCTGTTTTCTAGAGAAGTGACGCACACAGGACACAGCATGTCCTCACCAGCTTCCTGGGGAACGGCCGCTCCCCTCCTCCTGGACCTAAGGGGACTGTTTCCTTTCACAGTAAATAAGGTATTGGAGAGGCCACTCTTGCATCAACTTGATTGCTACTGTTGCTTTTGACCATTCTTAGAGTGGTTTTAGGCTCACACAAAGCAGAGTCCCCACATGTCCCTGCCCCACATGGGAAGCCTTGCCCGCTGTCAGCACTCGCCATCGGGGTGGATGTCCCAACTCCACTGTCCTTCAAGGTCACTTCTTTGGGACTTGCTCTCGAGAGCATGGCTGGTCTAAGGGTCTAAGAGCGCACTGCCGGTTGCCCAGTTCTGTTAAATATCCATCAGGAAACATTTCTAATGAAGCATCCATCTTCTCTCCACCGCCATCCTCGGGCCAGGCCCCCTTCCACCCCTGCTCTAGCCACCCCCCACCCCAGCCACCTCATGCCTCCCTGTCCACTGACAATGGCTGAACTGAAGATAAACATAAGGTTTCTGTGGGTCCCAGGCAGGGTGTGGGGAGCCCAGAGCCTCGGGCTGTGGGAGAAAGAGACCCCCCCGGTGCAGTGCAATGTGGACCCCGCTCCGCCCGGCCCTCGCTCACCTGCGGCGTGGTGATGATCACCGCCCCGTCAATGTGCGCCGCGGCCAGGTACTGCACCACTGAGAGGTGTTCGTCCGACGTCCCGGGCGGGGTGTCCACGATGAGGTAGTCCACCTCACCCCAGTCCACGTCTCGGAGGAACTGCTTGATCATGCCTGCGGGGGAGGCCGCGGTGATGCATGCTGTCTCCTGTCCTCTGACCCTACAAAAGCACAGCTCCTGACCCTTACGCATAGCTCACGTATGCGCTCCATCGGCGGGGTCTGGCAGTGCCTGGGGGCTTGTCCATAGCTGGGGGGGGTCTTCTACTCGCCTCCAGGGTGGCGCGGCCAGGGAACTGCCAACACCCTGTGATGCAGAGGACCGTCCACCCCCAACCTCCCCAACAAGGGATTGTCTGGCTCGGAACACCACAGCACCGAGGCTGAGGAGCCTCGCCCAGGTTGGCACTTCCGTACCTGCAGCCTGGACACCCTGTCAAACTGGTACTGACTTCACTCCTCCTCACCCTCCTCTGACACAAATAAGAGCACAAACCACTGGAGGGATCACTTCAGGATTAGATGGGTTTTCAGGAGAGCAAAACCCATCAGAGACATGAAAATTTGTAATGCTGTATTTAGTAAGTAAGACTGGAATGTCTGTGGGCTCTCTTTAACCAGTGAAGAAAGAGGCCACCAGAGACACAGGCCGTCCTGATGGGATGGGATCCGCTTCTGCCCCTGGAAGGACATGACGAGAGAGAGAAAGCGGAGTGACAAACCGTTTTTCTTTGGTCCCCTCCAGATGACGGCATCGTCGGGGCTGCTGAGCAAGAAACCCACCGACATCACCCCCAAGTTGTCTTCCAGGAACTGGAAAGGATGATGCAAGAGACATTTTACTTCAAACCACAGTGCCAGGCACTTCCCTATGTCTTGTGTCTGAGTGCTGGCAGCAGGAATTGAGGGGGCAAAGTTACTATATGATGTGAGTATATATTCACTTTTTGAATCCTTAAATTTCTCCCCCACCAAAAAAAAAAAAATCATTAAAAAAAAAAAGGTTACCATATTTGGGGGGATTGAAAGAGCTACCATATGGTCCTAGGTAGCAATGACAGTGACCTCAGCTGAAATGAACAAATACTGTCTCCTCTGAAGGAGGCAACAGAGGATGAGATGGTTGGACACATCATGGACTCAGTAGACGTGAGCTTGAGTAAACTTTGGGAGACAGTGAAGGACAGGGAAGCCTGGCGTGCTACAGTCCATAAGGTCACAAAGAGCTGGACATGAGGGAGTGACAAAACAACAACAAACCTGCTGTTTTAATCTGGCTGGCCCCGCTTCTGGTTTCCTACATAAAGTTTTATTGGAAAAGGGCCACGGTCAAATCATTTGCATATCACTACTTTCCATCTATGACGGGGGCAACTGTTTGGCCCACAAACTGGAAAGAGCTACTCTCTGAGCCAATTTCTGGTCGTAACTGGATCCCCCAGGCCCAGGAAAGTGCCTCAGTGACTACCTGCTGACTGATAAGCAGTCACCGGTTGACTGCCCACCACCATCCGCCATGTACACACCGCCCCGAGGGGAAGGCCTGGGGTGGACACTCACCACTGGAGACCAGCCCGAGCCGCTCTGGTGAACCTGTGGGGACAGGAGCCTGTCTCACTTGTGAGAAACTACACGCCCCGGTCACGCTTTACACGCAGAGTTTACGCAGTAGGAGGACAGCTTCATAAATTACGATTCATTGTCTTAAAGGTTGCCACTGAATTCTTAACAGGGAGTGAACATCAGGGGGTCGGGGTTAGGTGATACAGGTGCGTGCCCAGTTGCTTCAGGCGTGTCCGACTCTTTGCGACTCCATGGACTGTAGCCCACCAGGCTCCTCTGTCCATGGGATTTTCCAGGCAAGAACACTGGAGTGGGTGGGTTGCTGTGCCCTCCTCCAAGGGATCTTCCCGACCCAGGGATCGAACCTCTGTCTCTTATGTCTCCTGCATCAGCAAGCAGGTTCTTTACCACTAGTGCCACCTGGGAAGCCAAGATATAGATGATAGAGTGCATACGCTCTCCCCTCCCAGGTTGGGCAATCTGGAAACTCTGCTTAAATATCTGGTCAGGGAACCAATGATCATCAGAGTCCAGTATGATCTGGGGGATTTTAAAAGTGTGACAGAAATCGGTTGGGGGTTGCCGCGAAGATGCAGGTAACTGTGGAACAGCGAGGCGTCCTCTGTAAGGAGTGGAGGGACGACGCTGAGTGAAGCAGTGGACACGGAACCCTCCCGCTGGTGGCCTGAGCTGCTGCCCCAAGGGACAAGGCCTGGGAAAAGGGGTGTCGGCGGGAAGCTGGGGCTATTTCAAGACCCAGACCCTTTCCAGTTAGGTATTCACTAACTGCCAGGGTGAGGGCTTCCCTGGTGGCTCAGGGGTAAAGAATCCGCCTGCCAAAGCAAGAGACTCGGGTTCCTTCCCTGGGTTGGGGAGATCCCCTGGAGAAGAAAATGCCAACAAGTATTCTTGCCTGGAAAATCCTACGGACAGAGAAACCTGACAGGTTTTAGTCCCTGGGGTCAAAAAACAGCTGGACACGACTTAGCAAGTAAGCAACAACAAACTGCCAGGGTTGAAGTCCACTCCGACGCTTTTCTACGAAACTGGAACTTAGGCAATTTCTAACCACACATCAGTCTCAGAATTCACGCTTCAGGCAACACTGGAGTCAAAAGAGAAAGCCCATTTTTCCTGATGACATTTTACTTTTTTAAACAATCAACTCAGATATAATTCACATACCACACAGCCCACCCAGTTTAAGTGTACACTTAAATGGCTTCAGGATAGTCACAGAATTGCACATCCATCACCACAATCAATGTTAGAACATTCTGGTTACTCTAAGAAGATACCTGCAACCCTCAAGTGTCACCCCCAACCCCCACGCTTCCCCTAACTCCTAGGTGACCATGGATCTACTCTGTCTACAGAGGTGCCTGTCCCCAACATTTGACAGAAATGCAATTCAGGTAATTGGTTTTGAAGTCACATTTCAAAAAAAACCCAAACCCATTAATTCCTATTAATACTCATTCTCTAAGTCACTGGTCTTGAAGGGGGGGGGGGTAAACCCGATGATCCAACAGCGTAGGAGAAGAAAAGAGTGGAACTTGTCACCATTTACAAAGTTCAGTTTTTATAAACGACTTGTATGCTGGCTCAGTGAGTAGTATGTGTGTGTGACTGATGATGAAGGGAGACCCATGCTCCAGAGCCTGCTGCCTGCGGGTATGCAGTTGAGCCATGGTCCTGCTGCTCCTCTCTGACCCCGCATAGCATCGGCGCCTCTCAGCACGTGGGAAGCAAGTGCCAAGCCTGGAGCAGAGTCCCCAGGGGCTGGCCCCGTCCGCCTGGGCTACTCTCTGCCACCCTGCGGGCCACTCTGCCTGGCCCCACAGGCTACTGAGTTGAGGACACCCCTCCAGTCCAGCATGCCTTCCTCCGGGCTCTCTGAGCAGGGTGCCCTTGACCACCTCCTCCCAGAGAGAGGCTCCCCGGGCCCCTCTCCCTGCCATCTGTCCCATCCCCTTGCTTCACTGAGCTTCCTATTGTCACCCGTCCTTCCCATGAGGGCAGGGTCTTTATCTGCCTTGTTCACCTCTGAACCACAGCACCCAGTGCTTCGGTAAAGAACAAACCCGTCCCAACAGTCCCAGACAAGGCCTGGAGGACCACTCCAGGCTGGCTTCAAAATGCACCCCCCTGGGCAGCCCCTTCCTGGCCGGCTCTGCGCACCAGGGTGTAGGGAGGTAGCGGCACCTAGCTCTGCTGCCCCCACCGCCCAACCCCGCGTCACCCGCCCGCCTCCCAGTCTCACTTCCCCTCACTTCCCCAGTGACCACAGGGGCAGAAATATTCCCTTGCTTCCAGCCTACAGAGCCCTTGCCAGCCCTACTCAAGCTTTCCCAGCCAGGACCAAGTTTTCGTGTCTGACTTCTGCATTTGACTTGCTCTTTCCCTTCCCCTCTAAGACGGCATCAAAATGAACACTTCTCAGACGGATGAACTTGGATGAATTTATAGATGGGTCGCCCCCCCAACACACCTCCAAACTCACGGCTGTTGTTAAAAGTAGACCGTTGACTGAACCCTCCCTGATGTGGTCACATCCAGGTAAAAATGCACGCGCTCTGCTGACCCTGTGGCTTAGGGTGCACAGCTCGGGGCTCAGGTTCATTTTAAGAAAATATTTCCCGGGTTTCTTTAATGTCGCTCTTACCTGTTCTCCTTCCAATCCCATGATCTTGGGAATTGACGGCCCACATATATCGATGTCTAGAAGAGCAACCTGGGGAACAAGAGACCAAGGCAGTGATGCAACGCAGGTCCAATCCTCCGGGTATGCACGATCGGGAGGGGATGGGGTTCGAGGAAAAGGAAGGAAGGGAGGAGACACAGAGAAACCGGGTCAAACGTGAACTGAGTGGAATCTCAGAGTTACAACATTCCCTTCCGGGCCTTGGAGACACAGTCAAGACTCCTAACAATTGCAAAGTACATTAACACCCCCATGCTCCCCACAACCCCTGCCACCCTCAATACAGCCTATTTTCAAGGTGAGCTTATGAACCAGGGTATCAGGTTGTTCACAGATTCAGGTCCAGCCACTGTTTACCTGGTCCTTACCACATCCTGGGGGTAGGAGTGGTGTGTGTGTGTGTCTTGGGGTGTGTGCGTGTGATCATTATAACTGCTTTACCAAAGAAGAAACTGTGGTTCAATCTGGGGGGAGTGCGGGGTGTGTGTGTGTGATCATTATAACTCTGCTTTACCGAAGAAGAAACTGTGGTTCAGAGATGCCCATAGACTTGTTCAATGAGCAAGGAAGCAAGCCGGGACTTAAACCAAGGTCTCTGGACTCCAACACCAAGGTTCTTCCCATGGCTCCTGGGGCCTGGCGAGGAGGGCCAGAGTGGCCCCTCCAGCTGAGTTCTGAGCAAGCCCTGTTTTCCTGTGATGCTGAAGGTTAACAGTGGCGTAGGTTCAACTTCTAAAGGAGAAAGTAAGAATAAGGAAACACACAGCAGTTCTTTGCTAGTGACATGTCCAGCCCAGGAGGACTTTTTCCACCCCAAATGCCCTGCTTTCCCCATGTGATACGTGAAAAGGTCTGAGACAGCTCTCAGAAACTCTTTAAAGAGCAGAGCTATTCATCCTGAAAGCTCTTATGTCTTAGATCCAAAGTGCAGCACCTCTGGGTAACTTTTTAACTTGCCCCAAATTCGTTTCTTGCTTCCCTCTTCCATCGTCTCAACAATTCCCTGTGACCCTCACATGATCTCACACCGGGGTCAGGAAAGGGGTTCATACACTGGAACGCTGTCTGCCTCACGCACCCTCTGCTGGACCTCAAGAAGAATGCAACAGAACTCATCCTAAAGACTGTTCTTGAGGCTTCAGGCTGGTGTGTATTAATGGACTACACATTTTACATCCGAGTCTGAGGACCTGGGAAATTATACCATCCCTACAACCCTAATGAGAGACTTCTGTCAATCCTCTCGAGTGTCTAGCCTCTCGGTCTAGAATGCCTCACTCTCTCTTGGGAAGTTTAACCAATTTCCTTTTGAGAATTATTAACACATCCCCTCCACCCCCAACAGAAGGGGTATCTTGAGTGAAAGATGCAGGAAAGATATCACGTGCACTCATTCCTGTGGTGGTCTTCACCCCTTCCATACTCCAGGCAGTGGAATGAAGAAATAATGATGATGACTATCAGGGACACTGACTGAACACTTCCTATGCATCAAGTGTCATGTTAAGCATTTTACAGTTACATGCATCATCTCACTCAGGACTGAGTCCCATTTTAGAGATGAGAACACTGAGGCAGAAAGAGTCTGATAACCTGCCCATGGTTACAGCAGTGGTGTGGGCGGTGCTGGGAGGTGATGGTGGGCAGACCGACTCCAGAGCCTGTGTTCCTGGCCACCACGCTAGACCTCGCCCCCGCCCTCCCCGGCCCCACAGGTTCAGCTAGACTTCGGACCCTCCCTCTTCTCCAGCAGTTAGACGCCCAGCTATCCCATCTCCCCAGCTGTGCTCTCGTTTCCTGGCCCTGGTTCCAGCCACTGCCCTAGCTGTGACCTTGTGGCCCCTCATGGAGACAAGATCAACGTTTCCTGCTGGTTCACCATCACCCTCTGACAACACACTCGACTGCTGCTGCAGCAAAGCTCAGACCATGCCTCCTTCCCACGTGAATGTCTTCCTGCAGCGTTAAAGCCTCCTGGGCTGGCCCAGCCCCACTCTCGGCTCCTCCACTGCAGCAGCAGCAGCAGCCCTGCCCTGCTGCCTGTCCAGTCTGCGCTGGCGGTTCCAGCTCTGCACCTCTGCCTATACCTCCTGCCGCCACCTTCCACCAGCTGCCATCAGAGTCCAGAGGACACCTTCTCCAACCTGCTGCCCAGCTGGCCCTGGAGAGTCCCTTCTCCCTTTCGCCAGATCCCTTGAACACACCTTGGGTGACAGATACCAGACTCCAGAGAAGCCCACATCAGTCAGGCAGGCCAACGGGAGTGGCTCGACACATCATAAAATGATCGGAAGAGAAATGAGTTACGAGCGGAATTCAGAGCCACAGTCAATGAGAGAAACACCAAGCTTTCCGGACTCCCTAGTCCCACCTCGGCACTGTCTCCAGAAGGCCACGGCCTCCCCAATGCTTCAGTCCTCTTGCAACAAAGTTCTTCTCCAGCCGGCACCGGCGCAGCTGGGCTACAAACCAAATCAGGGGCTGGCAAGCTGCAACCCAGGAGCCAAACCCAGAATGCCACCTGTTTTTTTACAGAGCACAGCTAAGAATGGCTATTACGTGTTTAGAGTAGGGGGTAAAAAAAATCAAAAGAACATATTTATTTCACAACATGTGAAAATTATGAAATTCAGTTTTATGAGAACATAGCCACAGTCATTTGTTCACAGGCTAATCTCGTGTTCAAGGGGCAGAACTGAGAGTTGCCACAGAAACTGTATAACCTACAAAACCTAAAATAATTACCACCTGGCGCTTTATATAAAAAGTCTGCTGACCCCCAAGTCAACTCTTTTTTAACCCAATGATTCATATATATTTATAAAAATATATATTCCTGGAGTCCTCGGTGAGGTATCAAAGAGGTCATTGTGCATTTGTGTGTGTATCTGTGTGTGTGTACACACATACTGAGGGCAGGCTAGAATGGTGGGCTGCATCCTCCTGCCCATGGGAGCTGCCTTTATGGTGTTTTTTTCATGGAGGAAATTTAGCCTTTATTTTATTAAGTACTTAGGATGCTATTTCATACTGGAATAGAATGGTTTATCTCACACAAGTACAAAGTACTGGCATTTATCCAGTTTTTACAGTTTTAAAAAAATAACTGGCAATATGGTGCAGTTTTGAAATGTCAATATTAAATTAAAAGTACTCTACAGTCCCTGCTAGTACTATCTTAACAAGAAAGCCAAATAAAAGTGAAAGGCCATTAGTCAGTTATAAGACAAATATGAAAAGCTAGCCTTTATACAAATAAAATAAATTTCAACATTCAAAATGCAAAAAGAGAAAACTAATTTTCAAAAATGCATCAATGTATGCAAGAAGGCACATACCAAGACAGTGGAAAGAACTGAAATGGTCTGGAAAGGCTTTTAACATGAGTATAATAAAACTGTTTCTATGTTACACCGAACCCCTTTCAAGCTCCAAACAGTCCTCTGGTGGAAAAACAGTTGGCAATCTACGTAGAGTTTTGGCAAAACCAAAAAGGTGGAATGCATTCTCTGTTAAAAAAAAAAAAAAAAAAACAACCCCAGCATTCATGGTTTCATCAGGTATAACACCGTAACCAAAGTGAATATTGGGGTCATGTTCTACGATCAAAGCAAAACTATGAGGCCCAGTGAATAACCCGTCTTGTCTTTTTTTTAACATCACAGGAACTGCAAATTTCCGTTGACCGTTTTGGTAAAAATTTCTCTTCCTCTCCCTCTCATACCTTTAATTAAAGCTGAAATCCTGAGAGCGGCCCTGGGGAATCTGAATTTTCCTGCTCCTCTGTGTACGTGGGTGGAAGTGAATGGCCTAGGACAGGGGTCAGCAAGCGTTTTCTTCAAGGGCCACATGGAAAGTGTTTTAGGCTTTCTGGGCAAAGTCCAGGATGATATGTAGGTTTTAATGTAACACTGTAAGAACAACCATTTATAAACGTAAAAACCGCCCAGAGCTCATAGGCCATAAGAAGATAGGCTCTTGTTGGCAGACCCCTGGATAGAAAAGACAGAAAGGGGGTTTCATAAAGATTCATAAAGAGAAAGAAGCTTGAACTGAACATGATGAAAAATCAGCAAGCCTGGAGAAATGTGCACCTGGTACCCATGTTCATGGCTAGAGAATCCAGTGAAATATTCATTTCATTGCTCAGCTCCCTTGCATTTCCTTATTCCCTCTGCAGGGATCTAAATTCCAAAGAGGCCAATTCAACTGTTGCTAAGAGTCAGCCCCCTGCCAGCCATCATGAGCCCTGAGAAAGGAAGGAGCCTCTCCCAGTGTCCCCCAAAGTCCCACCTGCGTGTTTTCATCCTCCGCTAGGCCATGGGCCAGGTGGGCGCTAAACGTGCTTTTCCCAACTCCGCCTTTCCCAGACAACACCAGGATCTTGTGTTTCACAGTCTTCATTTTTTCTTTGATTTCCTCTATGGCTGCAAAGAAAGCAAGTCAGGTGACCAAGCCCCTGACTCAATCTTTTAGTTTTTAAATTTTTACTGCAGTAGAGTTGATTTACAATGTTATGTTAGTTTCTGCTGTAAAGTGAGTCCATTATATCTATACATATATCTACTTTTAAGATTCTTTTCTCATATAGGTCATTACAGAGTATTGATCAGAGTTTCCTGTACTATACAGTAGGCCCTTATTAGTTACCTATTTTATACATAGTAGTGTGTATACGTCCATCTCAATCTCCCAATTTATCACCCGCCTGCCCCGCCCCAGTAACGTAAGTTTGTTTTCTACATCTGTGACACTATTTCTGTCTTGTGTATAAGTTCATTTGTACCACTCCTTTAGATTCTACATATAAGCAATATCATATGATATTTGTCTTTCTCGGAATGTCACTCTTCCGATGGGCTGGAAGGAGGTAAATCCTCGACTATTTCAAGGGATCATGAGTGAAATAGCACCTCACCAATGGTAGTAATAAGAGCTACCAAAAAAAAAAAAAAAAAAAAACCCAAAACAAACCCACAAGGCTACTAGCACATCTGAGAGTTCCTTACTTCTTGGTTTACTTATTTGTCTCCTCTACTGGAACATAAAGTCCATGAAGCAGGGATCTCAGCAGTGTTCATACTATATTCCCAGGTCCGGAACACAGCTCTGAATGCAGCAGTGATTCCCAACCTGGGGGCAAACCCCACCAGGACGCATTTGGCAGTGTCTTGGGATATTTTTGGTTGCCACAGGAAGCAGTGCTGCCCACATGTAGTGGGTCGAGGCCAGGAATGCTGCTAAATGTTCTACAGTGTTCAGGTCAGAGACACACTCACAACAAAGAACTATCCAGCCCTGAATGTCAGGAGTGCTGGGAATGAGATACTGACAAATACTGCAGGCACGTAGTACCTGTCACCGATAACCATCATTATTACACATTTATAATACGATGCCTTCAGTATTTCCTCCTAGTTCAAATCCTTAAAACACTGTAACTATTTTTCCCCAGTTTGATGCGGAAACGGAGGGTCAGAGAGGTTAAGGCTTTTTAATGACCTCATCTGTCTCAATCACAGCACAGAACACTGTGCCTGCAAGTGATTAATTCATACTTCTGTTGAATTCATGGGAGAAGCGCTCCTCAAAAAGGAGGGAAATTTTGTCCAAAGAAAACAGCTGGCAGAGCTAGGATTCAAGCCCAAGCTCCCTGACTTCAAAGTTTATACCCTATTCCGGCTGGTGCCGCCCTCCTTCCGACCAATTCCACTTGCTGTCACTCAAACTTTTCGCCCCACCCCTCATCCTGCCGACTTTCGCCCCTGCCCCGCCCCTCCCGAGACCCCTTAGGACTCCACGCCAGTCACTGATTCAGGCTCCGCCCCGACTCCGCCAATTTTCTCCACGTTCTTCCCCTCCCAGCTCCGCTCCTGTCACTCATTCCTCAAGCCCCACCCCTCAACTGCAGACGTCCCCACGCCCACCTCCTCTAGGCCCCGACCCTGTCACTCACCCCTACTCCCCAACTCCACCCACGCCCCGCCTCTTCCGGAATAGCGCTTTTCACTTCCCGTTCAAGCCTTGCCCCTTCCTCACCCGGGTCCGCGGCAGCACCAGCTCCAGAAGCGCAGAGGCGCTGGTTGGGGCACCCCTGACATGAGGCCCCTCGACCTGCCTGGGCGCTGTCGGCCCCTGGACAGTCTGCGCGGAGACAAGATCGCAGTTAGAATGGTTCCTCTCTTTTCAGCTCCCCCTGCCCCCTCCGCGCGCTCACCGTGAGGCACCTCCTCCATTCTGGCCTGGACGCTTACGCGATCACCGGAAACCGCGGTTGCATATTTCCGTCTCGTGGCGCTCAATCTGACCCTCCGGCTGCGCGAAATGAGTCTCCGAAAGAGGACTCTGCGCACGCGCGAACCCTGTGACGAGTGCTTAGGGCGGTTTTTTGTTCCTCTTAAAACTGAGGGCTGTTTTCTGTTCCTTTTAAAACTGAGCCTCAGTTATCTATGATAAATACTTCAGCGTGTCTGCTAGAAACAAAGGGGTTGCCCTATATCAATGCCATTTTCATACCCAAGAGATTTGATTGACGCAAAACTGTTAGCTTATATACACTTTTATATTCAAGTTAAGGAAAAGCCTGCCACCCTCGCTCCCCCAACCCCCTTAATTAAATTCAGGTTAAAGTTTTTAGCAGGATGCACTTGAAGTTGTGGTACAGCAGGAGGTGCATGATACCGGTTGGTCCCATTATTGATGATATTAGGGCTTGATGACTTGATAAAGATGATGTGTACCCTGACAGAAACACGCCAGGGAATGGTACCATTTTCCATTTGTAATTAATATGGACTTAGTGGGTGACATGTTGAAGTCACGTGAATATCTTGTTCTCAGTCAACCTTTCACCCAGTGGTTTTACCTTATTCTTTGACCAGTGGCAGGGAGGAAAGCATCTACTGTTCTCTAACCTTCCCCTCCCTATTCCTCCTCACAAGGCTGTAAGAATGACGGTGAAGTAAAACAAAATCAAACAAAGCTTCTCTCAGCTTTGCTCCAGGTCTCCTACTCTCCCAGCCAAACTCCTCTGCCTCACCTGGGATGGAATTTTCCATCTGTTGTGTTTGGGAGCAGACGGCTGGAAGCCAGGTGGCTAAGCAGATTCCTCAGGCCCATCCCTGACCTACACAATCAGCAACTAGAGGGGTGGGCCTGGGAATCTGCATCTTCACATTCTCACCAGATAGTAATGACATCCACTCAAGTTTGAGAACCGCTTCTTACCAGGAGCACTCCTCAAGATTCTTCTTGGACCACTTTTAGTGGAACTTTCCACGTCTCCAGCCCCTATTTCTAAGTTCAAACCCATTTATCTCAATCAATGCCTATTGGATTTTACTGCATGGATATCCTGTGAGCATGACAAACATGTCCACGGCTTTCTCCTCAAACTAGTTCCTGTCTCTGGAGCTCTCATCTCAGAGACTGATGCTACCCCTTGCTGAAGCACTCAAGTCAGCAGCCTGAACTTAGTTCTTTCTGTCTCCCCTGTATCGGTTAGCAATTGCTGCGTAACAAATTACCCAGTGGACAAGGCAATGGCAACCCACTCCAGTACTCTTGCCTGGAGAATCCCATGGACAGAGGTGCCTGGTAGGCTACACTCCATGGGGTCGCAAAGAGTTGGACATGACCAACCGACTTCACTTTCACTTTTCACTTTCATGCACTGGAGAAGGAAATGGCAACCCGCTCCAGTGTTCTTGCCTGGAGAATCCCAGGGATGGAAGAGCCTGGTGGGTTGCCGTCTATGGAGTCACACAGAGTCAGACACAACTGATGCGACTTAGCAGCAGCAGCAGCAACTAGTGGTTAAGACAACAGTGGCTTCTTATTTCTCATGACTCCTCTGGTTTTATTTGGGCTCACCTGTGTGGCTTCATTCAGGCGGGGGCTGACTGGAAGATCCAAGACTCTCTCGTGCTCCTCTGGATTTCCCACTACAGGGCACCTGTCTATACGTGGCCTCGCCTCACTCAGTGGTCCAGCCTGATCACCTTTCCATGGCCGCTGGGCAAGGCTGGGATCTTGCACAGGCTCACATGCTCACATTCTGTTGATCAGAGCAAGTCACACGGGCAGCCCAGGTTCACAAGCTGGGGAGTCAGACACCACATCCTGATAGGTGCAGTGGCAGGTGGGTACAGAGATTGGGGTAAACATTGGTACTCACCATTGGAGGTGTCTGTGATGTCTTCCTTGACAGTCACTCAGGCATCAAGTTCCGTGGCTTCCCCTCTGGGGGGTGTGGTGGTCTGGCTATGCGACTGGTCTGATTCTTCACCCTCCTCTTCATCTGTGCCCTTTGCTGTCTAGCTTTGCAGTGCATTCTGTTCTATCATTGACTCTGGGCTCAGGCATGTGAGTTACTTAGCTAAGGAGATGTTAGCAAATGGGACCTAAGAAAAGCCTCGTAAAAGCCTGTCTTCATTCCCTCTCATGTCCCTCTGCCATGACTGTGAGGCCATCTTTGGGCTAGACCGTGGAAGGTTAGACGTGGAGCTAAGCCAAGTCACTCCAGGGGACCCAGCCAAGGCCTTTCCAAACCAGTGACCCTGAGACACGCAGGACCAAGTGCTGCAGACACACAAATGATGATAGATGTACGAGTGAGTCCAGCCGAGTCCACGAGAGCTGCCCAACTCATCCAATAAACACTGTTTTAAACCACTGTGTTTGGGTTGGTGACGGACACGTCTCAGGCCACCACTTCCATCATCGCTGCTGCCTAGGCTCAGGCCCCGTCCTCCTGGGTCTGCAATAGTTTCTGTATCTGCTGGTCCAGGCTACGTTGCCAGAACTAACATCCCCCAGGCTGCACAGGTTCAAGGCAGCAATGTTTATTTTTGACTCTGGCTTCATTGACTGAGGCCCCTGCTCACGGTCACTCAGGGATGAAGACAGAGTCACCATCATGTGACGCTGCCACCATCTGAACACAAGTCTTCAAAGGTGGAGAGTGTGAATTGTGCGTGAATTTAAGCTTCTGTTGAAATGCATCTGCCCAGACATGAAACCTGTCTGCTCACTTTCCACTGGTGAGATTCAGTCCCGTGGTCACCCCCAGAGAGGCAGAGAGGTGCAGGAGGAGACCTGGAGGGTGGTGGGCCCTGGACTGTCCCGCATAGATCCGCATGAGGTTTCTCTACTACAGATCTATTGGGCTTTCCCCTGCACAAACCCACAGTGTCACTGCTGTTCCTAAATCTTCAGTGGCTCCCTATGGCCCGCGAGCTAGCATCCAATCTTTACATGGTTTTCAGTGGCCTCTATGACCCAACTGACCTGTCCAGCCTCATTTCTTGCCCTGGGCCAGTGTGAAGGCTGGGCCCTAACCACCGAACAGCTGGCATTTCCCTGGGGACCCCAACCCATTACTCTCACTCACGGAGGTCCTTCTGCAGGAACCCCCCCACCCCCCTGACCCTTGCCCGTCCATCCATCACCTGGTCCCCCCAAGAGACCTCTCAGCATCTTCTCACAGGTACTGTTCCTGGTCTGTGAGATTTGTGAAACTGACTGCTCCCCCTTTCCCGGATTCAGTGTGTTCCAAAGGTCTGAGCCCAGTTTTCTCCTTTAGGAACTTTGGACGCATGAGTTAACTTAGAAAAATCAGCATTTGGCATTTGCAAGTTGACATTTCCTTTATATTTATCTAGTCTCATGAGTTTGAAATAAGACTTTAAAATTTTCCTTTCAGTCCTCCTGACTGTAGATGGCCATGATGACTAAAACAACAAAATTAAAGTTTAGGGGGTTCCTAAACTTTAATTCTAGTGGTTAGGATTCTGGGCTTTTACTGCCATGGTGCAGATTCAATCTGTAGTTGGGGAACTGAAATCCTGCAAGCCCTATAGCATGGCTCAAAAAAGACCAAAAAAAAAAAAAAAAAAAAGAGAGAGAAGCAAAAGAAATAACAGAAGTAAAGTTGAAAAAGTTGTAGATTTAAATAGCTAAATGTTTAAATGATTTTAGAAATAAGTTTGTAAAACTACAGACAGTGAAAAGATTAGTGGTTGCCAGGGGTTGGAGAAGAGTAAAGAGAGAGTGAAGAAAAACACAGAGGTCTTTAGGGCAGTGTCAACTTAAAAAAAAAAAAAAAAAAAGACAATGTGAGAGTTGCAAGTTAAGATTGATCTGGGGCAACAGTACCTCAGATAGCTTTGAGAAACCACTCCAAAGAGGGAAGAGAAAGGTCAGTGTATATGTGATTTTGGTGAAGGCGGAGTACGTGCAATCAAGCACATATTTTTTGCAGAAGGTTCCTGCTGGTCATGAGAAGTCATCGTGAAGGATTTTAATGCTTTTCTAGATTGGAGGAGATGCAAGAATTGGGCTCATAAGATCAGCTCCTAAAAATATCTATCTGAAGGCTTGTCCTGCCAGTTTTCCCCAGAGCACAGAGTGCCTCATTTCTGCTCTCCACCCTGCACTCCTTTCAGGGGGTGTTGAAGGTCAGCATCTGCAGCAGCACGTGATTTGATGCTTGTAGAGGTAGATGTCCGTGAGTGCACGCATGCTCAGTCATGTCTGACTCTGCGACCCCATGAACTGTAGCCCATCAGGCTCCTTTGTCCATGGAATTTTCCAGGTAGAAATGCTGGAGTGGGTTGTCATGCCCTTTTCCAGGGGATCTTCCCAACCCAGGGATCGAACCTAAGTCTCTTATGCCGCCTGCATTGACAGGCGGATTCTTTACCACTACACCACGTGGGAATCAGCGGAGGAAGACGGTAAATGCCAATTTGTAGCTGACTGCACTGAAACTATTCTGTGTGAACTGTCATGGTGGCCACAGGACATCATGCATTTATCGAATCTCACAGAAGATACATTTAAGAGTGAAACCTAACATAAACTATGGACTTTAGTAATAATGTATCAGTACTGGTTTACCAGTGACAACAAATGTCCCACACCAATGCTACATGTTAATAATTAATACTGGGGGCAATGGGGTGGGGGGAATATATGGTAACGCTTTGAACTTTCATAGTTTTTTTTTTTCCTGCACACTTAAAACTGCTCTAAAAGCAAAACTTGTTTATACTTGTGAAATTATTAGAGCTTAAATATGCATTAAGACTGGTGGGACCCTGGATATATAAATACTTTCTACAGCAGAGTTTTTCCACCTGCAATGCAGGAAACCCCGGCTGTATTCCTGGGTTGGCAAGATCCCGCAGAGAAGGGATAGGCTACCCACTCCAGTATTCTTGGGCTTCCCTGGTGGCTCAGATGGTAAAGAATCTGCCTACAACGCGGGAGACCCAGGTTTGATCCCTGGGTGGGCAAGATTCCCTGGAGAAGGGAATGGCAACCCACTCCAATATTCTTGCCTGGAGAATCCAATGGACAGAGGAGCCTGGCAGGCTACAGTCCATAGGGTCGCAGAGTCGGACACAACTGAGCGACTAGGAACAGCTCTACAACAGTATAATCACCTGGGGTGTTTTATGCAGGGGTCCTTCTCCCCCACACCAATTAAGTCACAATCTTGTGAGTGGGGCCTGGACTGGTAAGGAGGTTCTGAACACAGCTCTAATGTGGGTGGTAAGGTGTGTGTTGGGGGGTCCCCATACCAATGAAAAATGCCCTGGACACCAGCTGAGTCTCCTACAATTCAACAGATTTGACGCTACTGGAGTTAGCATCAGAGTTTCAGAGTTCACAGTTTAAGGGCTCAGTCTTACAAGACTTACAAGGGGACAACAGAGGAGGAGATGATTGGATGGCATCACTGACTTGATGGGCATGGGTTTGAGCAAGCTCTGGGAGTTGGTGATGGACAGGGAGGCCTGGCGTGCTGAGGTCCATGGGGTCGCAAAGAGTGGGACACGACTGAGTGATTAAACTGAACTGAACTTACAAGACTGCCCTCCTCCACAAGAGGTCAGTTGCAAACCGATGCTTCAGACTGGTTATAACTCAGAGGTTCCCCATGACCTCCTTCCCTTTTGGGGTTGGTTGGTTTGGTTTTCATGTGGACAGTTTTTAAAGTCTTTATTGAATGTGTTACAATATTGCTTCTGTTGTTTTTCTGTTTTAGCTGTTTGGCCATGAGTCATATGGGATCTTAACACCCCAGGGCAGAGGTCCCCAGCATTGGAAGGTGGAGTCTTGACCATCACACCACTGAGAAAGTCTCTCCCCTTTGAATTTGATTGATCTGCTAGAGCAGCTCACAGAAATCAGAGAAATACTTTACTTACTAGATTTAAGTAAGTTTACCCTATAAAGTTTAAGTAAGTTTATCCGGTTTATCCTAAAAGCTCAGGAACAGCCGGATGGAAGAGATACACAGGGAACAGCATGAGGGAAGGGCACTGGGAAGTCCAAGCTCTATCCAGATGTGCCTCTCTCTCCAAACCTCTGAGTTTTCATCAACCCGGAAGCGCTCCAAACACTGTCCTTTCACGGAGGTTTCATTATCAATCATCAGTAGTTGTTTCAAGTTCCAGCTCTATTCTGCTCCCGGAGGTGGGACTGAAAGCTCAAATCTGCCAATCACTTGGATGGTTCCCCTGGCAACCAGCCCCCATCCCTAAGAGAGGTCTGCAGTCACCTAACTAACATAACAATAGACCCATTTATCACCCTTAGTCCTTAGGAAATTCTAAGGATTTTAGGAACTCTCTGCCAGAAATGGGGACGAAGACCAAATATACGTTTCTTATTATAAATCATAGTATCACAGCACGTTTTTAAAAACTCTTCCAGAGTTTCTAGCAAAGGCACTGCAGACTTCCATGGTTGGGATGGGTAAGATGGGTGAAGACACAAGACAGGTGTTTGCAGTTCCTGCTCTAGTGTCAGACAATATGTGTTCAAATCCAGACTCTAATGAGCTGAATAACACTGGGATAGTCCCTTCGTGTCTCCAGACTCAGTCTGCTCATCTGTAAAACGGGGATAAGAGCAGTTGCCCCACGATGTTGCTGTGGGAATAAAATCATTTGATTCAAGCAAAGCAGCAAGCACAGAGCAAAGATCCAACACATGTTTCTGTTTGAGTTTGTGTTGTAGGAGAGAGTTACAATGGTGAGATCCGCATCCTTGTTTACAGATGGGAAAACTGAAGCCTAGACATGGAAAGTTGCCCCTAATCACACAGCAGGTTAGCGGGTGAAACAAGACTAGCACCGATGTCAAACTGGCAACAAATTCAGATGCTAATTCACCCGAGCATAAGGGTGAAAACACTACCCTTTGAAATGCACAGGAGGTGCATGCAGTTCCTAGTGTTACCACTAGGTGACGGCCTTACCCTATCTATGACCAAACTAGTCAGGAAATGGACAAAAATTTTAAGTACAAGAGTAGAGAATTTCCTACCTCTTCCTTGTGCGTGCCTGCTAAGTCACTTCAGTCATGTCCAACTCTGTGCAACCCTATGAACTTCCAGCCTTCCTTCCAGGCTCCTTTGTCCATGGGATTCTCCAAGCAAGAATACTGGAGTGGGTTGCTGTGCCTTCCTCCAGGGGAATCTTTCTGACCTAGGTATCGAACCCACATCTATTCAGTCTCCTGCATTGGCAGGTGGGTTCTTTACCACTAGCGTCACCTGGGAAGCCCATCTCTTCCCTGCTGCTGCTGCTAAGTCGCTTCAGTCGTGTCTGACTCTGAGCGACCCCAGAGACGGCAGCCCACCAGGCTCCCCCATCCCTGGGATTCTCCAGGCAAAAACACTGGAGTGGGTTGCCATTTTCTTCTCCGATGCATGAAAGTGAAAAGTGAAAGTGAAGTCGCTCAGTCATGTCCGACTCTTAGCGACCCCATGAACCACAGCCCACCAGGCTCCTCCATCCATGGGATTTTCCAGGCAAGGGTACTGGAGTGGGGTGCCGTTGCCTTCTCTGCACCTCTTCCCTAGGATCCAGCAAAAATATTTAATAAAGGACTCTATACACTGCAGGCACTTAATATATAACTGAGTCAAAAAATAAGGTTCAGATCCATTATCTACGGAATTGACTCCTGTGCTGGTTAAGAACGTAGATTTTTGAATGTCTGAGTTCAAATTCCAGCTCCCTATTTGTCAGCTTTCAAATCTTTTCTTCATAGTTTCCTTAGTTTCTTCCTCTGTAAAATGACAATGATAATATTGACTACCTCAGAGGGTTAAATAAGTTAACGGGAGTGAAACAAGTTTTTAAAAAAATGCCTCATATATTTGAGTGGTATATGGGTGTTAACAATTTTTAGTTTATTTCTCACACAGCGTTATTGAGGGATACTGATAGACAAGAGACTGCATATATTTAAAGCATACAGTTGGCTCCTTCGCCATTGTGTGAAGAGAGTCCCTGCTCGAACTTGTAATAAAGTTTCTCACTGTTTTTGCATCGAAAAAAAATAAAATAAAGCATACAGTTGATAAGTTTTGACTTATATATACTGTCTGGAGAAGGAAATGGCAACATACTCCAGTATTCTTGTCTGGAGATTTCCATGGACAGAGAAGCCTGGAGAGTTATAGTCCACGGGGTCACAAAGGGTTGGACACAAACTTATCGACTAAGCCACCACCACCATACTGTACCTGTGAAAGCATCACCACAACCAAGATCCTGAACTGCCAACTGAAAAATTCAGTCACAACCTGAAGGTAGAGAGATGTTTTATTCGGTGGGAATCCTTAGGACTTCAAGCCTAAGAGGCAGCATCTCAAGTGGCCCCGAGCGAACTGCTCCAAGGAGCTGGGGGAAGGAGTCAGGTTATATAGAAGTTTGCAACAACAGGCAGGTGGTCTGAATGTCAGAGATGATTGTTGATTAAGGAAAACCAGATATCTCAAGTTAAGGCATTTAGCGCTCGTCTATATATGGGAAGACGCAAGCATCTGGGCTCACTGAAATCAGTCCATTCATGTGCATCTCAGTTACCTGGGACTGGTATCCTGCTTCTTGACTTTATTACATCCTTGGGAACCAAGGGGCTCCCCTGGTGCTCAGATGGTAAAGAGCCTGCCTGCAATGTGAGAGACCTGGGTTTGATCCCTGGGTTGGGAAGATGCCCTGGAGAAGGAAATGGCAACCCACTCCAGTGTTCTTGCCTGGAGAATTCTATGGACAGAGGAGCCTGGTGGGCTGTGGTCCATAGGGTCGCAAAGAGTCAGACACGACTGAGCAACTAACACACTTTCAGGGCTCAGAAATTCTCATTTGGTGGTCCCCAAATCGCTGATGGCTGTGACATCCTTGTTTATTGATACGGCAGGAGATATTCTGTTTCACAGAACACACATAGTTCAGTTCAGTTCAATTGCTCAGTTGTGTCCAACTCTTTGTGACCCCATGGACTACAGCACGCCAGGCTTCCCTGTCCATCACCAACTCCTGGAGCTTACTCAAACTCATGTCCATTGAATCAGTGATGCCATCCAACCATCTCATCCTCCGTCATCCCCTTCTCCTCCCACCTTCAATCTTTCCCAGCATCAGGGTCTTTTCCAATGAGTCAGTTCTTTGCATCAGGTGGCCAAAGCATTGGATTTTCAGCTTCAGCATCAGTCCTTGCAATGAATATTCAGCACTAACTTCCTTTAGGATGAACTGGTTGGATCTCCTTGCTGTCCAAGGAACTCTCAAGAGTCTTCTCCAACACCACAGTTCAAAAGCATTAATTCTTCAGCATTCATCTTTCTTTATAGTCCAATTCTCACATCCATACATGACTCCTGGAAAAACCATAGCTTTGACTAGATGGACCTTTCTTGGCAAAGTAATGCCACTGCTTTTTAATATGCTGTCTAAGTTTGTCATAGCTTTTCTTCCAAGGAGCAAGTGTCTTTTAATTTCATGGCTACAGTCACCATCTGCAGTGATTTTGGAGCCCAGGAAAATAAAGTCTCTCACTATTTCTGTTGTTTCCTCATCTATTTGCTGTGAAGTGATGGGACCAGATGCCATGATCCTAGTTTTGTGAATGTTGAGCTTTAAGCCAACTTTTTCCACTCTTCTCTTTCACTTTCATCAACAGGCTCTTAGTTCTTCTTTGCTTTCTGCCCTAAGGGTGGTGTCATATGCATATCCGAGGTTATTGGTATTTCTCCTGGCAATCTTGATTCCAGCTTGTGCTTCATCCAACTCAGCATTTCTCACGATGTACCCTACATATAAGTTAAATAAGCAGGGTGACAATATACAGCCTTGACGTACTCCTTTTCCTATTTGGAACCAGTCTGTTGTTCCACGTCCAGTTCTAACTGTTGCTTCCTGACCTGCATACAGGTTTCTCAGGAGGCAGGTCAGGTGGTCTGGTATTCCCATCTCTTTAAGAATTTTCCACAGTTATCATCCCCCCAAATTTCCTTAAAGCCTTTTGCAAACCTCTCCATGATCCAATACCACCCCCCTCCAATCACTAATCTCCATCGACTAATGTGAATTTTCCAGAATTTTCTATCAGTGGAATCATATTATGTGTGCTCCTTTTCCTCTGCCTTCTTCCTTTTTCTAATTTTTATCTATTTCCTTATTTTTGGCTGCCCTGGGTCTTCACTGCTGCACACAGACCTTTCTCTAGTTGCTGTGAGGGGGCGTTACTCTCTGGTTGGGGTGCGCTGGCTTCTCATTGCGGCAGCTTCTCTTGTTGCGGAGCACAGGCCCTAGAGTGAGTGCGCTCAGCAGTCATGGTGCACGTTTTTTTTTTAATTGGCACCAACCCAGTAGTATAATGAGTTCTCCTGCTCAGCACATGTCCTCTACACTAGGAGCTTGGAAAAATGTTAAGCTTAACCAGATGCCCACCTTGGATAGTCAGCTCAATTATACCCTTAAAAACACCTAGGTGTGAGCAGTGTTACTTTCTAGAATACCTTCCAAATAATCTTTTTTGAAATGAACGTACATCCAAAGTAACAGAACACCTCTGGGTGCTCTAGAGTATATAAACGCTCAGGGACTTCTGAGGCCAGTTAGAGCAGCTGGCCTCTGGGCCCTCTTCTGATGTCAGCTAGTTGCCCGAGACGTGTGGGATCTTCCCAGACCGGGGATCGAACCCGTGTGCCCTGCATTGGCAGGTGGATTCTTAACCCCTGAACCTCCAGGGAAGCCCGTGACTTCTTTCAGTGTGTTTCTTTCGGGTTCATTCAGGTTGTTGAGTGGGTGAAGTTCATTTCTTCTGGCTGGCGTTGGGTGCTTACAGCACGGTTAATCCACGTACCTGTGGATGGACATGTGGGTTGCTTCCAGCTGGGGGATGTAACAGATGAAGCTGCTGTGAGTCTGTTGTATGAGTCTCCATAGTGAGGCACACCTTCGTTTCTCTGGGCTAAACACCCAGGAGTGGGATGGGAGGAAACTGCCAAAGTGGTCTTCAGAGACACTCTCCATCCCTACCTGCAGCGTCTGAGGGTTATAGTTGCCCCATATTCTTGCCCACAACGAGGGTAACCAGCCTTTCGGGTTTTGACATTCTAATAGGTGCGAGGTGGTATCTTTGTTGTTGTTTATTGCCTTTTCAGTCGCTCAGTCCTGTCCGACTCCTTGTGACCCCATGGACTGCGGCATGCCAGGCCTCCCTGTCCCTCACCATTTCTCGGAGTTTGCCCAAGTTCATGTCCATTGAGTCGGTGATGCTATCCAACCATCTCATCCTCTGTCATCCTCTTCTCCTTCTGCCATCAATCTTTCCCAGCATCAGGGTTTATGTTTAGTTGTTTACTGTGGTTTTAATTAGCATTTCCCTAGTGAGAAATTATGTTACCATCTTTTCTGGTGTTCACTTGCTGTCAGCATTATCTTCTCTGCCAAAATGTTCAGATTTTAAGCTCATTAAACATTTTTTTCGGCTGCTTAAGTATTGAGTTTTGAGAACACTGTATATTCTGGATACGTGTTCCTTGTCAGTTATAGGTTTGGCCAAGTTTTCTCCTAGTCTGTGGCCTGAGAATGGAAATTCTCTCATGAATGTCTTCTGACGAGCTGTTGTTAATTTTGATGAGGTCATGGGGGGGGGGCGTGTCCTCATGACAGGATTAATGTCTTTTTGAGAGGAGACACTTAGCTTGCTACCTCTCCACATAGGAAAGGCCTTGTGGGGACACAGTGAGTGAGAAGGCGGCTGCCTGTAAGTCGGCTAGAGAAACGACGCCAGAACCGGACCGTGCTGGCGCCCTGATCTCAGACTTCCTGAACCGTGAGAAATACATTTCTGGTGTTTATAGCATCATGTGTCGTTCTGGGGTGTTCTGTACGGCAGCCTCTGTTGACCAAGTGAAAGTGAAAAGTGTTAGTCGTGTCGGACTCTTTGCGACCCCATGGACTGTAACCCACCAGATTCCTCTGTCCATGGGATTCTCCAGACAAGAATACTGGAGTGGGTTGCCATTTCCTTCTCCAGGGGAATCTTCCTAACCCGGGGATCGAACCCGGGTCTCCCGAATTGCAGGCAGATTCTTTACCGTCTGAGCCAGCAGGGAAGACTATTGACTAAAACATACATTTAAATCTCATCCTGTGCGTTTTTCATCTCAGACATTGTAGTTTTCATCTCTAGAAGTTCAATTCAGGTTTTGGTTTTTGTTTTTTAAATATCTTCCATGTCTCCACTTAATGTGTCAACTTTTTCTCTGGCTTCTTGAACACATAGAATGCAGTTATAATAGCTTTGAAAATGTCCTTGTCTACTAATTCTGTTATCCATGTCATTTCTGGTTTGGGTTTAATTGACTGATTCTCCCCTCTCCCCCTGTGGATCCTAGTTCCCTACCTCTTTTCATGCCTGGTAAATTTTTTGTTTGTTTTTTAAGTTGCAGCAGCCTCCAACCTTTCTGGGACCAGGGTTTTGTGGAAGACGTTTTTTCCATGGACTGGAGTGGAGGTGAGGAAGGTTTCAGGATGATTCAAGCACATTGCATTTATTGTACATTTTATTTCTATTATTGTTACATCAGCTCCATCTTAGATCATCAGGCATGAGATACTGGAGGTTGGGAACCCCTGTCTTATTAGATATTGTGAATTTTACCTTATTTTGTGCTGAAAATTTCTTGTATTTTACACATGTTTTTCATCTTTTTTTTTTTCCTGCACATGGAATGGACTAGAAACATTTTAATCTCTGGGGTCCTGCTTTTAAACTTTGTTAGGCAGGACCAGAGTGGTATTGAGTCTGGGGCTTGTTGTTTTTTGGTGTTTAAGTTGTGTCTGACTCTTCGAAACCCCATGGACTGCAGCATGCCAGGCTTCCCTGTCCTTCACTATCTCCTGGAGTTTGCTCAAACTCACTGGGCTTCCCTGGTGCTTCAGTTGGTAAAGAATCCACCTGCAATGTGGGAGACCTGGGTTTGATCCCTGGGTTGGGAAGATTCCCTGGAGGAGAGCATGACAACCCACTCCAGTATTCTTGCCTGGAGAATCCCCATGGATAGAGGAGCCTGGCGGGCTATAGTCTATGGGGTCACAAAGAGTCAGACATGACTGAGCGACTAAGCACATGTCCATCATTCAGTGATGCCATCCAACCATCTCATCCTCTGTTGTCCCCTTCTCCTCCTGCCCCCAATCTTTCCCAGCATCAGGGTCTTTTCCAGTGAGTTGGCTCTTTGCATCAGGTGGCCAAAGTATTGGAGCTTCAGCTGCAATATCAGTCCTTCCAATGAATATTCAGGGTTTATTTCCTTTAGGATTGACTGGTTTGATCTCCTTGCTGTCCTAGGGACATTCGAGAGTCTTCTGCAACGCCATAGTTCAAAAGCAACAATTCTTTGGCACTCAGCCTTCTTTGTGGTTCAACTCTCACATCCACACATGACTACTGGAAAAAACTATAACTTGGACTATGTTGACCTTTTTTGGCAAAGTGAGTCTGAGGCTAATTTTACCCTAGTCCTGAGGCAAAACCCTCTGGCTATTTGATCTGATGTCACACAGATGATGAAATCTACTGAGTGTGGTGTGATGGGGAACAATTCCCAGCCTGGGTCGGGGGGGTGGGGCTCTGGGCATGACTCCCTCTGATGCTCTTGTGTGTTCCTTCCCCAGCCCGGGGTCATTTCCTCACAGGTGTGCACTGATCTTGCTCACCTGGAGACCTGGGGACCGTCTTTCTGGGCAGCGTCCTCCTCTTCGGAGCTCTGCCCTTCAGACTCCACACACCCTGGCGTCCCACCTCCCCGTTCCCTTAACTTGAGACTTCTCCCCTTAACTGGAGATGTTCTCCCTCCCTGCACCAGGGCCTGGAAACTCCCCGTCCCCGCAGTGAGCTTCGACGGTCGGGGGACTCACCTCATTCGTTTCCCATCAGAGAGGACTGTCCTTCATGCCTGATGTCCGGTGTCTTGAAAATCATTGTTCCATATATTCTGGGTGTTTTTGAGTAGTTTCAGATGGGAGGGTACAGTCAATCTCCATTATTCAATCTTAGCCCGAAATTGATGCCCTATTAGGTCACATGTATGAATATATTATACTATTTATGTATTGGGGGCTTCCCTGGTGGATCATATGGTAGAGAATCCACCTGCCATGCAGGAGACCCAGGGTTGATCCCTGGATGGGGAAGATCCCCATGGAGAAGAGAATGGCTACCCACTCCAGTATTCTTGCCTAGAGAATGCATATATTATATAGACACTAAAATAAAATTACAATGATCCTTGAACAACATAGGTTTAACTGCACATGTCCAGTTATATCTGGATTGGTTTTCAGTACTAAATATTGCAGCACTACACAATCCACAGTTGGTTAAATCCAAGGATATGGAATGGTGGATAACGAGGGCTGACTATGAATTATACTTGGGTTTTCAGCTGTGTTGAGAGCCGGCACCCCTAACCCCCCTACACTGCTCCAGGGTCGACCCTGTATGTATACCAGTTTGGAAGGTTTAATCAAAAAACCCCAGAATTCTCCCCATTTGTGTTCATTCCAGTCCCGTCCCTGCCCAAGATAATCATTCCGACTCCTGTGTATCTTTCCAGAAATGTTTGTTATTATACAATTATCTAAATATCTGCTTGTGTGTGCCTGCTCAGTCATGTCTGACTCTGTGTCCCCATGGACTATAGCCGGCCAGGTTCCTCTGTCCATGGGATTCTCCAGGCAAAGAACACTGGTGTGGCTTGCCGAGCCCTCCTCCAGGGGACCTTCCTGACCCAGGTATCGAACCCATGGCTCCTGCGTCTCCTGCATTGCAGGCGGGTTCGTTACCCACTGAGCCACCTGGGAAACCCATATATTTGCTTAAGTGGTACCCTATTGTATGCACTGCTCTATATCTTGCTTTCTTCACTTATATCTTAAAAATCTTTTCCTATCAGCAAATACAAGCCTCACCTTTCTTTCTTTCTTTTTTTTTTTTTTTAATGCTGCAGTGTTCTCCATAAAATAGGTGTTTTATATTTCACTCAGCCATCCTGTACCAAAGGTCATTTGTTTTTTTTCCCTGTTACAATTAATGTAGCAGTGAGTGCCTATAAGGCATATGTTTTAGCACACATGTATGTGTATGTCTGCAGGGAGATTTCCAGAAAGACTGCCAGGTCGTTGGACATCAGCCAGGACCAGTGCGCTAAGCGCCGAAAAGATACCTTCTGAAATTCAAAGTGAAGGAAAAAACCAAAAAGACTACATTGTAAAATATAAATCTCATTTTTGAACAATACAAACCGACAAAGATGCTGAATTGAAAGCAGCTTCTTCCTGGATTTCTTTTTCTCTCTTTCCTGTGTTTGCCCTTATTATGCAGGTTTTCTGAGCACTGCTTGGAGCCACTGCCTGTGAGATTTTGGCTTCAGGGAAGGACAAGTGGCAGATTTTACCTACCTGCAGGGGGCGCCCAAGGAACGCTTGCTGACTTGCTGCGTTGATTTGCTCTCTGCGGAAAGTTCTATGGCTGGACAGTACTCCCCCAGCCATCACCTAAGACAATCTTCAGGCCTTCTGTGGGCAGATGGGTTTCACGTTAATGTCACAGAGGCGGCACTGTCCCTTCACGGCCTGCGGAAGTCAGGCAGGCATCTCAATGTGGTAACTGCAGCGAGAGATGGAAATAAAACAGAGTCAGTGGGATGCTGGCCGGGAGGGAGGTTCCTGCGGTGGAGGCTCGGGCACACCACTCAGCCTGTGAGTCAGGTCTCCCGTCCCGCATACCCCAGCCTCTCCTAGTTCACCTCCCCCAGATGATTCAGAAAGTGAATGAGCTTTCCATCAGCCTGAAAGAGATTGGAAAAAAAAAAAGTTTTAGTGGTGGATGTGAAATCTCTGGGTAAAGAAATCTAGTGGTAAAGAACCTGCCTGTCAGTGCAGGTAGATGTAAGAGACTCGGGTTCGATCTCTGGGTTGGGAAGATCCCCTGGAGGAGGGCATGGCAACCCACTCCAGTATCCTTGCCTGGAGAATCCCATGGACAGAGGAGTCTGGCGGGCTGCAGTCCATGGGGTTGCAAAGAGTTGGACACCACTGAAGTGGCTTAGCATGCATGCAGAAGGGATCTCTAAGCAGTGGTTTATCTAATGTATTTGACACCCAGAGTAGACAGTGATTTTTAACACCTTTCTCCTCTACACAACTGTATTCCCAATAATAATTATATTCCTGGTTAATATCTTGGTTTTGCTACAGTTGGAAGATATAAAGATTACATTTCAATTTTTTTTTTTTTGGCTGCGGGTCATGTGGGATCTTAGTTTCCCGATCAGGGAATGAACTTGAATGAACCCCATGTGTGGAAGGCAAAGTGTTTAATCACTGGACCGCCAGGGAGATACTCAGTCCAGTAAAAGACTTTGTGCATGAACTAAAATGTCCATGTTCCAAACAAAAATATCTCACTTGGAGGGTCACACTCTGCTTCACAGTTTTGAATTCTAGACACAAGTAAGAACTCCCAGTGGTCACATAGGATGACAGATGGAAGCAGCCTCTGTTCTGGTTTCTTGGTTTTCCCATCACGGCTCACCTTGTGTGTGTTGAGTCTACTGTTTGGATTCAGGGGGCAAAACACCCCAAGGGTTTGGAGACACGAACTGAGCCCAGAGAGAGAAAGATGACAGTTCCCAGGCGTCAGGAACTTACTCTCTAAAGCAACACGTGTGACCTAGCCTGAGTGTGAGGGGGCTGACTGTGTTGCCAGAAGTTTCCTGAGTTAACTTCTATGGATAACATAGATATTTATTAAAAGCTAAGTAATAAAAAGTGCTTGTTTGCAATTTGTTGTTGTTGTTCAGTTGCTCTGTTGTGTCCGGCTCTTTGCGACACCATTGACTGCAGCACGCCAGGTTCCCCTATCTCCCAGAGTTTGCTCACATTCATGTCCATTGAGTTGGTGATGCCATCTAACCATCTCATCCTCTGTCGTCCTCTTCTCCTTTTGCCTTCAATCTTTCCCAGCATCAGCATCTTTTCCAATGAGTCAGTTCTTTGCATCAGGTGGTCAAAGTATTGGAGGTTCAGCTTCAGCATCAATCTTTCCAATGAATATTCAATGAATGATTTCCTTTAGGATTGACTAGTTTGATCTCCTTGCAGTCCAAGGGACTCTCAAGAGTCTTCTCCAGCACCGCAGTCCAAAAGCATCAATTCTTCAGTGCTCAGGCTTCTTTTATGGTCCAATTCTCACATCTGTACATGGCTACTGGAAAAACCACACCTTTGACTATACAGATCTTTTATTAAAACTCAACAGTAACCAAAACAGAATTACCATATGACCCAGTGATTCCACTTTTAGGTATCTATTCAAGAAAATTGAAAACTTACATCCACAAAAAACTTATATAGAAATGTTCAGAGCAACATTATTCATACCAGCCAAAAAGCAGAAGCTGCCCAAATGTTCATCAATGGATGAATGGTAAACAAAACGTGATCTAGCCATTCGATGAGAAACATTCCACCACAAAAAGGAATGAAGTACTGACACCTGCTACATTGGGGATTAACCCTAACTGCCCATCCTTTTGGAGAAGGCAATGGCACCCCACTCCAGTACTCTTGCCTGGAAAATCCCATGGATGGAGGAGCCTGGTAGACTGTAGTCCATGGGGTCGAGAAGAGTCGGACACGACTGAGCGACTTCACTTTAACTTTTCACTTTCATGCATTGGAGAAGGCAATGGCAACCCACTCCAGTGTTCTTGCCTGGAGAATCCCAGGGACGGGGGAGCCTGGTGAGCTGCTATCTATGGGGTCGCACAGAGTCAGACACGACTGAAGTGACTTAGCAGCAGCCCATCCTTTAGGAGGCAGGCACTGTTTAGAAGTTCCCCAAACAGTCACACTCAACGTATCTGAGTATTTTTTTTCTTTCTAAATTTTTAAAAGTTGATTCCTTGGGCCTTTCAGACTGAGTTATCACATTTTACTCTTCCTTTTTGCTGAGTTTTAGTTTAACCATGCCCAACTTTTTGAATTTACCTTTCTCATTTAATGGCATTTGAAATGCTGTCACTTCATCCATTTATCCATCTGCCCACCCCAGGCAAGAGATAAAGGCCCCCCACCCTCCCCCGGCAAACAGATGGAGTTTATTCTCTGTGGACTGATACTCCAAGAAGAAAATAACAGGACAATTGAGGGAGGAGGCTAGGCCCTGCCCAGATAGAAGATAAGAAATTACGTATTTCTCGTTCTCAAAGTCAGGAGATCTCCTCCACCACACTTGTTCAGAAAGGCTCCATGATGGTCAAAGGGGAGTGATGCTATGCGATGCTAACTACCCATAGGCCTCTTTGGTAGAATCCATCTTAGCTGAGAGATGCTTTCGCATACCTGGGAGGACTCTGAGATATACCAAAGATAGACTCAGGACAAGCAAATCAAAATGATTGCCCAAAGGACACCCGGAAGAAATGCCCCATAAAGGTGATTCAAACAACCACGAGGGCACAACTCTCTCAGCCCGCTCGCGTGTCTGTACACACATGCTGTATTCTTTTTCCTCCTAAAAGCACTTACTTGTTTTACCACTTTCCAACTTTGTGGGAGTTCTTTTCTGCAAAGCCTAAGGGTCAGGGCCTTGTCACTGACCTGGGGTTTAGTGGGTAGGATTTGGTGCTCTCACCACCACGGCCAGACCTCAATCACAGGCCGGGAACTGAAGCCCTGCTTTAAGCGGCTGCAGGATAAGGCCACTCAAGATGGGGATGAGGTGGGGCCACAAGCCAAAGGATGCAGGCAGACTCTGGAAGCTGGAAACGGCGAGGAATCTGATTCTCCCTGGAGCTTCCAGAAGAAATCAGCCCTCCTTACACCTTGGTTTGAACCCCTTGAGACTCATTTTGGAATTCTGACCTCTAGAGCTATTAATAATTTAGTCCACCTCCCTCCCCATTTCACAAAGAGGCTTGAAGTTCACCTAACCAGGAAGTGGAAAAACTAGACTCCTCATCCATATCTTCTGACGTCACACTGATTATCTAGAGAAACGGTAGGATTGTCATGATAATTAGGAGGCATTCTGCCGCATTTGGAATCGCGTGGATTGTTAACTAGACATTGTGATGACTTGGTAGTGTAGACAAATTTACTTTGTGTTGTCAGGTCACTGAATTTGTGGTGATTTGTGACAGCAGCCGTATGAAATGAACATGACTCTCACCCATGGCACAAATTCAATTTTTTTTTTTTTTTGAGAAAAAAATTGGTTCTTAACACTGTATTAGCTTCAGGCGTGACACCTATTAATTTGATGTTTGTCTACACTGCAAAGTGGTCACAATGTCTGGTTAGCGTCCACATGATTCCAAATTTAACACAATGCCTTTGATGATCATAACTACCTTACCATTCCTCTAGATAATCAGTGCGACTTCAGAAAATATGGACAAGGACTTTGGTCCTTCCACTTCCTGGTGAACTTCAAGCCTTGTTTGTGAAAGGGGTGGGGGTGGGCTAAATCACGGGCTTCTCACCCTGTTCCGTGGAGCTCTAGGGACTCACATGAAGGGCCCCCAGCTCCCACTCCCTCCAGCCAGAGCATCTCAGGGCCCTGTGTCCTGAGCCCTGCTTCTGTGAGAGTTTGTTTGAAGATAACCTTCCACTTTAGACAATGTGTTTTAAAACCACTGTGTTTATGTATTCTTTTGAATTTTTAATTTTGTACTTGGCTATAGCCAATTAAGAATTTCCCAGGTGGCGCTAGTGGTAAAGAACTCACCTGCCAATGCAGGAGACATAAGAGACACAGGTTTGATCCCTGGGTCGGGAAGATCCCCTGGAGGATGGCACAGCAACCCACTCCAGTATTCTCGTCTGGAGAATCCCCTGGACAGAGGAGCCTGGCGAGTTACAGTCCATAGCGTGGCAAAGAGTCAGACAGGACTGAAGTGACTTAGCATGCACGCATAGCCAATTAACCATGTGATAGTTTCGGGTGGGCAGCAGAGCAACTAGGCTACACATACACATGTATTCACTCTCCCCCAACTCTCCTCCCATGCAGGCTGTCACATGACATTTAGCAGAGTTCGATGTGCGATACAATAGGTCCTTGTTAAAACCGCTGCATTTAAAAAATTGTTTATAATAGGGAATTCCCTGGCAATCTGGTGCTTAGGATTCCGTGCTTTCACTGCCAAGGGTGAGGCTTCAATCCCTGGTCGGGGAACTGAGATCTCACAAACCATGTAGCATGGCCCAAAAAAATAGTTTATAATAAAATGGGGGAGAAATAGAAACCCAATTTTGATGAGATGTTCTCTGAGCTCCCTCTCAGCCCCACTGTAGGCACATTTAGGGTTTTTAGCTGGCTCTCGTCCCTGCCCACCTTGAGGGAAACAGAGGACATTACCTGAGCCATTTCTGAAGACTAGCTGTGTGCCTTAGGGTAAATAAAGGCAACTCTCAGTCTGCCCCTCTGTAAAATGAGGGCAGGGATAACCCCATGATCAAAAGGATTAACACAATGATGTGGCGAAGTGTCGTATAATAATAACAGTAACATCAACTGTTGATCACCCACCATGCTGAGTACCTCGCTAGGCCTTTACTTGGTTCTCACAACTTCCGTCCACAAGGCATGATTCCTGGCATTTCTCCAGGTTGGGAGAGGGGGCTGGGATTCCACTCGACAGAAAGGCCCCCTCAGTCAGGACAGCACTGAGCAGATTCCCCCGCGTGAAAGTTTCCTGGCCACGTGGCCCCTCAGCTGCTCTCACTGACTCAGCAACCGACGGTTTGTAAGCAGGTTGGCGTGGAAGCCAGGATCTGTGGGTCCAAAAACACGATTCATTGAGATCAACCTCTCCCCTACTCTCCACCCCTGCAAGTGCAATTTCGTGTGCCCGATGCACAGGGCGGCCAAACAAACCGAAATGCTGCAGTCTGGAGCAGAGAAGGGTTGATTGCAGGGCCAGGCAAAGAAAAAGATAGTTAGCTTAGGGCCCAAAACACTGCCAGCTCGGCTTTTGGCAAAGAGTTTTTAAAAAGTCAGGTGACGGAGGAGCTCACAGGGTATGTGATCAGCTGGTGCACAAGTTTCTGATTGGCTGATGGTGAGGTGTCACGTGGGTTAACAGTAGACTCCAGGAGGCCTGGGGCTGCATGCATCTGGTCATCACATAGTTAACATTTTCCTTTTGTTGGAGGGAGGGAGGGTTTTTAGAAACTTGCATCTGAGAGGAGCTAAGGCTGAGGAGATGGAGAAATCCTGGTCGGTTACACCCTTGCATAGATTCTTCCCTTTACAGCAGAGAAAAAATGCACTTGGGTCATATAGATACTGTGTATATTACAGACAAAGTTCTGTATCAGGATTTTGAGCTGAATTCTTCTCTTCAGGGAGCCCCACCTTGCCTAGGAAAATCATGCCAGACCCTGACATGACTGAAAGGCAGGCAGGTCAATTTCTCTGGTGACAGTTTGACTTTGTGGATTTTCGTGGGGTTTGTCCTGGAACATCTCCCCAGAGCTTTCAAGCCAGCAACCTGGAACCCAGGTGAGCAGGACTCCAAATAGATCCCAGCCTGTAGCGAGCTGTCTAGCCTCTCTGGTTTTCTCTAAGTCCCTGCCCCCTTCTTCCCCAGCAGTCCTGTAACTGGGGCCAGGTAGGAGGCTGTAGTGTTCGTGCCTGGTCCCCCACATGGACAGCACCAGGCTCCTGGCCAAGGGGAACAGTCAGGAACTGCCACCTCTGACTGATGCCTGTCAGCGTCTGAATTAGAAGCCATCGCCCCAGAGCCCCACGGGTGGGAAAATCTTCAGGACAATAAACAGGCATATAAGTAATATATAGAAAGTTTATACGCAGAGGCCCAAAGGCAGAAAGGCTTCAAGATAATACATATTCACGTTAAAAACAAAGCATGCTTTTCTATCCTGTAACTTCTTCTGGAAGTTATGCTCAGACATGCCCAGAAATGTATGTGGAAGGATGCTTATTGCTTTTAGGCAGAACTACTAAGCAGGGACATCCCTGGTGGCCCCGTGGCTGGGAATCTGTGCACCCAATGCAGGGAGCTTGGGTTTGACCCCTAGTCAGGGAACTAGATCCCAAATGCTGCAACTAAAGACTCAGTGCAGCCAAAGAAATAAATTTTTAAAAAGGAAAGAACTACTAAGGGAAAGAGGCCAAGCTTAAAGGACTGTATTCTACAAGATTCTGTTTAGATGGGATTCTGTGGGGCTACCCAGGTGGCTCAGAAGTCAACAAACAGCCTGCAATGCAGGAGATGGGGGTTTGATCCCCGGGTCTGGAAGATCCCCTGGAGAAGGAAATGACAACCCACTGCAGTTTTCTTGCCTGGGAAATATGGACAGAGGAGCCTGGCTGGCTATGGGGCTGCAAAGGGTCAGACAAGACCGAGCGCGTATTCACACATGCACTGTGGGGATAAAGGACACATTGGTGGTTGCTGAGTTAGGAGCAGAGGAAGAGCACAACAATCTTCCTGGGAGGTGGGGACAGCTTCGCCCCGGTGGTGACCGCAGGCCTGCGTACCTCCAATAGCCTGCAGAGGACTGCGCTGTGTGGAAGTGGTACCTCCGCAAACCCGACTTAAAGAAACACGAATGGCACTGCTATATTCTAAATGGATAACCAACAGGGACCTGCTGAACGGCACAGGGAACTCTGCTGCATGTAATGTGGCAGCCTGGATATGATAGGAGTTTGAGGGAACTCTGCTCCATGTGATGTGGCAGCCTGGATGTGACGGGAGTTTGAGGGAACTCTGCTCCATGTGATGTGGCAGCCTGGATGTGACAGGAGTCTGGGAGAGAGTGGATAGGTGTGTATATAGGGCTGAGTCCCTTCACTGTCCTCCTGAAGCTATCACAACATAGTCAACTGGCTATACTCCAACAAAAAGTAAAAAGGTTTTCTTAAAAAAAAAAAAAAGAAATGCAAGAGGCAAGACATTGATTGCAGCAATGTTTAGAGGAAATACCTTTAAATGCCCCATTGTAGAGAATGATCAAATAAATCATAGCACCTCCGTATAATGGAGGGATGCGCAGCTACTAAACGGTAGAAAGAGAGGTTTATGGACTGAAATGAGATGATCTCCAAGAGTTACAATTATGTGGAAAATGGTGGGTATGGTTTTTATCATTTATGTAAAAAAGATACAGATTGATATAAGCTTGTATGTGCCTAGGATATCTCTAGGAAAATGCGAAGCTCAGATCATTGGAGTTTATCTGAAAAAAACTGAAAATAGCTGAGCGGTGAGAAAATCTACACTTTACACTCTTAGATATTGCTCACATTAATTTTTATATATTTATTTTTATTGAAATATAGTTTACTTGCAATGTCATGTTGGTTTCAGGTGTATAGCAAAGTGATTCCATTTTGGGTATATATATATATATATATATATACACACACATGAAAGTGTTAATCTCTCGGTCTTGTCCGACTCCCTGAGACCGCATGGACTGTAGCTCGCCAGGCTCCTCGTCCATGAAATTCTCTAGCAAGAATACTAGAGTGGGTAACCATTCCCTTCTCCAGGGGATCTTCCCAACTAGGGTTTGAACCTGGGTTTCCCGAATTGCAGGCAGATTTTGTACCATCTGAGCCACCAGGGAAGCCCATATAGCTTCTTTTTTGAGATTCTTTTCCATTTTTAGATTTTTTTCCATTATGGGTTATTACAAGATACTGAATATAGTTCCCTGTGCTATACAGTAGGAGCTTGTTGTTTATATATTTTATTTATAGTAGTGTATATCTGTCAATGCCAAATGCCTAATTTATCTTTCCCTCCACCTTCTTTCCCCTTTGATAGCTATAAGTTTGTTTTCTATGTCTGTGAGTCTATTTTGTAGATAATTTCATTTGTGTCATATTTTAGATTCTACATATAAGTGATATCATATAATATTTGTCTTTCTCTGACTCACTTCACTTGGTATGATCATCTCTAGGTCTATCCATGTTGCTGCAAATGGTATTATTTCATTCTTTTTAATGGCTGAGTAATACTACATATATATATGTATAATGTATATATATATATGTTTTTAGATACATGATCACATTAATATTATTGCCGTTAACATTTAGTGCTTTATAAATACCCTGAGTCTTTCTGGACTACTTCTTGGAGTTCTTTGATGTACAAACACTTCCTGGGTAGGATGTCCCATCTCTAATGATCCTGCAAGGTAAACACTCTAGGTCCAGAGGGAGCCCAAAGCCCACACTATAAGATGGGAATCTCAAGCTTTCTTACAGGCTCGCTGTGGAAATGAAATAAATGAGTTTATGCAAAGCCCTATGTATACAGAAGTGCTTAATACATTTCTCTCTGCCTTAGTCATCTAGTACGCACTACATTTTCCAGTCCGGGTTTTAGGTGACTGGGGAGAAAATTCACATTAACCGTCACACTCCACTAACAAGGACCATTTGAGGGTTGACTGTATTGTCTTTCTCATTTCAGAAGAGAGAAGAATAGAATCAGTAAAATAGGGTTACGTGTGTGCGTGCTAAGTCGCTTCAGTCGTGTCCGACTCTCTGCAACCCCATGGACTGCAGCCTGCCAGGCTCCTCTGTCCATGGGATTTCCCAAGCAAGAATACTGGAGAGGGTCACTATGCCCTCCTCCAGGGGATCTTCCTGACCTGGGGATTGAACCCGCATCTCCTACATCTCCTGCATTGGCAGGCGGGTTCTTTACCACCGGCAGCACCTGGGAAGCCCTCGAAGGGAGAAGGGACCCCACAAATCAAGCACCCCTCTTGTTGAATACCTCGAGACTTTATTGCCACTCCCACCAACCAACGAGGGGAGGAAGTTTCTTGATGGAATAAAAGTATTGGTATAGAATAGAAGGTTGAATACTTTTTCTGGATAATGAAACCCTCAGTCTAGACTCCCATTCACCCATTGAGTCCTGCGTCAGGCGCTGGGAGTTAACAGTGACGTCAAATAGACACGGCAGAGCCCTGCCAAGGCGCTCACAACCCCTCCGCCACCTTCCTTAGTAAGATCAGGTTTGTTGAAGAATAATTTACGTACAGTAAAAATCAGCCTTTTCTTGTTGCTCAGTTGTGTCTGACTCTTTGCGACCCCATGAACTACAGCGAGCCCAGGCTGTCCTTCACTGTCTCCAAGAGTCTGCTCAAACCCATGTCCATTGAATGTGATGCCATCCGACCATCTCATCTTCTGTCGTCCCCTTCTCCTCCTGCCTTCAATCTTTCCCAGCATCACGGTCTTTTTCCAGTGAGTCAGTTTTTCGCATCAGGTGGCCAAAGTACTGGAGCTCGACACTTTTTAGTGGATGGTTCTGTGGGTTTTGACAGATAGCTGCATAACCCCCACCACCATCAAGATACAGAATGGTGTCACCATTCCCAAATTTTCTCCTTCTCCTTCTGGTCAATTGCCCTCTCACCACCAGCCCCATCGATCTGTCTTCTGTCCATATGGATCTACCTTTTCCAGAATGTCATGTAGATGGAATCATATAGGATGCAAGTCTAGCTGCTTCCACTGAGCTTAATCCATTTGAGATTCATTCCTGCTCTTTTGCGTGCCAAGAGTTCATTCTGTTTTACCCCGAGTGGTATTCCATGATGTGCATGGACCACTCTGGTACCATCCTGGGGACAAAGAGAGAAGGGAAACAACTAGCCTTGACCACCTTGACCCTGAGCTGATTGGATGTACTGGAGTGGACCACGTTCTCCCACAGGCAGAGTTAAGTGTGGAAAGGCAGATTTGATTCTTTATTGAAAATACACAAATGACATTTCTTGCACCTCCAACTCTTGTCGATTGAAAAACTCATTCATGTTGTTGGTTGTTTTGTCTGTGTTTCAACTGGGATGCCATGGCCCCAGCAGGGGGAAAGTGAGTGGCTGGGGTGGGTGCCCATGAGGGCACCACTCCCCCAGGCTTTATGACAACAGCGCCGAGTCATAGAGGCCCTGCCCATCCCAAAGAGAAGCCCCTTCCCCTTCCCGTGGTGCCCTGGCCTCCCCAGGGCAGACTTTTACCCTAGTGGGGCTGAAGGGGGAAGATGGAGTTTCTTGGAACGACTCAGACTGCCACTTACTGTGGTCCCAAGAAACCCTGTGGCGTGAGCGCGCTGCCCACGGTGGCGTCCGGCCCGACAGTCCAGGAGTGCTACCAGCCCTATTACCTGCCAGGGTATCGCTACCTCAACTCTTGGAGACCCAGCCTCTTCTACAAGGTGGCCAACGCCCAGACCTGCCTGGACGAGGGGGCCACCTGCCGCAGCCCCGTGCGACCGCCCACCATCCTGCCAGCCGTCCGCTCCGCCCTCTTCTGTCGCTACAGCCCCAAGGACTGGGACCAGTCTAACCGGCTGCAGTTATGTGGGGCCGAGGCCTCACGGCTCTGGGCCGGCCGGATGACGGGCGACTCCATGCGGCTCATGCAGGACAAGGACCAGCTGATGCGCCAGATGCAGGAGGGGACCTGCCGGAACCTGGGCCAGAGGCTGTCGGACATCGGCTTCTGGAAGTCGGAGCTGAACTACGAGTTGGAGAGGCTTTTGAATGAGAACCACAGCTTGGATGCCATTAAAAGGAGGCTGGAGTGCGCAGCCGAGGAGCTGAGATGTCCATTGCAGGTGAGCGTGGGGCAGGGAGGGGGTCCTGGGGGTGCCCGGGATGTCAGCCCGGCAGTACAGTCCCACACTCCCGCCTTGAGTGAAGGTCAAGGTGACAGGCATATTGCAGCTCAGTTCGAGCTGCATCATCATCCATCAGTTCAGTTCAGTCGCTTAGTCATGTCCAACTCTTTGTGACCCCATGGACTGCAGCATGCCAGGCCTCCCTGTCCATCACCAACTCCTGGAGTTTACTCAAACTCATGTCCATTGAGTTGGTGATGCCATCCAATCTTCTCATCCACTGTCATCCCCTTCTCCTCCTGCCCTCAATTTTTCCCAGCATCAGGGTCTTTTCAAATAAGTCAGCCCTTCGCATCAGGTGGCCAAAATATGGGAGTTTCAGCTTCAGTATCAGTCCTTTCAATGAACATTCAGGACTGATTTCCCTTAGGATGCACTGGTTGGATCTCCTCGCTGTCCAAGGGACTCTCAAGAGTCTTCTCCAACACCACAGTTCAAATGCGTCAATTCTTCGGTGCTCAGCTTTCTTTATAGTCCACTCTCACATCCATCATGACCACTGGAAAAACCATAGCTTTGACTAGACAGACCTTTGTTGGCAAAGTAATGTCTCTGCTTTTTAATAAGCTGCCTAAGTTGGTCATAGCTTTTCTTCCAAGGATACAAGTGTTTAATTTCATGGCTGCAGTCACTGTCTGCAGTGATTTTGGAGCCCAAGAAAATAAAGTCTCTCAGGGTTTCCCCATCTGTTTGCCATGAAGTGATGGGACCAGATGCCATGATCTTAGTTTTCCAAATGTTGAGTTTTAAGCCAACTTTTTCACTCTCCTCTTTCACTTTCATCAAGAGGCTCTTCAGTTCTTCACTTTCTGTCATAAGTGTGGTGTCATCTGCATATCTGAGGTTATTGATATTTCTCCCGGCAATCTTGATTCCAGTTTGTGCTTCATCCAGTCCAGCATTTCTCATGATGTGCTCTGAATATAAGTTAAATAAGCAGGGTGACAATATACAGCTTTGACGTACTCCTTTCCCGATTTGGAACTAGTCTGTTGTTCCATGTTTAGTTCTAACTGTCGCTTCCTGACCTGCATACAGATTTCTCAGGAGGCAGGTCAGGTGGTCTGGTATTCCCTTATCTTGAAGAATTTTCCACAGTTTGTTGTGATCCACACAGTCAAAGGCTTTGGCATAGTCAATAAAGCAGAAATATATGTTTTTCTGGAACTCTCTTGCTTTTTTGATGATCCAATGGATGTTGGCAATTTGATCTCTGGTTCCTTTTCTAAATACACCCTTTTCTAAATCCAGTTTGAACATCTGAAAGTTCACAGTTCATATACTGTTGAAGCCTGGCTTGGAGAATTTTGAGCATTACTTTACTAGCGTATGAGATGAGTGCAATTGTGCGGTAGTTTGAGCATTCTTTGGCATTGCCTTTCTTTGGGATTGGAACGAAAACTGACCTTTTCCAGTCCTGTGGCCACTGCTGAATTTTCCAAACTTGCTGACATATTGAGTACTGCACTTTCACAGCATCATCTTTTAGGATTTGAAATAGCTCAACTGGAATTCCATCACCTCTACTAGCTTTGTTCGTAGTGATGTTTCCTAAGGCCCACTTGACTTTGCATTCCAGGATGTCTGGCTCTAGGTGAGTGATCATACCATCATGATTATCTGGGTCATGAAGATCTTTTTTGTATGGTTCTTCTGTGTATTCTTGCCAACTCTTCTTAATATCTTCTGCTTCTGTTAGGTCCATACAATTTCTGTCCTTTACTGTGCCCATCTTTGCATGAAATGTTCCCCTGGTATCTCTAATTTTCTTGAGGAGCTCTCTAGTCTTTCCCATTCTATTGTTTTCCTCTATTTCTTTGCATTGATCGCTGAGGAAGGCTTTCTTATCTTTCCTTGCTATTCTTTGGAACTCTGCATTCAAATGAGTATCTTCTGTTTTCTCCTTTGCTTTTTGCTTCTCTTCTTTTCACAGCTATTTGTAAGGCCTCCTCAGACAGCCATTTTGCCTTTTTGCATTTCTTTCTCTTGGGGATGGTCTTGATCCCTGCCTCCTGTACAATGTCACGAACCTCCGTCCATAGTTCATCAGGCACTCTATCAGATCTAATCCCTTGAATCTATTTCTCACTTCCACTGTATAATCTTAAGTGATTTGATTTAGGTCACACCTGAATGGTCTAGTGGTTTTCCCTACTTTCTTCAATTTAAGTCTGAATTTGGCAAAAAGGAGTTCACGATTGGAGCAATAGTCAGCTCCTGGTCTTGTTTTTGCTGACTGTATAGAGCTTCTCCATCTTTGGCTGCAAAGAATTTAATAAATATGATTTTGGTACTGATCATCTGGTGATGTCCATGTGTAGAGTCTTCTCTTGTGTTGTTAGAAGAGGGTGTTTGCTATGACCAGTGCATTCTCTCGACAAAACTCTATTAGCCTTTGCCCTGCTTCATTCTGTACTCCAAGGCCAAATTTGCCTACTATTTCAGGTATTTTTTGACTTCCTATTTTTGCATTCCAGTCCCCTATAATGAAAAGGACATTTTTTGGGGGTGTTAGTTCTAGAAGGTCTTGTAGGTCTTCCTAGATCCATTCAACTTCAGCTTCTTCAGCATTACTGGTTGGGGCATAGGCTTGGATTACTCTGATATTGAATGGTTTGCCTTGGAAACAAACAGAGATCATTCTGTCATTTTTGAGATGGCACCCAAGTACTGCATTTCGGACTCTTTTGTTGACTATGATGGCTACTTCATTCCTTCTAAGGTATTAATGGTCATCTGAGTTAAATTCACCCATTCCAGTCCATTTTAGTTCACTGGTTTTAGTCCTCTGATTCCTATCATTGTCTACAGTCAGCTTTAAGGTAAATATTTATATATATGTTTATGTGTGTGTGTGTGTGTGTGTGTGTGTGTGTGTGTGTGTGCGCTCCCGCTTAGTCGCTCAGTCGTGTCCAACTCTCTGTGACCCCATGGACTGTAGCCCGTCAGGCTCCTCTGCCCATGGGATTCTCCAGGCAAGAATACTGGAGTTGGTAGCCATTCCCATCTCCAGGGGAATCTTCCCAACCCAGGGATCGAACCCAGGTCTCCCACACTGCAGGCGGATTCTTTACTGTCTGAGCCACGAGGGAAGCCATGAATACTGAAGCGGGAAGGCAATCCCTTCTCCAGGGAATCTTTCTGACCCAGGAATTGAACCGGGGTCTCCTGCATTGCAGGCGGATTCTTTATCACTAAGCTATGGGGGAAGTCCATTTATACATATACATATATACACAATATATAGTTGTGTATATGTATTATGTATTCATACATATATTATGTACATATATGCATATTATATACATATAAGTTATATATAACTTAGTCAGTTGACAATAATCCCAGTGCAATCAGGGTTCCTCAGACTGAATGGAATTTCCTTTCTCCTGAGGTTACATCAGAATCACAGGTGCTTCATAAAGAAATCACAAGCACACATGTGCGTATATGTATGTGATGGTTTTTAGAAGATGTGTTTCAATTAACTGTTTTATTTTTCTCCGTACCCCTTAAGACCCTGCTAACCTACTAGACAGCTTATGTTTTTACTTATTTACTGTTTTGCTTCGTGCCCTAGAATCCAGGCTCCTCGAGGGCAGGGATTTCTGTCTGTTTTTTCAGCAAGGACTGCTGTTCAGCTGCGAGGGAACAGTATGTCTATGAAAAGTGAAATAAAAGTGTTATGTACCACTCTTGCAACCCCATGGACTGCAGCACTCCAGGCTTCCCTGTCCTTCACCATCTCCTGGAGTTTAGCCCATTTGCTAGAACTCTATAGGCTCCCTGGCTGCAGAGGAGTCTAGGTGACTGAGAATTTGTCACTGGGTCCTGGCCTGGACATTGGGTGGAGGGACTGGCATTATCTGCCTTGGGCTGTGGAAGTTTATCGTGACCACACAAGACAGTGTCCTGCTGCCTCCTGGAGCACGTGGGGATGCAGACATCCTGCCTGCCGACCTCCTATATCTGCATCTGCTCCGTGTCAGGCATGGGGACACCTGTGGGGGGGCCCTGCCTCCAGATCCCTTGGAGATGGAACAGGTTCTGACCACTATGGGGTGTTGGGGGTCCCAGCTGTTTCCCCACACCCCTAGGTTGCCCACCTGGAAGGACAGTGAGCAAGGACCACCGCTCAGAGATACAGGGCAGCATCCAAAATCCAGTGATCCGCCCACTGCCTCCAACCCACCTCACTCGCTGAGCCTGTTTGGAAAGCCCAGCCCTGCCTTACCATGTACGGCCCCCTGGAATAGCCATACGGGGGCACAGGGACCGGAGACATCTCACTTTTAAGCACTTGTTTGCACTCCAAGCTGACCACCTTGGTCCAGGTGCCTCTCAGTGGACCGTGATGACAGTCTCGTCTTGGCCTCCTGACTTCTGCTCCCTTCAACCCATTTTCCAGACAGTAGCCAGAGGGATGGTTTTAAACATTAAACTAGATTTCTGTACCTGCCTGCTAAAATCCCCTCATATGGTTTCCTAATGCACCCTAGGGGTTAACATCTGAGTTTCTTGTCACAGCCCCAGTGCTTCCTGTCTGCTGCACCTCCTACCCCAGGGCCTTTGCACTAGCTGTTCCTGCTTCCGGGCACAGTATCCCCATTCATTTCTGCTGCTTCTCATGGTTCAGGTCATCATCTGCCACCTCCTTAGAGAAGTCTTCCCTGACCACCCGGCCGGTCCTTCCCCAGCCACTCATAGTCCCTTATTTTCATCCCGGCTTACATCACAGAAATGACTGAGTTCCTTCCTGTGTTCACATGTGTTTGTGTCCTTGCTCTTCTGTTCAAACTCCACATGAGCAAGGGCTGTCTGTTTAGTTCACTGCAGTGTCCCCAGTACCTTGGTGGATTGTGACGCAGAGAGGAGGGGGCAGTCACTTATCCTGGAATCAAGGATGCTTCTGCATCCTGGTGCCAGATGTCCTGCCGTGCTCCCTGCCCCCTTCTCCCTCCCGTGCTCTTTGTGACGTTACAAGCCCATGGCCCGTGATCATTCTTTCTCAGTCTGCTGCAGCAGCATCTGCTGAGCATCTGCTCCCTGACTTCTATTCCATTCTGCTCATGTCCCCATGACGGTCGTAAGGGCCATGTGGCAGGGCTGCCTGGGTCTCACTTGGCCTCAGCCACTTTCCAAAGCTCTCACCCCATTCAGAGATCTCCAAAGAGGGGTTTTCACATATACGTACTCATAGGTGATACTTATGGACAGTATTTTAAGTTCTTTATACTTGTTGAGCTGACTTAACCATCATGACCTACTTGAGGTGTGCACTAATTTGGCACCCATGTACCATCTCAGCATTCCACAGCCCGCCTCCTTCTGTATCCCCCAGCCCCCTTCTCCCTCAGCATCTGGCAGCCCCCACTGATGGAGAAGGGGAGGCAGAAGCCCAGCCAAACACACAGTAATGGGGCCCCATGAAACACCCAGGTTTCCCAGGAATGAAACAGATCATGGCAAAGGTATAAGTGAGTCACTTCGGCTCAGGGTCTACAAACAGCTGCAGGGAGAACATACGATTTCTCATCACTCCCTGTAGGTGGCCCTGGAGTGTCTGTACCAGCGAGAGAAAAGGATCGGGATTGATTTGGTCCATGACAACGTGGAGAAAAATCTCATCCAGGTAAGGTGCCCCCTGGGTCTGGCCAGCCCCCTAAGGGAAGTGGAAGATCAACTGGTCAGAGAGGTTTCTGAGCTGCCTGTCAAGAGTAGAAGCCACATGTGTCTCCCCCCCACCCACCCTGAACGCCATGCAAAGTTAGGACTAAGAAAGTGTGGCGGCGGTTAAGTTGCAATTTAGAAATAGTGAGAGATGAGGTCATTTGACCCCCAGTCTTTTCATCTCCACAATGGGCATTATAATAGTGTGTGCTGTGGTGTCACTTCAGCCGTGTCCAACTCTTTGGGACCTGGTAGCCCGCCAGGCTCCTCTGTCCATGGAATTCTCCAGGCAAGAATACTGGAGAGGGTTGTCATGCCCTCCTCCAGGGGATCTTCCCGACCCAGGGATCAAACCTGAGTCTCTTGCATCTCCTGCACTGGCAGGTGGGTTCTTTGCCACTAGTGCCACCTATCATGAGAGTAATACCAATAAACAGCGGTAGTAACAGCCAGTGTTTATTGAGCACCTATTACATGTCACACACTGTCACTTATCACTTCATATGCATTATTTAATTCAATGATAAGAAGTTCTATGCATGAACCCGTGGCACATAGTAGGTGCTGCATTTTCTTTTACTCTGGAGGATATAAAAGAAAGGACAGGAGGGACACAGAATGTACAGCTTCCACAATCAACTGTCCGTTGCCTGGCCAGGGGATCATGCGGGTTGAGGCTGGAAATCGACCCCCACCCTGACATTTCACCTCATGGGATGGAGGGTGGGCAGTGAGAGGTGAGGGGTGGGGTGCTGGCCTGGGAGACAGGATGCTGAGTTTCTGAGCTCTTTCTGACTTCTTTCATTGCAGGAGGTAGATATGATAAAATGTTGCCAAGAACAAATGAGAAAACTAGCTCAAAGGATTGATATCCAGATGCGGTAAGAGATGTTTTCTCTTCCTCCTCTTGGAGTTTGTTTTGGGTGTCCCGGGTTTCTAGGGGGCAAGATGGATGGGGCCCCCACCTCCAGGTGGTTCTTTTGATCAGTGGTGTGCTGGTAAGAGTGTAACAACTAGCTTTCCCCAGGGAAAGAAAGAAATCCTGATTTGTCATGCTTGTCAATTTCAGGGATGTAAATGCTACCACCACCACTGATCTCAGTCTACCTATAGGATGCTACTGATTGATTTTCATGAGTCAGCACATCACTGGTGGTTCTTGTTGGCAGTGAGTGCCTTGACAAAAGAAATTAGGCTCCCTGAGGGTCCTCTTACCCTGTGGCTTCCCCGTGTGAGTCGTGAACTTTGGCATACATCCGAGAGTGGGTGGCATTGGGCATCAAGGTGAGAGGCCTGGGAATCTCCAGAAGGGAGCTGGTGGACGCCTTGAGCCATCATTTCTTTGAGTCTTCAAAGGAATCAACTTTTTGTTCTTGGGAGATTATGTACCTGGTATCATGACAAGCCAGGAACCGCCGCCACCATCATCCCCCATAATTGAAGGGGAGGCTTGAGTTTTACAGGACTTGTGAGACTCATAGCTGAGCCCTTGGCACTCAGATCGCCCGGAGGTAGCAACCTGGCTCTTGAGCTGGGCCCTTGCAGGGCAGGCTGTTCTACTGGTTTCTCCATTCCTCATTTGGATGGGCTGGCAACCCTGCCAGGGCCGCCCCTTCCTGCTGTGTAGGACAAGTGGGCAGCCTGCGTGGGATGCTAAGGGGTCTGGGAGCTTGCACTTAGGCTCTGGGGGTTCGGTGCCCTGGTTTGCTGTATCCCCAGAAACAGCAGTCACCCCCACATGATACACACAGCAGCCCTCTGACCCCACTGAGGCTGTAAAAAAGGGGGGCAGGGTTGGAGAGAATTATCCAGGATACAACGTCATCCAGGGCAATGTTGAAAAGCTACCTGCAGATCTAAGGGTGCAGTCAGGGGCAGAGGAGTTGGGAAGACTCAGGGAGACCTCAGAGGTGGAGAAACATCAAAATGAGACGCAAATACAGCAGTGACCGAGGTGGCAGTTGAATGGATGAAAGGAGAGTTGAATTCCATATTCTCTCCTGATTTGTGGCAGTTCACCTACTGCTTGGACTAAATTTGCCTAATATTTTTCTATAAATTAACTTTTTATAAAGCCTTCAATACTTGTATTTAGAACAGGAAAGTTTTAACAGAGAAAATGCTTTGGGCAGGCATATGTCTTTATTGCATTTTTCTTACCTTTATGGTTGTTGTTGTTGTTGAGTCACTACATTGTATCCGACTCTTTTGCCAACCCATGGACTGTAGCCCACCAGGCTCCTCTGTCCATGGGATTTCCCAGGTAAGAATACTAGAGTGGGTTGCCATTTTCTTCTCCAGGGGATCTTCCTGACCCAGTGATCAAACTCGAGTCTCTTACATCTCTTGCACTGGCAGGCAGGGAAGTCCCACCCTTATGTTTATGATCACTTTTTATTTTTTAGCAAAAGAGCATGGTTTTCCATTTGTGGTTGTCCTGGGGCTGTGACATAATTCTGTGTCAGAGCGACAGGAGGCCTCTAGTTTGGGAAATGAGACAGTTTGAGTTGAAAGAGTGAACAAAATCCCAGACTTGAAATTGGGGAACTGGACCCCGGAAGAGAAATCTTGAAATTGGAGTGAGCGGAGGGCTGCTTGTGCAGGAAAACTAGAAAGACCAGGGTGGTCTCCTTGACGAGGAGACACAGAATGAGAGGCTCAGAGCGAGCGCTGGTGTCAGAGGGAGAGAGAGACAGAAAGAGAAAGACACGAAGCTGTAAACAGACAGAGATGAGGAGCAGAGAGACAGAGGGCCAGAGAGGGACATAGACATGTCAGACAAACAGAAAATCCAGAGTGAGAGAGGTGGAAAAGACAGACAAAGAGAAAGAGGAAAGGAGAACAAGAGAGGCCGGGAGGGAAGCCGTCGAGGCAGCGCAAGTCGGAGGGAGATGAGAGCGGGTGGACTTTGCCAGGATCAGAGGTCCACTCACCCTGGAGAGAGGCCCTTTGACCTTGGCAGTGGCCCGCGTGTCAGAGGATGCCTGTCATCTCGGGAGGAGGTGGCTCGAGCTGCCAGGGCAGCCCAGTTACCCGAGGACTGGCCACAGCCTCATCAGGGGGTCAGAACTCAGTGCGCCTTGACCCCGTGGGGAGGCTCGATCGCTGACCCATCTGGGGGCCACCCTGGCCCCGAGCAGGTGCTGGGCTGTGGACTAGTGGTTTTCTAAGCGAGGCCTGGGGCCTGCATCTGGGTGGGGTCGAGTCCTCACCTCGCCAGATGCCCCAGCAAAGCAGAAAAGACTTCTCTGACTGGGCAGGAGCCAAGTTCAGGATTTTCCTGGTGGGCCAACAGTGGGGTGAGCTTTGGCACCGGCCAGAATCCCCGTCTGGGGGGACGGGCTGCCCCCTCCTTCCCTGGGCCTCATTAGCCAGGGCCAGGAGCTGGACCGACTAACCCATGATTCTGAGGCCCTAGGTCCTCCTCTGATGCTCTGGTATGTGTCTCTCCTACATTCTATTCTTGTTTTTGTTTTTGTTAATCTTTTGGCCTTGCCATGTGGCATGAATGTGAACGGGGCTTCTCTCTTGACTCAGATGGTAAAGAATCTGCCCACAATGCAGGAGACCTGGGTTCGATCCCTGGGTCGGGAAGATCCCCTGGAGAAGGGAATGGCTACCAACTCCAGTATTCTTGCCTGGCGAATTCCATGGACAGAGGAGCCTGGTGTGCTATAGTCCATGGGGTCACAAAGGTGCATGTGGGATCTTATTTCCCAGACTGGGGATCAAACCCATGCCCTCTGCAGTGCAAGGGTGGGTTTTAACCACTGGACCACCAAAGAAGTATCTCATTCTGGTCTGTCTTCTCATTCTGGTTCATAGTGTAGGATGGGGCCCCATTTCTCCATGGCTTTGCCAATTCCAAGGGCCCTAAGGGCCCCAGTAGGGCTCTTCCTGCCCCAACATGACCCTCTGTGCATCCTGATGGGTGCAGACCCAGCATAAGGATTTAATTTCTTTGCTCCTGACCTGTTTTTGAAGCCTTTCACCAGCTTTCAGTATCCACAGCATAAAAAGAACATGGTAGAAAGGTAGAGATAGGCAGGGAGAGGTGGAGAGAGACACACCCAAGCAAGGTGGAGCAGAAAGATATAAAGATGAGAAAGACAGAGACAGAGGGAGGAAGGGAGAGAAAGGGAGAAAATGAGAAGATGCAGGAGGGGGAAGAGACGGATCCATGTGCGATGTCAGATCCCTTTACCCTGACCAGCCCTCACCCTGGGTTAATGGCTTCCTCCTCTGTTACTGTGTATCCTTTTCAAACCTGCACTGTTGCCCTTATTCTTTATTTATTTTTTCTGTACTTATTTACACACATCTGTGAGCAACTTGAAGGTAATGCCTGGGTCATACTCATGTCTTTTCCCGCTATGCCTGGCATAGGGTCAGACACGATGATTTGTGAATCGATTGAAATCTGGCTTTGTCCAAAGTGCGAATTTGTATCTTTTATATTAGGTCAGCAAACTACAGTCGGAGGGCCGGAATTGGCCCACCGTCTGTTTTTGTAAATAAAGTTTTATCGGAACATGGCCATGACCATTCATTTACAGATTATCTATGACTGTTTTCCTACGTAGTTGAGCAGTTAGTTGCAACAGAGACCACATGACCCGCAAAATCTAAAATATATAGCATTTGACCCTTTACAATAAATGTTCGCTCTCTCCTGTTCTAAGTGACGATAGGTCTGTTTGGACCGGGGGGATGGGAGGGGGGTGGGGGGAGACGCTGGGTGTGTGGTGGGGCCTCAAGGTGGGAAGAGGGCTGGAAGCTACTGGGGGTGGACAGAACATCCTCCTGCGGTCCAGAGACTCGGTTTCCAGCAGTGGCTCTGCACTGACCTCCCCTGTGACCCTGGGTGAGGGACCCCAGATGAGAGCACAATCTTGGGACACATCCTTGCCTCCTAGTGATAACCGAGATGCTCAGCATGCCCTGGAGAGGGACCTCGAGGACAAAAACTCGGCCGAGTTCATTGATGAGAAGTGCCTTAACCTACGGAACACGTCAGACTGCATCAGCTTCTTCCACGGGGTGGAGAAAATTGATGGCACGTGAGTACCGGGCTCTCGGTCCCCGCCTGGCTGTGCCCGAGGGGAGCTGAGAGGGGGGCTCTGGGTCCACTCCTGCCAAGGAGCGGGAAAGGGGCATCAGGCCCCAGAAAAGCGTGGAGCCGTGGGTTGAATGGGTTGTGGGTTGAATTCAGTTGCATGACACAGAATCCGATTCTGGCTAAGCTATGATGGAATTTACTGGAAGCCTGTTGGGGAGACTGAGGCTCCAGGGGAAGGCTGGAGGGGGAGGTTCTGGCAGCCTGAACGAGCTAATCAGCTTTGATGTTGGAGTACCACTGTCTTGCCCACTTCACCAAGATCCAAGTTCCAGGAAGACAGCACAGGTGATTGGCTTGTGAGGGTCCCACAGCCACTGCTCTTGGGGCACCTGGATTGGCAGGCACACCGAACAAATTACAAGACAAGATGACTTTAACCAGGAGGAGGAGGAACAAAAGCTTGGTTGGGAGAGTCAATTGATGCCTGCCCACTCTGGTTAAGTGTGGGTTCTGGGACTTGCAGGGGCTAAAATTTCATGCTTTCAATGCAGCGAGTGCAAGTTCAACCCCTGGATGGGGAACTAAGATCCCACATGCCTCACTGTGTAGCCAAAAATAATATAAAAAGCTTAAAAAAAAGGAGTGGATTTGGGAGCCAGGTTGCCTGTTTCAGATCCAGGCTTCAGTGAACCCTCAGGACAAAGGACTTAATCTCTCTGGGCTCCATTTCCCCGCCTCTACCACTGGAATAAAAATAACATCCACCTCCCAGAGTTACTGTGAGGGTGGAAAGGTGGGCGTCTGAGGCGCTGAGCACAAATCCTCGCGTCGGGAATGATGATGGCTAACCTTTATTGAATGCTTGCTGTGTGACCCCATTTTCTCGTCACAACAACCATAAAATAGGTGCCTCTCCTGTCTGCCTGGCACTGCTGTGGGCATGTCCCAGCATCACGGAATTGCTTGAAAATGAAAGCGAGCTTTCCCCATTGGTAGTTTGAGGTCTGGAGTAATGACAGCTGGAGAGAGATGCTCTGGGTACATGCAGAGGGTGGGGTCTCTCTTGGATCCCCTTCAAGAAAAAAACACTCTAGCACATAGAATTGTGCTTTTCACATAGTAGGAGTGCAATAAATGTCTGTGGACTGAGAAAATAAATGAAAGGGAGGCGGGAGGGAGAGGAGAGAAGGAAGGGACGGTCTCCTTGGCTCATGCTGGGGTTATTTTCTGGACTGTATTAAGCACGCGGCTATTGAAAGAACGCTTTGGGGTTTCCTGCAATGACAACGCCCAGGGGCCCTTCTCCTTGTCTGGACAAATTTGACTTCCCCACGGCGGGGGCAAGGTGAACAAGGCCTTGGCGGGGGGGCCAGTCCCCTGAGCCACAGCTGTCACCTGGACAGGGAATCTGGAAGGTTCCCTTCCCAAACGGATGCCTTCCTGGAAGCTGGGCAGCCAGGCTGGTTGGTGGAGACCGATTTCCTTGCCCACAAGGGGTCTGCTATTTCAACGAGCCTGCTATTCCAGTGACTCCAGCTGGAAAGCCAGAGTTGCCATTTGGGGTGACAAACTGCTCCCTAGATGTGCTAGCCTGAGGCTTTGTATGTGGGGTTTTTTTTGGGGGGGGCACACCTGGCTGCATGTGGGATCCTAGTTCCCCAAGCAGGGGTCGAACCCAGGCCCCTTGCATTGGTAGCATGGAGTCTTAACCACTGGACCACCAGGGAAGTCCCTGTGGGGTTTCTTAAGGCGAGGCCATGTCTGGGTAGGTCGCGGCACGTTTGGAGTTTGCACTGCAGTAACTCTGTTCATGGAATTTCTCATCACCTGGGATGATGTGATGAAGATGCTAGCCGTTGCCTTTCCCTCAGTGTTTGCTATAGGCTGGGGACTGTGCTGAGCCCCTCCAGAGCATCTCGTGAATAATAAACATTTATCAAGCGCTTTCTATTGTCAGGTGCCATGATAGGGGCTCACATTTAGTCAGTCAGCAACCTCCAGGGAAGGCACCATTTTCATCCCCATCTCACAGTGAGGAGCCTGAGACTCAGAGAGGGGTAGTGACTGGTCCAAGCTCACACAGCAAGTGGCAGAGCCTCAGTCTGAGTCCACGTGGGACACTGGGACCCTGTTTTACCACCGCGCCTTCCTGCCTTCCCAGCAAAGCCTGCTGTGTCCTCCTGTTTTTAGAGGACACACGCTCCAGAAAGCATGCCTCCCCCACTCCTGAAGCATGCCACCTGTGAGGAGACAGGCTGCCTCGGCAAACTCCCCCGGGAGAGTGTGAGTAAGTGGGCTATATTCCCTTCGGAGTTCAGCTGTCTGCTCTGGGGGAGCGGGGCTTGGCGGCTGCTGCCCTTGACTTCGATAGCGTCCCACTGAGCAACGGCAGGTGCTTCCTTGATTGATGGTGAGTAGCTTTGTGACCTTGGGGAAGACACTTCACCTCTCTGAGCCTCCAGTCTTTGTTGGATGAAAGCTCTGGATCAGACTCAGTGCCCTCTTGCATCTCTAGAAGCCGAGACCTCTCCAGAAGTTTCATTTTAACTCCTGCAAAAGCCAGACAAAACAAGCACATGTTGTATGCTTTTAGAAATATTTCTAGTCACCATGTAGTCTAAGTGTGCTTTAAAATGTCCTGAAAGAGCCTTCTATTTCAGATGATTGAATCTCTTTTTTCCTGCTGTCTGAGAATAAAAATCTGCTTTATTTTAAGAACTGGAGACTTCCCGGCTAGAAAAGACCTCAAAAATATATCTAATCTGGTTTACCCGGGGACTGAAGTCAGCTCAAAGGAACATGTGTATGTGTGTCTATTTCTCAAAGGCTTCCCAGAGGAGAAAACTTACTGCATGGATTTACATACTCAACCAGGAAGAACTTTCTCCTCCCTAAACTGAATCCCATATATGTCACTGCCTCCAAGAAGCCTTCCCAGCCTGCCGTTTCTAATGTCGCCTGAGCTCTATACGTCCTTCCAGATCCATTCTCTAGCTGCCCTGGTGTGAGTCCGATAGAGGAGTTTGCCCTCTACAAACTGCCTTTCCCGGGTCTTTGCCATCTGGTTCCCAGCAGGGTTCAGCCAATAAGAGGGTCACCAGCAGGAGATGAAGAAGAAGGATGTTGGGGATTTATTCTCCATGGCTCCCTCCCTTCTCCTTTCACAGCTGGGGTGGTGACAACTTTGTGCACTCGCTAATCTATGAGTCTCTCAGTGTTCTCTGAGTATAACTTCCATCTATTTCCTTTTATGACCTTGACTGACACATAATGACCCACTCCACTTGTCTCTCTTCCTCATTCTGCTTCTAAATTCCTTCCCAGAATGTAACACCAGGTGTAAACAACTTCTTAATTTATTGTCTATCTCTCTCCCTGAAATTCATCACCATGAGGATGAGGATGTCACCTGCTCTATCCCAAGTGACTAGGAAAAGTCTTGGCATGTGGTAGGTGTTCAGAGAACATTTGCTGAGTGAATAAGTCAGTACAAGTAGCGTGGCCACAGGCTCATCCGTGAATGGAAGGGGCCCTTCAGCCAGCACCATGCCTGGTGTCCCCTTCTTGGCCTGAATCTGTGTTTTTGGCCCGTCCAGGGGATCTCTCCACTCCTGCAATTCACCAAGTGCCTTTTCGGGAAACCAGCCAGGCTGTAGTCACCTTATCTGTAAATGAGGGGTTTGGATCAGCTCAGGGGCTCAGCTAGGGGTCATTGATCCCCCTCCTCCAAGGAACATTTGGTAACGTCTACAGATATTTTTTACTGTCACAAGGAGAGAAGCATTACTCCCTGCATCTATCTAGTGGTTAGAGGCCAGGGATGCTATTAAACACCCTACAGGGCAGAAGACAGCCCATCCTCCCCACCCTAGCAAAGAATTGCGTGAATGTGTGCTAAGTCGCTGTGTCCAACTCTGTATGACCCTATGGACTGTAGACCGCCAGGCTCCTCTGTCCATGGGATTCTCCAGGCAAGGATACTGGAGTGGGTTGCCATGCCCTCCTCCAGGGGATCTTCCTGACCCAGGGATCAAACTTAAGTCTCTTGCATCTCCTGCACTGGCTATGGGTTCTTTATGACTAGTGCCACCAGGGAAGCCCCAACAGAGAATTATCCTGACCCAAATGTCAGAGCATCAAGGCTGAGAAACCCCGGATGCAGAGATCTCCAAGCCTGCCGCAGACCTCCCCCTGCCCCACCATCCTCCTCGCCTGGTAAATTCCCTCTCCTGCCTCTCCTAGGATCACCGTACCGGAGACGTGGGCCAAATTCAGTAACGACAACATCCGGCACTCGCAGAACATGCGGGCCAACTCCATCCGGCTGCGGGAGGAGGCGCAGAACCTCTTCGATGTGTTGGCAGACCAGCTGTGGAGGCAGTTCATCAACACCAACCTGGCCTTCAACGCTCGCATCGCCGAGGAGACGGAGGTGAAAAACAAGCTGCAGACGCAGCTGGCTAAGGTACGCGAGATGCCCGGGAGGATCGTCGTCCACGCTGCCAGGACCTCGCCACGTGCCTCCCCTCCCCTGCTCCTGGGTCTCTGCGGCTTCTGGTTGCTGCTGCAGTGGTCCACGGTTTATGAGCCTATTCACCCAAAAGGGGGCGGAGGCTGTGAGCTTCCTGGGGAGACGCCAGCATCCTGTGGGTAAATCTTCCTTGCTCACTAGATGATGGAGCTTGGCCTGGCTGTCATAGCGGCACCCAAAGAGGTTGTTGATGGCCCCCAGCGTCCTTCAGTCTATCTGAGGGCCACGTGGCTGAGCGTGACCAGTGAGAATGGTTGTCAATGCCGGACCCCCAGGAAACGGGTCTGAGCCGATCTTAAGATCTTAAGAAATGTCACATCAACATCTTAAGAAATGTAATCACATCAACATCTTAAGAAATGCAACCGCTTGACCTTCAAAGGCTTCAAGGGCACCCCTGTGGAGGGGTGGGGTGCTTTTTGAATTGGAGGAGCCACAAGGATAGCCTACCCCTGCCTCAATCCTCTGCTATTCCCTCATGGACATGCCCCCTTCCCTCTCCTGCATCTGAACCATCATGCTGTTTCCCAGCCCTGGGGGAAGCTCTGCTGCATGGAATCTATCCTCTCTGCTCAATTTAGAGCACCTACTGGGTACCAGATGCTGTGCTAGGGACTGGAATGAGAAGAGGAGCCACACGAGCAGTCCCCTGGCGCCCATCTTCAGGGGCTTATGGTAGCTGCAAACGGGAGCAGTGGTGGCTGCCAAATTTATACACAGTAAGGACTTAGGGATGACAGTCTGGTTGGAAGGGGGGGCGGGGAGGCAGGGGACTAGCCTTGAGCCTGAACTTGTAAACAGTACCCCTTTTTATTGTATATATGCTTGGTGAGGTTTAGTGAGCTGCAGGCAGGGTTTAATGGATATTATGGGGGCACTCTAAGCCCACCCAAATAGGCCACCCTTTGGGTGGGGTATAGAGTGCTATGCTTAGTCACTAAGTCATGTTTGACTCCCTGTAACCCCGTGGACTGTAGCCTGCCAATCTCCTCCGTCCATGGAACTCTCGAGGCAAGAATACCGGAGTGGGTTGTCATGCCCTCCTCCAGGGGATCAAATTCAGATCTCCTGAATTGCAAGTGGATTCTTTACTGTCTGAGCCACCAAGGAAAGCCCAAGCATTCTCGACTGGATAGTCTATCCCTTCTCCAGGGGATCTTCCCGGCCCAGGAATCGAACCAGGCTCTCCTGCCTTACGGGGAGAGTCTTTACCAGCTGAACTACCAGGAAAGCCCAGTGTTAGTCACTTAGTCGTGTCTGACTCTTTGTGACCCCATGGACTGCAGCCTGCCAGGCTCTTCTATTCATGGGATTCTCCAGACAAGAATACTGGAGTGGGTAGCCATTCCCTTCTCGAGGGGATCTTCCCGACCCAGGGATCGAACCCAGGTCTCTGGCATTGGAGGCAGATTCTTTACCATTTGAGCCACCAGGGAAGCCCATAAAACAGAAGATTCTCTAAAATAATTGCAAGGTTGTAATAAGTGTTAATGAGAGAAGAAGCAAGGGGATTCACCCGAAATCTCCTGGGGTCCTTACTTCAGGTAGATCAGACAGGCAGTTGTCGCAATTACATCAAGAGCAGACAGATAGGGAGTTAGGCAACTGAAGGACTGGGGTGGGGGCACGTGTTCCCAAGATGATGCAGGTGGGATGAGGTTAGAGGGAGGGGAAGACACAAGAGGTCATGCAGATTCATTCTTTCCTTCCTTTCTTCCTTCCCTTTCCTTTCTTCCTTCTTCCTTCCTTCCTTGAAAAGTCAGTCTATTATTGTGATAAAATATACATAACAAAGCATTTGCCATTGTCTTAGTCCCTTTGCACTGCTATAACAAAAATACCATAGCCTGGGTGACTTATAAACAACAGAAATTTATTTCTCAGCCTTCTGAGGACTGAGAAGTCTGGGATCGAGGCCCTGGAAGGTGTGGTGTCTGGTGGGAACTCGTTTCTTGGTTCTTGGATATTGTCCTCTCCCTGTGTCCTCACATGGCAGAGAGGTGTGGAGCTGCCTGACCTCTTTCAGAATGGCCCTACTCCCATTATGAGGCTACTGCTGCCTTAATCACTTCCCACAGACTACTCCACTTATACTGTCACAATGGGGGTTAGGTGTCAACATCTGAACCTGGGGGGACACAGACATTCGGTTCAGAGCAACCATTATTAAGCATATAGTTCTGTCATGTTGGGCTTCCCTGGTGGCTCAGATGGTAAAGAAGCCGCCTGCCATGCAGGAGACCCGGGTTCAATCCCTGGGTCAGGAAGATTCCCTGGAGGAGGGCATGACAACCCACTCCAGTATTCTTGCCTGGAGAATCCCCATGGACAGAGAAGCCTGGTGGGCTACAGTCCATAGGGTTGCAGTCAGACACGACTGAGCGACTAAAGCTTTCTGTCATGTTACGTATCTTCACATGATGCAAACATCACCACTATCCATCTCTAGAACATTTGTCATCTTCCCAAAGTATAAAGAACCCTGTGTTTAAACTCTGTGTCCATTAAACAATGACCCCCCATCCCCCTCCCTTTCCCCTGGCGACCACCAATTCCACTTTCTGTCTCTATGAACTGACCAGGTACTTTAGATAAGTAGAATCATACGATATTTGCCCTTTTGTGTCTGACTTATTTCACTTAGCACGATGTCTTTAAGGTTCATCCGTGTTGTAGACTGCATCAGAACATCCTTTGTGAAGCTGAATGATGTTGCATGGATGTATATACCGTGTATCCATTCATTGCTTGATGAATGCTCAGATGACTTCTACTTTGGGGCTGTTGTGCAAGCGATTTCTATAATTTGGCATTTCCTGTAGTGGATCAAATACAAATCATCGTTCTACCACATGAGTCTGAGGCCTGAAGGTGACTTGGGAATAGGTTGGGTCATGGCAGCTGGTTTCCCATCTGTGAAACTGGGGGTGAGGATTCCTGTCTGATGCCGACAGTGTGAGGATTAGTGAGTTGATTTTTATGGAGCCCTTAGAACACGCTTGGCACACAGTAAACACTCAAGAGAAGTGTTTATTAATCTATTTAATTAACAAAATTGATACTATTATTGATAAAGAAAAAGGGATCTTTTGGGTGAGGGTAGGGAGCAAACATTTTCCCTTTCCACATATCTGCAGGGAAGTTTTCAATGATTACTAACAGCCTCATCACTGCTGATTAGTTTTTGCCACCAAGTGGATTTTTATTAATCATCATTATTTAATCACCAGTTGCTTTGCACACAAGCCAGTACTCATTCTTGCCTGGAAAATCCCATGGACAGCTACAGTCCATGGGGTCATACAGAGTCACACATGACTGGGTGGCTAACACTTTCACTTTTTTTTTGGTTTTAATTTGAAATACACCAGACCCTAACGTGATACAACATTTGACTCGTCTTCTGGTTAGTGACCATCTCACATAGTGTGTTTCTAAGATAACAAAGGAAAAAGTTGATGTAATAAAGATAAATATATTGCATAAATATATATTTAATAATAAACATAAATATATTTATTATTTCAACAGTTTGCTTTAGCTGGAGGATTTGAAATGTTCTCTGTAAAATTTTAGCTGTTAATTGTTTGAGCTTGGCTTGAATCCCCTTGGCAAGAGGCATTTCCAGAAAATTCTACCCCCCATCCTTATCTGTGGACCTTCCCTGGTGGCTCAGATGCTAAAGAACCCACTTGCAATTGCAGGAGGGTTCAATCCCTGGGTTGGGAAGATCCCCTGGAGAAGGGAATGGCAACCCACTCCAGTATTCTTGCCTGGAGAATCCCATGGACAGAGGAGCCTGGTGGGCTAAGTCCATGGGGCTGCAGAGCCTCGGACACGACTGACCGACTAAGCACACACTATCTTTTTCTGTGCTGCAAAGCGGTTATTGACCAGGTGGTCATAGGAATTCACTTTGAAAGACCAGGCCTACACAGTTCCCTAAGCAGATTTTGAATGTCCCAGTGGTTCAGGGCTATGTAGACAGCCTTAGCTGTCTACCGTGATCATGGGGGTCTATCCCCAAGGCCACACCCCAGGCCTTGTCCTGGGTCCTCACACTCTGGGGCCTTGGGGTGTTATCCAGTCATACTGACCACGGCTTAAAGAACGGCGGGTGACCTCTTTGAGCTGAAGCAGTTGATGGTCATAGAGTGAATTGCTGCTGCCTTTGAGGACTAACTGATGGCTCCTGAGAACCAGGCTTGGGGGGCGTGGCCAGGGAAGGGGCGTGGTCATAGGAGGGGCTTGTCTCCAGATTACCCAATCCAAGGTGCCCTTTAGAGGGAGACTCAACGTGGGGAGAAAGATACAAGGACCTGGGGGGAGGGAGGCATGGGCGCAGAAGTGCTGCTTCTTGTTCTGCAGTTCTTGTTCTGCAGTTGTGGGCGTGATGTCTTGTTCTGCAGTTGTGGGCGTGATGTCCCAGCAGGGGAAATGACAGTTGGTGTGTTTGCAAGGACGCAGCATTAGTATCACTCAGTCACATAGTGAGAAAGTGTTTCCTCCTTAACATTTTGGCTGTGCTGGATCTCCCCTGCAGCGTGTGGGCTCTTCACTGAGGTGCACAGGCTTCTCTAGTTGTGGCATGGTTCACTGCTGTCTCGGCATGTGGGATCTTAGTTCCCAGACCAGGGATGGAACCCCTGTCTCCTCCATTGGAAGGCAGATTCCTAACCACTGGACCATCAGGGAAGTCCTCTTCAATCCTTGTGACGCTCTCAAGAGGAAAGTCTTGATTGGATGCTAGAATGCCTTCCTCAGCTCTTTAACTCCAACTGATCTCCCTTTGAAGCAGAGGGAGTGGACCTCAGGCTGAGCCCTTTGGGTGGGAAGCTGTACCCAGGGTTTAAATTACACGCTTTTGCTCTCATCTTGTTCGTGCATTTTTATGGTCATTTCTGTTAAGGCAAATGATGCCGATTTTCCACCGATAATAGTGATGTAACATTTTATTTTTAAACAAATACATTAAAAAAAATTTTTACAAAGACAATTTATTTTAAAAGATTGTTAACCATGTTACAAATGATGTGAGGGGATATGCCTATAGTGGTAAAGATGGTGGGTGAAAGCCTGACTCTTCCGTGTGTGATAAGTCCCTTTGGTCATGTTCAACTCTTTGCAACCTCATAGACTGTAGCCCACCAGGCTTCTCTGTTCATGGGGTTTTCCAGGCAAGAATACTGGAGTGGGTTGTGTTGCCCTCCTCCAGGGGATCTTCCCAACCCAAGGATTGAACCTGTGTCTCTTATGTCTCCTGTATTGACAAGCGGGTTCTTTACCACTAGTGCTACCGGTGAAGCCCCTGACTCTTGGAGAAGAGCAAAATAGACTTGTGTCTCTACTATTATTTTCTGTGCTGTAATCACCCATGTTACCTGGGGATTGCATCGAAGTGCAGATCCTGACCAAGAAGGTCTGGAGTCGAGCCTGAGAATCTGCATTGTGAGCAACCTCCGGGGTCCTCAGTGCTGCTGGTGAGACACATGCAAGAGTGCAGGTTGTAGAGCAAGTTGACCTTGACAACTCTAAGCTGTTTGCTTCTCTTGTCTCACTCCTCCCTCCTCCCTCTCTCTTCCAGACTCAAAAATATTGGGGAACCAAATCCTTCCAAGAGGCAAGGCGCAGTCATCCTGTTCTAATCAGATTTTCTCTAATTGCATTTTACTTCCAAGCTTCCGAGCCAAGCCCAGCCATTCCTCCCTGGAGAGATTCAGCCGGCTCAGGCCGGCTCAGCCCCACACAGATCTTCTCGGGTTTTTGTAGATGTATATGTCCCTCTGGGACTTCTGCCGCCCCTCCGAGATGCATGCCCTTGAATCAAAATATCATTTTCCATCTTGATTACTAATGTGGTGGGAGCAAATGGTATTAGGAGTTGGGGAGTCAGGATAAGGCAGAAGCTTAGCCTTGACTGGCTGTCAGAGAGATGAATCAGATTTCTCTGCTTCTGCTCAAGAGCCTCCCCCCTCTACCTCCCTTCCCCCTACCCTCACTGCACCCACCTCCCCCCACTCTCTTGGAAGGAGGCTTTCCTGTAGCAAACAGGAGAAGCCAGCTTTCCAGCTGGGAAATTTCCTGTTCTCTCTCCTCCACCTGGAGCCCCTTCCCCCATCTCAGTTGGTAGCTCTCACTTCCAGATGCTTCTAGAAGCTTCCAGGGCTCAATCCCGAATCTCGGAGTCCACCTGGATGCCTCTCTTCTCTCCCACGCCCCCAATCTCTCCATCAGTAAATCCTGTTGGTTCAAATTTCAGAAGCTCATCACTCCCCCCTCTTCCTCTGCTTCCACTCTGACCTGAGCCTCCGTCATCTCTTGCCTGGACCATCGCTGTGGCCTCCTAAGTGCTCTGCTTGCCTTTGATGTTGCCAACTGATGGGCTGGCAGCTTGTTGAGAGGGCATTCGATCCTTCAATAGGCCAACTAGATTTACAGAGAGAAAAAGTTCAACTGCTTTAGATTCTTCAGGAAACCATGAGAGTTTAACTCGAGAATACAGGTGACAGGCTGTCCAGTGTCCCTGGGTCACCCTCTGCACCGTGGCCAGGCCCCTCTGCACCGCTACTATCATGGGAATTTCTCACCACATCTTTGCAACCGCAGTGCCTCCCAAAACGCATGGTGCCTGATGAAGTCTAAGTAAATGTGGATGGAGTGGTTTTTCTTTTTTTTTTTAAGATTTTTTTTTTAATGTAGACCATTTTTAAAGTCTTCACTGAATGTGTCACAATATTGCTTCTGTTTTACGTTTTGATTTTTTGACCACGAGGCATGTGCAATCTTAGCTCCCTGATCAAGGATCGAACCTTCATGCCCCCTGCACAAGAAAGTGAAATCTTAACCACTGGACCACCAGGGAAGTCCCTGGAGGGTATTTTAAATCAGAGGATAAATACTTGTAGTCTAGGGGTTAAACTTGGCCCACATATTATTTGGACCCTCACATTTTTCTTTTAACAGCTCTATTTTTACTTGACATGTAATTAACTGAATATATTTCAAGTGTAGCATCTAAGACGCTTTGATACATATATGTCACAAAGCTGCCACCTCAAGCAAGGTAGTGAACATACAAAAAGATTTCCTTGTGCCCTTTGTCATCTCTCCCTTCTGACCTCTCACCCCCCATTCCCAACACAACCACTGATCTGCTTTCTGTCACTACAAACTAGTTTGTATTTTCCAGAATAATTACATAAAGGACACCATATCCTATCCACTCTTTTTTCATTAGGTTTTTCCATTCAGCATAGTTGAGATCCCTAGTTTGTTCCTTCTTATTCCTGAATCTTATATGTCTTGAATGGATACTGTATTGTGTTAATAGGTATTACCCCTGGTATGTATCATATCGATACACCACAACAACCCTAATATTCATCAACAGCTCTCTTCTCCTCTTGCCCTCAGTCTTCCCCAGCATCAGGGTCTTTTTCCACTGAGTAGGGTCTTCGCATCTTGTGGCCAAAGTACTGGAGCTGCAGCTTCAGCGTCAGTCTTTCAAATGAATATTCAGGGTTGATTTCCTTTAGGATGGATTGGTTTGCTCTCCTTGCTGTCCAAGGGACTGTCAAGAATCTTCTCCAAAACCACACTTCCAAAGCATTAATTCTTTGGTGCTCAGCCTTTCTTATGGTCCAATTCTCACATCCATACATGACTACTGGAAAAACCATAGCTTTGACTATACAGACCTTTGTTGGCAAAGTGATGTCTCTGCTTTTTAATATGCCGTCTAGGTTTGTCATAACTTTTCTTCCAAGTAGCAAGCATCTTTTAATTTCATGGCTGCAGTCACTGTCTGAAGTGATTTTGGAGCCCAAGAAAATAAAATCTGAAACTCTTTCCATTTTTCCCATCTTTTTCCACATCTGCTCTGTACATCGGAGGAAATGCAAGAAAGCAGCCAGGCCTGGAAAGGACTGTAGAGAACACAGGGGCTCTGAGTTTTCACCTTGAAAGATTTCTGCTTTCACTCTGAAGTTTCTTTGGGGTTTTGACTCCCAAGAGGTCATTAACACCAGTAGACCCTCTCCTCCCCCGGGAGGGTCGGGGGCAGTAGGCTGTGCGCTGTCTACAGGGGTGAGGGCCTGCAGTCGCCATCTGAGGGCCCCAGTGCCTGCCGCCAGCCCCTCTGTTTGTGGACAGAAAAAAAAAAAAAGCGAGGCTTGGACCCCATGACAGAGTGGGAAACGCTTTTGTGCTTCTCGAGCAGTCGGATCCCTTCCAGCACGAGAGCCAACAGCCAAGCTCCTGACAGCTTATTTCCAAAACCGACCGAGCACAAGTCCTGGGGAGCTGGCCTGCTTGCCCCTGTGCCTCGGTGGACAGGCTGGTGAGGAGTGAACGGGCCAGGCCTTAAAGACCATCGCGTCTACTGAGAACGTTCTAGTTTCAAGTTCCCTCCATCAGTCCTTCCAACAGTGTTGGGCAATGGGGCCTGATGTGACCCTAGTCTGTCTTTGCCATCTCTCTTTTGTTTGGGAATCTCCCTTTCCAGGCAAACCTCAAGTCTCAGGCTACACTGACCCTTTGAAATTAAGGTCTTTCCCCATCTTCTCTACCACGATGGGACCCACTATCTGTGGTAGGAGATACTCGTTTTCTACATATGTGAAAACCGCTCAGTCGTGTCTGAATCTTTGTGACCCCATGGACTATACAGTCCATGGAATTCTCCAGGCCAGAATACTGGAGTGGGTAGCCATTCTATTCTCCATGGAATCTTCCCAACCAAGGGATTGAATCCAGGTCTCCCTCATTGCAGGCGGATTCTTTACCAGCTGAGCCACCAGGGAAACCCAAGAACACTGGAGTGGGTAGCCTATCCCTTCTCCAGTGAATCTTCCGAACCCAGGAATTGAACTAGGGTCTCCTGCATTGTAGACGTATTCTTTACCAGCTGAGTTATCAAGGAGTCCCTTTCTACATATGGCAATACTATAAAGATGCCATTTCAAATACATTTGTTCAAGGCTGAAAAGGGCATTGATTTGAAGAAATAGATTAAATAATTAGGGGCTTTCCAGGTGGTGCAGTGGTAAAAAATTCACCTGCCAATACAAGAGACACAAGAGATGCCTGTTGGATCCCTGGGTGGGGAAGATCCCCTGGAGGAGGGAATGGCAACCCAATCCATTATTCTTGCCTGGAGAATCCCCTGGACAGAGGAGCCTGGTGGGCTCCATTCCATGGGGTGGCACAGAGTTGGACACTAGTGAGCCTTTGAACCCTTGTGTGTATGGAGATATGGTGAGGCAGCTGTCAGGAAAAGCCCCGTGTGCAGCAGGTCTCTGCATGATGCTCGCCTTAGTACCAGCAGGAATCAATGGTTCCCTGGTGTCATGTGGGCTCAGGTTTCATCACTGTTTTTTTGCAGGGTGGGGGGTGTGCCTGGGGACACCCAGCAGGAAGGGGTCAATGAGAGCTCAGATATAGGTGGTTCTGAAGGCTGTGCCAAATGGTGAGGTGAAGGAGGGGGTGCCAAGTCCACTGGTTATCTGTTCACAGTGACACTGTGCCACTGAGAGAGAGAGATGCTGCTGGAGTCAGGAAAACAGAGCCAAGGTCCAGAGCTGGGAAGGTAGCCAACAACACAGAAAGCTGGAGGGACCAGACAGGAGAATGGGGGGAAATGAGCAAGGTCAGCACGGCCAGGGCTGGAGCTGGGCATGGTACTAATGAGGGTGCTTTGAGCTCACTTTGTGAACCACTGATGCTCAGGGAAGCTACGACTGCACTTTGCAGTTGATATTAGCCAGTCATATGCTTTGACTGGAAGCCGTGGGCGGGGCAATCCCTGGGATTGGTTACTGATGAGACAAGGAGACAGTAAGATGCAGCCCAGAGGAGGCAGAGGGCTGCCTCCTGGGTGTGGGTGTGTCCCAGCAGTCTCTGAGTTTCTTCCAAGTTGTGACTTCTCCCTCTTTGGGTCCTCAGCTCCTTGCCTTCTTGGGACCTGCTGCCCAGCCTCACCTCCACTCCTGGCTTTCACATGGGCTTGCCTCCTCCCGGTCCCGACTCCCCTTCCATCTCCACATGCTTCTCCCACACGTGAGCCCCCACAGTGCTGTGAAGATGGTTGGGTTCACTTCTGGCTCCAGCACTTCCTGACTATGTGGCCAAGGTCAGGTTGCCTTACCTCTCTGTGTCTCAGTCAAATGGGAGCAATAATGGTTGGCAAATGTTTGCTCTGAGTATAAGAGCATCTACACTGGTCACTTCATAAGTGCTCAATGACTATTAACTGTAAAAATGGCAAAACAAACAAACCTGTAGACTGATTGATAACCTGTGCTGATCAGGGAGGGACAAGAAAACTGAAAGGATATGACCTCTGGGATCAAAAGACCGGGGTTGCATCTGGTAAAGTAACTAACTCTTCTGAGTCTCAGTTGCCTAATCTCTGAGGAGTAATAATCCTGTGAGGATGAAAAGAAAAGATTGTTGTTGTTCAGTTGCTAAGTCATGTCCAGCTCTTTGTGACCCCATGGACTGCAGCACGCCAGGCCTCCTGGTCCCTAACTGTCTCCCCGAGTTTGCCCAAGAAAAGATACAGCTGAGCAATTCTCAACAGTCGCACATTGGAATCACCTGCATCTCTAGGGATTGTGACATGATTGGTTGGGATGAGGCCTGGGCATCCAACCTTTTAAACCCCCCAGCCAAGGTTGAGAATGAAAGAATCAGCATTCAGACCAGTGGTTCTCAAGGTGTGGTCCTGAACCAACTGCATCAGTATCATCTGGGAACTTGTTAGAAGAAAGTGCACATCCTTGGGTCCCACCCTGGACATTCTGACTCAGAAACACTGGGGTCCAGACATTCAAGTTTTCACCAGTCTCCCAAGTGTGCCTGCCAGGTGCAAATGTGCAATAAGTGTTTGCTAATCCATTCCTCTCTCCCTGAGAGGTATTGGTTTAGCCAAAAAGTTCATTAGCATCTTGCAGAAAATCCCGGATGAACTTTTTGGCTAACCCAGTATTTACTAAAAGCACATCCGGTGTGCTAGACTCTGAGTTAGGAGCATGGGGTCCAATGGGCCCTGCCTTCGGCAGAGCTTAAGTTCTAGTTTGTTGTTGTTTAGTCACTAAGTCGTGTCCAACTCTTTTGCTACCCCAGAAATTGTAGCCTGCCAGGCTCCTCCATCCATGGAATTTCCCAGGCAAGAATACTGGTATAAGTTGTCATTTCCTTCTCCAGGGGATCTTCCAGACCTAGGGATCGAACCCATGTCTCCTGCATTTCCTGCATTGGCAAGTGGATTCCTTACCACTGCGCCACCAGCGAAGCCTTATGTTCCAGTGGGAGAGACCAATTTTTAAAAAAATAAGTAGGAACTTTCATGGTGGTCCAGTGGCTAAGACTCTGGATTCCCAATGCAGGGGGCCTGGGTTCAGTCTGGGAACTAGATCCCACAAGCCAAGACTAAGAATTTGAGTACTGCAACTAAGACCCAGTGAAGCCAAATAAATAAATATTTTTTAAATAGTAAAAGCATCATTAATGAAAATTGTGATAAGCATTAAGAAGATGCTCGAGGGCCTGAGATACTGAATGCCCACGAATCTTCACAGAATCGAACAAGTGTGCTCTCTAGCAGGGAGCCACCGCCCCTCCAGGACTTTCAGGACACCTGACCCCAGGTGATCTCTGAGCAGCTGGTATGTGTACGGGCCTGGCATTGTCTGAAGGCAGCTGGCCGCCTCTGGACAGAAACAACTGTGAGTAGGGTTGACTCAACATCTCTCCTCAGAGTAGTAATTCTCACCCTGGCTGAATTTACTACCCAGTGGCATTTGCCAATGTCTGGAGACATTTTGGTTGTTACAACCTGCCTTGTGGAGGGGGAAGGCGTCAGGGTGCTACTAACAGACACAAATAGTGGGTAGAATCCAGGGATGCCGATAAACGTGCTGATGCATAAGACAGTCTACCCTCCCAGCAAAGAAGTTGTGGCCCCAAACATCAAGCGGGCCGAATTTGAGACTCGCCGCTCTGGCTCTTTCACGACTTGCATTTCTGGCCAAGTCCCTCTGGAGCCTTCCTCCACTAACTCTTGCCCCTGGGCTCAGCTGCAGTTGAAAATCTTCCACCATTTGACCAGAAAAGGGATTCCAAGCTGCTTTCTGCCTTCTGAAGCTGGGGAAACTGCACTGAGTCAGGCATCTCCTTGGAAACCCCTTGGCTGCACGCAATTTGGAAAACAACAAATTTGCAAGGTTGCACAAAGCATGCAGAAGCCCAAAGCCGGCTGGAACTGCTCAATCTGCCTTTTTTCCCCTTCACATCAAAAATAATTTCCCGGCCCTGGAGGCTTTGTCTGCTGTCACAAGATGCAGGCAGATATTTTGAAATGACCAACACCACTGCCAAAAGCCTCCCCCCTTTCAAAGCCCTTGGGTGGATTTCTGTTCCAGCCAGGAACATCAGAGCACTTTTCCACTGAGCTGAGGTTGGTTTCGTCCTAGGCACGCCTAGCAAGGACGTACCTTGCCATTTGGGGCCAGAGACTATTTCCAGCCAGGACTTCATCGTTTCTCCAAGCCTGGGACTAGGGCTAGCTGTCAGCTGGTCCCTCACAAGGCCTGAATGTGGGTGATCATCATCTAGTTTGTCATCCTGTTGCAAGTAGAAGGTGAAAGAAAAAACTCACCATCACAAGAGGCATATTAACCTCACTCCATGCAGCTAGAGTTCTAAGTGCTTTTCTAACGTTAACTCATTTTCCCTCTTACAACCGTGTGTGTGTGTGTGTGTGTGTGTGCACGCGCGCGCACACACACGTGCGCACACACACAAGCTCAGTCTTATCTGGCTCTTTGCAACCCCATAGACTAGAGCCCACCCGGCTCCCTTGTCCATGAAATTTCCCAGACAAGAATACTGGAGTGGGTTGCCAACAACCCTGTGAAGAAGAGATTACTTTTAGCCCCATTTTACAGGTGAGGAAACTGAGGACAAATGTTTTCCTAAAGCCCTTACCCACTGCAGCTGGTAAATGGCAGAATCAGGATTCGAATCTAGGTGTTCTGCTCCAGAGTTTATTCTTTAAGTCAATGTGAGCATCTTCCCTGCTCCCACCAACACAGCCTAACAACAACAACAATAATAATATCTAGATCAGTGCCCTCCAATGGGACAGTTTTATACCAGGGAACATCTGACAATGTTTGGAGACATTTTTGGTCATTATGACTTGGGAGGGGCTGCTATTGGCATCCAGTGGGTGGAGACCAGGGATGCATTAAACACCCTACAGTGAAGAGGGAAGCAGCAGAGAATAACAGAATAACCCTGCCCCAAAGGTCAATAGTGCCAAGACTGAGAAGACTTGGTCTCCTGGCATTAAGTTTTGACTTTTAAAAAAAAGAAAGGAGGGAAATTCTCTCGTGGTCAGTGGCCAAGACTCTGCGCTCCCAGTGCAGGGGGCTGGGTTTGATCCCTGGTGAGGGAACTAGATCCCACATGCCGCATGCCACAAATAAGACCGGGCATGGCCAAATAGATAAATATTTTTTAAAAGAAAGGATAAAAGGTAGAAGATAGGTAGACATGGATGGACACATGAATGGCTGGATAGTTGGGTATGTAGGTGGATATATGGATGGAGGGATGGATGGATGGGTACATAGGTGGATATATGAATGGATGAGTGGATGGACAGAAAGTGCTGAGGTCTTCAGAGTGCTTGTTAGGTGGCAGCCACTGTGCTTGGCATAGGGTACCTAAATTAATTCTCACAGTCACCCTCTGAGGTAGATATTGTTATTATCTCCATTATACAGATGGGGAAACTGAGGCCCGGAGAGGTTTGGCCATTTGGCAAGGCCATGTGCTCAGTGATGTGGTGCTGGCCTTTGAACAGCAGCCCTCTGATTTTAGGGGCCGGCTCCTCCTCCCTCGGCACACTCGGACCATCACGGCGCGCCACATCTTGCCCTTCATATCCTCTCGTGACCTTGTTCCCTCTGCGTCTCTCCATCTGGACTTGGTGTGGACCCTCCCGCTTCTCAGGTCCTCACTGGCCATCATCTTCCCAGCTTTGTCCTCTCTGCCCACCCTCCTAACGGCACCTGGAGAGATTTGCCTCAAACAAACCCGACCATGTCCTTCTGCTTTGAAACTTTACTGTGCATGTGACACCTCAACCTTTTGTTAAAATGCGTGGCACCTTGGGAGGTCTGGGGTGGGGTCTGAGACTCTGCATTTATGACAAGTGCTCCAAGTTCAGCCATGCTGGTCCACAGACCACCCCTGGGTAGCAAAGCTGTTAGAGAAATTACTCTCTGAACGTGGGAAACCTTGAAAGAGCAGCAGCGTTGTGCGTGACACACACAGAGAGAGATCAGGGCTTCCTCTGTGAGGAGCTACAGCCTATGTGCATACTCAGCCATGTCTGACTCTTTGAGACCCCATGGACTGTAGCCCACCAGGCTCCTTGTTCATGGGCTTCTCCAGGCAAGAATACTGGAGCGGGTTGCTTCTCCAGGGGATCTTCCTGACCCAAGGATTGATCCTGCATCTCCTGCATTGGCAGGTGGATTCTTTACTCACTGAGCCACCTGGGAAGTCCATCAAACTAGCAGCCCTGGGGCCAAATCTGCCCCTCCCATGACTGTTTTTGTAAATAGAGTTTTATTGGAACACAGATCCCATACATTTCTACATTGTCCAGGGTTAGTTGTGCACTGCTTTGGCTGAGTTGAGCTGTGGTGACAGAAACTCTGTGTCTCCTAAAATCTAGTTGTGCACTGCTTTGGCTGAGTTGAGCTGTGGTGACAGAAACTCTGTGTCTCCTAAAATCTGAAATATCTACCACCCAGAGCTTTAGAGAAAAATGTGTCCACTGTCTACAGCATCTTCAAGGTGCTCCAGAAGGTTATGTACTGGGACTCCCAGCCACCTGAGGGTGGTTGACCTGAAGACTTAAAAACAAAATCACAGACTCACACCCGCACATACACTCATGTGCACACACAGCCACACCTGCAGCTATTAGCAACAGCTCTCAGACTGGCTCTCAGAGGACGTGGCTCCAGGCACGCGGAGGTGATGGGTGATGGATTAGAGCTTGAACATGGTCCAGGAGCACTTGCAGTGCCCTAAGCAGTGAGGGAGACAGGTCTTGAGTCCCCATTTGCTGGATAAGGAAATTGGGGCCCCCACAGCCCAGGGCTCTGAGTGAGGTGTAAGTTCCACAGCTGGTTTGTGTTAGGGCTTGGATGGAACCACAGTCTCCTGACTTCCTGCCCAGGACTCTTACCTCCAAGACACCCTGCAAGGAGGCCCCTGTGGCTGGGAATCTGTCTGGAGCCGGGGCGAGGGGCGGGGAGGAGAGGGGGGCGTTGGGAAGGTAGAGGGGTGTTGTTAACAAAAAGCTCTTTGGTTCTTCAGGCGGAGCTGGGGGTTTGGGGGTTGGGGGATTGACCCACCTTCTACTCTGAGCCGACCCTCCCTGAGCTGCTTTCTAGAAGCTGAGAAAGAGGACATTCCTCCTCCACTGCGCAGGCAACCCCTGCCTTGATCCCTTACACCCTAATAAGTGAGTTGATGGAAGTTGAGCCCGGACTGGAGGTCTGAGGGAACTGAAGATGCCTGCAGAGACAAACTTCGAGTTTCTTATTGTCTGACATTAAACAACACAACAATTATCCCAAAGGAAAAATCTTTTAAGGGACTGAACGTTGCAGGATGGGAGCTGGGGGTAGGGTGGGCAGGAAGAACAGCCTCATGGCACGTGCCTGCACTGGACTAAGCATTTTATATACAGTATCTCATTTAATCTGCACAGTAACCTGGTGGGTTATTTGTTATTATTTTTATGCTAACTTTATAGCATGATAATAAAAGCATGGGTTTCCCAGGTGACTCCATGGTAAAGAATCTGCCAGCCAAGCAGAAGATGTGGGGTTCTATCCCTGGGTTGGGAAGATCCCCTGGAGAAGGAAATGACAACCCAGTACAGTATTCTGGCCTTCCCTGGTGGCTCAGTTGGTAAAGAATCCGCCTGTAATGTGGGAGACTTGGGTTCAACCCCTGGGTTGGGAAGATCCCCCTGGAGAAGGGGACTGGCTACCCACTCCAGCTTTCTGACCTGGAGAGTTCCATGGACTGTACAGTCCATGGGGTCGCAAAGAGTTGGACATGCCTTAGCAACTAAACAACAACAACAAAAAGAACAAGTGCCCCGAACAATGTCTGGTCCCATAAACGGGGCCACTGAGTGAAGAGGCTCAGTGGATATTGAATAGATGAATATATACGGCACAGAGAGGATAAGCGACCTGTTGAAGGGCACATGGTGGGAAAGAGCTGGAGCTGGTATTTGAACCTAGATCTGTGTGACTGCAGAAGGACTCAGTGAGCTGAAGGGACCTGCCTCCCTTGCCCCCTATGCCTGGCACACGGGAGGCTTAGAACTACCCCTTTCTCAGTCTAGGGCCTGGGGACTATCCATCCTAACTGAGTTCCAGCTTTGGGCCAAGGCTGCGGAGACTCCTCCCGTGGGGTGAGCCCCGGGCCAATCCCACAGCTGGCAGCCCTACACCCTGCCCAGGATGCCTCCCCAGCTCAGGGACTGGGGAGAAAGGTAGATGGGGAAGGAGGGCGAGAGCTCTCTAGCTGGCCAAGGGAAGATGGAAGGAGGGGCACGGTGGCTTTTTCCAGGGCGTGTTTGTGGGAGGAACATGCACGCACAGGCACGGGCTTGCTTTGGGAAGAGTAGGACCTGGTACCAATGCTTTTCAAGTTACCGCAAAGGAGTGTCGCTAGCTTCGTGTGCCAGCAGTGAAGGGGCTTTATACACTTGCTATACGCTTTATACACTTTCCAAGAGCTCCTTCTCCGAGGCCTGGCACAGTGGCCTCACCTCCACTCTATGGAGTAGCTGTGATCCCCATTTTACTAGAAAGGCTCAGAGAGCCTAGGACACTTGCCTGAGGTCACCCAGCTTGGATGTGCCGGGGCTGGGATTTGGAGAGAGTCAGGTCGTCTGGTGCCAACGTCTTTGCTTTCTTCTTAAGCAGATAACCTCATGGTGTGCCTTGCTCCATCTAGGGAGAAAGTGTTCATTAAGCATCTACTAATTAGTCAGTGGGCTTCCCAGGTGGTGCAATGGTAAAGAATCTGCCTACCAATGCAGGAGACTCGGGTTCTATCCCTGAGGGCAGGATACTTGGGTTCTATCCCTGAGATCCCCTGGAGTAGGAAATGGCAACCCACTCCAGTATTCTTACCTGGAAAATTCCATGGGTAGAGGAGCCTGGTGGGCTGCAGCCCACAGGGTCGCAAATAGTTGGATACCACTGAATGACTGAGCAATTGGTCGCTATGTACAGCTTTTAGCAAAATGCCTGGCACACTGTTGGCACTATTTTAAGTGTTAGGTGATATTATTACTATGTCCCGGGCACTGATTGGTTTAGGCAGTGGGGATTCAGCAGAGAGCAAAACAAAAATCCCTCCCCACATGGAGCTTACTCCCTGGTAGAGGATAATGGACAACATTAATGAGTTGTTGTTGTTGTTCAGTAGCTCATTCGTGTCTGACTCTTTGTGACCCCATGGATTGCAGCATGCCAGGCTTCCCTGTCCTTCACTATCTCCCAGAGTTTGCTCAAACTCATGTCCATTGAATCGGTGATGCCATCCAACCATCTCATCCCCTGTCGCCCCCTTTCCTCCCACCTTCAATCTTTCCCAGCATTAGGGTCTTTTCCAGTGAGTTGGCTCTTTGCATCAGGTAGCCAAAGAACTGGAGCTTCAGCTTCATTATCAGTCCTTCCAATGAACATTCAGGGTTGATTTCCTTTAGGATTGACTGGTTTGATCTCCTCGCTGTCCAAGGGATTCTTAAGAGTCTTCTCCAACACCACAGTCCAAAAACATCAATTCTTCAGCTCTCAGCTTTCTTTATGGTCCAACTCTCACATGACTCATGGTCTAAATCTGTACATGACTACTGGGAAAACCATAGCTTTGACTATATGGACCTTTGTCAGCAATGTGTTCTCTGCTTTTTAATATGCTGTATAGGTTTGTCATAGCTTTTCTTCCAAGGAGCAAGCATTTTTTTATTTCATGGCTGCAGTCACCATCCACAGTGATTTTGGAGCCCAAGAAAATAGTCTTGGGCTAATGAAATAAAGACTGTTTCCATTGTTTCCCCATCTATTTGCCATGAAGTGATAGGACAGGATGTCGTGATCTTTGTTTTTTGAATGTTGACTTTTAAGCCAGCTCTTTCACTCTCCTCTTTTACCTTCATCAAGAGGCTCTTTAATGAATAAAGCACAGTATGTCAGAAGGTATAAGGACGATAGAGAAAAGAAAGCAGAATTTGAACAATTGGGAGTGCTAGCTGGTTTGGGGGTGGTAAGTTTAAAGGAAATGATCAGAGAAAGGTCTTCTGGGCATTTTAGCCATAACCAGAAGGGCATGAGGGAATGAGCCATGTGGAGATCTGGGGAAGGAGCGTCCCTGGCAGAGGGAACAATCTGTGCAAAGGCCCTGTGGTGGGAGCATGCTGGGTTAGATGTGGATTGTGAGATCCACCAGCTCCATGGGCAGGTAGGTGGGTGAGTGGGTGAATGAATGTCTCAAATACCTTTATCTTCTTCCCCCTGCAGAGGGTGGTGAAGGTGTTTGAGATACTCATTCTCTGTGTGTGTGTGTGTGTGTGTGTGTGTGTGTGTGTGCATGCACATATGCACATAATAGGCGCCTTGAGTCTGAGCGATTCTGAGCTGCAGAGCATGTACAGACTTGCCCAGGTCTTCTCACCTGGCAAGGCTGCCTGTGCTCTGAGCTTCCTGCCTGCCTGGGCCGAGGTCTGGATCGTCTAGTTGACCACAGTGCGGGACAAGGGCACAGCTCTGGGCTGGGGGTCGGAGCACCATGATTTCCAATTGCTGATGTCAGATTTCCCCCAGAAACTTGAAAACCCTGTGATGAGGCAGCCACTTTTCCCCCAGGTCCCTTGCTGGAAACCCAAGCCCACGGCGCACAGATCACACACATGCGTCTCCAAAAATACCTTCAAGGGATGAAATTACTCCCGTGACTCCACTTGGGGTTTTCCTGCCAAGATGAACAGTCTTGAGTTGCCCCTCCAAGTCCCTAACCGGAGTCCTCAATCCTTCTCCTTCCCCATGGGACTCTTTAGCGTTTGCACATCTCTATCACATGCATCAGTTGTCCTGACTCTGGCTGCACCTTGAGGGAGTTCCTAAAACCTTCTGACACCCACTGTACCCTGGGCCAGTGAAATCTGAATCTCTGGTGGAGGGGGGCAGACAGCTGCAGTTTTAAAAACTGTCCAGATAATGCTAATGGGCAAACAAATGCAAGAATTAACACCCATTACAATTAGAAAGCATTTTGTCTTTAATAGAATTTCTCCCTTAAAAAAGTTATTTTAAAAGGAAACCTTAGATCTGATAGGATTGTGGGGATTTTTTCTCCTCTTTTGATCCGGGGAAGAGAGGTAAGTTTATCATATGTCTTGGCTCCTGGCACATATGTTTGTACAAAGCCCCTCATTTCCTTGTTTACCCCCTTTATCCCTAAATTTCAGGAGAATATCTTTAGGGAGAATATCCCTATTCTCCCATAGATGACCTTGCCCTCGTGGACTATTTGAATGAATGAATGAATATGACCTCTTTAAAGAATGCTGACCTATTGATTTAAATGTTGTTCAGTCACTCAGCCGTGTTTGACTTTGCAGCCCCATGGACTGCAGCACACCAGGTTCCTCTGTCCTTCACTATCTCCCGAAGTTTGCTCAAATTCATGTCCATTGAGTCAGTGATGCAATCTAACCACTCCTCCTCTGTCACCCGTTTAAATGTGTTCTTACAAAACGTGGATTGCCCTTGCATGTGCATGGATCTTTACTTTTCTCCAAAGGGATTGTATCAAATAGCTTGTTCTGTTTCCCAGTTTCCTCACCTTGCATCGTTCCTATGGATATGAGGTTAATCGCCGCCCCCCCCCCCCCCCTTCTCTGGGCTGCCCAAATCCTCCACCTGCTCATTTACCATTTTTTATATGTCCGTCTCTGTGGTCACAGGCAGCTGGGTGCTGCCGGCTCACTGAACCTCCTTGACACCTATGTTCCAGTGTGGTCTTGGGCTCCTTCAGTGTCTATAGTATAGACCAGGAGTGGATATGCTGGAATACGTGGATTACCGTCTTGGACTCTGAGCTCTTCTCCTTGGGGGACATCATGGAATTTGGGGTCTAGGGACCAGGCTGTCCCGGAGCTCAGAGCTCAGTCTTGGCACCTTAGCTTCCTGCTGAGCCTGAAGGCCAAGGCCATTCTGTCTCCAGCCCCTGCCTCTGGTCAGCCCACGTGGTCTCTGCCTCCTGCCCCTTGGGGGTCACATCCCTCAAACTTCTGAAGCTGAATCACTGCCCCCGGGGACTCTTGGAGGTGCGCAGGCATCTGGGGCTGCCCCCAAGACGGAGTGTGTGTGTGTGTGTGTGTGTGTGTGTGTGTGTATTTTTCCTCCCTTCCAATAAAGAGGACCCTGGCTGTGAGTGACGGAGGCTGGACAGGAGGTTTGGAGGATCATTTCTCGGCAGAGTTTAGACCCGCCTGGGCAGATTTGTCTTGGGTGTGAGTCATCAGTGGGTTCTAGAACAGCCAATTCTGGAAAACCCCTTCTGTTCTGGAAAATTCACAGGCAGGCCTGTTCAAGAAATGCTGTGGGGTGGGGTGGGGTGGGAAGGGGCAGTGGCATGGAGAAAAAGCAAGTCGGTTCCAGCTGCCCCACCACGCCGCTAAAAGCCAGCCCCGAGGAGGAGACAAGGGGCAAGGGGCTTCATAGGTGCCCCTCAGCACCCTCCTTCACCGTCACCCTTCCTGATTTTACCTGCCCGCCCCTGCCCCACCACCTGGGCTGTTACTCACTTTACATGTTTCATTCAAGCCGTAAAATGTAATTATGTTATTCTATGGATGGAAAACCAACAGCATTTGCCAGGAGTAGAGAGTAGCTGGGTTTCCCATGTGGCGCAAGTGGTGAAGAATCTGCCTTCCAATGCAGGAGACATAAGAGACATGGGTTTTGATCCCTGGGTTGGGAAGATTCCCCTGGAAGAGGGAATGGCACTCCACTCCAGTATTCTTGCCTGGAGAATGCCATAGACAGAGCCTCGCAGGCTACAGCCCATAGGGTCACAAAGAGTCCTATATGCCTGAAGCAACTTAACATGCGCGCACATGGTGGAAAGATACATATAACGAAAGCAGAGCAGGCTTATTAGCATGTAACTGGAGCCTGTTGCCTGCAGAAGTCCCTGGATCCCCCAGCTGCTCTGTGCCAATCAAGGGAGATGAGCAAGTGTTGGGAGGCTGTGCCAGGACAGGCTGGCCCCATGCTCCTGGAAGTGGCCCTCAGGTTTGGAAAATAATTAGTAAGCTTTAGTTCCCTGGGAGCTGCTGTCTTCCTGCCCTACTGCTGTGCTCACATGAGAGTTCCCAGAAAACTGCAATGTATTGGATGCCTCCTAGTGATGGCATTTTCCCACCAATATCCTGCCCACTAAAGGCATTCAAATATGTGTTGTTAATAGGGAAAAAGGAACTTGAACTTCTGTGATGGTAAAGATGGTCACTTCCCAGGTGGTGCTACTAGTGGTAAAGAACCCAGCTGCCAATGAAGGAAACGTTAAGAGACAAGGGTCCAATCCCTGGATCAGAAAGATCCCCTGGAGGAAGGCATGGCAACCCACTCCGGTATTCTTGCCTGGAGAATCCCATGGACAGAGGAGCCTGGCGGGCTATGGTCCATAGGGTTGCAAAGAGTCAGACACAACTGAAGCAGTTTAGCACGGCACAGCACAAAGATGGTCGTAGTTGTGTTAAGGGCTGATGGGTGCTTAATGTGCGGATATACTTAGTCACTTCAATTGTGTTCAACTCTTCGTAACCCCATGGACTGTGGCCCATCAGACTCCTCTGTCCATGGGATTCTCCAGGCAAGAACACTGGAGTGGGTTGCCATGCCCTCCTCCAGGGGATCTTCCTGACCCAGGGATTGAATCCATGTCTCCTGCATTGGCAGGCAGGTTCCTTACCACTAGCACCATCTGGGAAGCCCAGGCGCTTAACAAATCTTGCCTAAAGAAGTGGGCAAATAATCCACTAAAATAGGGATCCCCAGCCTCTGGGATCTAATGCTTGATGATCTGAGGTAAAACTGATGTAATAATAATAGAAATAAATTGCACAATAAATCTAATGCTCTTGAATCATCCTGAAACCATACCCTGCCTCATTGGTCCATGGAAAGCCCATCTTCCATGAAACTTGTCTCTGGCGCCAAAAAGGTTGGGGACCACTATACTAGAATGTAACTCCTTGAAGATGGTGTTTTCTACCTGTTCTGTGCACTGCTGTGTCCACTACCTATAACAGTGCTTAGCACCCAATAGGTGCCTCATCCACAGTTAAGTCAATGAGCGAATCAATAAATCCATAAATTAGTGAGTGAATGAAGAAATGATTGAGCATGTGAATGAATGTCAGCCCTATCGCTAGAGTCAAGAGATAGGCCTTTTCATCATCAAAGAAAATCTACAGAAAATAAATGCTGGAGAGGGTGTGGATAAAAGGGAGCCTTCCTACACTGTTGGTGGGAACATAAATTGGTGCAGCCACAGTGGAAAAACAGTATGGAGGTTTTTCAAAAAACTAGAGTTACCATATGATCCAACAATCCCATTCCTGGAGAAAACTCTAATTCAAAAAGACACATGCACTCCAGTGTTCGTAGTGGCACTATTCACAATAGTCAAGACATGGAAATGACCTAAAGGTCCAGGGATAGATGAGTGGATAAAGAACACGTGGTATGTAATGGAATGCTACTCATTCATAAAAAACAATGAAACAATGCCATTTGCAGCAGCATGGGTGGGCCTAGAGATTATCAGACTAAGTGAATAAATCAGACAGACAAAGACAAATGCCATATGATGCCCCTTATACATGGAATCCAAACTATGATACAAATCAACGTATTTGCAAAACTGACTCACAGACACAGAAAACAAATTTATGGTTACCAAAGGGGGAAAGGGGTGGGGGGATACATGAGGAGTCTGGGATGAGCAGACACATGCTTCCCTGGTGGCTCAGACGGCAAAAAATCTGCCTGCAGTGCAGGAGGTCAGGTTTGATCTCTGGGTCAGGAAGATTCCCCTGGAGGAGGGGATGACTTCCCACTCCAGTATTCTTGCCTGGAGAATCCCATGGGCAGAGGAGCCTAGTGGGCTACAGTCCATGGGGTTGCAAAGAGTCGGACACCACTGAGCGACTAACAGTTTCACTTGCGTGGTGTGAGTTGAGAGTCCACACACTTCTATACATAAAATAAACAAGGATCTCCTGTATGGCACAGGGAACTGTGCTCAATGTCTTGTAATGAGGCATAATGGGGCTTCCCAGGTGGCTCAGTGGCAAAGAACCTGCCTGCCCCCAATCCTCCTGCTGGGCAGGTGGATGCTTTACCAATGAGCCACCTGGGTTGGAAGGCCCAGTTTTCTTCTACAGTGTGTTGGGCATGCTCTCTGAGCTTTGCATACCTTCCTATCCAAAGGGCAAGTTTCTGAGAAAAATCCCCTGGGCTGCTAAGGAGCTAGTTTTCCCCACTCAGTGGAGCGTTTACCTTCCCACGTGCTGGGCACGGAACATTCTTATGGGATAGCATTTAACCAGCCTCTGGTTGGCATTGCTCTGGTCTGGGTGAGGACCAGGTGAGGGGCCAGTCTCCCTCTTTGGTGGGATTTGAAAGAGGCAGCTCAGCACTCCCTCCCACCCCACCCTCAGATAACTCTGCCTCTGTCTCAGCCCCAGGAGGAAAAGAGCATCCTTTTGTTCTCTTGAAACAGAAACATGTTCTCTTCGTAGGCTTTTTTTTTTTTCCCTTAAGGTAGGGCTTCCCAGCTGTCTCAATGGTAAAGAACCCACCTGCCATTACAGGAGACAGGAAACTCGAGTTTGATCCCTGGGTCGGGAAAAACCCCCTGGAGGAGGGCATGGCAACCCATCCCAGTATTCTTGCCTGGAGAATCCCATGGACAGAGCAGCCTGGCGGGCTACTGTCCACAGGGTGACAGAGAGTTGGACGCGACTGAGTGACTAAGCAGGCATGCAAATTCATTATTGACCAGGGCATGCGGGGTGATTTTTCCAGAGACTAATGCCTCTGGCCAGCGATTTTTATTTTGGCTGGCCAAAATTAATTCCTGTTATTTCACTAACACTTTGTGGGTTATTATATTCAGTAGTTTCACCTGTGTGTGTGTACGCTAAGTTGCTTCAGTGTCCGACTCTTTACGACCCTATGGAATGTAGCCGACCAGGCTCCTCCATCCATGGGATTTCCCAGGCAAGAATACTGGAGTGGGCTGCCATGAGCTCCTCAGGGGATCTTATTGACCCAAGGGTTGAATCTGCATCTTTTCTGTCTCCTGCATTGGCAGGTGGATTCTTTATCACTGTGCCACCTGAGAAGCCACACCTGTAAAGTCTTCTCCAGCACCAAGAGTTTCATTTTCCCTTTCCATTTCAGAATCCATCACTAAGATTTTTTTGCCTTTTTTTTGGTCTAATATTCACATCATCTGAATCAGAATTATACTCTGAAGGACTGTCATCCTCTAAGATACTGGTATATGTGTTGTTTAGATAATCAGAAAAAGTACCTGCATAAAATTCAATGAAAAATACTTCTTTAAAATTTTGCAATGCATCAGTTTTGAAAACTTTTGGTAGTAAATTTGCATTTATAATACACATAAGGTTGGAACAAAAACCCCTAAGGGAGAAAAATATGAATGATAATGACAGTCAGAAGTTGGATAATGAATCTTTGATCAACTTTAAGTTCTAACAACTTTACACAGTGGTGTTAATTGTATCACTGTCTAAAAACATATTGATACATCTCCAGTCAATAACATTTGGGTGACAAAAGATACATTTATATGTCTCTAGTCAATAACGTGTTAAGGTAATAGGGAAGCCAAGACTTTACTTCTTTGGGGAAAAAAATCTCTTTTAAGCAATTTCTTGTTGCCCATAGAACATGGGATCAACCCAGCTAAAAGAGTCATGTTATGATTTGTGAGTATTTCATCAGTTCAGTTCAGTCACTCAGTCATGTATGACTCTTTGCGACCCCATGGACTGCAGCATGCCAGGCTTCCCTGTCCATCACCAACTCCAGGAGCTTGCTCAAATTCATGTCTGAAGAGTTGGTGAAGCCATCCAACCATCTCATCCTGTTGTCCCCTTCTCCTCCTGCCTTCAGTCTTTTCCAGCATCAGGGTTTTTTTCCAGTGAATCAGTTCTTTGCATCAGGTGGCCAAAGGACTGGAGTTTCAGCTTCAGCATCAGTCCTTCCAATGAATATTCAGGACTGATTTCCTTTAGGATTGACTGGTTTGATCTCCTTGCAGTCCAAGGGACTGTCAAGAGTGTTCTCCAACACCACAGTTTAAAAGCATCAATTCTTTAGCGCTCATGTCAAAGAGAAAAACAGTATGATTATAAAGTCCCTAAAAGTGAGACAGGGTCTTAGACTTGCAGTCCCCACCCCATTCAGGAGCACTGGTATACTCACATGTAACAGTTCTCTGCATATTAAAATCTGTGACAGGACCATATAAATTTCAGGGCACACTGGTCCAAAACTTCAGTGTGCATAAGGACCCTTGGGAAACTAACTAAAAATCTAGACTTCAAGGTCCCACTGTGATTCATTTGTTCATTCAGTGGATGTTTATTGAGCTCCTACTATGAGTAGAGTTGCCATATTTAGCAAATAAAAATGCAGGATGTCCTCTTAAGCTTGAATTTCAGAGCAACAGCAAAACAACTTTCTAGTGTAAGTATGTCTTATGCAATAGTTGAGATATATCAGTATATCCCCTACATATATGAACCTTCAAGTTGTGAACTTTCAAAGATACCAACGTGCGTTCCATTAACATCAGGAGTGAGTGAAATTGCAGCTTGCTCTCCTGGGTCAGGAAGATCCCCTGGAGGAGGAAATGGCAACCCACTCCAGTATTCTTGCCTGAAAAATCCCACGGACAGAGAAGCCTGGTGGGCTACAGTCCAAAGGGTCAAAAAGAATCAGACACGACTAAGTGACTATGCACACACACTCCATCTCCTATTGCTGACGATCCTTCAGCTCTGCCATCTCCCACCTCCTCTACTTCCTCGAGTCAGTAATTCTTCTTGCCTGTTCACCCGATGCCAGCCCCTGTATGCCAGGTGTTGTCCTGTAGTACTGTAGTTTCAAGGTACTGTACTATAAGAGTAAAAATGTTTTATTTTTTGTTTATCTATTATTTGTGTGAAAAGTATTATAAAACCTATTAGAGTACAGTACTATATCGCCAATTGTGTTAATTGGTATCTAGGTTAAACTTGTTGGACTTAGGAACGAATTGGACTTACTGTACTAAAAATGCTTTGTTGTCAATCTGAAATTCACATTTAACTGGGCGTGCTGTATTTATCTGACAGCCCTCACTCTGCACCGAGCTCTGTTCTGGCGATGGGTGGGAGGATGTAGCAATCGATAAAGCAAAGCCCCTGACCTCTTGGGACTCACATGCTAGTGAGGGAGACAGAAAAGCCCTTAGATTAATTGAAGGAAGGATGTTGAGGGACACCATGGCAGGGTACCATTCCAGGCTTGTCCAGAACAGAGCACAGGTCACCTCGCTATTTGTTGTTGTTGTTGAGTCGCTGAGTCGTGTCCAACTCCTTTGCGACACCAGGGACTGTAGCCCAGAGGCTCCTCTGTCCAGGGGAGTTCCCAGGCAAGAATACTGGAGTGGGCTGTCACTACCTCCCCACTGGGCCCTGCCAAGTCTGGGAGGGGTGTCAGCGCAGTCCACCTCTAAAGAACCTCCTCGCAGGTGAAGGGCACCATGAAAACTAGAACTGCTCACAGATCTAGAGCTGCCGGGGATGACAGGGAAGAGAACAGAAGGTTTATACACAATGACGTGTCGTAACTTTAGTACACTCAGTTCTAGGGGGTGCTTATGGTTGGTTAAGTGCAAGTTCTTCCCTGGTGGCTCAGAGGGTGAAGAATCTGCCTGCAATGCGGGAGACCTGGGTTCGATCCCTGGGTTGGGAAGATTCCCCTGGAGGAGGCCGTGGCAACCCCCTCCAGTGTTCTTGCCTGGAGAATCCGCGTGGACAGCGGAGCCTGGCGGGTTGCGGTCTGCGGGGTGGCAAAGAGTCAGACACGGCCGAGCGGCTAAGCACACGAGTGCGACTTCAGGCTCCTTCCGATACCGCAAACGTTCCCCGCAGACATTGCAGGAGATCTTCCAGACGGAGAACACCATCATGCTGCTAGAAAGGTCCATCATGGCCAAGGAGTGCCCGCTGAAGGTGGCGCAGACGAGGCTGGAGTGCCGCACCCGGCGCCCCAACGTGGAGCTGTGCAGGGACACCGCCCAGTTCAAGTGAGTCGGGGGTGGGGTCGGGGGGCCGGCAGGGGAGGGGCAGGTCTCGAGAGCTGGGTCTGGAAAACGGACCCTCCACCCATCAGGAGACCCGGGCCTACGACTCCACAGGGCACTGGGTGGGGGCCTGGGGCTCTGAGGACGCCCTTGGTGGCCTCCCCACCCACGGAGGCCACCCCTCTGCGCTGCCGCCTTCTCGTCCAAGTGAGGACGGTTTTGTAGGTCTGGGCTGCTCCGGGAACTCTCCAAGCCACTGAGGCGGCGCCGCCCAGCCCGGAGGCGTGGTCCTTGCCCTTTGATCGCTCCACCTCCGCCCCCCCACCCACCCACCTCCATCTAGGCTCCTGTGAAAGTGGCGCTCAGCCCACACCTCACCCATCCCCCAGCGCCCTTTCTGTGAAGTTCTCACCTGCGAGCCCTCCGAACAGCCCAATCCTGCCCGTCCCAGTTAGCTAAGGAGGAGCTGCTTCTGCTGAGGGGAAAGGGGCACAAGGCTCGCTGTAGGCCCAGAAACAGGGTTTGTGAGTCTAGGGGTGGGGGTTTGGGACGGCACGATGATCAGGCAAGGAAGGAAATGGCCATTGGACTTGGGGAGTATTTTCCTGTGACCCTGCCGTGTGACTTGGGGCTGGTCGCTTGACTGCTCTGTTGCCTCCAAGCTCAGGACACTGTCTTCACTCTCTGTGGCCGCGTGACAGGCTCCCCCCCCAACTCAGTGGCTTGTCTTCCTTCTGAGCTGAGATAATGGGGCAAAGAGAGCTGGAGGAGTAAAGAGGAGGAAGAAAAATATTCAGAGAGAAAATGCTGAGTGGTGCCATGCGCTGAGGTTTCTACAGCCTTGGTCACTGCCTGGAGATAAAATTCAGGTTCTTACTTGCACAAACTGCATATCAAGTGGTCAGGAGCTATGTGTGGCTGGAGGCGTAGAACGGAATATCTCCATCGCTGCTGAAAATTCTGCGGACAGCGCTGGCTGAGAGAGCCCCAAGAAAAGAAGGGTCTCCAGGCTGCCGATGTCACCTCTCTCTAGCTCAGGCTTGTCACGGGGAAGCTCACCCTGAGATCCACCCAGGGTCTCCTAGCAGCATGTGCTCTAGTTCTGAGAACTGTCTCTCCCCCCACCTCCAGGTGGGTCCCAGCCCCACAACCAACCTACCATCACAGCTCACCAGGTGTATTCGTGACCCAGGGCTGCTGTGACAAATGACCAACAAGCTGGCTAGCTTAAAACAACAGAATTTCTCCTCTGAAACTTGCAAAGGCCGAACCTCTGAAATCAGAGTATCAGCAGGGTTGATTCTCTCTGGGGGTTCTGAGAGAGCATCATCTCCCAGCCCCTCTCCTGGCTCCTGGTGGTGGCTGGCAGCCCTTGGCTTGTAGCTGCATCATTGCATCTGCCTCCATCTTCACATAGTCTTCTTCCCTGTGTGTCTCTGTGTCTCAAATCTTCCCCTCCTTTCTCCTGTAAGGAGATCAGTCATTGGATTTAGGGTCCATATCCCTGGTGACTGAGACAGTAAATAATGCGCCTGCAATGCAGGAGATCCAGGTTTGATCCCTGGGTCGGGAAGATCCCCTGGAGGAGGACAAGGCAACCCATTCCAGTATTCTGGCCTGGAGCATCCCACGGACAGAGGAGCCGGGTGGGCTACAGTCCATGGGGTCGCACAGAGTCAGGCAGGACTGAGCGACAGCACAGCACACTTAATGGAGGATAATTTCATCTCAGGATCCTTAACTGAATTCCACCCACAAAAATCCTACTTCCAAAAAGCATCACATTCACAGGTACTGGGGTTCAGATGTGGCGTCTGGTATCTTTCACTCAGCATCATGTCTTCAAGGTCCATCCATGTTGTAGTACATATCAGCACTTCATTCCTTTTCATTCAGTTCAGTTCAGTTCGGTTCAGTCGCTCAGTCATGCCCGACTCTCTGCGACCCCGTGAACTGCACCACACCAGGCTGCCCTGTCCATCACCAACTCCCGGAGCTTGCTCAGACTCATGTCCATCGAGTCAGTGATGCCATCCAACCATCTCGTCCTCTGTTGTCCCCTTCTACTCCTGCCCTCAATCTTTCCAGCATCAGAGTCTTTTCCAATAAGTCAGTTCTTTGCATTCTTTTCATTACATCTGAATAATATGCCCATGTGGGGACAAAGCATATTTTGTGCATCCATTCATCTGTCGATGGACATTTTGGGTTGTTTCCACCTTTTGACTCTTGTTATTAGTGCCTCGGGCTTCCCTGATGGCTCAGACGTTAAAGGATTTGCCTGAAATGCAGGAGACCTGGATTCAATCCCTGAGTAGGGAAGATCCCCTGAAGAAGGGAATAGCTACCCACAACAGTATTCTTGCCTGGAGAATTCCATGGACAGAGAAACCTGGCTGGATATAGTCCACGCAGTTGCAGGTGAAGTCGCTCAGTCGTGCCCGACTCTTTGTGACCCCATGGACAGTAGCCTGCACCAAGCTCCTTCGTCCATGGGATTTTCTAGGCAAGAGTACTGGAGTGGGTTGCCATTTCCTTCTCCAGGGAATCTTCCCGACCCAGGGATCGAACCCAGGTCTCCCGCATTGTAGACAGACGCTTTACCATCTGAGCCACCAGGGAAGTCTCTTGCAATTGCAAGAGTCAGACACAATTGAGCAACTAACACTTTCACTCACTTTTCATTAGTGCCACATGAGTATTTGTGCAAGGATTTGAGTGTCTGTTTATACTTCCCTGGTAGCTTAGCTGGTAAAGAACCTGCCTGCAATTCAGGAGACCCTGGTTCGATTCCTGGGTCGGGGAGATCTGCTGGAGAAGGGATAGGCTACCCACTCTAGTATTCATGGGCTTCCCTGGTGGTTCAGCTGGTGAAGAATCCACCTGCAGTGCGGGAGACCTGGGTTTGATTCCTGGGTTGGGAAGATCCCCTGAAGGAGGGAAAGGCTACCCACTCCAGTATACTGGCCTGGAGAAGTCCATGGACTCGATAGTCCATGGGGTCGCAAAGAGTCGGACATGACTGAGCAGCTTTCACTTCACTTCACTTTTAGTTCTTGTGGGTCCTGTCTTGAGTCTGTGCCTAACTGAGGAGCTGCTGGCTTGTTTTCTGAACATCCCGTCTGTGTCTACCTTTGTGCTCACCGTCCTCAGCAGCTCTGTGGCCTGTTCACCCACCTGCCTGCCCCGCCACTGTCTTCCCTGCTGGCTGAGCCCTGCCCACCTGGCTTTCTGAGTCTCCCAGTGCCTGGCACATGGGAGAGGCACCTATGCCCTCCAGCTGGCCGAACCCACCTTCCCCTCTGCTCTGTCCCCAGGCTAGTGAATGAGGTGTTCACCATCGACGACACCCTGCAGACCCTCAAGCTGAGGCTGCGGGAGACCCGGGATACGCTGCAGCTGTTGGTCATGACCAAGTGCCGGCTGGAGCACGAGCTGGCCATCAAGGCCAACACCCTGTGCATCGACAAGGAGAAGTGCATGGCGATGAGGAAGACCTTCCCCAGCACCCCATGCATGGGCATCTGCCCTTGAGCCTGCCCCCTCCCCCCTCCCCCACCCCCACCCCGCCCTGCTCCTCGCACACGCCTTACATAGCACAGAATTTGCAAAGGCAGAAAAACAAAAATAAAAGAAAGTGTCATTTTTCTCCCTCTCCTCCTATCATGGAAAAAAAAAATAATATGTGTGTATATATATATGTAAAGAGCCAAAATAAATGTGCCCAAACCAGAGACCTGGGAGCTCGTTCCTTGCTGTGGAACTGGCCTTACGATGGAGCCCAGGGTGGAGACAGGCTGTGACCCCTTGGGGGCTGAATGTTTCGAGGTTGTCAGCCTCACCAGGAATGGAAGAGGCCGTGTTTTTAAAAACCTGTTTGTCTGTTAAGGAGCACAGCATAGACCATGATGTCCAAAGACCGGACATCAGAGCCAGGAGTCCCGAGACCAGCTGTGACTTAGGAGCCGAGGGGCCTTGTACAAGTTCCCAGACTGAGCTTGTTTCTATCAGACAAGGTTGGTCCAAGGTGGAGGTGACTGTCAGCCATGTGCGGTGGTGCAAAAGAATTAGGAACTGGAGCCAGAAGCCCTGGGTTTGAATCCTGCCCTTAATAGACAATTTTACTTATTTATTTACTTTTATTTTGTAATAGAGTATTGTTACAATACAACTATCTACAATCTATTACATTATTGTAATACAGAATTGTTGTTTGGGGCTTCCCTAGTGGCTCAGATGGTAAGGAATCTGCCTGCAGTACAGGAGACCCAGGTTCAAGCCCTGGGTCAGGAAGATCCCCTGGAGAAGGGAATGGCAACCCACTCCAGTATTCTTGCCTGGAGAATTCCCTGGACAGAAGAAGATGGGCTACAGTTGGAGTCACAAAGTCACTAAGTTGTGTCTGACTCTTTGAGACCTCATGGACTGTAGCCCACCAGGCTTCCCTGTCCATGGGACTATCCAGGTAAGATTACTGGAATGGGTTGTCATTTCCTTCTCCAGGGATCGAACCTGGGTCTCCTGCTTGACAGGCAGATTCTTTACCACTGAGCCAACTAACTATACTTCAAGTCAAAAAAAAAAAAAAAAAAAAAAAGTGCAGAATACAAAACTGCACAGGAAAAAAGATGGCATTGAAACACACTTGAATGTTAACAAAGTCAGCAGTAAGTAACTGCTGGTTTCTTATTTGTTTATATTATTAATCATCTACAGTGAACATGTGTTCCTCTTTAATCAGAAGGAAACGCTTTTTTAAATAGACTTTTAAATTGTGCAATATGTTTAGGTTCTTAGAAAAGTCGCAAAGACAACATGGAGAATTTCCACGTATCCTTCACCCATTGCCCCCTAATAACTGTTAGAACAGTTTGTTATGGTTCACTGTTAAAACTAAGAAGTAACATTAGTGCATTACTATGAACTAAACTCCAGAATTTGTTTTTCCTGTTTACCTTTATCTGTTCTAAGATCCAATCCCGGGTATGTCACCCTGCACCTCCCTACCACCTCCCCTCTGTGGATGGCCATTCCTCCATCTTATGATCTTGACAGTTTTGAAGAGTCCTTCTATTTGCTGGTATTTGAAGGTATTTGCTAAATGTCCCTGAACTTGGCTTTGTCTGATGCTTGTCTCGGGACTAGTCTGGGGTTACAGGTTTCGCAGGGGAGACCAGGGATGAGGTGTCTTTCTCGTTCCTTCCTGTGAAGGCATTCATGACATCTGTGTGACATCCCGGTAGAGGTTAAACTGGTTACGTGGTTAAGGGAGAATGGTATTTAGAAACCCAAAGTCTGGGTGCTCGGTGTGCTTGCTATTAGAATTTTTTTCAATTTTTCTTACTGTGATTAGATCCATGTGATGTAAAATTTATCTTAACCATTTTTAGGTGTACAATCATTAGTAATAAATAACATTCATAATACTGTGTGGAAAATTCTTAAAGAGATGGGAATACCAGACCACCTGACCTGCCTCCTGAGAAATCTGTACATAGGTCAAGACGCAATAGTTAGATCTGGACATGGAACAACAGACTGGTTCCAAATAGGGAAAGGAGTACGTCAAGGCTGTATATTGTCACTCTGCTTATTTAACTTTTATGCAGAGTACATCATAAGAAATGTTGGACTGGATGAAGCACAAGCTGGAATCAAGATTGCCGGGAGAAATATCAGTAACCTCAGATATGCAGATGACACCACCCTTATCGCAGAAAGTGAAGAAGAACTAAAGAGCCTCTTGATGAAAGAGGAGAGTGAAAGAGTTGACTTAAAACTCAACATTCAGAAAACTAAAATCATGACATCTGGTTCTATCACTTCATGGCAAATAGATGGGGAAACAATGGAAATAGTGACAGACTTTATTTTTGGGGGCTTCAAAATCACCGCAGATGGCGACTGCAGTCATGAAATTAAAAGACTCTTGCTCCTTGGAAGAAAAGTTATGACCAACTTAGACAGCATATTAAAAAGCAGAGACATGACTTTGCCAACAAAGGTCCATCTAGTCAAAACTATGGTTTTTCCAGTAGTCATGTACGGATGTGAGAGTTGGACTATAAAGAAAGCTGAGTGCTGAAGAATTGATGCTTTTGAACTGTGGTGTTGGAGAAGACTCTTTGAGAGTCCCTTGGACTGCAAGGAGATCCAGCCAGTCCATCCTAAAGGAAACCAGTCCTGAATACTCATTGGAAGGACTGATGCTGAAGCTGAAAATCCAATGCTTTGGCCACCTGATGCGAAGAGTTGACTCATTGGAAAAGATCCTGATGCTGGGAAAGGTTGAAGGTGGGAGGAGAAAGGGACGACAGAAGATGAGATGGTTGGATGGCATCACTGACTCAATGGATATGAGTTTGAGTAAAGTCCGGGAGTTGGTGATGGACAGGGAGGCCTGGCGTGCTGCAGTCCATGGGGTCGCAAAGAGTTGGACAAGACTGAGTGACTGAACTGAACTGAACTGAGCCATCACCACCATCCATCTCTATAATTCTTTTCATCTTATAAAACTAAAAGTCTGTATCCATTGAACAGTAACTCCCCCTATTCCCCCTTGCCAACCCATTCTACTTTCTGTCTCTATGATTTTGACTACTCTAAGTACCTCATATATAAGTTGAACCACACAGTATTTGTCTTTTTGTGACTGGCTTATTTCACTTAGCATAATGTCCTCAAGGTTCACCCAGGTTGTAGTATATTGCAAAACTTCTTCCATTTTTAAATCTAAACAATATTCTCTTGTACTTAATTTTGCTTATCCATTCACTTGTCAATGGACACTTGGTTTGCTTCCAGTTTTAGCTATTATGAATAATGCTTCAATGAACACAGATATACAAATATCTCTTTGAGATCCTACTTTCAATTATTTTGAGTATATACTCAGAATAGGAATTGTTAGATAACACAATTCTATTTTTAATTTTTTGAGGAGCCACCATACTAGTCCCACTAACAAGGGCTGGTGGGACTATCCTTGTTAAAACTTATTTTCTGGGTTTTTTTTTTTTTAATTAGCCATCCTAATGGGTGTGAGATGGTATCTGTGAGATTTGTTTGATTTGCATTTCCCTAAGGAAATGTGGTCATCATTAGGAAATTTTTTTTAATAAGAAAATAAAAAGATTATTGGGTTTAGTGCCCAGGAGTCTTTGGATGAATTGTGAGAAGAGGTGTTTTGGCAGAGTGATGGGGTCAGAAAGCAAAGTGGAGAGAACTGGGGACGCCCTGAGCTTTTAGTCAACTCCACACCCCAGTCCCTGTAAAAGTGGGTATTCCATAAATACTTTATTGTACTTGCATGCTCACTCAGTCATGTCTGACTCTCTGCGACCACATGGACTGTAGCTCACCAGGCTCCCCCGTTCACGGAATTTTCCAGGCAAGAATACTGGAGTGAATGGCCATTTCCTATTCCAGCAGCTCTTTCTGATCCAGGGTTTGAACTCATGCCTTTTGCATCTCCTGCATTGGCAGGCAGATTCTTTACCACTGCGCCACCTGGGCAGGCAGATTCTTTTACACAGTGGTGAAAAATCTGGCTACCAATGCAGGAGACACAAGAGATCCCTGGGTTGCACAGAGTCGGCCATGACTGAGCACACATGTGCATGCAATACTTGATTGGGCAAATTGTAAATAACCAAACAAGTACATACAAATGCATGTACATTTATCTTGGACAGAAGGGATGACTTCTGAGTTTTAGAAGAAAAAGGGTGTAGTTGGATTTTCCTGTGGGAAGGTAAGTCTCCTATCTGCTTTTACAGCTTAAGGACCCGTGAGGTTTTTTCCACTGTGGCTCTCAGAGGCTGGCGTGGTGACCACAGCCTCACTGATGTCTTCCCTGCTGCAGCCCAGGCAGGAAATCCTAGAGACACGACCAAGAGCTGGCTCCTTGCCAGGCCGGGAGCAAACTGGGAGAAGCTGGAGGATCTTCCAGTTGACTTGCTTTCCAGTGGGTTCAGGAGGATGCTGTCCAGCTGGCTCCAGGGAACAGACCACTCCCTAAGCAGTGCATGTGTGTGTGTACGTGTGTGTGCTCACACTTGTAGTCTCCCTGTCTCCACAGTCTTACCCAGCACTTTAGCATTTCTGAGACCAGACCTGAGGTAGAGATCCAGCAGGCTTCGGGGACAAAGTGAAAAGCCAAAGAAGAGAGACAGAGTTGAAGATGGAAGGCTGATGGGCATGGACCTGAGTCTCAATTAGCAGGAAGCTTTCAAAAAGGTATTGAATTGTTGAATTAACTGCCAATGACTAAATAATACTTTCCACGCACACACACATACATGAAAATACACATTTGGCTTCTATTAAAGATGGTATTATCTGGTTACCCTGATTGCACACTCTCCCTGAAGCTGATATACTGAGCTTGCAGCATTCATTTTACCACAGTCCCCACCATTCCCTATTGTCACACACCAGTCCTGCTTCACTAACACAGATCACTTGCTGACCCTTTAGGCAGTTGATTTTGGTGTTTTGCTTTGTTGAGGCTCCTGAAAGATCCTCTGATCCAGAAAGTTGAGGCCCAGGGGCTGGAGAGGAGAAGGGGGTCACACTTCAAGTGGGGTCACATGATACAGACAAGGCAGATATGCAGTGGGGACCAGGTCGCTTGATTTCTGTCTGGTTGATTTCCTATGCCCCCAGGTTTCTCCCTGGGTGAATTGTTCAGAATTTATAATCATGTTTGACACCAAAAGTCACTCTCTGACCTTGCTATCTATCTACTTCCCAATGGGGGTGCTTCAAGAGAAGGGGTAAAAAACAAAATACAAAAATTAAATAAAAAAAAAAAATAAAAGAAGGGACATAGGATCTGAGATATCAAGGCTGGAGCTGTTGGGGGCCAGGATACTCACTAACTTGAATGCTGTTGTATTCTCTTTCCCAATTTCATTTCACAAATTCAGCAAAACCAAGGCTGGGAAAAGTACAGTAAAATCTCAAAAGCAATGATCTAGGAATGCAAAGGTCCTGGGGTTTTTTTCATTTTCTGGTTAACAAGAGTGATTCAGAGGCCCTCTGTTTTGGTTTTAACCTTTAGAATCACCAGATGTCTCTTGAGTGAATGGATGATGGAATAGATGGGGCTCACGAGGGCCTCAGGAGGTGATACTTTCAAGCCCTCATTTTTCAGAAGAGAAAGCCCAGAGAGGCACAGTGACTAGCTCATAGTCACACAGCCAGCTAGAGGTGGAGCCGGTACTCTGTTCTCTTCAGAATTCCCAAGCCTGTTGCAGAACCCTCTTTTTCCCCCAGGTTAAGGAGAGCTGAGCGGGCACGCTGAGCCTGTCTTTGCTCGATGACTTTGAAGGACCGAGAGTTGTGCCATCTGGTCTGGGACTAAAGGTGGCTATGAATTAGTAATATACATAGAAGGGCTACCCTTGGACGCTGTGTTACTCCATGTAAACTTTCATTCATTCATTCACGTCTTCATTGGAAATATTCACTGAACACCCGGCATGTGTCCACACCTGTGCCGGGCATTGTGGCTCTAGTAGGGACTCCTCCTGCCTTCACAGAACTTGAAGCCACAGTCCTCAGTCAAACAACCCGGGGGAAAAGAATTCTGTTTCACTGAAGAGTCAAATGAGGTTTTTAACAGTGAACTTCAGGAACCCCCCGGTGGTTCAGTGGTTAAGGCTCTGCACTTCCACTGTAGGGGGTGTGGGTTCAACCTCTGGTCAGGGAACTAAGCCCTGGAACGTGGGTTCTATTTACCATGTCATTTTATGGAAGTGGAAATCAAGGCCCAGAGAGGTTAAGAATCTCACCCAGAGTCACACAGTGAATAAATGGCTGAGACAGGACATAAGTTCAGGTATGTGACTTTAGGGTCTGAACCGCTGACCCAAAATAAAAGAAAAGTTACTGTTTAAAGTGGACCTGGAGTCCGAGAGGGGTCCGGCAAGGCCATTGGCGACCACCACAGGGTACTCTAATGGACAGAGGACCCCAGAGCCCTAGTCACCACGTAGCTGACCTGGGGGGGGGGGGGGAGACAGCATTTATCCATTCTTGGCTAACAAATAGCAATAATAATAATTGGAGATAACATCTTGAACCCTTGTGAGATGCCAAGTACTACCCTCTTATCTCAGGTAATCCCACATTCATCATTTGAAGTCACTGTCCTGCCTGTCCCCATTTTACAGATAACGAAACCGAGGCACAGGGCAGTTTAGGAAGTCATCCAAATTTAGAGATGGTGAAGCCAGGATCCACACCCAGGCAATCAGGCCGAGTCCAGGCTTCCAAACACATGTTATGGGGTGCCCACAGCAGTACAGTTATGAGGAGTTGGCACTGGCCCCCATGGGGCTCCCCACCCTTCACCCTTCCCCAGCCAGCGTCAGGCTGCTAGGCGCTGGGAGGGAGGCGGCTGCAGTTTTTGCCTTGACCAGAAATGCCAGTGCGTCACCATCACACAAAGTCCTGGCTGTTTGCTCCTGTGGTTCCTGGGGTACCCTTTGCAAGTGTCACCTCACATAGGCTGAGCAGGGAGGGGCAGGAAAGGACGCAGTTTCAAGGCACATGATTAAAATTCCTAAGGAACTATGTGGAGTCCTTCAATTCCTCCCTTGAAAACACACAGAAAATTCTTGGTCACTATATTGGGCTGGGCTTTGAGCCTCTGGCTGCACCTTCTTGGGTCCGTTGTAACTACAGATGGGCTCCCAGGAGGAATTTTCTGTGTCCCAGGGATGGCTGGTCCTTCCCTCCTCCCCGGCCAACTATGCTGCTTGGGATTCCTGGCGCTCCTCCGCGGGCAGGCCAGGGTGTGGGCACCCATGGGGGCAGAGCCCAGGACAGCCTGGTGGGGGTGGCCAAGGGGCTCCTGGAGCAGCCCCTCCCCTGCAACAAGCCCAGTGGGTTTGAGCCTGGCAGAGTGTGAGTGTGTGTGTGAGTGTGTGTGTGTGTGTTGGAAGGTGTCTCTGCAGGGCCCACAGCTCAACGCCAGCTGTTGGTGGTCTCAGATGAGTGAGACCCATCAGGGGAGGATGTGAGTCAGAGAACTGACCTTTCCAATGGGTCTGCAGCCTCCTGTTCCAAAACAGGACCATCCTGACGGGGAACCACAGCAGACCAAGAGCTGTCCAGGAGCTTTAAATATATTCAGGCGCTGCAGTTCGCTCTCTGCGTAATTATGGACAACTCATGTAACTGCCCCGAGCCTCGGTTTCCTCATCTGTAAAATGGGAGTAACAATAATAATTTCTATTCGTGGGGGCTTAGCCCGTTGTCCGGAGCAATGTCTATGAAACGCAGGCCACAGAGACTGGCGCATAGCAGAGGTGCCTTGCTGGTGGGGTTAGTTAGGGGGGGCTCCTGCTTTCTCAGTATCTGTTAAGGACCCCCACCAGACAGAGAATTGCAGGCCAGGGGGGACTCTTCAGAGGCCTGGCCAGGCCAGGACTCGCTGATCCACACGCCGACTTAGCAAATCATGTTGTGGGCTTGGCGACTGGGGTCCTGAAGCTGACCCAGAACAAAAGGAGGAGAGATTTTGAGGCCCCGGGACGTGTGCATCACCTGTAGAAAGGACGGTGCAGAAAAAGCCTGTACAGTCCCACCTCCCCACCCTGCGTGTGTGTTTAGTTGTTTCACTCGTGTCTGACTCTTTGTGATCCTATGGACCATAGCCCACCAGACTCCTCTGTCCATGGGATGCTCCAGGCAAGAATACTGGAGTGGGTTGCCATTCCCTTTTCTAGGGGATCTTCCCAACCCAGGGATGGAACTCTCCTCTCTTACGTCTCCTGCATTGGCAGGCGAGTTCTTTATCACTAGCGCCACTTGGGAACACCCCCTCCCCATCCTGGTTCCTCGTAAACCCCAGTGGCTTCAACTTTTCCCGGAAATCTTCTCAGGAGCCTTTTTCATCAGCTTGGAGGATGGATGTCTTTTCTCCCCTCCCGTCCACCCTCCCTGGATTCCAGGAACTGGTCCCGGAGCTTTAAATCTACTCAAAAGAGGAGATAAAGACACTATGTGAGTGGGTAAGAGCGTCCCCCGGGGGTAACGGGGGCAGTGGGCCTGGGCGCAGTGGAGGTGGGAGGGATGGCGTCAAGAATGACGCCAGCGGCCCTGCCCCGCCCCTCAGGGTTGTATGCAAATGAGGCCCCGTGTGTAGCCCCGCCCCCTGAGCCGTGCCCTGCCCCCCATGCCCCTGAGTGGATGTCCGGGCATCCCGCCACCTCCGTGCCAATCGTGCTTGGCGGCCCAACCCCTGTGGGCACTGGCCACCTTCCTTCCAGCCTCCTACCCAGCAAGCGCTGAGGGTCTGAGGAGGGGCTGAGGACGCCCCCTTTCCCCGTCGGCCAGCCAGACTGCAGGGCGTGTGGGTGGTGGGAGAAGGGGCTCGCCCAGGTCTGGGGTTCGGAGGAGAGTCTCCTGAGGGCGTGCATGTCTGCTCTGCGGCACTGGCTTGCCCCCCCATCTGTCAGCACCTTGGCAGGTGACTCCAGAGGCAAAGGAGGTGGGTGGAATGGCGGCGAGGGGAGAATAGGTGCTGGCACTGCCGTCTGAGGGCGCGGCAGCGGAACTAGAGGTGGATCTTGGCAGCCGGACTGGAAAACAGCCTCCCTCTCCCTCTGGAGCTGCTGGGCCACCCCCGGGGGACACAGAGGTGGGCACAGCCCATGAGAGCAGACACTGAGTCCGGAGCCTCCCGTCTGGCGAGGTGGGCCTGCAGACCACGTGTGCTGTATGCTCCTCCGTCTGCAGGGCCCCACTGAGGTGGCAGCTGGGAGAGAAGCCTGATCCTGCCAGTAGCCGGATGGACCTGCAAGGCTCCGTGTGTGTATCTGGGGAATGAAAAAGCTTGGGGTTTTTTGAACTTCGTGTGTGCTTAGTCCCTTCAGTCGTGTGGGACTCTTTGCAACCCTCTGGACTGTAACCCACCAGGCTTCTCTGTCCATGAATTTTCCAGCGAAGAATACTGGAGTGGGTTCCCATGTTCTCCTCCAAGGGATCTTCCCGACCCAGGGGATCGAACCCACGTCTCTTATGTCTTCTGCAGTGGCAGGCGGGTTCTTTACCACTAGCTCCACCTGGGAAGACCTTGGATTGGGGTATAGCTAGTTAGCAGTGCTGTGACAGTTTCAGATGGACAGCTGAGGAAGGGACTCAGCCATACATATGCATGTATCCATTCTCCCCCAGACTCTCCTCCATCCAGGCTGACACAGAACATTGAGCAGAGTTCCCTGTGCTACAGTGTAGGTCCTTGTTGGTTATCCATTTTAAAAGTAGCAGTGTGTACCTGTCCATCCCAAACTCCATAACTATCCCTTCCTCTGGCAGCCATAAGTTCATCTGAAAAATGAAAATTTTTTTCAAAGCATCAGTCATGTCAGCCCCTCTTGCACAAAACCCTTCCAGGACTCCCCAGGCTCCTAGGGTATCCCCCACCCCAACTTTAACTCTGAGCTGCCTCTCCAGGCCCCCTTCCTCCTGTGCTCCAGGCACCCTGGTCTTTCACTTTCCCACCACAGGACCTTTGCACATGCTGTTCTGGCTCCAGGAACATGAGTCCCTTCTCCACCCAGTGAATGGCCTTGTTCACAGCTCTCTGTCAGTTCCCCAGGAAGGGCTAGCTTGATCTCTCTGATGGGTCCTTGCAGCTTCCTTTCCTTCTCAGCTCTGAGTATAAATCCTATTCCTTAGGCCAGCCTTTCCAAACTCCCTTGTGAAGTTCTTATTTATTTATTTGGCTACACCAGGTCTTAGTTGTGGCATATGAACTCTTAGTTGTGGCATGTAGGATCTAGTTGCCTGACCAGGGATTGAACCTGGGCCCCCTGCATTGGGAATGTGAAGTCTAAGCCACTGAATCACCAGGGAAGTCCCTTGTAAAATGCAGATTCCTGGGCCCTTCTCAGCCTTAGAGTCAGAAAGCCCAGCAAAGGGTTCTGGGTGCTTTTTAAGGAGCCCCTTGGGGGATCCTTTCCATTCCTGTGGGTGGGAGGCTGATAGGTGTGTGCCCACCCCCACTCAGTTCTGAGTCTTCAAAGGTGGGAACCATCCTCTTTATTTTTTGCAGCCCTACCTCCAGCACAGCATCTGGCACACGACAGGCCTCAAGAAATATTTGTTAAATGGATGGATGATGATAGAATGAATAGAATTAGTTCCAGTGACTAACTTTAATTCAATTCCAAGTGTATTTATTACCCTGCCTACACAAGAGCAGAACACTAGGAGAATCACAAAACGGACTGATGTGTCCCTGAGCTGAGAGAGCGAACAAGATACGAACAAACCCAAGCTGGGGACCCTGCCTGGGCTGTGAGCTCTGAGCAGAGGACAGAAGTGTCCTGGGGACCATCCTGGGGCAGCTAAACTCACTCGTTTCTCTGGGAAGACAACTTCCCCTCCCCAACACAGGTGGAGACAGAGACACTATGCACCCCTGTGGGGAACTGAGGCCCCAGAAAGAAGACAGGGTAACAAGAGGAACAGCAGCAATAATAATAAACACAATTAAGATACGCAGTTTTGGCACCCCTGTTCTGAGATTCCACAAGTTAGCTCATGCAATCTGGCAGCTGTTTGGGCAGAGATAACACCTTGATTAACTGCCCTGCACCCTCTTCCTCTCCCTTTCCTCCCCCTCAACTCCCACCAAGTGTTAAGCGCTGAATTGAAAGAGATCCTTCCTCCTTACCTCCACCCCGCCTGGGGGACCTGTATCTCAAACAGTCTGTCCCCCCCCACCCCATCCCTACATGCAAGCACACACCTGCCTCTCATACCACTCTCTGAATCTGGGGTTCTGGAAACTTCCCCACTGCCCTAGAGTGGGCTTCCCAGATGGCGCTAACGGTAAAGAACCTGCTTGCAAGGCGAGAGATGCAAGAGACGCAGGTTCGATCCCTGGATCAGGAAGACCCCCCACTCCGTTGGAGGAAGGCATGGCAACTCGCTCCAGTATTCTTGCCTGGAGAATCCCATGGACAGAGGAGCCTGGTGGGCTACAGTCCATGGGGTCACAAAGAGTCAGACACAACTGAAGTCACCTAGCACGCATGCACGCCCTAGAGTGGAGGTGTGTGTCTCGGGGGGGGGGGGGGGAACCTATGTCTGATGCCAGAGTGGAGAGTGTAAGGGGAGGAGGGATTGGGTGCTACCGAGGGAGCCGGCCCCACCCTGACTCTTCTCAGGCACCCAAGAGGCGGTGGCTTGCATTTCAGGATTTTGAGCTTGGCAGAACGCCTGCGACGTTCATTTCTGAGGGGGCAGGGAATGGAAAGAGAGGGCGGATGGAGCCAGAGGCTTTTCCCGGGCCCTGCCCAGGCTGGGATGGACACGATCTTTGAGATTAAAAAAAAAAAACCAGCTGGCTTGCACCCAGGTCTGCGGGGAGTCCCTCCCTCTTGATGAAGGAGAGGATGGATGGGGATATAAAATAGGGGTGGGAGATGGCAGGTATCCTGCAGTCACTGGGCCCTGAGGGGTTACGATCAGGCCCCACCCCCCAGAAAACAGAGAGGACGTGTTTCAGAGCCGGGTGGGCTGCACGGACACTGAAGGCTTGTTTGCTGGCTGCCCACGCTCACCAGGAATCGCCCGGGCGTCTGGGCACCCTGGAGCTGTCACTTACGCCACTGCCTATGCCAGCCGGCCAAGCCCCCTGCTCCCCTGCCCTGCCTGCACCCCTGCCTCTCTGGGAGCAGCTCCGAGGGCCCCAGAGGGCATGGGCCTGTGAGTGGTGACCTTTAGGACAGGGGAGAGAGGGCCCACAGAGGCTTGAGCCCCTGGACTTTGCCAAGCCTGGTAAATAGAGCCCCTGAGAGGCAAAAAGCCCTGAAGTCTCTGCCAGCCTCCCTCCTCCCCCGGGGGATGGGGGGTGCATGTACATGGCCAACTGGCTGACTGGAAGGTGGGGAGCATGTGGACAGGCTGGGACTCGTTCCTGCCCGGGGCTCCTAGGAGCAGGTGTCCCCCTGAAAACGGGAACGCTCAGCCCACCCCGGAGCAAAGCTGAATCAATGCTAACTACCTCCAGTATAGTCTTCCCATATCTGGCCCCCTGTTCTGCTCCAGTGGGTTCACAGAAAGTAGGCCCCCTTGGAATCCTGGGTTCAGGATTTCAAAAGGAAGCAGGCAGCAAGGCATTTCTTTGGCAAGGCACACATCTGGGCCAAGGTTCCACGGATCGGGTCGGAGGAGTGAGGTGTGCCCACAGGCAGGAGGTCCCCAGAGTTTCTTACCCGTCAGGTGGAGCAGGTTGGGGCAGGGACGGGGAGGGGCGGTGTGGCTGGCCTCCTGGATTCTGACCTTGCCCTCTCAGTCTGTGGATCCTCAGCAGAGCCAGCTTCATAGGCGTGAGACCCGGGCCGTCACACAAAAGGACCCTGCACTGGATTTAATGCCCTGCCAGGACCAACGTGGGATTCTTAAATATTTTGAGTAGGGGGTCCTGCACTTTTATTTTGCACTAGACCCTGAAAATTATGCAGGTGATCTTGACCTGAAACTCAAGGGAAAAATGATGGTTGTAGAGTTTCTATTTAGGGGAAGCTTGGAAGTGAAAAGCTGGCTGGAAGTAAGAGCTGAGCAACTTGTCCTGAAGCTACACTTGATAATAATAACACAATAGCAGCAGCAGCAAAACCACCATGCTCTTAACAGAACTGTGTGCCAGTCACTATCCTTTTTATTTTAACATTTGACCATACCAAGTGACATGTGGGATTCTAGTTCCCTGACCAAGGATCAAACCCATGCTCCCCAAGTGGAAGCACAGAGTTTCAACTACTGGACTGCCAGGGAAGCCCCATCAGTCACTGCTCTAAATGCTTTATATGAATTAGCTCATTGAATGCTTAAAACATCTCTACATATTCATAACTATTATAATCCTATTTTACAGAAGAGAAAACTGAGTCTCAGCAAAGTTAAAGAAGCAGCAATCAATCAAACCTGGGCAGTTAGACTCCAAAGCCCTTTACCTTCTGCTAGAACTCACATTCATTCTGATTTAGTCGGTTTCTTGTATACATGTGGTTGAGTCTTGTCTTTCTGACAGCCTCTGTTTTTCAATTGGTATATTTACACCATTCACATTTAATATAATAACAGAGTTGGACTGATATCTACCATGTTTGTAAATATATTCAGTGCACTTAATTCTTTTTTTACTCTTCCCTTCTTTTTATGCCATCTATTTTTAAATATTTTATGATTGTGTTTTTTTTTCTCCTCTCTTAGCCTATCAAATATACTAAAAAAATTCTTAGTGGTCGCCCTCGAGGTTTTACAATATCCATCACAACCAATCTGTCTTCTTTCAAACAGCACTACGCTACTTCGGAGAGTTTTCCCAATTTCTCCCTCCCCTCACTTGCAATGTGACTGCCGCTCATTTCCCAGATCCACTTGCTACCATCACCTAACATGTTGCTACTGTTACTGGGCATTTATTGCCATTGTTTCTTGAATCCTCATAACAATTTTATGAGGTGTGGTGGGGACCGTCCTCAGCCACATTTTACAGAAGTGTTGACAAAGGCACAAAATGTGTACAGTTCCCCAGATCACAGCGAGTGGCAGAACTGAGCTTTGAACCCAGCCATTTCTTGTTCTGTGTGGCAAGCAGCCTGCTTTCCTTTAGCTGTTCTATTCCATGTCAAACAATGGAGCCAAGTTTTTTAAAGAGACATTTGTTCTTATTTGCTGTGGTGTTTGCATTTACTCTTGTCCTAGTATATTATAATTATGGAGGCTGTGGGGTGGGGGGCGCACTGGAAGGGCTGAGATGGGGAGCCACCAAAAGGGAAGTGGGGTTCCAGCCTCACTTTTGAAAGTGAAAGTCGCTCAGTCGTGTTCGGGCCTTTGCAACCCCATGGACTATATAGTCAGTCATGTCCGATTCTTTGCAACCCCATGGACTATACAGTCCAGGGAATTCTCCAGGCCAGAATACTGGTATGGGTAGATTTTCCCTTCTCCAGGGGATCTTCCCAACCCAGGGATTGAACCCAGGTCTCCCGCATTGTGGGCAGATTCTTTACCTGCTGAACCACCAGGGAAGCCCAAGAATACTGGAGTGGGTAGCCTGCCCCTTCTCCAGCGAATCTTCCAGACCCAGGAGTGGAACCAGGGTCTCCTGCCTTGCTTCACTTGTTGACTCCACCCCAAGTCACACTCCCTCCCCCGCAGGCTTAGAGTGAGAGGGAGGGGCTTGCAGTGCCGCCTTGCGGCGTGAGGGCTGGGGCACCTCATGTAGAAATGCGGGCATCAGCTCCCAGAGGTCAGTGTGCTGGACTGTGTTGGAAATCCTCTTCACGGAAGAGCCTGACCTCTGGATTCCCAGGCTGTCCCCTGATGGCCTTTGGAGGGAGGCCAAAAGAGGCATTCTGGGGGCCCTCCCTGTAGGAGCTCAATTGCTCCAGCCAGCCCAGACAGCCCCATTCTCTAGGGCGGGCAGGAAGGAGCAGTTTCTGTTTGTAAACAGCAGCTACGCCCTGCGGGCATCCTTCCTTCCTCCTCTCCCCCCAGCCCCAAAGCTCTGCCTCTTTTGGTAGGGGAAGAAATCTGGCCAAGGGTCCTGGGGCAGCAGTAGGCAGGACGGTCCTCCCGAACCTCCCTGGGCTAATTTTCCAGGCCAGTGGGAATCCCCCTGCAAGGGTACCTAGAGTCAGATCTGAATTCCTGGGGCGGACATAAACCTAGCTGGCCTTTTGAGGGGACTGTGGCTTTGGGGGACCCAGGGACAGGCTTGGAGGGTACACACCATGGGAGACATCGATTTCTCTGACCAGCATTCCAATTTCCCTTTGAGGAACCACCCTCCCCACTTTCTCAAGTGACCACACCCCTCTGCTCCAGAAGGAGCCAGATGGGTCAGCCTTGGCCATTTAGCATACTCCCTGCCACTATGCTGGTTCAAGCAGTCCGCTGAGTCCACCTTGGGGTTTCGCTGGGATAGCTAGAAGAGGGGAGACCTCTGTACTGAGCTTTTGGAGCTGGTAAGATATAAATCTGTACATGCTGGTGGCTGACTTGCCAGCCAACAGAGCGAAAACTGAGTCTAAAGATGATTTTTTTTTAATGGTATTTCAAAGTGGTGGGGAAAGAATGAATTATTTGCTAAATGGGACAGTTGGCTACACATTCGGGGAAAATTAAATCATATCCCTTACGGAAGTAGATTCCAGTTAGATGAAAGAAGAAAGGATTAAAAAGTGAATGTAGGGCCTTCTTTAGTGGTCCCATGGTTGGGATCCCATGCTTCTGATGTAAGGAATGTGGGTTCGGTCCCTGATTGGGGCACTAGGATCCCACCTGCCATTCTGTGGCCAAAAAAATAGAAAGAAACTAATGTAGTGGAAGAAAATGCAAGATAATACTTTTTCAGATACTTGGCAGTGGGCAAGCTCCTCCTTCATGTGACACAAAACCCAGAAACCCCTAAAGGAGATTTGCAGATTGGCTGCATAAAAACAACCTGTATAGTCAAGGATACCACAGAAAAAGTCGAAAGACTGATAATGACCAGGAAAAAATATTTGCAACTCTGCAACAAGTAGGTCATTTGCAACAAATGACCTCTAGTTACAAAGAGGTCCCTCAATGGAACAAAAGGAAAAAACCACTCAAACTCAAACTGGCTGAAGGATGTGAACAAGCAAATCACAGAAGAACAGTCAGCCAGACATTGTTTGCTTCTAGAAGCCCTGAAGTTCGCTTCTAGCAGTACCTCCGGGAAGGGATTAGAAATGACGTCATGTGTGAATGGTTGAAGGCAGGGAGACTATTTAGCCCAGAAGGAAATGGGCGAGAGCAGCATGGTCCAATAAAACATAATGCCAGCCGCACATGACATTTAAAACTTTCAACAGCCGCGTTTAAAAAAGCAAAAACAGGTGAGATTACTTCAGTCATGTAGTGTAACTTAACCAAAAGTATCATTTCAACACATGATCAAGATAAAAATTATTTATTGGTTTTTGTTTCGACTTTTATCTTGGAAATCTGGTGTGTATTTTACACTTACAGGCATACCTTGTTTTATTGGGCTTCCTTTTATTGTGCTTTGCAGTTATTGCTTTTTTGGTTGTTGGTTTTGTTTCTTTTCAGAGTGATGGTTTGTGGCAACCTTCTGGTAAGCAAATTTGGTGACATTTTTTCCAACAGTTCGCTCATTTCATGTGTCTGGGTCACATTTTGGTATGTCTCACATTGCTTTTTTCTTTCAATGATATTTACTATGGTGATCTGTGATGGGTGACCTGGGATGTTACTCCTACAGGTCACTGAAGGCTCCAGATGAGGCTTGACATTTTTTTAAGCAATAAAGTATTTTTAAATTAAGGTATGTACATTTAGGCATATGACATTGCAACTCTACAGTCTACAGTTTACTGTAAGCATGACTTTTATGTGCACTGGGAAACCAAAAATTCATGTGACTTGCTTTACTGGGATATTTGCTTTACTGCGATATTTGCTTTATTGCGATGGTCTGAAACTGAACCTGCACCATCTAACATCTCTGAGGGTTGCTTGTACAGTGCACCTCCATTTGGGACAGCCACATTTCATGTGCTCAATCATCACAAATGGTTGGCATCACAGGGTTAGAGGCTGAGAGAATAAGCCCCAGGTTTTCTCACTTGCTGTGTGACCTTTTTGATTTCCTGTCTTCATTTGAAAAATAACACTATAGGGCTGTGTGGGGTGTCATTTATCTGTTCATTTTTCCTGGCTTCACCCTTGTGGCCTGTGGGATCTTAGTTTCCTGACCAGGGATTGAACCTGTGCCCTCAGTAGTGAGAGTTCAGAGTCCTAACCACTGGACCACCAGGCAGTTCCCCTGTGAGGGTTTTATTTAACATGAAATCCTATCACCTTTATTTTCTTTTTTTAAAATACTTATTTTCTTATTTTTTATTGGAATGTAAATGCTTTACAATGTTGTATTAGTTTCTGCTGCAGAGCAAAACGAGTCCAGCCACACTTACATACATAAACCCCTTCTTTTTTTGGATTTCCTTCCCGTTAGTTCACCACAGAGCGCTGAGTAGAGTTCCCAGTGCCATACAGTCTCCCACTCCATCCGACCCCTCTGTGTAGGTTTTAAATAGAGTCCATGTAAGGTATTCAGCTCACTGGCTGGCACAGAGTTGCATGCACGCAGGCTAAGTCGCTTCAGTTGTGTCCAACTCTTTGCAACCCCATGGACTGAAGCCCACCAGGCTCCTCTGTCCACGGGATTCTCCAGGCAAGAAGACTGGAGTGGGCTGCCATGCCCTGCTCACGGGGATCTTCCCAACCCAGGAATCAAATGCATCTCTTATGTCTCCTGCACTGATTGGCAGGTGGGTCCTTTACCACTAGTGCCACCTGCCCAGAGTTGAGAGCATAACAAAGTTGTTGATTTGACGGTACTAATTATTACCCAATAAATGATAAGACTGTAAACACAGTGGACAAAACAAAAAACCAACATGTAAAACTGGTAGGGTGTTGGATTTGAATTCAGCCTAAGAAAAAACTCCAGGGTCAGAGCTAACACTGTTCAGTCCTACAGCTGCCAGCTTCATGTGGCCTTGGAGCATGGAGGTAGCTAGTCCAACCAAGAAATGCTGAAATGTAAAATACACACTGGATCTCCAGGACTTAATGCAAAAAAAATAGAATATAAAACATCTCGCTAAATTGTTTACTGTTGATTACATGCTGATATCATATTTGGATGTATTGGATTAAAGGAAATGTATCATTACAATTATTATTATTGCTTTTTAAAATGACATGGATGTTCTCTTGTTATATTTCTGTGGAACAGCACTGGTTTACAACTCTGCAACAGTGGGATACAATGCTTGGTCGAGTAGTGAGTTTCCCGTCCTGAGAGTGTCTCAAGCTGAGGATGGGTCATGGGGAAGTAGGGGCGGTACACGATGACTTCAGAGCTGGGGACTTGAGGGTTCCTTCGGCCTGAGTCTCCTAGTCACGGAGGGGTTTCTGGGGCTGCCACTCAGCGCCTGGCTGGCAGGCCATAGATGTCTGTCTGGAGGTGGCTTAGAAAGCAGCCCTCACTCCTGCACTTCAGGACTCTGCTCATCCAAACAGGAGGCCAGCATGGCACACGGTTGGCTCAGGAGGGCAGCGACTGGATGGAGGAAGGACTGGGCCCTACCTGCCTTCTGCATCCTTGTGACTTGGACCAGCTCAAAGTCACCCCATGATGTCCCCTTTTCTCCCAGCTCCCAGACACTGTCTAGGGGGAGGGACCCTCATGCTCTCAGCTCAGTCCCAGATCCTGGGCAAAGCTCCCACGGGAGGGGAGCGCTTGGCTGCCTGGAGAGGCCTTGGAGTAAGTATCTTAGTGTATGTGAAGCTGGGAGCAGCTGCTTCCTTCACCCCAGTGGCCAGACAACTTCCTCCTCAAGGGCCTGCATCTCATCAAGGAAGGGTCAATCCAGTACCCTAGTGTGGTGTTGCCTGATGCAAGCCAGGCAACCAAGAACTTGCATGAATTTTGCTTAATAATTAAAGCCCACAACCAGCAGGATGGCATAACCTGGAGGTTCTGTTTCAGCCCTGAGGCTCTCCCATTACCACGAGACCAAAGTCCCTTGCCATCTTTGGATTTCCTTATTCATCAAATAAGGATGGGGACACCAAGTGGCCTTTCCAGTTTTTTTAACTCAGGGATCCTTTGATTCCTCCTGGCTGTGCCATCCTCTTATTTCTCACTGCTAAGTCCTGTCTGTCCCAGCTGGATGACAATGATAATAAGCAACAGTAAATAGCAACTAATTCAAAACATAAAGAATCTGCCTGCAATGTGGGAGACCTGGGTCGATCCCTAGGTTGGGAAGATCTCCTGGAGAAGGGCATGGCTACCTACTCCAGTATTCTTGCCTGGAGAATCCTATGGACAGAAGAGCCTGGTGGGCTACAGTCCATGGGCTCACAAGGACACAAGTGAGCAACTAACACTTTCACAGCATTTGTCAATTTCTGCTTTACATGTATTTAAATCACTCAATCCTCCCAACATTATGAGTTAGGGACCATTGTTATCTCCATTTTATGAAGGCAGAAACAGAACTATGAGCCCCCTGTGTTAGTCTGCCATAACAAAGTATTCAACATCACAGACTGACTGGCTTAAACAGAGAAATTTATCTACAGTTCTGGAGAGTGGAAGTCCAAGATTGAGGTGTCGGCAGGGTTGATTTCTTCTGAGGCCTCTCTCCTTGGCTTGCAGGTGGCCACCTTCTCTGTAGGTCTTCACATGGCCTTCCCTCTGTAGTATCTGTATCCTCACTCTTCTCATAAGGACACTAATCATACTGCAATTAGGGTCCACCCATATGACCTCATTTTAACTTAATCACCCCTTCCAAGACCCCCGCCTCCAAATACACTCTTGCCTTGAGGTACTAGGGCTAAGGATTTCAACATATGAATTGGGGGGCGGGGCACAATTCAGCCTGTAACATTCCTCAAAAAGGCAAGAACTGGCATAATTATTAAGCAAAATTCACACTGGTTCTGGGTTGCCTGGCTTGCATCAGTCAAGCCCACTCTGGGGTACTGGGTGGACCCTTCCCCAACGAGACACAGGCCTTTCTCTTGTAATCCTCATGGGCCTGGCTCACAACAGAGAACCTCAGATAACCTTTGGTAGAGGGTTGGGTGGGGGATGGGGAGAGGGGATGACTGGGGAGCAGAGGATGCCCTCAAGGTCTACCCTAACAGCACCCCATGGAGTGCTGATAGCCTAGATGGCTCAAATGGCCAAGGGACAGAAATTGCCTCCTGATCATAGAAGGGTGCTGACCCCATTGGGAGGGTCAGGAAAACTTCCTGGAGGAGGCACAGTAAGGAGACAGAGGTTGGAGAAGAGCTTTCCAAGCAGAGAAAATGGCAGGTGCAAGCTGGTGTGCCTCAGATGGGGTTTCTTGTCATAGGGGGTCTAAGCATCAAGTTCAAAGTCAGGGGACAGAAGCGGCAGGAAAAAGGAGAGGGAATTCCAGGAAGGTCCTGAACACTAAGGAATGTGGACTTAACCTCACACTCCAGGAGTTCTTGAATGATGTCAAGCAAGGGAGTGGAGGGTGATTTTACTATATTCATCACAATGGTGTCATATCTTTTTGCCTTTTCATACTGTTCATGGGGTTTCCATCCACATTCCAGTACGGATATGAGAGTTGGATCATAAAGGAGGCTGTGCACCAAAGAATTGGTTCTTTTGAATTGTGATGCTGGAGAAGATTCTTGAGAGTCCCTTGGACAGCAAGGAGATCAAACCAGTCAATCCTAAAGGAAATCAACCCTGAACATTTTTTCGAAGGACGGATGCTGAAGCTGAAGCTCTACTACTTTGGCCACCTGATGTGAAGGGCTGACTCATTGAAAAAGACCTTGATGCTGGGTAATATTGAGGGCAAGAGGAGAAGGAGGTGACAGAGGATGAGATGGTTGAATTGCATCATCGACTCAAAGGACTGCTGCTGCTGCCGCTAAGTTACATCAGTCGTGTACGACTCTGTGCGACCCCATAGACGGCAGCCCACCAGGCTTCTGTACCTGGGATTCTCTAGGCAAGAATACTGGAGTGGGCTGCCATTTTCTTCTCCAGTCCATGAAAGTGAAAAGCAAAGTAAAGTTGCTCAGTTGTGTCCGACTCTTCGCGACCCCATGGACTGTAGCCTACCAGGCTCCTCCGTCCATGGGATTTTCCAGGCAAGAGTACTGGAATGGGTTGCCATTGCCTTCTCCTCAATGGACATGAGTATGAGAAAACTCTAGGAGATAGTGAAGGACAGGAAAGCCTGGCATGCTGCAGTCCATGGGGGTCACAAAGAGTCACACACAACTTAGCAACTGAACAATGACAACAATCATGATGGTGAGTGGTCTCCAGGCCCAGCTGTCACTCAGCCCACCACATGCCACACCTCATCTCTGCCCGCTCCCTGGTCCCTGCCATGCCTCCCACTCACTCACAGTCCTTTCTTCCCTTTCTTGGGGAACCCAGGGTCCCTTCTCATCTGTTGTTCAGCTAGAACCACCCTGAATGGTTCAGCTTCCCAATCATTAGTATTGAGCAATTGCTTTCCAAACATGGTTTTTGGCACAGAGTCTGTCTCCCAACCACACTGAAAGCTGGTGGTCATCTCTGTCTTTACAAGGAATGTGTGTGCCTTTCTGAGTTCCCTCCAACTGGTGGTGGTGGGTCAAGAAGAAGGGTCTCCTCTGGCTGAACCTCTGGGGCGGGGGTAGGGGGGATGGAAAACCCAGGGACTTGGGGTGGGCGAAACTGGCTACATCCTGTGACACAGAAGTTCCCCCCCTTCAAAGTTGCTAATGACAACAATGACAGTAGTAATAATAGAGTGTTTACCAAGCACTTACTTCATGCACACTTTACAATATTAATTCATTTAATGTTCACAGCAACCCTTGAGGTAGGAACTATTATCTCTGTTTTACAAATGAGGAGACTGAGGCATAAAGTGGCTAAATCACTTGCCCAAAATCAAAGTGAATGGCTCAAATAAAAGGGAAAGGGAGCCTCCTGCTGAGTGTCAATGAAGGAATCTCCCCACAGCTTGGAAACAGTTCTACCATCAATTTTGGGCCAAATGCTTCACAAAAATTAGAGGATGCAAACTAGTGTCTCCGTTTTTTTTCTACACGAAGCTCTAAAATTGAGATGCAGTTATTCCAGTGGAGGAATTTCTTGAAATATCTGGCTTCTGGCTCCCTCTGGGAAAATCGGAAGTGCCGGCACCCTGAGCCCACATTCCCACGTAGGGTATATGCTTAGTGAAAGATTTCAGACAGAGAAAGACAAATACTGTTTATGTTTTTTACTAATATGTGGAATCTAAAGAAAGTGAAAGTGAAGTCTCTCAGTTGTGTCCGACTCTGCGATGCCATGGACTGTAGCCTACCAGGCTCCTCAGTTCATGGGATTTTCCAGGCAAGAGTGCTGGAGTGGGTTGCCATTTTCCTTCTCCAGGGGATCTTCCCAAACCAGGGGTTGAACCCGGGTCTCCCGCGTTGTAGGCAGACGCTTTACCCTCTGAGCCACCAGGGATATGGAATCTAAAAGGTAAAACAAATGAGAGTAACAAAACAGAAATAGACTCAGGCTTTTGTTGTTGTTTAGTCGCAAGTTCTGTCCGACTCTTTTTCGACTCTGTGGACTCACGGGTAAAGAGAACAAATCAGTGGTTACCAGAGGGGAGAGGTGTGGCGGAGGAGAAGGGAATTAAAAGAGGCAGAAACTCCCAAGCATAAAGTAAGTGACAATGTAATGTACAGCACAGGAAATAAAGTCAGTGTTTTATAATAGCATTGTATGCAGTATACTCTATAAAAACATTGAATTACTATATTGTACATCTGAAACTAATATTAATATTGCAAATCAAGTATACTTCAATTTAAAAGTTACATAAAAGGTACTCTGTGATGACCTAGAGGGATGGGATAGAGGGGTAGGGGAGTGGGAGGGAGGCTCAAGATGGAAGGGATACACACACACACACACACACGCACAGAGCTGACTCGTGTTGTTGCGAAGTAGAAGCCAGCACTACACTGAAAAGCAATTATCCTCTAATTAAAAACAAATGTAAGTAAATTTAAAAAAAGGTTACTTAGAATCTACAAATAGAGACCGAACAAAAACAGAATCTATACATTTTCGTATGTAAGATGTCATCATCTGTCAATATCACTTGGGGAAGTAGTCACAATGCAGATTCCTCAGCCCCTTCCCCACAGGTTCTGATTCAGTAAGTCTGAATTCAGTAAGTCTCAGGGATGAGGTCCAGGAATTGATGTTCTCACAAGCATCCCCACCACCACCACCACCACACACAGTGGGGATTCCCTCACTGGTGATCCCGGGACCATATTTAGAGAAATGCTGCTTTAGTCCTTGGGCACTCAGCAATACCAGATGACATGCTACCAAATGGGAGTCCAAAGGCTCAGGTTTTATCCTGAGCGACCAGGACAAATCTGCCTTCAGCTTACTCAAAGAAAAAGTCTTCTGCACACCAAGGCGGTGCCTGGGGCTTCTCCTCCCGGGCTGCCTCGTCCAGGCTCACACACCTGCATTTTCGGACAGTAAGAACTCTTCAGCCGCTCCCCGTCTTCACTCTCTCTACCTGCCCCACCTCCCACCTACAGCCGAAGGTGCCAGGTCTGCGTGGAAACGGTTGCCCGGCTTGTTGTGCAGGTTTGGTTGAAACACGCTTTGAGTTGGGATGGGTTTTTAGAGGAGAGGGCCTGGCTACAGCCCTCTGCAACTCTCATGACACAAAGGACCGGTATGTGATCACATACAAAGGCTTCCAGATAAGGAGTCACACTGAGCAGCCTGCTCCCCTGGCAGCGGGGGCATTTGTTATTGCCTAGAAAATCAATGGGCAGGGAATGGTCCCAGTCACTGCACCCCACCACCCGCCCGGATAGAACACACTGCCTTAACAAGGAGTCAAAGCAGGTGTGTGAGCCAACGGATCCCATGTTGCCAGGCCCCCAAGAGGTGGGGCATGGCTCTCACACACAATGTGCTCCCCAAAGGTTCACATCAGCCCTCGGCATCAAGGTGCCAGCATGTGACCATCGTTTGTCTCCAAGAGAAACCTCTGTGGATGAGGGGCTGCGGCCCCTGGCATGTGGTTTGGCCACCAGCGGCGAGGGAGAATGAAGACCTCACAGGACCACCTCTCCTTAACACTTCTCTTATTCTGGCTGCTCTGCGTGATCAGGCATAAATCCTACCACAAAGAAAGTATATTTGTTCTGTTCTTTAGCATTCAGGACCCACATTTCACCTAATTCTCATCCCTGTGTAAACATCCTAAGATGCTGCAATTACCCCATTTAGTGATGAGGAAATAGAGGCTCAGAGCTCATCAGAGGCCCCACAGGCGGTGGTGCTGGGTTTTTAATAAAAGGAATGAGGACTCTTTTATGTCTCAGAGGGACTCGGACTCATTCTCCTCCTGGACACCCAGTTCAGTCACTCAGTCATGTCCGACTCTTTGTGACTCCATGCACTGCAGCATGCCAGGCCTCCCTGTCCACCACCAACTCCCAGAGCTTACTCAAACTCATGCCCATTGAGTTGGTGATGCCATCCAACCATCTCATCCTCTGTCGTCCCCTTCTCCTCCTGCCCTCAATCTTTCCCAGCATCAGGGTCTTTTCAAATGAGTTAACTCTTCACATCAGGTGGCCAAAGTATTTGAGTTTCAGCTTCAGAATCAGTCCTTCCAATGAACACCCAGGACTGATCTCCTTTAGGATGGACTGGTTAGATCTCCTTGCTGTCCAAGGGACTCTCAAGAGTCTTCTTCAACACCACAGTTCAAAAGCATCAATTCTTTGGTGCTCAACTTTCTTTATAGTCCAACTCTCACATCCATACATGACTACTGGAAATCCCATAGCCTTGATGAGACGGACCTTTCTTGGCAAAGTAATGTCTCTGCTTTTTAATATGCTGTCTAGGTTGGTCATAACTTTTCTTCCAAGGAGTAAGCGTCTTTTAATTTCATGGCTGCAGTCACCATCTGCAGTGATTTTGGAGCCCCCCAGAATAAAGTCTGCCACTGTTTCTCCATCTATTTGCCATGAAGTGATGGGACCGGATGCCATGATCTTAGTTTTCTGATTGTTGAACTTTAAGCCAACTTTTTCACTCTCCTCTCACTTTCATCAGGAGGCTCTTTAGTTCTTCACTTTCTGCCATAAGGGTGGTGTCATCTGCATATCTGAGGTTATTGACATGTCACCCAGAATCTTGATTCCAGCTTGTGCTTCATCCAGCCCAGCATTTCTCATGATGTACTCTGCATATGTTAAACAAGCATGGTGACAATATACAGTCTTGACGTACTCCTTTTCCTATTTGGAACCGGTCTGTTGTTCCATGTTTAGTTCTAATTGTTGCTTCCTAGACACCCAGCATGGGTCAAACTAGCCAGTATATCCCAGCAGGTTTGAATAGCTTTGAATTTAACAAGATAGGATGGCAGCTGCACTGTCTAATAACAGGCCACAGGCCAGAGGTGGCCACTGAACATCTGAAGTGTGGCCAGTGCAAACTGAGATGCTCTAAGTGTAAAATACATGGCAGGGTTTGAAGATAAAATACAATAAAAGGGGGGTGGGGTGGGATGTAAAATATCTATTTTATCTTAAGTGTGTGCTGCAGTGGTAATATTTGAGACACTAGGTTAAAGAAAATCTTATTAACACATTATTGACCTGAGATGTATTAATATGTCTTCTGTTACCCAAATGTTATTGACCAGAGATATATCAATATCGGCTAAGAAATTGCCAGCCACAGGAGTTAGTTTCTGCAAAATCCCCTAGTCAATAATGAGGTAAGGTTACATTCATCTGTTTCTCCATTCCTTTAAAAATACAGCTACTAGAAAATAAAATTATATATATGACTCCCATTTTATTTTCACTGGACAGTGTCTCAATCATTTCCCTTTCAGAAGGCCCCTGTATCTTTTATCAAAATTCCCTAACTATATCCTAGTCACCTTTCAATTACAAATCACCATGGGAGGAAGAAATGGGTGACTATTCATCATCTGCCTACAGAGCCCAAGTCAGAAAAACGCCCCTAGCACTGACTCTCGTCCCCTCTTCATGCTTATAACCATACAGATGGAAAAGGAACCCTGTTAGCCTCCTTGGGCTGCTGTAACAAGTCACCACCATCTGGATGACTTACAGTGACAGCAGCTTACTCTCCCACACTCCTGGAGTTCTGGAAGTCAGAAATGGAGGTGTCAGCAGGGGTGGTTTCTTCAAGGCTCTGTTCCTAGCCCCTGGGGGTGGCCAGCATCCTTGCCGTTCCTCAAGTTGCAGCTGCATCGCTCCAATCTGCTTTCGTCACCACATGGCCTCCCCTCCTACCCCCGTGCATGTGTCCAAACATTCCCTCTTCTTATAAGGACACCAGCCATTGGACTGGGACCCATCTTACTTTGGTGTGACCTCATCTTAAATACTAACTAGTAACAGTTGCAAGGACCCTATTTCCTAATAAGGTTACACTCTGAGGTTTCAAGTAGATCTGAACGGGGTGGGCGGGGGGTCACTGTTCATCACAGTACAGGTGCATGTGTGCAATCAAGTGCACATGTGCGTGCTCAGTCGTGTCTGACTCTCTGTGGCCCCGCTGACTGTAGCCTGCCCACACGGCTCCTCTGTCCATGGGATTTTCTAGGTAAGAACACTGGGGTGGGTAGCCATTTCCTTCTCCAGGGGATCTCTCCAACCCAGGGATCGAACCCACATCTCCTGCATTGCAAACAAATTCTTTACCACTGAGCCAGCAGGGAAGCCCACACCTAAAAGTAACACATTGTAAATCAACTTTACTTCAATAAAATGTACAGAATCTGTATGATTAAGTCAACCAAGTGTTGACAAAAGAAAGAAACATTAGGCTGCTCTCTGTATTTGAGGTGGGAAATAAAACTGGATTTGTGTGGTAGATGGTTACAGATAACACATACTATGGGGGCAGGTACTTTAACAAACAGGCAACTGCCTTGATGCCAGAATTCCTGCAGACACACGAGCCCTGCCATTGAATCCCCAGGGGTCCAGCTGTCCTTGCCACTATGAAAACCTAAATGAAACCATGCCTGAGTTGACCACCCCTTATTTGCACAGAGGTCTTACGTGGCTGCATCGGGCTTGTGATCCAGGGCTTGGGTCCCAGATACACAGAGCCATGAGACTGAGGCGGGTTCTGTCTGTCTGGTTTGCAAAACTGAGTTCTGTTTGTGTATCAGTGAGTGCAGCTCATTACCAGGGATACTTCTCCAGAGACAGAATATGACTGGAAGATCATGGGCAGCCATGAATATGAGAAATACCCATAATATTCCACTTTACAGATGAGAAAACAGAGGCACAGAGAGGTCGAGTGGCTCGCCCAATGCAGCACAGCTAACAAATGGTAGAGGTCTGATTCAAATCAATTCCATCCAGCTACAGAGCTGAGCTCTCACACCTATAGGAAGGGTTTGGACATGAGGAGGTGGGAGGCGAGAGAGGTCACGTCCAATGCAGAGACTTGGGTGATCAAAGGCACAGGAGGAGGGGGCAGGTTCTTGGAAAAAGACCCATCATTCTTCATATCCTGATGAAAAGGGCAACGAGAGGGGCTGGCAGCCTGGCATGTCAGCAACGAGGACCCGCAGAACTCCCACTGCCTGACGTCTCTCAAGTAACTTGATTCCAGGGTCCAGAGTGACCACATGCCTGGGTTGGGGTCTCCAGTACAGAGGACCATATGGGGGCCTGGGGCTCCCCTTGTGGCCGGCTCCCATCACTCAGCCCCACAGTCTCCCATCCCTCCCCCACCCGGAGGGCAGGCCTCTCGGAGCTGGCTGATCTTGGAGCCAGGTTGACACTGATGGTAAACAGGGACATTCCAGACCTGGCGGAATCGTAACAATGTGTCACCCGGGGCTGAGGGCAGGGAGGGGATGTCGGGCAGGGTTCCACCCCAGCTCAGCTGCAGTGACCTCCGCAAATACTCCAAGTGCCTACTGTGTGCGAGACATGGGGGGGCGGGGGGCGCATTCCTGAGTTCCCCACCCAGAAACTGTGGCAGCCAGCCCCTTGGGTGCAGGTCAGCCTCCTCACCGAGGAGTGGGGAGAGTTTCGATCTACCTCTCCTGCTTCTAGAGAGATCAGGGAGGGGCAGGGCGGGGCCCTCAGAGTTGCCATCCCGGAGGAGGCTAGGTCTGGACCGCATCTCCCCCCACCCCACCCCTGCAGGCCAGGCAGCGGGGCCAGCGGTCCCTCAGCCCTGTGCATTCCTCCCAGGCTGGAATCCGAGCCAGAAGGTATAAAACAAACATCTTGAAAGAAGTGGAAGGACTCCAGGCCAAGGTGGTGAGGTGCTGACAAGTGCAGAGCTGGGCAGAACTGCTTTCTCCCCCACTCCCCTCCCCCACCCTGAAGAGGTTTCCCTTGAATTATGGCAGGGCCCAGGAGTTAGATTCTGGCCTGGGGAAGTCCTCCTCACCCCCACCCTTCCTTGTTCCTAAGGTTTCTCCTGGTTCCCAACCAGGATCTCTTCTATCGGGGATGCAGACTATATACACCAGGGACACAGATGGCATATGTATATACCTGACCGTCACCCCAATCATCCAAAGCCCCAGCCTCTGGGTGGGTCTCTGGGGCCTTAGAATAACCAACAGGTACCCACTCATCTCATCCTTGGTGTGTCCAGAGCTACGCAGCTCAGAGTGGGGTCCAAAAAGTGTCCCACTGCCCTTGAAAAGCTGAGCCCAACTTGGGGAGTGAAGGTTTAGACATCTTTACAGCCACTGCTGTGACCTGCAGGCATCTGAAGCTTATTGTCACATGTTACGAAAGTATAGTCAAAGCTGTGGTTTTTCTAGCGGTCAGGTACAGATGTGAGAGTTGGACCATAAAGAATGCCAAGCACCTAAGAATTGATGCATTTGAACTGTGGTGCTGGAGAAAACTCTTGAGAATCCTTTGGATAGCAAGGAGATCAAAGCAGTCCATCCTAAAGGAAACCAACCCTGAACATTCATTGGAAGGACTAATGCTGAAGCTTTGGCTACCTGAGGCAAAGAGCCGACTCATTGGAAAAAACCCCTGATGCTGATAAAGAAAGATTGAAGGCAAAAGGAGAAGGGGGTGGCAGAAAGATGGTTAGAGAGCATCAGCGGCTCAATGCACATGAATTTGAGCAAACTCCGGGAGACAGTGGAGGACAGAGAAGACTGGCATGCTGCAGTCCATGGGGTCGCAAAGAGTTGGACAGAACTTAGCAACTGAACAAGATAAAAGTATTGGTCCATGATGAATCCCTAGTCAAAAACAAGCCATCAAACTGGTCCCTCACCACAAATTTGATAAACACCCGGCTGCCAGAACAAGAGCAGGAAAACCTTCCCCTGGGAGCCAGCAGGACCACAAGCCTCGCGCTCCTTCCCTTTGTGTCTCTGAGCTCAGCCCCCTGAGAACACCAGGACCATCAGCGCTTCCCCGAAGGGTGGGGAGTAGGCAGGGCTCAGGCTGAGCTCTGGGGGCCAGGGGCGGGATGCCGAGGGGACAGCCAGGAGGACAGTGAGCTGTGGGGTCTCCGCTTTACCAGTACCCCCTTCCCCTCCCTCTGGAGATTCACGGGGGCTCTCACTATAACACCGTCATCCAGTCCCACAGGTCTGCCCCAGGTGCTGCGTTAGGGACCAGACGGACATGCCTCCAGCCCTCACAGCTGCAGGAGATGTGGGCGCCACTGACAATGAACCAACCAGTAGATGAACCAGGCCATTTCAGGTGGAAATAAAACAGGACGGGGTGATAGGGAGCGAATGAGGCGAGTTTGGGGGTGCAGTATATTAAACGAGAGCCAATACGCCACTCACAGGTAGTAGGACTGTAGACAGCTTAAAACAGGCACAAGGAGTCATCCTAGAAACCCTCAAGGAAAGAGAGAAGGACAGAGCGGAGGAGAGGAAGGAGGGGCTGAGTGCTGGAGGCTTGGCCCTGCCCCGTTCAAGGGCAGCCTGGTCTCTCTGCTTGCGCAGAGCTGGGGTGGGGGCGAGCCTCCACGGTCCGAAGGATTACAGGCAGGGCAAGGGAGCACACCCCTCCTGCCGTCTCCCACCTTCAAAGTGCAAGAGGAGGCAAGATCCTACCTGAACGGGTTACATTCCCAGGGCCCTCAGGTCTTGCGCAGGCCTGGGGTGGGATCTATGCAACAACATTGATCTGTCCCAACCCCCATGCCAGCCCCTCCTACCTGCAGATCAGGCGTTCGTGAGCGTCGTCTCCCAGCACGTGCCACCGTGAGTTCTGGGATGCGCTGAGCCTGGGCGGGGCGGCGGCAGGACTGCGCATGCTCCCTGCGCACCTGTGGCGCCATCGCCCTGGCCCCTCTGTCTGCCTGGCCTTTGTGGACACAGACTTCCCACCTCCTCCTCGCGCTCTTCTCAGAGTTTCCAGGGCCTGGGGGAGCCTGGTTGTGAGCGTCAGGACCCCACAGCTCCTTCTCTAGCTGGAGCGAGTGAATTGGCTTCTCCCTTGGCATGACACGTTCCCACAAACTTTGAAGCAGTAACCACGCACGTCTTAGCTCCCAGTTCTGCAGGTCAGAAATCCAGGCGTGGCGGGGCTGGGTTCCCTGCTCTGGTGCTGGCGAGGCCGAAATCGGGGGTGTCAGCTTTTGAGTGGAGGCCCCGGGGCAGATTGCTCTCCAGCTTGTTTTGGTTGTTGGCTAGATTCAGTTCCTCGTGGGGGTTGCCTGAGAGCTCGACAGTAAGCAGGACGGCTCATATGCTGCTCCTAGAGACCCCCCATCCCCCACATTCCTGCTCACGTGACCCCATTTTCAAAACCAGCAACAGTATACTGGGTCCTTTTGGAATCTTGCTTCTCTCTTCTGCCACGGGCCAAACTCCCAGCTTTTAAAGGGCTGGTGTGATGAGATTAATCCCACCTGGGTAATCAACCTTTTGAGAAACTCAAGGTCCACTGATAAATTCCTTTTGTAAGGTAATAGAGGGCTTCTTGGAGAAGGCAATGGCAACCCACTCCAGTACTCTTGCCTGGAAAATCCCGTGGATGGAGGAGCCTGGTAGGCTGCAGTCCATGGGGTCTCAAAGAGTCAGACATGACTGAGCGACTTCACTTTCACTTTTCATTTTCATGCATTGGAGAAGGAAATGGCAACCACTCCAGTGTTCTTGTCTGGAGAATCCCAGGGATGGCAGAGCCTGGTGGGCTGCTGTCTATGGGGTCACACAGAAGTCGGACACGACTGAAGCGACTTAGCAACAAGAGGGCTTCTCTGGTGACTCAGCAATAAAGATTCCGCCTGCCGATGCAGGAGAGTCGGGTTCAGTTCCTGGGTTGGGAAGAACTCCTGGAGAAGGAAATGGCAACCCACTCGAGTATTCTTGCCTGGGAAATCCCATGGACAGAGGAGCCTGGCAGGCTACAGTCCATGGGGTTGCAAAAGGGTCGGACATGTGCTAGCAACTAAACAAGGTAACAGAACCGTGATATTCACAGGTTCCCACACACCTAAAGTGGGGGATTATACCAGGGCGAGGGTCCCTGGGGCTATTCTTTCAGTTCTGCTTACCTCCACCAGCACCTAGTTGCGGGTATACCAGGTAGACCTCATCTGAGACTTCCGTGCCCGGTTACGCCAGGCTAGCCCGGGGACCACAGACTTGATTTTGAGCTCTGCCTTTGCCTGGAGGCGCTAGTGGTAAGAATCCGCCTGCCAGTGCAGGAGATGCAAGAGATGTGGGTTCGATCCTTTGGTTGGGAAGATCCCCTGGAGTAGGACATGGCAGAACATTCCAGTATTCTTGCTTGGAAAATTCCATAGACAGAGGAGTCTGGTGGGTTACAGTCCATGGGGTCACAAAGAGTCTGACACGACTGAACGGCTGAGCAGGACTATGTGACCTTGGACCAGTCATCTTTCTCTGGTCCTTGGTCACCCTGTCTGTACACCAGGGAGACTGGGCTATCAGAGGCTCTCCACCCTCACTGCCCTTTCAAGTCCCCTGGAGAAGCTTTTAAAAAAATATAGTGCCTGCTCCCTGTCCTGCTTGATCCTCGGTTAATGAGTCAGGGTTGGGACCCAGACACAGGTTTATTAGAAAACTTGCCCAGGAGATTGAGAGTATTAGCCAGTGCTGAGAAACACAGAATCGGAAACTTACTAAAATGGAGGTTCTCAACCATGGCAGCACATTAGAATCCCCTGGGGAGATTTTTTTCCCCTAAAAGACCCCTTTAGCTTTTAAAGGGGGGGCCTTAGCTGAATTGGTTGGAAGCAGGATCCAAGCAGTGGCATCTTTTAAAATCACCCCAGGTCAGGGGTTGCCTAGTGCAGGCAGGCGATTTTAATTTCCAACTTCCTGTCTTCTTCCCCTTTTCCACCAGATGGGATGGAGACGAGAAAATGTCAGATTGAAGGAGGAATCAGGGAGAGGGAGGGGGAAACCTGAGTTCTGGGTCAGCCCCGAAGACCCCTCCCCTCCCTTGGGTCGTGACCTTCCTCCTGAACCCCCTTCACAGGATCGAGGATTAAAAAGCCGTCATGACTTGAGTCAGTTCTAATGAGGTGAATGAACCTAGAGTGTATTATAGAGTGAAGTAAGTCAGAAAGAGAAAAACAAATATCATACATTGACCATATATATGGAATCTAGAAAGATGGTACTGATGAATCTATTTGCAGGGCAGCAATGGAGATGCAGACATAGACAACAGACTTGGGGACACAGGGAGGGAAGGAGAGAGCAGGACAAATGGAGACAGTAGCATGGAAACATACACGATCGTATGTGACAGAGGATGAGATGGTTCGATGGCATGACTGACTCAAAACACATGAGTTTGAGCAAACTCTGGGAGGTAGCGTGGGACAGGGAAGCCTGGTGTGCTGCAGCTCATGGGGTCACAAAGAGCTGGACACAACTTAGCTACTGAATACCTTCCCAGGTGGTGCTAGTGGTAAAGAACCTGCCTGCCAGTGTAGGAGACCCAAGAGGCTGGGGTTCCATCCCCGGGTTGGGAAAGATCCCCTGGAGAAGGGCATGGCAACCTCCTCCGCAGTATTCTTGCCTGGAGAACCCTGGCAAGAGGAACCTGGTGGGCTTTGTCCGCTGGGTCACCAAGAGTCGGACGTGACTGAGCAACTAACACTTTACACTTTTTAGCTACTGAATAACAACAAAAAAGTTGTAAAATAGATAGGCAGTGGGAATTTGCTATATGACTCATGGAGCTCAAACTGGGGCTCTGACAACCTAGAGGGGTGGGGTGGGGTGGGAGGTGGGAGGGAGGGGATATATGTATGCCTGTGGCTGATTCATGTTGACGTTTGGCAGGAAACCAACACAGTATTGTAAAGCAATTATCCTCCAATTAAAAAATAAATTAGTTTTTAAAAAAAGCCATCATGTCTCTGGTTGCTGGACTCAGTTATTCCAAAAATGGCAATGATGAAAACTCTCGGGGGCTCGCTGGGGCAAGGAGGAGCAGGTGCCTGGCTGCACCAGACCTCCTTGACCCCAGGAAGGCCCCCCCACCCCCCGATTCCTCAGCCACTGGAATCTCAGCCCTCACGCTCCAGCTTGGCCCTGAAGCAGGCCCTGGCCCTATTTTCAAGGTGGCCACTGCCTCTTTCTGCACCATTTCCTTCCAAACAAACAGCTTCCCCTTTGGGGAGGTTATCAGAGCACGTCCAGGGTGGGCAGGGCCGGATTTCTGCCCGGGGCACTCCCCGGAGGTGGGAAGGACCGGAGGATGTAGCGCTGGCAGGACTGACGGACCTGGGCTGATCCTGGACTGGAGATGCAGGCAGGGCTGCCACGGCATTCGATGTCTACCCCAGGGCACCCAGGACGCAGGAAGTTCTCTTTCAGTCTTGGAATACTGCAGTCTTGCAAACAAGAACCAACCTGCTGGCCGGTGAGCGGTGCTCTGGGATGGCGGTTGCCCAGGTAACCATCTAACCACTCTGCAGGGACCTGGGGATGGGTCCTCATCAAAAGTTCCACAACTACTCTCTCCTCTTCCAACCCTTGAGTGCATACTAAGTCGCTTCAATGGTGTCTGACTCTTTAAGACCCTATGGACCGTAGCCTGCCAGGCTCCTCTGTCCCTGGGTTCTCCAGGCAAGAATACTGAAGAGGGTTGCCATGCCTTCCTCCAGAGGATCTTCCCGACCCAGGGATCGAACCTGCATCTCTTACCTCTCCTGCATTGACGGCAGATTCTTTGCCACTAGCGCCACCTGGGAAGCCTCCTCTTCCAATCAAGCCCCCTTCATTTTGTTTTCCTGGCAGGGGGCTACAGTGGTCTTCAGAAAACATGGGTGGGATCTATCATTCCCCTGCTGAAACTTTTCATGGGTTTCATGTTGCCCCAACTCAGTCGGTAAAGAATCTGCCTGCAATGCAGGAGACCTAGGTTTGATTCCTGGGTTGGGAAGATCCCCTGGAGAAGGAAATGGCAAATCCACTCCAGTTTTCTTGCCTGGGAAATCCCACGGACAGAGGAGCCTGGCGGACTACAGTCCATAGGGTCCCAAGAGTCAGAAATCAACACCATTAACAAGCAAACTCCTACCACGACCCGTGAGAGCTGCTCACTGCGGTCCCCAGCTCTCTGATCTCTCCACCCGCCATCCCCACCCTTGTTCATTCCAGTCCCAACACCTCTGCTTTTCCTCCCCAGGGCCTTTTCACTTGCTCTTTATTCCCGTGGCTCGTGGTTCTTCTCTTCCACCTGTCACCCTTCAGAGAGACCTTCCCAGATCAGCCTGCTTAGAACAGCCCTAGCACTGATGTGTCTGTCACCCTGTTTCATTTCTTTCCAACATGTATCACTATTAAAATAAATCTTCTTTATTGATTTGGTTTTTTCCTTCATGGTCTATCTCTACCCCCAGAAAGTTAAGTTCCTCCAGGACTGGAACCTTGTCTGGCCTGTTTACTCTGAGTTTCTGGGCCTGGCAAGTACTCAGTAAGTGTTGGCTGAATGAACGAATGAAAGAAATTAATGCAGATTTTCACAGTGCATAGGGGTTTAGAAAGAATGCATCACCATCCCAAATGGAATACATGCCAAGGATGTACGTTGTTCTACATGCCTTGGTGTGTGAACCCAATCTTTCAACAACTCTATGAAGTAGGCAGTTGCAGTATTATTCACATTTTATAGATGAGACAGTGAAGGCACAGACAGATTAAGTGAGATGCCCGAGGTCACATGGCTGTCAAACCCAGGCATAGCCAGCTTTCTATGCTGTCTCACCTATGGGGAAACATGAGGTGTGATGCAAATTGCTTAGACAGATTGCACAAGACAGAGAAAGTTCATTTTGTTGCATGTGGCCACTCTCACTGAAGGGCAGGGAAACCTCGTGTGCTGCAGTCCACGGGGTTGCAAAGAGTCAGCATAACTTAGCGACTGAGCAAACTCCCACATGGATGTAATTAAGCTGCAGACAGCAGGAGGCAAGGGAATAATGGATCCCCTAAAAGAAGCAGCAGACTCCTAGGGTGCAGGGGCTCAGAAGGTGTTTCCTGCCACCCCAGACTCAGTTTCCCCATTTCCAAAGTGCAAAGACGATGGTGGTGGTGGGGTGGAGATGACAGTGAGTGGGATGCAGGCAGCAGGGCTAGGCCGGAGGATCTAGGTCAGAACCCAGAGGTGGAGTGCTGTGCACACCTGCGGTTTCTGCTTGCCTGGTGTCTGGGTCCCCTTCTTCTGCAGGGAGCACCCATTCTCTTTTGGGAGGCACACCCTGGTGGGGTGGGGGAGGGGGCTGTCCAACAAGGTGCCCTGCCTCTCCCTGGCTGCCTGGTGGGCGTGTGACCCAACTGAAGCCAGTGGAATCCTCTCTCCAAACTGGGGGAATCCCAGCTTGGGGGAGCAGGAGGGAAGGCATACCCTTTCCAGGCTCTACCCAAAGCGTGTGCATCCTCCTAGCTGGGGAGCCCCCGGCCACACTCACCATCCTCAGGAATCTTTGCCTCCCCACCTGACCTCATTTCTTACCACTTCCCCATCACTTGCCACTTTCCTGCAACACCATCATCACCTCTCTATTCCCCAGACCAGGCAAACTTCTTCCCGCCCCAGGACATTTGTGACTTGCTGTTCCCTCCACTTGGAACCTTCAGTTCCATACCTTCCTTTGCACGACTGGCTTCTCATCATTTCAGCCTCCATCAGAGGTGTCCTCAGAGAGGCCTGCCAAGATCTCTGGCTGAGCCCTGACCCACGCAGCTGGCCAGTGTCAACTGCATCCTCTGATTGTGTTTCTTCATGCATCCATCACAGCTTAGGTTGTTTCACTGATTTACTTGTTGACTTATTTCTCTCTGCTTCCCCTCACTTGATGTCAGCACCATGAGAGCCCTTCTCTGAGTATCTCACTTCCACCACCTCCCTGGGCTTGACAGAGCTCCGGGCACTTGGTTCGTGCTCAATAAATAAATATTACGCTCTCCTGGTGGCTCAGATGGCAAAGAATCTGCCTGCAATGCAGGAGACATGGGTTCGATCACTGGGTCAGGAAGATCCCCTGGAGAAGGAAATGGCAACCCATTCCAGTGTTCTTGCCTGGAGAATCTCATGGACAGAGGAGCCTGGAGAGCTACAGTCCATGGGGTTGCAGAGTCGGACACAGCTGAGTGACTGACACGTTTACCGCATATATACAGAAGCTGGAAAAATGATGAACCTATTTACAGGGCAGGAATAGAGATGCAGACATAGCAAGCAGACTTTGGATGCTGCAGGGGAAGGAGAGGGTGGGATGAAATGAGAGAGTAGCATTGAGACATATACATTACCGTATGTAAAACAGCTAATGGGAAGTTGCTATATAACACAGGTGGCTCAAAGCAGTGCCCCGTGACAACTTAGAAGGGTGAGATAGGGTAGGGGGTAGTGGGGTGGTTCAAGACGGAGGGGACATATGTATAAATACCTATGGCTGATTCATGTCGTTGTATAGCAGAGGCCAACACACTACTGTAAAAATCAAAAATAAATTTCAAAAATCCAATTAAAGTTTTAGAAGTTTACAAATAAATAGTATTTGAATGAATGGGACAGTGCTTTAAGTCTAACCTCAGGGAATCCTCATAGGGAGTAATACTTCAAGGAGTGAGAGGGTGAGGGAATTCTTTGTCCTATCTTTGACCAGGAAACCTGGTGCCCAGCAGGAGAAGAGGTGACCATCTCAGGACTCATTCAACCTGCTCTTCCTTCCCTGGGGGAGCAGAGTTTTACAGCCTTGTTTGGGCTTTGGGGTCACTTCCCACAATTGTGAGCAGAGTCTCCCCAAGGGCAGGGAATCCCCATCTGTAAGCCTCCCTTTCTCTTCTCCCTGAGCTTCCAGGACTGAGTCTTTGCTTCTCTTCTTTGCCAGAAACACATGTGGCCTGAGGAACTTTGAACACCTGGACCGGAGGCACCTGGGAAGCAGGAGGATGGGAGGACAGGCGGCCGACAGGCTGGGTCCTGCCCCGTGCCCGTCCAAACGCATCGGCTGGCATGTGGGCGGTGTGGTCCGACTGGTTGGGTAAGGATAGGGTGTGGGCTGGCAAGGGTGCCAGCCAGTGAACTGCGACACCCCCACCCTAGAGATGGGCAGGCTCTGTGGGAAGACAGCTCATCTCCAGCCCCATCAGCGCTGACTCTGGGTTTAGGACCCTTAACTCAAGAAGCCCTGAGATTCCCTGGCATCTTCCCAGGATCCCGGGAGCTGCTGACTCAGACGATACTGCCATTTGTAGGGCGGTAAAATTTCCTGGGTTTCCCTGGTGGCTCAGTGGTAAAGAACTCACCTGCCAATGCAGGAGACTTGAGTTCGATCCCTGGGTCGGGAAGATCCCCTGGTGAAGGGAATGGCAACCCACTCCAGTATTCTTGCCTGGAGAATCCCATGGACAGAAGAGTCTGGTGGGCTACAGTCCATGGGATCACAAAAGAGTCAGACACAACTTAGCGACTAAACAACAACAATAAGAATTTGCCACCCTAAAATATGTCTCTTTGACATATTAATTATTTTAAGCTGGTTATTTTCTGGAAAACTCTGAAAACCGAGTAGGGGTTACCCTTTGGTCAGAAACATTTACATTAGGAAGGGGAATCTCCATTTGCAAGGGTGTCTCTCTCTGCACCTGGAGCAGGAGGCTGACCAACCTCTAGAAGCTGTTAGCTGGGGAGAAAGCAAGGGCTTGAATTTGCATAACGAACTTACCTTTGTTTACTGTGAATTTCCTGGTCACCTCCCAGAAATGACTTTCCCACCCTCAACATTCGCTTTTGTCTTTAGCTGAACAAAGAATTTAGGTGAGGCTTTTGGTCATCTTGGGTTTCCCTTTCTTTCCCAGTGTTAAAGAAATCTCCTGTCAATGTGGGAGACGCAGGAGATCCCAGGACATCGACACAGGTTCAGTCCCACGGAAGACCCCTTGGAGGGAGGCAATGGCAACCCACTGTAGTATGCTCGCCTGGAGAATCCCATGGACAGAGGAGCCTGGCAGGCTCTAGCCCATAGGGTCGCAAAGAATTGGACACGACTGAGCAACTCAGCATGCACACCCATGAAGATGGTATTAAAGGTGAGGGTTTGGCCATTTGGGGGAATAACTCACTTTTCCTGGGTCTCTCCCAATTATGCTTTTTTTTTTTTTTTTCACTTTTTACTTTTTTTACTTTTGTTTGATTTTCTCCTGTTAATCTGTCTCATGTCAGTTTAATTCTTAGACCAGCAAAAAGAACCTAAAAGGATAGAGAAAAATTTCCTCCTCCCTGACACATACATGCAACAGATGCTTGTTGAATATCTCCTATGTGTTCCATAACATCTTATGGAAAAACCCAAACAAACGTTTTTGGCCAACCCAGTATCATGCCTGATAGTGGCTGTTGCCCTTGGGGGACCTACGTGGTGCCAACTATTGTTTTAAGCATCTCATATGAACTAATTTGCTCGGCTCCCTTTACAGCCTATGAGGTGGATACCGTCGTCTCCTTTTATGGGCATACTGAGACACAGAGCTGAGAAATTTGGGAAAGTTCCACAACTAGAGGTTGAAAAAATTGTGAACGTTCCACCGCTAGCTAAGTTGTATTCTCCCCAAATTCATCTAGGTTTCATTGAAGTCTTAACCCCTCAGAATGTGACTGTTTGGACTTTGGGTCTTAAGAGGAGTAATTAAAGTAAAAATGAGCTCATTAGGTTTTCCTAGAAGACGAGGAGGTTAGGACACACACACAGTTGCATGGGGACACAAGGTGATGTCCCTCAAGAATCCAAGGAAAAAGCCTCAGAAGAGACCCACCCGCTGACACCTTGATCTTGGGACTTCCAGCCTCCAGAATTGTGAGACAGTTTCTGTTGCGCGAGCCGCCCGTCTGTGTTCCTTTGTTCCTCAGTCCAAACAGTCTGACGCAGAGATGCGGCACCTGGATGTGGATCCAGGCAGCTTGGAGTGTCTGTCGTAACCACCAAGCTCTCTCCATAGGCGCTGGAGGCATCCTAGCACCCAACAAAGCCTCTCTCCCTGTGGTCATCAGAGAGACTGAATGGGACTTGGAAAGAGAGCACCATTCTTCTTCTTTTTAAAAATTTTTATTTATTTTATTTTGGCTGCACTGGGTCTTCATCTCAGTGTACAGGCTTCCTCTCATTGTGGCACAGGAGCTCTCTAACCATGGCACGTGGGCTTGGTTGCCCTATAGCATGTGGGACCTTAGTCTCCCTTCCAGGAGCTGAACCCGCGTACCCTGCCTTGGGAGGCAGATTCTTAACCACTGGACCACCAGGAAAGCCCCCGGAACAATATTCTTAATTAATGATTTAGTGTTACTAATTGCATTCCTATGTATCTCGTGAAAGAAACCATCGCCAGGACTGCCAGGGTGTATGGATCTCACTTGGGGAAGTATACTGGACCAGTTAGGACCAGCCTGGGTCCCTGACAACCCCCAGGCCCCAGTTCCCCAGTGGTCGGCTCTCTCAGGCTTTTGCAGGATAGCTGAGCATCTCCAGATTCTCCAGACCAGCACTTAACTCTACTGATCTGTGTGAACCAGACCACCAAAAGCCGTCTCTCTCTGGGATCCCACCACGAGGACCAGCCCCTGTGTGACCTCATGGAGTAGGGCAAGGCTTCTCCGTCTAATGTGCATCTTCTGGAGATCCTGCTTCAGTTTGGTCTGGGCGGGGCCTGAGATGCCACATCTCTGACAAGCTTCCAGGTGATGCTGATGCTGTTGGCAGGGAGGGAGGGTGACTCAGGATCCAGGCTCATGTGAAGACTTCAACAGATGCTGTGGGTCCCCTCCACGCACCAGAAGTCAGTGGTTGGAGAGGAGGTTACTCCTCCTGGGAGTGGGAAAGTTTAGAAATCATTTTCAGAAAAAACCAAAACATTTCCTTACTTAATCTACCAAAGGGCTCATTTGCAAGTTTTCTGGCCCCCAAATCTGGGATCTGCCATGAAAGAGGTCCTAGAGTTGGCTGGTTCTAAACCATTGGAGCAGGGTCTAGTAGATTTTCATACTCCTGAAGCCAAGAGTAAGACTGGGAGCCTTGGCTTAAGCTCTTCAGAGTGATGCAGAATTGAGGTGAGCTGGGGAGGCCCCAATAGCTGTGTGGGGAGGGGATGAATCAATACTGATGAGTGATCAATACCTTCTCCTTCTCTGAGAATCTTACACTCTGAGTTCTGACACTCCACACTCCAATTCATCGCATGATCCCAGACAAGATTTGAGCATTCATTCCAGAATCTTCCAACTCCTTCCTCAAGGATCACCCACTTTCCAGGATCAAAAGACACCTCTTCAGAGAGGCCTTCCTTTCTTAGACCCCCATGACTATTCTGTCTGATACAACTCCTTCCCCTGGTCTGTTGTTAGATTGTCTTACAATTTTTTTAATACTGTGATCACTAATTTTCTTTTCACTTCCTTCATAGCAATTGCCACACCTTGAAATTACATGTTTGTTTCTTTATTTATTTATCTCATGGCTCCTCCATCAAATTGTACCTTCTACTGGGTTGAGGACCATGTCATTTTCATCCATCCATATCATCTGTCTCCCAGCACTGTATGGAGCCTGGCCCTTGAGAGGCCCTAGATAAATAGCTATTGGATGAAGAAATAAGGATACCATCACTTCTGAACTTTAACATACATATGATTCATCTGGGGATTTTGTTAAAATGAAGATTCTGATTCAACCAGTCTGGATGGGGCCTAAGAGTCTGCATTTTTTTTTTTTTTTTTTTTGACTGCTCTGCATCTTCACTGATGTAAGAGGGCTTTCGCTAGTTGTGGTGAGTGGAGGCTACTGTAGTTGCAGTGAGTGGGCCTCTGATTGCGGCGGCTTCTCTTGTCGCAGAGCACTGGCTCTAGATCACAGGCTCAGCAGTTGTGGCCCAGGGGCTTAGATGCCCCAAGGCATGTGGGATTTTCTCGGACCAGGGATTGAACCCTGTCCCCTGAATTGGCAGGCAGATTCTTAACCACTGGACCACCAGGGAAGTCCCGAGAGCCTGCATTTCTCACAGGTTCCCAGAGGCTGCTCAGGCTGCTGGTCTGTAGACCATGCCCTAAGTAGCAACAACCCAGGGAAAGTCTGTCCTCATCAGCCATCCAGCCCACCATCCACTTCCCCTTCCTCATTGCTCAGTACCCGAGGAGAGGTCTCAGGAGCAAGGAAGGGGCTACTGAAACCCAAGGAGGATTAATAATGAAGTAGGAGAAATTCCAAGGAGCTCAGGATTAGTGATGGTGCAGAAGCTTAGCTGAGCATAGCACACCAGGCTGGCAGCTTACATGACCTGGATTGTCTAGACCTGGGAGAGATGGACAAGGATGGTCCCAGGATTGCTCCCAGCAAGGAGCTAGGCTATTTCAGGGCCGGAAAGCCTAATCCTTGCCTTACCAGCTTGTCTCCACTCTCAATGCTAAGTTCACCATGTACGTCCCAGCAGAATGACACATCTGACCTGGATATTTCAGTGGTGGGTGCTCCACATTGCCTTGGTGACAATCTGTCCCCCACCCACCAAATCACTCACACACAGTGCTCTCTAGCAGTAGAGAGATGGGCGGCTCTCCTGGGACCCACTCTGTGGGAAGGTAAGGTGACCTTCCATTGGCCAAGAAAACCTTTCTCAAAAGGATGTCAACTCACACATGACTAGGGTGTTGGGAAACCCAAAGTTCAATTTGACGCTCAGTGACTATGACCACATTTGGTTAAAGGACTAATACAGAGTTTCTCAAACTGTGGTCCACACATCACCAGCATCAGAAACATTTTGCAGTTGGGGATTGGCAAAAGACCTTGTTAAATATGCAGATTTTGGGGTTTCACCATCTGACCTACTGTTCCAGCACTTCTAGAAGGGGGAGTGGGGGGTGTGGAATTTTCATGGTTCATAGATTCTCCCAGGTGATTCATTTGTGCTGTATCCTTTCAAACTCAATGGGCTCATATATCTGCTTCCTTCTCAGTCTGTTTAGTTTTTATTTCCTTTTGTGTCAGTTCTATTGTGTGTATGTCTTTGATTGTCAGCTGCCTTAAATCCCTTTGGAAGTTAGATAGTAGAGTAAATACACAAGGCTTCAAATGTGACCAGGTGTCCCAGGGAACCAGCCCTGCCCCTTTGATGCTCTTCTTACCAGTGAATCTACCATCAAAGCGAAGCTCACACAGAAGCTGCCCAATGAGCCTTCCTTTATACCTGAATTGAGCCAACTGGTCTCTGTGTCTTTAGGAAACATCTTCAGCTCTTCAGGAAACATCTGTACTCTTGGACATGCCAATGGACCAAGCCAAGCCCTTCACACTGGCTCAAGAGAAGTACCCGTTACAAGTGAGCCCCAGACCCCTCAGACTTCTATGTAAGGTTACCTTTTACAGCTCCCTGAAGGGACTTATGAGTCTTGTTTGGGTTATTCTTCTCCCAGACCAGCATCATTCTAAAGTAGGAGTAGAATCTTGGGTTACAGTTACTATCATTTCTCACCTCGTAATTTCTCTGCGTGAGCCCACTCTCACCAACCCCCAACCTTCTCCCCACAATAGTCAACCAGGGCTTTCCTGGTTCAGTGGTAAAGAATCTGCCTGCCGATGCAAGGGACCCTGGTTTGATCCCTGGTCCAGGAAGATCCCACATGCTTCAGAGCAGCTAAGTCTCTGTGCCGTGACAACTGAGCCGGTGCTTTAGAGCCCACCAGCCACAACTACTGAGTCCATGTGATGCAACTATTGAAGCCGGTGCACCCAACAGCCTCTGCAAGAGAAACCACCACAATAAGAAGCCCCTGCGCTGCAACAAAGAGTAGCCCCTGTTCACTGCAACTAGAGAAAGCCTGCATGCAGCAATGAAGACCCACCACGGCCAAATAATTAATTAAATAAACAAACCTTAAAAAAAGAAAAACAATCATACCATGTCACTACGGCCTTAAAACCTCCAACTGTTCTCATCACTCCTAGAATGAAGTCCTCAAACTACCTTAGCCCAACTGCCTTCTCCAACCTCATCCTCACATCCCCCATTCCCAGCCATACTGGCTTCTTTCAGACCCTCCTACCTACTACATTCCCACCCACAGGGCCTTTGATTGTGCTGCTTCCTCCCTCCCCTTTTGCCCAGCCAACTCCTAGCTACCCTTAAATACCACCTCTTCAGGGAAGCCCTCCCTGATATTTCTGTCTGGGTCAAATCCCGTTACTGCAGGCTCAAAGAGCACCATCTTCCTTGTGCTTCACAGCACACATCGCATTTGTTTGAGTGATTACTTAATTCATTAATTCGCTGTAGTAAGGGTGCTTGTGCACCCCAGTTTCCCTAGGATAGTTCTTATTTATGACTATTGTCCCACTGGAATTATCAATAGCATCCCTTTCTAGTTAGGGAGTTTGGGATGGACATGTACCCACTACTATATTTAAGATGGGTAACCAACAAGGACCTATTGTATAGCACAGGGAACTCTGCTTAATGTTATGTGGCAACCTGGATGGGAGGGGAGTTTGAGGGAGAATGGATACATGTATACCTATGGTTGAGCCCCTTTGCTGTTCATCTGAAACTATCACAAGTCATTGTTAATCAGCTATACTCCAACATAAAATTAAAAATTAAAAAATAGCATCCCTTTCACTTTTAAGGGTCTTCCCTGGTCGCTCAAATGGTAAAGAATCTGCCTGCAATGCAGGAGACCTGGGTTCAATCCCTGGGTTGGGAAGATCCCCTAGAGAAGGAAATGGCAACCCACTCCAGTATTCTTGCCTGGAGAATTCCCATGGACAGAGGAGCCTGTCTGGCCACAGTCCATGGAGTCGCAAAGAGTTGGACATGACTGAGCAACTAACTCTTTTTTTCACTCTTAAAAGTGTCTTACTTCAGATGATCAATTATATGGCTGTCCCCATGACAGCCCACCCCACCAGACTGTAAACTCCACGAGGACACTGCTCATCCTTGCACTCAAGAGAACCAGGACGAGCATACATGGCTATTGATGACCTACCCTTGATAGTGACATAGCATCACTCCCACCATGTTCTGTCGGTTGAATAGATGAGGCCGAACTCTCAATGGACTGAGTATTTTAAGAAATTTGCAGACAAGTCTTAAAACCCCCACATATCCCCAAAGACTTGAATTTCATTCACTAATTCATTTGTCAAATATTTATTGATTCTGGTGCTCCTGCCTCTTGTCAGTAGTTTGGGCACAAGAGTTCCTAGCTGAAAGGTAAGAGGTGAAATCTAGACTGTTCGCTAAGCCACATGCCTGGCTTGGAGTTGTGTCTCCTTGGAGGCAAGAGCATTTTTTTCCCCTTTGTATAAATGTGACCTCTTTATGGGCTTCTGTGGTGGCTCAGACAGTAAAGAATCTACCTGCAAAGCGGGAGATTTGGGTTTGATCCCCAGACCTGGAAGATCCCCTGCAGAAGGGAATGGCTGCCCACTCCAGTATTCTTGCCTAACTCCATGAACAGGGGAGCCTGGTGGGCTACAATCCATGGGGTTGCAAAGTCGGTACCGACTGAGCAACTAACATATACACTATGGCCCTCTTTATACCAAGCTGTATGTGCCGAAAGGATGCCTTTTTTTCTAAATCATCAGGTTGGAAGGGGCACTTTTTCTGATTTTCATAAACGTGCTGTAAAGACTAGTAGAGACCCTGACTGATCATCTGCGGCGTGTCAGACATGAATGAAAAAGCCACGGGCAAGACAAGAGATGACCTCTGCTCTTGGGAACCTCGTGTTCTATCGGGGAGTGAAGACAATGAGTGAGAAAGCACATGAATAAAAAATTAACAAATACAATTACAGATTATAAACAGCGTGAGGGGAGAAAAGTCCCGTCTCTGAGCAGCTCCTCTGTGCTGGTTACAGGAGGCAGAGGCTGGACACCAGGCTGCCTTATCCAGGGCTACAAGCTCTCAGGAGCGGTCATGCAGGGGAGCAAACAGAAATGGGCTGTGTCCAAAAGGATTCCTATCCCAGGTAAGGAGGGAATTCCAGGCTATTCAGGTATAAGAACTTGACGATTAAGAAGTGCCCAGAATGGCTTAAAAACCTTCCTGCCCGGAAGCATCGAATGGACAGGAATTTCTGGGTCTCTTCCTGTCCTGTCACTCTTTGAATTTTGAACTGCTGGACCGTGAGTGTGGTGTGCAAGTGTATGCCTACGTACATGTGTGGGTGTACCTTCCGTTGGAAGTAGAAGGCATCCCGATTTCTCTATACCCGAAGATTCCTAAGGACTTGTAAGCCCAGCTTTAGTCCTGAGGCTGGAGTTGCCTGGCTGGGTTGACAGTCACTCAGCTGAGGGGAATGCATCCATGGTTTTACACCCTAAGAGACAACCCACATACACAAACATACCCAGGAATCTTAGAAAGCAAAGCAAAACAAAACTCGTATCAGTGTCAAGCATGATAGTGAGTACAGCTGACTAGGGCTCGTTAGTAAGTTCCAGGGAGCAAAGGTTTTTTGACCAGCTCGTTCCCTGCTGTCTTCCCGGTACCTGCCACACCGAAGAGTCACAGTCAGTACACTTTAAGCAAATGATTGGAAAAATATTGTTTTCCTGAGCAATTGCTTGGCAGAAAGGAAGGAAAGGATGTTTTTTTTTTTTTTTTAATTAAAAATATTTAGAAAAGTACAAAGGATGCTCTCATAGACTGCAGGAATAATATTTATGATTGTACTTAAGATCCCAGGAAAACAAGAGCACACCCTGGTACATGATTAACAACAGGAACTTTTTTCTTCTCCTTTTCCTTCTCGGTGCCCAACTGTACTCTGCCTTTCCAGAAGATGGGCCAAGAGAACTGGCCTCTATGCGCCTTGTGTGCTGGGAGACACATGGGGACTTGCTTTCGAATTTGCCCAGAACATCATCCCCTGGGCCATCCTGGACTCCAGACGCTTGGGTGGTAAAGGCATGGGTGGTGGGAGCAAACTCCCACACTTCCTGTTACTCTTTCTGACTGTATTTCAGGCAAATTCAAACCTTGGAGCAGTCTGAAGCTCTGTCCCTGTGGTGCCACGACTCCTACTGCAAACTTAGAAGTGCGGTCAAGCAGCCAGACGTTTTTGGGTCTCGGTGCCAAACATTTCTATAATGGGGTAAACTCAGACTCAACCCTCAGGTTCTGCTCACAGTACATTTGTGCTCATTACATGGTGGAAAAAAGAAAGACGTGGAAGTCCCAAACAGCATGGGTGTGCTCAGTCGCTAAGTTGTATCCGACCCTTTGAGACCAAATGGACTGTAGCCCGCCAGGCTCCTCCGTCCATGGAATTTTCCAGGCAAGAATACTGGAGTGTGAGGCTATTTCCTGCTCCAGGAGATCTTCCCCACCCAGGGATCGAACCTGCGCCTCCGGCATTGGCAGGCAGATTCTTTCCCTGGGAAGCCCAACATCATGGCATGGGTAACATTTCCTGGGGTTTGGAGATTCTATGGCTCTTGTCTTTAGTGATCAGCCATCAGTCAAACAGACAGTATTTGTCCTGTGAATTCTTCTTGCGCTGGCAGGAAATTTGATGATAAAGAGAAGGGGTGGGACCCAGAGCTCCAAGGTTTAAGTGGGAGGACATGAGAGCTTGTTTCTCTGCTGGAAACCATTGTCTCCATCCTGCCCACGACCCTGTCTGTGGAGGTGGGTGACAGGGAGGAAATGGTCTCCAGGGAGTGTATTTCTCAGCTGCATACTCTGGGAATTCAGACTTCCTGAATCTCTAGACAGCAGGCACGAAAGGGCTTTTCCCAGATGTCTCTCTGTGGCAAGAAGGGCAGGCAACCAAGCCCCGTCTAGAAGTGCTGATGGCAGGATTTGGTTTGCAGGATCCTACTCCATATCTGGAAGAGGAGCCAAGAGAAAATGTTGCTTGCTAGGCCTTTGGATGTGCTTGTTATATTCCTACACTGAGAAGCATTTAGCACTGTAAGCCGAATGCAAAGATAGAGTTGGACCCTGAGGGGTGAATGACTTGCCAAGACAACACAGCTAGTGGGAGATGTTTTTGCTGTTTGGCTTCATGACTTGCTTTGCCAATGAAATGTGAGCATGTAGAAGCTTTTAATAGCCAGTGAGTGGTTCATCGTCTTTTCTTCCCAATTCCCTGAGACCAGCAACGGTCCATACAGAGGCTGTTCCATCTGCCTGCCTCTGGAAGTAAAGATGATATGGATTCAGGGTCAAAATCAATCCAGAACAGACATATATTATGACCAAGATATATCAATACTTTGCACATCACTGGTGGTTCAGTGGGTAACACTCCATGCTCCCAATGCAGGGGACGCAGGTTCGATCCCTGGTCAGGGAACTAGATCCCACATGCTACAACTAAAGAGTTTGCATGCTGCAACTAAAGATCCTGCATGTTGCAACTAAGACCCAGCACTGCCAAATAAATAAAAATAAATAAATCAATACTTAAAAATGGGTAGCAGAACCTGAAAACACTCGAGCCAGAAAAGACATGTAAGAGGTCACTAAGTTTTCAACTACTTTCTATCTCCACCCCTGAACCAACGCCCCAGCCTTCTCCATGTTCTTTCATGCCTCCAGATACCTTCCTTACATTTCTCTCTCCCAACATGAGATGATCCTTTTATCAACCGGCTACAGCTGGGAAACTGACAACCGTGATGCCCCAGTGACGTGCAAGAACAGACATCATTTCTCATTCACACGTCCGCAGCTTGGCTGGAGCACTTCTGCATCCCACATGGAAGTTCTGCAGGTCACGTGGGGAGCCTCTGCTCCCATGTACATTTTTCTGGGGCCAATGGACTACTGGAGGTTTATTCTGCTCAAACAAATGGCAAAAGTACAGGAGGACAAACCCTACCACTCAAACATGTTCCCAGCCTTTGCCTGTGTTGGGTCTGCTAATATCTCAATGGCCAGGGCCGGTCACGTGGCTTAACTCAAGGCCAAGGGGGTTAGTACGCTCTTCTAGCCAGGAGATTACAGCTGCAGTGTGGATATACTGCTCCATAGTGGGGTGAAGAATTGGGACCCAGAACCCAATCAAACACACTCTTACTTCCCCCCCACACCATGCCGAAGTTTCAAACTTACTACTGAAACACCAGGAATGGGGATACAGTGGGTATAACACAGGTTTTGGCCTCCGCTTTTCCTGGAGAGACCGGTGTGTATTTATTTAATATTTACTTTTTCATATTATTTTGTCGGTGCTTGGTCTTCGTTGCAGCCTGCGGGCTCTTTGTTGCGGAGCGTGGGCTTCTCTATTCTCTAGTTGTGGCGTGCAGGCTGAGTTGCCTCACGGCATGTGGGATCTTAGTTCCCCAACCGGGGATCCAACCGGCGTGCCCCGCATTGGAAGGTGGATTCTTAACCACTGGACTGCCAGGGAAGTCCCCAGGTGTATATTTAAAGAGAGAAAAAACTAAGAGGTGCAAGCAGCAGGTAAATTGCTCAGGCAGATGGGGCTCTGGAGAAGGTTTGGAAACAAGTGAGAGATGCAGCCCATCATTCCTTTCTCTGGTCCTAGAGAAGCATCTTGGTGTCTGGCCAGGTTCTTCCCTGCATGTGCATGCCCTGCGGGCAGGCAAATGGGAGGTGTTTTTTGGTGACAGGAGGAGGAGGCATTGTCTAGCTTTGAGTCACGGAGTGAGAACGTATCCCCTTTGCCAATGATCTTGCGGTAGTTCTGATGACAAGACAAAGTCTCCTGAGCTAGCTTGACTCTACCGCCTGTCTTACACTTGCTGATCTCCCTTTTTAACAGATCCTAAACCTCAGGCTCATAGACTCTTTCGGGCAACAGTATCTGGTTAGAAGGTACTAACACTGTTTTCTCTGGGTAGTGTTTATATTTGCAAGTTTGTCTTCTATTTTTGGTAGCTGGGCATTGGTTTCCTGTTTACCATACAATATAGGGCTTCCTTTTTTAAAATAAACATAGTTAAATAAACAGAATTGATTGAAAGAAAAATAATAAGTGAATACTGGTTCAGCTGGTCTGTGGATATGGTGGAAATCACGGTGCATGTTTTGTAAGCAGCGATATAGTGGGAGGAGGAGAGTGAGGTTTGCAACAGTCAGAGTGGGTTCAAATTCACACTCCATCTCTCGGATAGGGCCTTTGGGTGAGTTACTTAGGTAGCTCTTCTGAACCTCAGTTTCTTTATGGGCTGTTGTGTCATGTTCATGATGGAGTTCGTAGCACATCGTGAGGGCTCAGCAAACAGCAGAAACACACCTCTCCAGCCTCTACCTGGACTGTCCATTCTGGGAGAGCCTTTGGGTTTTTCTGTCTCCCAGATGGCCACGGGGCAGGCAGGCATCACTGTTCCTGCTGGTGGTGGGCCCTGCACAGACCCCCTCTGCAGCAGCCAGACCCCCTCTCTTCCCCTTTTATGTGGGACCTCAGTTCACATGGACACCTTCCTGGCCCCTTGCCAGCCCCACAAAGAATCTCTTGCTTGGGAGATGAAAGTCTTGATTAGTCATAGAATTTCAAAACGAAACCAAATGTGGGATGTCAGACACTTGTCCTGCTGGGGAACCTCGAGATGGGGCTTAAAGTGGCCCTTTGAAGGCTGCTTCAAATTACCCAAGGATCTCTAATCTAGACCCAGGGAGGCTTTCCCCTTGCACAGTTTCCCATCAGGATTGAAGAAAGACTCAACAGGGGACTTCCCCAGTGGTCCAGTGGTTAAGAATCTGCCTTCAGATGCAGGGTACACCAGTTGGATCCCTGGTGGGGCAACTAAGATCTCACATGCCTCCGGGCAACTAAGCCTGTGTTCTGCAACTACTGAGCCCACACATTGTATAGAGAAAGTCTGGATGAGGCAATGAAGATCGAGCGCAGCCAAAAAAAAAAATCAGAAAATTTAATTAAGCATGGTTTCCCAGACAGACCAATTATCACACAATAAGTTAGCATTTCTTAAAAGAGTTTCTAATTCTTTTGTTATTGGCACAAGTCCATTGCCTTATATTTTGGGGTGTGTGACAGTAACATTAACCTGTTCAATTAAAAGCTTAAAAATGTACTGTAATATTGCTGTGGTTCTGTTTTGGAATTTCTTCAACTTTTTCAACAGTAAATCCTCTCTCCCCACCACAGCTCACCCCCCACAGATGGGGAGTCAGGCCCCTCTGACCTTTTCCTTTATCCCACAAGAGCCTCCAGGGCAGATTAACCCTCTCAGTCCCAAACGAGGAAACTGAAGCTGGAAAGAACAGTTTGTCTTTTGGTGTCATTTCCAGGACAATAAATTCCAGGACTGTGGGTTCAAAACGTGTGGTGGTTTGTGTGAGGCAGGCTCTGGGGGGGTCCTAAGATGGGGTCCCTGGTTGCCCAGCCACTTCCCACCGAAGTCAGGGACTCTGTCAGAAAATAAAAACAACCATAGCTTAGATTGGTGGTGGTTTAGTCGCTAAGTTGTGTCCCACTCTTGCTACCCCGGGGACTGTAGCCCGCTGGGTTCCTCTGTCCATGGGATTTCCCAGGCAATATTACTGGAGTGGGCTGCCATCTCCTTCTGCAGGGGATCTTCCCCACCCAGGGATCGAACCCAGGTCTCCTACTTTGCAGGCAGGTTCTTTACCAACTGAGCCATCGGGGAAGCCTATAGCTTAGATTAACTCAGCTTAGACTGATCGAGCTTAGAGTAACTGAGTTCAGATTGATTGAGTTTTGATTAACTGAGCTTAGATTAACTATGTACCAGGCACCCTCAGGTATGACCCTTTCCGGGCTTACAGTAACCTAAGGAAAGAGGTTCTACTGTGATTTCCATTTCCAGAAGGGGAAACTGAGGCAGGAAAGACTAAAGATAAGCTCACTACGTTGAGAAAAAGGCCAGGGAAGGGGTGCTAAAGTAGGGAATCGATTCCAGAACCCTCGTCCTTAAGCCTTACGGGAGGGGAAGAGAACGGGGAGAAGACGCGCAGGGGTGGAGGGAGACGGGCGAACGCAGCGCAGAGAGCCTTCGAGCGCCCACTACCTCCTTCCTTTCCCCCCACCGGGCCACCAGCTTTGTCCCAAACTTGCCCAAAGGAGCGCAGGGATGCGGGCTGGGGCTGGCGGCGCTCCCCGGGCTCCGGCCTTCCCCTCCCGGGCCCCCCACCAGCCTCCCGCGGTCCCTCCCCCTCGGCTCTCCGGGCTCCTGACATCACGCCCCGGGAGGCGGTGTCGGGAAAGGAGGGGGACGGGGGGAGGAGGCTCGGCGCCAGCGAGAGGGAGGAGGGAGAGCGCGCAGTCCCAGCCCAGAGCTTCAAAACAGCCCGGCGGCCTCGCCTCGCGCCCCAGCCCGTCGGTCGGTCCAGCCACCCGCGTCCGGTGAGTCGGGGGCGCGCCTGGGAGCCGTGCGCAGGTCGGGGCGGGGGGCTCCGGGCAGCGAGAGCCGGGGCAGCGGGGGCGTGAGTCCCTGCAAGTACACGACGCAGGGAGATCCCTGCGATTGGAGGGGGGGCAGGGAGAGGCCCCCTCCCTGCGGAAAATCCACTGTTCCTCCGCCAAATCGCACCGGGGCCGACTTCCCGCCTGCCCCCGGCCCGCCCTGGATCCCGGATTCCACCTCCCCACCCCCGAACTGCTTCCTTCGCCTTTCGCGCCGAGGCGGGCGGGAAAAGTTTGGGGAGGAGTCAGGGCGACTCCCTTCGCCCCCGTCAACGCTACTCCCAGGGCTCTGGGAGTCCCGGGCCGTCCCTCTCTCGTCGTGTGAGAGTCCCCGGTGCCTTGGCGCGGGTCCCCCGCCTCGTGGGAACCCGCGGGACCTGCTGCGCGCAGGCTGGGTCGGTGGGTCCCTCTCGGCCCCCGGCGGCGGCTGCGGCTCCGTTGCGCCCCCCAGCGGCGAGAAGTTGCTGACTTCGGTCTGGGGCGGTGGAGGGGCTTGGTTGACGCCTCCGTCCCTTTTCCCCTGCGGTTGGACCGGGGAGGAGCATGGAGGGCCCCACCCATCGGTCCAGAGTGAGGGGAGGCTAGCGTTCTTGTATAAAAAGCCTATACACTCTCCCCAAACCCAGGGTCCTAAACCCACCGGTAAAGAATCTGCCTGCAATGCAGGAGACCTGGGTGTGATTCCTGGGTTGGGAAGATTCCCTGGAGAAGGAAATGGCAGCCCCCTCCAGTATTCTTGCCTGGAGAATCCCATGGACAGAGGAGCCTGGTGGGCTACAGTCCAGGGGGTCGCAAGAGTCGGACACGACTTAGCGACTAAACCACCACCACCAAATCCACCCCAGGGAGGCCCTGTTTGGGGGCTGACACGGGAACCTCAAGAATGAGGTTTAGGTGGGGGCACCTGTATCTGCAGGAGACCCCACATTGCAAAGCCTCTCCCTCCAGGCCACCAACCCACCTCTGACTTTGGAACAAGAATGACAGCCCAGTTTCAGGTTTGGGAAAACGGTCAGTACCCCCTCCCAGACTCCAAAGCGGTGCATGTGAAGCGCTGGGGGTGATCTTTGAACTTAGCTGTATCTAAAATGCAGGGACCAGGTAACAGGTGGCCAGCAGAGTGAGGAGTAAGGTAAGGGGCTTGGAGAGGGTCTTGAGAAGCCAGTGGCCCCAGTATTGTATGCCTTCACTGATCGGAGACACCTAGAATAGGCGAGTTCATAGGGACAGAAAGCAGAGTAGTGGTTAGCTGGGCCAGGGGAGAGGGATGGGTAATTGTTTAATGAGTACAGAGTTGGGGAGGATGGAGAGATTTGGGGTATAGATAGTGGTGACGGTTCTATGACACGGTAAATGTATTTAATGGCACTGAATTCTACCCTTAAAAGTAGTGAAAATGATTAATGTTTTGTTCTGTATATCCTGCCACAATTAAACCGGGTCTGCAGCCACCTCTGTACTTCAGTCTGAATCAGCTAGAAACCTGGGAGGCCAGTCACGGTTGCCGGCCACCTCTCCCCAGAATGTGGCCTCAGTATAAGGAAGTGGAAGGAGGGTGAGAAAGGGACTGGAGCCAGGTTTCCCCAGGAGTCTGGAAGGGACGAGGAAGGGAACCGAAGCTGATGGAGTCTCTGCAGGGCATGGCACCCTCCAGCGCTCCTGGAAGCCACCCCCCACCACTCCACCACCCTGCACCAGCCCCTTCACGCTCCCAGGCTGCAGGTGGGAAGAGCCAGGCCAGAGACCTTAAGTCAGTTTCTCAAGGTCCTTGAGGTAGTAGGTGCCAAGAGCCACACTTTGGATCTCCGTCTGTTTTCCCAAATCCCTGTTCATAGTGCCACCTGGAGATGCCCTGGGGGGACTTGGAGAGGCAGGGGGAAGACCGTTCTGGGGAAATCAGGGCCCCGATGCCCACGGAGGCCTTGGCAGATGCCAAGCCTGAGGCAGAGGGAGGGCGTGGGGGTGGCAGGAGGGTGCAGAACCTGTTTTCCCACCTAGGGTTTTTGGATCAGCGTCCTTCACCCTCACCGGGAATTGGGGAGTGGGAGGCAGGGAGTGGGCCACATAGCCTGTAGCTGCCTCTGTCCTTCCAGTGGGGAAATTGAGATTCACCTGAAATCTGGCTCCAAAGGTGATTGCGTTGGAAGCCACAGAGGGGGCCCAGAGGGCAGGTGAGGGCAGGACCAGGCCGGTGGGCACTGATACTGCGCTTCCCCACCCACAGGGACAGGGCCGAGCCTCTTCTGCCTTCCAGGCCCCAAATTATGGCACAGTTTATGAGGGGCTTCCCAGGTGGTACAGTGCTTAAGAATCCACCTACTAATTCAGGAGACATAGGAGATGCGGGTTGGATCCCTGGGTCGGGAGGATCCCCTGGAGGAGGACATGGCAACCCACTCCAGTATTCTTGCCTGGACAATCCCATGGCCAGAGGAGCCCGGTGGACTCCCAGAGTCCATGGGGTCGCAGAGCTGGACGCGGCTGAGCACACACAGCACACAAGAGGGGCTGACAGAGGTCCGTGGCAGCTAGACGTGGATCCAGGGCACAACCATCCTGTCCTCCCTGCCACTCCCCTGCACACACAAGTCTTGTCTGAGGCCCTTTGTTTATAGAATGGAAGTGAATGTTTCACCTAGATTTTCTCTCTCTGCCTTGTGCATATTATCTTCAGGGCGGGAGCTGAAAGCACGTGTGTGTGTGTGTGTGTGTGTGTGTGTGTGTGTGTGTGCACAGACTCTCGATTTTCCAGCCACGGGTGATTCCCAGGAAGGCTCAACTGGCCCATGTCTCATCCCAGGCCTGCACTTACTCCCCTGCTGTCCAGGGCCTCCCTGGTTGACAGGGGCACAGCGGAGGCTGGCTCTTTGTCACACTGAACTCTGTCAGACATGACCAGGAAGGGAAGTCTGTCGAGACAAAAACACAGGAATGCCTTTCCAGGCCAGATGGGGTGGTGGTGGATTGCTGGCTGCTTGGTGGGATTTGTTTGGAAGGCAGGAGTCCAGCTGACTGTTCTGGGGAAGGCAGATTGGTGTGTGTGTGTGTTGCAATATGTGGCTGCTACCCAGCTTTGTGGGCAAATGAGGCCTCTGACCCTGGCGTTGGAGGCTAAAGTGGCGCAGAGGTGGGTTCTTCAGTCACGGGGTAGTGACAGCCATCCCCCCAAAGAGGAGAGCAGGGTCCTTCCAGGAGAGGCTGTTGAAGGCTGACAGCAGGACTCCAAGACAGGGGGGTGGGCTCCAGGGACCTCTTACTGGGCGATTGGCAGCAGCAGCTGGAATGGGGAACCAGGGCAGCTGGCACCTTAGATAGAACTGGGACCTGACCCTTGGATGTTGGCGTCATCTCATCCAGGGAAGAATGGGGGTGGGTTGGGGGTGCTGGGAAGAGAGGCGCGCCTTCTCACCTCAGGAGTGATGGAGCCCAGCTCCCTGCAGGAGCGACCCCAAAGTGCAGTTTTGGCAGGACCGGTCCATGGCTGGGGATTGTCAGATGCGTCTGGCTCTTGTTAGGGACAGGCCGAGGGGGGCAGTCTAAAAATACCCAAGGCAGAGCTGCCACCCAGTGAGAGCACTGGCCTGTGACTGGACAACCACAGAAGCACTCGCTGTCCCAGCTCGTCACTGGGGCTCTTCCAGGCGCCTAAGCCCTGGGCAGAGGCTGGGAGGGGTGAGAGTGCCCTGGACCTCTGTGGGCTAAGATCAGAGTCTTTCAGGGGCATAAGGGCCTTAGTACGGATATGAGAGTTGGACCGTAAAGAAGGCTAAGTGCCAAAGAACTGATGCTTTCAAGCTGTGGTGCTGGAGAACATGCTGGAGAGTCCCTTAGACTGCAAGGACATCAAACCAGTCAATCCTAAAGGAAATCAACCCTGGATATTCATTGGAAGGGCTGAGGCTAAAGTTGAAGCTCCATTACTTTGGCCACCTGATGCAAAGAGCCGATTTATGCTGGGAAAGATTGAAGGCAAAAGGAGAAGGGCCGACAGAGGATGAGATGGTTGGATGGCATTACTGACTCGATGGACATGAGTTTGAGCAAACTCCGGGAGATAGTGAAGGACAGGGAAGCCTGGCGTGCTGCAGTCCATGGGGTCACAGAGAGTCGAACATGACTTGGTGACTGAACAACAACAAAGGGCCTTTAAAAGCCCCAGTGTAACTGCTAGGGATGCTCAGAGAGGTGGAGTGACTCACCTGAGGTCACTCAGCAGGTTGGCAGCAGGACCTGTACTAGAGCTGGGTCTGGGGACTTACTGCCAAGGAACTGGATGACTGGGAGTTGCCAGTGGGTTCCTAGGCCAGGTCCCCTTATGGTCCCCCAGGTCCCAGGGACCCTTATGACATGTGTCATCCATCCAGGATGTTGAGTTTCCACGCTCATGTGCTGATCAGTGAAAGGTGGGCCAAGAGCCATGCTCAGGCAGTGGGTCACTTCCCACTGGCCTTGGGTCACTCCCAGCCACAGCTGCTGGGCTCTGGGAATATCATCCATCCTCGGGCAGGACGTAAGAAGACTTGGGGGCTGCAGAAAAACCGTCTTCCCATCTGAGGACACGGTTTGTTCACATGGTGTCTCCAGGGCTTAACAAGGAGTTGTTGACCTGAATAGTCAAATTCCCAGGACTCTCACCTTTTTGGGAAGCCAGGCTTCAGTTGATCTAGAAAAGGATTGAAGACGAAGAGATTCTCCAACTTCCTGCCCTTCTTGGACAGGTTAGATAACATCAGCTTCTAGAAGCTTCCTAGCACTCCTGGGTCTAGAGCTGAGGGATATAAGCTCTAGATATTTGGATATTTGGTGCCAAAATTGAGCTGAGAAATTTGGATGTGAAACATCTCTCACCCTGCAGGTTGCAGAGAGGGACTGGTTGAGTCTCTCAGTGCAAACTGCTTGTAAGCCTAAGATCACTAAGTTTGTCCATTAGAGAAGTTCCTTTGAAGGTTTCCCTTTCTGATGCTTTTTGATCACAGACTTCTCTGGAAGAGCTTTCTTTCCTTAAAATGAAGTTAGTTAACAGTTTTTGCAATGAATCCATGTAACCCAAAGTCTCATTCATCTTATTCTAATGAATGTTTCCCAAAGCGTGTTATCACTGGTGGTAACCAAGATCATTTTTAAAAGTTCATAGCTGAATGTGAAACAACAACAAAAAAAAGAGTAATCATGTCTTTTTCTCCATTGATATTTGGGGAAAAAAAAAAAAACACAAATAGAACACAAACCCATAGTTTCACTACTGCATAGGGTGAAACACTGAAGTTGATGTTTTAAACTCTAAAGCATTTTTTTGAAATAATGGAAAGGTGTCATTAATAAGCAATGATGATCCTTGGGTTTGGTAAAAATTTTAGTGCAAAAGGGACTGCCTTTGGGGAGATGGCATAAGTGTAAGTGTTGGTCGCTCAGTCCTGTCTGACCCTTTGCGGCCCCATGGGCTATAGCCTGCCAGGCTCCTCCATCCGTGAGATTTTCCAGGCAAGAATATTGGAGTGGGTTGCCATTTCCTTCTCCAAAGATGTTCATCCTTTTGACAGCAATCCTGAAATATCTGTGAGCTCCCCGCCTAAGCTCCTCTTCTGCAAAGAGGCCCCAACGTTCAGTTTCAGACCTGATGTGCCACTCAACTTCCAAACGAGTCTCTGCATCTTTGATGAGGGTCATCATGCCCCCTGATGCCTTGGACGGTTGTTCCGGGGATCGGGAGAGTTGGAATATTGATGTTTGTGGAAGTGACTGAAGGTGTTTATGATTTGCTTGAACCAAAGGAAAGCTGAGGGAGAGCCTGGCTTGCCCACTTTCATCCCAATGGCTGTGATCATGTGACTCTGGGCAGTGAGCTGTGTAGGCAAAGGGGGATTTCCCTCTCTTCAAAGGAGGTTTCTGTCCCATGAAGAAGATGGTGGGTACAAGGATGTACGTGCCAGGAGCGGAGTTATGAGATGGGGTTTCAGGGGAGCCCATGTCATGGTGTGCAAGAGTTTCCTTAAGCCTGTCAGATTGCAGATGGGCTTGGAAGAGTCCCTAGAATTCTCCTGGGCAGTGATGGTTCCGGGTTTGCAGAAAGGAGGGAGAGAAAAGGCAGAGGGTGCGGGCAGAAGTCTTGCTGGAGCAGATGCACGTGTCTCGTTAGCCTGCAGTGCGTGGTGCAGGAGGGGAGGGCAGGGCTGGGGGCTGAGCTGGTTGGTGGAGATGAAGGGGAAGGGGGCTTCCCTCCACATCCCGATGAACCTTGCTGGGGAAGCAAGAGTGATGATGTTCACACTGCAGCACTAGGATGAAAAAAGAAAGAGAAAGGGAAAGAAGCGACTAAATATCCATCAGTCACATTAGGGAGTATCTTACAGAAGTTAGGGCTTCCCTGGTGGCTCAGATGGTTAAGAATCTGCCTCCATTGCAGGAGACCTGAGTTCGCTCCCTGGGTCTGAAAGATCCCCTGGAGGAGGGCATGGCAACTCTCTCCAGTATTCTTGCCTGGAGAATTCGAGGGATAGAGGAGCTTGGCAGGCTACAGTCCATGGGGGTCACAGAGTCGGACAAGACTGAGTGACTAACACTTTACAGAAGTTAAAAAGAGCAAAATTCAGGGTCAAAGCAAAATTCCCTTGGCAGTGCAGTGGTTAAGACTTGCACTCCCAATACAGGATTTTGTCCCTGGTTAGGGAACTAAGATCCCACACGCAGCGTGGCCAAAAACATAAAAATTAAAATTAAAAAAAGACAAGATTCAAGGTGGGGGGTGTGGGTGGGAGGCGTAAAATAGGTGGAGGGGATTAACAGGTACAAACCTCCAGTTATTAAGTAAATAAGCGGCAGGGATATAATGTATTTAACTATTAGACTGATCATGATGGCTATTTCATAATGTGTATAAATGTCAAATCACAGTGTAGCACACCTGAAACTCACATATTGTACATCAATTATATTCTCAATCAAAATCATCTAAAAATTTAGATCTCAGAGGAAAAAACTTGATGTCCATCTCTGTGTACCAATACAGAAAGGTCGATAAGTACCAAAGCAATATATGGGGAAGTATACATACTATACATAAAATATACATAAATATATACATAAAAGCAAACATAAAGGAACAGTGTTCCTATGACCTCATATGTGTTACACGTATGCAAGGAAAGTGACTGGAAGGAGATATCAGAATCAATCAGTGTGGCTGCCCGTGCAGACGGGGAGAGGAAGGAATGGACTGTGGGCCCCCAGTCTTGTTTGTTTCCGAGAAAATATATTCAAGAGTTACATAAGTGTGGTAGTGGTGGTGGCGATGCGGTTGCTAAGTCATGTCTGACTCTTTCTCGACCCCGTGGACCGTAGCCTGCCAGGCTTCTCTGTCCATGGGATTTCCCAGGCAAGAGTCCTGGAGTGGGTTGCCATTTCCTTCTCCAGGGGATCTTCTTGACCCAGGAATCAAACCTGGGTCTCCTGAATTGCAGGTGGATTCTTTCCGGCCTGAGCCACCTAGGAAGCCCTAACGTGTGTATGTGAAGTTCAGGAATAATAAAATAGTCCTCCCTGAATTCGGGAAGCTGTGTGAGCTTCGCAGCTTTGGAGTGGGGAGCTTTAGGAGGCGGGGGGCAATGGTAGACAGCCTAGGTGGGGTCTGTGTGCCAATTCAGTGACAGGGTAACCAGGACCTCTGCCGTGCAGCCTCCAGGGAGCAGGCCCCTTGAAACATCCCTTTGTGGACCTCTCCTGGCCATGACAGTTTTCCATCTGGATGCAGTCAACAGGCAAGTGGTAGTTTGGGGAGGGGGTAATGTGGTCCATTTAGGGTGTGTTAAGAATCCACCTGCAATGCAGGAGAGGAAAGAGACTTGAGTTTGATCCCTGGGTTGGGAAGATCCTCTGGAGGGGAAATGGCAACCCACTCCAGTATTCTTGCCTGGAGAATTCCATGGACAGAGGAGCCTGGTGGGCTACAGTCCATGGGTTCGCAAACAGCGGGACATGACTGAGCATACACAACAGGGCCGTTATGAGATCCCTGGAAAGGTGCCAGGAGACCATTAGGAGTGGGAGTCTGGGGCTTTGACGAGAATTCAGAGACACATAAAGGGTCTGGAACTGTGCTATAGGTTGGTGTTTGAGAATAGGAGAAAATGACTTACACTTTGCCAGTGTTAACAGCAATAATTTGCCATATCATTTATAGGGTACAAAGCAGTTTGGGCCACTTGCTTTACAGCCTCTGTCTCATTTGTAATGAATAACAACCCTCTGGGGTTAGGAGAATCATCATCTCTGCCCTATAGATGAAGAAACAGAGTCTTAAGAATTTTGCGTTAGGATTTGAATCCCAGTCTTGTAGACCCTGGGGGCTTCTCAGGTGGCTCAGAGGTAAAGAATTCTCCTGTCAATGCAGAAGAGGCGGGTTCAGTCTCTGGGTCCAGAAGATCCCCTGGAGAAGGAAATGGTAACCCACTCCAGTATTCTTGCCTGGGAAATCCCATGGACAGAGAAGCCTGGTGGGCTACAATCTATAGGGGTCACGAAGAGTCGGACTTGACTTAACAACTAAACTCCAACAAACTCTCGGGCTCTGCAGACACTATTCCATTGGATGGTTGGTTGGATCCCATCACATCCCTCTTTTTAACTGACATCTGAGTCCTCTTGAAAAAACCCTGGTCCTTTGGGCCAAGAAGGTGTCTCTGCTGCCAATGTGTTGATGGATGTCTTAGAGGCCTGTGTTCTTCCTGTCAAGTCAGCTTTCTCAGTCCCGAGGTTCCTGGACCACATGAGGGTCCTCTGCCTTTAACAGCCTGGTCACAGAGAACAGAACTCACCTCCACCCCTGCCCTGGGCAAAGGCATCTTGATTCCTGTGTTTCAGATGTGTGTGTGGAATGGAGAAGGAATCCTCTTTCTAAGCGGTGATCACTTCCATTACTTCCGACGGTCTTCGTTTGAGGGCCCAGATCTTTTGAGCTCCCTGGGCTTTCTCCAGCACTCTCTCGCACAGAGCTAAGTGTGCAGTGCGTGCTGAGTTGTATCTGATGCTCTGCGAGCCCTTGAACTGTAGCCCGCCAGCGTCCTCTGTCCGTGGGATCCTCCAGTCAAGAGTACTGGAGTAGGTTGCCATTTCCTCCCCTAGGGGATCTTCCCCACTCAGGGATCGAACCCACGTCTCTTGTGTCTCCTGCACTGGCGGGCGGGTTCTTTACCGCTGAGCCCACCTGGGAGGGGTGCAGTAGATGCTCAGTAAGTCTCTGCTCTGCGAATAGCCGAGGGAGGGCGTCCCCCCAGGAGTCCCGGGTTTTCCTGCTCTTCAGCCCACCCCCAGGAAGAGTGGCAGAAGGGAGGCCCCCTGCCTTGGATGAGAAGCGGGCAGGAGGCTGCAGGGGTGGAGACGGGCGGCGTGGAGAAGGGCTGAGGGCAGCTGCGCCCCTCCCCACCCGCCGCAGTTGGTTCAGGCCCAAGTGGCACAGTCAGCATCCCCATGTCAGCATGACATGGGGTCACATTCTTCTAGGCCAGAGCCCGAAAGAGGCTTAATCATCGGCCCTCCCAGAGTGCGGTCTGCACGCCCACAGGCATTTGGAGATGACTTCTGTAGCATACAGGCAATGTTACAAACTGTAATACGCTCTTTTATTTTTTCATGTATTACTAAAATGTCAGTCACTTGGCAAGTGATGTTGACTTTCCGTTTACAGTATAATACACATTGAAGGGGCTTCCCTGGTGGCTCAGTGGTAAAGAATCTGCCTGCCGATGCAGGAGATGTGAGAGACTTGGGTTTGATCCCTGGGTCAGGACAATCCTCTGGAAGAGGAAATGGCAACCCGCTCCAGTATCTTGCCTGGAAAATTCCCTGGACAGAAGAGCCTGGTGGGCTACAGTCTATGGGGTCGCAAAGAGTCAGACACGACTAAGCACGTATCACTATCACAAAATAGTGAGTATAATTCTCTGTACTACTGTTTTCATTTCCCTGGGGTATTTACCCAGGAGTGGAATCGCTGGGTCCTATGAGTGCCGAAAAATTGATGCTTTTGAACTGTGGTGTTGGAGAAGACTCTTGAGAGTCCCTTGAACTGCAAGGAGATCCAACCGGTCCATCCTAGAGGAGATGAGTCCTGGGTGTTAATTGGAAGAACTGATGCTAAAGCTGAAACTCCAGTACTTTGGCTACCTCATGCGAAGAGTTGACTCATTGGAAAAGACCCTGATGTTGGGAGGGGTTGGGAGCAGGAGGAGAAGGGGATGACAGAGGATGAGATGGCTGGATGGCATCACCGACTCGATGGACATGAGTTTGAGTGGACTCTGGGAGTTGGTGTTGGACAGGGAAGCCCGGCATGCTGCGATTCATGGAGTTGTAGAGTCGGACACGACTGAGCGACTGAACTGAACTGAACTGATGCTAACTATGTGGTGAAGTGGTAAAGAATCCACCTGCTAATGCAGGAGATTCAAAATCAAAAGACGGAGGTTCGATCCCCTGGGAGATCCACAGGAGGAGGTAATGACAACCCACTCCAGTATCCTTGCCTGGAGAATCCTGTGGACAGAGGAGCCTGGCGGGCTGCAGTCTGTGGGGTCATAAAGACTTGGACGTGACTGAGCACATACACACATATGGTAACTCTGTGTTTAATTGTTTGAGGACCAGCTAGACTTCCCCACCGTGGCTGCAGCATTTTACACTCCCAACAGCACTGGATGAAGTTTCTCTGCTTTCCCGAGTTTTAATTCCGTTCCCAGCCCTGTCCTAGTTTCTGGCTCCTAAGAAGCTTCCACTGGTGGGATTCCTATAGGTCTAGAGCAGGTTGCAGGGGTCAGGCTCCCGGGTTTAAGCAAGGGTCCACCCAAGGTTCTGGGCTGGGCTGGGCCCAGCTGAGTAGGCGGGGGGATGGCAGGGAGGAATGAAGGGCACATGGGGGCCACCTGCGAGAACTGGGCACCGTGGAAGGCAGAGCCCTCCATAGGGCTGTTTTCTGCAGGACCCTGGTGCTGCGGGTACCACATCGTACACGATGTGTGTGTTGGTCTCTCAGTGGTATCTGACTCTTTGTGACCCCATGGACTGTAGCCTGCCAGCCTCCTTTATCTGGCAGGAATTCTCCAGGCTTGAATACTGGAGTGTGTTGCCCTTCCCTTCTCCAGGGGATTTTCCCAATCCGGGGATGGAACCCGAGTCTCCTGCATTACAGACAGATTCTTCACCATCTGAGCTACCAGGGAAGTCACTCGGTGACAAGGTGGGTCTCTTTTCAGTTGTCGTTCGCTTCTTCTGATTCCATCAGGGGGAAGATGCCTCTCTGGCTGTAATTTTCCTTCTTCTTCTTTTTTTTTTTAAAGCTATATTTCTTTTTATTAGGCATAATATCACAGGCAGTATGCACTCTTTGTGTCTGGCTTCTTTGACTCAGCGTAAGGTTTTGTGAATCATCCATGATGCGTATGTAGCAGGTGTTCCTTTTGTTCCTTTTTCATTGCTGAGTAGCGTTCCATTTTATGGCCATGTCACACTCTGGCTTTGTGTGTGTGTGTGTGTGGTCATGACATGCTTGCAGGGTCTAGTTCCCTGACCAGGGACTGAACCTGGGTCTGCTGCAGTGAAAGTATGGATTCCATCAGGGGGAAGATGCTTCTTCAATTCTAGTTTTCTTTCTTTAACCAGACAGAGCAGATCTCCACACAGCCCTTTGGAGGACAACAACATTGAACCAGAACTTGTGAACCATGGCTTTTTAAGTGGGGGTGACTGTTAATTTTCACAATCAATCGATGTGGCAGGTCATGCTGATTTTCCATTCCCAGGGAGCCAGAAGATTTCTTCTTGAAATACATGTATTTCTCTTAGAGAGTGGATTTATTTAATGACAAACACGAAGTAAAATCTGACAGTGGTTCTCAGGAAGGAGGTAAGCCGATGACTGAAGTTTGGAGAAACCTTCTTCTAATGTTTAGGACTCAGTTCTCAGGTGCTGTGTCAGGAAGTGGTGAGGTCCCCAGTCCTGGGGCTCATACAAATGGAGACTGGCTGCTATAAAAATAATCCAGGCAGAGGCTGGGGCGGGGGTGATTCTGTGTGATCACACAACACCCTTTAGCTGAGACTGCATGAGTCTGCGATTCTCATTGTGTGGGGTCCACTTCCCAATCCCATGGCTGGATGGTGTCATAGCCACAGATGCTCATCATCAGAGGTGGCCCAGCTGGATGGGCAAGAGGTCTTGGGGGCTGCCTTTCTTTCCTGCCAGGCAATCTCACAGCTCCCCCCCACCCACCCTGGGGCATGCTGGTGGGGATATGTTACAGGGTGATTCCAAGTTCATGGGGCTCACTCCCCAGCTGGCTCAGCATCTGTCCTGGTCTTGGATGTTTAACAGAGGGCATCCCTTCCTTTTGTTCCTTTTTCGTTGCTGAGTGGTATTCCATTTAATGGCTGTGTCACACCCTGGTTTTGTGTGTGTGTGGCCACCACATGGCTTGTGGGATCTAGTTCCCTGACCAGGTGCCCCCAAACCCCTAATTAAAGGACATGACCTGCCAGCTCTCAGGTTAGTGAGTCTGTGTGGGCTGCATAGGTATCCCAAAGGAGAGCTGCTGTCTCAGTCAGGGTTCTCCAAGAAACAGAGCCAAGAGAATGTGTATACATTTGTGTGGCAGAGGATGTGATGGTTAGATAGCATCACTGACTTAGTGGACATGAATTTGAGCAAACTTCAGGAGACAGTGAAAGGCAGGGAAGCCTGGTGTACATGGGGTTGCAAAGAGCTGGACATGACTTAGTGACTGAACAACAACTGTATTTGTGTGTGTATACACCTCTCTCCATATATATATTATATTAATTATATATACACTTGTTGGGTGCCAGATGCTGTTCTAAGCACTTTCACTCTATTATCTGCCTGTGGTCCTAGGAGGTGAGCGTATCATGGTCATGCCCATTGTACAGATGAGAAAACTGAGGCACTGGGTTGTTAGGCTGCTAGACTTCAGTCCAGTCTGGTTCTGTCTGTGCTCTTCTGTGTTTTGCATGTATTACTTCCTGCTCATCTTCTCTCCTTTGTCCCCTTCGTGTGTTAACTTACCTGGAGGTGGAGGCCTGGCTTCCTGGTCCTGGGGCTCCCTGGGTCTGGCCAAGTTGTAGACATTGATTCCCAGTCCCTAACTTGCTGGCAGAATTCACCTAGTTTTAAATGACAGTTTAGGAAAGACGAAAAAGCTGTTAAAGTGAGCAGCACTGATCTCCTGGGGGTTCCTTGGAAGTCACTAACACAAGATGCTCTGTGAAGGGAAGAACATCCTTAACCTGAGGACTGTGAGGATGACAAGCACCCCGAGTCTGACACCTGCCTCACCTCAGCCACTTAATCCAAATGACATATTGTGAGCCTGCAGGCCCCAGCCCGCTCTGGGCTGGGGTGAGGGTGTGTTGGGTGGCATAATTATAGGGAGCTCCTTGGATGACAGCAGCCAGCAGGGAGCCCTTTAATTGATGGGGTCAGACAGCAGTCATTGGCAGAATGGTGGTTATTAGCTCTTCTGCCAAAGCTGTGCAAATTAGCAGACACTCACCAAGTGTTTGCTGAGCAACCCTGGGCACTGGGGATAAGTAAGGCGTGGTTTCTGTCTTTGAGGAGCCCTGAATCTAAGAACATAGTGTTTCTCTTGTATCAGTTAGCTTTTGCTGTGTAACAAACCATCCTGAAATGCTCAGGCACATCCCAATTCATTGCCCTTCACTTGATTGCACTTTGCAGATTCTGTGTTTTGTTTTTTTGTTTTCTTTTCTTTTTTTTTTTTTTTTAAGCAAATTAAAGGCTTGTGGCCACCCCACACTGAGCAAATTGTCAACACCATTTTCCCAGCAGGGTTTGCACACTTTGTGTGCGTCACATTTTGATAATTCTCTCACTATTTCAAACTTTTTCATTGTTACTATATTTGTTATGTGATCTGTGATCTTTGATGTTAGGACCACGATTTGCTAAAGTCTCAGATGATGGGGGCTTCCCTGGTGGTTCAGGCAGTAGAGCATCTGTCTACAATGCAGGAGACCAGGGTTCGATCCCTGGGTCTGGAAGATCCCCTGGAGAAGGAAATGGCAACCCACTCTAGTACTCTTGCCTGGAAAATCCCATGGGTGGAAGAGCCTGGTGGCCTACAGTCCATGGGATTGCAAGGAGTCACACACGACTGAGCAACTTCACTTCAGATGATGGTCAGCAATTTTTATAGTAGAGTATTTTAAAAATTAAGGCATCTACATTGTTTTTCTTTTAGGCATAATGCTATTGCACACTTAATAAACTACAGTGTAGTGTATACATAGCTTTTTAAAAAACTTTCTTTTTTAATATTTATTTATTTTGACTGTGCTGGGTCTTTGTGGTTGCCCATAGGCCTTCACAGGCTGTCTTTAGCTGTGGCAAGCAGGGACTACTCTCAAGTTGCAGTGTGTGGGCTTCTCATCGCAATGACTTCTCTTATTGCGGAACACGGGCTCCTGAGTACACGCTCAGTAGTCGTGGAGTACGGGCTTAGTTGCCCTGCAGCATGTGGGATGTTGGTTCATTGACCAGGGATCAAACCTCTGTCCCCTGCCTTGGCAGGCGGATTCTTAACCAGTGGACCACCAGGGAAGTCCCATATAACTTTTATATGCACTGGGAAACAAAAAAAATCACGTGACTCACTTTATTGTGATACTTGCTTTTTTGAGGTGGTCTGGAACTGAGTCTGTAATATCTCAGAGGCCACAATGTCTTAAAAGAGAAAACATTTATTTAGTTCATGATTCTGCAGGTGGGCAGTATGGGCTAGGTTCTGCTGGGCTCTCTCACATCTCTGTGGCCAGCTGGGAGACAGCTAGGAGCTGGCTGATCTTGGGTGCCCCTTGCTGGAGAAAAGCTCGTCTCTGCTCCATGCAGTCTCCTACCATCCATCAGGCCAGGCTGGGCTCGCTCCCGTGGTAGCCAAGACAGGCAGTACATGAGGCCTTTTCAGTCCTGGGCGCAGAACTGGCCCCTTAGCTGCTTTCTGTTGATAAAAGAAATCACCCAGGTTCAATGGGTGGGGAAATAGATTCCACTTCTTAATAAGAGGATTCGATTTGCTAATAACATTTTGTTAAAACCTTTTGCACGTATGAACATGAGAAATCTTGGTCTGTATTTCTCCTGTTGTGGAATGTGTTGCCTGGTTTGAGGATCAGGGTGATCTCTGCAGGCCTCGTAGGATGAATTGGGAGCCATTCCCTCCTCTTAGATTTTTTGGGAATGTGTGTGTAGAGTTGGTATTAATGTTGCTGACACTTAGTCGCTCAGTCGTGTCTGACTCTTTGCAGTCCCATGGACTATAGCCCGCCAGGCTCCTCTGTCCATGGGATTTCTCAGGCAAGAATACTGAAGTGGGTTGCCATTTCCTTCTTCAAGAGATCTTCCCGACCCAGGGATCAAACCCACGTCTCCTGCATTGGCAGGCAGATTCTTTACCACTGAGTAAGTCCAGAGTTGGTATTATTCCTCCTTAAATGTTTGACAGAATTCACCAGTGAAGCCATCTGGGCCTGGAGTTTTCTCTTTGGGAAGGGACTCCAGAGCCTTGATAAATACTTCTTTCTTCTTGTGTGGCCAAACGGGAAGGAAAAGTCTGGCTCAACTTCTTTATTTACTTATTTTTCAATATGCTTATTTCTGTTGAAATGTAGTTGATTTGCAATGTCTGTTAACATGTTTTGACTTCTTAGCACAGCCCCTTGAAATCTGGCTCCTCCTTTCGCCCCTCCCTTCTTTCCTTCCTTCTTCCTTCCTTCCTTCAGCACATTTATTGAGCACCATCTATAACCGAGGCACTGTTCTAAGCGCTGAGAACGCTGACCTGGAGAAACTGCTGGGTCCCTGACACTGGCGGGGAGGTAGTTAACCCCCAGATGACAACTACAAGTAATGTTGGGCTGGGAAGGTGCCAAGAGGAGGAAAATAAAGCAGGGCTCTAGTTCACTTCACTGAAATGGTTACAAGTTTGCCAAGGAGCTGACTTTCCACCCTGATGCCTTTTTCCTGCCCTCCTGGCTTCAGGGCCCCACCCTCTGCTCCCGTTTCCCCGTCCCCTCCCCTCCCCCTGCCCATCCTCCCTGGTGCTATTTCAGTTACTAGCGGCTGTGCCTCCCATTCAGCCCACAGCGCGGGGATTTCTTTTCCCAGCTCCTATTTTCCTCTGGGTGATGGTGCTACCCATATTTCCAACTGTCCCAGGAGCATCTCCACTGCTGGTAACTGGACATTTCTAACACCGATGACCTGTTCCCCTCATCCTTCAAATTGCTCCGAGCCAAGGACGTTAGCAGAGCCAGCATCTACTCTGAGCCCCCAGAATCCTTTGGCTGACCCACCACCCATCACGTCTTTATCTTTATCTGGACCCTCTCCTTTTCCTTTTTAATTTTACAAATTAATTTTTTAAAAAGTTTAATTTTGTATTGGGGTACAGTGTTATGATAGATTTAGGTGAACAGCGAAGGAACTCAACCATACATATACATGAATCCATTCTCCCCCAAACTCCCCTCCCATTCAGGCGGCCACGTAACACTGAGCAGAATTCCCTGCAGGACTTCCCTGCTGGCTCAGACAGTAAAGAGTCTGCCTGCAATGCAGGAGGCCCGAGTTCAATCCCTGGGCCGGGAAGATCTCCTGGAGAAGGAAATAGCAAGCCACTCCAGTATTTTTGCCTGGGAAATCCCGCAGATGGAAGAGCCTGGTTGGGTTACAAGTCGGTGGGGTCGCAAAGAGTCAGACACGACTTAGAGATTAAACAACAACATAGAGTAGGTCCTTGTTGGTAATCCATTTTATTATTATTATTATTATTATTTTTTTGTAATCCATTTTAAATACAGCAGTGTGTACAAGGACCCTGTCCTTTTCTCACCGGGGCTTCTCCCGCAGCTTCCCCCAATTCTCCTCCTCCTCACCCGTCCTTCTGTTCATGAAATGTTTTTCTTCTAGAGACAGGTTTTATTCCTTTCCTACTTCAAAGCCCGCCCCATCTCCACACTGCCTCCAGGGTAACACTCAAACTTCCAAGCCCCATCGAGCTTCTCTCCCGGCGTGGAGTTCTGGCTCAGCCCCGGGGCCCTGCCCAGCTCTTCTCAGGCTCACTCTGGTGATACTTCTGTGCCTCAGAGCATCCTGTTCCCTCTGCCTGCAACACCCTGTCCCCACGGCTCTGCCTGGCAAGCCGCCCGGCCTCTGAGACCCAGCCCAGATGTCACTTCTTCCGTGAAGCCTCAGAGGCTGCCCCCACCCTAACATGGGGCTAGTCACCCCTTCCTCTGCGTTCTCATAGCACGCATGTCATCACATCGTGCTTATTTATTTATACATCCTGTTCTTTATTTACTGGGCAGCTCCCAGGAGCTGTGGAGCCTGCCTTTCTCACCTCTGTGTCACCAGGACCTAGGAATTGGTGGACACTCTGTGAATAATGGTTGCCTGATTAATTGCTCCTTTTAAAAACAATAGAGCACTTATGGCTGATTCATATTGATATATAACAGAAACCAACACAATATTGTAAAGCAATTATCCCTCAAATAAAAATAAATAAATTCTAAAAAACAGTGGGGGAATTCTCTGGCAGTCCAGGGGTTAGGACTCCATGCTTCACTGCTGGGGACCTGGGGTTCAATCCCCGATCGTAAAAAAAGACAAGGCCCCCAAAAACTGGGTGACAGGCTAGTGATCTGAAGGCTGGGGTTTGAGCCCTGACTCTGCCACCTGCTAACTGGATGATGGGGACGAAGCCCTCAACTTGACTTCTCGTCTGCAACGTGGATCCTAGTCCTTGCCCATCCTTATGACGAGGCTGTCACTTCAGTGACAGATATTTATCCCGTGTGCAGTGAAGGGAAATGCTTTCAGCCTGGAGGACTCATGAGTGACTTTGTGCTCTGTTTCCCATGTCCCCAGTATATGTCACAAAGCGTGTACCAGAGTGAGGGCAGATAATGATGACCAGCCTCCAAAGCCACATGTGGACCTAGGACTTCGGACCGATCTCTTGATCAGGCCGGAGGATACCTGGATCCCCAAAGGGAAGAGAAATTCAGATTTAGGATAGGCAAGACTTAGAGTTTCTCTGTTGCCAGGTTGTCTGTCTTCAGATCCCAGCTCCAGCCTCTGCTTTTTTTTTTGTAATCTTCTAGAAGGTGCTTAACCCCTCTGAGCTTTATTTTCTTTACCTAACTATAGCACCTATATCATAGATGTTTTTGTGAAGAATGCCTCAGTTAATACACAGAATGAGCTTAGAACAGTGCCTGTCACATTCCAGGCAATAAATATCGGCTATCGTTATTGCCAATGCCGTGGTTATCATTGTTCCAGTGGATTGAAAGGCTCAGGCCTGCACAGACTGAACCATCCTCAGTGGCTTCTGCCCTGGAGCCACGCCAAATCCCAGTGTCCTCGGCCTGTTGCCATATTTGGACAGAGCCAAGCTTGCCTTTGTGCCCAGAAACCCCGAGCACAGTGAGCACAGAGCGGGGCCGCCCGGGACCAAAGGGCTTCCGCCATCCCAGGTCATCTCGGACGCCTGGCGATCCCAGGCCGGCCGGTGTCCAGATACGAGGGCAGGAGGCCGAGCTGACCTCTGCCTTCCTGAAAACAGGCCAAAGCCACCGTCCCTTCTGAGTGCCAGGGCAGCTGGGGTGGGGGTGCTGGGTTCCAGCCCGTCTGGGGGGGAGCCGCCAGCTTCAGAGTGGGCGCAGGGCTGGCCACGTGGCCTTCCCCGACCTGCTGGGCGGGAGCTGTGGGCGGAGTCCTGCTGGGCTGGGGGACCTCAGACACCAAACTTCACCGGTCTGTTTTGCAAAGTTCTGGAACTCAGGACTGTCGTTTTGTTTACAATTCTGGGAAGAGGCTGCAGCTCCGCTGAGAATGGGCTGAGGCATAAATGGTAAGAAGAACCTCTGAGGGCGGGGTTGGAATCAGGTGGACACGCGTTCTCGCCCTGCGGGAAGCCGCCACCCTCTGGCTCTCCTGCAGGTCATGACGGAGGTCAAGGCAGCTTCCTGTAGCCGCAGCAGCCAAGGCCGTGCTCCTTGCGGTGGGGGCTTGTGTTTTTGTGAAGGAGAAGGGGAGGGGACACTCACATCGCCCTGGGGAAGCTCCCTTGGCCTCTCTTCACCTCGAAGACCCTGCTGGTGATGCCACCCATCAGCGACAAATAAGATGGTGCTTCTGCAGGGAGTCGGGGGCCAGGGAGTCAGCAGCAGGACTTCTTCACACCCAGGGCTGGACGTGCAGCACACACACAGAGACGCAGACACAGAGACACACAGGGGTGCACAAACACACACGCAGACACACATACAGAGAGACATACAGACACACACAGACATGAATACACAGACACGTACAGACACACACAGACACATATACAGAAACACACACACAGAGACACACACACAGACACACACAGACACAGATACAGACACACACACACACGCAGACAGAAGACACACACACAGACCTGAACGCGTTTCACGCAAAGCCGGGTCCAGGGTGCAGCAGGAGGGCCCCTCTGCTCAGGAAGCATTGAGGAGATGCCAGTTCCTGGTGTATCCCGGTTGTTACCTGAGGTCTGCAGGGACGTTTCTGGGAGTACCATCCCTTATCCCACACCATCAGCCTGCCTTCTTTGTAAACCACCAGCCCCTAGAACGTGAAACTCTCTGACCCGCGCACACTCCGTGCTGATGCAGAGCCCCCGGGGCCCCACCTCCACCTCCCGGTGCCTCTCCCCTCCGCCCCCCTCCTTCCAGGACTGATGCCCAGAGGACGCTTGCTCCTGCTCAAAGAAATGCATTTGCTGCTCCTTCTATTCCAGCTACTGATTCTTTTTCCTTAAAAAAATCTGACGTTCTAGTATCTTGTCTTCTCTATTATTTCATGTGATTATTTTTATGGCTATTTTGTAGAATGCGGAGTAGTTAGGCCTTCAGTCTGAACTTACGTCACCATGATTCCTACAAGGCGCCTAAATCAAGGTGGGGGATCCAGGTGAGACATCCCACCTGAGTTTTTGGGTGGAAAGGCGGCACATTGTGATAAATTTAGAAAACAGAATGGACCCCATTCTCTTGTGTCTGAATAAATTCCCTTCAAGGAAAAACTCCTATCTAAAGTCCAAACCAATCTCAGAGTAGATCAATAAAGACAACACACGCTTCAGCTGGGCTGAAGAAGTAATAGGATTAAAAGTGCAAGAAACTCTATTTTTAGTGCAAATGACAACTAAAGCATGGTTTTTAATCAAGCCCTCTCTTGATTAGCAAAGTCACATCTCAACTTTAGCTAATGGACAGGGCAGAGAGACCCTGCCTTCCAAAATCCCTCCTGCCTCGTACAGAGGTTGCGGGAAATCCAGCCGAGGGGAAGGATACAAAGATGACCTGGAGGACTTCCCTGGTGCCAGTGGTTAAGAATCTGCTGTCCAACGCCGGGGATGTGGGTTCAACTCTTGGCCAGGAACTAAGGCCCCACGTGCCATGGGGCAACTAAGCCTGTGCGCTGCAAGTACTCAGCCCTCACGCCACAGCCAGAGAGAAGCCCATGCACCACAACAAAGACCCAACCCAGCCAAATAAATTAATGTTTTAAAACAGATGACTTGTGCTGCCTGTGCCCCGTGCCTTATTTTCCTGAAGCCCTAAGCATGGGAGGCAGCAAAGTGGGTAGCAGGGAAAATGTCCTGGATTCGGAGTTGGAAAAAGAGGGGTTAGAGTCTGTGAACTTTGGCGAATCATGTGATGCCTTTGTGAGCCTCAGTCTTTCATCTGTAAAATGGGGATAATGACACCTTGCTCTGCCAGCTTCAGAGGGTTGACCCAGAGATCCAACGCAAGATACACATTGTAAACTGCGACTTGACCTTTAATCATGAGGAGTCTCATTTTGTGTGGGATGCCCCTCTGGGCACCACCCCCTCCCCAGCGGGCTTTATCTCCTACACACCTTGACGCTGGCATCCTGTGCCCTGGACACAGGAGAAGATTTGCTGGTCTCTGTCCTGTGACAGTGGAAGCTGCTGAGGCTGCATCTGGCAGAGAGCAGAGGACAGAGTTGGGAGAGAGGGACTGCCGGAGATAGGATCCTACAAAGGAGGAGTCGAATCACAGGCCCATAACTGAAACCCTGCATTACTTTGCATCTGGGGTTCTGCAGTAGAAGTCTTGGAGTGATGAGAAGTTTAGAAAGAACTGAAGAAATGGGGGACATAGATGAAGCCACAGAGAAAGCAGGGAAAAGACAATTAGTAATGCTCGGGAAAAGAGTTTTTAAGAAAAAGGTGCATGGTACACTAGTTGGCTCTGCAGTGTATGACATTTACATGGTCATAGCATAAATGAGAATTACTGATGTATGAAAAGACTGGCTTCCCAAGTGGTGCTAGTGGTAAAGAACCCACCTGCCAATGCAGGAGACATAAGAAACGCAGGTTTGATCCCTGGGTCGGGAGGGCATGGCAACCCACTCCAGTATGCTTGCCTGGAAAATCCCTATGGACAGAAAAGCCTGGAGGACTACAGTCCATGGGGTAGCAAAGAGTTGGACACAATTAAGCGACTTAGCCCGCTCGCACAAGACTGTATCAGGATGGTGAAATAGGAAGGTGGAGGGTGATGATGATGATAAAACTCAGGAAGTCTGTAATGTTTGTAATAGATGAATCAGGAAAGAGAAGTGTATGAATATTGTTTGGACATATGGAACTACTGGGAAAAAAACCAGCTGAAAAGGTTGGAAGTGATTGCTTCCGGGGATCAGGACTGGGGTAGGGGCAGAGACTGTGGTTTTCATTATATGCCTTTGGTTCTGTTATCTTTTTTCCTCCCTCTTAATTATCACATATGTGATATTTTAAAAAGAGAAGTTCAACAAATCGTGGGACTTTGATTTCTAGACAGGAACTTGAGAAACTCAACTAGTACAATCTCCCAACTGTACGTTTACCTTTACATTCAGATAGGCTCAGAGAGTAAAGCGTCTGCCTGCAATGTGGGAGACCCAGGTTCGATCCCCGGGTCGGGAAGATCCATGGGTTGGAAGGATCCCCTGGAGAAGGAAATGGCAACCCACTCCGGTGCTCTTGCCTGGAAAATCTCATGGATGGAGAAGCCTGGTAGGCTACAGTCCATGGGGTTGCCAAGAGTCAGACACGACTGAGCAACTTCACTTTCACTTTCAGACAGGTACACGCCCTGACCCAGGTAGCCTCTCAGACTGTCCTGCTCAATGCCTGAAGAAATCCAAAAGGAGAAACATCTTTCGGACCACTTGGTGAAATTTGTGCTTGGAAACAGCAGAGACTTTGGGGAAATAGTTGTTGACCATTGAGAGACTGCTGGGCGCCTTCTGAGGGGTCTCCCACTGAGGTCAGAAGGGCAGTTGTGGTCGGGGCCAGGACACTCCGTGGTTCTGCTCCTGCCTCTGCCTTGCCGTGGGACCTCAGCGTGTTACAGCCCTTTCTGGCCTCAGTTCCTGCCTTTGGACCCAGGGCTTTGGGTTTTCCCGGGGCTATTAAATAGTTCTACCACTTCTAGAAATGACAGCGGATAGCTTTCTGTGTGCCGAGCACAGCAGGGAACAGAGGGGCAATGGATAACACTCGAGTGAACAAATAAGATACTTTAGGACAGTGAAGATCCTCCAAAGAAAATTGTATAAATCTTAATTATGTCGAATTGGTTCTTAATGCTTTTCAGGTCCACGATATTCTTTGACTTCTCTGTACATTCATTCAATTAATTTCTGAGAATTCAATATTGAAATTCCAACTAAAAATCTGAATGTATCTACTTAGAACAAACAAATATATAGTGGAACTATATGTAACTTTGTTCTGTATTTTCCAGGTCTCCTGTAAATGTGTTATCATATTTTCATAATTTAAAAAATAAAAAAAGGAAAGAAAATAAGCCAGGGGGATGGGATGGATACCCAGGGGATAGATACTGGAGGGGCGTGGCTACTGGGTGATCAGGATCCAGGATCCTGGGGAGAGGATGCTTAGCTTGAGACCTGGACATTGCGAGAGAGAGCCAGCTGAGGGTGGAGGGGACACGGTGCTCCTGGGAGCCCTGCTCCAAGGAACTGAGACCAGGCCCGGCTGGCAGAGCGCTGAAGCCCATGGGGACAAGGGGAGGCATAAGGGATCAGCATTCAATATGATGTTTTTGGAAAGGAAAATAAATTCCTGTGAATGGCAAAGATAAATTTGGTGACACCCTAGGTTTGGTGGGCCAGCCTTCATCCAACATCTAGCCCGTGGAGCTGTCTGTTCTTCAGTATCTCTAGAGAGGGCCCATGAGACACAGGGCAGGAATGAAACATGGGAGGGGGAGACCACCGCTGGGGAGAGCCGTGGATATGGCAGAGGCTGGTCTGTATAGGCCAGAATTATACTTCCAGGGGAATTGAGGGATGCTATTAAAACAAAACACATGATGTCAAGGTTTGTCCACCCACACGGTCCTCACAGAACAGTTGGTCCTGTACTTTACACTCCTTGAAGACCCTCTGAAGATCAAGGCTGGCACAGTGTGCAGTACTGCTTACAATAAATTAAATTTGAATTGAGTTGAAAATTAAAAGTAAAATAAATGTACTTTCCTTTGACTTAACACCCCTACTTCTAAGAATCTGGCCCTCAGAAACATTAACGCAAGCATGCCAAGAAATAATTAAAGGATAGTCATGGCAGTGTAGTCTGGAGTAGCAAAAAGTCTGGAAATGCCCTAAATAGCCATCATTGGGGAACTAGTGGAGTAGATGTTGGCATTGCCGCCCAACAGAACCCCAGGCAACCATTGCAAGAATGGGGTGGACTCATATGCGGGGGAAAAAATGATCTCTAGGGATATTATCAAGTGAGGAAAAACTAGGTTGGAGGATGGGTTCTCAGTTCCACAACCCTGCCCCCCACCCTGAGCCCTGGACCCCCAAGCCAAGGGAAACTGGGGCTCTGGGGGACAGACATACCCACTCATTATTTAGGGAGGAGGTGTGGGGAAGGACAAAGAAAAAACCTTGTGAGGGAGCCTGTCAGTAGCTGAGCTCCACCAATCCAGAAAGTGGACACTGATGCACCCTCCAATCAGAATCAAAGGAGTGAGTGGGGGCGGGACCTGAGGCCAAGAGTGTTGCCCTGCTGCAGCTCCCTCCCCATTGGAAACCAGTGGAGTGGGGAATAAGTGTTCCCACCTAACACATATTTCTGGAAGATACACAGGAAACTGGGATAGTGTGTCCCTAAAGGAAAGGAATTTGAAGACTGAGTCAGGGCTAGTGGTGCAGGGGGACTTATTTTGGTATAGAGATGCAAGAGCAGAGGATCGTTTTTTAGTCCCTCTTCAAGGTTCATGGGTTTTCTCTAGGTATGAATAATTGCCTCCAAAGGGTCTGGTGAGGTTACCAAGCCATGCCTTAGGTCTGAAAGTTTTGTCATTGATTTACCCCGTTTTGTTTTTCACTGGGGATCTGGATTCCAGACACCATCACGGGGGAGAACTAAGTAAGTGACATTTACTTCTATTCTCCCTAATTTTCCTGGACTCTTAACAGTTCAAGCCAATCAGTAGCCACCTTTGTATGCCCCTAGACTTTTCTCTTACACTGGTCTGAAGCCTTACTTAACCTCTCATAAAAACTTGCTCTTCTCTGTACGAGCTTATTTCTAATGTCTGTGATTACAACTGAAATCACTCCCAGGTGTTAAAGCAGTGCTTCTCAGACACTAGGCATTTGAGAACCATCTCCAGGATTTTTGCTAACCTTGAAGACCGCCTGCCTTTTTATTTAAATAATATTTTCCTTTAAAAATTTTTTATTAATTTTGTGTTAGGATGTAGCTGATTGACAATGCTGTGATAGTTTTAGGTGAACAGCAAAGAGACTCAGCCATAGATATACATGTATCCATTCTCCCCCGTAATTTTTGTTAAATGATTCACTAAAACGTCAATAAAGTTGTTTTAAAAGGTGACTTTCTATCACAACTATAAATGCTGTTACTTCTTATAAAGAAAGAACGTTAAAAATAAGCATAATAAAATCTAAAAACATTGTTAAATGCTAGTTGTGCACTATGGCCAGTCCAAAGGTCTGCTTTTTCTTTGTGTTTAAAGGAAAATTGCTAAGTGTTAGAGATAGGCTCCCCTCTGGTAGCTTAGTTGGTGAAGAATCTGCCTGCAGTGCAGGAGACCCAGGTTTGATCCCTGGGTTGGGAAGATTCCCTGAGAAGGAAATGGCAAACCACTCCAGCATTCTTGCCTGGAGAATTCCATGGACAGAGGAGCCTGGTGGGCTGCGGTCCACGGGATTACAAGAGTAATCCCACTCTTGACTGAACCACTACCACAGGGACAGGCCAGCACCGCCTTTTTCCCTGATGGACTCGGCAGGATTAGAATGGGGACTTCCTTACTGTGTGGTCCACTGTTATGTAATGCCATGTCAGTGCACCATCCAAAGTCATGCCCTGTAACATTTGAATTCCACCCTTTAGGAAAGAGGTAAAGTCTTTCTTTCCTGTTCCAGAAAGGTTTAGTTGCGTGTCTTTATGTATTTATGCCATCTGAACTGAACAACATGTAAAGCTATTATCACCCTGGAATTACTGGCACTGCTTGTGATGCTGACATTTTGGCCTTCCAGCTGATACTGAAGGAACGTGGCATTCAGTGTGGTAAGGCCCCGTTTTTTGTGAGGGCCAGAAATGCATCTATTTGAAGGCAGCATAGGATGGCAGCTAAGAATGACGAAGGCCTGAACAAAGGGGAATTTGTCCTTTTTGAAAGAATTGGAAGAATCTGTGAGCTGGTTCACTGGGTTCTTCCAAGTGATGATGCATACACAGAATGGCGGCTGGAAACTCGGCTCCTGGGTCATTGCTCATGAGTCCTGGGTCTCAGAGAGCGGCGCCTGTGTGAGCTCACGAGCCTTTGTCAGTCTCATGAGGGAACAATGCGTCCCATGACTGAGAGTGAGCAGAGAAAGGGTGGATGGTGTTGTCCAGTGCAGCTCTCTAAGTGGGAGAGTTAGGGTCAGAAAAAGGCTGTTTTGTTCTTTTTAAAAAATGTTATTGAAGTATAATTGATTTACAATGTGTTAATTTCTGCTATCCAGCAAAGTGATTCAGTTATATATATGCATGTGTATATATACACACTTTTTTTCATCTTCTTTTCCATCGTGGTGTATTACAGGATACTGGATATAGTTCACTGTGCTACACAGTAGGACCTTGTTGTTTATCCATTCTATATACAATAGTTTACATCTGCCAATCCCGAACTCCCAATCTTGCCCTCCCCACCCCGTGGCAACCACAAGGCTATTCTCTATGTCTGTGAGTCTGTTTCTTTTTCGTAGATCTGTTCATTTGCATTGTATTTTAGGTTCCACATGTAAGTGATATCATTCAGTATTTGTCCAAAAAAGTCTATTTTAAGTGATTCTACTTCAGAAATACCAGTGGATGCTCAAACTATTGGGGTGACATTTTAATGAGAGATTGGATCTTAAGGTCGACCCAAAATATCTCCCTACACGTGCTACAAAGGGATGAACCTAGAAAATACTACCAAATGAAAGAAGCCAGACACAAAAGGACAAATCTTGTGTCTTTTCATTTTTTATGAAATATCCAGAATCAGCAAATCCATAGACAGAAAGCAGATTAATGGTTGCTGGGGACTGAGTGGAGGGAGGAATGGGGAGTGTCTCCTTAATGGGTACAACACAAGGTTTCCTTTCAAGGAGAGGAAGTGTTCTGGAGCTAGACAGTGGTGATGGATGTACAACCTTGCGGATGTACTAAATGTCATTAGTAGTACATTTTAAAATGATGTGCATTTTATCACAGTTTAAAAACTACCTCCCCAGAAGTCACTTTTTAATTACAAAGGAAAAGTGCACAATGGAGAAATCTGGTGACCCTGAACTCCTTAATCAAAGTTAGCATCACCAATAATGGACAGTCTGACATCCTATGCCTCCTGGTGGAACACACCAAGGTCACAAGAGTGTGTAATATTCTTGCCAAAAGAATATACCCTGAATCTAATCATTAGGAAGCATTTAAAAATGGAGACTTTCATGTACTGATGAACCTATTTGCAGGGAAGTAATGGAGACACAGACGTGAAGAACAGGCTTATGGACATGGGCGGTGGGTGCAGGGGAAGGAGTGGGTGGGGTATGGAGAAAGTAACATGGAAACATGTATTTTACCCTATGTAAAGTAGATAGCCAATAGGAATTTGCTGTGTGACTCAGGAAACTCAAACCGGGGCTCTGTGACAACCTAGAGGGGTGGGATGGGGAGAGAGGTGGGAGGGAGGTTCTAGAGGGAGGGGACATAGGTATCAGTTTATTCAGTTCAGTTGCTCAGTCGTATCTGACTCTTTGCGACCCCATGGACTGCAGCACGCCAGGATTTCCCGTCCATCACCAACTCCCGGAGCTTACTCAAACTCACGTCCATTAAGTTGGTGATGCCATCCAATCATCTCCTCCTTTGTCATCCCCTTCTCCTCCCGCCTTCAATCTTTCCCAGCATCAGAGTCTTTTCCAATGAGTCATTTCTTCCCATCAGGTGGCCGAAGTATTGGATTTTCAGCTTCAGCATCAGTCCTTCCAATGAATATTTAGGACTGATTTCCTTTAGGATGGATTGGTTGGATCTCCTTGCAGTCCAAGGGACTCTCAAGAGTCTTCTCCATCACCACAGGTCAAAAGCATAAGTTCTTTGGTGCTCAGCTTTCTTTATAGTCCAACTCTCACACCCATACATGACTACTGGAAAAACCATAGCTTTGACTAGATGGACCTTTGTCAGCAGAGTAATGTCTCTGCATTTTAATATGCTGTCTAGTTTGGTCATAGCTTTTCTTCCAAGGAGCAAGCATCTTTTAATTTCATGGCTGCAGTCACCATCTGCAGTGATTTTGGAGCCCTAGAAAATCAAGTCTGTCACTATATCCATGGATTCCCCATCTATTTGCCATGAAATGCTATGACTGATTCATGTTGATGTTTAGCAGAAACCAGCACAATATTTTAGAGCAATTATCCTTCAGTTAAAAATAAATAAATTTAATTATAGTAAATAAATATGCTACAAGGATATATTATACAGCACAGGGAATACAGCCAGTATTTTGTAGTAACTTTAAATGGACTATAATCTCTAAAAATATCATATCACTGTGTTGCATACTTGAAACTCAAATAATATTGTGAATCAACTATACTTCAATTTTAAAAGGAAATATATTTAAATTCTTGTTTAAGTTTCAATGTATTCTATGCCTCTAGAAAAAAAGAAAAAAGGAGACTTTCTACAAAATAAATGGTCAGTACTGTAATATCAGTGCTAGGAAGGCCAAGAAAGGCTGCTACTGCTGCTGCTGCTAAGTCGCATCAGTCGTGTCTGACTGTGCGACCCCATAGATGGCAGGCCACCAGGCTCCCCTGTCCCTGGGATTCTCCAGGCAAGAACACTGGAGTGGGTTGCCATTTCCTTCTCCAGTGCATGAAAGTGAAAAGTGAAAGTGAAGTCGCTCAGTTGTGTCCAACTCTTCACAACCCCATGGACTATAGCCTACCAGGCTCCTCCGTCCATGGGATTTTCCAGGCAAGAGTACTGGAGTGGATTGCCATTGCCTTCTCCCAAGAAAGGCTGAGGAACCATAAAGAGATAAGACAACAAAATGCAACAAATTATCTTGGATTTGCCCTGGACCAAAAAAATAGCTAAGGCCATTATTGGAGAAATTTGAATATGGACTGTAGATGAGATAAAAGTACTATATAATGTAAAGTTGGGGGGATTATCATGCTGTGTTATGTGCAGCGATGGCCTTGTTTTTTCAGAGAGGCGCACTGAAATATTTACACATAAATTATGGCATAGACAGAGTGAATGAGTGAGAGGCGCTCAGTCGTGTTTGACACTTTGCGACCCTATGGACTGCAGCCCGCCAGGTTCCTCTGTCCATGGGATTCCCAGACAAGCATACTGGAGTGGGTTGCCATTTCCTTCTCCAGGGGATCTTCCCAATGTAGGGATCGAACACAGGTCACAGGTCTCCTGCGTTGCAGGCAGATTCTTTACCATCTGAGCCACCAGGGAAGCCTGCCATTAAGAGACATTTCGAAGTGTAAAGACAGGTCCACTTAAAAAGTATCAGCAGATACACGCTTGACTTTATCTTATAATCTATACACGATACGTTAGAGTATGTAATGAAGCCGTACATCTTTCCCAAAGTAATACACAAGACAGAAGTAACAATAAATTTATAAATGACAATCATCAATCAGTTGAAATAATTCAGATGAAACTTATCTCTCTCAAAGAGATGGCATAGGCAACCTACTCTCAAATGGTTCAGAACACAATGTGTGTTTGGGGAGATGGGGTATTTGGAGGGAGAGAAAGACAGGGTTAAAAAAATAAAATCAACCCACTGAAAACTGGTGCTATAATATCATAAAATAGTGAAAACAAGGTCTGATTTGGGCTGTGTTTTTCAAAGTGAAACTAAAAATTAATTTTATGTTCTACAAAATTTTAGTAATGGTAACTGGTCACAAATGATTGGAGTGAAAGAAGAATGAATCATGTATTGATTTGGAGGGTTGGTGGCATTCACTCCTTCACCTGGATTAGTTGATGTGACATTTTTACTTGACATTTTCGTTTTGTTTGACCAACATGATGGTCTGTTTTTTTTTACAAATATTCAAAGACTTCATCAGTTTTCCCAAGTGTTACTTTTTGTCCTTTGATATTCAAAGCATTCTTTTGAATACTTTCTTTCTTTGCTTTCTTCTTTGGATCTTTTCGATACAAAGATGTGTGTCCAGGAACTGGACTTGCTGGATCACATGGCAACTCTAGCTTTTTAAGGAACCTCCATACTGTTTCCCATAGTGACTGCACCAACTTCCTTTGGGATTAATTTTATAAATAGGTCTTTAGGAAATATTTTCCTAGTTGATCACTTTTGCTTTGTTATACAGCAAGGCAGCAGGGACTGTGATAATGCATACTCATACAGTGAGCTTACTCTGGTGCTCTGAAGTTCCCACGGCATTGCTTGGTAGGTGGGGGATCTGAAACAGTATTTTAGCACACTCAGAGAGGCTCCTTCCTGCCCTGGTGCCCGCGGTGTGCTGCTTTGAAGACTACAGTGCTCTTCTGAATTAGCGATTGCAATTGATCCTCACTCTGCCTTCTCCACGAGGAATATCTGGCCTCTGGATGCAAAAGAGGGCAGCTCCTCATGCCAGACTTTGTCCAGTGAAGTCTCCAGGCAAAGGAAAGATGGGAAGCGCTGTTTAAGCTTTTCTAAAATCCCATGAAAGTTTAATTTTTCACTTTCTTAGTGCTTTATCACTGACAAATTTGAATTTCCTTCACCCTGTTTAGCACATCTCCTCTGGGCTTTAAACGCTGCTCTGCGCCCCACGGTGCCCCCTGAAAATGTTGGTGCTTCTGGCCTTCATCATCATCTTCCACATCACATCCGCAGCCTTGCTCTTCGTCGCCACCATTGACAATGTAAGTTCCCTTTCCTTCTGACCTTCCCAGAAGCCCTGGATCCTAGAGTCAATAGAAGCAGGGTTGAGAACTCCCACAAGGTGATTATAATTTGGGGTTATCCTGCCTACCAAGGGCTTCCCTGGTGGCTCAGCTGGTAAAGAATCCGCCTGCAATATGGGACACGTGAGTTCGATCCTTGGGTTGGGAAGATCCCCCAGAGAAGGGAAAGGCTACCCACTCCAGTATTCTGGCCAGGAGAATTCCATGGACTATAAAAATCAGTCACGACTAGCGACTTTTCACTTCGCACCCTACTAAGGCACACCTGTCTTCTCAGCCCCAGGCCTGAGGACTCTTGACTGAAGTGTGGGAGTTTGAAGCATCCCATATACAAGTCTGGATGGGCAGGGACCTTGGTCCACTCATCCCTGAGTCCCCCTCAGATGCCTTAGCCATAGGAAGCTCTTTGTAAATGTGGCTTAAATTCAGCTCTCCTCAGGTCATTTTCTCAACTTTAGCACTGTTGTCATTTTGGGACACCAAGAAGATCAAACCAGTCAATCCTAAATGAAATCAACCCTGAATATTCATTGAAAGGGCTGATGCCGAACCTGAAACCTCACTTTGTCCACCTGATGCAAAGAGCTGACTCACTGGAAAAGACCCTGTTGCTGGGAAAGACTGAAGGCAAAAGAAGAAGGGGGAGGTAGAGGATGAAATGGTTAGACAACATCACCAACCCAATGGACATGATTTTGAGCAAGCTCCGGGATATGGCGAAGGGCAGGAGAGCCTGGCGTGCTGCAGTCCAAGGGGTTGAAAAGAGTCGGACATGACTTAGTGACTGAACAACTTTCTTTGTTGTGGGTGCTTTGCACATCGTAGGGTGTTTAGCAGCATCCCTGGTCTCCAGAAGCACTCCTGCTCCTAGTTGTGACACCCCAAAATATCTTCAGACATTGCCAAATGTCCTCTAAGAGGCAGAGTCACCTTTGCTTGAGGACCATTGCCCTAGATCCCTCAAGTGACCCATCCCAGGTAACCTTTGCTCCTCTTGCCTCTGACATCTCCTTAACCAACAGGATTCCTGTTGCAAGCCCACCTGACCATGCCCTTGCCAGCAGAGTGGAACACTCCCCACTCTGACCACGTACCCATGAAAGATTTAATTTTTTTCTTTGAATATCCATATGGCAGGAGTGCATTTGATAAATAACATATTGGCATAGATTAACACCCCCCCCTGGCAGAAAAATGAAGCTTTTAACCAGATATTCCCTATGGCCCACATCCTGATCCAAAGGCCTGGCTTCAGTCCTGACGGCTTCAGACTGTGGACAAATTTAGAGTCAGAAACTCTGCTCAGGAAGCCAGAAAGGGCACTGTACAAGTGGCCTCCGGGTCATTCTGCATATAATCATATAATTGACTCCTGTCAGTTCATCATCAAAATAATATTAGCAACATGGACCAGGATAAGACCTGTCACTTAGAGGCTGCATACTCTGGAGCTCCTACGCTCAGCCCTTTGATCATCTCATGTGATCATCACCTCAAGTCTACGAGATCTGTCCTGTCGCGGCACTATTTTATGATAAGGGACCTGGGCCTTAGGCAGTTAAGGCGCCTGCTGGAATTTATAGGTCAGCAAGTGGCGGAGCTGGGATTTGAAGCATTCCAGAGGCCTCTGGTTCTAGATGCCCTAAGGGAGATGAATGATTGGGTTTGGGTTGGGGCTCCTGGGGTTCTAGAAGAGCTGTCATGAGTGGCCAGGGCAGGGACCACCTTGTTGAAGCCTTGGAAACCTACCGTTATCCAAAAGGCCCACTCTATGTGAACTGAATAGTTTTGAACATGCTTTTATTTTTATTTTTTCATTTATTTTTATTAGTTGGAGGCTAATTACTTTACAGTATTGTAGTGGTTTTCATCATACAGGACATGAATCAGCCATGGATTTACATGTATTCCCCATCCCGATCCCCCCTCCCACCTCCGTCTCCACCCGATTCCTCTGGGTCTTCCCAGTGCACCAGGCCCGAGCACTTGTCTCATGCATCCAACCTGGGCTGGTGATCTGTTTCACCCTAGATATTATACGTGTTTCTATGCTGTTCTCTCAAAACATCCCACCCTTGCCTTCTCCCACAGAGTCCAAAATTCTGTTCTGTACATCTGTGTCTCCTTTTCTGTTTTGCATATAGGGTTATCATTACCATCTTTCTAAATTCCATATATATGCGTTAGTATACTGTATTGGTCTTTATCTTTCCGACTTACTTCACTCTGTATAATGGGCTCCAGTTTCATCCATCTCTTTGGAACTGATTCAAATGAATTCTTTTTAATGGCTGAGTAATATTCCATGGTGTATATGTACCACAGCTTCCTTATCCATTTGTCTGCTGATGGGCATCTAGGTTGCTTCCATGTCCTGGCTATTATAAACAGTGCTGCAATGAACATTGGGGTGCACGTATCTCTTTCAGATCTGGTTTCCTCAGTGTGTATGCCCAGAAGTGGGATTGCTGGGTCACATGGCAGTTCTAATTCCAGTTTTTTTAAGAAATCTCCACACTGTTCTCCATAGCGGCTGTACTAGTTTGCATTCCCACCAACAGTTGAACATGCTTTTAGAATCTTTTTCTGTTTCTTGTATCTAGCCCTTGGGATCCTGAAAAGGTCCCAGACAGAGTGAAAGGGATACACGAATGTTAGGGGCAGAAAAGCCATCCGCCACAGCACCAGCTCATCCTATGGGTGTTTCTGTTACCATGGGCCTTACTGAGAAGACACAGGTGGGCGTTTTTACCAGTCGATGAGTCACTCGATCTTTATTATGTGTTAGAAATTACACTTGGCAGTGTCAGAGGGGCCCGTAGTGAGAGCTCAGTGGCCGACCGTGGCCTGGGTGATTGGTGGTGGGTTGGGGAGATTCCAGTCTTCGGGTGGATGGAAAGCAGAAGGAAGGTCATGCATGTGTGCTAAGTTGCTTCGGTTGTGTCTGACTCTGCTCATGAATTGTAGCCCACCAGGCTCCTCTGTCCATGGGGATTCTCCAGGCAAGAATACCGGAGTGGGTTTCCATGCCCCCCTCCAGGAGATCTTCCCGACCCAGGGATCGAACCCACATCCCTTATGTCTCCTGCATTGGCAGGTCGATTCTTTACCACTAGCGCCACCTGGGAAGCCCAAAAGAAAGGTCATCTGGGCGCAAAGAGGAACAGGAACACAGAGAGACACAGAAGCACTCGGACCGAAGGCAGGAGAATCATAACAGGCTTCCCCCCAAGATATTATCCTTTCTGTCCTCCCCTCCAGCTTCGCCCCTGCAGTTCTGGGGGAATTCACCACCATCTGCTCTTATCATCACCAGCTGAGCCTCGCTTCCTCACCCAAGTCCTGGGAGAGCCTGGACCTTCTCTGTCAGCACCCCAGCAGCATGGGCATCACCTGGGAGCCTGGTAGAAACAGACACTCCCACCCCAAACCTCTTTTTCTCTTAATTTTTAAATTTAATTTAGTTTTAACAATTTTTTAACATTTACTTTTTTGGCCACGTGCATGCATGTTCAGTCATTTTAGTTGTGTCTGTCTCTTTGCAACCCCACAGACTGCCAGGTCCCTCTGTTCATGGGACTTCCCAGGCAAGAATACTAGAGTGGATAGACATTTTCTTCTCCAGGGGATCTTCCTGACTCAGGGATCGAACCTGTGTTTCCTGCATTTCAGGTGGATTCTTTACCACTGAGCCACCAGGGAAGCCCTAGAGGTCTTTGTTTTCATAATGAACAAACACCCTTTCCCTGTGTTTTCCTGTCGTGTTCCAGGCCTGGTGGGTAGGAGAGGAGTTTTTTGCAGACATCTGGAGAGTGTGTGTCAACAACACAAACTGTACGGAACTCAATGACTCTGTTCAAGGTGAGTGTGAAGCTGATGGGAGAGCACTGAGTGAAAAAAGACCCCTCGGGAGAAGGGCTTCCCTGTGGTCTGACCCCTCACCCCTCCTTCAGTCTCAGCCTGTGCAGAGGGGCCTGGCTGCTGCCCAGGGCAGGGGGAGCAGGCTCAGCATAAGCTGAGGACAGGAAGCAGGGGGGAAGCCAGAGGCTGGAGGGCACCAACTTCAGTACACTGGGCCCCACCCTTCTCTTCTCTCTTGACCGAGCAGAGCTTCCCTCCCTCACCCCTTCTCAGCTCCAGCCCTCATCTAGAATCTTCTCCCTACTCCTCTAAATAGCTCAGAGACATCTGTGTCACTTTCCCGCATCTCAGCAGCCTGATGGGCAGAAACTCAAGAGCTGGCTCCTTTAAGAGCTGTGTGACCTTCCCTAGGGCAGGTCACCTGAGCGCTGCTTGGACTCTCAATAAGTTGGCTGTCAATGCAGGTGACAGCAGCACCTCTGCTGCGCTGCCTTCGAACACGAGCTACAGTAGAAAGATAGTGAAGTGAAAGCTGCCCAGTCGCGTCCAGCCCTTTGCAACCCATGGACTGCAGCCCACCAGGCTCCTCTGTCCATGGGATTCTCCAGGCAAGGATACTGGAGCAGGTAGCCATTCCCATCTCCAGCGGATCTTCCTAGCCCAGGGATCAAATCTGGGTTTCCTGCCTTGCATGCGGATTCTTTACCAACTGAGCCACCAGGGAAGCCTCAGAAAAATAAAGGGTTTTGTAAATACAGAAAATCGCATCTAAAAACATGTCAAGCCCTCTCCTTCACTGTGGAGTGAATGGTTCAGTTTTCTGTTGCAGAACTGACAAAAGAGACACTTTGGCTGATAAAACACTGGACAGCCAGTTAAATTTGATATCTCAGATAAACAATGAAAAATTTAGTATAATTTAGTACCAAATATTACATGGGACACACACTAAAATAAATTGTCCTGATATTCAGACTTAACGAGCATCCTGCTTTTATGTTTATTTTTTTCCTAGAATCCCATTTAGGGACAAAGGGACCTTGCTCACTGGGGCGTAAAGTCTTACCATTCCATCAACAACAATGGCGATATTCATAATAAAAGCAAAACTACCAAAAGGAGGCATCATTTACTGAAGGTTTACTGAGAGGTGCTGGGCTAAGTCCTTCACATAAGTGGTCTCCTAGCCCTGTTTCAAGATGGGGAAACTGAGGCACACAGCAGAAACCCAAGGTCACAACGTCAGGAGTGAGTGATGGAGTTAGGATTCCAGTCTAGACATGACCAGCTTAGAAGCCTGCCTTCTAAGCCACATGACGCCATCCACGCTGCCTCCCCTCTGGGTCTGTTTCTCTGCCATTCTAAGCCATGACCCTGGAAACAGCCACTTTTCCCTGTTGGAGCCTCATTGTTGCCAGGGTGTGTGGTCAGCTGGCAACACTGGCTGTGCTCTGAAGCAACGTTTCCAAGCTTCTGTCATTTGCGTACCACTTCCCCATGTGCAGTTATTACCTTTTATTTTTTTAATTAAGAAATTTTATTTTGACCACGCAGCATAGCTTGTGGGATCTTAGTTCCCCAAGCAGGGATCAAACCCAGGCTACCTGCAGTGGAAATGCAGAGTCCTAACCGCTGGACCACCAGGGAATTCCCTTATTTTTCTTTAGAATAACAGGTTGTCAAACCACCAGCCAGATTCAGTTCAATAAGCTAAGAGTGGTTTTTTATATTTTTAATACATTGTTAAAAACCAAAACAAGAAAAAAGCCAAATAAAACAAGACAGTGAACAAGGGACTGTATAGTCACAAAGCCTGAAATATTTACTGTCTAGCTTTTATAGAAAAAGCATCCTGACACCTGCTTTAAAACAGTTCATTTTTTTCTACATGTGCATGCATGCTTAGTTGTGTCCGACTCTTTGCAACCCCAAGGACTGTAGCCCCAGGCTCCTCTGTCTATGGGATTCTCCAAGCAAGAATACTGGAGTGGGTTGCCATTTTTTTTTCTCCAAGGGATCTTTCCGATGCAGGAATCAAACCCACATCTCCTGCCTTGACAGGTTCTTTACCACTGAGCCACCAGGAAGCCCAAAGAGTGGATTAAGTACTTAAAAATCATGCTTCCCTTCAGTCAGTTTCCAGCAAAACTGAAGGAAAAAAGAGATCTGTCCTTAAGGTTTCCTTTGCTGCTTTGGGCACTGTGGCCCTCACCAGCTGCATCCTGGTGGTAACAGCCAGCCCTCATACGGGACTCCCTTTCTGCCAGCACTGGCTGGAATCCTTGGCATCCCTGCTGGCTCAGTGGTAAAGAACCCACCTGCCAGTGCAGGAGATGTGGGTTTGATCCCTGGATCAGGAAGATCCCCTGGAGAAAAAAACAATGACAGTCCACTCCAGTATTCTCGCTTGGAGAATCCCATGGACAGAGGGCTACAGTCCATGGGGTTGCAAAGAATCGGACACAACTGAACACACGCGAGCATGCACTCACTGCCTGGAATCCTCACATAGCTGCGAGCATTCCACTTTCCCTGCTGATGGAGTGGAGCTCTTACTCTCCCCATGTTACAGGTGAGGAAATTGAGACCCACACAGGTGACTCCAGTGCATGGACGTGACCTCTTCACAGCCTCAGTTGTGTCTTTCCTACATGCAGTGCCGTCCATCCGAGGCCACCTCCTTTGTCCCCTAAAACTTCCTGGTGCCAAGCCCCAAACTTTCATGCCCTGCTCACTAAGGCTAATCTGAAAAGACCCTCACTTTTCCTTTTCCTGAATAACAATCACAAGGCTCACATTCATATTTAGAGGGTATTTTGTATCGATAGGGCACTTTCAGAAGGTCCCTCAGCCCCATGAGCCCCATATGTCTAAGAATCTCTTTGGAGGTCTTTATAAGATGCAGGACCCCCAATTCCCACCCAACCCATCCCATTCCAACCTCTTGATCCAGAATCTTTCAGGATCTGAGAGTTTGTACTTAAAAAAAACCCGACATTGAGCCAGGCGTCCGGGGGCAATACCCAGGCCAGGAGGACTGCAGAGTGGGTGGTTCTCACACCATTTTCCAGATAAGGACATTGGGGATCATCTGGTGAAGTGGACAGAGTGGGTGTCGGGATGACCACTGGCTGCACGTGTGCTCATTCTGTGCCAGTGGAACCCTCGTGACCTCTTGGCTCCCACCATCCCTGCTCTGGAGCTGTCGCCGTGCTCCCCAGGGCCCCAGGTGGTCTGTGGTCCTTAGTCGTGTACTCTTGCCCCTTCTCCCACAGACTTCTCCACGGTGCAGGCGGTCCAGGCCACCATGATCCTGTCCACCATCCTCTGCTGCATCGCCTTTCTGATCTTCGTGCTCCAACTCTTCCGCCTTAAGCAGGGCGAGAGGTTTGTTTTAACCTCCATCATCCAGCTCATGGCTTGTAAGTGAAATGACGGGCTTCCCAGAATAAACACTCCCTTCCCAGCCAACCATGAGTATTCTGGTGGGAGGAGCATGGCAGGTGAGGAATTGGAAAGGAGGGGTCAGCAGCCGGGATTTTTGTGCACTTCAGAGTTTGGATTTAGTTAAAGGGTCAGGAAAGGCGTCCTAAAAATGTGAAGCCTGAGCTAGGATCTGTAGGGTAAGTAGGAATTGCTGTCTTGGTAGAGAGGAGAGAGGCATAGCTCTCCCCCCAAGGAAAATCTGGGTACTTAGCCTCATTGTACCACTAATATCTGTGAACACTGATGGTTCAGTAGGGATGTTTTCAGCTGTGATTAAGAGAGAAATCTAATTAGCAATGACTTCAGACACAAAACTTTTACTTTTTTAATATAACAAATAGCTTGAAGGTGGAAGGTGCTGGAGTTGGTTTGACAGCTCAGCAGCAGCATCAGGAACCCTCCATTCTTTCCGTCCTTCCATGCCGTCATCTTCAGAGTGTCAGTGATGGCTTCCTCATGGCCCCAAAAGGGCTGCTGCAGCTCTTGACATTCATCCTGACCTAAGAGTTTCTAAAGCAGTAAGCAAGGGAAAATACAGCATCAAAAAATGCTTTCTCCTCTCTCATCTCCCTCTTTTCAGGGTGTAATAACTTTTACTGTAGAATTTTCTGTGGCCAGAACTGGAACATATAAAACCATAAACTATATCAAGTAAACAGGACAGGATGAGTAGTTGCAATAGAGACCGTATGTGTCCTGCAAAGCAAACTACTTCCTGCCTGGCTGACCCATGGTCTGGAGCAGTTATGACCCCCTGGGTTGGGTAGCTGGCTGTCTAAACCCACTGGATTCAGCCAGCAGGAATGGGCAGCTGAATGGCTACAGGGCAATATTCTGCCACAAAATGCTAGTTGTAATCTTTCCAAGAGACTAAAATAAATGCCTACTAATAATAAAACCTGAAATTTGTCTTCAACTCCGGCCACAGTCCCCTCGGGTCCGCGGTGCACGCTGTGGTCTGTGATTTATTTGGGCCCTGGCTTTCTTCCAACAGGCCTGTGTGTCATGATCGCAGCTTCCATTTACACAGACCGGCGCAAAGACATTCACGAGAACAACAGAGAACTGTATGCCCAGACGTCGGGCGGCAGCTTCGGCTACTCCTTCATCCTGGCCTGGGTGGCCTTTGCGTTCACCTTCATCAGCGGCCTCATGTATCTGATCCTGAGGAAGCGCAAGTAGAGCCCAGGAGCTGGGTGGCTTTCGCCGCGGTTCAGAATCCACGTTCAGATAACCGTTTTGTATATAATCAGTTTTTTTGTGTGTGTGGTTTTTCTAGCAAACACATTGTTTCCTTTAAAAGCCAAAGGAGGAGTTTTTACATTCTTGAGATCAGAGACTAGACTATGAAGGCTGGAATTCAGACCTCCCGCCCATCCGAAAGCCTCAACACGACAAAGCCAAAAATCTTGCAATGCTCAAATCCAAAAGTGTTCAGCAGGACCTTTCTTAACCACGGGGATATAATGGGATGGACAAGAGGCCGAGAAAGCCAGGTCTTGGGGGCATCTTCCCCTAGGTTTGGGCTACACTGAGCCCCCTTCCGTCACCTCAGCTTCACTGTACTGAATCTGTGTGTTTAGTGGTGGAAGGTGGGGAGCGGGGTCCGGGTACGGGAGAAAACCTCCTTGGATGCCTAGCCGAGTTCCACATGAGAGACGAGTATAAACCCCCCGGTGTTCTGTCTACATCCAGACCAGAGCCCCAACCCTCCTGTCATGGACTAGCTTCAGAAAGTGCCACCCACGTTTGCTGACAGTGTACCTGCTTGCCTTCAGGAAGGTGAGCTTTAATCTGGGGGTCTGATTTAGGCGCACACGTGGTCCCCTGGGCAGCTTGTAAAATGCAGGCTCTCCGGTCCCTCCCTAGACCTACAGAATCAGAGTCTTCGGGGATGGGGCCTGGGAACCTGCATTTGTAACACACTCCTTGGTGATGCTCAGGTGCCTTAAAATTGAGGACCCTGGCGGTCCCAGGGCCAGGTGAGCAGAACCGCCTCGTACATGTTAAAGATCTCATCGTGTGGAGATGGGGAGGTGGGTCTAAACTGCACTGAAAGCCCAAACCTTGGCCTCCAGCAGTGACTCATTCTTCACTGCCCCTTCCACAGCTGCTCACATCTGGACCACCCAAAGTCCAGTCCCAGGGCTTGCATCCTGACAGCCAAACACCCTGGAGTGGGGTGCGGGGAGGATACAGCTTCCTCCCTACCCTAACTCAGAAGGCCTCTCTCCTCCTGCTCTGCCTTCTAAAGCTGCCTGACCTCTACGATGCCTCACTTCTGGAGTCATAGAGGACTGTTCGCCATTCATTCATCCGTCCACATAAGTGATGGAGTGTTTGTGCCAGGCACAGGGGAAACCATGTCCAGACAGCCTGTCTCCTCGTGGGGCTCATTGTCTAACGGAGGAGACAGATTAAAAACCGATTAGGGAAACGAATTACAAACAGCGGTGAAGGTTGCCGAGAACACAACCAAGGATTCAGAAGAGAGGTCCATGGGATGGGCGGGGGCCCGCACTGTGCCTGCCTGGGTTTAAAAGCTCCGGGAGGATTTAGATCAGCCTGAATATTGCTCCACTCAGCCGAGGCAGGTGGCGCGGATGGAGCCGTGCAGTCTGCCTGGCACCCGGAGAATGCTTCCTTCCCTGGAGGGGCCCAGGGTCCTGACAGAATGAAGCCCCGGGAGGGCCCCAGATTGCCGTGGTTCTCACACTCCAGTGGGTGCACGTGCCTCTCGTGGGACGCTGCCTGCCAGGGTCCCGGTAAGTGCAGCCGGGGACTCCGAGGCTGCACGGAGGAGTAGGGCTCTGGGAGGATCCTCAGCGCTGTGAGGTGGGGGGCAGCACGGGGACCCCAGGACATGACTGTGGGAGAAACCCTTTGCCCCTCACTCTCTGTTCCCTCCGGTGTTGAGAGCCTGCGACTGGGAGGTGTGCCTAGGACCCGTCTGCGCATGTCAGCACTGGTGCCGTGTAAATGACCTCCTGCTAAATGAAGCGTCAGCCCACTTCCTGTGGAGCTGGGGAAATGTCTGGTTTAAGTCATCCAGGGTCTCCATGGATACCTCTTTCATGCAGGATCAGGTTTTCTCTCCGTCTACCCGTTCCCTGCATTCAGTTTCAGCAGAATACTAAGTGCTGTGTTCCAAGCACTGTGCAAGGCTCTGAAAACATAGGCCTATCCTGACATCCTGCCTGAGACAGGGCTCCCCTCCCTGCAGAGAGGCCACCGGCACAGTGGGGCATGGGGCCAGATGATCACTTCCTGCCTCTGGAAAACTCTCATTAGTCCTGTCTGGGGTAGGAGTGCAGGTTACAGCATTGGGCTTGGCGGGATGCTACACACACCTTGTGGAGGAAGCTAGGTGTAAGTGCCCCCAGGCTTTCTTGTCTGTAACTCGCTGAGAGCCACAGTGGAAACAAGCAGAACCCCTTAGAATCAGAATTCAGAAAGCTTCATCCCCAAGCAATGAATGAATTTCCTTTTCCAAAAGGCTCTAGGAGTGGGATCTGAAATGACCCATGAATTTCCCTGGCCGGTCTCTCCACTATTCCTGTATAGCATTCAGCGCCCACATCCATCTGTGATGCCAAGGTTTTGTGAAGCAACAGAGCTTCCTTTCCCCCCACGACGTGATGTGCCCTGGGAAGGTGGAAAAGCAGTGATGGCATGAGCAAGACAGTACCCAGCCTTACCCATCGGTAGGTTCGGCCCTTGGTGCTCATGATCAGTTACTCAAGGACAACAACAGAGTCAATGAGCTAAGATATCCAAGAGGCAAATATTAGGACCAAATGTATTACTGATGATGGCTGCATTTGAGGGAACTGTAGTTTGCATATTTTAGGACATTTTTATAAAGTACTGTAATTCATTGAGGGGCTATGAATGAAGACAGACTAACTCATTTTTGTTACTCGCATTAAAATTACTTTGGGTCTCTGTTCAAATAAGTTTGGAGAATGCTTCATTTGTTGCTCTGCGTGAATGTATATACTCACACCTGAATACAGGAAAATTGGAGACATTTTCCCCCCACCCGGCCCCATGTTCTCTGCAATGGGTTGTGTGCCTCTGCGCATCCCTAATCCACAGGATGAAGCGCTAGGATGCTCTGTATTCACTGGTGATGAAGAAACCTAACCCCCCAGGCCTGTATGTAAGCACACTAAATGCGGGAGCTTGAATAGATGCTGTAGCCTCATTTAAAATCTGTCTGGATGGGAATTACTAAACTCGCTAATTTGAAAGATTCCGTACAATACAGCAAGTTGGACAGTTTTGAATATTGGCGGGGTGGGGGGGTGCAGTGGTGATGGGGAGATGCTAGGGAAAGGTGTAGAGGTTTAAGTTTGAATCTTGATTTGGGGACAAATGTGACTTTAAGAGTAGTTAGATACTTTCTACTTACTGTGCCTTTAAAGTAGTCCATTTTCTATGTTTTGTATAATCTGAAACTGTACATTGAAAAATAAAGTTTAAAACCAGATTACCCAGAGCAGTAGACTCCAGTGTTCCCAACACTGCCAACATCTAGAGGAAGAAGCTGCCATGTTGAGTGGCAGGGTCCTAAAGTGTGGCTTGTGCAGAGAGCTGGGAGGGGCTGAAAGTTGATCATAGGAGGGTTTCTCAGTCTATCTGCTGCTTTCATGGGCCAGCTTTCTGGATGAATGACTGACAGTGACAGAGGAGCCTGCCCACACCTCAAAGGGCCCCACGCTTGGTTAATGATCGGCTAGCACCATCTTACAATTCTTAATGATATTTGGACAAACAGCCCCACGTTTTCCTTTTGCGATGGTCTCCACAAGTTATGTATCCTGTCCTGTTCTTCAGTTTGTATTTAAAAGACTTCTGCTTTAAAGGGTTGGGTGATGACGAAAAGAAGATTATCATAAGAGCACACTCTCCCCCCCCCAAAAAAAAGAAAGAAAAATTAAAGCAGAGCTTTCGCTTTTCCCTAAGGAATGCCAAAAGTAGTCAAAAGTTATACATTCATGAAATGAATCATACCCCTTGCCAGGAGGTACACACCCTGAAGTCACAACCACTCCAGGGTCACTTGGTGATGTGCTGATACCCATCAGGCCCAGTGTGCCTCCTTATGGCCCAGCAACCTGTGACTTAGAGTTGTCGTAGGCTCCCAAAGGCGCCCAGTGTGGAATAGGGAGAAAGGAACAGGAGGTCTACAATAAATGATCCGGTTTGGAAAATGGATGAGCAGGATAAGCATCAGTGCCCAGTGGTCCATGCATGGTTTCCCTGCCGGTTACCAGTTCCAAGAACTCCCTTCCATGGTGGGAGTAAGACCAGGGGTTTGTCAATGCAGGATTTGTTTGGTTCCGCTCAGCATGATGATCTCTCTCGTCCACAGTCCTCCAAGGCCGTATCTAAGGTGGGCGTGGGGAAGAGGCCCTTTCCTCCTTCTTGTGGGTACAAAGGGTCTCAGTGGTACCTGGGGGTTGAAGGCTCTCAGTTCCTCTGACCGCGGAAGGCTAAGCCAGTCAGAGCTCTCATGTGGATTGTTTTAAACAACAAACATTTATTATTACACACATTTTCACAGTCAGGGATCCAGAAGCAGCATAGTAGGCTGGTTTCACTTTATGGTCTTAATGAATGAGATGGACTTCATCTTTGGACCTGAGAATTCCCACCTTATGCTTCAGTCTCCTCAAGCCTTCAGTTCAAGCTGTGTCCCCAGACTGATCCTTTGATGAAGAATGCTACATATTCTTTGATGAAGAATCTGACATATCTTCCTATCACCCCATATATCTTCTGCCCAACTTTTTACCTCCACACCACGAACCCTCAGTCTAGACCAGGGCTTAGCAAACTACTGGCTTGCTGACCAAAACCCTGCCTTTTTGTGGTCCTCAAATGCGGAATGCCTTTTCATTCTTAAAGAGTTATTTGGGGCTTCCCTGGTGGTCCTAGTGGTTAAGAATTCACCTGCCAATGTAGGGGACATGGGTTCAATCCCTGGTCCGGGAAGATTTCACATGCTGCGGGCCAGCTAAGCCTGCGTGCCACAACTAAGTCAAGCCTGTGCGCTCTAGAACCCGTGCTTCATAGCAAGAGAAGCCGCTGCAACAAGAAGCCCACGAATCGCAGCGAGAGTAACCCTTGCTCACCGCAGCTAGAGAAAGCCCACGTGCAGCAATGAAGACCCAGAGCAGTCAAAATTAAATAAATAAGTAACTTTTAAAAAAGAGTTATTTTTAAAATGCAAAAAAGAGAATGTATGTGACCGGTAACACCTAAAATATTTATCATCTGGCCCTTGACAAATAAAGTTTACCAGCCTCTATTTCCGAATCTGACTTGCTTATCCCTGTAAGTCTCCCAATCACTGGATTCTCCACCAATTTAGATTGCCAGTCTCAGGCAGAAAGAATCTCAGTAAAGCCATATTTTCTTCCATTTTTGTCATTAAATGAACCATCTTTGGCCCAAGATTGACTTTTTGTCACAGGAGTGTCCTGATGTGTTTCTACAAGTTTTTCTGATGCTCACAACATCCACAGGTACATGGTTCGTGTGAAATAGGTGACAGTTTAAACCAGGGTTAAGCCATGGTCCATGGGCCAAATCCAGGCAAACCGCTTGATTTTCTAAACACAGTATTATTGGCACATAGCCACGCCCACTAATTTGCATGCTGTTCCAGGCTGCTGTCAAAGGCAGACTTGAGCAACTGCAGAAGAGACCATATGGACCTAAGTGTGAAACCCTGACCAGCTGGCCCTTTACAGAAAGCTTCCAAACCCTGGTGTAAACAAATGTTTTGCAACAGCAATGCCTGGGCCACTGCCTCCCAGCCTGGAAAGAGGGCCCCAGCTGCCCTCTGCCCCACCACTGTGTCTGTGGCTTGTAGCACCCACATTCTGTTTCAGTCAGGATCCTGAGTTGCAAGCGACAGCGACTTTGGCTGGCTTAACAGAAAAGAAGGGACTTCCCTGGTGGTTCAGTGGTTAAGGATCCGTGCTTCCAAAGCAGAGGGGGATGGGTTCTCTCCTTGGTTGGGTAACTAAGATCCCACATGCTGCACGTGTGGCCAAAATATAAATAGAAAAAAAAAGTTAAATCAGAAACCTATTCAAAGGAAGTCAGGTAGACACCCCCAACTCCCCACACTGCATCGGATGGTCCCATAGAACAAAGTTTTCTAAGGAAACCACGGCTGTCACCACAACATGATGCTGCTCGCACCGAGAACTTGATCTTATGGAATGCATCTGTGCTACCCTGACTGCTTTAGATGCAGAGCCGGGCACAGTGCCTCTGATTGGTGAAGACTGGGTCATGTGACCATGGCCTTGCTGCAAGGGAGGCTGGGAAATGCTTATCAAGCATCTCCAGTTTCTACAGTGGGAGGTAAGTTCTGCAGCCCACTAAGACCCAGAAAGAAGGAAATGCCCCCAACAAAAGAGGGAAATTCAGACACTGGGCAGACAGGCTGGTGCCTGCTAAACCCCATTAGAAGCTCAGTTCCTTATTGTCCCACAGCTAAGCTAGTGTTTACCAAATGTTATTGATCCATATGCCATCTGCATGCTCTTTGCTGGTAGGTATGTACATCCTGCACTATCATTGACTGGACCTTTTTTTCCCCTTAAATCAACTCTCTTTTATATAAATGCATTTATTCAGGAGAAAAACTAAATTTATAATTTATTTCAAATTCATAAAGTTGGAGACCAACATCAGTTGTCATTAATGATCCAGTTAGAAATGAGATGGGCTTCCCAGTTGGCACTAGTGGTAAAGAATCCATCTGCCAATGCAGGAGATGCAAGAAATGTGGGTTTGATTCCTGGGTCGTGAAGATCCTCTGGAGTAGGAAATGGCACCCCCACTCCAGTATTCTTGCCTGGAAAATTCCATGGACAGAGGACCCTGCTACACAGTCCGTGGGGCTCCTAAGGGTTGGACACAACTGAGCAATAAAAATGAGATACAATTAAGAATGTTATTAAATACATATTTCAAATGGTTGTTAGTAGGAGGTTTTGAGTCTGAGGACTACTCTTTCTCTTTTTCTTAAAGAATATATATTTTTAATACTTATTTACTTGGCTGTGCCAGGTCATAGTTGCAGCATGTAGGATCTAGTTCCCTGACCAGGGATCAAACCTGGGCCCCTGCATTGGGAGTGTGGAGTCTTAGCCACTGGACCACCAGGGAAGTCCCCTTGCCCTTTCTTAACTAAGGAGATCAGAGACTTCCCTGGTGGTCCAGGGGCTGAGACTCTGTGCTGCCAATGCAGAGGGGCCAGGTTTGATTCCTGGTCAGGGAACTAGATCTCATGCCACAACTTGGAGTTCACATACTGCAACTAAAGATTGAAGGTCCTGCGTGCCACAAGTAAGACTGAGTGAAGCTAAGTATCTAAGTGAATCTAAGGAGGTGAGTATCAGAAGTGTAACTGTTAAAAATGATCAGGGTCATACCTACTTGATCGACTCAGTAAGTGAACAGAAAAGGATAACTTCCTCTTTTGTGATGTGACTTCAGGTACCAGGTGAATCTGTTGGCTACCACTGGACTATTTGCCTCGTAGTTTACTTTCAAACCTGTCATAGTTTCCTGGTGCTGCTTTAAGAGATCACCACAACCTTAGTGGCTTCAAAACAACATAAATTTATTATCTCACATTACTGCAGGTCAGAAATCTCAAATTAGTTTCGTTGGGTGTTGGCAGGGCTGGTGCCTTCTAGAAGCTCCAGGGGAAGAATCCATTTCTTCCCTTTAGGAGTGTGTGTCTAAAACCACCTGCATTCCTTGGTGCATGGCCCCTCCCTCCATCTTCAAAGCATCTTCTCTTCTCTCTGACCTCCTAGGACCCTGTGATCACACTGGGCTCGCCCTGATAATCCAGGATAAACTTCCCATCTCAAGATTCTTAACTTAATCACATCTTCAAAGTCTCTTTGCCATGTAAGTAACACATCACAGCTTCTGGGACTTGAAAGTGGACATATTTGAGGGCTGGGCCATGATTCCACCTACCACAACTCCCTCCCATCTTGTGTTTCTTATATGGGTGCATTGGAGGCATGTGCTGTCACTCAGGTGTGTCCGACTCTGCAACCCCATGGACTGTAGCTGGCCAGGCTCCTCTATCCATGGGATTCTCCAGGCAAGAATACTGGAGTGGGTTGCCATTTCCTTCTCCAGGGGATCTTCCCGACCCAGGGATTGAACCTGGGTCTCCTACATTACAGGCACATTCTTTAACATCTGAGCCTCCAGGGAGGCCCTGCATTGGGGGAGGACATGTGTAATACCAGAGAGCGTGAACTCTGATGTCCTCACTGGTGTAAGGAATTCACACGCGTGCTTTGTTCTCCCTTGTTGGATTTCCTCCGTCTCCTCCGTCTGAGTTGGGTTTCCTCTCTCAAGCTGACCTTGTAGGACATCCCGATGCAACAGGAAATTAGAAATATATATTTTGGGAACTTCCTGGCGGTCCAGTGGTTAAGACTCCCGCTTCCACTGCAGAGGGGGTAGGTTCCATCCTAGTCAGGGAGCTGAGATCCTGCATGCCACACTTTGTCAAAAAAAAAAAAAAAAGAAAAAGAAGAGAAACAAGTATTTTGGTTTAGCCACACTTGAGTGTATGGTCAGATGCTCCCAGCTTCCAAGAAAGCCCATCCTCTCTCCCTCCTCTGAGCTCAGCTCCCCCTCGAGCTTCTGGGCTTGCAGGGCTCTGGGTGGAAGGGGCAGCAGGAAACGCGTTGTGCAGCCACACACAGATGCCTGCGGGAGAGGCAGCCCCGCCAGGTGTCCGGAGCTCACAAATTACAGAGCCTCTCTGGCTTTAAGAAGCTGAGGTTTCTGACTCATCACCCATGGGGCAGGAGCTTTCATCTGCCTTTTTCTGTTCTGATCATTGCTTTCCTTGCCCCCATCCAAGGCCTTGGCCCAGGACTTCTGCAACCAACCAAACCCTCCCTGGGAGGCAGTGTAAACCAGAGTTCTGACCCGACTGGGCAATTAGGAGCCAAGAGGCTTGAGTCAGCTACTTAGACTCTTTAAACCTCATGGCCTAATCTGCATAACCAGGATGATACTTAGTCCCTGGGTCTCTCCTTCCCTGAATATTTGTGGAGCACCTACCATGTGCCACACCCTGGGCTAGGCCCCGAGAGAGGTTGTACCACCCAGAATAGCCCCATGCACCCATGGAGCCTACGTTGTCGTGGGGGAGGGGGAGCAGACAATAAACGAGAGAAAGGATAAGTAAAATTACAAATCGGCCGCAGAAACCAGCACGACATTGTAAAGCAAATATCCTCCAACTGAACTAAATTTTCAAGAAGTTGGCAAGCAGGAAAAAGCTACAACTTGGGATATAATCTGTGAAGGAAATAGTGCGTTATAAAGAGAGCAGCCTGGGCTGGGTGAGGACTCAGTGATGAGATGGCATTGAAGCTGAGACCAGGAGAGCTGAGGGCGGGAAGGAATGGGCAATTCCAGTCTGTATACAGGGGCATGAGGATGAAACAAGATAATGCAACAGTGCTCATCCAAGACCTGTCACCATGTGGGGGACACTGTGCTTCCAGACCTACCCAGAACTTCAGCTTACAAAGTGCCTTCGTATGAACTGTATCATTTGATTCTTGTGACCGCCCACCCAACAGAGAGGGCAGACCCTGGTGTGCCCATTTTATTGGTGGGAAAGTGATGGGAAGAGCAGTAAAGTACAGCAAGGAGGCAGAGCCTTTCCCTTTGTCTCTCATCTCCCCAAAAGTCACCTGCTTTGATTGACAGTGCATGCATGCTTCATCGCTCAGTCGTGTCTGACTCTTTGTGACCCCCATGGGCTGTAGACTCCTCTGTCCAGGGGATTCTCCAGGCAAGAATACTGGAATGGGTTCCCATTACTTTCTCTGGGGGATCTTCCTGACCCAGGGATCGAACCCAGGTCTCCTGCATTTGCAGGCAGATTCTGTACCGTCTGAGACACCAGGGAAGCCCTTGATTGACGGGGGATGCTTGCAAGATAGCGGGTGAGTTAGCTACTGCTGCTCAACCACAGCCACAATCCATACAACAATCAGTGTTCGCTGTTCACATGTCTGGGACCAGCTAGGGTTTGGATGGGCAGGTATGCTGACCTTGGCTGGATATGCTCAGGGGTCTAGGTGTTGGCTGGTAATGCCCTTGACTGAAGTGACTGGGGCAACTCAACCTTATTCCTAAATCTCCTGTCCTGTGTCAGACTGACTCAGGCATCGTCTCAGTGATGGCAGAGATGCAGGAGAGCAAGTGCAACATGAAGTCTCTTAAGCTTGCAATTAAGATACCATTATTCTTTGCCTTCTGTTGGCCAAGCAGGTTACAAATCTTACCCAGGTTCATAGGAGGTGAAATCAGCTCCCTCCTTCAGGGAAAGGAATACAGAGATGAGGGTAGAAGCAAAGATTAGCAAATCTATTACCGCAGGCTTCCATTAGGGTCACAAAATGGAGAAGTATGCGTGTGTGTGTGTGTGTGTGTGTACATGTGTACGTGAAACAGTTGAATTGTTTAACACACACATGGAATATTTGTGAAAGTGCAGATTCTAAACTAAGCCTGTTAAATCTCTAAGAGCATGACTCAGAATCTGGTTTTTAGAAGCCCTTCAGTTTATTCTGACAATCATAAAAAGTCTGCTAACTATTATTTTAAGGGATCAGGCCCTATGTACACAAGTCAGATGGGTTTTCATTTTACATTTGGAGGTAAATACTGGAACAAGAAGTATTTTACCTTTAGACGTGAATATGAATCTCTACTCCTCCATCCAGAGCATGTGTCCAAACCTTTATCCTGCTTCTGAAAGACCAAGTGGCCAGGGTGAAAGAGAAGGTAATACTACCACCCTCTAGTGGTGGTTTGTGGCAACACAACAGAGCAATAAAGCACTAAATGTGTACCGTAACCCTGGAGGAGAAAGCGACAACCCACGCCAGTCTTCTTGCCTGGAAAATCTCACCAACAGAGGAGCCGGGCGGGTTGCAAATCCATGGGATCTCGAAGAGTCGGACATGACTTAGCGACTTAGCATATAAAGCCATAAAGCAAAGACTTTTTTTTCACGTCCAATGTAGCCGAATGCAAGACAGCTGATAAAAGCTAATGTGAGTTATTCCTCACTGCTTGACAGTTTAATCTATTACTACCAGGGCATGGCTGGGTAACTGTTTTCATTGAGCTCAAGTTGTTAATTTTCACCTCAGTTTTAAAATCCATACTCTTTTTAACCAGTAGAATATGACAACATTGAAGGAGATTTACAGTTTGCAGCTGGATGTCAGGGTAGAATTTACTGTTCTTGCTTAAAAAGAAGATATTTTAAGTGCAGAACCACTTTGAAGTCATTTTGAATAATTGTATTATGAAAAGTACTTGTGAATGTTTTCTTGCAAAGATTTTCCTTGAAAGAGCTCCACATTATATATGAGGGTTTCTCAACACTGCACAGTTGATGCTGGGGGCCAGGAAATTCTCTGCCACGAGGGCTGTTCTGTGCACGTCAGGCGTTTAGCAGCATCCTTGACCTCCACCCACTAGATGCCAACTGCACCGCTCAATTGAGACAACCTAAACTGCTTCAGAGGCGAGCTCAAGTTGGTCGGACTTCTATGTCTGGGCAGGAGTGGAGATTTAACTCTCTTTCTGACTTTACTTCCTATGTGTAGATAGGCATGTCCCACTTAATTCCAATAATTTCATTTCTGAAAATCAGACTTTATGGTATTAAGACAAGAACCTTCACAGAAAGTGTATTTCACATTATTTTAAATTATGAAAATTATATAAGGCTGCATATTCATCCCAAACTCTGAGCCAACTTCTTGAAATGCAAACACATCCAAATACTATGTATAATAAATAAACTGTCTATGAGGATGGGGGGCACACACAACATGGCAGAGCAGAAGGATGTGCACTCATCTTCTCCTGCAAAAACTCCAAAATTACAACACACTGCTGAACAACCATCGACAGGAGAATGTTAGATGCAACTGAAAAAAGATATCCCATGTCCAAGGGCAAAGGAGAAGCCCCAGCAAGGTGGTAGGAGGGGCGAAATCACATTTAGAATCAAACCCCATACCCGCCAGAGACACTCGGAGGGCTCAAACAAAACCTTGTGTGCACCAGGACCCAGGGCCCCCACCGAGACCCACAAACTGCAGAACCAAATACCAAATAAATTCTCACACTGTTAAGAAAGTTCTAGGACCCACAACAGATTTCCCAACCTGGGGATCTGGCAAAGGGACTGACAACCCCCAGGGAATTTGATTTTGGAAGCCAGTGGGATTTGATTCCAGAACTCACACGGGCCTGGGGAAACAGACTCTTGGAGGGCGCAAACAGAACCTTGTGCACCAGGACCCAGGAGAAAGGAGCAGTGACCCCACGAGAGACTGACCCAGACTTGCCTGTGAGTGTCCAGGAGTCTCTGGCAGAGGTGTGGGTCAGCGTTGGCCTGCTGCAGGGTCAGGGGCGCCGAGCGCAGCAGTGCTTCAGGGGACCTTTTGAAGGAGGCCATTATCTTCTTTACCCCACTATAGTTTGGTCTCAGGTCACAAAACAGGAAGGGGACATGGCCCCGCCCACCAACAGAAAATTGGATTAAAGATTTACTGAGGATGCCCTGCCTATCAGAACAAGACCCAGTTTCCCCCACAGTCAGTCTCTCTCATCCATAAGCCTCTTATCCTTATCAGAGGGCAGACAGAATGAAAACCACAATCAGAGAAAACTCACATGCACCACAGCCTTGTCTAACTCAAGGAAACTATGAGCCATGCCATGTAGGACCACCCAAGACAATGGTGGAGAGTTCTGACAAAATGTGGTCCACTGGAGAAGGGAATGGCAAACCACTTCAGTATTCTTGCCTTGAGAACCCCATGAAGAGCATGAAAAGGCAAAAAGTTAAGACACTGAAAGAGGAACTGCCCAGGTTGGTAGGTACCCAATATGCTACTGGAGAAGAGGGAGAAATAACTACAGAAAGAATGAAGAGAAGGAGCCAAAGCAAAAACAACACCCAGTTGTGGACATGACTGGTGATGGAAGTAAAGTTGGATGCTGTAAAGAGCAGTATTGCATAGGCACCTGGAATGTTGGGCCCATGAATCAAAGTAAATTGGAAGTGGTCAAACAGGAGATGGCAAGAGTGAACACTGACATTTTAGGAATCAGTGAACTAAAGTGGACTGGGATGGGTGAATTTAACTCAGATGACCATTATATCTACTACTGTGGGCAGGAATCCCTTAGAAGAAATGGAGTAGCCCTCGTAGTCAACAGGAGTCCGAAATGCAGTACTTGGATGCCATCTTAAAAATGACAGAATGATCTCTGTTCATTTCCATGGCAAATCATTTAATATCACAGTAATCCAAGTCTATGCCCCAATCAGTAATGCTGAAGAAGCTGAGTGGTTCTATGAAGATCTGCAAGACCTTCTAGAACTAACACCCGAAAAAGTTGTTGTTTTCATCACAGGGGACTGGAATGCAAAGGGAGGAAGTCCAGAGACACCTGGAGTAACACGCAAATTTGGTCTTAGAGTACAGAATGAATCAGGGCAGAGTTTTGCCAAGAGAACGCACTGGTCATAGCAAACACCCTCTTCCAACAACACAAGAGCAGACTCTACACGTGGACATCACCAGATGGTCAATACCAAAATCAGATTGATTATATTCTTTGTAACCAAAGATGGAGAAGCTCTATACAGTCAGCAAAAACAAGACCAGGAGCTAACTGTGGCTCAGATCATGAACTCCTTATTGCAAAATTCAGACTTAAGGAGAAGAAAGTAGGGACAACCACTAAACCATTCAGGTATGACCTAAATCAAATCCCTTATGGTTATACAGTGGAAGCGACAAATCAATTCAAGGGATTAGATCTGAGAGACAGAGGGCCTGAAGAACTATGGATGAAGGTTCATGAATTTGTACAGGAGGCAGCGATCAAGACCATCCCCAAGAAAAAGAAATGCAAAAAGGCAAAACAGTTGTCTTAGGAGGCTGTGAAAAGAAGATAAGTGAAAGGCAGAAGGAGAAAAGGCAAAGGAGAAAAGGAAAGATATATCCATCTGAATGCAGAGTTCCAAAGAATAGCAAGGAGAGATAAGAAAGCCTTCCTCAGTGATCAATGCAAAGAAATAGAGGAAAACAATAGAATGGGCTTGGAGGAGGAAATGGCAACCCACTCCAGTATTCTTGCCTGGAGAATCCCCCTGGGCAGAGGAGCCTGGCGGGTTACAGTCCGTGGGGGTCATGGGGTCACAAAGAGTCTACACGACTGAGTGACCAAGCACACCGTAGAAAGGGAAAGACTGGAGATCTCTCCAAGAAAATTAGAGATACCAAGGGAGCATTTCAGGCAAAGATGTGCCCAATAAAGGACAGAAATGGTATGGACCTAACAGAAGCAGAAGATATTAAGAAGAGGTGGCAAGAATACACAGAACTATGCAGAAAAAGATCTTCATGACCCAGATAACCATGATGGTGTGTTCACTCACCTAGAGCCAGACATCCTGGCATGCAAAGTCAAGTGGGCCTTACGAAGCATCACTAGAACAAAGCTAGTGGAGGTGATGGAATTCCAGTTGAGCTATTTCAACTCTTAAAAGATGATGCTGTGAAAGTGCTGCACTCAATATTTCAGCAAATCTGGAAAATTCAGCAGTGGCCACAGAACTGGAAAAGGTCAGTTTTCATTCCAATCCCAAAGAAAGGCAATCCCAACAAATGCTCAAACTACTGCACAATTGCACTCATCTCACACGCTAGTAAAGTAATGCTCAAAATTCTCCAAGCCAGGCTTCAACAGTATGTGAACTGTGAACTTCCAGATGTTCAAACTGAATTTAGAAAAGGCTGTATTTAGAAAAGGAACCAGAGATCAAATTGCCAACATCCATTGGATCATCAAAAAAGCAAGAGAGTTCCAGAAAAACATCTATTTCTGCTTTATTGACTATGCCAAAGCCTTTGACTGTGTGCATCACAATCAGTTCAGTTCAGTTCAGTTGCTCATTCATGTCTGACTCTTTGCAACCCCATGAATCACAGCATGCCAGGCCTCCCTGTCCATCACCAACTCCCAGAGTTAACTCAAACCCATGTCTATCGAGTTGGTGATTCCATCCAACCATCTCATCCTCTGTCGTTCCCTTCTCCTCCTGCCCCCAATCCCTCCCAGGATCAGGGCTTTTTCCAATGAGTCAACTCTTTGCATGAGGTGGCCAAAGTACTGGAGTTTCAGCTTCAGCATCAGTCCTTCCAATGAACACCCAGGACTGATCTCCCTTAGGATGGACTGGTTGGATCTCCTTGCAGTCCAAGAGACTCTCAAGAGTCTTCTCCAACACTATAGTTCAAAAGCATCAATTTTTCAGCACTCAGCTTTCTTTATAGTCCAACTCTCACATCCATACATGATCACTGAAAAACCATAGCCTTGACCAGATGGACCTTTGTTGGCAAAGTAAGGTCTCTGCTTTTTAATATGCTGTCTAGGTTGGTCATCACTTTCGTTCCAAGGAGTAAGTGTCTTTTAATTTCATGGCTGCAGTCATCATCTTCAGTGATTTTGGAACCCAAAAAAATGTGTGGATCACAATAAACTGTGGAAAATTCTGAAAGAGATGGGAATACCAAACCACCTGACCTGCCTCCTGAGAAATTGGTATCCATGTCAAGAAGCAACAGTTAGAATCAAACATGGAAAAATGGACTGGTTCCAAATTGGGAAAGGAGTACATCAAGGCTGTATATTGTCACCCTGCTTAGTTAACATATGCAGAGTACATCATGAGAAATGCTGGGCTGGATAAAGCACAAGCTGGAATCAAGATTGCCAGGAAAAATATCAATAATCTCAGATATGCAGATGACACCACCGTTATGGCAGAAAGCAAAGAAGAACTAAAGAGACTCTTGAAAGTGAAAGAGGAGCATGAAAAAGTTGGCTTAAAACTCAACATTCAAAAAACTAAGATCATGGCATCCGGTTCTATCACTTCATGGCAAATAGATGGGGAAACAATGGAAACAGTGACAGACTTTATTTCCTTGGGCTCCAAAATCACTGCAGATGGTGATTGCAGCCATGAAATTAAAAGGTGCTTACTCCTTGGAAGGAAAGTTATGACCAACCTAGATAGCATATTAAAAAGCAGAGACATTACTTTGCCAACAAAGTTCCACCTAGTCAAAGCTATGGTTTTTCCAGAACCAGTGGTCATGTATGGATGTGAGAGTTGGACTATAAAAAAAGCCGAGCACTGAAGTATTGATGCTTTTGAACTGTAGTGTTGAAGAAGACTCTTGAGAGTCCCTTGGACTGCAAAGAGATCCAACCAGCCCATCCTAAAGGAAATCAGTCCTGGGTGTTCATTGGACAGACTGATGCTGAATCTGAAACTCCAATAATTTGGGCACCTGATGCAAAGAACTGACTCATTTGAAACGACCCTGATGCTGGGAAAGACTGAAGGCAGGAAGAGAAGGGTTCAACAGAAGATGAGATGTTTGGATGACAGCACCAACTTGATGGAGATGAGTTTGACCAAGCTCCAGGAGTTGGTGATGGACAGGGAAGCCTGGCGTGCTGCAGTCCATGGTGTCGAAAAGAGTCGGACACGACTGAGCAACTGAACTGACTGACTGAAACTGCCTCTAGAGCTTCGCCGGTGGCTCCAGCTGCAACACAGGAGCTGCAGGAGATGTGAGTTTGATCCCTGGGGTAGGAAGATCCCTTAGAGGAGGGCATGAGAACCCAGTCCAGTATTCTTGCCTGGAGAATCCCACAGACAGAAGAGCTGGTGGTCTACAGTCTATAGGGTTGCAAAGAGTTGAACACGACTGAAGCGACTTAGCACGCATGCATGCATGCATGCACAAACTGTCTCCAGACATTGCCAGATGTCCTCAGGGGAGGGAAGGCAAAACGGCCCACAGCTGGGAACCACCTTCCCTGTAGGGCTTTATACACCAGGAAATACAGTAATTGGCATCCTTGAGGAGGCCACCAGGCCCACAACAGGTCACAGCATTGGAGGAAACAGGATGGAGCCAATGACAGCTTGCCACACCGTGGGCCCTGACCTCTCTCTGAGCAGCACGGGATGTTCCTGGTCCCGAAGCTTAAACTGCACATTAGCTCAATATTTGTCATCAACGAGCACAAACACAGACGGGAGGAACCAGGAAAGAAGGGTCGCTCCGTGTTTGTAGAAGGAGAGCAGTGTAATTTCAGAGGTTAATTGCGCAGGAGAGCAAAGCGACGTGAGCCTGGACCTTGGCACAGGGTTCCCTGAAATATAACAGCTTCTTTTGGTCAGAAGGGGAAGTTCAGTTGCCATGATGTGCCGCTGTGTCGTGCAGAGAGGAAGGCCGCTGAGCCGAGTGTAGCATCCACATTCCTGCTCCGACCCTGAGTTGGGGACGCGGGGCAGGGTGTAACAAGGCGGCCGCCACGTCTCTGTCTTCTTAGCTGTGCTTTGGTTTGCACTCCCCTGTAGCCTGGTGGTGATGGTGCTCAGCCGCTGAGTTGTGTCCGACTCTTTGCGACCCCATGGCCTCCGGCATGCCAGACTCCGCTGTCCTTCACTATCTCCCGGAGTTTACTCAGATTCACGACCATTGAGTCAGTGATGCTGTCTCACCTGAAGCCTGCTTTCCCTCTCTGTCATCCTCTGTCATCCTGGGATGGCTGGTCTTTTGTTCCCAAATAAAAGGTCCCTGAAAGGCCTCCAGATGTTCTCAGACTGAGCTGCAACATCCAGAAGTCTCTCACTAGGAACAATGAGAGCTGTATGCCAACGCTTTCTGGTGAGCTGGCTGCCTGCATTCAAACCTGGTCCCCGCGTTTCCCTGCTGTGTGACCTCAGGCAAGCTGCTTGATGTCTCTGGGCCTCTGCTGTCTGTAAGATGGGAGCAGATGGCAGCAACAGCAAGGGGACCTACGCCCAGTGCTCGGTGAGGACTATTCCTCTCTTATGACGGTTCATCGGGCCAAACCCACTTACCCAGTAAGCAGCAGACTTGAGGATTGAAATTAGATTTCCGACTCCAGATCCTGGGTTCTCAACTTTGCCATATGCTGGAACCACTTGTGGGGCTTCTGAGGCCTGGATCCCACGGTGGTCACCACCTCCTTGGTCTGGAGAGCAGCCAGGTGTGGACGTTGTTGAGGATCTCCAGGTGATTTGAAGATGCCACCTGATGACTCGGGTCCAATTAAACAAGAGTCAAGCTCAGGTAGAATCTGACCTCCCAGGGCTGGCTTTTCTCACCGAGCACCTCCGGGTTCATCCACGGTGCAGCCTGTGACAAGATTCCCTCCTTCGTGCCTGAATAATATGCCATCCTATGGAAAACACCCTGTTTCCTTTCTCCACTCATCTTTCGACAGGCATTTAGATGGTTTCCACCTCTTGATGATGCTTACGTGAGGTATTTTTAAAGTCGTCAGATTCATAGAAACAGCAAGTGGAAGGGTGGTTGCCAAGGGCTTGGGGAGGGGACTGGAGGGGGGTGTGGGGCTTGCTGTTCAGTGGGTACAGTTTCAGTCCTGCAAGATAGAGGAGCTCTAGAGAGGTTTTGCAACATGGTCCTTACAGGTACATTTATTGCTATTCAGTCTCTAAGTCATGTCTGAATCTTTTGTAACCCCATGGACTGTAGCCCGCCAGGCTCCTCTGTCCATGGGATTCTCCAGGCAAGAATACTGGAGTGGGCTGCCATGCCCTCCTCCCGGGGATCTTCCCAGCCCAGGGATCAAACCCATGTCTCCTCCGTTGGCAGGTGGGTTCTTTACCACTGAACCACCAGGGAAGCCCAGCTATACTTCTGTTCACTTAAAACTTTGTTGGGACTCCCCTGGTGGTCCAGTGGTTAAGAATCCGCCTCCCAGTGCAGAGGATGTGGGTTCAATCCCTGATCAGGGAACTAAGATCCCATATAGCCCTGGAGCAACTAAGCCCCGCAACTGGAGAAACCTGCACACTGCAATAAACAGCCTGGGCTGAAACGAAAGATCCTGGAAGCTGCAACTAAGACCCGATGTAGCCAAGTAAATAAATATTTTTTTTAAAAAAGCAAACAAAACTCTTTGTGAAGAGGGTAATTTTATGATATGTGCTTTATTTATTTTTTTTTTTACCACAACTTAAAACACACACACACAGACACATCAAACAGGCAGTTCAGGGGAGTGCTGAAGGCTCCAGGGATGGCAGAGGCTGAAAACAGGGGGAGACTGAATCAGAAGGGCTTCCTGGAGGAGGCAGAAAGTGTGGACCCGCCTCCTTGGAGCAGCTGCTGGAGTGAAAGGCTTCCCCAAGGGATTAATGGGAGAGTTGGGCTGCCAGGAGGTCCCAGCCAGGATCTGGAGCCTTCAGCGTGAACTGCAGACAGCCAGCCTCTGCTGGAGAGTTGCCTCCGCTTGCTGGCAAGGTATGGCCTGCAGACTCCCACCTCCCAGCAACCCCCCTTCCTTCCCCGCGGTGAGTTGAGGGCAGTAACAAGCGTGCTTATTTAAAGGACTGATGACTCAGCCTCCCGTTCCAGCCTCCGTCTTGCTTGGCTTGTTTTCTGGCAGAGGAAGCAGAGAACCAGTGGGCAAAATGTGTGATTTGCCAGATTTTGCCAGCAGCTCAACTGGTTTCAAATTTAGCCTAAATTTCTGTCTCCTGCTACTTGAAAGGGTTTTCCATGTGGCACAGTAGTTAAGAACATGCCTGCTAATGCAGGAGACACAAGAGGCCTGGGTTCAATCCCTGGGTTGGGAAGATCCCCTAGAGAAGGACATGGCAACCCACTCCAATATTCTTGCCTAGAGTATTCCATGGACAGAGGAGTCCATGGGGTTTCGAAGAGCTGAATACAACTGAGTGACTAAGCACATATGCTCATGAAAAAGCATTTACAATTTGGTGGCAGGGGGGTGGGAGGGTGGAGTTCTTTAAGTCCAGCGACTGGCTGCCTTGGCATTCCCTGGGGAGCATGTTGAGAATACAGATTCCTGGGCGTTGCCCCAGACTTGTGGAGTGGGGTCCTCAAGGTCCCACTCAAGGGGTGGAGCCCCTGGAAACTATTAATGAGTTCTCGAGGAATCTGGACCAAACGATGTCAGTGGATCACAGCTGGGACTATCTCATGGGATGCCTAACCCTGTAAACTAGGCCAGACAACCCGAATTAGGAGCTGGTTGCGGTCCAGCTCACCTAAACTTCTTTTCTTCTCCCATGGTTCTCTGCTTTGCCCACTGATTGGGATAAGCAGACCTAAGGGGTGGTTTGAAAATGCAATAACCTGACTTCAGTGTAGTCCAACCCAAAATGATAAAGTTTAAAAAGAAAGGGAATCTCACTTCATGGTCTGTGTGTGCTAAGTTTCT